>NC_134135.1:2662575-3993862 GCF_040939455.1 Microcebus murinus
CCTCATATGCACATGGCTGGCTTCTCAGAATTTCCATTTTCTTCCCCTCAATATTTCCCAGAAAGCTGTTAGTCTCCTCCCCTATAATGAAAGTGGTTGGTAAAGATTATGTTTTGAGCCAGGCATGAGCCAGTAATCCCAGCAACTGGGCGGCGAAAGGATCCCTTGAGCTCAGGAGTTCGAGGCTGCAGTAAGCTATGACCACGCCACTGCACTCCAGCCTGGGCAAAATCCACCTCTTACGAAGAAAATGTTTTGTCCCTTATTGCAGCCTAAGAGGTCAAGGACCGACATCTGGGAGGCACTCCCAAGCATGTGACAGGTCTAACTAGCCAGGCCCCTCCCTATACATTAGGCAACAGCCTAGCTCTAAGGTAGCTTTGTCTAGGACCCAGCCTAAGCTTCCTCCCAGAAGGCTGTTGTGTTGAGCAGGGGAGAGATGGCCAGAGTCAGGGAGGAGAAGAAACACACCAATAAACACTAAAAATGAAGTGTTGATCTTATTTTATTATCTGACTGGAAAACTAGACAATCCACCAACCCAGGAGGGGATCGGTGGGCTTAATCCTCCTCCTCATCATCTCCGGCTCCAGCCCCACCCTGACCCTTCTTGGCGTTCTTCCTCTTCACACGGCCCGGGCGGCCACCGCCATACGGAGAGCGGAGGGAGAAGTCAATGTGCTTCTGGGAGTCCAGGCGGACAATGAAGGATGGGATGTTCACCACCTGCTTGCGAACCCTGAAGAGGGAAGGGCAGGTGAAGGGGATGAGCTGAAAGAGGACCCCGGCCCAAAAAATGACACCACTCTCCTCCTGGTTGTCCTTTGCGGTTGACAAGATTGGTGCCACAGTTATGGAGATGCTGAAAGCAATGCCACAAGGGCACTCAGGGCCCGCCTGATTCTCTGGAACTCATGTGGGGGAAGCTTTAGGGCATTATCCAAACACCACATCATGCTTTTATGGAGTTTCTCATCCATATTTTAAACAAGGAAGAGAAATTCAACATATCCCACACAAGACCAGAAAGCAAATGCCATGGTAGTGTAAGGACAAGATCTGCATTTCAGACACTCTGAACTGTGTTGTTTATTACCACATGCAGCCTCATTGTCCACGTGCCAGCAGCCTGAGGCTAGCTCTACTAAATCACAGAAACCCGAGTAGGGCTCCTGCCCATGCTCACAGGGTTAGGGAAGGGCCGAGGCAGATATTCTGCATGCAAACATCTTGCCTGCTTACTGCACAGCATCTTCCCCCAACGGTGCTCAATTTACAGAGTGGCAAATCTACCCAGATAGAGACCCATTTGCCCTGACTCGCATTTTCCCTGCATCTGCCTCACCTCAGCCAGATGGAGGCCTCCTACAGTCCCTGGCACCAGAGAACCAGGCCAGGACTATAGTGAATTCACCAAGTTAACACCAACAAAGTGGAAGAATGCAACCGTGATGAGGGCCTGCAAGGGACTTCCCAAGCGAGCACAGTGGACAGCTGAACCCACCCACCCAGTCGAGACAGGCCCAGTTCTCCCCTCCACTGAGGAGGCCCAGAGCTGTTACCTGTCCAGCTGCCCACATGCCTGGCAGAGGCCTTCACAAGGTGTACGGCTCAAGCCGCAGTGACCCTTGCGCTGGGCTATGGGGAGATGAGTCTGCCCCCAACTCCCGCATGAGCTGTTTGCAGGGGGTGAATCTGTACCCTCAAGGTGAGCTCACACCTGTCACCTCCAAGGGCTGCACAGGAGACAGGACAGCAGGCTTAGTGAGGGCAACTATCCGAGGGGATTGGGGGAGAAGATTCGGGGGCCACCAGAGGTGGTACCTGATATGACGCTGGCGGATGAGCACACGAGCGTGGTGGATGGACTTGGCCAGGCCCAGCTTAAAGACCTGGGTCTGCAGGCGCCTCTCTAAGAAGTCCTCGATCTTCAGGCCCAGGATGTAATCCAGCTTCATCTTGCCCTCGTCCAGCACCCCAATGCGGACAAGTCGCCGCAACAGGGCATTCCCTGTTAAGAGCAGAAGGGGCAGTGATTCAGGGTCTGACTGACTTCAGACTTCTTGGGTTCAAATCCTGGCTCCACCTCTTAGTAGCTCCATGTCATGGTGGTAGGACTCGGGTATAGCAAGTAAGGGCTATTGAGACTCAATGTACTGGTCACTGTGACTCATGCAATCCCAAAACCACCCTAAGACAGGGTACTATGGAAAAACAGCCATGATAGCCTGCAGGTAGCCAAGGAGGGCATGTAAATACATAGTGTTCACACCCTCAAAAAAGAGTACATCTCTCTCACTCCACATTCTTATCCAGAGTAAATGAGATAATCCCCTTACAAGGACTCAATCTGAAAAGACTAAGTGCTGCTGCTATTAAGCTACTGCTACCATAACAAGCAGTGGTTAAAACATGTCTATTATCTATAATAAAGGAACAACATCAGCACCAATCTGTTAGAGCTGAGAAGGAAATATCTAAGACTGGGCATGTTCCAGGTGAGCATGTGTCATTAATTTTACTATTCTATTTTGTGAAATTTCCCACTGAAAAAAGTGTTTGTGTAATCTAGCAAAGCACAGCAAAAATCATCCAACGCATGCCAACTACCACCTTTCTTCCAAAACCAGGCTCAGGAGACCCTGCTACTTGCCATCGTCTGTCCAAGGCCAAGTCTCCTGGCCACTATTCTGGACTGTCCCTGGTGATCACTAGGTGCTTTCTCACCACACGGCTTACAGGAAATTTGTTCCAAGACAATGGGGTAAAAGCCTAAAAGTTTTTTTCTTAAAAAGGACTACTTTCACTTCTTAAAGTGTCTCTTACTATTATAGCAAAATACAACTCAAGCAAGCTTCATCAACAACAGCCCAACATTTATCAGGCACTTCTAATATTCCCAGCACTGCTACCCTCCAAGGAAAGAAGGAAAACTAGCTGACTTTGTGAAAACTCAAAAGTCTTCCTAAGCAGACTCAAAATGGAGACACATGCTGTACCCCTTTCCCAGCATCCTAAATCACAATACAGCTTTTATTCTCCTTTAATGCTGAACATCAGATATTCAGCTGTTAATACAAAAATATAGCCAAAAGGAAATTAAAATGAGTTTGGGATCCTCCACCTGTTTAGATACTGCATGTCTTTTTGTCTTTACGTCAGAACAGAACTTTATAATTTCTAAAGTTCAATATCATTTGAGTCCTTTGAGCAAAATAAAGCCATCATAAAAAACTGTATTTCATATTTACTACTAAACCATCTACCTCCTGAAAAAGAACAGGAAAAGATCAGCCACTTCAACACAGGCAAAACCTTATCAGGCATGAAGATGGTTGCTTTCAGTTGCACACTGACAAACACTGAATGAACTGCCAGCCAAAGGTTGGCTCCTGTTCAATCTTTCTTTTTAACAGAGATACTGAGAGAACCTTCTTGCCTGTCACACACCTTAGTGAGAAAGGCTGACTCTGAATCAAGGCAGGGCTATCCCAAAGAACATCAAAGCAATGGTGCTGACAACATAAACTGTAGAGGCACACCTCTCAGTTCCTCCTTCGTATTCTTGACAAGCTGGCTTCATTTACGAGAAAGTATCCTACCTGAGGAACTGCCTTCCCCTTGGCAACTTTCATGTCTACCCTGGAAAACCACAAATAACTCAGGACACCTCCTGCAGCTCATTCTCATGACTCTATCACCTAACTATCACTGTGGACCTGAACAAGCTCAGGAAGTCCCCCCTAAAACCAGAATCAGCTGGGGCCTACTCCCCACGAGAATCTGGGATAAACTCCTATCCAATATCTGTCCCCATCAGGGAGGGGATTCCAGAGCTTTCAAGAGACTTTCGAAAGAGTCTATGACAGGGGTCCTCAAACTTTTTAAACAGGGGGCCAGTGCACTGTCCCTCAGACAGTTGGAGAGTGCGGCACACATTCCATACATGCACACTATGGGCCTGGGACTACAAGTCGGCTGCTAAGCAGGACAGGCAGCGGCAGCAAAAACACCCCGCAGGCCAGATAAACGTCCTCAGAGGGCCACACATGGCCCTCGGGCTGTAGTTTGAAGACCCCTGGTCTATGACCTAAACAAAAGGAATGAAAACGTGTAAACATCTGCAAGCCTGGGACACAATGTGATAAATATGTGGTTAAACAAGCTCCAGGACTTTCTCATTCTCATGCCTAACATATCAGAGCTCAGGTGTAGAGGCCGCTCCATTCTATATGCTTTTAACTGGGAAAAAACAATACTAGTAATCTTGGTTGAAAATTTAGAGAAAAGCCAGTTGATGAAGAAAACTAGACCTCTTGATTCCCAGACCGGCCTGCTTTTTACCCTAAATCATGGTTATCTAAGCATAGGTTAAAAAGTAGTGTCTCAAAATGTATTAACATGTCACTCTTCTTGATCACTTCTGCGCTCTGGAAAGCACTCCATTAACACCCCATCTTGAGGTAGGAATTTAAGACCTTAAAAAAGAACTCTGAAAAGATAGTTTTAAGGAGGGGGTGGGAAGGATGAATACTTGTAACCCCTAAATCTACTGAAACAAAAAAGACATCTACCCCCTCCTAAAATACTCTTCCCTGAGATATGCACATTCTCTCCTGTCCAGGCCTTTGCTAAATGTCACCTGAATGTCCTTGACTAGCCTATTAGCACAAATACATGTACACACCCAAGCCCTCCCCCTGCTATCACCATCACTTACTCCAGAAATCCCACTTTTTGATCTGTTCTCATCACAGTACTTGAACTGCACACTGATAAAGTTTCCTACATCTTTAACAAGAGCATGTCCTACCACTGGAAACTGTTCCATGGGCTTCACTGGGCCAACGCGCAGAATTGTTTGGCTACAGCACATACAGCTACAACCAGGTTCCTAAGTGTACTTGACCTGTTATTACTAAATTGAAGGTCCAACACCTGGGTAAAAAAAAAAAGTCACACACCTCAGAACAGGGCAAGAATTTTGATCCAGATCCACTTTTCCTACTGTGCAATTCCTATTAATATACCTCAGTTAAAAGGTTGGCTCCATTTGTTCAATGTCATAACTCTAACTACTAGAATGGAGGTCCTAGAAGGGAGAAAAACCTCACAATCCGGCACCCCAACCCCTCCCAGTGGATTCAATACACACCCTCAAACAGACGTCGTGGGTCCTTCTCGTCAAGCGTTAGTAGCTCCCGGGCGGCCTTGCGGATCTTGGCCAGGGTAAATTTAACCCTCCAGACCTCACGTTTGTTCCGGAGCCCATACTCGCCTGCATATGGTGAGAAGGGGGTTGACAGGCTCAGTCCCACGGACTAATACAACTGGATTGCCAGCTTCGGGATACAGAAAATCTCTCTGAAGCACGAACAATGCTAAGTTTGGGGAGAAGACTAGAACGAACACGTGGGCGCCCCGACCCACGTGGTGGCCTTCCCCTAACCCGGGAAGCCAAACCTCGCCTTGGCCACTCACCGATCAGCTTCAGCTCTTGGTCGAGGCGGGATTTTTCGAAGGGTCTCCGCGGGGTCACATAAGTTTTGCGACAAACCCAGCTCCGGGCCACAGGCATGCTGGCTCCGCTTGCGCGTCTGCGCCTGCGCGGGAGGAAAAGCTGAGCGTGAGGAGTCCTGGCGGCGACTGCGCAGTCTCACACACCACTAAAACCCCGTGGCGCCCAGAGTCGATCTCGCGAGAACCGCCGCTGAAGCTTTTATAACCAGTATCCCTCCGCACAACCGTGTTGCACTCCTGTCCAACCACCCTCCTTTCGCCCCTAGCTTCTTTAGTGTACTCATGAAAGCTCAGAGGGCCCGCACGAGCATACAACCAAAACTCAGACCAGAAAACACGTCACCTAACCTTACCTAAGCGCAAGCCCCGGTAACTGAGAAAGAGGAGGGCACGCGCCCAGCCGGAGCCTTTATAATAAGTCGGCGCTTCGTGACGTCATCGCGCACGGCGCACGCCTGCGCCAATCAGAAAAGGCGTTGGTGGGAGGAAAAGCAGTCAAGGCGAAAAGCTGGGCTAGAGCGGAGTGTTAAGCTAGGAGGACTAGGTTTCTACCAGGGTGGGAGTTGGAACGCGAGGAGCTGAGAAGTGGGGAGAATCTTTCTTCTCCCTAACAAGTCATGTAAACTAGCTTAGGGTTTAAGAGTTCAGGGTGCCACTCCTGCTTCTGAGTCGCGGTATAACATTGGAATAGTTATCTCCATTCTCTGTAGACCTCCGCTTTCTCCCTGAGAGTTGGAGCTTCAGGAACTCAAAGTTCCCTCCAAACCAGATACCCCGTTAATTCCATGTATAATACAACCGTCATATTCAGAATAATGTCAACCTGAAACATAACCAAAAACTGCCCTTTTGAACACTGGCTACAAATCTGTCTCAGGCGTGGATGCAGAAAGCAAGGATTACTCGAAATTGCAGTTCGGGTCTCATTAATTCATTTATGCAACAAATAATTTTTGAGCAGCACAATAAACTGTTCTACGCAATGGCTTATAAAAGTAAATAAACAGCCCCTCTACCCATGGAGCTTAGAGTCTTAGGGGAACAGAAAAAACAAACGATGTATACAATTTCAGAGTGTAGTGCTGTGAAAACAGGGATAATGATGGAGGGAAGACGGTACTTCAGATAGGATTGCCAGGGAGGACCTCTTTAAGAAGTGACTCTTCCCCCCCCAACTTGAGATCCAATGATAAAAAGGCTTTATGCTTCTTTTACCAAAAACAGCAGTTTATATCCTGAGGTTTCCTTTGGATTTCCAGACAGGGCACAGTTGAAAATCCACATATAACTTTTAACACCCCCAAAACTTAACTACTAATAGTCTATTTTTGAAAGGAAGCCTTACTGATAACATAAACAGTGAATTAATACTGTTCTATGTACAATATAATGTATTCTTACAACAACGAAAGCTGGAGAAAAGAAAATGTTATTAAGGAAATGATAAGAGAAAATATTATTCACTGTGCATTAAGTGCAAGTGGATCATCATCTTTGTCACTTTTTTAATGGAAAATTCCTCTTGTATATCCTTGGCATCTTCATGTTAAGTAGGATGAGGAGGAAGAGGAGGGATAGGTCTTGCTCTCTCAGGGGTGACAGAGGCAAAAGAAAATCTGCATATAGTTCAGATTCATGTTCTTGGAAGGTTCAGCTATATATACAACGATGATGGCGATCTGGTCTCACCCTGATCCTCTTCAGAAGCAGCACGGTCCAATCACATGGGACTGGTCCCCTTTCCACAAACCCCTCATGCTCCCTCCTTCGATTTCAACTCAGCCTGGAGCCCTCCAGTACTTCCTGTCTCAAAGGAGGTCAACTTAATGTGGTGGAAAGCCTTAGTGAGAATCTGTGGGCCGCCAAGAACCAGCCGGACATGCTTGGGGCGGCAGATTCCTTTCCTTCTGTACAAGTGTAAGAAAATATAATTATGTCCCACCCTTATAATGCAGAACTGTGTAGCTGTTAGCAAAAATGAGATAAGCCTGTATGTATCAAAAGAGCAAGTTGCAGTAATGTGTACGGTGTGCTACAATTTGCGTTAATAAATGGATCATGTATGTATATTTAAAATATGCTTAGAAAGTGCTATGGAAAGAGAAATTACAAGTTCCAAATTTTCTTACTCAGCCTTGATCAAAAAATTATAGTTTAAACCATTCAATCATTCAGGAAGAATGTATTGAATGCTTACTGTGTGCCAGGAACTCTTCTTGGAACTGGGGATACTGCATGAACAAGGGAACAAAAGAAAAAAAAAAGAAAACCTTGTCCTAAACTGGAAATGAACATAAATCAATCAATTGGTGGATGGACAAATAAAATGTGGTATGGTCCATACAATGGAATATTCAGCAATAAAAGGAAATACAGCACTCACAAATGCTACAACATCGGTGGACTTTGAAAACATCACGTATTAAGTAAAAAAAGCCAGATGCAAAGGACCACGTATGTATGGCTCCATTCATATGAAATGTCCAGCAAGAGCAGATCTACAGAGACAGAAAGTAGATTAGTGATCGCCTGGGGGTGGGAACAGGGAGTGACTGAAATGAGGCATGAGAGATCTTTTTGGCATGACAGAAATGTTCTAAAAAATTGAACCATGGCGATGGTTGTGCAACCCTACAATCTACTAAAAATCAGTCAATCGGGCACTTAAATACAGTGAATTTTATAGTATGCAAATTGTACGTCAATAAAGCAGTTAAAAATTTCTTCTTTGCCATCATAGAGCTTACATTCTAGCTAAACAATAAACAGAATAAATAAATAAGATATATATATAGCATGTTAGTGGTAAGTGATAAGGCCAATACATCAAGGGGGCATGTGGGAGGAGTGTCAAATTTTAAGGTGGGATGATCCTGGGAGGCCTCACTGAGGAGGAGACGTTGAAGGAAAGACGAGCCAGCAGTTAGGGACAAGTCCTGTGGCCATCGGGCAAAGACAATGAAATGGGAGCATGGCGGGAGCCCAGCAAGGAAGAGAGGGGAGGGGTCAGAGTTAACAAGGAACCTGCAACGCCTGGCCTTGGGCTTTCACTCTGAGATGGGAAATTAAGGGAGAGTTTTAGACAGAGAAATGACTGGGTCTGGCTTTATCTTTCCACCTGATGATGCTGACTGCTCTGTTGAAAACTGACAATAGAGGGGCAAGGATGGAAGGAAGATGAGATAGGAAGCTCTCGAGATCATCCACATGAGTGACGTAATGGATTTTACAAGATGATGGCAGTGAAGGCGGAGGGCAGTGGCCAAATCCTGGATCTACAGTGTCCTGAATGTAGTACCTATAGGATTATTTACTAAGAAAGAAAAAAGAAATTGAAGGGAAGAAACTGAAGAAATAGAGGCTGGGCGTGGTAGGTCATGCCTATAATAGCACTCTAGGAGGCCAAGGTGGGCAGATCGTTTGAGCTCAGTTCAAGACCAGCCAGAACAAGAGCGAGACCCCCATCTCTACTGAAAAAAAAAAAAAAAATAGAAATTAGCTGGACAACTAAAAATATGTATGTTTAAAAAAAAAATTTAGTCGGGCATGGTGGCGCATGCCTGTAGTCCCAGCTACTCGGGAGGCTGAGGCAGTAGGATCGCTTGAGCCCAGGAGTTTGAGGTTGCTGTGAGCTAGGCTGATGCCACGGCACTCTAGCCTGGGCAACAGAGCAAGACTCTGTCTCAAAAAAAAACAAAGAAATAGAGACTTTCAGCCCCAGAATTTTTACTGTGTGAATGTATTACATTAATGAAATATATGTCCCAAAACAAAACTATATATTGTTAAGATAAATGTGTAAATATTGGAACACTGGTAATGTTCTAGTAATTTTTTTTTTTAATTTCGGCATATTATGGGGGTACAGATTTTAAGGTTTCAATAAATGCCCATTTCCCCCCCTCCCCCCACAAGTCTGAGTCTCCATCATGACCATGCCCCAGATGGTGCACATCTCACTCATTATATATGTATATACCCGCCCCCCCTCCCCTCACCCACCTGCCCAATACCCTATTACTGTAGTACCTATGTGACCTCTTAGGTGCTGTTCAGTTAATACCAATTTGCTGGTGAGTATATGTGGTGCTTGTTTTTCCATTCTTGGGAAAGTTCACTTAATAGTATGGGTTCCGGCTCTAACCAGGAAAATATAAGGTGTGCTATGTCACCATTGTTTCTTTGTTCTAGTAATTTCTTAAGCAAAAAGGTGGGTAAATGGTTTGCTTTTTAAATGCATGGAATTTTTTTGTAAAAATTGTGGATTATAACATATACAAAAACAGAGTCTAAAATATAAATATACAGTATCAAAAAGTTTCTCAGCCAGGTGCAGTAGCTCACACCTGTAATCTCAGTACTTTGGGAGGCCAAGGTGGAAGGATTGCTTGAGGCCAGGAGTTCAAGACCAGCCTGGGCAACACAGCAAGACACTGTCTCTGAAAAACAAAAATCCTCCACCATACCCAGGCCATGAAAAAGAACAATGTATTCCAGAAGCCCCCAGTATCCTTCCTAACACTCTCCCCATGCTCTGAACTCCTGTCCTGAAAATTACAACACTTACTTCTTCCTTTCCTTCATTGATATATTTTTATTTATAACCTCTATATGCATCTGAAATGTAGAAATCTTTTCAAAAGGAAGTTTAGTGCAGTGGGAAGAGCTCAGACTTAAGAGTCAGAAAACAGGTTGTAAGGCCTAGCCCTGCTACTTACTAGCTGACTGTGGGCAAGTCATTTCCCATCCTTCTATGCCTTTTTCTCATCTGTACATGCAGATGAAAACATCCACCCTTCCCAAGATTGTCGTTAAGAATTTAAATCACACAGTCAACATTTACTCAACAAGTTTATTGAAATCTCCTGGGACCTAAGCCCTGTAGAAAACAGCAATGAATCAAACCCAGTCCTCATTCTCAAGAAGCTCACAGTGTGGAAATAGGTAACTACAAAAACAACAAAGCCAGTAAATGCTTTGAAACAGGGAGGAACATAAAAAGGATGTAGTGTTCAAAAACCTGGATATCAAAAACTAACCGTAGAGAGAGGTAAGAAGGTGTTCTAGCCTCCCACGCGGAGATGAGCTTGGGAACATCTAGAAAGACTATTATTGCAGACACAGCCATATCCCCCAGGTCTCTGGAGTTCACTGCAGGCTGGCCCACTGCAGCGAGGTGTAGACCACCTTACCATCAGGCTGTGGGGAACAGAGGAGCAGGGTCTTTCTGACGCTCGTTCCAAGGCGGCCAGCAGAGACCAGGTCCTGGAGTGGGATCGGGTCCTCAGGAGCCCAGCACTGAGCGATGTAGTGGGCGTGGAAGCGGAGCGGGTCACCTGAGTGAGGGAGAGAGACACTGTAGCAGTTCCCGTCGGCAGAGGGCTGGAAGGCATTGGAACTTCCATCAGGAGACGTGAGATCATTTTAGCAATCACCATGGATACTTTAAAACAGATACCCTTGGATCCAGCTATTCTACTTCTAGTATACTGGCACTGAAATATACCTACAAAGATGCTTGCTTTGTTATCATTTATAATTGTAAACAAATGGAGACAACGAAACCACAGACTGGTTAACTTTATGGTACATCCGTAAGACTGAATGCTATACAACTTAGATTAAATGACACGTTGAGGGGGGAAATATGGGAGGGGAGGAGCAAGCCTTCACACCTGTTCAGCATAATCTCATTTTAAAAACAAATAAATAGGCCAGGCATGGTGGCTCATGCCTGTAATCTTAGCAATCCGGGAGGCCGAGGCAGGTGGATTGCTCGAGGTCAGGAGTTCGAAACCAGCCTGAGCAAGAGCGAGACTATAAATAGAAAGAAATTAATCTCTACTATAAATAGAAAGAAATTAATTTAATCTATTTATCTATTATCTTTCTAAGATAATAGATATATCTATTATATCTAATAAATATATCTAATATATATCTAATAAACATATCTATTTATTCTAAGAATAAATAGAAAGAAATTAATTGGCTAACTAATATATATAGAAAAAATTAGCCGGGCATGGTGGCGCATGCCTGTAGTCCCAGCTACTCGGGAGGCTGAGGCAGTAGGATTGCTTGAGCCCAGGAGTTTCAGGTTGCTGTGAGCTAGGCTGACACCACGGCACTCACTCTAGCCTGGGCAACAAAGGGAGACTCTGTCTCAAAAAAATAAAAAATAAAAACAAATAAAAACAAATAAATAACAGAATATGTCATTGTCGTGGCCTAAGAACCAGGATCACAAAATCAGTCAAAGCCATGAGGAACTCAAGAGGGTATCATGTAAACATCCACTGAGAACTGACTAATGGACTATAAGGAATAAGAACAGATTTTACAATAGGATAGAGCAATAAATAGATGGAATGAAGGATCAAAATTTTTTTTTTTACAAAAAGGGCCAGATAATAAATATTTTCAGTTTTGTGGGCCATGTTGCAAATACTCAACTCTGCCACTGTAGTGGTTAGCAGCCACAGCTATATGTAAATGAACAAGCAGGGCTGTGTTCCAATGAAACTTCAGTTACAAAACCAGTTGGTGGGTGGGCCAGATTTGACCTGGGGCTGTAGTTTGCCCCTGGATTAGATGAATCTGATGAAGTAGCCTGGGAACCAGAGTAGAGCATGATAGAGAAGACTGAAGGTTAAGTAACAGGTCATGTAAATCTAAAAGGGCAAAGGTTTGAATCTCTCTGATGTTTCTAAATCTTCCTGAGATTAAACAGACCATGGCTCTCTGCTCATCTGCATAAGATTTAGGAGAGAGTCCTTAGTGCATACCTAAAATCTTACTACTTAATAGGTGGTTCCATCTTTCCACATTTAGGGGGAACAAGAAAGGTAATTTTGTATACATTTTTTTAACCTTTTAGTTACACTCCTAGTAAAAATTCAAAATTTATGTGATTCAACAAAAGTCCTTTTTACCTATTCCTAATGCAAATTCCCTCCCAAAGATAATACCCATTGTACTGGGCTAGTGTTTGTCTTTTTCTACTTGCTTGACAGGATTCTCTTAATTTACTTAGTACTCCGTTTTATTTAAAGTTCTTTTCATTCTCTTTTTAAACTAGCAAATAAACACTGTAAATATTTATCACATACAACATGTTTTAAAATATGTATCATGGCCAGGTCAAGTGGTTCATGCCTGTAATCCTAGGATTCTGAGAGGCCAAGGCAGGAGGATGACTTGAGGTCAGGAGTTCGAGACCAGACTAAGGAAGAGCAAGACCCCCGTCTCTACTAAAAATAGAAAAAAAACTTAACTGAGCAACTAAAAATAGAAAAAATTAGCTAGGCGTGGTGGCACGTGCCAGCAGTCCCAGCTACTAGGTAGGCTGAGGCAGAAGGATGCCTTGAGCCCAAGAGTATGAGGTTGCTGTGAGCTAGGCTGACACCACGGCACTCTAGCCTGGGCAACAGAGCAAGACTCTGTCTCAAAAAAGAAAAAAACAAACAAACAAAAAGTATCATAGCAAAATAGTTAAATCAAGCTAATTAACACATGTATTACCTCATATACTTATTTTTTGTGATGAGAACTCTTAAAATTTACTCTTAGCAATTTCTAAGTATAAATATGTTGTTATTAACTCTAGTCACCATGTCTCTCTTAAACTTATTTCTCCTATCTAACCAAAATGTTGTATCCTTTGATCAACAACTCCCCAATCCTCCCTCCAAGCTCCAGCCCCTGGTAACCATCATTCTACTCTCTGCTTCTATGAGTTTGACTTTTTTAGATTCCACATATAAGTTAGATCATGTGGTATTTGTCTTTCCATGCCTGGCTTATTTCACTTAATAGTATACAATGTCTTCCAGGATCAACTATGTCATTGCAAATGATAATATTTCCTTCTTTAAGGTTGAAAGTATTCCACTGTGTATATGTATCACATTTTCTTTATCCATTCATCCATCAAAATATGACCAAGGGGGAAAAAAGAACAGGTGGTAGAAAACATATACAATAAGTAAATATTTTTATATGAACATGCAAATACATAGATATTTAATTAGCCTTAAAAACTGTGAATTATGCCTCTAAAGAAAGAATAGGAAAAGATATAAAAATTAGTACACTCATTATGGAAGACAGTATGGACACTTAGATTGATTCCATATCTTGGCTATTGTGATTAACACTGTAATGAACATGGGAGTTCAGATATCTCTGATTTCATTTCCTTTGAATATATACCCAGACGTGGGATTGCTAGATCATATGGTAGCTCTATTTTTAATTTTTTCCCCCCAGACAGGGTCTTACTCCATCACCCAGGCTGGAGTGTAGTGGCATGATCCCAGCTTACCACAGACTCAAATTCCTGAGCTCAAGTGATCCTTCTGCCTCAGCCTCTTGAGTAGCTGGGACTACAGGCCTGCACTACCATGCCCAGCTAATTTCTTTTACTTCTTGTAGAGACAGGGTCTATGTTGCCCAGGCTGGTCTCAAACTCCTGGCCTCAAGCAATCCTCCCACCTTGGCCTCCCAAAGTGCTGGGATTACAAGTGTGAGCCACTACATCTGCCTATTTTTAATTTTTTGAGGAACCTCCGTATCATTTTCCGTAACAGCTGTATTAATTTGCATCTTCTCCCATTCTTTCACTACAGCCACAATTTTGAAAGCTAATTATTAATAAATATGCATATATCTGCATATCCATACAAAAATATAATTTACTTCTTACTATACACATTGTCCAACACTTTTTCTTTTTTCCCCCTTTGGTCATATTTTTTATAAACATACATAGACCTACATCGATCTGGTAACTAATGCTATGTTTCTCTGACATCTAACTGCTCATGTATTAAGAATTATTTTGGCTGTTTACCAATTTTTCTATTTCAATACTGTGGAAATTTGGCAATGAATATTCCTGTAGGTTTGTACACATGTCTAACTATTTCTAAGTGAACCTTTGGATCAAAGGAAGTGTTAAATAAAAGTTACTAAACTGCTCTCCAAATGAGCTCAGGGGCTCCCAAATGTTTCTTGTCCTTCTATGGATCTCAGAGGCTAAGGGAAAGTGACACCAAAAAAAAAAAAAAATGCAGAATACGTTGGGGTTTGTGAGGAAAGGCACAGCAACCAATAGTCCCCAATGCAAACTCACCAGGATAGACCAAGAAGTCACCCCCGAATTTGCCAGCCGCACTGAGGAAGAAGCCTCGCTCCCACAGGTCTCTGTAGATGCTATAGCGCAGCTCGTGAGCAGGGCGGCCAGCATGGGGCCAGTCTTTGGACTGGACACGCCAGTCCAGGGGCCTAGCCTTAACAGGTCGAGGCCTGGCAGTGGCCAGCTGGACAAGTAGAGCAGATCTGGGCAAGGGGGTCACCCCATTTGAAGATCCCGGTTGGGAAGAGGAGGGGGCTGGGGAAGGTGCAGAGAAGAGTTTGGTAAATAAAAAGGGTAAGGTCTTTCCACCCCCCGGGAGGCCCAGGCCCTAGATTTTCACCAAAATTCCCAAAAGATCTCTTCCCACCTTCCCCTAGTCCCTGGACTCCAACTCCTACCCTCACCTGCTTCCTCCTGCTCTCCAGAAGTCTGGCCATCACTGGTCTCACTCTCTTCGGCAGCTTGGCTCCCACCGGCCTCCTGGCTCCCGCTGGTCCCTGAATCCTGCTCTAGCTTCTGCTTCTTGGCAGCCTGGCCCTCTGTAATCTTCTCCAGGAGCTCCTGACGACGGGTCTCACGTGCCTCAGCTGCCAAGGCACTTTGCTCCTGGAAGCTTTGCTCTTGCTGGCGCTTAAAGGATGCCAGAGCCTGAGAAGTAAATTCAGCTGCAACTTCAGGACCCAAGCTTATGGTTCCCTAGGAAACCGGGAATCCTGAGTCCCGGACCCCTCCCACCTCGGGCACGCGAAGTCCCAGGCTCCCAGCCCCTGCTCCCACAGGACCCAGGAGTTCGATCTCCCCCGCCACCTTACCAGGCTGTGGTGGCGGGGATCCGGGCGCGGGACGCTGACCAGAGTCACCGCACCAATCTCGGCCAAAAGCCGCGCCTCTTCAGGCATCAGCAGCAGCGGGAGGCCCAGGCGCGAGTTCTGGCGGGGCCCGCGGGGCAGGGCGCCCACCGTGCGGCCCCCCACTCCCAGGCGCTCCCGAAGAGCCTGCACCGCCTCGGCCCCCCACACCAGGGAGCGGCCGTTTGCCACTTCCACCACCAGCATCCTGCGGGAGCCAGGGGGCAAAGCGGTCACCGAAACAGCTGCGCGCAGCCTGCGGCCCCAGCGCTCCCACCGCCTCCGGGGTCCCCGGGAAGCCCCGCCCCCTGAGCGACAAGCTCCGCCCCCGGACGAAGCCACCAGGCCCGGGGCCGCGGGAGACCGGGTCCCGCCTCTCGCGGAGCTACCGAGCCCCGTTCAGCCATTGGACCCCCGGTCGGCATCGCACTCTGTACCAACACGGCCCTACCTGCCATCGCGCCTATGAGGGTCAGAAAGAAACTTCCGCAAGCGCGGCGCCATGCCCCTTACAAAGGTCCATTTTGGCACCGGCCTGTTGCACAGTGTCGCCTCGCTTCGGGTGTTCCCGCCAAAGGTCGGGAGTTCTGGAGGCCAAGGCGCTGGCCAGCCACACCCTCTTTCGGACACTCGGAGCTTGGCTCCTCCCCTTCCCACACCACCGAGGTTCAGCGTTCGGGCCTGGTTCTCTCTCTCGTTCAGAGAGAGAATCCCGCAGTACGGAGCCCCGCCCCTCCCGAGTGCAGACGGTTCGCCGTTCGGGCGTTCTCGGCTCAGCCGAATTCGAAGCCCCGCCCCTCCCGGGCGAGCGCAGGCGGCTCAGGGTTCGGGCATCGTCGGCTCCCGGCAATCCCGCAGCCTGTGGCCACGCCCCTCCGGTCCGCAGCGCGCCCCAGTTGGGAGTTCCCGCCCCACAACCGAACCCCAAGCCGGAGGCCCCGCCCCCTGGGCACCCGCCGTCTGTTCTCCGCTGGGGTGGGCTCACCCTACTTGGGAGCGCTCAGTCCGCGTCCCTGCCTCCCTTCAGAATGTCCCACAGTCCTCCGACAGAACCAGCCAGGCACCTCGTAAACACCAACTCACAGTCGAGGCGGAGCCACCCGCTGCTTCCTCCACCCCGCGACTTGCAGACCCCCAGAGTTGACTTCGTCATCCCGCCACCTCAGCGTGGCGGGAAGTCTGGGATACGCCCTTGCAGGGGCGTAGCGCCTCCTCCCTCACGCCCCGCGCAGTGGGACGCCTCGGCCCCGCCCGCCGTAGCGCGCCTACCTGCGCCGCTTCTGCTCCTGAACTTGGGATCTTGAGGCTCATTACCTGGCCCCGCCCCCGGCCCGCCTTCTTTAGGTCAGCCCGCTTTCGCCCCGCCCCTTAGTGATCACCTCCTCCTTCGAGTTGCCCGAGTCTGTGGCCCCGCCTTCCCCCGCCCGCCCCACGAAAAGCAGGCTCAATATCTGGCGATGCTGATGGCTTTGTCTATCATACTAGCGTCATTTATACACGACTATCTCCGAAGGAAACCGAAGCTTGTGGCCCCACCCACACCCTAACAGTGACCTTAAGTACTCGACTATCTCTGAAGTAAGTCGGAGCCTGTGGCCCCGCCTCCAAGCGGTGAGCGCAGGCTCCCGATTGTGCCCGAAAGAACCCGAACGGAGGTCCCGCCTCATCCCGAACGCTCTGCTCCAGGCCCCGCCTCCTCTCCCGGGCCTGTGCAGTTCCCCTCCCGGCCCAAAGCTTCTGGCCCCTCCTCCTGCCGAGCCCGAAGCCCCGCCCCCTCACGTACTCGCGGCTCAGAACCCCGGCTGGGTAGATCCCGGCCTGGGTCCAGGCGCCGCCTCGTGCTCTCCGGCGCCCGCTCCTGGGCTCCTTCCCTACCCGGCCCGGAGCCTGCCAGTGGCCGCCTCCCGGCCGGATCGGCACGGCCCGGCCGGCCCAGCGAAAGAGCAGGCGGCGCGGGGGCGAGCTGGGCGGGGGAGGCGTGGTCGGAGCCGCGGCGGCCCGCGGGCTGGGACTGCTCTGCCGCCTGCCGCCCGGCGGCGTCTCAGGTGGGCCGGGGTGGGGGCGCCCGGGGGACGAGGCGGGTCAGTGGCGGGTCGCTGCGGGCGGAGGGCTGACGGGGTGCGGGGATGGCCCCGGCGGCGCGGCCGGACGATCTGAGTGGCGTAACCGCCTGTGGCTTTGCCGGGGGCGGGATCGGGTCCGCGCTGCGGTGCGCGCAGCCGGCTGGGGCCGGGCCGGGTCCTGAGAAGACGAGGGCGGGGGTCTGCCCTCCAGGTTCTAAGTAAGAGACGGGTCTGGAGCCCCGAAAGAGCGGGAGGCTGGAGGCCCGAGCTCCTCTGAGTGCTCTCGGAGGGCTAAGGGGTCAGGATACCTGGTTCTAAAAGAGGAAGGGGCAAGGGGATCACCAGAGGGGGTCTAGGTTCCTGGATCCTCGAAGAGGAGGGAGCTGGAAGACCTGGATTCCTGGGCTCGCAGAGAGGAAGGGTCCAGGAGGGGGCTTGTTTCTGGGTTCTCAGAGAAGGTGTGTGTTGATATCTGGGTCCTCAACGGGGGCCGGGGGAGTAGCTTTGATTTCTGCGTCCGCAAAGGAGGGGTCTGGGGGCTGGGAGATCTGGCTTCCTGGGTTCTCAAAGGAGAAGAGGGCTAGAGAGGCCTCTGCCTGGATTCTCTAAGGAGAGGGACTACGAATGGATTCCTCTATTCTGGAAGGAGGAAGGGACTGGAGGTCCGGATTCCTAGGGACTACAGAATCCTCAAAACCTGGAGTTTAGGGGGCTGTGATCCTGAATCGGTAGGAGGCAGGAGGCCTGGATCCCTGGGTTCTCACTACGCACCTCTGCCCCTCCCCCAGACCATGTCGCCTGAAGAATGGACATATCTAGTGGTTCTTCTTATCTCCATCCCCATCGGCTTCCTCTTTAAGAAGGCCGGTGAGTCAGGTTCCCTCCCCAGTGGAAAATAAGGGGGTGGGAGCGTGGGCGGGGGCCCCTTTGGAAGATTCCAGGCTTATGCTGTCCCTTCTTCCTGCAGGACCTGGGCTGAAGAGATGGGGGGCAGCAGCTGTGGGCCTGGGGCTCACCTTGTTCACCTGCGGCCCCCACACTTTGCATTCCCTGGTCACCATCCTGGGGACCTGGGCCCTCATTCAGGCCCAGCCCTGGTGAGGACGTGGTGGAGGGAGGAGAGGGGGAGTAGGGGGAGAGGAAGAAGCAACCTGTTTCCTCTTTGGGTATTTTTCAGCTTCTGCTTCAGTCTCTGGGAGTCTCTGGTTTATCAGTTTGTTTCTCTGTGTCATTCGTTTCATCTGTTTTCCTTCCTCCCCTGCCTCGTTCTGCATCTTGTCCCTGCGTGTTTGTCCCAGTCCTCTACGTTCATGTCATGGAGAGAGGAGGATGGTATTTGTCTGCTGGCCCTGCCACCATTCATGCTCATTCATATCCCTCACTCTCATCTTGAGCTCTGCATCTTGAGAAAAAAAAAAAAATAGTGGAGGATTGACGGGTTTTTACTGTGAAGTTTCTCTTAACCCCTCCTCATTCTCTTCTCTTCCCTGTTGCTATGTGTTTCTATGTGGCTTTGCCTCTTCTCAGCTGTTTCAATCATAGGCTTCAGTCCCTACCTCCCACACTTCAGTCCTCTCTGTGCCCTCCCATTTCTGTCTCTGAAGGGGAGAGATGGGGGAGGATTTGTGGCTAGGCTCTGGGGAAGGGGGAAGCCAGGGCTGAGGCCTCTGCTTCCAGCACCGCGTGCCTCTTGCCTTTGCCCAGCTCCTGCCACGCCCTGGCTCTAGCCTGGACCTTCTCCTATCTCCTGTTCTTCCGAGCCCTCAGCCTGCTGGGCCTGCCCACTCCCACGCCCTTCACCAATGCCGTCCAGCTGCTGCTGACACTGAAGGTCAGACTCGGGGCTTGCTTCTCCCATACAGCCTCCCTGTGGACCAGTTAACCACATCCCCTACTTCACCTCTTCCTCCCAGGTGCTGGGGGGGGGGGTTAGTTTTATCTCCCATATGCCCTGGGGGTAGGACTTCACCTCTCCCCCTGTCCTGGGAATAGGGTTTACCACTCACTTGCCCCTGGGCAGGTGCTCACCTGTCATTTCTTTCTGGGGTGAAGAAATAGCCCAAGTAACAACAGTAGATGCCATTTGCTGTTTGCAGTGTGCCAGAGGCTGAGCTGGGTGCTTTACCAACATGCTCTCCTTGTGTCTCTGTAGCCAGCCAGTTTGCACAGAAGGAAAACCAGCTCTGGGGATAAAGTACTTGGTTAAGGGCACAAAAGTAGGACACCTACATCTGGCTCCTAATCACCTGGGAAGATGGGTGTAAACAGACTCCCAGGCCCCTCCCCAGAGCTACAAAGTCATGAATTCCTACTGTGTGCTGGGCTCCAGCAACTCCTCAGGGAACTGCAGTGAGCCAGGCCTCTCCAGCACTCTTTGTTCTCAGCTCAAGGGGGACAGGAGTAGGTTGGCTGAGGTACAGGTTAGAGCAATAACGTCTCAGGGATGTAGGGACTAGCATGTGTGGAAGGGAGCAGGCTGAGTGCCACAGGCCGTGCCTGCCACATGGGCTTTCTGCAGAGAGCAAAGAGCCCAAACCACAGGGTCCTGGCTGACCACAGGGAGAAGTTTGGACTTCTTCCTGTGGGGAACCAAGATTCACTAGAAGAGAGGTTTTTCTGGGTTTGTTGCCAAAAGAGGTGATGTGGTCAGTTTTACATGTTTAAAAAGATTCATTCTGGATAGTGAGGAGAACTGAAGCGGAACAGGGCAAGGTGGGATGAGGTGGATCCCTTTATCCAAGACCAGGTGACAAATGGTGGCAGCTTGATATCAGGTAGGTCGGAGTTCCAACAGGAAGCGCCACATTTAGGATGATTCAAGGAGCGTTTGTTTGCCACAGTGTGAGCAGAATGTAGAGTAGCAAGAAGGGTTAGTGCAAGAACCCTGGACTAGCAGCAGCAGGGTTACCAACCCTGGGTCCGGGGGAAAGAGAAGAGGAACCTGGAAGGAAACAGGGCTGTGTAGAACCAGTCACCTTGAAACAACCTATCAAAGGTGATGGCCACCCCAAAGCCATCTCACAAGGGAATGAAAACCCTGCCCTCACTCTCCTGCCCTCCTCCATCCCCAGCGAGGGCTCTATATTGACTGAACCCATCCAGGGCAGCCTGGGGTCCAGGTGGGAAAGAGAGTAGAGAGGACCCAGAGGGACAGGTAGACACACTCAGGGCTCGTAGTGGAGGTGGAAAGAAGGGAACAGACTAAAGAAAAGGGATTGGATTTGGGGAGTGAGGGAGGTTTTTGGCCTGAGTGATTGATTGGATGGTGGTGGCCTTTTCTTTGAGGGGAGAAACTAGAAGAATATGCACTTTGGGGAGTGGGTACTGTTGTGTTCCATTTTGGGTGTGTTAAATCTGAGGTGCCCCGAGACATCCAAGTATGAATGGCAATAGGCCTGGGCGGGGGAGAGAGGTCCAGGCCAGGGTAGAGTTTGGGAGTCATCAGCATGGGACAGTTTCTAAAGCTATGAGGTTACATAAGAACACGTAAGAATGGAACAGGGAAAGGAGAGGAGGGCCCAGGACTGAGCCCTGGGGAGCACTCCCCAGCTAGAGGCATGACACCCACACGGCTCAGAGCTGCAGGTGCCCAGGATCTTAGATGCGGAGGGTGGGAGCTTAAGGGAGACCAGTGTGAGGAAGAGCCCAGGGTCTGGATGATCCTCCGCCCACCCCCTTCCTCCCAGCTGGTGAGCCTGGCCAGTGAAGTGCAGGACCTACACCTGGCCCAGAGGAAGGAAATGGCCTCAGGCTTCAGCAAGGGGCCCACCCTGGGACTGCTGCCGGACGTCCCCTCCTTGATGGAGACGCTCAGCTATAGCTACTGTTACGTGGGAATCATGACAGGTGAGTGGGCCTGCCCCACCAGCTCTGCCTCTCCAAGTCTCTGTCGCCCTCTGTCCCCCCCCCTGCCCTGAGTTTTGTGTCTGTTCTGTGTTTGCACCCTGCCCTGCTACCTCCCATCTACTGCCCGAGGGTGAGCGCCTGTGTCTGGGTCTACATCTGACCCTCCTGCTGGGCCAGAGCTTCGGCAGCATAGAGAGCGACTGTTCGCAGCCTAAATGATTTTTTCCCCTTGTAGCTTATTGGAGCACACGGAAGAGATCTAGGAGACAGGCCTATGTAAACCTAATGTTTTTGCTGCCCAGAGAACAAATACAGCTTAGGATCCACTTTTAGTTTAAGACAATATTTTTCATTAACGTTTACCTCATAGAAAGTTTTCGTTTTCTTTATTTCTTGATTATATTTGAAATGGGGTCTCATTGTGTTGCCCAAACTGCTCCTGAATTCCTGGGCTCAAGCAATCATCTCTCCTCAGCCTCCTGAGTAGCTGGGACTACAAGCATGTGCTCACTCCCAGCTCAGGTTTTCTTTTTCATAATAGCTTTAGGGAGCTCTAATTTACATATTCATCCACTTAAAGCATAGGACTCACTGGTTTGTAACATATCCACAAAGTTGTGCAACCATCACCACTACGTAGCTGTTTGCAGAACAATTTCATCACCCCAAAAAGAAACCCAACAACCAGAGTCCCCCAAACCTCCGTCCATCCTGGGAAACCACTAATTGACTTTCTGTCTCTGCAGATTTGCCTGTCTCAGACATGTCTTATAGATGGAATCATGCAACATGTGGTCTTTTATGAACATACAAGAGTTTTAGCACCAATCCCTTCTGTCAGTGCCACTGCTCCCCGCTAGGCCAGGCCAACACTGGATCTGCTCCTCTTTTCCATTTTTGTACCTCTCAAGTCCAGGCCCCCCACTCAGCAGCCAGAGGGACCTGTGAAAAGGTACATCATATCCTAGCACTGCCTGTTGGAGAAGCCTGCAGTGGCTTCCTGGTGCACTTGGAACAAAACCCCAAGTCCTCCTTGGCGCCTGCAGACCCTGCTGCCCTCTGGTTTCTTCTCACCCACTCCCTCTGCAAAATCACTGCTCTACTTTCCCTGACTTGTTTACATCCAGGTCACCTTCACGTCTGTGGGTCTTATCTGTCTGTCCCCATCTGACTGTCTTAGTCTTCCGCATTTTCTTTGTCCCTCTCTATGTAATTTTCTGTCTGACTCTTTCTCTCCAAGTCCCTTGTCCTCCCATATCTCTGGTTCCGAGTTCCCAACTCTCTGGGTCTCTGTCCCCTCCAATCTTGGTCTCCTCATCCCGTCTCTGGCCCTCCTCTGCTCCTCTTCCTCCTCCAGGCTTGAGCTCTGCCCACCTGCCCGGTCTGACCTCCTGCCCTGCCTCCCCACCCCTACAGGCCCGTTCTTCCGCTACCGCACCTACCTGGACTGGCTGGAACAGCCCTTCCCCGGGGCAGTGCCCAGCCTGCGGCCCCTGCTGCGGCGCGCCTGGCCGGCCCCGCTCTTCGGCCTGCTGTTCCTGCTGTCCTCCCACCTCTTCCCGCTGGAGGCCGTGCGCGAGGACGCCTTCTACGCCCGCCCGCTGCCCGCCCGCCTCTTCTACATGATCCCCGTCTTCTTCGCCTTCCGCATGCGCTTCTACGTGGCATGGATTGCCGCAGAGTGCGGCTGCATTGCCGCCGGCTTTGGGGCCTACCCCGTGGCCGCCAAAGCCCGGGCCGGGGGCGGCCCCACCCTCCAATGCCCACCCCCCAGCAGGTCAGGCGGCGGGAGGGAGGCTTCCCAAGACCCAGCTGGCCCCACCACCAAGGGCTGGCTCTGCCCCTAGCAGGGAGGAGAGCGGGAACAGAGGCAGGGCCACCACCTGTTGTTAGCGGAGCCTCGGAGCCTTGCTCCTTGGTAACCATGGCCTGCCTTCCCCTATCTGTAGGGAAACAGTACCCCTGTTGCTAGCGCTTGTCACCTTTCAGTATGGTGAATTGCCCTCCATCCCTAAGAAAAGGAAGGTGGTATCCTAGCAACCATGTGCTGCCCCTCTGTTGTCGTGGAAGTGTCACCCCAAGAGCTGGATTGTTCCTGGTTGCTCAGAATGCCATCCTTTGGTAGTGGTGGGTCACCCTGTGTTGCTAGGACACAGTTCCCTAGCAACTGAACTGCCCCTCTTTGCTAGGGAACCCAGGTCCCTAGCAACAATGATTGGCTTCTTGCCAGAAGTCTTACTCTTTGTTGCTATGGAAACAGCACCCTGATGAGATGTCTTCATGTAGCAGCCCTGTGCTAGCCCAGTGGGGACACCATGCCTAGCAACTGCAGGTAATATCCTACTGTTGCTAAGGAAGCTGACCTTCCTCCTGGCAACTATGAATTAACCCTATTGCCAGTGATCCTCCCCTGACCCCAGCACCTTTAGTGCTAGGTAGTCACACTGCTAGTAACTATGGACTCTTCTCTTGCTGAGGAAGTATCAGCTCTCTGTTGCTGATACAGAGCTGGGAGCCCTAGCAACTGGGAATGGACTGGTGACCATACTGAGCCTTCCACCTGGGGCTCGGGCTCCGGCTGGGGCTGGGGCTGGAGGAGCAGCCCTTTCATGAGAATTATGAACTACTTGCTAGGGTTGTGCCATCCCCTAGCAGTTACAAACTGCCATTTTGTTGTGGGGATCATGATACCCCCATGTAAATTTATGATCACTGCCCTGATAACCATGGGTTGACCTCCAGCTGCTAGAGACAGAACATCCCCTGAAAAGCCAAGCAGGAATTGAAGGCTTTTCTAAATCTAGCTGCCCCCGCTCTCTAAAGGATAGTTTCCCTCCTATCATCAGAGGCCACCAAGGGTTTGTGTGGGCCGGAGACATTCCCCACTGCTGGGGCTACTGGCACTCATGACCTGGGAGCCACTGTATTGCTAGAGGTGACACTTCTCCAACAATCACAGGGACCAGGAAAAAAAGGCCCTTTCTGGAAACCTGTCTAAACATCGTAGGCCTTATTGCTAAGGAATGCCTTTTCCTTAGCAACAGAGATCATTGAGACCTTACTTGGGCCTAGAACATCTCCCTAGCAACCATGACCCACCTTGTTGTTAGGGATGATACTTCCCTAGCAACCTCAGTGTCCAACAATTTAGAAGGGACCATCCTTGGAGGTTTCTCTGAATAGTTTGAGCTTGGTTGCTAACGGACTTATAGCTTAGCAAGCATTGCCCCTCAAGCCCCTCAACGCTTTTTGTGGCTGTGGCAGGCCCCATTACCAAGAGAAAGAACCCCATTTTTGGTGAACTGTGCCCCCTGACTCACCCACTTTCCTCCACCAAGGGCTCCCTCTGGGTTATCCTCCCCTGTGGCCCTAGCAAGTCTTGACAGCCAGAGCGCCATTGCCTGGCCAGAATACCCTGCTTAGCATCCGGGGCTGGGACAGTAGCAGGCATGGGGACAGGGCCGGGCTGAGCTGCATGTCTGTCCCCCACCCTCATCCTCCACTCCCCCAGTCCCGAGAAGGCGGCTTCCCTGGAGTACGACTATGAGACCATCCGCAACATCGACTGCTACAGCACAGATTTCTGCGTGCGGGTGCGGGATGGCATGCGGTACTGGAACATGACAGTGCAGTGGTGGCTGGCGCAGTACATCTACAAGAACGCACCTTTCCGTTCCTATGTCCTAAGGTGAGTGCACTTTGCCCTGCCTTGGAGGACAGCCCAGAACTGCAACTCCCAGCAGCCCTCAGGGGCAGCCTGTAGCTTCTCTGGCTGGGCTTCTGCTCCTAAGGCTCATGGGAGCTGTAGTTTATTGAGCCTATTTTTGCCCAGCCCCCAGTTAAAGACATTACATGGGGGTAAATTGTTTTCCTCTCTCGGCCTTAGTTTTTACTACTGTAAAGTCAGCCTCAACTGAGTCCAGGTAGCCATACTTTCTGGAATCTTGGTCCTGTGGGTTACTGAGAAATCTTGATGAGTTACTTTACCTCTTGGTTTCCTCAACTGTTAAATGGAGATAATGCTATTTATTACCTGTTTCATAGTTACATAGGAGGATTAAACAAGATAAAGTGTGGAATGTACGTAGTGTGAGCCCTGATAGAAGAGTACTTGCTATATATTAGCTTTTATTATTTTTCATTCTTATTTTTTGAGTGCAGACTCTGTACCAGACATTGTTATCTTTACTGCCTTTAGAAGTAGGGACTCTTCCCATCCCCACGCCAAAAGTGAGGAGATTGAGCCTCAGAGAGGTTAAATAACTTACTGAGTGTCACTCAGACTTTCCCGAGGCACCAGATGAAGTGAGGATATGTCATAAGACATCTTTATAATGAAGAGTTTATGGTGACAGCTCTGGAGCTAGACTACCTGGGTTCGTGACCTGATTGATCATTTAAAGATCCACTCTGGCCTTGTGTGGAGAACGGAACAGAGGTGAGAAGGGGAATAGGAGGTAAACCTAGGAGACAAATTCGGAGGCCTTGGGCTGTCCAGGTGAGAGGTGATGGAGTCCTGCAGTCGGGAACAGTGGTCCAGAAATAGACGAATTTGAAAGGAAGAGTCAGGGCTTGTGTGGACTGGATGTGGGGCATGCGAAAGAAGAAATGACACCCTCCTCCCTGGCGTGGGTGTCGGTGACTAAGGGCATGGGAGAGCCATCTCCTGAGAAGGGGAAGACCCGGTAGGAGTAAGTTTAGGGAACGGGTAGGATGAGGAAGCGAGACTTGGGTTTAGCTTCATTAACTCTGAGGTGACTATTAGATTTCCAGCGCAGGTTATTGGATAGGCAGTTAATTACGTGCTTCTGGCACTTACGGGAAAGGTTGGTGTTAGAAGTGGACACTTGAGCGGCATTCGGTATAGGTGATACTTAAAGCTCTAGGCCTGAGGGTAGGTCAAAGCCCAGGGCACACCAGTGCTCAGACCAGTGGTTGTCAACTTAGGGGCATTTGTGCTGCACCTCCAGGGGACATGTGGCAATGCCTAGAGACATTTTTTGTCATGAATGGGAGATGCTACTGGCATCTTGTGCGTGGAGCCCATGGAGGATTCTAAACATTCTAGGATGCACAGGATTCACCCTTTCTGTTTGCCTTACACCCCATAGATAGGACAGTCAGCACTATTCTATCACTGGGTTATTTTTGTACTTCAAGCACCCAAGTGTGCCAGAGGGACAAGTCAGTGCTCACAGGCAGGAAAGAACCCCCTAAGGTCGCAGTCCACGGCAAAGCCGCTGCTAGATACACAATTGGAGAATGATTTCTGTGTCCTTTATGGAAGAAGGATCAGAGCCTGAGTCTGTGAGTCTTCTGGGCTAAGGAATTAGACTTCTGGGTCCAAAAGGGGAGGGGACCAAACCTCTGAGTCCACAAAGGAGGCGAGGACCGTGGCTGGAGATTTCTGAGTCTACGTGAGTCAGGAATTGTGCTCCTGGATCCCTAAAGGAAGAAGAGGCCAGGAACTCGGGTTCTGGGGTCCTGAGGGAAAGTGGTGGTGGGAGGGGATGAGCTGGGTTCCTGAAAAGGAGGAACAGAGACTCCTGGTCCCTGAAGAAGGTAGGCAGACAGGCTTCCAAAATCCTGAGCTCTCAAAGGAAGGCAGGACCTGGGTTTTACAGAGAACTGAGCAGCTGGGGACTCCTGGTTTGCTGAGAGAGGCAGGGCCCATTGGCTTTCTGGGTCTTCAAGAGTGAGGAAAGACAGGCTGGGCCCGGTGGCTCACACCTGTAATCCTAGTACTTTGGGAGGCCGAAGCAGGAGGATTGCTTGAGCTCAGGGGTTCGAGACCAGCCTGAGCAAGAGCAAGCCCCCGTCTCTACTAAAAATAGAAAGAAATGAATTGGTCAATTAAAAATATATAGAAAAAATTAGCTGGGCATGGTGGCACATGCCTGTAGTCCCAGCTACCCGGGAGGCTGAGGCAGGAGGATCGCTTGAGCCCAGGAGTTTAAGGTTGCTGTGAGCTAGGCTGACGCCCAGGCAACAGAGTGACACTCAGTCTGGAAAAAAAAAAAAAAAAAGTGAGGAAAAATGGCTCTGGGCCTTGAGGGGAGAGGAACAACTCCTGGGCCCCAGAATAAGGGAGGACCACACACCAGGGACTTTCTGGATATTCACAGGCCAGCGGTTCTCAAACATTAGTGTGCAGGACTGTTACATGGAAGGTTTCCTGTGGGCCCTACCCCCAGGGTTGAAGTGGGGACCAAGAATTCATAGTTCCCACAAGTCTGCAGGTGATGCTGATGCGGGACCCAGGACCATACTTTGAGAACCACAGGGCTAAGGAATTGGACCTCTTGACCCTGAGGCAATGGAACATAAAATGTTAGATCTTTTTTTTTTCTTTCCTGAGACAGAGTCTCACTCTGTCGCCCAGGCTAGAGTGCAGTGGCGTCAGCCTAGCTCTCAGCAACCTCAAACTCCTTGGCTGAAGTGATCCTCCTGCCTCAGCCTCCTGAGTAGCGGGGACTACAGGTGCACACCACCGCGCCTGGCCAAGATGTTAGATCTTTAAAGGAGAGGGCATTGGTTAGGATTGCTGGGGTCTGGATGCGAGTTCGGACCTGCTGGGTCCCTGAAGGAAACAGAGGCCCAAAGCCTCCTTTGCTTTCTGGAGCTAGGAAAGAGGACCCCTGGGTGCGAGGGAGGAGGGGTGGGGGCAGTGGGGACTTGTACTCCGGGATCCTGACTCCCAGCCCCCTCTCCCAGGAGCGCCTGGACCATGCTGCTGAGCGCCTACTGGCACGGCCTCCACCCCGGCTACTACCTGAGCTTCCTGACCATCCCGCTGTGCCTGGCCGCGGAGGGCCGGTTGGAGTCAGCCCTGCGGGGGCGGCTGAGCCCTGGGGGCCAGAAGGCCTGGGACTGGGTGCACTGGTTCCTGAAGATGCGCGCCTATGACTACATGTGCATGGGCTTTGTGCTCCTGTCCATGGGTGACACTCTTCGGTACTGGGCCTCCATCTACTTCTGCATCCACCTCCTGGCTCTGGCAGTCCTGGGGCTGGGGCTGGCTTTGGGCGGGGGCAGCCCCAGCCGGCGGAAGACAGCGTCCCAGGCCACCAGCCTTGCCCCAGAAAAGCTCCGGGAGGAGTAAGCTGCCACCAGGCTCCCTCTGCCAGCTTTTCCAGCCACCAAGCTTTTGCCTGGGAATTCTGTGAACCAGGCTGCTGTGTCCTTTCCCAGAAAGAGCCCTTAATCTGGTTCAGGTCCTGGAGAGGATTCCCTTTCGTCAGCTAAATCCCCTGTCTCCTGGCCCTGTGCCCTGGGACCTCTGGCAGCCGCTTTCCCTCCTATAAAATCAAGGTATTGTCCAGACAGGAGTCTTGCCCTGTCCCTGCTCCAGCTTCCGGGTGTCCAGAGAGCACTGCACTTGCCCAGAGCAGCAGGGACTGACGGACAATGTGGTTTCTTGGGCAAATTCCCTTTCTTTGGATCCACAGTCCAAAGAAGGGAACCTCTTTCTTGTGTATTTCACTCTACTTTTAACTCATCAAACCAGTATTTCAGGCTGGGAAAGGAACATAACCTTCCCATTTCATAAAGGGGAAACTGAGGTACAGATGAGCAGGCCGCTGCTGTCTGAGCCACCTCAGGGCCCCAGTGTTCCTGTCACCCTCTGTCATCCCTTGGCCTAAGGCAGGTCAGAATGTGTAAATCTTTCCCAATAAAGTGTTGCACAAGGACACCTGTGTCTGTGGGTGAGAAGCCAACGGGAGGCACTTAGGCCACTGAGTCCCATTGGGATGTGCTCCTGCCCCAGCCCGGGAGCCACACTGGCTCAGGACACCACCTGGACTCCAGTTCCCAGGAGACGTTTTCCGGCAACCGCCCTGACAATTTATGGGACGTGTACCTTATTCTCTCCAGGCCACCTGGTGGCCAGGTACAGACCTGCCCCAGGCCCCTCCCTTACCTGGGGCAGGCCCTGCCCAGGCGGCCATCAGAGACAGAGCCGCGCCTGGGGCCATGGAAGAAAGCCAGACCTGGGAAGCCTGGGACTCCTCTGGGGGGTGGCCAGCCCCCCGGGAGGCCAGAGGAGGTGGGGGAACAGGGAAGTTCAGACCCAGCCAACCTTCAGGCTGCGTGGAAGCCCTGGGGAGGAGAGGGGAGGCCTGGACGCCCAGCTCTGAGGGCTGAAGGGGGCAGGGTTTTGTTGCTGAGTTTACGGAAAAGGGAACTAGGAGCCGGGACTCTGGGTCTGAGGAGGAGCATGGAGAACCAGACTCTAGCCTGAGAGGAGAGGCCTGGGGGCTAGGCCCTGGGTGTCTCAGGAATGGGAGGGGCTGGGTTCCCAAACTCCTCAATAAGAGAGAAAAGGAAGTTAAATCCTAGACTTTTCCGCCCTGGTGTAGGAGGGCCCTCGAAGGTCCACACTTGGGTCCTTGGGGAGGGGGTCTAGGGGTCTGGACTCCTGGGTCCAGGGGAAGTAGAGGCTGGGAATTCTTAACTCCTGGGCCTGATAGAAGAGGAGCAGGGGGCCCAGACGCCTGCTTTGAGGTAGGAAGGCCTGGGGGCTGGACTCCTGGGTGTTCCCAGCCCTCTGCCTTCCTGCCAGGCCCATCGCTGTCCTCCGTTCTCAACGAGCTCCCCAGTGCAGCTACCCTTCGGTACCGAGGCCCCGGGGTGCTGCCTTGGGGGGTGCTGGAGGAGGAGGAGGAGGATGGAGGAAGGAGCATGCAGGCCTTCACAGAAGCCGCCCAAAAGGAGCTGCAAGAACCTCACTCTTCCCGGGAACTGCCCTGGCCCATGCAGGCCAGACGGGCACACAGGTGAGGACCCAACCGCCCTCTGGCCCTCGCTACCCTGAGCCGTGGGCCATCTCTCCCAGGCCTCGCGCCCTGGTCTGCTTCTCCCTCTGTCCCCTCTCAGAGCTGCCTCTCTTGGTTTCTTTTTTCCTCTGTTGCTTGTCCCTACATCTCTCCCTTCAAGTGAGTCTTGTCTTTCTGTGGCTCTGGGACTCTCTCCTCTCCCTCCAAGCCTGTCTCTGCCTCTCACTGTTTCCAAGTGTGTTTGAAATCTGTTATTATTTCCTTTCTGCTTTGCCTTTATCTCTGCTTCCTCCTCTTCAAACCTGTCTCTCTTTTACTTCTTTCTTTCCTCTCCCCTTCCTCATACTTTGTAGGCCCAGTGAAGAATGAAAGTGCGGGTGCCCTCCTTCAGAACTGATTATGCATTTGAAGATGGCAACAGCAGAGCCTTAATCCCAGCGCCAGGCCCTTCTGAGAGTGAGGCCCTGGGTGGCGGCTCTGGCAGTCCCTGAATCTGGCCCCGGGCTTCCTTCCTTTCTCCCTCCTTCCCTCGATTTCTTTTTCCGCTTTTTCTTTTTTACTTTGTCAGGATATTTGCCTATAGAAAGTGCATAAAACACTACGTACAGATTAAAAAAAAGAATACAATCTGGCCAGGCGAGGTGGCTCACGCCTGTAATCCTAGCACTCTGGGAGGCCGAGGTGGGTGGATTGCTCGAGGTCAGGAGTTCGAAACCAGCCTGAAGAAGAGTGAGACCCCGTCTCTACTATAAATAGAAAGAAATTAATTGGCCAACTAATATATATAGAAAAAATTAGCCGGGCATGGTGGTGCATGCCTGTAGTCCCAGCTACTCGGGACAGGAGGATAGCTTGAATCCAGGAGATTGAGGTTGCTGTGAGCTAGGCTGACGCCAGGGCACTCACTCTAGCCTGGGCAACAAAGCAAGACTCTGTCTCAAAAAAAAAAAAAGCAACAACAAATTTTAAAACGATACAGCATAACAGCCATTTGCATATCATTTACATTTCATATAATCATGTGTATAGATTATATGCAAATACTCGGCCATTTTATATAAGGGATTTGGGCATCCACGGATTTTAGTATCCGCAGGGAGTCCTGGAACCAATGCCCCACAGATATCAAGGATATTTATAGAGTGAGAGCCCAGGTAAACTGCAGCCAGGACAAGCAAGGGACACAGCGAGGCAGCACCCCACCTGCCCCTCCTCTGAGGTCCCCTTTCTCCCTCAAAGGTAGCCCCTTTGCTGAATGTGAGATTGCTTCCTAGCTTTTCTGATAGCATTGCCACCTGTGTGTGCATTCCTCAAGAGCAATGTGTCACTGTGCTTGTTCTGGAATTGGTGTAAATAGAATCATGCAGTCTTTATTCTTTTGTGTCCTGCGTAGCATTAGGTTTATTTCTGTTTTATTGCTACAGAGTATTCTATGTTATGAATAGACCAGTTTATTTCTCATTCTGCGGTTGAGTTGTTTCTCCATTTGGGTGGTTCCCAGCTTGGGGCTGCTAAGCCCTTCATTTTGTCTCTGACTCTGTCTCCCCCACCCCCCAGGCAGCGCCACGCCAGGGACCAAGTGGCCTATGGCTCGGGATCTAGAGCAGCCCAATGGGCCCAGGTGCTTCAGAGATCCAAGGAGAAGATGAGGGGAGGCCTGCGCACCCTGCAGCCCTGGGGATGGACCCTGAAGAAGATCGGGGGTGCGGTGGGGTTGGGGCCCGTGCCTTGGGGTGGGCCTGAGAGGGAGGAGGGTTTGGGGGTCTGACTCCTAGGTCTGAGGAGGGGCTGGGGGTCAGGACCCCTGGGTCTGTGGTCAGGAGTCCCCCGGCCGGGGAGGGCGGGGCTGGGGGCCACACTCGGGAAGGAGCCGAGGCCTCTCTCTCTGCTGCCCCCTGCAGGCCAGTTTGGCGCCGGCACCGAGTCCTACTTCTCCCTGCTGCGCTTCCTGCTCCTTCTCAACGTGCTGGCTTCTGTGCTTACGGCCTGCATGATGCTGCTGCCCACCTGGTTGGAAGGGGCTCCCCCAGGCCCTCCCGATCCTGGAACCTCTTCGCCCTGCGGCTCCTATAACCCCTACCAACAGGGCCTGGTCACCTTCCCCACCCAGCTCTTCAACTTGCTCTCGGGAGAAGTAGGTCTCTGGTTCCCCGGGAGATCCCCGTCCCCCCACACCCCGCCCCCGACTTTGCGCCCTGCTGCCCTTACTGACCTGCACCTGAACCCGGCCTCCTGCCAGGGCCACGGTGACCCCTGCTCCGCCTTTCCTTCCTCAGGGTTACTTAGAATGGTCCCCTCTCTTCTATGGCTTCTACCCGCCCCGCCCACGCCTGGCAGTCACCTACCTGTGCTCAGTCTTTGCCAGTGGTCTCATCTCCCTCCTGCTCATCCTGCATCGGTCAGTGACACCCCACACCCCCGACCCCCTGGATGGGGTGGGGGTGGAGAGAGTGGTAGTGGTAGAAGCCCCTTCCCCGAGAATCTTGAGTCTTGCTCTATGGCCCTTTCCTCCGTTTGAATTGAAATCCATTTTTAAAATCCTTGCTGAAGGCCAGGGATACAAGACGGGAAGTTTTTCTCACTCCTGTAGCTTAGAGTCTAGCGGGAAACGTAAGATATTAAGCAAGCACGCATGCATGCACATTCGTTGCACGTTTTCTTTCTGATGGGGAGAAAGTGCTACATAGGAAACAAATAGGGCTGATTCTTTCATTCATGTGACATAATTATTGAGCACCTACTGTGTGCTGGGCATTGTTCTAAGCAGTTGGGATAAGGCAGTGGGCAAAACAGATGGGAAAAACAGACAACAAAACAGAATCTTGTCTCGGTGGTGCTTGCAGGCGATAATTCTAAGCTGCTGGGGGCTTAGGGGCTCTGGGTGAGGGAGGCTGGCAGAGATGCCTGGGGCAGGCTGCTCTATTAACAGGTGGTCCAGGAAGCTCACTGAGAACATGATATTTAAGCAAAGACATTGGGAAGGTGAGAAGTTCAGCCAAGCAAATACCTGGGAAAAGCTCATTCCCCAGAGTACTGGGGTACCCATTGGAGGAGGCAGAGGGTACAGCCAGAGCAAAGCAGGAGCAAGCCTGGTGTGTTTGAGGGAGCATAAGAAAGCTTGTGGGGATGGAGTGGAGGGGGAAAGGAGAGGGAGAGAGCAGTAGGAAATGGAAAATGGGGCCACATCATGTAAGGCCTTGTCAGCCAATGTAAAGAATTTGGCTTCGGCCGGGCGCTGTGGCTCACGCCTGTAATCCTAGCTCTTGGGAGGCCGAGGCGGGCGGATTGCTCAAGGTCAGGAGTTCGAAACCAGCCTGAGCAAGAGCAAGACCCCGTCTCTACTATAAATAGAAAGAAATTAATTGGCCAACTGATATATATATAAAAAAAAATTAGCCGGGCATGGTGGCGCATGCCTGTAGTCCCAGCTACCCGGGAGGCTGAGGCAGAAGGATCACTCGAGCCCAGGAGTTTGAGGTTGCTGTGAGCTAGGCTGACGCCAGGGCACTCACTCTAGCCTGGGCAACAAAGCGAGACTCTGTCTCAAAAAAAAAAAAAAAAGAATTTGGCTTCTTTCTGAGATGGGAGCCATTGCAGGTTCTTGAACAAAAGATCACCCTGACCTGATTTAGGTTATAAAAGGATCCCTCTATGGGTTTGAGGAAGAGAGAAGGGGAGGGAAAAGAGATAGTGAAGAAGAGGAGGGAGAGAAGAAACGAGAGGGAGGGAGGAAATGAATCGAAGGCATGAGCAAGGCAGTAGCAGGTAGAATAGTTAGGAGGCTATTGCAGTAATTCAGGTGAGAGACTACGGTGGTTTGGACTGGGTGATAGAATCAAACAGGGAACAAGTGGTCAATTTTGGATTTAGTTTTAATTTTAAAAAGTGTCACACACATCCAGAAGAAGTATACAAATAAAAGGGTAGAGCTTGGTACATTCACACCCATATCAAGAATTAGAACACTACTACTACTCTCTCTCCCTCTCTCTCAAAGCTTACAAATGCAGGTGTTGGGCTGGATTAGCGCCATGTGCTATAGTTTGCCAACCCCTGTGATATGGAATAATGAGTGGGGACCTTCATTAGATGGAGTAGTCAGTGAAGGCCCCTCTGAGTAGGGAACCTATAGATGGAGACCAGAAAGATGAGAAGGAGCCAGGCAGTTGAACAGCCAGGACACCAGTATTCCAGGCAGAGGGAACCGCAAGTGGCCCTGTGGTGGAAAAGAGGTTTGGGGTGTTCTGAGAAATAAAAGGCCAGTATGAGTAGAAGGGGCATGATTTGAGCTTCAAGGAGTAGGCAGGCCCTGGCTGGTTATGCCAGCAAGAAGCGTAGACTTTAAGAGCAGGGAGAAGCTGTAGAATAGACTTTAAACAGGAGCATACCATGTTATCTGCACCACAAGGCCACAAGGCGGCCCCATTGGCTCAAGAACAGAGAATAGACTCTAAGAGGGCACAGGAAGTAAGTAAGGAGACACAGGAGTCTTCTGTAGTTATTGTCTTGAGCAATGATGGGGACTTAGGGCCAGGGTGGTGAGGGTGGACATGGTCTCTTTGTCCAGTTCTTACTGTTTCTGCCCCTTTCTCTGGTCCTGTGTCCCTTCCCTGGGTTTTTGCCCCCCTCTTTGGGTCTCTGTCTCCTTCCTGGGTCTCTGTCCTCCTCTTTCTGGGTCTTTCTCCCTTGACCACCTTCTCTGAATATCTGTCCTTCACTCTGACTCTTTGACCCCCCCCCTTCTAGAATTATTTTCTCCTTTCTCACTGAGCCTTTGTCTCTCCTTCTCTGAATCTCCTTTTGGGGTCTCTGTGTCTCCCCAGGGCCTTGTCCCTGTCACTCTGGGTTCCTACCCCCTTCTCTCTGGAGCTCTGTCCCCACCTCCTAGGTTTCTGTTTGGGACATCCGCTCTATCCGTCTGTCTGTGAATCTCTCCTGGCCTTTGCCCCCAATGACTGTGCGTCACCGCCTCTTTGAATCCTCCATCAGGTGGCGGCTCACCAAATGCCAAAAGTCTTAGGGCTCATTTTCCTCCTGTGTCCATAAGAGGGGTGTCTCCCGCCTCCCCGCTCATGGCTGTCCTTCCGTACACCCAGTCTCCCGGGTCTCCCCTCTCTCAGCTCAGTGTCCGGGCTGAAGCAGACACTGTTGGCCGAGTCGGGGGCTCTGACCAGCTACAGCCACCGGGTGTTCTCAGCCTGGGACTTTGGCCTCTGCGGGGACAACCACGTGCGACTGCGCCAGCGCATCCTCCTGTATGAGCTGCAGGTCCGCTTGTGGGGCGGGGGCTACAGCTGGACAGGGGCCAGACAGGACCAGGCTGGGATACCACACAGGGCCTGGCTCAGCGGCCGGGATTCGGGACAGACGCTGGGCGGAGCTTCCTCCTAGGGGAGGCGGATGTTGGGGAATGGGAGGGTCGAGAAGAGGCCGTAATAGGGATGCCTGGGGTCCAAGGACGCAGGAAAAAGTAAGCAGCAAGAAAGGGGCGGGGCCTAAGGCACCTTAGTTCAAAGTTAAGCGGTGGGCGTGGCCACAAAGGAGCGGGACTTGGTGTAGCCCAGCTGGAACTCCAGGCCTCGCGCCAAGTAGAGCTGGGTCAAGGGACCTGGCTGGAAAGGGGCGGGTCTTGGAATGCTGGGCGGAGCCACGGAGGTGGAGTGCTGGAATTGGCCGGGGAGGGGGTGGGGCTTGTAGCCGTGGGCGTGGCGGCAAGGGGGCCGGGTCTCTCCAGGGCCCTGCAGAGCGTGGAACAGGCACTGCAGAGGTCGTTAGCGGGTGGAGCGAGTGCTACGTCGGTTTAAGTTGAGGAGGAGCTCTGGAGGGGCCCGGGCCTCGAGGAATGGAGCCCCAGTGGACATCTCTCCCCGCTTCAGGTGGAGCTGGAGGAAGCAGTGGTGCGGCGCCGGGCTGCGGGGCGGACGCTGGCCCAGCACGTCAGGGTTTGGTTGGTGCGGGTGCTGGTCAACCTGCTGGTGGTCGCGCTCCTGGGGGCAGCCTTCTATGGCATCTACTGGGCCACGGGGTACACCGTGGAGCTGCAGGTGCGGAGGGTCTTGGGAGAGGAGGGTCTGGGGGCCTTGGAAACTACATTTCCAAGGGGGGAGGGAGGAGATGGAAGTCTAGGATTCCTAGGATGCCAGAGAGGAAGTGTGGGAAGTATGTTAGACTCCGGACTTCGGGCTCCTGCCTCCAGGATCCCAGAGCCTCTTCTCTTGGTTCATCCTCCCTCCCAGGGGACGCCCTTTGTCCAGCAGATGCCACTGTTACAGCTGGTGATGAATTACCTTCCGTCCATCTTCATCTCCGGGGTCAACTTCGTGCTGCCGCCCGTGTTCGCCCTCATTGCCCCACTGGAGGGCTACACTCGGAGCCGCCAGATCGTTTTTATCCTGCTCAGGTTCCAGCCTCACGGGGTGGGCTGGGGTTGATGCGGGGTGGGGAGGGAGGAGTCGCCCCAGGAACGTTGGTTCTGGTAAATAAGACGTGGAAATCCCGCGGAAATGGGACCTAGGAAGATCTGGATTCAAATCCTGACTCTGTCACTGAGCCTCAGTTTCTTCGTCTGTGAAATGTGCAGAATCGTGAGTGCGTTCCACTGAGGAGGGAACTGACAAGTGGTGGGTACTGGTCAGTGCTGATTCTCTTCCCTCGCCTTCCCCTTGCCAGGACTGTGTTTCTCCGCCTCGCCTCCCTGGTGGTCCTGCTCTTCTCTCTCTGGAATCAGATCACTTGTGGGGGCGACGCGGAGGCTGAGGAGTGCAAAACTTGTGGCTACAATTACAAAGAGCTTCCGGTGAGTGGGAGGGGATGGAACTCCGAGTTCTTAGGTGGGACGATATGGGGCTCCAAATCCTGTGTCTCTGATGGGAAGATGTGCCTGTGTGGGTCCAGACGCCTGGTTTAGGAGGAAGGAGGAGCTAGGAGTGTTGGAATACTCTCCTAGAGGTATGAATGCTTGAAAAAACAAGGGCCCTCAGAAGAAGTGTTGATGGAATTCCATAGGCTTGTGAATTGGAGACTCGGACGCTTGAACCTCCAGGTTCCTGGGTCCTGAGGTCTTTCTAACCTTCTTCTTCCTTCTTCAGTGCTGGGAGACTCGGCTTGGCCAGGAGATGTACAAGCTTCTGCTTTTTGATCTGCTGACTAGCTTGGCAGTCATGTTACTTATCCAGTTTCCTCGAAAGTGAGAGCCCCGCCCCTCGACGTGGCCCCGCCCCTCCTGGAACAGGCCCCACCCTTCCAGCCATTCTCTTCCTTTTACCCCGACCCTTTTTGCTACTGCAGCCCCTGATTGCTCCCTTTCCTTGCCCTAAGTCTGCGGACTCCGCCTCCAACCCGTTTTAGGTGGTTACTTCCCTCTGACCCCTCCCCTGCCGCAGGCATCCTCCAGTTCTCAGGCCCCGCTCTCTGGACGCACCCCCTCCACCTCCACGTGGAATCTTGAAAGCCCCGCCCCGTCTCAGATAGTCTCCCTTCCGATTGGTGGGCGGGACAAGGCGGGGAAACTGCCGGCTCGCCCCTGACTCGGCCCGGCTCCGCCCTTCAGGCTTCTGTGTGGTCTCTGTCCTGGGGCGCTGGGTCGTCTGGCGGGGACCCTGGAGTTCCAGGTACCCGACGAGGTGCTGGGGCTCATCTACTCACAGACAGTGGTCTGGGTGGGCAGTTTCTTCTGCCCTTTACTGCCCCTGCTCAACACAGCCAAGTTCCTGCTGCTTTTCTTCTTGAAGAAGGTGAGGGATAGGGAGGACCCTTGGTCTGAAGCAGGAGGTACTGGGGACTGGACTCCTAGATCGTGGGGAAGGAGGATGCTGGGGGCCCAGACTGCTAGGTCCTAAGAAAGGAGGGGACTGGAGGTCAGACTTCTGAATCTGGGAGAAGGGTTCTAGGTTATCTCAACTTTTAGATCTGAGGGATGGGGGACTTAGTAGTCTCCTGGGTCCTGAATGAGGAGGGGGCCCAGACTCCTGGATCGGGAAAAAGGAGAGGCTCAGATTCTTTTGTCTCAGTTCCCCTTTTTCCTTGCCTTCCCCCACCAGCTCACCCTCTTCTCCATCTGCTCCCCGGCCTCCCGCACCTTCCGGGCCTCCACAGTGAATTTCTTTTTCCCCTTGGTCCTTCTTTTGGGTCTGGCCGTCTCTGCGGTTCCCGTGCTTTATAGCATCTTCCTGTAAGTGTGAGCGGCTCCTGCCTCTCTCCCTCCCTCTGCCCTCCTTCGGTGTTAAGATTCCTGGCCTTCCTTGAGCTCAGCCTGTCTCTGACTTCAGGATCCCACCTTCTAAGCCGTGTGGTCCATTCCGGGGACAGCCATCCATCTGGGCCCAGATCCCAGAGTCTATTTCCAGCCTCCCTCAGACCGTCCAGAACTTTCTCTTCTTCCTGGGAACCCAGGCTTTTGCTGTGCCTCTTCTGCTGATCTCCAGGTGAGGTAGCCCAAACTTCCGGTGTGAGTTTTAATGTATGTGACCTGGGGTCCCCACCACCTGTGTCCAAGCGAGGAGGGGACTTGGGGCCTGATCTCCTGGGTCTCAGAGAGGAGGACGGCTGGGGCTCTGGAGTGCTAGGTCCAAAGGAGGAAGAGGGCGGGAATTAGGACTCCTGAATCTGAAGGAGGGAGGAGTGTGCTGGGGTACTGAACTCCTTGAGTCTGAAGGAGGGGTCTTAGGGGTCCTGGTTTCTAAGGAGCCATACCTTGAAGATAACTGAAGAGTATTTCAGAGTTGCCTCCATTCCTTCTCCTCTAGCATCCTGATGGCGTACACTGTGGCTCTGGCCAACTCCTATGGACGCCTCATTTCTGAGCTCAGACGTCAGATAGAGACGGTGAGCCAGGCCGGGTCCCTGAAAAGAGTCCCGGTGGAGGTGGAAAGGGGCACGGGGGGAAGAGAAGGTCTTTCTCACCTCCACCTCTCTTTACCTCAGGAGGCACAGAATAAAGTTTTCCTGGCACAGCGTGCTGTGGCGCTGAGCTCGACCAACGGGGCTCTTTGACCTCCCCAGCCTGGCTCAGGATCGCGTTCCACTTTCAGACCCCAGACCTGCCTCCAGACCCTTTGTAACCCTCGGTTACTTCATGCGTAAACTAGAATTGGAGAAGGCCCCTCGCCGCCCAGTCCCCGACTCTAGTGAACCCCTTTCTTGTATCAATAAACACAGCCGAGGTCGCCGAGCGCTCTTTGAAATCTGCGTCCTGAAGGCGGGGGCAGGGCGTCAGCAGGGCACGAGCCAGTCAAACGCGTCCGCAAGTGCGTCGGCACGGAGCTGGAGCGCGCTTCCGCGAGAAGACTTGACGGGCGTGCCAGCCAATCGGCAGCCGCATCTGGTAGCGTCAGGGGCAGGACCACTTGTGATTGCCTCAGAACTCTGATGAGAGGCGGTCGCTAGGCGACACCTCGCGCAGCACGTCCGGGGTTCGCGCATTTCAGCCAATCGCCTGTCGCTATAGACCCAGGGGGGCGTGCCACTGGTCGGGGGCCAATCTGTGGCCGAGGCAGAGAAAACGCGGAGGGAGCATCCTTTCGCCAATCGGAAGTGCTAGGAGGCGGGTGTGCCAGTCCGTGGACAGCTACGGCGCCATGAATATTTTGCCCAAGAAAAGTTGGCATGTCCGGAACAAGGACAATGTCGCCCGCGTGCGGCGTGATGAGGCCCAGGCCCGGGAGGAGGAGAAGGAGCGTGAGCGGAGGAAGCTGCTCGCTCAGCAAGAGGTAAGCTGCGTGTCCGGCCGGGAGGAGCTCCCGAGCCAAGCGCGCAGGCGCCACGGTCAGAAATCGGGAGTGGAGTCGTGAGCAGGCACAGTGCGCCCCGTGTGGTGCTAGGTGCTGACCCTATTTTGGGGGACGTTTGTTTGCTAGCCCTGTGCCCACCTCCAGGAAACTTCCCTTGATCTCACCCTTGCCCTGATTTCCCCCAGTGATGTACTTCAAGTGATCAGAGCAGTGCTTGGCACAGAGGAGCAGCTTAATATTCGTAAATTAATAAATTGACCCTTGGACGGTTCAAGGCAATGATCACTTTTTAGTTTGCTTGCAAAATCTATTTATTGAGCACCTACTATATGCTCACTCCATGCAGAGCGCCTGACTTGCTAAATCGCTCATAAAGACCATTCGTTCTTGGAGGCGCGCTGTCATCTCCATTGCACAGAGAAGTGAGAAAGGGCATGGGAGAAAATCAGTGGGACAAGCCAAGTTCCACACTATTGGGGGAGCTCTTTCCCTGCACTGACCCCCAGAAACACACAAAGACCAGAGAATTTCTGCCTAGCGCCTTAATCTGGTTAAAACCTTTCAGTCCCTTAGTCTGATCCTCAACAGTGGCTGAGAGGTAGTCTAGGCTTTTTTTTTTTTTTTTTTGAGACGCGAGTCTCACTTTGTTGCTCAGGCTAGAGTGAGTGCTGTGGCGTCAGCCTAGCTCACAGTAATCTCAATCTCCTGGGCTCAAGCAATCCTCCTGCCTCAGCCTCCCGAGTAGCTGGGACTACAGGCGTGCATCACCATGCCCAGCTAATTTTTTGTATATATATATATATATATATATATATATATTTTTTTTTTAGTTGGTCAATTGATTTCTTTCTATTTTTAGTAGAGACGGGTCTCACTCAGGCTGGTTTCAAACTCCTGACCTTGAGCAATCTGCCTGCCTCAGCCTCCCAGAGTGTTAGGATTACAGGCGTGAGCCACCGCGCCCGGCTTAGTCTAGGCTTTTAAAATTCACTTTTACCAGTAGAAATTGCTAATCGACTTGGGGTGGTGACTTGGGAGCCGTGCCTGGAATCCAGATGCTTGCTTGGTCCAATGCATAATTTAACTGCCTTTACAGCTGTCTTACTTGTGTCACTTGAGGTTGGGATCCCCTCTGGTTTATGCCAGTGATCTCCCAACCAGCCTTGATGACCCACTGTTTACTATTTGAAAGGCAGTTTACAAAACCCAGGTGGTGCTTCATGTGCCCATTCTCATCTCAGGTTAGGACAGGTGACACTTCTGGGATCCCACAGTGCCCATGCTCCCATTCTTACAGCCCCCAGCACCATGGGCTGCCATTGTCTGTGGTCAGCACCAGACTCACAGTTCCTTTTTTTTTTTTTTTTTTTTTTTTGAGACAGAGTCTTGCTTTGTTGCCCAGGCTAGAGTGAGTGCCATGGCATCAGCCTAGCTCACAGCAACCTCAAACTCCCGGGCTCAAGTGATCCTCCTGCCTCAGCCTCCCAGTAGCTGGTACTACAGACATGTGCTACCATGCCCAGCTAATTTTTTTTTTCTATGTCTATTAGTTGGCCAATTAATGTCTTTCTATTTATAGTAGAGATGGGGTCGTGCTCTTGCTCAGGCTGGTTTCGAACTCCTGACCTCAAGCAATCCGCCCGCCTTGGCCTCCCAGAGTGCTAGGATTACAGGCGAGAGACATCTCGCCCAGCCAACTCACAGTTCCTTGATTCACCTCTAGGTTCTGTATGTCCTGACTATAATTTCCATTCCCCTCAGGCCCGCACAGAATTCCTACGGAAGAAAGCCAGACATCAGAACTCGCTGCCTGAGCTCGAAGCAGGAGCCCCAAGTTCTGGCCCTGTGGACCTGTTTCGGGAGCTGCTGGAGGAAGGGAAAGGGGTGACCAGAGGCAATAAAGAGTACGAGGAAGAAAAGCAACAAGAGAAAGTAAGTTGGTGTCATCCACTTCATCAGAGGAGTCATGAATAGAGCTGGGGATGAGAGCACTTTAGCCATGGAGGTAAGACTAAGGAGTATAGGGACATAGAGAATTTGGAACAGTACCAAAGTGGAACATTCAAGTGTTGGTTACTGCCATCTGGGCGGCCACAGGGCTTGGAAGTGGAAGCTGGAGGCCCCCAGCTGTGGACTGCTTAGGTAAACCTTTCAGGTCTTCAAACTGGAGGGGTCTCCAACCTAATGTCAAAACCCTACAGGGATTTGAGAAGTGTTAAGGAGCTTGGTAAAATGTAAATCAGTGTCACTCACTCGTTCTGGGATTTCCCATCAAACTCTGTACTGCCCAACCTCCGCAATCACTCCTCTGCTTGGCTTGCTTGCTTCAGGATTTTCTTCAAGTATCTGCCCAAAAGTACCTGCCTTTGAACTCTGAAGTAGCTCCACCTCATCCTCCCTTTCCTGTGCTTTCTGTTACTGCACCTGCAATTGTCCCGAGGGCAGGAGCTCAGCCTGCCCTGGGTCTGCTGCTCCCCCCCCCCCCAGCATCTGGCATAGTTGGTTTTTGACAGGCCTTTGCTGCCAATTTATTGCATGACTGGTTTTACCTCCCCAGGACCAGAGGCTCTCAGGTCAGAGCACCCCAGGTTTCCCTGTTATCACATCCAGGGATTCTGAAAGGAGACACAGTTGGTACACTAAGTGACTATATACTGTCTCTTGTACTTTCTGGCCCCCTCAGGAAAGGCAAGAGAAAGCTCTGGGCATCCTGACGTACCTGGGCCAGAGTGCAGCAGAGGCCCAGACGCAGCCCCCTTGGTACCAGCTCCCCCCAACAAGAGGAGACCCCTCACCTGGCCCAGGCCCAGATGAGAAGATCAAGAGCCGCCTGGACCCTCTGCGGGAGATGCAGAAGCATCTGGGGAAGAAGAGAAGGCACAGTGGTGATGAAGGCATTCACAGCAGAAAGGACAAGAAGGAAGGGTCTGAGAAACAGCGGCCCAAGGAGTAAGAAGGAAGACCCAGCCCCAGAACAGACCAAGGCCCAGACCTCCAGGGCATCATAGCAGCTCTGGTCGGGACAGGCGGGGACTCAGCCAGGGTCTGGGTGGGTAGAGAACAAGGTCTACAGAGTTGAGCCTATTTTCATAACACCATTTGCCTTTTTTCACGCTCATTCTCAAGTATGCAGTGCAGGTTCCAGAGGTGATTTGATGTGTGAAGACACCACTGTTCTCAAGGCTAATGGCACAGACACTCGTTTCCAAGACTCCTCAGTTTTCTTTTCTAATTTGCTATATGTTAATAGATACAACCTATTTAAACAAAAGCTCTTCAGGGTCCTCAATTTTAAGAGTATAAAGGTGTCCTAAGACCAAAGAGTTTGAAAACCACTGGGGTTAGACAGTAAAAGGTCTATGTCCCTAGGGTGCTATGATCCTGAGTGTAGCAGGGGTACACCAATGACGGGCTCCTTTTTTCTATAGGAGGAGAAACTCAGGCCCTGAGAGGGCCAAAGAGTTGCTGAGTATACTTTCTTGATCTCAAGGGGCACCTGATTGTAAAGACTGGGGCAGACAGAGCCCACAGGAGGGAAGGCCCAGATGCTTGCCCACGGCATCCCAGCACCAGATGGCTTCCTTCCAGCAGGCCTCAAAAGCTCAGGCTGGGAACAGGCAAGGGGTTCCAGGTGGCAGCTCTCTCTACAGAAGAGGCTAGGGGAGGGGCCTCCTAGGAACCACCAGCTTTCTAACCTGACTCCATTCCCCACAGAACCCCATCCCTGGACCGGCTTCGAGCTGAACGTCTCCAGAGGGAAGCAGCTGAGAGGGCTCGGGCAGAAGCCTTGCTGGCCCGGGTCCAAGGCCGGGCACCACGAGAGGGTCAGCCGGAGATGGAAGAGACAGATGACCGCCTGCGGCGATACAACTCCCAGTTCAACCCCCAGCTGGCCCGGCGCCCCCGACGACAGGACCCCCACCTTGCTCACTGACTCCTGAGGGGGTACAGGAGAGGCCGCTGCTGCCAGCCGTCATATAAAACTATTTATTCATAAATATTTTCCAAAATGAAAATAGGTTTACCAAAAAATGTCCCTCACTGGGGAGGGGAGGAGGGGGCAGCCCTCGCCCCCGGGCCCCCCGGGCGGGGCTGAGAGGAAGAGAAAGCCTCCCAGCCCCCTCCCTACTTCCCGGGAGAGGGGGATGCCCCATGGCTTGGGGCCTCCCCCAGTCTTCCAGGGCAGGGCCCTCACCTGGGCAGGGGGATCAGCATGCGGGGGGAGGGATTGGGTGGAAGGAGGGGCCGGTGTCACTGGAGGTCCCGGTCCTCCAGGTAGCGGTACTCAAAGGTGAAGCCTTCCTTCTTCCGCTGGCCCCACTTCTCGTAGTCAAAGTAGATGTAGGTGCCCTGGCCGGGGGAGAAGGCGGTCAGTGAGTGGACGAGGAGGTGGTCTGGGATCTGGGCCGGACCAACAGACAAAGGGGGCAGTTCTTAGATGTGCCAGGCACTGGGCTGACTGCCCTACACACACACGTTCTCATGCCACCCTCACAAAGCTCTTCTCAGGTAGCAAACGTCATCATGCCCACTTTAGAGGAGGAAATGGAGGGAGCCGCAGAGAGGTTATGCCCAAGGCCAGGTGTGTCTGCAAAGCATTCCACTGCTTCCTCGATGGCTGCAGCTTTTGAGCACAGGATGCTCTCGTGCCGAGTACAGGACGCATGGCCTAGCATTTAGTCTTCACAAAAACCTTGAGGCAACGGGTACCGACACCCTCATCCTAGAGAATGGAACAGGCTCAGAGTCTAAATCCAAGCACTCTGCAGGGACATTTTATTGGTGACAGTAGTGATGTGGGAATTTCTGAATGACTAGATGCCCTGTAATGTATAATTAGAGGATGGTTTTGGGCCAAATCAGGATGTGATCGGAGAAGTCTGTAGTTAATGTCTGAGGACACAGTGGGAGAGGAGCTGGGTTCTGAATGAGTCTGAAATGCTTCAAAGAACGGCAGCCTGGGAGAACTGGGGGAGGGGACTGAGTTCTCTGAGGATAAGGACCTTATAATACTCCATCCCATGAGGGGGCTTGGCATCAGGGAAATATTTAGTGGGAAAAAGTCACTGTGGAACACACCAACTAGAAGTAATTTGAAAAAAGAAAACATAAATCCATGACGCTTACTATGTAGCAGGCACCATTAAGTACTTACATGTTATTAACTCATTTAATCTTCATAACAACTGCATAAAGTAGGTCCTTTTACCCCCATTTTTACAGATAGGAAAATTGAGACAAAGAAGTTCAAGTAACTTGCCCCAGGTCACCCAGCTAAAGCTGGGCTCAAACCCAGCTAGGCTGGCTCCAGAGTATTTGCAAGAAGTGGGAGTGTCCAATCAATTATTAGAACATGTGAAGGCCTTTTAAAAACAGAGCTTTCCCACTGAAAATCTGCTAAGCCCCTGCTCTGCTGCGGGCTGGGACATGGAGGTGAAGGGGCGGGCCATCAAGGTCCCTGTGCAATAGAGCCCACAGCTTGGCGCCAAGAGAGAAGCCAGTGAGGAAATCTGACACTCAACTGAGAGTGCTGAGCATCGTGAGGTTGGGGCACCAGACTGGGTGGGTCCAAACAGGCTTCTCCAAGGAAGGGACATTTGGGCTAAGACCTAAAGGAGGACTAGGAGCCAAGTGGAAGATAAGGAAGTATCCTGGGCAGAGTCAACAGCCTGAGGTACTAAGCCAGCTGAAGGGTGGAGGTAAAGGGAACAGAGGCCCGCAGGGGCTTCAGGGTCTCTACCCCGACCCTACCACTGGGACCAGAGGGGGCAGGGGCCCTCACCTGCTCGAACTCATCCGTGATGGTCTTGGGCTCCTCGTGCCTCTGGAACCACATCATGTACTTGGTATGGAATCGCCATGATTGCTTTTTCAGGGCCTTGGCTGCCAGGTACTGTGCCTTAGTGCCCTGGTGGGGGAAAGGTGGAGAGGGGCATCAGGGGACCCCCAAACCAGGTAGGGAACTGGGGGACAGGGCAGGGCATTAGGGCTGAACCGGGGCCCCCGCCACAGACCACAGTCGGGCTGGAAAGTCCACTTGGAGACGGGGCTGGGGGCACAGAACATACCAATGCTGCTCAGGAGAAGGAAAATGAGACAGGAGGTGAAAATTGCTTTCAGAGAAGCTTTGAAAAGGAAGAGAAACTAATGTGTGATGAGAGCTGAGAAAGGAGGCAATACAGATTTCTCAAGTGGGGATGTGGGTGCTTATCCATGACTCACTGGGGTCAGAAGATTGGCAGTTCCCTGCCAATGGGCAGAGTGGAGGGATGGCCTAGACTGAAGGAACCCGGCGAATGGAGCAGGGAAGGGAGCTGGGCCTTGCCGGAGAGCAAAGGGAAGCAGGCTGACGCTTGCCTCAGTGGACCAGCCTTGCCCTCAACCCAAGCAGTTCTAATACCTCTGGGCTGGAAGTGGGAATAGATTGGTTTGGGGGGGGCCCAGGACTAGGGATAGGGAGAGGGTGCGGTCCCAGTGGCCGCAGTGGGGCACCCACCTCACCCCTCCAGCCCGAGGGGGGACAGCGGCGGTGGCGGCGAAGCCGGGGGGCCCGAGGCTGCCCCGGGGGCCCTGCTGTACCTCCAGATAGTAGAAGATGAAGAAGAGTGTCTCAGTTGACAGGCGCTGGTAGAACTCCACGGTGTCCGAGTGTGGGGGCGGCATCTGGTGGTGGTAGGGGGGCGTCGGACAGGGGTTCCGGGGGAGGTACTGCCTGTAGGAGCAAGAAGAGGGTCAGTGCCAGCTGCCTACTAGCTCCTGCCCTGATCTCAAGAGGGTATTCAGACACTCTCCCTCAGACTTGGGAGTTCTGGCCCACATCCTCCTTTGCTGCGGCCCCTCACCGTATCCGCTCGGAGTCAGAGGGGTGGGGCATGTGGTGCCAGGCGGCCTCTTCCATGGCCTGCTGGTAGAGCTGCTCCTTGGTGAGAGGTACAGGGCCCAGGGGACACACACCCAGTGACAGCGGTATGTTCACCTCTGACAGCTGCAGGGGCGGCTGGGCGGAGGCTGGAGGTGCTGACGTGCTGCTCAGGATGATGTCTGTGGGGAGCAGCAGGGCCGGGCCCTCTCGGTGGTGAGGATCGGACAGGGGCCAGCCCCTCCTCTTCGGCCTTCCCCACCACCCTGGGACCCTCACCTCGCTCAGTCAGATGCAGCGTTGGCACAGGGTCCTCAATGCCAGAGCTGATGGCTGCCCGCTCTGCCATGGACTTCAAGGAGCTCAGAGGCTCGGGGGCCTGGGGAGGAAATGAAGGGCCTGGCCTAAGGGCCTGGGGCAGAGAACAGGGCTAAGGTGAGCAAGCAAGGCGTGACAGGGCCCTAGACGCTTGGCTGCTCTGCTGGGAGGGCCGTGGAGAGTCAATTATTCCTCAAGATCTACCCATGACCTGCAAAAGTATCAGAGCTGCAAAGAAGAAACTGGAAACCACCAAAGCATCCATCAACAGAGGACTGTCTAGTACGTGGGACTCTCTGCTGTGCGGTGACTTTGGAAATGTTAGTTCATGACATACTATAGAGGAAAAAAAACACAACCTGCGGAATACATAGTATGCGACCATTTTTGTCACAGGACACGCACTAGCACATGCTCCTCTTCTTAGGACACCTCTACGCTAGAAGAGCACCTCCTCGGCTTCCCTACCATGTGGCATCTTAAGGAGGCAGGAGGTCTCATCCTCATCTCTCTTCCCGAGTGGTGTGGGTGACTGGGACCTGCCCCTCTGCAGTTGAGTCTCCTCTGTGGTAACAGAAGCAGGTTGGGCCTCCAGACCCCCAACCCATAGCACCCTTTGTTCCTGGGGTCACCACAGATTTATATTCACTGTAGTCAGGGCTGGCTCCCTCCATCCACCCTAGCTTGAGCAGTTGTCCCTTTTTTTTTCTGAGATAGAATCTCACTCTGTTGCTCGGGCTAGAGTGCCGTGGCGTCAGCCTAGCTCACAGCAACCTCAAACTCCTGGGCTCAAGCAATCCTCCTGCCTCAGCCTCCCGAGTAGCTGGGACTACAGGTATGCACCACCACACCCGGCTAATTTCTTTCTATATTTTTAGTAGAGATGGGGTCTCGCTGTTGCTTAGGCTGGTCTCAAACTCGTGAGGTCAAATGATCCGCCCGTCTTGGCCTCCCAGAGTGCTAGGATTACAGGCGTGAGCCAGCACGCCTGGCCGAGCAGTTGTCCCTGACCCCAGCCCTGTGCGCTACTCCCTGCAACCCTTCAGCCACCAAGGTGCATCCATCTCACTTCCAAATCCCCCCAATGGATCGCGTCCCTGTGCCACCTGCTCCACATAGCCCAGGCCTGTGCTCTCCTGCCCAGACTTTCACACCACCTCCCCCTATTCTGTCCTCACCAGCCCTGGGGGACCTTTCCAATGAAGTCTTAAGTTGTCCCTTTTCCACTCAAAAACCTTGCTAAGGCTCGCCACCACCCACCTCAGTGATTCATTTTTGTTTTTAAAGGTGAGAGTTGTGTCCAGCCTGCATAGCATAGCGTAGCCAAGACCCCATCTCCAAAAAAAAAAAAAAGGCATGCACCCCTTTTGAGAATCTCAAAGCTGCTGGGTTTTTTTTCCAGAAAAATACATACACCACAAATTTCCTGTCCATAGTATCTCTGAAATTTGAATGCTTCCTCTGGGCCAGAAACTGTTCCAAGAATACTATATGGTGGGTACAATCACAATTATTTCCATTTTCCAGATGAAGAAAGTAGGACACAGAAAGGATAATGCCAGGATTTGGACAGTCTGGGCAAAATTCACACAGCTTCCCCGTGGAACCTATACAACACACTGGCTCTGCAAGCCAACTCCAAGCTCCTGCTTCTGCCATGTCAGTCCCTTGGTAATCAGGACCCCACTGCCCTGTCCTTCCACATCAATCACAGCCCTACAGCCAGTGTCCTTCCCTCTGCAGAAGGGACACCTCTATCTTCCCTCTGCTGAATGCTGCCCAGCCTCCTACCTACCAAAGCAGACCAGCGCCCTTCCCAGAGCTCCTCCTGCAGCATCAGCACCCTGACTCCACCCCTCACCCTGGCTGATGTCTCAGCTTAAACATCACCCCTCAGCCTGTCTCCCAGGGCAGGTCAGATAAATGCCCACAGTTCCCTCCTCCGTGGCTGCCCCATCAGAAACCGCTCCCTCCACTAGCCAGGAAGCTTCCTAAAGGCAGGAACCAGGCTGCATTTGCCTGGCACAAAGCTTGGCCCACGGCAGATTTCAATAAGTATTTTCTTTTCCTTCTTTTTTTCTGAGACAGAGACTTGCTCTGTCACCCTGGGTAGAGTGTGCAGTGGCATCATCATAGCTCACGGCAACCTCGAACTCCTTAAGCTCAAACAATCCTTCTGCCTTGGCTTCCCAGAGTGCTAGGATTACAGGTGTGAGCCACCACGCCCAGCCAACAAGCGTTCTCTTGACCAAAATGGTTTGTTAGAAGGGAAAGAAGGTATTGAGTCATCACATGAAACAGAAAGCACCAGTGTGTCTTGTGAGGAGAAATGGAGCTAAAGACTGAGGCCTGGAGGAAAGATGGAGACAGAAACCCAGAGAGGGCAAGTACAACCAAGGGGAAGGAAAGAAACCCCAAGAAACAGAGACAGAGTCTCAGAGACAGCTCAGTGGGAAGTATGAGAGTGCCCAGAGACCAAAGTGAGGGTACAGGTGGTACAGAAAGCCCTGGAGAAAGAACAGGTAGGTGCCAAAAGAGGACAGAAAGCCAAAAAAAACCGAGATCCCGAGAGAGTGAGGGTGGTTCGTCAGAGACCTGGAGGAAAGGAGACAGAAACATCTAGAGCAAAGACAACAGAGCCAGGTCAGAGGCTCTGGGCCCACTGGGGATGTTCAAGGAGCCCACCTTGATCTCCGGGGCAGTGCTGAACTGCGGAGGTCCGTTGAGCAGGGCACCGGCTGCCTTGGCCTCGCTGAAGCTGGGTGTTGGGGAGCTGGGGGGATTCACAGGCAGCGGCACGAGGAGGCTGGGTCCCCCTGAGTTGTTCCCTGAGCCTGGGGCCACACCCCCAGCCCCAGTTGGAGCTGCTGCACCGGGTTCCTTTCTGAAGAGAGAGGATAGAGAAGGGGAGGGGGCTCAGAGCAAGGTCCCTGAGACTGAGTGAAGAGGGGAGAACCCACACAAGATGGGATCTAAGAGGGGTGGGCTGAGGGCAGACAGATGGGAGAGAAAAGTGGCTCTTTTGGGTAAAGGTAGAACCTAATCTTGGAATTATTTCTCATCAGTGAAGTAGAGCTATCTGGAGGTGGGAATGAGATGCTCAGGGTGCTCCAATAGAAGGGCACAGGCTAAAAAACGGATAAAGGGGGGGATGGCCTTCTGGAACAGCCCATGGAGGAGGAAGGTATGGGAGTGACTGTCCCAATCACAAAACAAGCTGCCTTGGGCAGGTGGACATAGGGCAGATGCCCCTCTAGGGCAGCTCAGCTGGAGCTGGAGCAAGGGGCCAGGGAAGCAGGCCTTGCACTCAGCCCATGTGGAACTTTTTTTTTTTTTTTTTGAGACAGTCTCGCTTTGTTGCCCAGGCTAGAGTGAGTGCCGTGGCGTCAGCCTAGCTCACAGCAACCTCAAACTCCTGGGCTCAAGCGATCCTCCTGCCTCAGCCTCCTGAGTAGCTGGGACTACAGGCATGCGCCACCATGCCTGGCTAATTTTTTCTATATATACTAGTTGGCCAATTCATTTCTTTTCATTTATAGTAGAGACGGGGTCTTGCTCTTGCTAAGGCTGATTTCGAACTCCTGACCTTGAGCAATCCACCCGCCTCGGCCTCCCAGAGTGCTAGGATTACCCATGTGGAAGATTAAGTTCTCTCCTGGGCCATTCCTCTGGCAAACAGGTGGACCCAGTGAAATGGTTTGACCTAAGATCTGGAAGAGCAGCTAAAGAGAGGAAGGAGGACTTCAGGATATTTCATTTTGAAAAGCAGAATACTGACCCCTCCAGCAGGAGTCAGGTGGCCTCAGGCAGGTAACAGAAATGTGGAGGGGTGGTTGGTGGGGCTCCCGAGAAAAATCCCAATTAGATGAAGATATATTTTGGAGCATTCTAAAGGGCAAAGTGGGGAAGCCAAAATATACAATGTCCCAGCTGGAAAGAAGTGGGGACACAACACCTAACCAAGGTGGAAGACAGCTCACTGGACATTCTAACTAGCAAGAGCAGGGCCCAATTCCCATGCCCTGTGGTGACAGGGGAGGCCTAGTGCCTCTTTGTGCCACGAGGCTGCTGCCCCCAACCCTGCCAAAGGCCCAGACACTCACGAGGTGCTGGGAGGTGGGTTGTGAGGGCCGGAAGGGGGTCCCAGAGCCTGGTTGTTGGCGTTGTTGCCCCCACTGCTGTTCAGAGCCACCTCTGCCGGGCTGTCTGCCACAACTGAGCTGTAACCTAGGAGGGGGAATGAAGAGCAGATGGAAAGAGGCTGCCAGCTGCTACCCAGCCCCACCGCAGCCCTGCAGCCTACCCCGCCAGCTCTCCACTTACTGGTGGCGCCATTCTGCTTGCCAGCACCTCCGCCGGCACTGCTGTTGCTACTGCTGCTGCTTCCTCCGCTGCCTCCACCACCTCCGCTGCCTCCCCCACTAGGCTGGACACTGGGGGGCCGGGGCTGGGTGGTGTTGGGCCCGCTGGGGGCCGGGGGTGCCACAGCCTGGGCGTAGGGGGCAGGGGTACCCGAGTTGTGGCTGGGAGCTGGACTGGCCTTGGGGCCCAGGGCACTTGGGGGTGCTGCTGGGGCAGGGGCCCCATTGTTGCCAGGGGTGGTATTCAAGGCAGAGGCAGCAGGCGGGGGGCCGGAGGGGTAGGTGGGCTGCACAGCTGGGGACTGAGAGTGCTGGTTGCTGTGGACAGGCTTGGAGCCATTTTTGGCTGGAGACTGCGGGTGGGAAACAGCAGAAGGTCAGCACCCAGTGGGCCGGGCTGGTGCCCACTCCCCCCAGGCTCAGGCTCCATTGTTGTCCCACCTGCCTCCTCTCTGGTCTGTCTCCAGCTGCTCCCGCCCTCCTGGGGACCCAAGTGACGTGACTCACCCCCATGGCTTCAATCACCTTCATGCTTAAAACACTCCTGCCCAGCTTCCCAAGTCCTGCCCCGACACCTCCCCATGGATGCCCCACAGGGATCTGACACACAACATGGGTTGCCACTCAAAGACCCATGTGCCAGACAACAGGGAACTAGTGGGAAACACCTAAATGTCCTCGATATGAGATTAGCTGGGGCAGCCTAACATCCAAGAGCAGAAGGAAAAACGGGTGTAAATTGGACAGTAATTCTGAGTACCACTTAAAGGGTCACAGAAGCCACTTGCAGGGCCAGCAAACACGTTCCACAGCACCCCCACTCCAGCCAAGCTGCTGACAAACAACTCGGGCAGCTGTACCTAACTGCCTTCTGGACTTCCCCTGACTACCCTACAGGCACCTGCACTCAGCAAACGCCAAAAGGGACTGCCCACTCACTGTTTCCTGGGATCAGTGCTTGGCAGTGGGGGCCTGGGAAGGTGACTGAGCCAGGCCAGCCCCCTGGGAGTCACTGACTCAGCTTCTCTCCTCACCACCGCCTGCCCCTACCACCCCTCTTGCTGCTCCTGGGTCCCCACACCAGCCCCATCAATGCCTACTCAAGGTCTCCCCTTTGGGCCCATTCTGTCCAACTGACGTTATTCCTCTGCAGCAGTGTTTCTGAAAGTGTGCTTCTATCTTGGGGGAGATGCTAATAAGGTTAACAGGGGTCACTGGGGGGAAAAATTCTGAGAAACGCTGCATGTCACCTTCTACTCTCAGAAACTTGCAATGTACATTAGCCAGGGAAGGCCCCATCACTTCTTAGGCATGCTTGTTCCCTTCAGAGCTGGTCCACAAAGCCTAAGCCCCTCAGCCTGACCACCTCAGGCCCTGTGCTCACACTGGGACCCCAGGCCCCACAGACCTGCCTGGCTGCTTCATCTCTCAACATTCCCAAGTTTTCTGTCACAACTCTCCCAAGTTATCTGCTGCCGTCCCTCCCTGCCAAGCAGACTCGGGCATTCCTCTGAAGCCCAGGGCACGTGCCATCCTAAAGGAGCATTTGCTGGCCGCCAGGTCAGGCTTGTGGCCTGTGCTACCCCCTTGACCACAGCATCAGCCACCTGTGTGCCTGCCCTGCCCACCTGCCCTCAGGACAGCACTGATTTCTGATCCACCTATGCCCCCAAGTCCAGCACTATGGCCAGCCCTCAGGCCTCAATAAGCCTTTGGAAACCAATGAATAAGCAAGTGACATGCCCATCAACACAAGCTCAGACCCACCTGGCTGACTTCGCTATCTGTTGAGCGTCCTCTCTTCTTATCATCTTCGGAGTTTTCCTGAGGTAGGGGAGGCAGAGTCAGAAACCTGTGTGACTCTAGGACCCCCAACAGAAGCCAATCTTCGAACACCCCAGGGACTGGGCCCAGCTGACTAACCTTGCACCCTTCAAATGCCTGCCCTTGACCTCCCTGGAGAAAACCACCTAAATTCAGGCTCCTCAATGTCCTTGTCTTCTGGGAACCAACATTCACCCTCCAGCCTCTTAAGGATCCAGGAACCCACTCTCTCCTTAGGGAATCTAACCCTTGGATCCCAGCCAGCTCCCCAGCCTCCTCAGGCACCCCATGCACCGGCCCCTCCCACCTCCCACACTCAAACCTAGAATAAAATGACCAGGGATTCAGGGTCCACCCCATCAGCTCTGTACTAACCGCTATGGACCCAGATGTAGGATCTGAGCCACCCCAAGAGCCTAGACCCTGGATACCTAGATCCTTGCTTCCTCAATTACTCTCCCACAGCCACTTCTGAGAGACCCAGGCGTGTCACCTTGACTCCTGCCCCCCTGGAAATAAGTTACTAGTGCCATGTTGGGCCTCACCGTGGTACAGTTGGCTGGGCTGGGCGGGATGGGAGAGCTGGAGGTGGTCGAGGTGGGTGTGCTGCTGGACTGGTTGAAGATCTCATCCTCCATGTGGCTGTGGCTGGGGGGGGAGGTGGCGACCAGCGCCTGTGCTGTGGGGGAAAGGGGAGGGGCATGTTTAGCTAGCAGGGAAACCCCCTCCTGGCCCCAACCCACTGCATCATGGCCAGCCCCGGGGCCTCACGAATGTCCTCTAGGTCCAGGTCGTCATAGAGAAACTCATTCTCCTCGAAGTCAGGGTCCTGGGATGAGTCGACATAGTACTCAACATCGTCCTTGATCTTGCGGATGGCGTCAACGAGGATGGAGTCATTGTCCAGCATGCGCAGGATGGTCTCTAGCATCCGCACGTGGTACCGGTGCTTCTCGATGTGCCGCTTCAAGCCCTCAATCCGGTCCTGCTTCTGCTGGCGAGCCCAGGGCCAGGCTCAGGGGCTGCTGAGCACCTGCCTGTCCCCTCCTGTCCCCACAGAACCCATCCTCAGTCCCTGACCCCTGTGGAGACCCAGAGGCTCCACTCCAGCCCCTTCCAGGGTAGGGCAATATGAGGTCTGTCCACCCTCTGATCCCTGTGGGGACCAATTTTAGGCTTCTGCCATCTTGGGAATCCCACTGTTCCCTTAATACACCCTTTCTGGCTCCAGGAATATCTGGAAACCTCTAAAAGACCCAGTGGTCCCTAAAAGAACCCCACAACCTGGCCCCTAATAGTACCTCACCTGACGGCTCAAATCTCTCCACTGTGCCCACCAGCTCCTACCACCTTCTGGGATATAGATCCCCCACTGCCCCTCCACGTCTTGTTCCAACAGTATTAATGATAACCTCCAGGCTTGCTGTTTAGAATCATGATGATATCTGTCATCACTAGCCCCCACTCCCAACCCTACAGGAGCCCAGATTCTTAAGCCTAGCACCTGCCCCCCAGAGGCCCCAATTCCTTTCAGGATTTGACTTCTTAGCCTCAGTTCCAAATCCCTGCTCTAATAAAGGACCCATCGTCTCCCTGGCTCCACGCCCCTGGTTCCCAAAGCCCTCAGACTTGATGCCCAACTCTGGCACACCTCTCACTTCCCAACCTTCCCCCACCCCCAGCTTCTCTAAGGACCTGGCTCTCTTTTCCCCATATTTCCTGTGGCAACAAGTAGATACAGTTTGTATCCCTTTGAGCTCACACCCTATAATCCTGAATTTTTGGAATCTCGGATCTCAGCATCTGGCTTTGTCCCAGACCACTCTTTTCCTTCAGGCCAAACTCACTGGTTTAGGTGTCCTGTTTTATCTCTTCCCACTGGCTCCTCACTAGAATTTGGGGCTCTCTGGGTGCTATGAGGCCTCCTACCCTGGGTGTCCTTCAGGTCTCGCACTCACTGTGCAGCCCAAGCTGAACCTGAGCTCATTTTCTCCAAATTGTGCCTCTTCTCTGAGGCCTCACTGTCTACCCAGACACCCAGGGTGAGATTCCGTCTTACCTCCTCTCTCCGTACCACCTAACTCAGCTGCAAATCCCTAATCTCAGCTGTTGGCCCTGTCTACCTTAGGAATCAGACCCCGTAGCCCACGAGCCTAAATGACTGGGTCTCCCATTCACCAGCCCATTCCCATCCCCATCCTGTGGGCTTCAGGCCGCCCCACACTCACATCCTTGTCGCCCTTCTTCTTGCGTGTCTGCACCGACAGTGACTCCACTTCACTCTCAAACTGGTCCACCTGCATGTTTAGGGTGTCGATAGTATTCTGGGGGGAGAAGGAGGAAAGAGGAAGGCTGTCAACCAGAGTTCGCGTGTACGCTCAGGGCTCAGGGCCCCCCAAGTTCACCTCCTCTTCTCTACCCCAACTCACCGTGAGCCACTGGCCAACCTCTTCCTTTTCCTTCTGGGCAGGGTCCACCTTCTGGGCCAGACCCAGGCCCTCCTTGCTATAAGCTTTGGTCTTAGTCTCTCGTTCCACAACTTTGAACCGTTCCATTTGCTGTAGAGAGTGCAGTTGGCAGGGGGGCTCTCGAAGGTGGGAAAGGAGCTGACTAAGGGCCAGCAGCCACTCAACCTGAGCCTCATGACCTCATCTTCTGGACTCTGAGCCCACTGCCTCCCCCTTCCTTTAGGCGCACAGACCTTATTCCTCTTGGGGAATCCCTGGTGGCTGTTCTACCTCTGCCCCCTGGGGTCCCAGGAATCTGGTCACCTCCCCACCTCTCAGGGACCCAGACACCCAGCTCCAGGCTCCTACCGTCTCAATGAGCTTGCGGTTGTCAATAAGCTGCCTCTTGTCCTTGATCTCGTTGGACGCTACCCATGTCTTGATCTGGTCCCTCAGCCGCTGCAGATGGGAAAAGCAAGAAGGTCAGATATCAGGACCCAGGAACTGCGGTCCCCAGCTCCTTCTCCCTGGGACCCAGCAGTCCACTCTCCCAGTTCCCTCCACCCTCAGGACACGAGAGTCCAGGCCCCTAGCCCCCTCACTTGTAGCTTCTTAATCTCCTTCTTTAGGTCAGCCTCATACTTTTCTTTCTGGTTCGCGTTGGCTGCATTGTGGAGCTGAGGGATGGAGAGAATTCAGGAGTCAGTGTGCAAGTTGCCAGCCCAGTCCACCAATGGCTGGACCAGCAGTGCAGATGCAGTCTCTCTCCTCCCTGTGCCAGGGACTCTGGGATGCCCCCCTCCCCGCCCCTCAGCAGGTGGATATGCAGGCCCTCACTCAGGTCAATACCCAGAGATCCTGAACCTCTGCCTATGCTCTCCTGGGAGACCTAGATTTTCAGGGACCTGCCCCTGTACCTTCTGCCAAATATCTTCAAACTGCTCCACACCCTCGGACACCTTCTTGAGGCAGCGATCAATCTCACCTGGCCAGGGAAGAAGAACACAGTTAGAATCCTGCCAAGGCATCAGGCACCAAAGAGTTCCCAGAAGAGAGAGCATGTGGTCATACGTGCAGTGGGCCGTTAGTGGAGTACCTTGGAGTTTGCGCTTGTCCGCCATCTTCCCTGCCCTACAGACGCACTCTCTTCATACTCTCTTGGAGACGGACGCTGCTAGGAGAGAATGAGAAGGAATTAACATCTATTCCCTGGTTGGTCCAAGCCCAGAAACATAGATGTGGTCAGAAATAGCAAGCCAGGTGGATGATAAAGGGAAGAAGTCTTTACTATCTGATGATAAAGACCAGACCCAATTCCCCTTATGCTCCCTTGATTGCCCTGTGTAAGGTCTGGCTGACAGGGAAACTCTGAAAGTCCGCTGAAACAAGGAAAGCTATATATATATTTTTTGTATGTCTCTGACCCAGGAAGTGGAAAATTCCTAGAGCACTGAGCACCTTCTCCTCAGATGACACTCAAAAGGATTTTTCAGAGCAGGACGAAGTCATGCAGCCCATAACTGACTGCTGGGACAAAGGCATCAGCATTGGAGATCACACCTTCTACACACAAGGGCTGGGCACAGAGGTCCCTTGGAGAGGTCACCTCTTGGACAAGTTAGGAGACAAACAGAACTGCCATCTCACAGAGAAGGGCCTGATATATGTGTACATGTGCGTGGTCTGTAGGTGAGGGAAGGGAGGTTGGGGGTGGGGAACAATGAAAGATACCTAAAACTATGAAGAGCTGAACCTACTCATACATGCCAAGCAGAAGAGGGCCTTGCACCGCCAAGAAATTTATTCCAGAGCAGAAACCTTAATCCAAAGGAGATAATACTCCTAACCCCAAGAGGCTGATACCAACAAGAGTTACAGATTTGGGGGCAGAAGGCAGTACCAAGAGAAAGCTGGGAAAAGATAGAAATCTTACAAAGAGGGTGAAAAGGTACCTTAGCTGTGAGGGAGCCGATCTGCACACACAAAGGAATCCCATATCAAATGTATTGGTAACTTAGACTCAGGGAAACATACACCACCAGGGCAGGCACCCAAAACTTAAAAGATAGGGGCATCTTTACCCTAAAGGAAGTTATGTGCAACCCAGAGGGATGAGATCAGAGGGGAGTTACCAGGAGCTTTAGTTTAGGAAGAAGCCACATCTTAGGGCCTGACACCAAGACCAGAGAACCTTGGGTTATGATAACAGGACTTCTAAGCCAACAGCAGAGATTTCCTTCCTAGCAGATAGGGGGCCTATACTGAAAACCATGGCTCCCTGAGATCCAGGGGGTGCTCCCACTCTACTGGCACAGGGCAGGGGTACCCCAGAGCAGCCCTTAACTGTAAAGACAGAAACAGCCACGCTGAGGACTAAGTGCCTCAACCCAGAGGGAAGTCATACCAAGAGGGTCCTTACCCACAAGGAAGGGAAACAGTCCCAACTAGAGAACAGTCCTAACTAACAGAACTTTGCAATGTTGGAAATGTTCTATATTTGCACTATCTATTGGCCACTGAATACTTGAAATGTGACAAGTACAACCGAGGAACTGATTTTCATTTTTAACTAGTTACTCATCACTATATGTGGCTAGCAGCAACCATATAACAAGCTTTAGAACAAAAGGCCAATGAAGGATAGGGCTGGTAACTTAAACCCAGGGAGTTTTTTCCCCTACCCCATAGGGACCCATTCTGAGTGGTAGTAGGGAAAAGTGCTACCGTAGACTTCAGTCAGCTTAAATCTCCTCAGTAAAAGACTCAACCAAAAGAATAGCAGGATCCTCAGTCCAGGGTCACCTAACATGCCATAGTCTCCAAGGCAAAGCAACTAGACAAAAGGACTCAGGAGATAGTGCCACAGAGGGAACTCAAACTGAGGGGGGACAAGTAACTTTTATCCAGGGACCTTGCACAACAACACAGAGATGTGCAGAGATCCTGACCAAAGTCTTAGCTCCAACATCCCACCACAGAAAAGCCTCTTACTGCATACGGGGGATGGGAATGTTAAACAAGAGCTTATGCTCCCTCTCTCTGCCCCACAAGCCCAACAGAGGGTCATGGCAGGTATCCCAGCCCAGAGGGAGATGTCTCATGGTTTACACCCCTTAACAAGGCACTCAAGACCACAGGGAGGTGATCCCCTCCCCAAGTCCCCACACTGAAAGGGTTGGGACCCCAGTGCAGGGGAGGCAGTGATACTCCCACAGAGGGGAGACTATACTGTGGCAGCAAGAGAAGGAAATCCTGAACGAGTCAGAAGCAAGGTGCCAGGGGAAGAAGAGCCCTAACACAGAGAGGTGATGTTTCAGATAGAACAGTCCGACATCAAAGTGGGCAACAGCTGAGACCCAGAGGGATAACACCTGATTTGGGGAGAGAGCCCCTCTGCAGAGAATGGACAAGTTCCATAAGCCCAAGGTACTCGTCCCCTAGAGAGGCTGGAGCCTTAGCCCACAGTGGAGACAACACCCCTCCCTGAAGAAAACCCCCTATCAAGAGGGTGTCTGTACCTCAGATCACCCCAGCACAGGACCAGAGAAAAAGGAAGCTAGAGCTTGAGTCTTGAAGCAGAGATGCCACCACAGAGCCACATCTGCTCTGGGGGAGGAGGGTGTCCCACCAAGATCCTCCACGGGTATGTAATTATTGCAAGGCCCACTCTGAGGCAGGTGGATACGTTAGGCAAGGAGAACTTGCACTCTAACAAGAAAGGGGTCTCAAACAACACGAAGGAATCTGGGAACCTTGGCCCAGGAGGAGACTTACCTAAGAGGATCCTTTGTCCAAGAGGAAAGCAAATCCACGCAAGGAAGGAGCTAAAAGGCGTGGGTAGGCTGAGCAGTACACCAGACCCACAGGAACCAACACCTAAAATGATGGGCCAAAGCCAATAACAAAGTGCCCCCCAGCTTCACCTCAGGGGAGAGGGCACCACCACACAAAAAGACTTGAGAAGGGCAGGAGAGGGTAGAAGGCTCAAGTCCTGGGGAGCTAACACAAGCAGTCCCTAATACTGGGGGCTATCACATGCCCACAGAGGTCTGGTACCATGTCTGAGGTGCCTTTGATCTAAGAGAGCTTCCGCCTCAATGGCCTGGAGCTCTAGGAAGTATGTTGGAGGGTGATCCTCAATCCAGGGGAGGCTGCTGACTCAGCCACACAGAGGCTCTGGAAGGTGGATGTGTTAAGTCCTGGGGTATAGATAGTTATCTCCCCATTGAGAGGCCCAATACCAAGGGTGGAGAACTGGGAATCCCCACCTTGGAACACCAGAGGAACCTTTAATCCCAGAGAAGGTGACTACACCAGGGTCTCGCTCCCTCAAGTCTCAGGTGCCTTAAATCCCCACAGAAAGGAACCTTTGCCTTTGTCCCATAGAGTGTGAAATCATGAGAGAGATTGGTAGCATTAGCTGAGGGCACCTACATCTAAAAAGGGTGTTTACCCTCATAATGGGGACACACACAGACCACGGACACCTCAAATGCATAAGGACTAATACCAATACCAAGGCAGGCAGGAACCTTATCCCTGGGGGAGGCAAGACCAAGAAAAATTCCTTACCCTAGAGAAAGCAAATCCCAGAGAGAAAAGCCCACACCTCACAGTACAAGAACCTCAGGTTTAAGAAGCCTTATACTCCTAATGGGTACCAGCAGGGTGGGAAGTGGGTAGGTGTGAACCCTTGTTCTACAACTGCTAACACTCAGTGGGTTCTTTTGGTGATGGTAAGATTACATATCCACAGTGAGGGATCTGACATGAATATGAATACCAAGGGGAGTGGGTTCTTGGCCCCTGGAGAGATGATACACCAAAGATAACTGGTGTGGCTAGAGCTAGAAGCCTCACACTGAGGCAGGCGACAGCTCATGTGGTGAAAGAAGTAGGGAAAGGTGTTCAAAAACCCTTACCAAAAGGGCAGAAGGGTAATCCTGGGAGAGGTGACAGCCCCTGCACTGAGACACAGGTACTACTTAGAAAAAGGGGGACTTTAGCTGCCTACCATGGGAGCTCCCTAACAACATGGACAGAGTGGGAGCTTAGGAGGTTTCACCAAGAGAAGATGGGTACCTGAGACCCAAAGGAGCTAAACAGCCCACGACATGACATCACAAGGAAGCCCACACCCAGAGAGACAGACAGTTTGGACCCAGGGGGAGCTCACATCTACAAAGCCAGAGGCAGACACCAAGACCAAAGGGGTAGAAGGGCTCAGGCCCAGAAGTGGGCAACATTGACGGCAGTCCTGAATCACAGTGAGGGGAAGTCATGCTCCCCTAAAAGGAAGGCTCCCTGTGCTGCGGGCTGTAGAAGCTTTAGTCGTCTGGGGTACTTTTCACCATGAAAGAGAAGAGGTGCATACTAAAGTAGAAACTTTGGCTGAGGCTCTAACTAAAGGAGCTGGCATTTCCATTTTTGGGGAGTTTATACTCTACTCGATCTCCAAAGAGGCTCCCCCATAAGATACGGAGAGGAAGCTGGAACCTTAGATGCAAGGGGTTATGCTCCAAACAGAAGAGATGCTACCAACGGTGAGGAGGGATGCGGAGACGGGGGCCCTGAAGGGTGACTCCCCACGCCCAACAGAGCCCTTGTCCTGGAGGGGGCCTTGCACCCCCTGACACCACTGTGAAGGGGGAAGCCTCGGCGCGGAGGCTGCCCACAACACAAGGGCCTAAAGCCGAGAGGGCGGGCACCGGGGACCTGGGGCGCCTCCATCCTTCCAGCCAAGAACCAATACCGACGCGGAGAGGGGCGGGCACCTCGCTCACGGAGGGTTCGCACCCTCACACCCCTACCCCAGGGCCCGACGCGATGCCACGAGGGGAGGCAGCGGCGGGCGGGGCGAGGGGTCGGGTCGCGGAAAGACCCCCGGACGGCGCTGAGGGGTGTGAAGGAGGAGGAGGAGAGAGAGGGCGAGAGGGAGGGGGCTGCGCCCCGCGCTGCAGAGGCGGCGGCAGGGGGCGGGCGAGGGGAGGCCGTGTCGCGACAGACGGAGGTGTCCCCCAGGCGGGAAGCGGCGGGGAAGGCGGCCGATGGCGCCGGGGGAGAGGAGGGGAAGGGGTCCGGCCCAGTCGAGCCTGACGCTCTCACCACAGGAGCTGGCGCCGCCGCTGAGGAGCGTATCGCGACAGGCGGGGGAGGCGAGCGCCCGCCGCCTTTTTCTCGCGCCCCGGGCCCGGGCGCTATCGCGATAGCGGCGCGAAGCGGAAGTGGGGTGGGGGAAGTGGGCCCGGGGTTGTTCTGACGACGGGGGTCGGGGCTCAAGGGAGGCCGCGGCGTCTGCCGATGGCTCCGCGGAAGCTGACCGGGCCCGGTCCAAGATGGCGGCGGAGGAGGCCTCCCCTCCTCTCTTCTCGTCTCTGGCGCGGGTCGGCCCCGAGCCCCGAATATAGGCCTGTCATTGCTCCTGCTGCACGTCGCTCTTGACCCTCAGAGGCACCCTATTGGCTCCTGGTAGGGATGCGACCGGCCCCTTCTTGCGGATTGGACAATCTTTTCAAGGCGCGGCGTTCGATTGGTCTCCCGCGCAGCCTGCTACGATTGGCTCAGATGTTCCTCTCTGCTCCTCCTCCTCCTCCCGCCTCAGGGCACAACACGCCAGCGCGAGGACTCCTGCGTCAATCAAGAGGCCTGTGTCATGCTGATTGGATATACCCGCCCCCCTCTCCTAAACCAATTGGTCAAGGGGAGGAGCTAGACCGATCAGGGGCGGGAAGTCGTCCGTCAAGTTTAGAGCCTTTTTTAATTGGTTTGGGGAGTATATTCTGCCCTGAAGCCATTGGTTGGTCCTGGAAGTGGGTGGGGAAGGCGGAGGAAGGCATGGAGAGTGGGCATTAGAGGCCGCGTACCTAATGGGAGACAGACAGGTGCCTTCAAAGCGGGGGCCGGGTCGAAGCCATCTACCAATCAAAGCAGCCACGGGGCCAACGGGGAGGAGCTGGACAAGAAAGTCCACCCCTTTCTCTTCGTTGTCTCCGGCTGTTAGCCTCCGTGCGGGTTTGGCCAATAGTGTAGCGAGTGGGCGGCACCTGCTCGGGAAGCGTGTGAAAGAGGGTGTAGCTAGCAGGTGTGGGACTTGGCGCATCCTTCCACGTCCCTTGCGTCCGGGGCAGACAGGTTGGTCCCCGTCTCTCAGTCGCATTATTTTCCTCCAAGTGCCTCTGTGTTGGCACATTTCTGAAATGCATGATTTGCTGAATGAAAGAAGGAAGGAAGGAAGGAAGCAGAGACAGTGCCTCTGAGTCCCTGGCACCATGCACAGCAAAATTGATTGGAAGCGCGAGGCATAGAGTTTTTGTCCTGCTCTGACTGGGTATATGACCAGATGGTGGGGCAGCCGTTCTTTGCAGCTCCGTTTCCTGAGTGTTTTGAGGACGCTGCAGAAGGTAGAGATGAGATTGGCTTTCTCCTCCCACGGTTGCCTCGGTAATGCCTGCTCGTTTCAGATCTCAGCTCTGTTGTCTTTTCTTGAGGAGAAAACTTTCCTGACCACTCGTGCTGGGTGCTCATGTGAGCCTTGTTTGTTGGGATTTTTTGCACGTGTACCGTTATTTTTGTAATTATTTGGGTGCTCCCCACCTGGATTTTGAGTCCGGACACTTAGCAAGCAGGAAGCAATCAGTAACCAATTTGCTGAATGAATAGATGAAGGAATGTGAGGAATGACTTGTGGCTTTCAGGAACTGGTAGGCATTTGCCCAGGGTCATACAATGGAGATAGAAAGCCAGATACCACCCCCTCTTCCTCTCTAGGTGGAGTAAAGTAAAATAAATCCAGGGGAAAAGTAAACATACACGGAACCCTTCCGTTCAGCACCACCCGCGTCAGAATCGCTCGAGGTGAGAGAGGGAGGGATGCTTGTAAAAATGTATAGTCTTTGGCCTGCACACAGACCTACAGGAGGGAAGCCTAGGGATCTGTATTTTTAAACTCTGGTGATTCTTGGCATTCCTTAGCATTTGAGAGTTATCGATCTAGAGCTTTGCTATTCCAAGTGAGGTCCCTGGATGGAGCAAGGCTTCACAAACTTCTCAGATTTGTTAAAATGCAGATTCTGATTGAGTTTTCAGATTGTGCTTTTCTAAGGAGCTCTCAGGTGATGCTGATGGTTCACAGTTCACACTTTGAGCAGCAAGTATCCAAATTAGTGATTCTCAAACTTGGCTGTAATTAGAAACACCTAGGGAGGCCAGGCTCAGTGGCTCACACCTGTTATCCTAGCACTTTGGGAGGCTGAGGCAGGAGGCTTGCTTGAGGCCAGGAGTTCGAGACCAGCCTGAGCAACATAGTGAGACTCCCCCGCCCCCATCTTGACCAAAAATAGAAAAAATTAGCCGGGCATGTTGGCGCATGCCTGTAGTCCCAGCTACTTTGGAGGCTGAGGCAAGAGGATTGCTTGACCCCAGGAGTTCAAGGCTGCAGTGAGCTGCTATGAGTATGCCATTGTACTCCAGCCTGGGCAACAGAGGGAGACCCTGTCTCAAAACAAACAAACATCCTTAACGATTGTACCGCCATAATATTCTGAAATAAAAAACAAACAGGCCAGGCGAGTGGCTCATGCCTGTAATCCTAGAACTCTGGGAAGCTGAAGCGGGTGGATTGCTCAAGGTCAGAAGTTTGAAACCAGCCTAAGCAAGAGTGAGACCCCTGTCTTTACTAAAAATAGAAAGAAATTAATTGGCCAGCTAAAAATATATATAGAAAAAATTAGCCGGGCATGGTGGCACATGCCTGTAGTCCCAGCTACTCGGGAGCCTGAGGCAGAAGGATTGCTTGAGCCAAGGAGTTTGAGGTTGCTATGAGCTAGGCTGACACCAGGGCACTCTATTCGGGGCAACAGAGTGAGAATCTGCCTCAAAAAAATAAACAAAAAACCACACTGAGTGAACTTAAAAAAAAATTCAGATACCTAGCCTTGCACTAGACCAGCTAAGTCAATTTCCAAGGGCAGGAGCCTGATATGAGTAATTTTTAAAATTCCTGAGATGATTCCAATGTGCAGAGCTTATCTAACAGCCACTTACAGACTTTTCGAGAGCAGTGGATTCTCCAAGTGTGCTTTTGGATGAGCATAAACCATCACTTGGGAACTTGTTTGAAATGCACATTTTTGGGCCCCACCCTGGACTAACTGAAACATAAACTCTGAACCCAGCAACTATGTTCAACAAGCCCTCCAGGTAATTTGGAAGCATATTAAATTTTGAGAATCTCTAAGAGTAGGTAGAACTGTAAGGTCAGGTGCCTTAGATTCCTTTCTTGAAATTCACATCCTCATGTCTCCCCACCCTACTACCCACTGGCAGATGCCAGATACAGTTTGGCCAGAAGTGATGGGGGATTCTGAACAGAGTTGTGGACAAAGGGTCCTCCCTGGCAGGCTAGTATGCAGAGATCAGCAAAGATGGTCGTTTTCAAACAAGGCTGACCTAAAGCCTCAGGGACAAAACTGGAGAAACAGGCATCCTGGGGTAGTTTGGCCATTAAGAGGAACCTCCTGGGTGTGTAAACTTTTTAACCTGAGGGAGGAAAGAGATTCAGAGATTGCAGCTGAGGTCCAGAGATAGGATTTAAGGAGGGACTGGGATCCAGAGACAGAGTGGTGATGGGGGAGGCCCAGAGAGGGCAACAAAGAGCAGGATCTCACGGACAGGACTCAGGAAGCCAGAAAGACCCAGGTAGAAAGCATGAGCTGAAGGGAGGGAGAGAGGGAAAGATGGAGACTGCAGGCATGATCCTCCCACCACTGCTGCTGCTTGTCTTCATAGTATCTCTCTTGGGTAACTAAGAGGAGCCCTGACCTAACCTAGCAGATCAGGTGACTAGGCCCCCTCCTTAGTATCTCTGTAAAGCCCAGCCCCAGAGCAGAGTGAATGGGAGCTCTGGAGTTGTTCTTCCTTAACCTTTCCAGGGAAGCCATGGTTTCATGCCACCCTGCTGGGACTGCTCACACACTTCCCTCACCTGGAATACCTCCCTCCCCACCCACCTCCAACCCCCCACTGCAGGCCACATTCCCCCCCAGCCCAAGTGAAGACAGCCCTGGCTGAGCCCCAATTCCTAAGACAGTTCCTGGAGGGCAGGGGGTGGGTGGGAAATGTGCTCCTTTTGCCCACCTGGCAGGAACTGTTACAGCAATTAGTGAAGCCTTCCTGATCCACCCTTGTCAGGGCTTGGCACAAACCCCAACAAACATTGGCTTAAAAAAACAACAGGACCCAGTCATTAGACCCCTACAGCGAGCTCCTGGTGTAGGTATGGAAGACTGGAAAGGTGAGGCCACTTGCCTGAGGTACCAAACAATTCAGATCAGCCTGCAATGAGAGCTGGGGCTTTTAGTGGCCACATCACTTGGGTATCAAAGTGACTGATGTTCTCCAAGGGGGTGGGAGAGGATTTTCCTCTTCCTGGGGTCCCATGACAAGGAAGTGATGGGGCAAGGTCTGGGTTCAGATAATAACTGGATCAGAACTGCAAGCTTTTTTCCCAAAAACCCATAGCTTTGATTCCTCCAGCTGCCCCGAGTGCTTGAAAATGACCACTCCCCAAGGACAGATCTTAAGAATGTGATTTTAATTGTATTCTTTCCCAAAAAAAGCATCTCCTTTCCCCCCAAAAAAATCATTTTAATTGTATTCTTTCCAAAAAAAAGCATCACAAGGCATGATGAAAACTTCCTCTGCCCCCAAAATGGGGTAGTGATCTTGGTGCTGGGGGAGGCCTGCCTGGATGGTCCCAGCACTGGGGCAGACAGCGGGGCAGGTTCTCCTGCCAGAACCTCCCAGCCCCAAGCCCAATCCCTTCACAAGGACTAGGCCTCAGTGTCCCTTTAGTGGGTACCCACCCTGAGCACACACAGACACTCAGGTGGACATGATGCCGCTCTTCTCGCCCTTGACCTTGAGGAATTCAGCCATGCTGGAGAAGTACTTCTGGTTGGCCTCAGCTACCTTCTTCTCTGCTGCTTGTGGGTTCACAATCTCCAGGCCCTGCGGGGTGGGGGAGGGGGGTGATGGATCGGGTGGGAAGACAGCCCCTTCCTGATGGTCCTCAGGCTTCAGGGGGACATGGGGATAGTCTGCCTGTTCTGAGTCTCCCCTGCCTTGGGAGATTCTGACTCAATGGGTCCGGGTGGGGGGCGGTGGAGAAGGGGACCAGGGCAGCTGGATTTTTACAAGTTCCCAGGTGATGCTAAAAACACTAATGTTTGAGAACAGACAATCCTCCCCAGTTTCTGGGTAAGGAAACTTCGTCCCAGAGGGCAGTGGCTGGCCTGAGGTCCCAGCACAAATCATACCAAGACCGATAACCGACAATCCTAACTGGGGCTGGTTGCTGACACGTGGCTGGCACCGCTCTAAACATTCCCAAGGCAGTAATCCTGACCTCACGGAGACCCTCCCTGGCTGCTCAGAAACCCCACCTCCCCTGCCCCTCCCTCCCGTTCCTCCCTGGCACTCAGTGCCTTCTGCTACACAGGACATTCTACTTATCTGTCTGTGTCTGTACCCTGCTACCCACGCGCTCTGCGAGGGTAAGACTTGTCTTTTGTTTATGCTTTATCCCCAGAGCCTAGAGCAGCGCTTAGCACTCAGTAGGTGCTCAACAGATACTTGCTGACTGACTGAATGAGCTCACTGATGCCTCACACCATCACGGTGTAGACTCGCCCTATCCTGCGGATGAGTAAACTGAGGCGCACACAGGTGTGGTGACTGCCATGCTCCAGGCCGCTCACCGCTGGCTGGGCAGGGGCCTGGGCCCAGTGTGATGTCCAAGCCCATCTAACTGGGAGCTTGCTCTGGTGGGGCCCCGAGGTCACTCCAGCCACTCTGGCCATTTTGAACACGAGGACCTAGAGGCTGAAAGGGGTTGTAACCTGCTCAAGGTCACACACAGAGTCACTGGATTCCTGATTCTCAAGCCAGCCCACGCTCATGACTGCTGCTGCTCTTGTCACTGCTAGCCTGTGCCAGGAGCTGCCTCAGCCCTTACTGTGCCTTGTCGACACCACCTCCTCGACAACTCTGAGGGGCCATTTACCATGGGCCTGCTTCACAGGAAGAGGGGAGGGTGCTTTGACAGGGCCACCTGGAGGGCCAGGGAGCAGAGCCAGACCCCAGCAAGGCCCAGCCATACCGTACCTGGAGCGGGGTGAAGGCCACGCTGGAGGCCGTTCCTGAGGAGCGGTCGCGGATGGTGGACTTCCCGCCGTACACCACACTCTGCTTCTGCAGGGTCCGCTGTGGGAGGGGACAGGGAGGCTGTGACCTGGGCTTACCTGGTCCTTGTGTCCATCAGGCCCCCAGTCCTGGCTCATACCTGCAGTGTCTTAGAGATCCTGGCCTTGGTGGCCTCGTTCACCTGTGTCTGCCGCACACGCCCACTGCCTGACTTGCCCAGGTGGCCCAGGCTGAAGCCCAGGTCCTCTTGGTAGGCGTCCTCCTCGATCTGGGGGGAGGAGAGGCGTCCTGCAGTTACACTGCTGGGACCCACCAGCCACTTGGGCACCCACTCAACCAGCTGCAAGCCTAGCAGCCACTGGTTAACTGGTTTCACGGCCACCCACACAGGTACCCACTCAGGCTGGCTGGGGCCTAAGGGCCCACCCAGCATGGTGGTGATGCTGGGGACCCCTGAAGAGTTGGGTCTCTGGGCTCAAAGCTGAGAGGCCCATTTCCTCCTTTGCATATGTGTTGAGGGATATCAAGAACTGGGACCTGTTTCACCAATGAGGTGGATCTGAGCTAGTTCTTGTAGGACCAACAGGATGATGCTTGGATAACATGAGACTGGCCATGCAGCAAGGCGGGACTGGCCAAGGAGCCTGGGTGGATGGGAAGCTGTGGGCTCTGAGTTAGAGAAACAGGCCAGAGCAGCCGCCTCTGAGGGATATAAAGGTCACTTTGGGGATGGATGGATGGGGAGGGGAGAGAGCAGAGGCTGGAGGACCAGGGAGAAGGCTGGGCAATGCCCCAGATCTGAGCTGGGGTCACAGGATGCAGAGGGAATGTGGCAGGAGGCAGAAGGGGCAGGATTTGGGGGCTGTGGGAGTCGGGGAGAGGGTGGGAGGACCTCCAACATTCCCGAGCTGGCAGGGTGGCGGGGGTCTGACCTCGCCGAAGCTCATGCGGTTGGCCTGCTTCCGGATCTCAGTCAGCCCCAGCCGCTCCTTCATCTTGCGGTACCTGGGGACAGGAGGGCAGGGGGCACCAGGGAGTCAGCTGGGAGGGCACCCGGCCTCTTCCTTTCCTGGCCCTCACCCCGGCCAACCCCCAGGGTCCCTCACCTGCGGCCGCCTCGCTTCTTCCGCTGCCCATCCAGGGGCGCAGGCAGCGGCTTCACCTGCTTCACGGGTGGCGGCTCCTGCCACTTGTCAAATTTGCGCTCGATCTCATCCTTCAGTTCATAACCCACCTGGGGAGGGGCAAGGGGGAGGTCCTGCAGCCACAGACGTGGGCCACCCGCCTAGGCCTCCTGTGTCCATCATCCTCCTTTGTCCACCCAAGCTCAGCGCCCACCCCTCAGCTCACTCCTTCCCCCTTAGCCCTGGAGTATCTCGTCCGCTCTCTGTGTTCTAAGTTCTATCTACGACCTGATGCCTCAAACTTGTATCTCTTCAGGTTCAGACCTCTCCTCCGGGTTCTGCACCTTGTGAACAGCTGTCTCCTTGACATGGGGATCACTAACAGGCCCCTCAAATGTACAAGGGCCAAGCAGCATTCCCGCTCCTTTCCCCAGCCTCTGCCCTCACTCTCCGTGTCAGCAAACGGCTGCCCAAGACTCCCCTTTCTCTCCCACACCGCAGATCCCAGCAGGCTCAGGCTCTTCCTTAAGAATGAACCCCAAATCGGTCCCTAATTTGTTCTCTTTTGGCCCCCAAAAGTTCTCCTACAGGATGCACATTATCTTCTCTGGACACCACCAGGGCCTCCCCTCTCTCCCCACCGAGGCTCGCTGCACTCCAGCCTCAGGGCCTCTGCAGGGACCATTCCCTCTACTTGGAATACTCTTCCCCAAGGATCCACAAGACTCATTCCCTAACTCCAACCAGGTCTCTGTTAAAACTTCTCCTCAGAGGAGCCCTCCCTGACATCCCACTTAAATCAGCACCTGACCTCCCTTGCCATCCTGATCCCCTTTATCTTTCTCGGCGTCTACTTGGCCCTGCTGGACACACCACAGATTCCACTTGTTTACTGTCCCCTCACCATGGCCCCAGCCTGAACGTACACACCATGGCGGCAGGGCTTTCGTCTGTGCTACTCACGCTGGTGAGCGCTGCTGGTCCCCAGCACCCAGACCAGCACTGATGGGGAGAGAGGGAGAGGAGAGACTGAACATCTGAACGCTGTGCCAGGCTGGGCGCTTGGGAAACAGTTCACAAGACATGGCTACTTTCCTGAGTCCATCTACCAAGGACAGAAGTCAACTGAATACTTATTTGAATAATATCCCCTGCTGGTAGAGGGGATAGATCCTGGTGTGGAGGCAAAATAATGCCCCCTCAATACCGCCCCCCAAAGAATGTCCATGTTCTAATTCCCAGGACCTGGGAATGTCACCTCACACAGAAAAAGGGACTTTGCAGATGTGAAAAGGTTAAGGACTGTGAGATGGGGAGATTATTCCAGATGATCAGCGTAGGCTCAATATAATTGCATGCGTCCTTAAAATAGAGGCAGAGAAGGAGATGTGAAGACAGAGGCAGAGTCAGGGAGGCAACTGGAGAGGCCACACGGATGGCTGCAAAGATGGAGGAAGGGCCATGAGCCAGGGAGTGCTGGCCGCCTCCCGGAGCTGGAAAAGGCTGGGGAACAGATTCTGCCTGAGAGCCTCCAGGAGGAGTGACACCCTGACCTTAAGACCAGCGAATCTCATTTTGGACTTCCGATCTACAGGACCATGGTAAACCCGAGCTGTCACTACGTTTGTGCTAACTTGCTACAGCAGCTCTCGGAAACCCACACGCTGGGGAAGGGGAGATGCAGACGGGCACCCCGCCTCTGCCCTGTTAGGACAGCACGCATTCGGGCTAGGTTCCCTGCGATGGCTCTGCCCATGAAAGTCCCAGACTCACAGGGACTGACTGACTCCCGGCCACCCCTCACCTTTCCTTCCGAGCTCTCATGGAAACTGTCCACGCGGGCTGCCAGCGTGCACTTGGCAGCCACCAGCCTGGCTGCTTTCCGCCGGAGATCCTGCAGCAATGCAAAACGGGGTGGAGTCTGTGAGCCAGCCAGATGCACAGGGGTAAGGACCCGGCAAACCAGCCACTTCTCATGAGGGGCTGGCTCTACCCAGGGTCCCAGGAAGGGGGCTTTACATACATGGGCTCATCTCCTCCTCCCAACAGGCTCGGGGGGTGCACACTCTTATCCCCCATTTCACAGAAAGGCCAAGGATGATGGTGGAGAGCAGAGCCTCTGGCCCAGGCCGTGCTGGCTGGTTAGTTGCAGAGCCCAGATAAGGATGACTGTAAAACACGCTGACGATGAGAACAGGTACAATCACGGAAACACCAACATGAGAATGCCCCCAGGGCACATTACAGATCTCAGCCCATGCTAAGTAAGCCCTTCGGATCATCTCATCAAATATTCAAACATGAGGCTGGTGTGATCACTGTCCCCACTTTACAGATGTGGAAGCGGAGGTTCCAAGTCATGTGGCCAGGGAGACAGATGTGGCAGGTGATGGAGCCAGGCTTCTATTCCAAGCTGCCACCATGTCTAGCTAATTTTTCTATTTTTGGTAGAGATGGGGTCTCGCTCTTGCTGAGGCTGGTCTCAAACTCTTGGACTCAAGCAATCTTCCCACCTCGGCCTCCCAAAGTGCTGGGATTACAGATGTGAGCCACCATACCCAGACATCAACCACTTATTCTAATAATAAATTATGATCAATGTTTTCTCTTTACCTACTTTTAAAAACTGCAAACTTGACAACTTAATTTCACTACTCTAAATGGGAGATTATTAAATAATAAACACATAAGCATATAGTGATTAAAATAAAAAATCCATCGGCTGGGTTCAGTGGCTTACACCTGTGGTCCCAGCACTTTGCGGGGCTGGGGTGGGAGGATTGCCTAAGTCCAGGAGTTTGAGACCAGCCTGAGTGACATAGCAGGACCTCCCATCTCCACTAAAAAGAATTTAAAAAAATAGCTAGGTGTGGTGGTACACACCTGTAGTCTGAACTCTTTGGGGGCCTGAGGCAGGAGGATCACTTGAGCATAGGGGTTTGAAGTTGCTGTGAGCTGTGATTGCACTCCTGCACTCTGGCCTGGGTGACAGAGTAAGACCTTGTCTCTATTAAAAAAAAAAAAAAAAAAATCCATCTTTGTGTCACTGAAATCCATGGTCTGTGCCACTAACGGGAGGTGGCCCATGTTCTAGGAGACACCAAAAGGGTGCATGTAAAACCCACAGGCACGAGACTGAATTAGTAATAATAATACTGAATATAACAATAAAAGTAATAAAATTAGCAGCAGTTATGTGTGGCAAAGAATTTAACCTTGCCCAAGAACAGGTGTAGCCCCTGCCATGGGCACCTGGGCGGTGGTCTGTCGGCCTGGGGCCCTGGGCTAGGCAGATAGATGGTCACAATGTGGTTTAGTGTGGGGGAGCTGGCCATACAGAAAAGACCAACCCTGCAATTTGGGGTGGGGCCTGTGCTACAGGACGTTAGTTGACCCGAAGACTGAGATCAGCTGCACGTGCAAATCAATCGAGTCTATGCAGCTGAGCCCCAGTGAGGACGCTGAACGCTGAAGCTCAGGTGAGCGTCCCTGGCTGGTGATCTGTGCATGTTGTCACACATCAATGCTGGGAGGGTACAGTGTCCTGATTGTGGAAGCTCTGAGACTGGTAACCTCTCTTGGACCCTTCCTATGTCTCCCTCCTCCTGGCTGATGTTAATCTGTACCCTATCCTTGTAATAAACCACCACCCCGAGCACAGCAGCTCTCAGTGAGTTCTAGGAGTCGTTCCAGTGAGTTATTGAACCTGAGGGTGGTTTGGGGAACCCCCCCGGAACTTGCACGCTAACCCTGCTTCCCTTGTTATGTGCTAGGCATGATGGATAAGTGCTTGGTATACTTCGAGCCTTCATGTCAACCTCATGTAGCAGATACCGTTCTCCCCGTTTTACAAAGGAGACTGAGGCACAAAAGAGCTCACGCCTCTTGCGTGAGGTAACCCGATTGGTGAATGGTGCTTCCCGAGCCCCAGCCCCAGAGCTTGCCCGCTCCTGGCTCTCATGCCCCATGCTCCCCTGACCTCCAGGCTCCTGTGCCAGGGGAGGGGTGGGGGTGACCTGCTCAGGCTGTTTGGGGCTCAGCAGAAGCCACCACAGGAGCTGGGCGGCTGAGGGGGACGATGCGTTGGGCTCACCGGGGGCAGCGACTGCACGATGTCGCTGTGGTAGATGTAGCCGGTGTGGGGCAGCACTGAGGTAGACGAAAAGCCGGACAGCGTCTTGCGCTGGGCCCCAAGCAGCATGATGTTGCAGGCGGGCATCTTGGAGAGGTTGGTCAGGCCGCCGGCCACACCTGCAGCCGGAGGGAGGGGAGAGGTCAGGAGAAACTGTCAGGGGCATTGGACTGGGGGCTCGCCACATGTTGTGCACCTTTAGGTGAGGTTCTTGGCCCTGCCAGGAAGGGCTGACCTGTCTATTCCACTGAGGGGGATATTGGAAGGGGGCTCAGGGAGGGAAGCCAAGATGCTTGAGGGCGCACAGTAAAGAAGTGGCCCAACAGGGAGCTGACCCAAAGTCTGTGCTGAGCCACACTGCCCCGTTCTGGAGATCACATCTGTGTGTTTTGGAACCGTTTTCACCAAACCAGGAGCTCCTAACAGCAGGCCCTGCATGTGGTTCACCTTTGGGTTTCCAGCGAGCTTGTTTACGGCTGGCACAGGGGAGAGGACAAGGAGCTACAGGTTAAGTGTCATTGCCACTGAGGGGGGGTGGCTGTGTGCCAGGCCTTGGGCTGGGTCTTCCAAAGATTAGGTAAATTGTCTCAGACAAAGAAATTTCTCAAGTAAGCTTCCAACATAGGCTATCTGGGTGGCTTCAGGGCAGTCACAGGGGTCCTCAGAGGTGGGAGGCAGAAGAGCCAGAGTCAGAGTGATGTGTGAGAGGACTTTAAGATGGTGGAAGGGGCCATGAGCCAAGGAATGCAGGCACCTCTAGGAGCACGAAAAGGCAAGAAAAGAGATTCTCCTTAGAACTCCACAAGCAAACACAGCCTGCTGACACCTTGATTTTAGCACAGTGAGTGCTAAACATCTGACCTCTAGAACCAGAGGATAATATGTTATCACCTAACATATTTCTATTTCTCCATAAGCAGAAATGTGTTACACCTATTTCTACATAAGTTGAAATGTGTTACAGCAGCGATAGGAAATGAACATCCCCCCCAATCACCACTAGGGAAAATGAGGCATGTGAAATCACTTGCCCAAGAATGTGAGGTCAGTTGGGGAGGGAAGAGAGCCAGGATCCACATCCAGGTCTATCCTGCCCCAAAACCATTTCTTTCTATTCTGCAACTCGGCACACACCTTCTACTTGAGGCAGCTATTAGGGCCTAACCTGTTCCTTCAAAATTAATACGTTGAAGTCCTAACTCCCCACACCTCAGAATGTGACCATATTTGGAAAAGGATCTTTAACCCTTTGCACTCACTTGCTTTTTTCTTGATTCCTTTATTCTACTCAGGATTTAATTTTTTAAATACCCCAGATTTTACAAAGTGTGGCAGTAGAATAAAAAACTGGAGTTTCTTTTCATACAAACTTATTTGGATTTTTTTATATTTCAAATTATTGATACATTCAAAGAGTAATTTTAATCTCTATAACTTTTGCTAATAACCGTGTCGAGTCACACTTGACATCCGAGTGCAAAGGGTTAAAGAAGTGATTAAGTTAAAATGAGGTCCTTGGGGCAGGCCCTCATGTAATCTGACTGGTGTCCTTATGTGAAGAGATTAGGACACAGATGTGAAGACACAGGGAGAAGACGCCACCTGCGAGCCTAGGTTAGAGGCCTCAGGAGAAACCAACCCTGCCGCCAGCTTGATCTCAGACTTCCAGACTCCTGAATTGTGAGAAAATAAGCATCTGATGTTTGAGTGCCCAGTCTGCGGCACTTTGTTACGGCAGCCCTAGCAGCCTAATACAGGTGCTTTACCAAACTCCCCTTGGAAGTCTTTTTTGGTGGGAGGGGAGGAGTCCAAGGGGACACTATGAGACTGTAAGAGGGCTCCTGAGAAGGAGGGGACCCATCATTTAATCCCAACACACTGCCAGGATTAGTGTCCCCATCTTGCAGAGAAAACTGAGGCTCAAAGAGCCAATTTTACTAGTCCCAGACTGCCCTGTGGGTCCAAGGTAGAGCTAGGAGCTACCCAGATCTATCAACCTTTCCTGTGGCCACACTGCCTCCTTCCTTTACAGCCTGCCAGGCCCCAGTCTTGCCGAGGACTCAGGGACTGAGGATATTAACCCTTCCTCTGTGTCTGTGTCTGTGTCTGTGCTAGGCTGGTTGACTTCTGTGATCTCCAGGGACAGGGTGCTAGGGCCCAGGTGCCAAACTCCCCATGTTAGAGAAAAAGGACATGGCTTCCCCCAGGTCACGCAGCACATCAGCAGACCCCAGCCTGTGGGACACGTCCCTGGGGCCTCACCCATGATCTTGGCGGCCGTGGACGCTCCGATGATGATGGACAGGTTGGGCGCGATGAAGGACATGCGAGACTCCACATACTCATAGATGCGGTGCTTGGAAGCATTCAGCTCGAGGGCCATGTCGCAGGCCTCCTCCAGCCGCTCCAGCTCCTCCTCCGACAGCTGCTGCCTGTAGGAGTGGACAGGCCCTGTCTGCCTGGTGCCCGGCCCCACCTCTCAGTGCCCTGTGTGTGTGTGTGTGTGTGTGTGTGTGTGTGTACGCACACATGCCTGTGCACATATTTTTGTAGCTTCAAGACAGGGCGATCCCAAGTCCTACTAGCCCGGGGGCCTGGATGCAGAGGCTGCTGGGAACTCCAGCTCTCAGCCACCCCTGTCACAGCCGGCCCATTCTGGTCCTTGTCAGGCCTGAGGCAGGCCTTGCACCTCCCCTGTGGGGTACCTACCCCTGGGTGGTGGACGCAGTGACACTGACGACCATGATAGTGGCGTTGGTCAGGATCTGCTGCAGGTTCTCGTTGTTTTTGCATTTGTCCAGGCTGTTGCCCAGCTCCTGGGGGTGAGAACAGAAGGGATGGGAAGCATCGGAACCCAGGAAGGCTCTAGAACCTCTCCTGCCCCAGCACCTACTTGGGTCTCCAGGAAGTCACGGTCTGGACACTGGGTCCTCTCCGGTCTCCTACCCGTTCCAAGAACTTCACTGCCCAAAGCATGAGCACTGTCTTCTCTGCTCTGGCTGACTCGGAAATGGAGCCCAAGTGGAGTGGCCAGCTGGGAAGACCTGCTGCCCTGATAAAGCTCCCAGCCCACACCAAGTCAGAGCACAGGTCTGACAGCCCTGCTTCCCTGCATGGACCTCCTCGACCACCGTCCTAATCTCCTGTTTTCCTGGACACATGCAGGGACCTCCTCCTCTCCTTGCCTTCACTTGTGCCTGCCCCTCTCTTTTCAATCCTCCCTCTGCTTTCCAGTAAGATACAAAGCCTTAAAGGGTCAATGTGATCCAACCTCTTCAACTTCACCTCCTTCCACTTGCTCACTTCCTCCTAGCTTGTTCGCTTCTCAGGCTCTTTGCACTCAGATGACTCCTTCCCCTGAATCATTGCATGGCTGCCCCCATGTCAGCCTTCAGATTTCCACCTGAATGTCACCTGCTTCGACCACAGTGGAGCAGTTCAGGTCAGGCCAGCAGGGAACCTCTCTCAGGAGCCCAGGGGGAGGAGGAGGAAGGGAGCCATGAGAAAGCCCTCTCCAGGCTCCCCCCAACCCTTGCTGAGCAAGTAGGAGCAGCTGAGCCTCTGTTCACACCTCATTATTCCCAGACCTTGAGGCTCTTGGAGTGGGGGTCTGAGGACAGGCCCTGCCTCCCCCTTCACACTAGTGGGGTCGGTTGAGAAGTCTCAGTTCTTGCCGAGCTCCCCACCATTCTCTCCACTCACCTTGACTGTGCGGATGTAATCTAGTGCGTTGGGGACCAAGGACTCCAGTTCAGGGAACCTCTTCGAGTACTTATCCCGGATAAACTTATGGATGATGTCTAGGGTGGAGAGGAAGGGCGAGTGTCCAGTGAGACAGGAGGCAGACTCTGCTGTTGTCCCCAGTATCCATTTCTCCTCCTTCCTTTAGTAAACAAACCCCCGAATTGTAGCCTGGCACATGGACACCCAGTATAAAGGCTATGTTTCCCGGCTGTCCTTAATGCTAGCTGTGGCCACATGAGTTAGTTCTGTCTACAAGATGTGAGCTGAAATAACATGTTCTTCAAGAAAAGAACCATGCCCTCCTCTTCCCTCCCCGCCATGTTCCCTGGTGGGAATGTGGAGGTGATACCTAGAGGTAGGGCAGTCACCTTGTACCATGAAAATGGTGGCGGATGAACAAGATGGAAAGAGCCTGGGCCCTATAAGTGGTCGAGCTGCTACACTAGGCCCAGACTGCTCATTCAGACTTCCACATAAAAGGAAAATGCATTTCTTTCTTATTTAAGCCACTCCAGGATGGCAGCTAAACCTGCATTTGACCTTATACAATAATATTATGAGGACTTGGGGGCAGGACTCTGAGAAAGGCCAGTGGGGAAGGTGAAGGAGGGCGCGAGGGACACCCCTCAGGGCTGTCTCCACCAGCCTCTCCCAGCACTCACTCAGCTCGTTCTCAATCTCCACAGTTAGGTTGTTGGCATCCACGATGACCCGGTACTCAGGGGCTGCCTCCACTGGTCCCATCACTGTGAGGGTGAGAAGCAGCCTATGTGTGAGTCTGTGTCTAAAGACCTACCCCCCGGGTCCTGCAGCTGGGAGACTGAGGATGCTGCTGGAGGGGGGCCAGGAAGGAGGGGCACGAGCATAAATAAGGGGACAGGCTGACATGTCTGTAAATGTCCCCTGGATCCGTGTTCCTTTCTCTGATTTCTTCCCGTCGTCTGTGCTCCAGGCCAGTCTACACTTGACCCCATCCTTCCCTAAAACTAAACCTGCCTGTCGCTCCCCACACCCCAGAGCTAATGACCAAATTCCCTCGACTGACATTCAAGGCCTTCCAAAAGACTGGAAGTGCTGCAAGGATAAGTGCTATGTCTGTGTTTCCAGCTCTGGCACCCAGAACAGCACCCAGCACTCTGGAATTGCTCACTTGCTATCTGCTGACTGACCAGCTCTGCAGTCTGGCCTCTCCCTGTACTCCCTGTTTTATTACACTCCAGCCATAAAGCACAGATTATAGTGCCCTGACCACCTGAGGCTGTTCACACCTCCTGGCCTTTGTATATGCTGTTTCATCCCCTTGGAACATTCCTTTCTCATGTCTGTGCTTTAATAATAATAAGGGTATTGATGATGATGATGATGATGATGATGATGGTATTACCATCAGTAGTAGTAGCAGTCAACACATATAGGACTTACCCTTGAGTCAGATGCTGTTCTAAGTGTGATACAGGTATTTACTTACTCATCCTCAACCACCCAGGAGGGTACCCATTAAATTAGACCAATTTTTCAGAAAAAGAAATGAAGGGCATTGCCTGATGTCACAGAAGCCAGTAGATAGCAGAGCTGAGATCTGACTCCAGGTAAAGTGGCTTTAGAGTCTGTGTTCCTTTTTTAAGAGATGGAGTCTCACTATGTTGCTGGTCTTGAACTCCTGGGCTCAAGTAATCCTCCCACCTCAGCCTCCCAAGTAGCCACTGCACTTGGCTTAGTGTCTATGTTCTTAACCCTGATGCTCAAAAGCCTTTATAAGTGCTTAAGACTCACATGTTGACTAAGAATCCTTCACTCCCTTTCTGAAAGGGTCAGATGCCTCCTCTGCATTCCCATGGCACTTGTGCCACCTCCGTTACACACAGATTGCCACAAGGTTTTGAAATGGTTCATGTCCACTCTCCAACCAGACACCAAGTGTGATCGGATCTGACTCAATCCCTGGGACTGGCCTAAATATCAAGAAATATCGCTTTTTGTGGGTTCTCACAGCTCTCTGAATCAAGAATTTCTTCAGCCTGGCATTTGGAACCCTGTAGGATTTGTCACATTCCTGAGCCTGCCCTTGCACTCCTGCTGTGTGAGGCTCTGGGCATGCCATTTTCTTTCTCTGGGCTCCTTCCACCCCTTCTTTGCTCGGTATTTGTATTCCTGCTCCAGAGTCCAATTCAGGTATCAATTCTTCCCTCACCCCTAAGCTGGAAGTGAGAAAAGTGTTAGGTGATACTTTAATAATTGTGTGATCATTTTATATGGTTACTTGGTCTTTACCAAATGATACCAGTTTTCCATTCACAGTAGTGATTTACTTATTTCTTAGGCAAATTTGAGGAAAAAAATTTGTGATTCAAAAAATGTTAAATACGATAAGTGGTTTACAGACAAACGTGACAAAAACCCTGTAAGTGGTCATGTGAATCACCAAAGTTTGGGAAACCCTGAGATAAATCCTATCACAATTTAGTAAGTGCTCAGCACAGAGTAAGGACTTAAGAAGCGTCAGCTTTATAATGCAATATATTTTGAGGGGAGAAGGGGTCTGGGTTGAGATGGAAAAAAAGAATAGAGCCCTGGAAAAGGCTGAGATGAGTTGCATACAACTTTGGAAGGCACAAGTAGCAAAAGAACCAAGGAGCCCCACAGGAGAACAGATAGGGAGGGGAAGAGTAGAATGTACCTTCTGAAGCTTTGGCTTGCTTGCTGATATACTCCTCAATCTTCATCATAATCTCAGCAAACTGTAAGGGAAGGAAAGTACAGTCAGAACCCAGGACACTTCAAAAAGAAGACCTGCTGCCCATATCACGTCCTTCTAGGAGCTTCCATTTATAGCCCTGTGTGCCTCATGACCTCTTACCATCTTGCTGTCCCATAGCTTGGCGATACTCTTGACTGAATCCCCGGAAAGATCCAGTTGTGTCTCCTCCTGCACATCCTCGATGGCTGGCTCCTCTTCTTCCTCTCCATAGCTTCCTCCTTCCTCCTCTTCTGCTGCCTCTTCTAGGTCAGCTAAGAGCTCATCTGCCAGAGACATCCCAAGGCCTGTGGGAGGGATAGCAGGGTTCCCTAAAACCTTGCCCTGACCAAGTCCCTCACGGGGAGAGCCTTCTTCCCCAAAAGGCCCTGGTTCTTCCTCATCAACCCCACTAGCATGCAGGCTCCTCAAGGACAGGTACTTTGGTGCTCTGTTCACTGAGGTATCTCCAGCTCCTACCCAGGCAAGACACAGCACACACCTCCAACCATCACCTTGCTAAGGCTTACCAACTTTTTCCCATCCCTAGGTGTTCCTGTAACCACTTCTCCTCTGCCTAAAATGGTTCTTCTCCACACCCTTTACTAGCCCACCCCTCCTCAGCCTTCAGCTCTCATATTCCACCTCCTCGACCTACACACTCCACTCCAGGCCTGAGGAGGTTGCTTCGTGATGCACGCCCCGCATGCCTGTGTGTCCACTCTATCTAAGACACTTCACATATTTGAGGTTAATTTATTTGATTAGGCCTGCCTCGCAGGCATCAATCAAAGCTCGAAGAAGGCAGGGAACAATTTTTGCTCCTGCCATATCCCTAGGTCCATACCACCGTAGGAACATGTGAATACCTTTGGGTAACCAACCTATGAAGGTCCGTCTTTCTCCTTACAAATTTCCTCCCCTAAACCCAGGGGTATGGCCTCCCAGCCTGCCCTCCTCTCCATCACACTCACCTCCTCTCTCCCTGCACAACGGTTTCTAGAAAACAAGCTTCCCAAGAGCGGTCGTCGCTTACCGATGACGTCTCATAGTCGCGTCTCACAGAGACAAAACTGCTCTCTGATTGGCCACCGCTCCTCCCGTTCCTGGACGCGTTTCGAACAACAACTTTATTAGAACCTGCGCTAGACGGAGAAGCGGTAAGCAGGAGAGCGGAGAGGGGACTTACCGGACTCACTGCCCACCGTGGACTGAGCCTGCTAAGCGGAGAGTCGCAGTCGCTGGACGACGGGGTGTTGAGACAAGCGTAAAGACCGTGGCAACTCAGACAACTGGTGGCGGCATTAGAAGGGAAAACAAGGCCTTTAAGCCGGGATTGGGGTAGAAGTGGGGTGGGAGGAAGTGAAGGCGGAAACAGGAAACTACAACTCCCAGGAGGCCTAGCGCTGAGTCCCGGCGTCCTCGGCCGCGAAGCCTGATGGGACAGGTAGTTTTCTGAACAGCTTAATCTAGAGGTTTAAGAGGTTGGAAGTTCTGAGACCTGGTGCGCCCGAAGCAGGAGAGAGATGGAACTGGAGCAAAGAGAGGGGTAAGTGGCTGAGCCTTTGTGAAAAACTGCGAAACCCAAAAGACATTGCAACTGTATACTGCGTAACCATCTGAGCTTTTACCCTGAGGGCTGATGGGGATTGTAGTTCATGCAACTGCTTTGCCTTAGAGCCCTTCAGGGACTGGGGTCTGTACTGGAGCATCCTGTGAGAAGAGAAGGCTAGGGGTCTGGACTCCTGGATCTGACAGACAAGGAGGTTGGAGCATGGACTCCTGGGTCGGAGTGAGGGGTTAGGGCTTGGACTCCCCTGAATTCTTGGGGAGGAATGGCTTAGGTCTGGATCCTGGGAGGAGGGCGTTAGGGCTTGAACTCTTGTGGGGGCTGGGAAGGAAGGGCTGGGGGCCTAGACTCCAGGATCTGAGATAGGAGGGATTGGGGACCCGGAATCCTGGGTCTGAGGGAGGAGGGGCTGGAAGCCTGAACCCCTGGGTCTGAGGGAAGAAGGACTGGGGGCTAGACCCGTGGGTCTGAAGGACGAGGGGCTGGAGGCCTGATCCTGGGTCTGAGGGTTTTGATTCTTGGGTCTGGAGGAGGAAAGGGTCTCGGGGCCAGGAATCCAGGGTCCTTTCTCCCTCTCAGGACCATGGCAGCTGTGGGCTTTGACGAGTTCTCAGCGCCGCCGGGCTCAGAGTTGGCGCTGCCTCCCCTTTTTGGTGGTCACATCCTGGAGAGTGAGCTAGAGACAGAAGTGGAGTTTGTGTCCGGTGGTTTGGGCAGCTCAGGGCTCCGGGAGCGAGATGAAGAGGAAGAGGCAGCCCGGGGTCGGAGGAGGCGCCAGCGGGAACTAAATCGCAGAAAGTACCAGGCACTAGGTCGACGCTGCCGGGAGATCGAGCAGGTAGGTGAGTTCGGATTCCCCCGTTTTGGAGTCCCGTGCACTAAATCACCACCCACTCCCAATCTCAGTCTGTGCACATGCCCAGCACTCCTTGGCTAGCTAAATGAATCTTTCATTTTTATTTATTCACTATTCATTTATTTAGCATCCATTACGTGTCTGGCCCTTTGCCAGGCCCTTGGAGAGCCATCTCCTCTGGAGCTTCCCTGACTACCCAGATCAGCTCTCTGATGTCTCACAGGTGCCTCTCATGCACGTCACTGATCACAGGTCACAGCCCAAGCTCTTCAAACCTCCTATATCCCTGCCATGAGTCACTCTTCAAGTCGAGTCCTTTCTGCCTCTTGAATATCCTTTGAATCTTTCTTCTCCTCCCCTCCCCCCCCCCCCATCCCCATGGCTGCTGCCCTAGACTCAGATTGTCTGGGCTGAATGCTTGTATTAGTGAGAACAGGGATGGAGCAGTAGGTAGGGCCCAGGCAGGCCAGGAACACCAGGGCAATAAGTTTGAATTTTTTTGTTTGTTTGTTTTCCTTGAGAGTGAGGGGGAGTCCTTGAAGGGTTTCGAACAGGGGATGGATCAGGTCTGGATGCTTGAAAGACTCTCTGGAGATTGTTGTATCAGTGTGCCAGGGCTGCCAAAACAAAGTATCACAGACTGGGTGGCTCAACAACAGAAATCTATGGTCTCACAGTTCTGGAGGCTGAAAGTCCAAGATCAAGGCTGTTGGCAGCATTGGTTCCTTCTAAGAGTTGCGAGAGAGGATGTGCTCCAGGCCTGTCCCCTGACTTCTGGTGGCATGTTGGCCATATTTGGCATGTAAATCTTCACCCTGATCTCTGCCTTCTTCACCTGGCATTCTCCGTGTGTGTGTCTGTCCCAATTTCCCCTTATAAGGGCATCAGTCATATTGGAGCAGGGCCCACCCCAGTGACCTCATTTTAACTTGATTACCTCTGTAAAGACCCTAGCTCCAAATAAGGTCCCACTCTAAGGTACTGGGGGTTTGGACTCCAACACATGTTTTAGGGGGACACAACTCAACCTGTAACAGTGGCGCTGGAGTGTTCTGGAAGGGGGGAGGCTGCAGGCCAAAAGCCTGGGGATGTATTCCAAACCCTGTTTAACAGGTGGACACCCAGGCCCAAAGGGACTCAATTTAAGCCTATGCTCCAAATCCACCCCCTTAGGAATGGATTATCCACATTTTGCAAATGCAGAAACCCAAAGCTCAGAGAGGTTAAGTAATTTGCCCAAGTGCACACAGCTGAGAAGTGGCACAGCTGAGATCTGCACCCAGGTCTTTCTGATCCAGGAGCATCATGGGCTTCAGCCACTGTCCTAGGCTCCCTATTTGGCTGAGTCACATCTTTCTCATGTCTAGGCTGGGGTCCTCAGAAACTGCAGGGGCTGTTCCCTTAGCATGGCTTGCTTTCCTCCTGGCTGTCACTCATTTGTCCCCTTCTCATCATCATAGGTCTTCTCTGTGGGCTTTATCTAAAGAAGCCACCTCCTCCCCTAATCTCTAGCATATCTGTCTGTTTGGTGTCCCCCAAGCACTTATTAGTGTGCAAAATCATTTGTTCAAATACTCATTGAGGAGCTATGTGCCAGGCTCTGGTCAAGGCACTGGGGATACAGGCCCAAGTCACTGTCCTTGTGGAGTTCATGCTCTGCCTGGGGAGGCGACAATAAGCAAAATAAGCAAACAGGATGTATCCTATCTCATGAGATGAGCATTATAAGGCAAAATAAAGCTGTGGAGAGTGGATGGGTGGGTAGGCTTCTGGAATTGGGGAGGGGGTATTGCAGCTTAACAGGAGGTCAGGTGGATTCTCTGAGCGGGTGATAGTTCAGCTAAGACTCTAGGAAGTGGGGCAGCAAGCTGTACAAATCACCAGGGCAGAGTGGCTCAAGCAGAGAGGACGGCATGCAGAAAGCCCCATACCGAGGGTGCTCAGGTTCAGGCATCTGCTTGGGGCCAGCATGACTGGAAGGGATGGGAAGTTGGGAAGGAGGAGATGAAGTAGGGCTTCAGGCCATGGGATGGTCTTGGCCAGTTTCCCCAGAGCCTAGTACATAGATGGTGTACTGTCAACCATCTGTTGACTAAATGAATGGAGAGTGAATGGCATCCAGTTGACTTCTGTTTTCTTCCCCCTTCCTGCAGGTGAATGAGCGGGTCTTGAACAGGCTCCACCAAGTGCAAAGGATAACTCGGAGACTTCAGCAGGAGCGGAGGTAACCTCTTCCACACCCACTCTGGGCCTGTGAGCCTCTGCTCCCAAACGTTCCCACCACCTCTTGCCATCTCGCCCTATCTTTACCATCTGCCAGATCCTCACAGGCCACAAGGAGGAGAGGCTGGAGATGAGGGTGGGGTCTGAGGGAAAGAGGGAAGAGGAGTGGAATTGGGTCTCGGAAGAGAGAGCTGACCCCTGGGACTAGGGGCTGGTCTCAAACTCCTGGGTTCAAGCGATCCTCCTGCCTCAGCCTCCTGTGTAGCTAGGACTACAGGTATGTGCCACCAAACCCAGCCTGTAAGCACCTTTTCTTTGCTGTGCAACACTGAGCAAGCACTGTCCCCTCTGAGCCAGTTACCTATCAACTAAGGGCAACACCAGTATCACAAGGCTGCTGGGAGAGTTAAACTGTAACTCACAGATAGTGAGCTTAGATCAGAGCTTCCTACCATGTGCCTCATGTCACCACAATGAGAAGGGGTGAGCCCTGCAGCCTGCCCTGGCTGGATTTGATGCCGACCTCACCACTCGCTGTGTCCCCACCCTAGCAAATGGAACAGGCCTTATGATGAAGGGCTCCACGAAGCTGAGTCCCCTGAGTCCCTGAGATGAAGATCTCATCTCAGTCCCCAGCTCACTTGCCTTGGTGCATCTGACCCAGTGGATGTGCCCTCTTCCTTGGAGCACTTTTCTCGGTGTCCTGCTTACCCAGCAGCCTGGGTTTCCCCTGCATCCCGGGCTGTTCCTTGGCCGCCTCTGCGAGTTCATGCTCCTTTCCCCCACCCTGAAACCTGCAGCTCCCCAGGGCTCAGCCTTGGATCCTCTTCTATCTGTACCTACACTGCCCAGCATGGTAGCCACCAGCCTCAGGTGGAAATTTTCATTTAAATTTAATTAATTGAAATTAAAAAATTTAAATCGTTAAATTTTAATTCACTAAAATGAAATTAAACATTTAGTTCCTAAGTGGCTCTTGTCACACAAGGGCTGTTAGCTACAGGTGGCAGTTGATACTGAAATCAGTTAAAACAAAGTGCAACTAAAAATTCAGTTCCTAGAGTCACACTGGCCACATTTTATGTTTTCTGTAGCCACCAAAAAGTATAAATGAAATAAAGAGCTCAGTGTGTCACTCTTGCCACAGCCAAGTGCTCAGTAATAGCCACAGGTGGCCAGTGGCTGCCAACCGGGACAGCAGACACGGAACACTTCTGTCCTCACCGCAAGTTCAACTGGACCATGCTGGTCAACCTCCTGGTCCCTGGTTTTAAAGGTCACCTGAGTGCAGCTGACTTCTGTATTCTATCCACAGCTCTCCTCTGAACTCTCTATTCCCTTTGTCGTCTGCCTGGGGACACTGACTCTTGTTATCTGTTATGCTTCCAAAACTAACCCTGATCTTTCCCCCAAATGTACTCTGAATCAGTGAATGCACCCCTCCCGCAATTGCTTGGAACCCTTTGCTTATTTCTCTCTATTCCACATGGAATCCACCGGAACTCTACACTCACAGTATACCCAGAGCCCCACGTCTTCTCATGCCTCCACTGCCTCCAACCTGGGCCAAAGAACACAGCCTTACCTGGATTGCTGCTCTCTCTCTGGTTTCCCTGTCTCTCCCTTATCCAAGTTTCCTCTTAAAACAGCCTGGGTGACCCCATCCCCTGCTATTTTGCCTATTTGCACTGTTAGCCAAGATTTTATTTTACAGCAGGATCAAGGAGAGTTTATGGAAGGGATCCATGGCTTCTGTGGTTAAAACATCAAAGAGTTGACAAACATCCGCACGTGGTAAACTTGTGTCAATAATTCAGTACAGATTGGTCAGGATAATTATGCTTTCTGAGCTCTGTACCTGGAGCCCAGCCCAATGGTTCTCAGAGTGTGGGTCCTGGACCAGCAACATCAGTGCCACCTGGGGTCTTGCTACAAATGCAAGTTTTCAGGCCCCCAGACCTGTTGTATCTGAAATTCGGGACTAGTCCTTCTAAAATGTAGCACAGACCAAGTCTTCCTCTGCTCAGAACCCTGTAGTACCGCCCACTTGACTGAGTAAGCAGCTGACAAGGCCCTACAGCAGAGGGGCCATCACCCCACTTCCTTGCTCTCAGGGCACCTGCATTGCCGTGCATCCTGCCAGAGTGTCCTTCCTTCTGCCACACCCTCACCCTCAGTGAGGCCTCCCCCACCATCCTTTTCAAGTTCCAGACCAGATGCCCTCTGCCTTCTTCCAGCTTTCTGACCTATTATGTTTTCTTGATTTGCTTACTGTGTCTCCCCTGCAGCCCTGAGTCCCATAAGCACAGGAACCCTTGTTTTGTCCCCTGATGGGTCCTCAGCACCTGGAACAGTGTCTGGTGCAGGGCAGGTGCTCCATAGATATTTGTGGCATGAGAGATTGTAAAATGCTCCACCCAGGCTCTGGGACAGAGGAAGCATTCAACCAATGAGAACTTTATGAAAAAAGAACCTAGAAGCAGGGAAGAGGGGGAGAGGAGAGGGCAGTGTCAGTAAGAGGTGAGGTCACCAGTAGGAGTGTTCTGCGCTCACCTTTTAGTTATCAATAAAAATTATAACTTACTTTTGAGTGCTTACTAAGTGCCAATATCCTGTCAAGTACTTAAGAGAAATCATAATTTGCAGTCAAACTTCTGCACTAATGATAATCTGTATTTGCAGCTGCTCCCCAGCGCTAGCATCACCGCTCAGCTCACCTCAGATCATCAGGCATTAGAGTCTCATAAGGAGCCGCAACCTAGATCCCTCGCATGCGCAGTCTACAGTAGGGTTCCAGCTCCTATGAGCATGTAATGCCGCTGCTGATCTGACAGGAGGCAGTGACACAAGTGATGGGAAGCAGCTGTAAATACAGATGAAGCTTCACTCACTTGCCCACCACTCACCTCCTGCTATGCAGCCTGGTTCCTAACAGACCATGGTCCAGTACTGGGCCATGGCCCAGGAGTTGGGGACTGCAGATCTAGGTGACATGTCACTACAGTAGCACCCAGCCCAGTCAAGGTGGTCTATTTACTGAGCAGGAAACTAAGGCTCAGAAAGTTCACTTTGTCTTGCTCAAGGTCCCACTAGCTGGTCAAATGCTCAGTTTCCAGGCCTCTCAGACTGACTCCACAGCTCTGAACCTTCTGGGTCGAGGACAGCTTTGACTTCAGGTGGAGTGAGAGCTAAGCTCTGTCATCCGTCCCTTTTCCCCAGCTGGTAGAAGAAGAGAATTTATTCCATTTCTCTGAGCAGGTTCCTCATGAGAGTGCTGGACTCCTACGGGGATGATTACCGGGCCAGCCAGTTTACCATCGTGCTGGAGGTGAGTGCTGGCTTTCCATGCAGGTTGGGGGAACCAGGAACCCAAGGCATGACCGTCACCTGCCTCCCCCTCCACCCACCAGGACGAGGGCAGCCAGGGCACAGATGCCCCCACCCCAGGCAATGCTGAGAATGAGCCTCCAGAGAAGGAGGGACTGTCCCCGCCCAGAAGGACTCCCATACCCCCAGAACCCAGCAGCCCGGCCCCCGGTGAGGGGCCCAGCGGGCGTAAGAGGCGGCGAGCACCACGGGACGGACGCCGAGCAGGAGCTGCGCTGACTCCAGAGCTGGCCCCAGTGCAGGTGGGAGAGGGGCGCCCAGGGCGGAGGCGGCGTCAGGGCTCCAGGTTTCTCCTGGGTTTTGCTGCTGTGCCATGAGGGGCCCGACGTGCGAGAGAGAGCTGGAGAAAGGAGGTGAAGCAGGAAGGGTCGGAGGAGTCCTGGGGTTGGGCAGGGAAGGAGAAGGGTTGGAAAAAGTCAGGCAAAGGCTTGGATAGAAAAGGAGGCAAAGTTGGAAAGGGAAAGAAGACCTCAAGGGGAGAAACATAACTGGAGAAGGCTGGAGTAGAGGAGGATCGGAGAAAATGGCGTGGAAAAGGCGGTGAGCAAGGGGAAAGTCAAAAAACGTTTGGACTTGGGAATACTGGGATCGCCTCTGAGGTACACAGAGGAAGTTGCCTGGCCTGGGAAAGCAAGAATGGCAAGGCTGATGAGCAATTTCTAGATTCCGAGGCCTATTCCTTATCTTGTTACTTACCGTATTTCTTATTTCCCCCAGATTAAGGTCGAGGAAGATTTTGGCTTCGAAGCAGATGAGGCCCTGGATTCCAGTTGGGTTTCTCGGGGGCCAGATAAACTGCTGCCCTACCCCACCCTAGCCAGCCCACCCTTTGACTGACCCACCAATAAACTGCCCCCAGCACTCACCTTGGTACTGTCTACTGTTCCCACCTCTAATCACACACAGCTCAGGTTTTCACATTTTTATTGGGGGTCATGGGGAGGAAAAGCCTCCTTCCGTAGGTGGAGGTGCTCACAGGTTCTTCAGCCACTCCAAGCTTGGGCCCTGGGGGTCCTGGGGGTGGCTGGGCACGTCAGGCATGTTCCCATCATCTCGGACGGGCACTGTGGGACAGGAGGGTGGGCACTGAGACCAGCAGATCTCCAAGGCCCTGGAAAGAGCTGGTCTGTCAGTTTATATACAGAGAGGGAAACAGGACCCCAGGGAGAGATGAGAGAGAAAGAGAGTAAAGGTCAGAGAATCACTAATGCAAAGAGAAGCAGGGAAGATGAGAGACCTAGAGACAGGGAGGGAGAGTAAGCACAAAAACAGAATAGTATGTGAATTGTATCTCAATTTAAAAAATTGGATAGGGAAAAGATCCAGATGCCAGCGCTGAATCTCTGATCCCTGCTTAGGAAAGAACTGCCCATTACTGCCCCTCCCCCAGCACAGAATCCAGGCCTATCTCAGCCAGCCTTGCCTGGCCCCTACTCACCTGGGTAGTTGTAGGGCGTGGCCTTGTTGATCATGATAGAGTACTTCATGTAGGGGCTGATCGGGGGCAAAATTACAGCTGTGGAGAGACACAGGGTTGAGGCCCAGGGGAAAGTGGCTGGGGTTGGGGGAGAGGAGGGCAGAACCTGAGGTCAGGTGCATTAGGGGAGGGAGCAGAGGAGCCAGCACCTCCACGAGGATCCTTTGCTCTGTGGGGAACCCTATTTATAGGTAGAAGCGTTTAAAACTTTTTTGGAGGGGTAGGTGGAGAAAGGGGCGGGAGCCCAGCATATAGATACGTCTGGCCAATAGGCAGAGAGGAGGGGGCAAATGCCAATCATGGAATGAATGCATCTGAATGTAGGATCATCATGGAACATCCCAGGGGAGTGTCTTGGGAATATTCCGGAAGAATAAAGACTTTCAAACTAGGGGAGAGAAAGCTGCACAAACAACAGTCACTTGATGAGTTACAGTCCTTATGGTCCCTCTTGGTTGGGAGCTGGCAGTCCTGGGGGGTTGGGTAGGGTGCATAAAAGGAATGTTCTGGCCGGGAGTGGTGGCTCACGCCTATAATCCCAGCACTCTGGGAGGCTGAGGCAGGCGGATTGCTCGAGATCAGGAGTTCGAAATGAGCCTGAGCAAGAGCGAGACCCCGTCTCTACTATAAATAGAAAGAAATTAATTGGCCAACTAATATATATAGAAAAAATTAGCCGGGCATGGTGGCGCATGCCTGTAGTCCCAGCTACTCAGGAGGCTGAGGCAGGAGGATCACTTGAGCCCAGGAGTTTGAGGTTGCTGTGAGCTAGGCTGATGCCCTGGCACTCACTCTAGCCCAGGCAACAAAGCAAGACTCTGTCTCAAAAAAAATTAAATAAATAAATAAAATAAAAGGAATGTTCTAGGCTAGCACTGTCCAATAAAAAGATAAGGGCCATATATGTAATTTTATATTTTCTAGTAGCCACATTAATTTTAACAAGTATTTAAATTGGTATATCCAAAACATTATCATTTTGACATATATGCAACAAAAAATTCTTGATAGTTTACATACTTTCTGTCATATTAAGTTTTTGAAATCCAGTGTCTTGTACTACCTCAATTCCTACTGGTCCCACTTCAAGTGCTCAGTAGCCAGGTGTGGCTGCCATACTGGACAAGTGTTCTAGAACCTTACCCAGTGGATGGCCAGCAGAGTGGCAGTACTGGCAGAATACCAGGCCCCACCCAGACCTACAGAATCAGAACCTACATTTTATCATTTATCGCAAGGGATTCCAATGCACGTTAAAATTTGAGCAGCACGTTCCACAGCAAAGGTTCTCAATCAAGGAGGCACATTAGCACCATGGGGGATTTTCACAAGGTACAGATTCCCCAGCCCCACCTCCAACCCAAACAACTCAGTTCAATATCTAGGGGGTGCGGGACGATGACAGGGAAGAAAATGTGGACGTTACTTATTTAGTGCTCAGTGTTTATGATGCACAACCAGGATTCAGAACCTCTCCCTTAGAGGGATTAAGGGCGTCTTGGGTAGGTGTGTATGGGGCGGGGAAGGCTGGGGGTGGGTGGTGGTGGAGAAATTATGTTTGGGATGGGGGTAGACGAGGGGACGTCGTGGGGGTGCGGACACACTGGTGGAGGCCCAGAACGTTGAGAGCAGCGACGAGGCTCGGGGGGTACAAGACGGAGAGAGAGTGGGGGCTGATGGAGTGTTGGTGAGGGGTGGTGGGACCTCGTGGGGCACGGGGTGGACAATGCAAATTCGCGCCTGAGACACTCACGCACCGAGGCCCGCGACGGCGAAGGACACGACCAGCACCGGCTCCTTGTCCCAAGCATTCTTGAGGAAGGCGGCGATTCCTGGAGGGTGGGCGGGAGGTTCACCCGTGCAAGGGCTGCCCGCAGTGACCTCTAACCTTCTCGTACTACCCTCGCCCTGCAGAAGCCCCCTCGAGACTTCTGCGTCCCCCTCCAGAACAGACCCCACCGCCTCCACGAGTACTCCACTCCGCCTTAGCCCGGGGGCTGCCCGGGGGTTCCCGGAACTACCCGCACCCCGCGCGCCGGCGACGCCAGCACTTACTTGAGGTCATCTTGGTCTCCGCGGCAGCAGCAAGGACGCGTACGACTCTGGGAACTGTGGTCCCTGCGCGCAAAGCTCCGCTTCCTGGCTCGCGCGTGCGCCCTGGAATAGAAGTGCTGAGACGGAAGAATGACGCGGAGGACTCTGGGAACTGTGGTCCTAGCGCGTGAGCCTCCGCTTCCCGGGTCGCGCGTGCGCCCTGGAGGAGAAGCGCAGAGACGGAAGGAGGACGCGGAGGACTCTGGGAACTGTGGTCCCTGCGCGCAAAGCTCCGCTTCCCGGCTCGCGCGTGCGCCCTGGAGGAGAAGCGCAGAGATGAAAGGAGGACGCGGAGGACTCTGGGAGCTGTGGTCCCTGCGCGCAAAGCTCCGCTTCCCGGCTCGCGCGTGCGCCCTGGAGTAGAAGTGCTGAGACGGAAGAAGGACGCGGAGGACTCTGGGAACTGTGGTCCTAGCGCGCGAGCCTCCGCTTCCCGGGTCGCTCGTGCGCCCTGGAGGAGAAGCGCAGAGACGGAAGGAGGACGCGGAGGACTCTGGGAGCTGTGGTCCCTGCGTGCTAGGCCACCGCTGTTGGAGTCTGCGCGTGCGCACTGGCCCAGAAGCGAAGTCCGAGGCAATGGCGAGAAATTAGGCGGTGGTCCCAGTTTGCGGGGAGCCTGATTTGCACATCTACCCATGTTCTCCTTTCTCTCTCAGCCTGGAAGTTGCTCCAGTTGCTCCGGAGGAGCAAATTCCAGCCCTCCTACTGCGGCCCTCCTAAGGCAGAATAAAATAGTCCCCATTTTATAGTTTATTTATGAAATCCCACTTTACACGTAAAGAAACTGAGGCCCAGAGGTGAATGAATGACCTATCATTTGAGGTCAGCATTAGCTCGTTGTGGAAGCGCTAGTTCTCATTCCAGATGGGTGAGGAGACTTCTGTGGGCTGTCACAGTGCCCTATGTTACCGCCCTTATAGCTCAGATCCCCTTTTTAAAAAACCAATCTGACCTGACCTGGTCTGGATCTTTCAGTCAAAGTGGTAACTGTTTGAGGGCAGTAACGGGGCATGAGTCCTCTCTGTGCCACCAGCATCACGCAGCAGGGAGCTGGCATATAATAGGTGCTAATTTTTTTTTAAGTTGAATTACTGTGCACCACAGGTTATGACTGCCCCCACCCCCAACTTTTTCCACAGCACCATAGGACTATGACACACTCACCCAGGGCCCCACCTCGCTCCTTTCTTCCGATAACAGGGCTCTAGATTTCTGATGTTGCCTCATTTCCTGGGAGGGGAGAGGGCATGGTGAGCCCTGCTCTAGGTCCAGCTCCAGCGGAGATCTCCCCACAATGGCCCTGGTGCTGATCCTCCAGCTGCTGAGCCTCTGTGAGCTGTCCCTTCCTTCTTGGGTCCCTGGCTGGGCTAGAGGGTACAGAGAGAGGTGCTTAGGGGACCCAGACACCCTGCAGGGGCACCAGACAGCACTAGCCCAGAGGTTGGAATTTTAGGTTCAAATAAGGAGACAGGACTGGGACCTAGACCCCTGGGTCCTAAAGCAAGAGAAAACAGATTCTGGAAGAGGAAGGAGTTGGGGACAGGTTTCTATGGTTCTTGAGGCAGGAGGGGGGCAAAAGCCAGAATTTTGAAGCCAAAAGCGTAGACTTCTGGAATCTGACGTCAAAGGGGGATGGAAGTTAGGAGTCCTGAGTTCGTGGGAAGAGAAGGGCTCGGGGCTCAGCCTCCTGAATCAGGGAGGAGAAACTGCAAGCTCGGGTTATTGTCCCCTGGAAAGATGGAGCCCTGAACTCCTGGGTGTAGAGGCAAGAGGGGGCTGGGTCCAGACTTCTGGCTTCTTAAGTAGGTGGGGAACAAAGTCTGGATTTCGGGCTACTGAGACAGGAGGAAGTAAGGGTAGGATTCTTGTTTCCCAGAGGAAAGGGAGATGGGGACTCAGATTCCTGGGTTTCCCATGAGATGGGACTGGTAGCCAAAGGGCTTTAAAAAGAACGAACGCCCTCAACCTTCTACAGGGCCTCTGTGTCACGCAGACATCACTCCGTCTGGTGAGTAACATCCCCCACCATCCCTGACACCCCATTTCCAACTACTCGGATTTTTACTTTGGTGCCAAACCCCACCCCAGATTTCCTTATTTCCCTTCCTTCCTTTTTTCCCTCTCTCCCCTTCTTTTTAATTTTTTTCCTTCCTCCTTTTCTCCCTCCCTCCCTTCCTTCCTCAGTCCCTTTAGTGACTACTATAGGTGAGTAGTGAGGACTGTGAACTTTGGAGCTAAAGACACCTAAGCTAGAACCTCAGTTTCTCTATCTAATTCATAATGTGACCCTGAAGAGACCACAGCTTGCTAAGACTTCATTGCCTTCTCTGTAAAATGGGCTGTTGTGAGGATTTAATAAAATCACATGTGTAAAACCCTCACCTCAGAGCTTGGCACAGTGCAGGGCTTGAGAGATGGGATCTATGAGATAAGAACTAAGGGTGGAAAAAAACCAAGAGATAGGATCTCCTGCAATTATAATTAGCTCCCAACTTCCTCCGTTTGGAATCCACTTTCCACAAAAGTAGGGTCCCCCACCCTGGGATCGTGCTGGGTTTCTTCCTAGGTTTTCTGATGGCTGAGACCTTTCTTTTCTCTCAAACCTTCTCCCTCTGCAACTTCAAATAAGAATTATCCAAGGAGCCATTACTACCTTAGCTATCAATTTATTTTATTTAATTTTTGAGACAGGGTCTCACTGTCACCCAGGCTAGATTGCAGTGGCATGATCATACTTCACTGCAGCCTCAAACTCCTTGGCTCAAGTGATCCTCCCACCTCAGCCTCCTGAGTAGCTGGGACTACAGGCATGTGCCACCACGCCTGGCTAATTTAAAAAAAATTTTTTTTTTTTTTTTTTAGAGATGGGAGTCTCACTATGTTGCCCAGGCTGGTCTCAAACTCAAGGTTCTAGCTCAAGCTCTCCTCCTGGCTCAGCCTGCCAAAATGCTGGGATTACAGGCATGAGCCACAGTGACTGGCCTTATCCATTTATTTTAAATTAGTTTTTTTTAATGATAAAGTTACTATATACTAATATATATTCATGGTTTTAAAAATTCAGTCATTACCAAAGGATATATAACAGCCTCCTTCTTCCCCTTCCCCATCTTTCTTAAATAATCTTCTGAATCCTTATAAAATTTTTTCCACACACACATATGTATATGTATTTATATGCTTTTTTTTCTTTCCAATGCAAAATTGATATTTCATGATTCACACCATTCTGCATCTGATGTTTTTCACTTTACAATTTTTCCTGGACATATTTCCATGTCACTATAGCTAGCTGTACCTATTTTTTTAAATTACTGACTAGCATTTGCCATTGTATGGCCGGATTCTAGTTTGTTTGGCCATCCCCCTCTTTATGTACATTTAGGTTGTTTTCACCCTCACAGTCTATGCTGCAAAGAGCACTCCTGTCCTAGTTCCCTGTGCACTTGGATGTGCATTTGTCAAGGGGAAAGTGGTGGAATTCTTGGGTCCTTGGTCGTGTTCTTTGTGTATCTTGATAGAAACTGGCAAATTGCCATCTCAAAACATGAACTTGAAGTGCTTCTGACTGCCTGTTTCACTACATATTCACTCAAACTGAATATTAACCATTTTTTAATTTTTTATTATTTTTTAAGGCTGGTCAAGTGACTCAGTGGGAGTGGAGAAGGAACAAAGGAATCTGTAACTGGTTGTGATCAATTAGTTGTAAACACCACTGCACTCAGACCAACCTGACCATTCTTTTAATTTTTGATAACCTAATAGACAAAAATATGGTAGTGTGTTGCTTCAGTTATTTTTTTAAATGATTACTACTAAGATTGAGTAGCTTTTTCTTTGAGAATTGTGAATTGCCTCTTTTATGAATTGCCTGTTCATGTTTTGCCCAACTTTCCCTTGGGTAGGTTCTAGGATTTCTTTCTATATGCTTAATCTATGTGATTTATGAATAAGTAATTTCTGCCAGTACTGTCATTTTTTCCTAGTTTCATTTGTTTGTCCTTTAGCATCACAACTTAAAAATTTTGAAGTGGTCAAATTAATTAATCTTCCATAAAATTTTTCATTTTATATTTTAAGAAGCCTTCCCTACCCCAAGATAAATACATTTTCCTATAGTTTCTATATTTTTCCTATAGTTAAAAAACAAAACATTTGTAGGTCTTTAATTAATCTGGAATTTGTTTGGGGGAATGGTGTGAGGTAGGGTTCCAGAATTATTTTTCCCCCCAATAGATAACAAGTTTTGGCAACTCTTGAAATGTTAAATATGTTGCCAACGTTCTGGAAAGCTTTTTAAAATTACAAAGTTCTGGGGTCCCACCCTTTGAAACCGTGCTTAAAATCTGTGGAGTAAAGGTCAGAAGTTTATGCTAATTTTGACAAGCCTTGGTTGTAGTCCAGTCCCTCCTGGTTTTTACAAACAGGGAACTCAGGCCAAAAAAGGGACAGCAATTGCCCAAGGTGATTTTCCTCCTTCCCCAACTCCTCCTTCATTTTGTGGGGCTCCCAGGCAGCCTGAGGACTCAGGATGCCCCATTTATTCAGTCCCCCCAGCTTCCTACTCCAAGCCATGGCTAGGGGTTCAGCCAGCTGCAGTTGTGACCCCTGGGGTCAATGTGACCTTGAGGTGCCGAGCGCCTCAAGTTGCCTGGAGGTTTGCACTCTTCAAGCCTGGAGAGACAGGCCCCCTACTCTTCAGGGATGTGTCCTCAGAGCTGGCGGAGTTCTTCTTGGAGGAGGTGACTCTGGCCCAAGGAGGCAGTTACTGCTGCAGCTACCGGAGGCCTGACTGGAAGCCAGGTGTCTGGTCCCAGCCCAGTGATGAGCTGGAACTGCTGGTGACAGGTGAGTTCCTGGGGTGGGGGAGGAGCCCCAGCACAGGGATGTTATAAGGGAGCGAAGAGGAGGGAGAGAGAGAGAGGCAATGAGACAGAGAAATCTGTCTTCAGAGCTGAAGATACACAGATTCACAGAGACAGACAGGTGGGGAGAAGGGACAGAAAGACACAGGGAAAGCGAGACGGAGCTGGGTAGAGAGATGGATAGATTCACAGACACACGAAGAGAGAAGAGATACAGGGAGAGAGATACGAAGAGAGACAGGCAGGCTTGCACAATGACGCAGAGGGGGGAAAACTACGTGGAGGTAGGGAGAGGCTCCCAAGAACCGGGTAGTTCTCCACCAGGGGTAGTTGTGCCCCCAGGTGATCTCTGTCATTACATAGAGACATTTTTGGCTGTCACAACTGAGGGAGGGGGTGCTACTGGCATCTAGTGGATGGGCCGGGCTGTGCTGTTCAACACCCTACGGCGCAGGGGACAGCGGCCCCGAGCGACAAAGACTTCTCCAAAATGTCACCAGCGCTTACGCTGAGAAACCCGGGGAGAGGCACGGAAACACAACGAGGACCTGGGGGAGCGAAAACACGGACGGGGAGACAGAGACGCAGAGACGTTAGTGAGGCCCCGAGCGGAGGGAAAGAGACCTGCGGGTGGAGGGAGAGACGCGGAGAAGGCGTGCGGGGCCGACGCGGGAGAGGGGCACAGAGAGGCACAGGCAGAGACGGCACGCGGACGGGGAGGGGCAAGGAGAGGTGCCGAGTGACGGGCAGAGGCGGAGGGGAGAGAACCGGGCGCGCCCGCCCGCGGCGCCCCGCTCTCAGGCCCGCATCCCCCCGCAGAGCAGCTGCCGCGGCCGTCGCTGGTGGCGCTGCCCGGGCCGGTGGTGGCGCGCGGCGCCAACGTGAGCCTGCGCTGCGCCGGCCGCGTGCGCGGCATGAGCTTCGCGCTGTACCGCGAGGGCGTGGCGGCCCCGCTGCAGTTCCGCGACTCCGCGCAGCGCTGGGCCGACTTCCCGCTGCCCGGCGCCCGCGCCCCGGGCACCTACAGCTGCTACTACCACACGCCCTCCGCCCCCTACGTGCTGTCGCAGCGCAGTGAGCCGCTGGTCATCAGCTCGGAAGGTGAGAGGCCCGGCGGCCCGCCCCAGCCCCTCCTCCCTCGGACCCAGGGGTCCCCCAGCCCTCCTCCCTCGGACCCAGGGGTCCCCCAGCCCCTCCTCCCTCGGACCCAGGGGTCCCCCAGCCCTCCTCCCTCAGACCCAGGGGTCCCCAGCCCCTCCTCCCTCCGACCTAGGGGTCCCCATCCCCTCCTCCCTCGGACCCAGGGTTCCCCAGTCCCTCCTCCCTCCGACCTAGGGGTCCCCAGCCCCTCCTCCCTCAGACCCAGGGGTCCCCAGCCCCTCCTCCCTCGGACCCAGGGGTCCCCAGCCCCTCCTCCCTCGGACCCAGGGGTCCCCAGCCCCTCCTCCCTCGGACCCAGGGGTCCCCCAGCCCCTCCTCCCTCGGACCCAGGGGTGCAGCCCCAGCCCTCCTCCCTCAGACCCAGGGGTCCCCCAGTCCCTCCTCCCTCAGACCCAGGGGTTCCCCAGTCCCTCCTCCCTCAGACCCAGGGGTTCCCCAGTCCCTCCTCCCTCAGATCCAGGGGTCCCCCAGTCCCTCCTCCCTCAGACCCTGGAGTTGAAGCCCTCATTAACTCACCCTCAACTTTAAGACTGGGGACCCGGGTTCCCAACTCCACCCCCGGGCGGAGGGGCGGGTGGAAACCCGCGTGGCGGGGCTCCGACTGCAGGTCGGGACGCTGACGGCCTCTCTCTGTCCTCTCCGCCCCGCAGACTCTGGCTCCTCGGACTACACCCGGGGGAACCTCGTTCGCCTGGGGCTGGCCGGCCTGGTCCTCATCTCCCTGGGTGCGCTGGTCGCGTTCGATTGGCGCAGCCAGAAGCGCGCCCCTGGCGGGGCTGGGCCCTGAGCCGGGGAAACTGGATGTGCACACCTACCCGCAAGAGGAGAGAAGCCGGGATCCCCGCGTTGGAGTGTCCCTTCCTGGAGTCCCACAGCCCTGCCGGCTAAGCTCAGCTTAGCCATCCTTCAAGCCTGTGCTGTGCCCTGTGCTTCTTTCAGGGCCTTCCCCAGGGCCACCCAGCTGAGTGGAAGGCACTGTCCGTGGTTAAGCTTCCTAAGCCGAAGACCTGGGTTCTAATCCCAGCGCTGCCGCTCACTCCCGGGAACATTTGGAAAGCGACCTTCCCCAAGCTTTGGTTGCCTTGACTGTAAAATGGGCGCCCTGATAATGTCTCCTTCATAGGATTGTTGTAAGATTAAGTGGATAATATACATAAGGTGTTTAAAACGGAGGCTGGCCCATAGAAAATGCTCAATAAATGTTGGCTACCGTGTAACACTGATTCCTACCAGATTCCCAGGGCTGGAAGGAAGTTCTTGCTTTTTTTTCCATCGTGTGTGCTCCAGCTCAACTTTTAAGCAACTCTTCGTGGTTCAAACTATTATGAACATTGCTCTTGGTCAGCAAGCAAACCTCTTCCAAAGTCTCCCTCAGCTCTTCTCCAAAGGTGGACCAAAGTCAGACCAAATAGAGCTCCATCCCTAATTACAGCTTTATTTGCATGAAGCTGTCCTCCTTGAACCATCCTTAGGCTAAAGTCAGAGCCTGTTGCCAGGGCAACTGGCAAGTGGAGTGTGCCCAGTAGAGCTTCGGCCCCCACCCTAATAATAACTGCGTTTGCTCTGCGTGCCACTGTGCTCTTGGCTGCTCTCACGGTTGTGGTAAAAATAACGCAAACCCCTCCACTTTGCAGACTGTTTTCTCTCCTTGTTTTACCTCCTTCCCCCCCAACTCCTGGCTGACCTGCAGAGTTTCTCCTGAATTTATTAATTTAACTGCTGGGGGTTTATTTGTTTGTTTTGGTTTTCGGTTTCTGGGTTTTTTTGAGAAAGGGTCTCGCTCTGTCACCCCAGCTAGAGTATAGTGGTGTCATCATAGCTCACTGCAATCTCACACTCCTGGGCTCAAGGGATCCTTCTACCTCGGCCTCCACGCCCAGCTAAGTTTTCTATTTTTCGGAAGAGATGGAGTCTTGCTCTTGCTCAGGCTGGTCTTGAACTCCTGATCTCAAGGGATCCTCCCGCCTCAGCCTCCCAGAGTGCTGGGATTACAGGTGTGAGCCACCGTGTTCCCTGCCCAACTTTCACTTTTAAAGGGAAGACAAGGGGGAACATTATCCCATTTAACATTCGCAAAGCAGTTTATGGTGGCAGTTTCTTTTATTTGTCACCCATAAATGCTCAGAATTCCCAAGATATTCATCATGAGACTGGAATATCTCTGCATGGTATCACACCTGTATAGACAGGTTAACTTGCCTGGTTAACTCTGTTCATCGGGTCTTAGATCCTTTTAGATCCTGTTTTCCCTGCAGACTCTTGGCTAACCCATCTGTCAAGCAAGCCTTATCATACCCTAATCGGAGTTCTTATCACACTGCATTAGGGTCCTTTCTCTCCCAGACTAGACCACAGGCTCCTCCCATGAGAGATCAGGTTGTTTTCTCTCTACATCCTGGGGCCTGGCACCCAGGTCTCGGGACACACGAGTGGTCCTACTGGATGAATTCTCCACGGTGAAGGTTACATAAGCAGGGTCCGTAGTTTTACCCTTCCATGGTAGGCAGAATACTGATTCCCCAAACATGTGATATCCTAATTTCTGGAACCTGTGAATATGGTACCTTATATAGCAAAAGGGACTTCAAAGATGTGATTAAGTCAAGAATCATGGGAAGACTACCCTTGATGATTTAGGTGGGTCTAGTGTAACCACAAGAATCCTTATAAGAGGGAGGTGGAGGGTCACAATTAGGGTAAGCAATGTGACTGTGGAGGCAAAGTCAGCTTGGTACAAGCCCCCAGCCAAGAGGTGCAAGTGGCTGGAAAGGGCAAGGAATTAGATCCTCCGCCAGAGCCTCCAGAAGGAACATAGCCTTGACTTTTGGAATTTTGACTTTCAGAACTGAAGGATAACAGATTTATGTGGTGTGTTTTTTGTTTTTTGTTTTTTTTAGACAGAGTCTGACTTTGTTGCCCAGGCTAGAGTGCCATGGCATCAGCCTAGCTCACAGCAACCTCAATCTCCTGGGCTCAAGTGATCCTCCTGCCTCAGCCTCCCGGGTAGCTGGCACTACAGGCATGTGCCACCATGCCCGGCTAATTTTTTTTCTATATATTTTTGTTGTCCAGATAATTTCTTTCTATTTTTAGTAGAGACAGGATCTCGCTCTTGCCCAGGCTGGTCTCAAACTCCTGAGCTAGAGAGATCTGCCTGCCTCGGCCTCCCAGAGTGCTAGGATTACAGGCGTGAGCCACCGCACCCGGCCAGATTTATGTGGTTTTTAGGCACTTAGTTTGTGATAATGTATTATGGCAGCAATAGAAAGATGAATATTAGTAGCTTCAATTGAATCTCCTCTCTTATCCTACAAACCCAGGCATCTTTACCCTTAGGACTTCCGCCTTCGTCCCTGTCCCTGCTTCCCTCCAGTTCTCATTCATCCTCTTGTCACATGTTTATTCAATGTCTACCATGTGGGGGGCACTGTGCTAGATGCCGGGGGTACAATTGGGAGGAACAGCAGACGTAAACCCCACCCGCATGGAAGCGATGTGAGAGCTGAAAGTTGAGCAGGAGTTATCGGTATGAGGAGGGCGAGAGGGGCGTTCCAGGCAGAGGGAGCAGCGTGCGAAAGGACCCTGTGCAGGTGACTATGAGAGACTAAGAGAGGGTCAGTGTGGCCGAAACAGAGAGTACGGGCATGAAAGAACATGTGGCAGAGCTAAGGCTGGCATGTCAGCCAGGGGCTGACCTAGGCCGAACTTCGTAAACTACAACAACATCTGTGCTGGGGGCCGGGCGCGGTGGCTCATGCCTGTAATCCTAGCACTCTGGGAGGCTGAGGTGGGCGGATTGCTCGAGGTCAGGAGTTCGAAACCAGCCTGAGCAAGAGCGAGACCCCGTCTCTGCTATAAATAGAAAGAAATTAATTGGCCAACTAATATATAAAGAAAAAAATTAGCCAGGCATGGTGGCGCATGCCTATAGTTCCAGCCACTTAGGAGGCTGAGGCAGGAGGATCGCTTGAGCCCAGGAGGTTAAGGTTGCTGTGAGCTAGGCTGATGCCATGGCACTCACTCTAGCCTGGGCAACAAAGTGAGACTCTGTCTCAAAAAAAAAAAAAAAAGATCTGTGCTGGGCATTATTTGGAGGAGAATTTAACAGATATGGTTCTGGCCCTCATGGAAATTCAAGTCGATTAGTGGTTTTTTGGAAAAGCCTTAGATCAAATTCCTTTTGTAGGCATACGTCTCCCTTAATCAACTATTTAATTATTTTTTTTCTCTAGGGGAATATATAGAAATAAAACATTGTGAACATTGCTGTTCTCAAGTCTCATTAAAATCAACGTGCCCTTTTCTTAGATGACGTGGCGGTCATTTCTGTCGTTTGCCAAGGACCCCTGATCCTCCCATTTGGGACACTATTATAGAAATGAGCCAAAGGTGGCTATCTGACCCTGTGTCCTGTACTTTGTAGCAGGTGGAGACTGTTAGCTCAAAACCCTGTAGGGCCAAACTCAAAATTGTATACATCCAGTTGTTTTAAATATAGCTCTTATAAGTGAGATTTTAGACAGAGCCTGTATGCTTTTCATAGTATCTGCTGCCACAGGTAAGCCAAACCCTGGGGTTATAAAGGGTTCTACATATCTGCTGCCTTTCAGAGCTCTCTGACCCAGAGCCTCTGCTGTGCTCTGAACATTGCCTTGGTATGAAAGCCCCTCTCTGATGCCCCTCACCGTTCCCTTGCCCTCCTCGCCCTGTGGGCAGTAGCTTCCCAGCCTTTGCCTTTGGAGAGTGCACATCTCCAGGGACTTCCCCTGTATGCAAATCTGTCAAAGCCACATGCAGATAAAACGTTCTGTGTGTTACTGCCACCTTGTGGTCATAGCTTTTTCCTCCATCAGCGCTGAAATCCAGAACTCCCTGCAGGCACGTGGTTGGGACCTGCCTCCCTTGCTAGACTTTGTTGTCTCTTCTGAGCAATGGGGGGGGGGGGGCAGCAATGAGTCTCATTTCCAGGATGGAGGGTATGATCATAAGGCGCCACGCCCATCCCGCCCCGCCAGCGCTCTTATCCCCTGGGCCCAGTGACTGGCAATCTGGCAATGGTGGCTGCTCCGTCAGTCCGTCCGTCTGGGTGCCTGAGAGCTCCCTCAGCTGTCTACACTGCAGCCTCCCTATTCAGCCACCCAGCTCGCCTCCTGGGAGTCAATGTCATCATCTTTTGGTGCCTCCGTCTCCATCAGCCCAGGCAGCTATAACAAAATTAACATAGAGAGTTTATTTGGGCCAAAGGTGAGGACTGCAGCCTGGGCCACGCTTCCAAGTTGCCTTGGTGAGTGCTCCAGAGAACAAAAGAGAAGTTCAAGTTTTTAAAGATAGGAAGGACAAATCAGGAGAGGGAGTGATTACAAAAGTTGTTCATCAGGAAATCTCATTGGTTTACAGAGAGAATGTTGATTAGTGATTAGCCCTGCATTGTTGGACTGTAGGTTATAGGTGTTTTTTTTTGTTGTTTTTTTTTTGAGACGGAGTCTCACTTTGTTGCCTAGGCTAGAGTGAGTGCCGTGGTGTCAGCCTAGCTCACAGCAACCTCAAACTCCTGAGCTCAAGCGATCCTCCTGCCTCAGCCTCCCGAGTAGCTGGGACTACAGGCATGTGCCACCATGCCCGGCTAATTTTTTCTATATATATTTTTAGCTGGCCAATTAATTTCTTTCTATTTATAGTAGAGACAAGGTTTCCCTCTTGCTCAGGCTGGTTTTGAACTCCTGAGCTTGAGTGATCCGCATGCCTCGGCCTCCCAGAGTGCTAGGATTAGAGGTGTGAGCCACCTCGCCCAGCCTTTTCCCTGGGTTTTGTGAGCTGTCCTAGCAACTTATCCAACAAGAGGAGAGTGTTGTGTGAACTCCCAATTTGTAGCTAAGCCAGATAGAAGTGCAGGGATGTTGGGAACCACTATTTGCAACTGGCACCTGAAGTGAGGGCATCAGGTGGGACCGAACCCATAACTTATGGGGTCTGTACTAACTCCAGGTAGTTAGTGTCACAATTGAACTGAATCCTTGAATACCCAGTTAGCGTCTGCAGAGAACTGGGGAATTGCTCGGTGTGGGGGAAAGAAACTCCATACAGCTGGTGTCAGAAGTATCGTGGGTGGAGAAACTGTTTTTCCATTACTCCCTCATCTCCCATGACAGGTTCTCATGGCTTCCCGGGTTCTGATAACGGGTAGGCTTCATGCCCTGCCCCAGCAGATTAGAGCTGCAGAATATAAAATTGCTTAGCTGCAGTCTGGACTCCGTGCCTCCGAAACGGGGTTCCCACGGCTCTCGCTGCAGCTATTTATTTGGCTGCTTTGTTTTCAGTGTCGTCCTTTCTGTGGGGCAAGGTTCACAGGGAGCTGGCACCTTTGCCTTATTCTTCTTTTCGCTCTCTGTGTAAGTAACAGCCTGTCTGAATTTAAAAGTGACCCGTTTTGTCTTCCGTGGTTGAGTCAGTCAACCCTGGCCTTGCTTTGCCTTGTGTGAGTGCGAGAGCCATGTGTCCTTATTGCACTGTTATCAACCAACGTCCTATTAATCCATTTCTTGCTTCCTAACAGCAAAATTGAAGTTTATAGGCCTGCTTTGTGCTTTTAAGGCTGACTAATACAATTCCAGAGTCTAGCCTTAAAAATTCAAGTCTTGATAATTAACCAAAATTTAAGTTTAAGAAAGAGATTAAGAAGATGTCTTCTCTTCTTTGCAGCTATAGGGAGGGAAGGAACGAGAGAGGGTGAGAGAGGAGAAAGAGACATTATTCTGTGCCATAAACCTAATTCAAGAATGTGTTTGATAAGGTGATAAACTGAGAACATTCGAAAGACTATAAATGTGTTTTACAGTCTTGTGTAGTATGGAGATGTATGAATATTTATTATAGTCGCCAGTGCGTTCCATTCTCTGGTCCTATAAATCTGTCCTTTGAAGTATAATTTGCACAAAATAACCTTGTAGGAGTCCAAAGACATTAGGAATTATTGCCAAAATTGCAATAATAATTTTCAAGGAGAAACCTTGGTGCTGATTGGTGGTTTCACTTGGTATTTTGTTGCCCCGGTAACAATGTTATCATTGATATCTGAATTCCCCAGCAGAATAAATGTTACGTCAGTTCTGTTCAATCAGAGGCTGATCATTGGCATGTGTCTCAGTCCATTTTCTGTTATTTATAACAGAATGCCTGAAACTAGGTGATTTATTTAACAAAAAGGAATTTATTTCTTACAGTTTTGGATGCTGAGAAGGCCACGACTGGTAGGGACTCTGAAGAGAGAGGTGGCACAGGGCATCACGTGGTGAGGGGGCTAAGCGTGTTGGCTCAGGTCTCTCTTCCTCTTCTTTTCTCTTTTTTTTCCTTTTTTTTGAGAAAGAGTCTCCCTTGTTGCCCGGGCTCGGGTGCTGGGGCGTCAGCCTAGCTCACAGCAACCTCAAACTCCTGGGCTCAAGCAATCCTCCTGCTTCAGCCTCCCGAGTAGCTGGGGCTATAGGCATGCGCCAACACTCAGCTAATTTTTCTATGTTTAGTAGAGTTCGGGTCTCGCTCTTCCTTAGTCTGGTCTCAAACTCTTGAGCTCAAGTGATCCTCCCGCCTTGGCCTCCCAGAGTGGTAGGATTACAGGTGGGAGCCACCAGGCCCGGCCTCTTCCTCTTATTATTAATATAAAGTCACCAGCCCCACTCCCATGTAACCAATCTGTGGATTAATCCATTCGTGAGGGCAGAGTTCTCATGACTCAATCACTTCTTCAAGTCCCCACCTCTCAATACCGTCACATTGAGGATTAAACTTCAACATGAGTTTTCGAGGAAACAAATATTCACACCATAGTACCATGTTGATTCTCTGCCACATTTATGATGGGGAAAAACATGAAAAGCCTAAAACTCGGCTAGATTTCTTACTTGAACAAGAGTTTGAGAGGCTTGTTTCATTTCAGTTACAGAATGGATTAATAGTTCTGAGAGAACAGTTACCCTTGATTTTGGTTGTTGTGAAGAATATGAGGAAAAGACATTTAAAAACCCCACAATTACACCGTTGATTAATTCATGGCAGCTGTGGCAAGTGCTTTTAAAGTATTGGGGAACATTCAGGGAAGTGTTTGCTGAAGAAAGGATTCTTAAGCTGGTTTCTGAGGGAGGGAACAGTAAAAGTCGGCCAGGCAAATATGGGAGAAAAACTGCAGAAACAGGAAATGGCATGTTGCAGGGCCTGAGATGGGAAGGAAGTTGTGTGTTCCAACCCAGTGGCTCTCAAATTTTGCAGCGCACGGGCATCTCCCAGAAGTGTTTAAAATATAGGATGAGGGCCGGGCACGGTGGCTCACACCTATAATCCTAGCACTCTGGGAGGCTGAGGTGGGTGGATCGTTTAAGCTCAGGAGTTCGAGACCAGCATGAGCAAAAGCAAGACCCCATCTCTACTATAAATAGAAAGAAATCAGCTAAACAACTAAAAATAGAAAATATTAGCCAGGCATGGTGGCATGTGCCTGTAGTCCCAGCTACTTGGGAGGCTGAGGCAGGAGGATCGCTTGAGCCCAGGAGTTTGAGGTTGCTGTGAGCTATGATGATGCCATGGCACTATAGTCAGGGCCACAGAGCAAGACTCTGTCTCATTAAAAAAGAAAAAAAAGGTACTTTTGGAATCTGTCCACAGTATTTATGCTGGTATCTTACTGTCCTAGGTAAAGGCTACGGCTACATCTACCTGCAGGTGAGGTTGGGGAATATAGTATTTTGCTTGGTGGCAATGGGCCCAGCTAAAAATTGCTATTCTCAACAGCAAAAGGACAGTTTTAAGATAATCATGTAGATTATCTACAGGTAACTATATATAACTCCTATGCCCTCCTGTCTATTTTTAATTTTTTTTTGCTGCGATATTTTAAAGTAAATCCCAGACATAATATTATTTCATCTATAAGGACTTTATATTTTGGTAACATAGCCATGAGGCTAGGTGTGATAAACACCTAACAAAATGAGCAGTCATTTATCAAAGTCATCCAAAACCCAGTCCCTAATTATCTAAAAGCATATTACTGAGCTAGCCTTGAACAAAAGCTATTTAAACAAAACCGCAGTGTAGCTTGACATTAAGAAGATTTGAGACGCCTCTTTTTACTGCCATAACAATAGAAGTGATTTGGAGGATGTTCCTAACTCTGAATTGCAACCAAGCACTCGTTGGCTTTATTATTATCTCCTATGACCCCTACACACACCCCTGATTAGCACACGTGGGTGGTTGGGGCCCGCTAAAAGAAAGAGCAGAGACACACACGTGGCAGACAGAAGGTGAGGACACAGCGGGAGCCCTGGTGGTGCCCAGGAATGAGGGCCCTGCCTTCCGGCAGCAGCACTCTTGGGCAATGCACAGTTGTGGGGGGCCATGTCTGAGGAAATGGGCTTCCCATCAGATATTTGGGAAGCATAACGGGTCCTGTCTTCAGATCCATTCTTACGTATGTAAGCTGGGAGCATGTATACACAGGCTGGCCTGGTGTGCCAGTGGTCAGTGCACCTGAGCCAGAGGTTTCTCATCTTTTATGAAATACAATACGTTCTGACTCTGGCGGGGCAAAGGCAATATATGTAACCTAAACATTTGTACCCAATTAATATGCTGAAATTAAAAAAGAACTACAATATGTAATTATAAAGCATAATTAGGCCAGGCGTGGTGGCTCACGCCTATAATCCTAGCACTCTGGGAGGCCGAGGCGGGCGGATTGCTCAAGGTCAAGAGTTCGAAACCAGCATGAGCAAGAGCGAGACCCTGTCTCTACTATAAATAGAAACAAATTAATTGGCCAACTAATATATAGAGAAAAAGTAAGCTGGGCATGGTGGCGCATGCCTGTAGTCCCAGCTACTTGGGAGGCTGAGGCAGGAGGATCGCTTGAGCCCAGGAGTTTGAGGTTGCTGTGAGCTAGGCTGATGCCATGGCACTCTAGCCTGGGCAACAAAGTGAGACTGTCTCAAAAAAAAAAAAAAAAAAAGCATAATTATACAGTAGGCCTCAGTCTCCTCATACATACAATGGGTAAGCTTAATGGCAACCACCTCTGGTTCATTGTTACTAAATCAAATCCTGTTTAGTAGTCGTTCCTCCATTTCTACCAGCGAAATGGAACTTTAACAGGCTTTTACTGTTTGACTTATGAAATTCCAGAGCCTAGTTTTAAAATGCACATCTTCGGAGTTAGCAAAAGGGATGCCAAGGAGAAATATACAAGACGTCCTCTTTTTCCTGAAGTACATAAGGAGAAAGGTTTTTTTCTGAGTCATAAAACTAAATTAAGGAAACTGATTTGATAAAGTGTTGACTTGAGAAGATTCCCAAGAATATCAATCTTGTTTTCTGGTACAATATGGAGAATTACATGAATATTCATGACTGTTACTAAATTGTTCTCCCCTCTGTTGAAATAAATCTATAACAGAACTGCTATTGGAACAACAGGGTCTTGTAAGCGTCTCAGGCCTTTAAAAATCATTGCTACATCTTGTGAAAATAATTTGCAAAGAAACATCTGTAATTATAATTGTTTTTAGTCCTTGGTAACTTGTTGCCTAGTTGATTTTCCCGTGTTCCTAAAACAATAAGACAAGTAAGCTCTATCAGGACGAAAAGAGCCTTGGGGGCACTTAGCTCTTCTTCCAAATGAATGATGGAAAAAAAAAATTAAAACCTATGCCCCTTAATACTTTGAAATAAAATCTCCAAAACAACAACAAAAATAAAATGTATGACTTGCTTGATCTCTTATTTTAACAAAGAGATTGAGAATTTTGTCTTATTTCAATTAGCATATTTATGAGATGCAGTTTGTAGACTTTATTTGGATCACCATAAAAATAAAAATTGATAAAGAGGAGATTTTTGGCTGAGGGTGGTGGTTTATGCCTGTAATCCTAGTACTCTGGAAGGCAGGGGGATTGCTTGAGTTCAGGAGTTTGAGACTAGCCTAAGCAAGAACAAAACCTCGTCTCTATGAAAAATAGAAATCTTAGTTCAGTGTGGTGGCTCACACCTGTAATCCCAGCACTCTGGGATGCAGAGGTAGGAGGATCCCTGAGGTCAGGAGTTGGAGACCAGCATGAGCAAGAGCAAGGCCTAGTCTCCACAAAAAAGAGAAAAGTTAGCCAGACATGGTGGTGCATGTCTGTAGTCCCTGCTACTCGGGAGGCTGAGGCAGGAGGATCGCTTGAGCCCAGGAGTTTGAGGTTGCTGTGAGCTAGGTTGATGCCACGGCACTCACTCTAGCCTGGGCAACAGAGTGAGATCCTGTCTCAAAAAAAAAGAAAAAAGAACATTTTTGAGACAATCAGGACAATGTGGCTCCTGACCTGGATATTAGCTGGTGTCAAGGAGGCACTGTTAATTTTCCTGATGTGATACTGCAATGGTGCTTTTATTATTTGAAAAAGTGGATTTTATCTGGTAAAGATAGATATATGTACTTAAATATTTTGAGACTGAAAAATAAGTTCATGAGAGAAATCACTCAGTAAAAGTTAACTATTACTTTTTTTTTTTTTGAGACAGAGTCTCGCTTTGTTGCCCAGGCTAGAGTGAGTGCCATGGCGTCAGCCTAGCTCACAGCAACCTCAATCTCCTGGGCTCAAGCGATCCTCCTGCCTCAGCCTCCCGAGTAGCTGGGACTACAGGCATGCCCCACCAAGCCCGGCTAATTTTTTGTATATATATTTTTAGTTGGTCAATTAATTTCTTTCTATTTTTAGTAGAGGCAGGGTCTCGCTCAGGCTGGTATCGAACTCCTGACCTCGAGCAAGCCGCCTGCCTTGGCCTCCCAGAGTGCTAGGATTACAGGCGTGAGCCACCACGTCCAGCCTATTACTTTTATAACTACTATTATAATATATAATTCTAGATCTCTTAGAAACCTTTTAATCCCTTTTTTAAACGAAATCTTTAGGGTTTTCTACATATATGACCATGTCATCAGCAAACAGAGATAATTTACTTCTTCCTCTCCAATGGATGCCTTTTCTTTCTCTTCCTTGCCTACATGCTCTGGCTTGAACTTTCTGTACTGTATTGGAATGTAGAAGTGGCGGAAGCAGGCACCCTTATTGCCTTAGTCCGAGCAGGCTGCTATAACAAAATGTCGTAGGCCGGGCGCGGTGGCTCACGCCTGTAATCCTAGCACTCTGGGAGGCCGAGGCGGGAGGATTGCTCGAGGTCAAGAGTTCGAAACCAGCTCTGAGCAAGAGCGAGACCCCATCTCTACTATAAATAGAAAGAAATTAATTGGACAACTAATATATATAGAAAAAAAATGTCATAAACCAGAGAGCGTGTAAACAACAGAAATTTAGTTCTCATGGTTCTGGAGGCTGGGGAGTCCAAGATCAAGGCACCGGCAGGTTCTCTGTCTGGTGAGGGCCGGCTTCCTGCTTCATAGACGCGCTTTCTCACTGCACCTTCACGTGGTGGGAGGGGCGAGGCAGCTCTCTGGGCCTCTTGTACAAGGGCACTAATCCGGGCCATGAGAGCCGACTGCATGCCCTAATCACTTCCCAAAGGCCGGCCTCCTAATACCATCACCTTGGGGGTTGGGTTTCAGCGTACGAATTTGGCAGGGAGGAGACATAAACATTCAGATCATGGCACTTGTCTTGTTACTGGTCTTAGGAGAAAAGTATTCAGACTTCCAGCACTGAGTATGACGTTGGCTGTGAGGTTGTTTTCTAGATGACCTTTGTTGATGTTGACCTTTTTTATCCTTCTTTTTAAAGGATGCAATACTCTTGTCTCTTTGAGGATTTTCTTTTCTTTTCTTTTCTTTTTTGGAGACAGAGTCTCACTCTGTTCTGCGGGTTAGAGTGCCGTGGCGTCAGCCTAGCTCACAGCAACCTCACACTCACACTCCTGGGCTCCAGCGATCCTCCTGCCTCAGCCTCCCGAGTAGTTGATGTCCTGAAGTTTCTCATCATGTGTTACCAGCTCTGTCCTGGCAGGACTCAGACGTTTCACACATCACTGTGCTCGTGTCCTGTTGGCCAGGAGAGGCAGCTGCGAGGACATCCATAGTAGATATTCGAGATCGGCCCGCACGCAGCTACATCCTGTTCCTGGCACATGGGGACAGTCGTTACTGGATTTGTTGGACCAGCAATTTCTCACACCCTTCGTTCTGATTCACCGACATGCCTTCCAAGTGGGTGGTCTGCATTCTCCGTGTGCTGTAGGAGGACTCTGTGAGTTAAGCCCGTGGGAGGTGGCTTGAGAGAGCGTTGCCATAGTTGTCATCTCCTGACTGCGACTACCAAACTGTGGGTAAGCTTAGAGAATCAGAAAACTGGAGCAAAGCTGTTATTGCATGTCCCTGAGTCAAGAGGACATTCTGACGGAACACAAACCTGCACACTGAAGCAACGTCCTTGGGAGGGCCTTACAGGGGCCACCATGATGTCCCAATTCCTGCCCCTGTTGTGCTTTGGTAAGTCTTGGAGGAGGGCAGGGCCATTGTGGTGGGGTTAGCCAGGCCATGCAGGGAGCTGGAACTGGTGAGGGCTGTGGGGTAGGTAACAGCTTGGATGAATGAGAAAATATTAGAAACTTCCATCTCCTGAATACGTATTATGTGTGAAGAATGTGTAGGGTGTTTTACACACATTTTCCCCTATCTGATTTCCAAAATTCAGTCATTCTTGAATTTTCCAATAACTTTTTGCCATATGTATGTGACACCCATGTTCTCTCTCACATGATATATTTCTCTCAAAATTGACCCAGGTTTTTGTTATTTTTCTATATTTTAAAGGCAGATCTGTAAAACACTTCTATAAATGGAAGACTGGTATCTTTCATCAAAAACAGAAGATAATTATCAGTACATAGTGGGAAATAATGCAATATAGGCTGGGCGCGGTGGCTCATGCCTGTAATCCCAGCACTCTGGGAGGCTGAGGTGGGAAGATCGTTTGAACTCAGGAGTTCAAGGCCAGCCTGAGCAAGAGTGAGACCCCCTTCTCTACTAAAAAAATTAAATTAGTCAGGCGTGGTGGTGCACGCCTGTAGTCCCAGCTATTTGGGAGGGTGAGGCAGAAGAATCCCTTGAGCCCAGGAGATTGAAGTTGCTGTGAGCTAGGCTGATGCCACAGCACTCTAGCCTGGGCAACAGAGTGAGACTCTGTCTCAAAAAATAAAAAGCAATACAGATGCTTCTTGGCTTACCATGAGGTCACATCCCAATAACCCCATAGTAAGTTGAAAATATCATTTAGTTGAAAATGAATTACTACACACCTAACCTACCAAACATCATAGCTTAGCTTTGCCTACCTTAAACGTGCACAGAACACTCACTTTAGACTAAAGTTGGGTAAAATAATCTAACACAAAGCCTGTTGTATAATAAAGTATTGAATATCTCATGAATATTTTTTTCTATGCTGTACTGAAAGTGAAAAACAGAATGGTTGTGTGGGTACTAGAAGTGCAGTTTTTACTGAATGCATACTGCTTTTGCACCATCATAAAGTCTAACTATTGTAAGTCGGGACTGTTTATTTATTTTTTTTTCTGGAAACATTGAGAATGTACTAGTAAATTCTAACATGGTGCTGATTCTACCTGCAGACAGTGAGCCACTTTAAGGCTCAATTTTTAGGGTTACCACTAAGATGAGAAATTACACGGATTTAATGTTGCCTCTTTTTTATTATGCCCAATCAAGAAGGAGCAAGTCTTTTAATCGCAGTGTCTTTTCTGTCCCAAGAGGCAACGTAGTGTCGCAGTAAAGAGCTCAGGAGCTTGGAGGCAGCCCGTGTGACCTGAACCCCTGCTCTACTGCTTACAGCCAATTTCCTCATCTGTAAAATGGGGGATAATACTTGTGTCTATCGTGGAGCTGATGTGAGGATTATATTAGGTATTATTATTATTAATTGTTTTTGAGACAGTCTCACTCCATTGCCACGGGTAGAGTGCAATGGCATCATCACAGCTCATTGTAACCACAAACTCCTGAGCTCAAGTGATCCTCCTGCCTCAGCCTCCCAAGTAGCTGGGACTATAGGTGTGCACCACCACGCCTGACTAATTTTTCTATTTTTTTTTTAGTAGAGACGGGGTCTCCCTCTTGCTGGGGCTGGTCACGAACTCCTGACCTCAAGCAATCCTCCTGCCTCGGGCTCCCAGAGTGCTAGGATTTAAATTAGTGAATTTTGTAATGCACTTAAGGGATCCTGGCTATATGAGCAAGTTGCTTTCTGTGTCTGTTGTTTTTATTTCTATTTCTAGTATCGGGGTAGTAAGACTACCTGCTTCACCGGGCTGGGGCGCAGATTAAGCAGGCTAACATTGACCAGGGGATTGGTGCAGTGCCTGGCACACAGTGGATGTTACATACGTGTTTGCTGAAAAAGTCAGCAGTCAGGGCTTGGCATATGGTAAGTGCTATATAGCTGTATATTATTATTATTATTATTGTTATCTCGATAAAGGTCTGGAAATTCCTCCAGAAACTCACCCACCTCAGGGGCACGTCGATCTTTCCATCTCAGAAAGTCTGTGACGCAGCGGTTCTCTGCGGACTCATATCTTGTGAGTGAGATGCAGAGGTGAGACGGGACGGGAGAGCTGGGGTCCCTGATACAGCCGGAGGATGCGCTGCTGCTCACTGAGTCACCACGTCGGCTTCACTTCCCTCCTCTCTGGCTGGCCAGACTTCTGAGAACCAGCGCTTCTCAGCCGGGGGTGACAGTGTCCTGCAGGGGCACTGGGCAACGTCTGGAGGTGGGGACGCCGCAGTACCAATATTTAAAGGCATCCAGCTGGCTCCTGCGTCTCTCTCCTGTCTTTCTCTGGGTCTGGCGTGGTTTGCTGGGCTGCTGTGACAAAGCCTGTCAAACGACAGGAATTTATGCTGTCACACCTCTGGAAGCTGCAAGCGTGAGCCCACAGTGTCCAGGGCCAGTGTCCTCTGCCGGTGCGGGGGAGGGGTCTGCTCCCACCTCCGTCCCGGCTCGTGGCGGCGTCACTGCACCCTTCTCGTGGGTTTTCCTCCTGTGTCTCCCTCTGTCCCAGTCCCTCTTTTTGATAAGGACACCAGTTATATTGGATTAGGTTCCTCCCTAACGACCTTGTTTTAACTTGATTACCTCTCTAAGGTCACACTCTGAGGCGCCGGAGTTAGAGCTCCAACGTATCTTTTTTGTGGGGGACACAACTCAGCTGGGGACGGGCTCCAAGGCCCAGCTCGGACACCCTACTTGTCCGGCCAGCGGGGTCCACGAGAAGCTGGTGGCTCAGCTGGGGCCTCCAGTCCCGCCTGCCCGAGGGGCTGGGGGCTGGGGCTGTAACCCTCGAGCCTGTCCTTTATGTTTGCCATTTGAGGTTCTGCCTCCTTTGAGGCACTGCCTCGGAGAAGGTTTAGGTTTTCCTTCACGTCCTACTGAAATTGCATTTGCCCCTTTTCCAGACCCTGTGGATCCACTTTGGGTTCAACTGGTTTCTGTTTTCGATACCCTGAAACATGTCTCATCTCCTCAGACAGTAAGGTGAGGTGGCCTTGAGGGGCTAGGGGTGGGAAGCTCAAAGACAGTGTGGCTCCTCATTACCGACTGAGACACAAACGCTGCGTAATCACGTGGGTAGAGAGGAAACAGCACCCATGCGTGCGAGTGTAGCCACCGCGTGAGGAGCAGGGGTAACCTCCCCTCCTGCCGAATCTCTTAGCCACCAGCGTGATCATAGGAGACCTGATCATGATTTCAGGGGAGACCAAGAAAGCTTCTGGCAGAGACCGTCCGTCACTTGCAGGAAGGGCTGGTCATTTATCCGCACACTAATGACCTCACGCTATTCCTGTCTCACAAGCTAGGGCTTTCCAAGCTCGACAGTGCTCACGTTGTACACTGCAGAATTCTTTGTTGTGGAGGATTGTCCTGTGCATTGGAGAATGCTTAGTAGTACCCTACCCACCAGATGTGGGAAGGATTCCACCTAATTGTGACAATAATAAAAAAGTCTCTGGCCAGACACCCTGGCTCACACCTGTAATCCTAGCGCTCTGGGAGGCTGAGCCAGGAGGATTGTTTGAGCTCAGGAGTTTGAGACCAGCCTGAGCAAGAGGGAGACCCTGTCTCTACTAAAAATAGAAAGAAATTGCATGGACAACTAATTATATATATATATATATATATATATATATATATATATATATATATATATATAATTAGCCGGGCATGGTGGCGCATGCCTGTAGTCCCAGCTACTTGGGAGGCTGAGGCAGGAGGATCACATGAGCCCAGAAGTTTGAGGTTGCTGTGAGCTAGGCCCACAGCACTCTAGCCCTGGCAACAGAGTGAGACTCTGCCTCAAAAAAAAAAGTCTCCGTATTTTGCCCAATGTCCCATTGGTGGGTCAGATCATCGCCAGTGGAGAACCACTGTTACAAGCTAATTGAGCTAGAATGCCTACACTGATGTCCAGGGATGTATTTGCTTAGGGTCTGTTTGATCTAGATTTTTAAGTAAAACTACCAGATGGAAAACATGGGAACATCTGCTTTACTTTGTCAAGTAATACCGATTTTAGATTTTTGAGGTCAAGCCTGGGTGAGACCCTGTTTCAAAAAAAAGAGAGAGAGAGAGAGAGAATTTATTGATCATTTGACAAAATCGAGGCACTCTTCTAAGCACTGAGAATGTATCAGGCAACAAGGCTGGTCTCTGTGACAGGACCGATTGCCGCTGAAGGTGTGGGTCACCTGGAATTGTCATGAATCACAGGTGGGATGTAAATGCGGGGTTACTTTGAGAGAGCTTGGTAGTCTTTCTTTTCTTTCTTTCTTTCTTTCTTTCTTTCTTTCTTTCTTTCTTTCTTTCTTTCTTTCTTTCTTTCTTTCTTTCTTTCTTTCTTTCTTTCTTTCTTTCTTTCTTTCTTTCTTTCTTTTTCTTTCTTTCTTTCTTGTCTCGCCCTGTAGCCTGGGCTACAGTGCAGTGGGGTCATCATAGCTCACTACTACATCAAACTCCTGGGCTCCAGCGATCCTCCTGCCTCAGCCTCCCGAGTAGCTGGGACTACAGGCATGCGCCACCATGCCCGGCTCATTTTTCCTTTTTTTGTAGAGATGGGGGTTTTGCTATTGTTCAGGCTGGTCTCGAACTCCCGATCTCAGGTGGTCCTCTGGCCTCGACCTCCCAAGGGGCTAGGATTACAGGCGTGAGCCACTGCACCCAGCTTGGCAGTTTTTCTAACATTAAAAATATGCTTACATTATGAACCTAAGATTCTATTTTTAAATATTTTCCCAAGAGAATCTTCCACGCAAGACTGCGTCTCACAGGGCGGCACAGGCCGGGTAGAAAGGAGCTAGGCCAGCGCCGGGACTAGGGGCCGCTTCTCTTCCCATAACTTAACCTGGCCTGGTCTCCATGCCACTCCACCCCCCCCACCCCCCCCACCCCCCCCCACCCCCCGCAGATGCGAATGCGCATGCGGTTATATCTGCGGCCCTTCCCCAGCTCCTACTCATCCTGCAGGGTCCTACCACCGGCTCTGGGGAGCCCTCTCACCCTCCCAGGCACCCCAAGCAGCTAACCGCTTACTGCTTTGGGTTCATCAAAGCTGGCTAATAAGACATCCTTCAGCTGAGGTCATTCCTTTACTCCACAAACATTTTTAAAACTCCTGCTGCAGGCCAGGCGTGGTGGCTCACACCTGTAATCCTAGCACTCTGGGAGGCCAAGGCTGGAGGATCACTCAAGGTCAGGAGTTTGAGACCAGCCAGGGCAAGACAGCGAGACCCTGTCTCTACTATAAATAGAAAGAAATTAATTGGCCAACTAAAAAAAAAAAATTAGCCGGGCATGGTGGCGCATGCCTGTAGTCCCAGCTCCTCGGGAAGCTGAGGCAAGAGGATCTCTTGAGCCCAGGAGTTTGAGGTTGCTGTGAGCTAGGCTGATGCCACAGCACTCTACCCTGGGCAATAAAATAATAATAATAAAAAAGACTATGTCCCACAACGACTTATATATGAATGGTTATGTATAAGTAGCATTATGTGTAATAGCCCAAATTGGTAAAACAATCCCAAATTTTCATTAAGAGATGAGTGGTGGGTGTATAAACTGTGCCATATGCATTTAGACTGTTACTAAAATAATAATAAATAAATTGATATGTTATTGACAGCACCATGAATAACTCTTAAAATCATTATTCTTTACGAAAACCTATGCACAAAAGAGTATATACAGTATGATTCCATTTATATGGAATTCTAGAAAAGGCAAAGTTTGTTGATAATATCAGAAGAACATTAGTTTCTTATGGAATGGGAGGGGATTGTTAACTAAAGAATAACAGAAGGGCATTTTTTGATGTAATGGAAATATTCTATTTCTTGGTTGTGTGGGTGGTAGCATGTATATATACTTTTGTCAAAACTCATGACAAAACATATAACATGGGTGCCTTTTATCATATGTAAATTATACCCCAATAAAGTTGATTTTAAAAATTAAAAATAAACTCCGGTGACTCTAGATATCTTATGAACCTAACAGCACCAGGAATCATAGGTGTCAATAAGTTCTAAGTTTTTTTTTCCCCCAGCCAAATGGTTTTTGTCATCGCTGGTGTGTCTCACACTCCAGGAGCCACGACAGTGGGGCCAGGGTGGGCGTCCTCATTCTCTGTGGAGTTGACACGTTCAGAAGTCACCCTGGGCACACTTAGCACCATTAGGATGTCCACATCCCAATCTTCAGGAGCTGTGGAAATGTTCCTATAAAGAAAAAAATGTTTTCTCTATACTGTTGCGCGAAACTTCTGACACTGACCAACTGTCCAACCCTGGCTGGGTGTCCCAAAATTCTGACACTATCTGCCTCTGTCCCCCTCACTTTAGATGGCAGCCACAAATCCAGGTTGTTCACCTGTGCTTGTGACTGGCCGGTTATAAATAGGGGGTTCCAAGGCCTCCTCTTTCAATTCAATAATTTACTAGAATGGCTCACGTAACTCAGGAAAATGGTTTCCTTACTAGAAAACTGATTTATTTTACAAGAACACAACTCAGGGACAGCCAGATAGAAGAGACACATAAGTCAGGGTTTGGGGAAGAAGCAGGAGCTTCCGTGCCCTCCCCACACCTCCGTGTGTTCACCGAACCCCATCCCTTTAGGTTTTTATGGAGGCTTCACCATGAAGCCATGATCTAATCGCTGGCCAGTGGTGTTCGACTCACTCTCCAGCCCCTCCCCTCTCTGGAGGCTGGGGGCGGGGCTGAAAGCTCACACCGTTGGTTCCCCCAGCAACCAGCCCCCATCCCGGCTGTCGGGACCCCCCAGCCCCCAGCCATCTCATTAGCATGCAAAGGCACTTACCACTTGGGGGAGTCCAAGGGTTTCCAGAGCTCTGGACTAGAGCAAGAAGGGAGACCAAATATGTATTTCTCACTGTATCACAGTATCAGAAGTCCCTTACATGGTGTGTGTGTGTGGGGGGTTAAGTTTACAGATGGAGCTAAGGTTGCTAATCAGTTGACCATTAAATAGAGATATTATCCTGATGACTTGGGTGGGCCCCATGCCATCTCAACGGTTCTTAAAAGCAGACGAGAGAAGGAGAAGGGGCGGTGAGACTCAGCCAACCATTGCTGGGTTTATTTATCTATTTATTTATTTATTTATTTATTTATTTATTTATTTATTTATTTATTTATTTATTTTTGAGGCAGAGTCTCACTGTATTGCCCGGGCTAGAGTGCCGTGGCATCAGCCTAGCTCACAGCAACCTCCAACTCCTGGGCTCGAACGATTCTTCTGCCACAGCCTCCTGCGTAGCCGGGACTACAGGCATGCACCACCATGCTTGGCTAATTTTTTCTATTTTTAGTTGTTCAGCTCATTTCTTTCTATTTTTAGAAGAGATGGGGTCTTGCTTTTGCTCCAGTTGGTCTCAAACTCCTGAGCTCAAGTAATCCTCCTGCCTCAGCCTCCCAGAGTGCTAGGATTACAGGCATGAGCCACCATGCCTAGCTGATTTAAATCTTAATCATGTCTAAAAATTGTGTCTAAAAAATACCTTCACAGCAATACCTGGACTGGAGTTTCATTACAGAAGCTGTATACCATAGCCTCACCAAGTTGACATAAAACTAACCATCACACCAGCCCACACCTGAGTCTTGGGATCCTTGAAATGAGAGCAGACATTTTTGGAGTCTCTTGTCTTTTTTCTCTGTATCCCATTTCATTTCATTCTCCTTGCTAGATAGAACTAAAACTCAGAAAACTTTCCTTCTACAGACCAGTAAAGAAATTGACAAGAATTTTCTTTCTTTTGAGAAATTTGAACAATGTCCTAAAATAGAAATAATAAGATAACAGAGAGTCATGCACCTACCAGCCAAAATTACATTGTTCACATTTAGTCCAATTCTCTCCAAGTTGTTTTCTTTTCACACACAAAAAAAGATGAAATGAAAGTCCTTTTGTCTTCCAACACTATTCCTATTATTTTGTCTCTTCCCTGTAGAAACTTCTAGTGTTACCATTTTTGTGCATGTTTTTATACTTTTCCTATATAGGTATGCCTTTTTAAACAGTATGTAGAGTTTTAAAAAGTATACATCAATGGCATAATATAGAATAAGATTGTGATTGTTATTCTGCAACTTGATTTTTTTTTTTACTCAAGAATTCTATCTTCTACATAAAACCAAAGGAACAAAGTCTCTTCAGACAGAAGGAGAGATGCTAGGTAAGAGAATAGAACTTCTCAGGGTCTACAGTCATTCAAACCTGAGATGAGCCTTCCTAGTGAAACAGAGAGGTGCAAAGTTCTTGAGGACGTTGGTCTATGTTTTTGTGATGCCTGAAGACCGTGGTTAAAAGCCAGGTCTTTAGAGGTTGGTTAGGGTTAAAGTCACAGCTCTACTTACTCATGAATTGGGTGACTTTGGAAATCTTACTTCAACCCTTTGAGTCTCAGCTTCCTTATCTGTAAAATGGGTATCATTAGATCTCTCATGCAGGAAACTTGTAAGCACGAGCCAGACGTAACGAGATCTCCAGCACGTAGCAGGAACTCAGTGGGAGACACGTTTGGGCATCAGAACATGTTTCAGGAAACCAAATGTCCCTCTCGCTTTTTCCTCCTCACACCAGGGGTCACCCTCACTGTCATCTGCACCTTAATCTTCCTCCTCTCAGCCTTTCTCATCTTCAAATACACCCGGTGTGGTGGGGCTAATCTTTTCTCTTTGTCCTTTTTTTATCCCCAGGGGCAGCTGATGAGATGACTAAAAGGTAGGAGCTACTCAGAGAATCCCATCAGCCAATACTTAACTCTTCCCCATCATTTCCTTGTCGCTCAGTGTTCTCTCCCTGGAGTCTTTCCTCATGGACCACAATGCCCCCAGCCACCTCCTCCTCCTCGGCTCTCAAGACTCCCCTGAGCGTCCAAACTGCATGCAGACCCGGGACAGGTGTCCATGCTGGGAGTAGGTGAAGCGACTTCGGTTCTCAGAGACTTGTGCTATGACTTTGTCTCACATTCCCCCACCCACCCACAGTGATCTTGATTTCTTTCCCTAATTTCCTTTATATCCCATGCTTCACTCTGTTTCTCTCACTCAGCCCCCACACTTCCAAGGAACCCGACAAAGTGGTGACAGGTAATCAGCTGGAAAGACAGTGGTGGGGGTACATACGCATATGTGTTTGTGTGTGCATGGTAAGTGTGTGTTTGAGCGTATTTTGCATGTATGTGTGCACATACATCTATGCTGTTTGTGTGTATGTGTGCATGTGAATATGTGTGTGTATTTGTAAGCATGCATGTGTGTTGTGTTGGTATGTGTGTACGTGTGAACATGCACCTACAGCACATGCATGCATGTGTACATGTTTATATATGTGCATGCTTGTATGTGTGCGTGCACATGTATGAATGTGTGTGACCATGCATGTGTGCGTGTATATGCATAACTATGTATGTGCACATGTGTATGAATATGCATGTATTGTGAGTATACATGTGTGTTCATATGAAGGTATGCATGTGTGTATATGTGACCGTGCATGTGTGCATGGGCATACACATATGAGTGTGTATGTGCATGCGTAGGTGTGAGTATGCATGTGTATAGGAGTGTGTGTGCATGGCATGTGTAGGTGTAGACCTTATCCCTGGAGCCTAGGGATGACACATCATCTTCCTCCAGATCAGGGGTCCTCAAACTTTTTAAACAGGGGGCCAGTTCACTGTCCCTCAGACCGTTGGGGGGCCGTTGGAGAGTGTGGGCACATTCCACACATGCGCACTGTGGGCCCGGGATGAGTCTCTGCTAAGCAGGACAGGCAGCTGTGGCAAGAACACCCGCCGGGCCGGATAAATGTCCTTGGCGGGCCACATGTGGCCCACGGGCCATAGTAGAAGATCCCTGCTCCAGATGCACTGGCAGCCACGAAGAGTTGTTCACCCGCCTCGGTGAGTGCCCGAGTTGGCAAGAGCCTTCCCTCATCCCAGGCTCTGTCACTTCCCCTGTAGCTCTGCCAATGTTTGGGTCTCTGCTTTCATCCACCCAACTGTACTTCTACGTTTTGGGAGGATCTGGTGTGAACTCTTCTCTGCCTTTTCTGGCAGGGAGACTTTCAACCCATGACTTCTCCTTTCTAAGGACATTTCTCCAACTGTAACATGGGCAGAGCACCACCTTCTACTCCATATGGGGAAGGATTAGTGGATTAAAGGGTTGGCTTAATGAGTCAACAGTCACAAAATGGTCAGGAGGATTCCAGGCATGGCATACACATTCAGTACCTTGAGGGTATTATTATTACAACTATTCTGTATGACTTCATGCAAGTGACCTTGTCACCTTGAGCCTCAACTTCTTCATCCGTACAATGGGTGTCCATCTGTACTTCTTGGTGCTATTGTGGAAATATGGTAAGAGCCTTCTGAAAAGCGCCTACCACAATGTACCACACAGTAGGTCCTGCATAAATCATTGGTAGTAGTTATTAGTATCAATACTCATTTTTTGGTAGTTCTATTTTTTTTAATTGTGGTGAGATTCACATAACATAAAATTCATTATTTTAATGTGTACAATTCAGTGACGTTTAGTACATTCACTATGTTGTGCCAAGATCACCATTATCTAGTTCCAGAACATTTTCATCAACCCCAAAGGAAGCCCCACACCCTTTACACAGTCATTCCCCATTTACCGCCCACCCCAGCAACCACGAGTCTCTGTCTCTCTGGATGTGCCTATTCTAGACATTTCGTGTGAACAGTCACTCTGTTAGTTGTTTGTGTGAATTATCCATCACAGTGTAACAAATGATCCCAAAAGTTGCTTAAAAGCAATGACATTTATTATCTCAAAGTGTCTGTGGGTCCCAAGTCGGGGTGTGACTTAGGCGACTAAGCCGTGACTCAGGTGTGGGCCAGTCCTTTGCCACATGCCCCCCCCCCCACGGCACAGCCCACAACACAGCTGCTGGCGCCATCGGAGTGAGTGAGCGAGAGGAAAGTAGAGGAGTGTGAGCAAGACGCGCGTCACAGGCTTTGTCACCCAGTCTCGGGCATGACAGCCCATCGCTTGTGCTGTGTGCTGTTCCTTAGAAGACAGTCACTAGGTCCAGCTGGCACTCAGCGGAGGTGACCGCACAAGGACTTGAACAGCAGGTGGGGGCAGCTGTCTGCCACGTTATTATGATTGTTAAGTCGTCACAATCAAACACTCCTCCCCGGGCTTGATGGCTGTCTCCTTGCTTTTCCCCAAGATGAAAGACCCCAGGCCCCAAGAGCTGAAGAAGCTCACGGAGTGACTTACTGGCTGGACACCAGGGCCCTACGTGAGAACTCTTCCAGCCAGACAAAGCAGCCTCCGGAAACCTGTGTGTACACAGTCAGGAGACCCAGGCCCTGGGAAGGAGGAGCTTCCGACAAGGGAACGGGACGGGAAACTGGGGGCAAGGCAAGAGGGGCTCCTTTCCTCAGATCTCCAATGAAGAGATCTTGTTTCCTTCTTTCAAAAACTTATTTTTTTAAGGTTTAAATGAGAGGTATCATTTATATAGAGTGAAATGCACAAATCTTAAGTGCACAACTCAGCAATGTTCTCTGTCTTTCTCATCTATCTACCCATCACCCATCCACCCATCCATTTATCTACTTATTATCTATCATCTATCCATCATCATCTATGTATGGTATCCATTTATAATGTCTCTATCTATCTATCTATCTATCTATCTATCTATCTATCTATCTATCTATCTATCTATCATCTATGTAACTCCCTTAGTATAACCACCATCCAGATAAAAATATAGAATATTTCCAACATTCCAGAAAGTTCCCTTGTGACCTTCTCCAGTCAATTTCCACTTCCTCCTAGATAACCCTGTTTTCTGATTTTTACTGTGTATGAGTTTTGCCTGTTCTTGAACTTTATATGAATGTAATTATACCACATGTACCCTTTGTGTCTTGGTTTTTTTTTGAGACAGAGTCTCACTCTGTTGTCCGGGCTAGAGTGCCATGGTGTCAGCCTAGCTCACAGCAACCTCAAACTCCTGGGCTCAAGAGATCCTCCTGCCTCAGCCTCCTGAGTAGCTGGGACTACAGGCATGCGCCACCATGCCCGGCTAATTTTTTTTCTATATATTTTCAGTTGTCCAGCTAATTTCTTTCTATTTTTAGTAGAAACAGGGTCCCACTCTTGCTCCGGCTGGTCTCGAACTCCTGAGCTCAGACAATCCTCCCTCCTCAGCCTCCCAGATTGCTAGGATTACTGGCATGAGCTACCCCACCCGCCTGTGTCTTGTTTCATTTACTCAACATATTGTTTCTAAGATGTATCCAGGGAGTTCCATGTACTTTTTTCACCAGTGATGGTGACTCAGAAAGCTGATGTAGAGGGAAAAGAAATAGAAGTGTGCAGGTTTGGGCTTTCTAATAATCTCATTTTTGAGACCCACTGGCTAAGAGCTTATGATTTACATGCAAAATTTCTAGGAGACTAAAAGGTTTTAGATACAGACCATGGTCTCACAAATCACTGCAAATCCCAAAGACTTTGGCACAGTTATTCAAGGACTGTGCTGTGAGGGTTCATTCCAGCAGGAATTGGTCTGATCTACTTTGCTGACATACAAGGGTACCCACATGAGACTGACCCCAGGTCACAGAATAAAACGTATTGATTAATAGTTACTTTGTAATCATGAGTCCCAGGCACTCTGGGAGGGGTGTACCAGCTTTTCAGCATTGTTTATTGCTAACAGGAAGAGGGAAATTTTGCACTTGGTCTTGTGAGACCCCCAGAGGGCTCTGCTCTTGGGGCTGGTAATGTAGCAAGAAAAAGCCCAGGTGACCCTCACAGTATGAGAAACCCCAGCGCAAGATCCGTTTTGCACTTCCTGGGTCTGAGTGGTTTTGGGCACATGTTGACCCATTCCTGATTGTAAGAGAAAGCACACCCACACAGCACTCGGGGAGGGAAGGAAATTGCAGCTCATTCTTGGCGTCTCAGGATCCTTTTTTGCTGAGAAGTATAGCCTTACTTTAGTGCTATATATGATTGCTATATTACATTCTTTTCTTGCAATACACTGTAGATTTGTCAGTATTGTCATTTTGGGTTCTTTTAAAAAAGGACATCTTTGAATTCTTTGAATCTTAAATTCTTTTGAGTCAAGTGGTAGTGTTACAGCAAGTGTTAAGGCAAGTGCTACAGCTAGCATTACAGCTAGTATTACAGCTCTTGACCGGGAAAGAACCGGGTGGCACAGAGAGTCGGAGAACAGTCTTTACTCTTCCAGCAGACGCAACCAACTTCTGACTTCTGACCCCCTTCCTTGTGCTCCTCCTGCTTTTATACCCTTGGTAGGACTCAAAAAGCGTCCAATCAGCAACAAGATCTAACATCCAATCAGCAACAAGCTTTAACATCCAATCAGCAACAGAAGGATTCAAAAAGTACCCAATCAGGATCACGCGAGCAGCGCTGGCCCAAGATGCGGAGCAGCGGGGAGGGGGCAAGCAGCCACGTCCTGGTGCCCAATGGTTTTTCCTGTCAGTAGTGTATTCAACTTTTTTTGTTGTTCTTTAATAAGGTGAAAGTCATTTTCATGCCATGTGCCATGTTTTATATGTGAAAAGCTACTGAGAGGGGGATTTTTAAAGTTCGAAAAAATTGCTTGCTTTTATGCTAATATCTGTTAAGTATTTACTTTCCAGTTTTATTTGTCATTGTGTTTATTAAGAATTTACTTAGAGGCTGGGCGCTGTGGCTCACGCCTGTAATCCTAGCTCTTGGGAGGCCGAGGCGGGCGGATTGCTCAAGGTCAGGAGTTCGAAACCAGCCTGAGCAAGAGCGAGACCCCGTCTCTACTATAAATAGAAAGAAATTAATTGGCCAACTGATATATATAGAAAAAATTAGCCGGGCATGGTGGCGCATGCCTGTAGTCCCAGCTACTCGGGAGGCTGAGGCAGAAGGATCACTCGAGCCCAGGAGTTTGAGGTTGCTGTGAGCTAGGCTGACGCCACGGCACTCACTCTAGCCTGGGCAACAAAGCGAGACTCTGTCTCAAAAAAAAAAAAAAAAAAAAGAATTTACTTAGAAAACTCTGCCAATGAACATATGAAAAACATATGAAAAAATGCTCAATGTCACTAATCATCAGGGTAATGCAAATTAAAACCACAGTGAGATATCACCTTACAGCTGTTAGAATGGCTTTTATTTAAAAGTCCAAAAACAATAGATGCTGGTGTGGATGCAGAGAGGAAAGAACATTGATAGAATGTTGATGGCACTGCAAATTAGTATAACCTCTATGGAAAACAGTATGGAGATTCCTCAAAGAACTAAAAGTAGACCTACTATTCGATCCAGCAATCCCACTACTGGGTTATTCACCCAAAGGAAAAAGGCCATTTTATAAAAAGACACTTGCACTCGGATGTTTGTTGCATTATAATTCACAATTGCAAAGATGTGGAATCAACCCAAGTGCCCATTAATTCATGACTGGATTAATAAAATGTAGTATATCATACCATTGAATACTACTCAGCCATAAAAAACATGAATTAATGCCTTTGCAACAATTTGGGTGGAACTGGAGACCATTCTAAGTGAAGTATCTCAAGACTGGAAAATCAAACACCACATGTACTCACTATTAAATTGGAATTAATTGATGAGCACACATGTGCACTAAGGAAGGTAAAACTCAGTGGAAGTCAAGCAGGGGAGAGGGAAGAAGAGGGGAGTGGAAAAAACCTACCTAATGGGTACTATGAACACTATCTGGGTGATGGGTACACTTTTAGCCCTGACTGAAGCATTATAAAAGCAATCCAGGTAACACAAAACATTTGTATCCCTTAATATTTTGAAATTTAAAAAAAGGATTTATTAGAAAACTCCACTTTTGTGGAAGTTTTACAAGTTTTGGCTCAGTCTATGAATGCGTATGCATTCACTTACCATTAAGATTCTGATGTTTTTACTAAGGTTCACAGAAAATCATTTAAGTTTATAATTTAAGTCCCCACTCTCACTTCCCTGTAAGATCTTCTCTACTTAAATAGGAAGGTACTTTGATTTCAGCACAGAAAACCCATTGTGGTCTGATCTAATATATGCTATTTGTAAATTATAAAATACTCAGGGAATTTTTTTCTCTGAAATGACATGATTCCAAGCAATAGTTTTCTTAAGCCTGTATTTATAGTAAACACATTTCTTTCTTTTGTTTCATGCAAACTGAATGATTCTACATTAAAATATCTATGAAACAGTCAAAAATAAATATTTTGGAGTTTTTAGTATCAGTATCTATAAATTAGTGCATAGATTTGAGTTGTTCCATTGTCTGCCTCCCTTAACAAGAAAAGATATGACATTTAAGCTGAGGATTTTCTATTGAGGCAAGAAGGTAGTCAACTTCAAGGAAAAGTGGAAAAAATACACTTTAACCTTGTCAAGGGAAAAATTTTAAAAGCAAAAAGGAAGCTGGGTTGAGTGGTATCCTTGGTGAATCACTAGATACATTTACATAATTTAAAAAAATAATTTCAAATTAGCTTTTCAAGTAAAATTTCAAGTGAATATATTTAAGTTAAAAAGAACAAAAAAGCAACCCAAACCAGTAGCAAAAACAAGTTTACTCTTTATGTCCTATGCTCCTTGATGTAGATTGTGGGTGCAAAGTCATCTGGGATCCGTGCGTCTTACTTAGCCATGGAATCCTGACTGCAAGAACTCTTTGGCCAATGTCTAGTAACTGTAATGTTTGCCCAGGAATTTCCAGTATTCTCAAGACTGAAGCGTTTTCATCACCTCGGCGTGAACCCTTCAGGCCAAAGTCTGAAGCATTTGGTGGGTCACCTGCCTGAGGCCTGAGATCTGACTGAGACAGGGCAGGATTTCCTGTGGATTAAGCTCTTGTAGACCTTTTCTGAGGAACCTGTCGCAATCAGGTTTCCTGAGTGTGGATGTGGGAGGAGTGAACTGAAAGACCAGAGCCCAGCGGTTACTGCCCACACCCTGGGGCTGGGCAGCGGCGGTGACAACGCCAGCTTTTCTCCCTTCCGTGGACTGCATGACCCAGGAAGGACCCCTGGACCGGCTGAAGAGCCACTATGATCCCTAAGCTACTGCCCTTCCTCTGTTTCAGTAAGTCTCACAGAGCTGCCCATGGGACGGTAGGAAATCCTGAGCTGCTTGCACTGGGGGCAGCAAGAGAAATAATAACATCAACTTTGGCTTACTGAGTGTTTTGAAGGCTTCTACTCTTCTCATTTCAATTTCTTGACTTTTGCTGAATGCCTCTACCAGCTAACTTCATCAGCTTAATGTTTTTCTCAGTATCAACTCAACCTTTTTGCTTAAGTAAAAGTCTTGAGGGTAGAAACTCTACAGCAGTACCATAAGGAAAAATCCAGTGTCAAACAGAAGGTAACTATAAAGCAAATCTAATGAAATGGAAACAGTGTTAGAGGATTCTAACTAGGTACTGCTGCTAGTTGAGGCTCCGAGCCTGAAACCGACTATTTCTTTGCTATCAAGGCAATTAGTCACGATGTCACAATTGGGATATCTCAGACACTAGCTTCAGGTAGACTTTCTTCTTGATATAATCAAAAGCACTATAGAAGATAATAAAAGGCAATAACTTACTTATGCTGTGATTCAATGCGTTAGTAATTCTTCCTTCCACCTAAAATTGTTGCATATAACACCACAGGATGTATTCGGCCCTTGTGATATACCACCTGGATCCTTAAAAATAAACAAACAAACAAACAAAAACTGCTGGAGAAAATTAGGTCCACTTTTACAGGTTAGGAATGGAATCTTAGTTTGCAAAGTGAAGTGAATTGCTTCGGATTGCACAGGTGCTGTGCAGGGAAGCCAAATTTCAACCTGGGTCCCTCTAGCTTGAAAAACATAGCTGTCTCCACTCAGCAGTGACAGTAAGCGGAGAGGGACATATTAATATCTACAGGGTCTTTGGTATGGCGGCATCCTGAGGGTGTTTGAAGGGAGGTGGGGTTGGAAAAACCTGAGGAGGTAAAAGTAATTCAGAACATTCCCAGCTTTGGAGCCAGGATGCAAGTTAAATAGAGTATGTTCAGTATGCAAATAAAGCTTGATATTCACAAAAGCACGAGGGAAGGAGGACTTGCCTTGATGTCATTTGCACTTGGCTTTTTCCAACCACCAGAATTCTGTGACCCCAAGACTTTAGGTCACTTTCCTTCTATCAGAGGCCTGTCTCGGGAAGATATTTTTTCAGGGGGAACTACAGGGACACGGTGAAAACAGCACATGTTCTGGAACCTCCTCTCCTGCATGCACTGGTTGTGGGGTTTTAGGGAAAGTGTTAATATTTAAGGCTCAATTTCTTTATCTTTTAGGGTTAACTTCACAATTAGGTTCATATATGCATAATGTAAAGCATGTAGTCAGTGCTTAATAAATGATATATATATATATATATTTTTTTTTTTTGAGACAGAGTCTCACTTTGTTGCCCAGGCTAGAGTGAGTGCCATGGCGTCAGCCTCGCTCACAGCAACCTCAATCTCCTGGGCTCAAGCGATCCTCCTGCCTCAGCCTCCCCAAGTAGCTGGGACTACAGGCATGCGCCACCATGCCCGGCCAATTTTTTGTATATATATTTTTAGTTGGTCAATTAATTTCTTTCTATTTTTGGTAGAGACGGGGTCTTGCTCAGGCTGGTTTCGAACTCCTTGCCTTGAGCAATCCGCCCGCCTCGGCCTCCCAAAGTGCTAGGATTACAGGCGTGAGCCACCGCGCCCGGCCAATAAATGATATTTTTATGTTTATGATTCCTTCTCTGATGTGGTTGGGCAGTGATTTCATTAGCAATTCTCTCTAGATATTTTCCCTGGGTGTACAGATGAAGATTTAATTGCTTTACATGGCGGACTAGTACTCCACTGTAGGTACAGATCATATGGTGTCTGCCTGTCCATCTGTTGATGGACACAGACGGGTGTTTCCATCTTCTTCTCTCCAATGAGAAGATTAACTCTTTCCTTCTCATTTTATCTTTGAGAGACAGCGAGCTCTTAATAAGCTCCCTGTTGTTCTCCCAAGAAACGAGGCCTCTAAGCCTCTAAGTGTTTCCTGCCATTGCTCAGGTATGACCTGCTGAAGACAGCGGTGAGATTAGATGAGGTCTTCAGGGGCGTATGGGAGGGTATGATAAATCCCACATGACCCAAGGCTGTGTCCGACCACCATCCACCTCCCGCCAACTCTCCAAAGCCCTCAACCCCCACAGGGTGACAGAGCACGGGAGGCCATTGAAGAGGGACCTGTCCTCCCTTGCAGGCATTTGGGATCTAGAGAAGGGGCCAGGATTGTGAAGGCTTTGAATCTCTGTAGATCTGAGAATGTCCTATGAGCCAGGAGAGAGTAGATCCTGACTTTTGAGTCAGAATAACAACTCCCTCGTGAATTGTTCCATGATATCCCAAATTTGTTTGTTTTCCTTAACTTTGTTTCAGTGAGATTGGACTCCCACTCTCTCTGGGCAGCTTACACAGCCTATAGACCTTCTAAGTCCTTAAGACTTTACACTCTCTTGCAGAAGAGCTTGAGTTCCTGCCGTCCACTTTGCCCTTTGCCGTGATGTGACACTGATGTCTATGCTGATGGTCTTGCACTTTCCACGCAGAATTGCAGTTACAGGTGAAGTGGCACCTACTTGCCACCCAGCATGGGCTGTGCTAGAGACCAGGCTCTCTGCCCAGAGCTGGGGTCGTGCTGCTTCCCAGGTGCAGCTCTGGGGTGGGAGCAGGTGTCTGCAGGTGTCAGTCTCTCAAGCCTTTTCCTTTTCCCTTCTCTGTGGATCCACTGATTATAAGACACAGTTTTCAATACCTCTAAACACATCCATTACTTTTCCTTTTTCATTATGGTAAAATATACATAACACACTAGCTATCAGTTTAACCATTTGTGAGCATACAGTTCAGTGGCAGGGAGTGACATTCTTTTTTTTTTATTTTTTACTTTTTATTTTGGCATATTATGGGGGTACAGATTTTAAAGTTTCAATAAATGCTCTTTCCCCCCTCTCCCCAAGTCTGAGTCTCCAGCATGACCATCCCCCAGATGGTGCACATCTCACTCATTATGTATGTATATACCCGCCCCCTCCCCCCTCCCCCCTGCCCAATACCCTATTACTGTAGCACCTATGTGTCCACTTAGGTGCTGCTCAGTTAATACCAGTTTGCTGGAGAGTATATGTGGTGCTTGTTTTTCCATTCTTGGGATACTTCACTTAGTAGTATGGGTTCCAGCTCTAACCAGGAAAATATAAGATGTGCTATATCACCTTTGTTTCTTGGAGCTGAATAGTACTCCATGGTATACATATACCACATTTTATTAATCCATTCTTGGATTGATGGGCACTTGGGCTGTTTCCACATCCTTGCAATTATGAATTGTGCTGCTATAAACATTCGAGTGCAGGTGTCTTTTTTGTAGAGTGTCATTGGATCTTTTGGGTAGATGCCCAGCAATGGGATTGCTGGATCAAATGGTAGATTCACTTGTATCGCTTTAAGGTATCTCCATATTGAAGTGACATTCTTTTTTTTTTTTTTTTTTTGAGACAGAGTCTTGCTTTGTTGCCCAGGCTAGAGTGAGTGCCGTGGTGTCAGCCTAGCTCACAGCAACCTCAAACTCCTGGGCTCAAGCCATCCTGCTGCCTCAGCCTCCCAAGTAGCTGGGACTACAGGCATGTGCCACCATGCCTGGCTAATTTTTTCTATATATATTAGTAGGCCAATTAATTTCTTTGTATTTATAGTAGAGACGGGGTCTTGCTCTTGCTCAGGCTGGTTTTGAACTCCTGACCTCAAGCATTCCGCCCGCCTTAGCCTCCCAGAGAGCTAGGATTACAGGCATATGCCACTGCGCCAGGCCTGGAGTGACATTCTTAATGTTGCATAACCATCACTTCTATCTACACCAAAGCCTTTTCTTTCATCCCTGTATTAATTGGGGTTCTCCAGAGAGACAGAACCAATAAGACATGTATCTGTGTATCCATATATTAGAGATATAGAGATACAGATAAAGACACGTATCTAGAATGAGATTTATTCTAAGGAATTGGCTCATGCAGTCACAGAGGTTGAGAATTCTCATGCCTGTCTGGAGACCCATCTGTCAGCTGGGAGGCCAGGGGCATAAACTCCAGTCCACGGGCAGGAGAGGACCAATCTCTCTACTCGAGCAGTCAGGCAGAAAGAGAGAATCTGACCTTCCTCCACTTTTTTATTTCATTCTACCCCTCAACAGAATGCCCACCGACATTAGGCAGAGCAATCTGCTTTACTCAGCCCACCGATTCCAGTGCTAACCTATCTGGACACTTTCACAGACACGCCCAGAAATTATTTCACCACATGTCTGGGCATCCCATGGCCCAGTCAAGTTGATACATAAAACTCACAATCACAACCCTCAACACAAACTCTGTACCCATCAACCAGTAACTTCCCTTTCTCCCCTTTTCTCCCAGCCCCCTGTAACCTCTATTCTACATTTTTTTTTTTTGAGACAGAGTCTTTCTCTGTCACCTGGGCTGAGTACCCTATATCAGCCTAGCTCACAGCAACCTCAAACTCCTGGCTCAAGTGATCCTCCTGCCTCAGCCTCCCCAGTAGCTGGGACTACAGGCATGCACCACCATGCCTGGCTAATTTTTCTTTTTTTGTTTTTTTTTTAGTAGAGATGGGATCTCAATCTTGCTTGGGCTGGTCTCGAACTCCTGACCTCAAGTGATCTTCCTGTCTCAGCCTCCCAGTGCTAGGATTACAGGTGTTAGCCACCATGCCTGGCCTCCGCCTCCTTTACTTTATTTTCCTATCTGGCCCCACTTCCCCACACATTAGCCTCAGTCTGTACTGGAGGATGTTGATATTCAGAGATTGACCTTAAAGTCACTGGAATATGAATGTAAATGATCTAACTTTGTTCGGATGAGAACAACATGGAATAACGTGCTTCATGCATAAACATCTCATGGTATCCACAAAGTATTAAGGGTGTGGAGACCTTAGTCAATGGGGTAATGTGTTGGCCATCTACAGCTGGTGTCTAATCTCTCACTTTTCTTTCTTTTTTGGGCAGAGGTGGGTGGGCAGACAGAGTCTCTCTCTGTTGCCTGGGCTGAGTGCTGTGGCATCAACCTAGCTCACAGCAACCTCAAACTCCTGGGCTCAAGCGATCCTCCTGTCTCAGCCTCCCAGAATACTAGGATTATAGGTGTGAGCCCCTGCGCCCAGCCTATTCTAGTTTCTATCTCTATGAATTTACTTATCCTAGGTACTTTGTATGAGTGGAATTGTACATCATGTGTCCTCTTGTGCCTGTCTCATTTTATGGAGAATAGTATCTTCAAGGTCCATCCAAGTTGTAGCATATGTCAAAAGTCCCTTCTTTTTTATGGCTGAATAATATCACATCGTATGTATAGATCGCATTTATTTATTTATTCATCCATTGATGAACATTTCGGTTGTTTCCACCGTTTGGCTATTCATTACTTCCTTTTTCAAAACATGAACTGGCATTTTTTGTGATTGGCTCATGCATGTAATATTAGCACAAAGTCCTGGCAACTTCCCCTTTTTACTACCAAGACACAAAACTGTTTACTCCACACAGGTGGAAAAAGAGGAAATCTCTTACAAACATGCATCTAAACAACCTTCTTTGAGTTAGGTCAATCTCTTTATTATGGTAATGTTCATAACCAGGCTTGATGTTAATTTTATTTTATTATTTGTTTATTTATTTTTTGAGACAGAGTCTCACTTTGTTGCCCAGGCTAGAGTGAGTGCCATGGCATCAGCCTAGCTCACAGCAACCTCAGACTCCTGGGCTCAAGCGATCCTGCTGCCTCAGCCTCCTGAGTAGCTGAGACTAATTTTTCCATATATATTAGTTGGCCAATTAATTTCTTTCTAGTTATGGTAGAGACAGGATCTCGCTCTTGCTCAGGCTGGTTTCGAACTCCTGACCTTGAGCAATCCGCCCGCCTCGGCCTCCCAGAGTGCTGGGATTACAGGCGGGAGCCACCGCGCCCGGCCTTGATGTTAATTTTAAAGAGATCTTAGCAACTCAGGCAAAACAGCATCCCCTACATCTGGGATTTATGGCAGGATGGCTGTGAATGGTCAAATAAGTGTAAAATCACTTTCACTTGGAAGCTTCTAAGCCAACTGATTTTGAATAGCTGCGCTGCAGTCTCGAGAAACGTCTGTCCAGGTTCATTTGGAGCCATGATTCTCCACCTTCGCTGCACACGCATGCCACCTGCCAAACCTTGAAAAGAACGGATACTCGAGCCCCCAGGAGTCTGACTAGAGGCTTCTGTGGTTGGCTCTGTGAGCTGGAATTTTTGCCGGCTCCCTAGGAGAGCCCAACGAGTAGCCAAGACTAAGACCGACCGAGCTGTAGATGAAAGGTTAACACTGCCTGAACTAGTTCTTCCCAATGATAGGGGCTTGTTCCATCTTTGAGCCAAATGCTGACCCCACCGAATGGCTGTTGGTGATTACGGTGAGGTAGCGGAAGCTGAGTTAACCTGGTGGGAGGAAGATGGGGAGTTCGGGGAAGGTTCTGGCTCTTCACATCCTTGTAAAATCTCTCCCCGTCACGCCTAAACTGGGGTGTAGCATCAGGCAGTCAACGTGCATTTGTTGGTGATCTATGATGTGCGAGGACCTGGGTGGACACAGTCCTGCCTCCCAGGTGCTCACAGGTAGCGACATCTGTGTCTCTTATGCCAAGACGTACATGCACTTCTGTAAACTCTTCTAAGAAATGATGACCAGATGCCTTCTGTCTTGATTTATGTCACCTGAGACATCAATTAAGCCTTTGCTGTGCAGGTTACTCTTTTACACAAGACTTTCAGGAGACCCCATGCCTACTTAGGGTCTCGATACCATCAGGAATTAAGCCAGGGTCACACGCAGCCCCACATTTCCCCAGGGTGCTGTGTTGTAAGTGGCTCCCCTCCTGGGTGGGAGCGGGGGAACCTAGACAATATAACACAGGCTCCCTAGCACTCTGGGAGGCCGAGGCAGAAGGATCACTCAAGGTCAAGAGTTCAAAACCAGCCTGAGCAAGAGTGAGACCCCATCTCTACTATAAATAGAGAGAAATTAGCCAAACAACTAAAAATATATAGAAAAAATTAGCCGGGCGTGGTGGCGCATGCCTGTAGTCCCAGCTACTCGGGAGGCTGAGGCAGGAGGATCGCTTGAGCCCAGGAGTTGGAGGTTGCTGTGAGCTAGGCTGACGCCACGGCACTCACTCTAGCCTGGGCAACAAAGTGAGACTCTGTCTCAAAACAAAACAAAACAAAAACAATATAACACAGGCTCTAAGAGAAATGGTAAGAGTGAGCGCCGCTAGGGAATAGAAGATGAAAAGGGAAGGATTTGTGGAATCATGTGGAGCCAAGAAGGGACCTGGAGCATTGTAGGTGCGAGAAACAGAAGACTTGGGAGAATCTCTGAGAACAACAGAGGAGCTGAGATGAGAGCTGGAGCCACAGTCCAGCGTGGGGACAATAGGAACTGAATGCATGACTGCTGGAGTCTGTTCTCAGCAGGAGCTCTCGGGTGGTCCCCAGGGATCGGGGCAGGGTCGCGCTGTGGCCCCGGGCAGGTGTTCACGGCTCATGGAAGATTCTCTTGCAGGGCTGTGTGTTGGCCAAGGAGACATAAGGGGAAATGGTGAGTGTTTCTAACCCTCCTTGGTCCCTCATCCCAAATTCCCCTCCCCCCTTTCCCTCCCCTTTCTTTAAATGGGTCCTGAGAGCAGGTGAGCGAGCCAGACCCGGCCGGGCTCTGCGTCCTTCCAGGGTCCCTGCCCAAGCCCTCCCTCGGTGCCTGGCCCAGCTCGGTGGCCCCAGCCGGCGGCAACGTGACCCTGCGATGCTGGACTCCCGCCAGGGGCGTGCACTTTGCTCTCAGAAAGGGAGGGGCTGCTCTGGAGCTGCCGCAGTCACCTGGTTCCCCAGAGGGCCCGGGCGAATTTCACCTCGCTGACCTCCAAATCAGAAACGCGGGAGAGTACACCTGCGAATACTACAGACAGGCGTCCCCCGACACAAGGTCACAGCCCAGCGACGTCCTTCTGCTGTTGGTCACAGGTGAGGAGGGGGCGCCTTGGAATGACGGTGGCGATCCCCGGGACGGGGGAGAGGAAGTAAGGGGTCCCGTCTCCAGAGTAGTTGGGGATGGCGAGACAGAGACAGGAGCAGAATTGAAGAGCTGGGTTTTATCCAGGACTTGGAGGAGGAAACATCTCTTCCCTGGAGTCCGAGTGGCAAGAGGGAGAGATCAGGTGTCTGTAACCTCCTTCCCTCCACGGGAACCCCCGCCGGGAGAGCCAGGGTGAGTGCGGGACCCAAGGGGACCCTCAGGACCCCAGAGCCCAACTTCTCTTACAGGACACTTACCTAAACCTTCCCTCAGCATCTACCGCCAGGGTAAGGTGACTGCCGGAGAAAAGGTGACTCTGCAGTGCCAGATGCCAGGTCATTTCGTTGTGCCGATGATGTTTGCTCTGCTGAAGGCGGGAACTTCATCGCCCCTACAGCTCCGGGCTCCGACAGGGAAGGAGACAGACTTCTCCCTTGGGAGCGTGACAGCTGGTGACACGGGGAAGTACAGCTGTGTGTACTACCAGACAAGGGCTCCTTTCTGGGCCTCAGACCCCAGTGATCAGCTTCAGATCTCGGTGATGGGTAAGGTTTTGCATGATTTTGAAGAAGCGTTTTTGTTTTAAATCAGAGATGTTTGTTATTCTGTGATTCTCATTTCTTTTTTTTTATTTCAAAATACTAAGGGGTACAAATGTTTTATGTTACATGGATCACTTTTGTAATGCTTGAGTCCCAGCTATAGGTGTACCCATCACCCAAATAGTGTCCATAGTACCCATTAGGTAGGTTTTCACCCCTCCCTCCTCCTCCACCCTGCTTGATTTCCACTGAGTTTTACTTCCCTCTGTGCACATGCGTGCTCATCAGTTAGTTCCAATTTAATAGTGAGTACATGTGGTATTTGATTTTCCAATCTTGAGATGCTTCACTTAGGAGAACGGTCTCCAGTTTCATCCATATTGTTGCAAAGGCCTCAATTCTTCCTTCTTCATGGCTGAGTAGTACTCCACGGGATACATTTACCACATTTTATTAATCCACTTATGAATTGATGGGTACTTGGGTTGATTCCACATCTTTGCAATTGTGAATTGTGCTGCAATAAACATTCGAGCACAGGTGTCTTTTTGATAAAAAGACTTCTTTTCCTTTGGGTAGATACCCAGTAGTAAGATTGCTGGATCAAATGATAGGTCTACTTTCATTCTTTGAGGAATCTCCACACTGTTTTTCATAGAGGTTGCACTAACTTGTCTCACCAACAGCGTGTAAGTGTTCCCTTCTCTCTGCATCCATGCCACTACATCTATAGTTTTGGACTTTTTAATAAAAGCCAATCTAACAGGTGTAAGGTGATATCTCATTATAGTTTTAATTTGCATTTCCCTGATGATTAGTGACCTTGAGTATTTTTTCATATGTTTGTTGGCCATTTGTCTATCTTCTTTTGAAAAGCTTCTGTTCATGTCTTTTGCCCACTTTTTAATGGGGTTGTCTTTTTTTCTTGCTGATTTGCTTGAGTTCTGTGTAGATGGTGGATATTATCCCTTTATTGGACGTGCAGTTTGCGAATATTCTCTCCCATTTTGTAGGTTGCCTATTTGCACTGTTGTTTATTTCCTTAGCTGTGCAGAAGCTTTTTAGTTTAATCAAATCCCATTTATTTATTTTTGTTATTGCTGTAATTGCCATTGGGGTCTTAGTCATAAAGTCTTTGCCTAGGCCGATATCTAGAGTTTTTCCTACATTTTCTTCAAGAATTCTTATGGTTTCATGCCTTACATTTAAGTCTTTTGTCCATCTTGAATTAATTTTTGTAAGCGGTGAGAGATAGAGGTCCTGTTTCACTCTTCTACATGTGGCTATCCAGTTTTCCCAGCACGTTTATTGAATAGGGATTCTTTTCCCCAGTGTGCATTGTTGTCTGTTTTGTCAAAGATCAGTTGGCTGGGATTCCCATTTCTTCATCACTTGCACTGTCATCTCTCTTAAAAACCTTCCCTTTCATAATCTCCACTCCTTTGCCCTTTGTTGTTGTCCCGAATTCTTGGATAATTTCTATGCTGTTCTTCAAAATTATAAATCCCGCTACCATTAGAATTCCCATTCTCTGCATATCTTTTTTTTTTTTTTTTTTTTTTTTGAGACAGAGTCTCGCTTTCTTGCCTAGGCTAGAGTGAGTGCCGTGGCGTCAGCCTAGCTCACAGCAACCTCAAACTCCTGGGCTCAAGCAATCCTACTGCCTCAGCCTCCCAAGTTGCTGGGACTATAGGCACGAGCCACCATGCCCGGCTAATTTTTTATATATATATATATATATATTAGTTGGCCAATTAATTTCTTTCTATTTTTATAGTAGAGACGGGGTCTCGCTCAGGCTGGTTTTGAACTCCTGACCTTGAGCAATCCGCCTGCCTCGGCCTCCCACAGTGCTAGGATTACAAGCGTGAGCCACCTCGCCCGGCCATCTGCATATCTTTTTTAAAAATATATTATATTTATTTCCCTGCAGGTAATTTTTCTGTAGCTTTAACATTTTCTCCTCAAAACTAAAGGACAAAAAGAGTCCCAAAGTTTAGAACTGGATCACTTGGCCTTTTCTTTTCATATCTCCGCCCAGTTCAAAATGCTTGCATCTCTGAATGGCCGGCATCCTCTTGGATCTGCAGTTAGGCTCAACACATTCCAGCCTTAGCACAATCTTCTTTGTGGCTTTAGCCTTCTTCCGGAAAATTGGCTTTGTCTGCCCACCATAGGCACTCTGCTTCCGATCATAGCGCCTCTTTCCCTGGGCATACAGGGACCCCTTGCCCTTCTTATACCGGGTCACTTGGTGAGGTTGATGCTTGCCACACTTCTTACAGAAAGCTCTTCGGGTTTTGGGTACAGTGACCATCTTTACTGTAGGGCTGTCTGTCTATACAACGAAATCAGGAAGCCTGGCGTTCACGACCCTTGCCTCCCACCGCTCGAGCTCTGTGCATCTCTTTTTTTTTTTTTTTTTTTTTTTTTTTTTGAGACAGAGTCTCGCTTTGTTGCCCAGGCTAGAGTGAGTGCCGTGGCGTCAGCCTAGCTCACAGCAACCTCAAACTCCTGGGCTCAAGCGATCCTTCTGCCTCAGCCTCCCGAGTAGCTGGGACTACAGGCATGCACCACCATGGCCGGCTAATTTTTTTGGATATATATTAGTTGGCCAATTAATTTCTTTCTATTTATAGTAGAGACGGGGTCTCGCTCTTGCTCAGGCTGGTTTCGAACTCCTGACCTTGAGCAATCCGCCCGCCTCGGCCTCCCAAGAGCTAGGATTACAGGCGTGAGCCACAGCGCCCGGCCTGTGCATCTCTTAATGTTCTGTTTTTTGTTGGCGCTAGAGATTTCACTCTCAACAATTCCTCCTGGTTCTCAGAGCATGGCGTTTCACAGCCTCCTGCTTCTGTGTCATGGCTGCGCTATCCACGTACATCTTGCGGCACTGACTGTCAAAATTCTTGTAAAATTACCTTGTGCTTCCTTGCCCGGGGTTCTGCCTCACTGGGCGCTGCACACTCTGCTTCTCAGCTTTGCAAACTTTCTTCGCTGCTGCTGAGGCTCCTAGACAGTGTGGAAGCTTTATGGGCAGAGATGAGGTCTGTAGGGAGAGTTTGGACAGGCAGAGAGAGAGCTTCCCTTCACCTTCCTCCAGTGGAGGCGTCATTGCATATTTTCCCCCATGGATCTTGCCTGCAGGGAACATTGTTGTTTCTGGGTTTAGAGATGAATGTTGTGCTGCTTAGGATGTTCCAGAAGGAGGAAAAGACCAAATAGAGGAAGAGAGCTAAGGCAGAGTGAATGTGAAGGAAAGAAGAGAAAGGGACACCCATGACAATTCCCATTAAAACCCCACATTTTGGCCAGCCGCGGTGGCTCACGCCTGTCATCCTAGCTCTCTGGGAGGCTGAGGCAGGTGGATTGCTCAAGGTCAGGAGTTGAAAACCAGCCTGAGCAAGAGTGAGACCTCATCTCTACTAAAGATAGAAAGAAATTAATTGGCCAGTTAATATATAGAGAAAAAATTAGCCAGGCATGGTGGCGCATGCCTGTAGTCCCAGCTACTCTGGAGGCTGAGGTAGGAGGATCTCTTGAGCCCAGGAGTTTGAGGTTGCTGTGAGCTAGGCTGACGCCACGGCACTCACTCTAGCCTGGGCAACAAAGTGAGACTCTGTCTCAAAAACAAACAAACAAACAAAAACCAAAACCCCACATTTTGCTTTCAGGGATTCAAACTTTAAACTTTAAGTTAGAGTTAAATTAAAATTTGCAAGCACAGCGGACCACTGGCCAGGGAATACAGTGGGTGTGGGCGTCAGATCCGCAGGCGCGTTGAGGACGAGGCGTGTCCTCCGTGGCCAGCGCTCAGGCCCTTCTCTCAGTTTCCCCAGGCACCATGTCGAGCGACTACACCACGGGGAACCTCCTACGACTCGGTCTGGCCGCCCTCACGGTGGTTATTATGGCAGCCTTCCTGTTTGAAGCCTGGTACAGCCAGAAGGCATCCACGAGTGGATCCAGGTAAAACAACTGAGTATTTCTCTTTTTTTTTTAATATTTTGAACTTTTATAAAAATTTTATTTCAGATATTATGGGGTTACAAATGTTTAAATTACATATATTGCCCTTGCCCCAGCGGAGTCCGAGCTTCCGGCGTGTCCATCCCCCACATGGTGCACGCCGCACCCATTAGGTGTGAATATGCCCATCCCCTCCCCCCTCCCACCTGCCCGACACCCGATCAATGTTACTACTATATGTGCGCTTAAGTGTCGATCAGTTAAAACCAATTTGCTGGTGAGTACATGTGGTGCTTGTTTTTCCATTGTTGGGATACTTCACTTAGTAGAATGGGTTCCAGCTCTATCCAGGAAAATACAAGAGGTGCTAGATCACCATTGTTTCTTGTAGCTGAATAGTGCTCCATGGTACACATATACCACATTTCATTAATCTACTCATGTATTGATGAGCACTTGGGTTGTTTCCACATCTTTGCAATTGTGAATTGTGCTGCTATAAACATTCATTTGGAGCACTTGTCTTTTTTATGGGCTGTTGGAGAGATATGGGACTCTTCCCCCCACTCCCAGATTTATTGAGATATAACCAACAAAAAATTGAATTATATTTTTGTATAATGTGATATTTTGATATATCCAATTTTTACTTATCAATTATACCTCAATAAACCTGGAGTTAGGGGAACCCTCATACTAAGTAGGTAATTAATTGTGTACCAAGTAATTTCACTAATTGTGAAATGATGGCTATAAACCAGCTAACGAACCTATCCATTTAATATCTCCCTTCCTAGCAAATTTGAACTATCCGCTGCAGTCCTGTTAACTACAGTCACCATGCTGGCCGTTTGATAAATACGGAGTTCTCTATTTTTTTTTTTTTTTTTTTGAGACAGAGTCTCGCTTTGTTGCCCAGGCTAGAGTGAGTGCCGTGGCATCAGCCAGGCTCACAGGAACCTCAAACTCCTGGGCTCAAGCAATCCTGCTGCCTCAGCCTCCCGAGTAGCTGGGACTACAGGCATGCACCACCATGCCCGGCTAATTTTTTCTATATATATTAGTTGACCAATTAATTTCTTTCTATTTATAGAAGAGACAGGGTCTTGCTCTTGCTCAGGCTGGTTTCAAACTCCTGACCTCGACCAATCCACCCGTCTCAGCCTCCAAAATGCTAGGATTACAGGGGTGAGCCACCGCGCCTGGCCAGGAGTTCTCTATTTTTTAAAAAAATTGTTTGCTTGTTTCTTTTTGTCTTTAGCCTCTCCGGCCCTCACTGGAAGCCTGGAGCAGGAGCTTTGGAGCAGCATGGTTGCTGGGACCCAGACTACTCAGAGCAGTGCGGCCGGGACACAGCTAGAAGTGGCGCAAAAGCCCCTCCCTGCCTCCCTGGGAACTAGGGTTAAGAAGGAGCTCCAGCCTGACATTTCCCTGGGCAAGCTGCTCCGCCTCCTCTGCTCACAGCCTCTCTTCCTTCTCTGTCCAGCCTTCTTTCTAGAAGTCACTGCCTGCCCACCCTCCTCCTTCCCTCTCCCCCTTCCCCAACCTCTTCCCCTCCTCGTCCTCCTCCTCTCCTTTCCCTCCCCTTTCTCCCCCTCCCTTTTCCTGATAAATTCGAGTCCTTTAAACACCAAAGTCTACCATGGGGACTCCTTATGATCTCGGTGTGGGCACAAATGATATTTTAGGTGGGCTATTTCTTTACCAGGTGGGGCTAGCTTATTCATTACAGGAGCATTTAGAAACTCTAAATTGCTAAATTTTCCTTCCCATTAAGTACCAGTTAAAGCCCTAATCATTGTGGAACAAGAAAAAAAGCAGCTGCTGTCACACCTTTCAAACGTCCCTGGATGGGGTGGGGAGGAATGGGAAGTCGGGGTCATGCTCCCCCTGGTTTAGAACATGTGTCCAGAGGCCAGCAGAAATGATATTCTCCCTCCTCTGCCCTTCACTAAACTCAGGTCTGTTGTCGTCTACCCACAGGTCCCGGAGCTCCCCAGGGGAATGATGAATTTTGGATTGAGTTGGACCAGCTGATCTTCAAGGCTGCATCCCCCGCTCTACTGGGATCCACTCCAGGACAGCAGGATGGCTTTCTTCTTCCTGTACTCCTCGCCTGGAACAGACGGCAGGAGTGGGGAGAAACACTCAGTACAGTTGTGATGACTTGAATAAATACTTAAATCTTCAGAGTCAGGCTGGGTGGCAGGTCCACTCTCAGCTGCAGGGGACTCTTCCTCCATTGGAAAGTAGAGGAAACATGGCTTCCTGTATAGTATTTATTATTGCTTCCCTTCCATTCTCTATTTTGTGCTTCTGGGCCAGCATTTAGTCAAATATTGGAATATATACTTATAATACACGTCTTTTAAATTTTATTTCATATGTTTTCAACACTTTGCCTAATGTAGGGGGGAGGCAATCTATTTCATGGCAACCATTTGCCTTTGAGTGGTGTCCAGTCTTTCTGGTGCAGGCATGAAATGTCATCAGCTATATTTCCATTCATTTATTTATTTTAAATTGGCTATTTCAAGTCATTGAATTACACCTAAGTGTCCATCAACCAATGAATGGATAAAGAATATGTGAAATACCATAGAATACTATTTACCCATAAAAAAGAGTGAAATCCTGTCATTGGCCACAACAGGATGGAACTGGAGGTCATTACATTGAGTGAAATACACCAAACACTGGAAGACAAATATTGCACATTTTCACTCACATGTGGGAACTGAAAAAGTGGATTTCATAAAGATGGACAGTAGGTCAGTGGTTACCAGAGGCTGGGAAGGGTAAGGAGGAGACAGGGATGAGGACAAGTTGATTAATGGGTGCAAGTATATAGTCTGATAGAAGCAACGAGACCTGGCATTAGAGAAATTAGTCGGGTGACTACGGTTTACAATAATCTGTTGCATATTTCAAAATAACTAGAAGAGAAGAATTCACATAGTTCTAGCATTAAAAAAAAAGACAAATATTTAAGGTGATGAACATCCCAAGCACACTGATTCGATCTTTGCAAATTATATGAATGTATCAAATTATCACAAACACCCCAAAACTATGTACATCTATTATGCATCAATAAAAAAGAAAGAAAATGTGGTATATACTATATACACAGTGGAAGACTTTAAAATGAGGATAATCATGTCATTTGCAACAACATGGATGAGCCTGGAGGACCCTGGGCCAAGTGAAACCCACCAGTCACAGGAAGTTACATTTCCATTTTTAAGATCTGTTGTGGTTTCTTGCTAATAATATCCCTCTCTTTCAGAAATACTCATTCTTTAGGACTGTTATTTCCTCTTTTATAACTCTGAGGATATGCTTATCCAAATTAAGTTCTAGTCATAATATACATGATTCTCTTAGATGCAAGTCCTTTGTTTTATCTATTTTCTTTTGTTGCGTTGCCTTTCATCAAATGATGGGTGGGTCTTGTTTCTTCTCACATCGCTATGGTTGAGATTCTTCTTTTGCGGCTGTTAAATTTGAGGTCAGGGCAGAAGCCAGTGCCTGGTTTTGTTCTCTGCATCCTTCAAGGCGCTGGGGGAGGCCTGGGGCTTCTCCTGGGCTGTGTGTTCTGGCTGGCCCTGTGTATATTCAAGTCACCACCAGCCCAAATCAACCTGCTGGTCTAGTGCATCCCTGCAAAGATCTCTCTCATTCTAAATTTCCACGGTCACACACCTCTCTTCCCAAGAGCATTTTTGAATCATGGCACCTACCAAATTGTCCTCCATCTCTGATATTTTGTCATTCTGAGAATGTTATACTAATGGAGTCAGACAGCATGGGAGCTTTTGAGATTGGATTTTTTCCACTAAGCAAAATGCCCTTGAAACCTATCCAGCTTATATTATTTATGTATGAATGGTTGTTACTTTAAAAAAAAAAAACAAACGGAAGTAGTATTGCAAGGTATGGATGTATCATACTTTGTTCACTTATATAAGAACATTTTGGATGTTTGCAAAAATAGAAGAAGTAAACCTATCAAATTTACGGAAAGTATCTGCTATGTCAGTGTCCTAAGGAATCTACAAATAGTTACAAGAAATAATCTCTGAGTGTAGCAGCGAAGCAGGATATAATAACAAAATAAGAATTAATTGTATTTGTGTGTACACATAGTGAATTGCTGAAAATAACAATTTAAAAACAACGTTATTGGCCAGGCGTGCTGGCTCACACATGTAATCCTAGCACTCTGGGAGGCCGAGGTGAGTGGATCGCTTGAGGTCAGGAGTTCAAGACCAGCCTGAGCAAGAGGGAGACCCCGTCTCTACTATAAATAGAAAGAAATTAATTGGCCAACTAAAAATATATAGAAAAAATTAACTGGGCATGGTGGCGCATGCCTGTAGTCCCAGCTACTTGGGAGGCTGAGACAGGAGGATCGCTTGAGCCCAGGAGTTTGAGGTTGCTGTGAGCTAGGCTGACGCCAGGGCACTCAATCCTGGGCAACAGAGTGAGACTCTGTCTCAAAAACAAAACAAAACAAAACACCAGTACTATTTACATGATATGAATAAACATGAAAAACTTGATAACATTTAGTAGACATACGCAAGCTATGTACACTGAAAATCACAAAATGTTGCTGAGAGCAATTAGAGAAGATCTAAATAAACAGAGATAAACAGTGCTCCTACACCAGAAGACTCAGTATTATTATATACATGCTCTCCAAATTGACCTACGTGAGTCAGCTTCGGCACTAGCTCAATACACCCAAAACCTTTTGGTAAAAATTTACTAGTAGAGTCTAAAATTTATATGAAAATTTAAAGAATCTAAAATAGCCAGAAAAATCAAAAAATTTTGACAAATCAACGTCCTTTGTTTTCAAGACTTACGTATAAACAGGAATAATCAATACAGTGAGGTATCGGCAAAGGAATAGACATATTGATAAAGGGAACAGCGTAGAGCGTACGGAAATCATTCCGTTAATCTACAGTAAGTTGAGTTTTAAACAATAATGCCAAGGATGACATCAGAAACATGGCAGAATACCAGGCTCCTGACTCACTCTCTCTACTCACAGATGGATTAAATGAACAATTCATGGATCAATTTCCTTTGAAAAAATGTCAGGAAACCGTTGAGAGATTCCTACCCACTGGGCAACTGAGAAAAGATAATATCAAATCTGTAGGGAAACTGAGGCATCCTCGGCACAGACCCCCTCCCGGGTACTTGGCCATACAGTCAGGAAAGGAGCCCCAACACCCAGCTTCTCCCTGTGGAGGAGGGTTTGGACCTCATACAGTGCCCTAACTCTAAGGTGTTCCACGGTTTGTCTCTGCATTCGCCCGATACGGGAGCAGAGTGGGGCGCGGGGCTAGGCACGCATGACTTCTTAAGTAGTCTCTAGACGGCAGGATAAAAGCCATGGTTTCATATGGTGCACAAGCACTGCCAGAGGTCTCATTCCTCTGGAGTAGTGCTGAGAAGGGGCTGAAAAATGCAGCTCCCTTCTTCTCCCTGGAAGGAATCCATGACACACTCTTCTCCTGGCTACGTGGTGGCCTGACATCTGGCTACTTGCACTGGGGAGTAAAAGGGGCAGAAAAACATCAACCCACCAGCAGCCTGAGGAGCAGACTGACCATCTTCAAACCTTCTCCCGCATCTCACCCCCGAGATAATTCCAAGTCTAGTACGCTTTTCTGGAAGGCGTTTGTCAACATATAGATTGCCCCAACTCTTATAGCTTCCACCCCAGGGACTGTCTCCTAAACCTCCTAGCTCTGGGAGCAAAAGGGAGCACGTATATGTGAGTCTCCCTAGATCACAGATTGATTTTATTTATTTATTTATTTATTTAATTTAGAGACAGAGTCTCACTCTGCCTAGGCTAGAGTGCCGTGTCATCAGCCCAGCTCATAGCAAACTCCTGGGCTCAAGTGATGCTTCTGCCTCAGCCTCCCGAGTAGCTGGGACTACAGGCATGCGCCACCATGCCCAGGTAATTGTTTCCATATATTTTTAGTTGTCCAGCTAATTTCTTTCTATTTTTTAGTAGAGATGGAGTCTCGCTCTTGCTCAGGCTGGTCTCAAACTCCTGGGATCAAACGATCCGCCCACCTCGGCCTCCCAGACTGCTAAGATTACAGGCGTGAGCCACCACGCCCGGCCTCGAAGAGGTGATTTTAAACAGGCATACAAGCAACTCAAGGGACTATGCTCCCTGGGAGCTGTGCAGAAGATGGACTGGGACACGCAGCTCCAATTTTCCCTCTGGAAGAGTTTACTGTACACCCTTCCAGTGGTGACTTGGTGGCCTGGCCACTAACTAATTTGCATCAGGGAGCTAACAAGGTAGACACACAGTAGCCCTCAGGCAGCCAGAGCAGGAACGTGGCATGTTCCAAGCCTTTCCTCCAGCTGGCCTCACTGATAAATCCAGACCTACCCGTTCTTCCTGGGAGGAGATTGTCCACGCACGGAGTGCCACAACTTCAACGGACTGTAACTTTGACAACCTAGTCCTGGGAGTTAATAGGCTGGTGCATTCCTGACTCTCTATAGGCCATGGAAAACAAAGAAGTAAGCCTACATTGGGCCTGGTTCTAACAGCTGCCTTCCCAGGATCAGAGGGTGCAGCCCGAATGGAGTATAGGCATTTGCCACAGAGCTCTGCCCAGCTTAGTGCAGAGAGAGTGGGAGAGTAACACCTGTGATTAGCTTCGACATGAAGATAGAAGGAACTGGAACACACATCCAACACCTCAACCTTTCCAGATCCATCTAGAGGGTCTAGCTTCTACCTTACTGATCACGGGGTGCTGACAGGATATGCACAGCCTAATCTGGGGGCCACCAAAGACAAAGACAGTAGTCTGGATAAACAGAATGATTTGAGAGGAACCTTAACATCTCTAGCTGGAGGGATTGGTGAAATCCTTCTCCTACACAAGGCCAGTCTGACAAGCACAGGAGAGGTGGTTGTCTTATCTAATGCACAGAAACCAACACAGAGAGTCAAGGAAAGCAGAAAAAAAACAAAACCCAGAAAAATATCTTGCAAATAAATCTACAGAAAGCAACTGAAGTGAATTGGAGATATGTTATTTACCCAACAAGGAATTCAAAACAATGGTCATAAAGAAGAAGTTCACCAAAATTAGGAGAACAATGCAAGAACAAACTGAGAATTTTAACAAAAAGATAGAAAATATAAACAAGAACCCATCAGAAATCATAGATCTGAAAAGTGTACCGTTCACTGGTTTTTGGTCTATTTAACAATGTAAGCAAACATCATACAGTCAATTTTAAAACATTTTACATTCCATATTCGTGACTGCTCTGTGTCTATGATAGCTCTTGTTGGTTTATTTCACATTTTATTTTTAGGGACAATATTGTTTATGCAAATATGTGTGTTCACTGGAACATGGACATTTTATATCAAGTCTTTAAATAATGGGTGTCACTTACTAGACATGGAAGTTGGAAGTAAATGTGTGTAGAATGAAAAGGACGAGTATGTTAGGGCATTCTGGCCGTGCGTCGTTGCTGGTCTAGTTTCCGAGCCCATTGCCAGACACTTCCTTGTCGCAGAGGGTGATGAGCCAGAGAGAGAGGTGAACTAAGGTCAATCTCCAACCTGAGAATTTTTCCTTGATGTGATCAAAAGTGTTTAAAGTGACTCCATAGGGTAACATCTTTCTGATGCCCACATAGAGGCTATAAAATACGATGTCCAGCATCACCCAAAATCATTCCACATATATTGTCTGTGGTTCTTTTTCCACAGCGTGGGAAATACCACTCGGGTGCTTGAAAACAGTCCTCAGAGATGGGAATTGGGCCCATATTGATGAATGAGGACTCAGACGGGCTCCAGACTTCTGCTTAGGGCCCCACAGAGGGTGAGCTGAAAAGCCTCAAACCCAGGCTCGTCTGGCTCCAAAGACATTGGTGCTTCCACTCGCTCATAATGGGAAACTAAGACGGACACATGCACTGTCTTCGGAGTGGGTGAACAGATGCAGATTGGGGAAACCATCAGAAGATAAAACAGGCGCAGCTCAAAAAGTGTGTGGTACTGAAATGCAGCTCAAGGTGATGTTTGCAGGTACCAAGAAACCTGGTCTCCTTGTACAGGGCCATGCGTGGGTCTTGGCTTGGTTTTGGTCACCGTGACTTAGTGCTGTCTGTCTTCACCGTATTTCTCTCATGCCGAGACTCCAGAGGAGTCCTTGTGAGCCCCATCTTTGGGTAATGAAAGGGATTTTAGGCTCTCAGACTGTGTTTCTGGGGGGAGAGTGAATCCACCATATTTGCTTGGGAAACTCCACTCCTGCGCATTCTGGTTGAGCTTCGTTGTGAAACACATGACATGGTGCTGGGGCTCAGTTTCCTTATCTGTATAATGGGGATAATGGCAATGATCTTTGGGGCTATCTTTGCGATTAGAGATTATGTATGTACATGATGATTATTGTCATTTTCATAGAGGAATGATTCCTTTATCATTCCCTCTCCCCCCTCCTACCCCGGCTCGGACACTACTGTTTAGGTGGGTTCCGGCTCCTGAGTGGGTCCAGGTGTTCCCAAGCGTCTTTTCTCTCCACTCTTTTCTTCCTTCCATTCCTGGAGCCACCGATTCTGCAACATTTTCTTTCAACACCTTGGCATAGTTCAATTAATTTCCCCTTTTCAGACCATAAAATTTAATTTTCTTGATGTATCCAGGTAACTACAGCAAAAATTCCTGGTAACGTCTCAGTTTTGCCCTGACAGACTAAACTGTTACTCTATACTTGGGAAAGAGAGGAAATTTCTGATCTTAGGAATTTATAAATTTATGTCTAACAACCTCCTTTATGTTAGATTAACCTCTTTCTATCAATAATATTTGTTTAGAGGCTTGGTATGAATTTGAAGACAATCTTAGTACTTGAGCAAAAGTCTGTCCCCCCAATATGGGCATGTAAGGAAGGATGGTTGCGAACCATTGGAAAAGTCCAGGGTCACTTCCACTTGGAAGTCTCTATGAAGCAGTTCATTTTGAATGTCTTTTTGGAGGTCCCAGGAAATGTTTGCCCGGTTTCAGTTAGAGCAGTGCTTCTCCATGGTCACTGCATACTTGTACCATACAGGTGTCAACCGAGGAATCGCGACGTTTCCATAAATTTGGAGAGGAGACTTTCTTTTTAAAGAGCTGCAGCCTACTGGGTGGCTATCCTGTCAGGCTGGGATGCAGAGCCTGCAGCAGAGACCAAAAGCAGGCATTTTAGAGGAAAAAAAGGGAGAGGTTGAGATTTACGCCCACTGGGTTGAGCAAGTACACATATTCAGTAGGTTACAGGAGGAGCTATGAAGATTCGCCAAGGGGCTTGCACGGACGTGTAGCAAGCAAACATGCGAGTTACATGCATCCTGTGTGCACTTTGGGGTGGAGACTTAACCATTTAAGTACATTAGAATTAGCCCCTATATGTCAAAAGGAAAAGCAGGGACCCGGAGACACTCAGTGTACCGCCTCTGGAAACTGGCCAGAACCCGCCCGTGGTTGGTGGGCTCTTAGGAGACAGTTACTGAAATCAGCCTCTTGTCCAATCCATACTGTAGCTACGGCTTGCGGAACAGGGGTCAGTTAGTCAGCCTCTGGTGACCAGTGAGCTGCAATTGTTTCAGTGTTGTTTAGCTAAACCAGTGCTGGTTTAGCTGCCGGAGAGAAATAACCTTGTGGCAGTTAGAACATAGATTATTCTTTAAGCACAGGGGGTGTGTGACTTCACCCTTGTCTGGCAAGGTCTTAGGTTTTGTTTGTGACTTGGTATCTCATTGCTATATGGAGTCTGTTCCATCAGTCTTATGATCTCTCTTTTAATATAGAAAATATTAAAAAGTACTGATGTCGCCGGGCGTGGTGGCTCACGCCTGTAATCCTAGCTCTCTGGGAGGCTGAGGCGGGCGGATTACTCGAGGTCAGGAGTTCAAAACCAGCCTGAGCAAGAGCAAGACCCCGTCTCTACTATAAATAGAAAGAAATTAATTGGCCAACTGATATATATATAAAAAATTAGCCGGGCATGGTGGCACATGCCTGTAGTCCCAGCTACTCAGGAGGCTGAGGCAGGAGGATTGCTTGAGCCCAGGAGTTTGAGGTTGCTGTGAGCTAGGCTGATGCCACGGCACTCACTCTAGCCTGGGCAACAAAGTGAGACTGTGTCTCAAAAAAAAAAAAAAAAAAAGTACTGATGTCTGCACACTATCCCGGGACCTTCTGTTCCAGCTCGCCTGCAGTTGTTCTGTGCACTGGGACTCTTACCTTCTCCTCAAGGAGCCCCACGTGGAGCCAAGGTTAAGAACAATTGAGTCAAAGTATTCTGCAAATGCAGCCAAATGGGAAGCAGAGGAGGAATGTGTGTTTTCCCTTTCTGGATTGTCCATCTGGATTTCCGAGTTCTCTCTCAGGGAACCAGCAGCGAACTTTGTCCTGTTTGGAGTAACAAGGGCTGAAATCACGTTAGGGAAGGATTGGTTCAGAAACCTTTCAAGACTAGAGCTGAGATGATCACAACTAGCCCTTTCTAATGAAAAGGCTGCTTCCACCTTTCAACAAAACGCTTACCCAAGCTAATGGATATGGGTGATCATGGTGTTGTTTTGGGAGTGGGGTAAATCCAGTGGGAGGAAGAAACGAAGGTCCTATAAGTTTGCATCTTTTATCTTCCTGGTAAGATCTCTCTGAGCCACGCTTAAACTTGGGCATCTCATCAGTCAGTGAGAACGGATCTGCTGAGGTCCTACTATGCGCCAGGGCTTGTGTAGATTCTGGGGGTGCCAAGGTGAATGGCACGGAATCCCTTCCTCCCAGGCGCTCCCATGTTAGGAGGTAAATAGACTTTTATGGACTCCAAGATTTCATAACTAAATTGTTCCTGTCTTAATTTATGTCACTGAAGGCACCAAGCAGGCTTTGGTGCTTACTCTTTGGTGCTGTACGAGATTCCCAAGGCCTTGACTTCATCAGGGGTTAGAGGAGGGCACCTCAGTCCCCAGCGCTCGCCAGTCCCCTGTGTGGTTGGCCTGCTCCCCGGGTGGAGAACATGTAACAAGACACCAGTACAAATGGTCGGACTGGCTTGTCCTGGGCTGGTTTGTGATAGACATGTGAGTGGAAGGGTTTCGGGCGTATCTGTGGGACTGAGAAAGACCTGGAGCATGTGTAGGTGACAGGGACACGAGATGGCTCTGGAGAATCTCTGAGGACAGCGGAGGGGCTGAGACAGGAGCCGCAGCCACACTCCAGCGTGGGGACAACGAGGACTCCCAGTGTGCGACCTCCAGGGGTCCGTCCTCAGCAGGAGCCTCTGGGGTGTCCCCAGGGGTCAGGGCGGGACAAACATGCTGGACCGGGCAGGTGCTTGTGTCTCGTGATGATTCTTTTACAGGGTTCTGTGCTGATCAAAGAAACGTAATAAAACAAGGTGGGTATTTCTTCAATTAAGCCCTGCTTGATCCCTTATCCCAAATTCTCCTCCCCGATTTCCCTCCCCTTTCTTTAAATGGGTCCTGAGAGCAGGTGAGCGAGCCAGATCTGGCCCGGGCTCTGCGTCCTTCCAGGGTCCCTGCCCAAGCCCTCCCTCGGTGCCTGGCCCAGCTCGGTGGCCCCTGCCAGCAGCAACGTGACCCTGCGATGCTGGACTCCCGCCAGGGGCGTGCACTTTGCTCTCAGAAAGGGAGGGGCTGTTTTGAGATCCTGGAGGCCACCTGGTTCTGCGCAGCGCCCGGCTGAATCCACAGCCCAGGGACGCTGGCAGGCACACCTGTGAGTACCGCAGACGAAAGGTCCCCTCCACAAGGTCACAGCGCCCCGATGTCCTTCTGCTGTTGGCTACAGGTGAGGAGGGGGTGACTTTGAATGATGTGGGGGGACAGGGACGAGGGAGGAAGCAGAGGAAGGGAGGGAAGAGTGGGTTCCATTTCCACAGTAGTTGATGGGGGTGAGGGAGAGAGACAGGATCACAGCCGAACGCCGTGGCTTAGCCAGGGCCGGCTGGAAGAGCCCTGCCTGGAGCTGGGAGCAGGTCAGAGCCCCTTGACTCACCCCCACTTTAGGAGAACAAGGGGGGGACGCCAGGCTTCACCCCACAACTCAGAGCCTTCCTTCTCTTATAGGATCTTTACCCAAACCAACCATCCAAGCTCACCCAAGTCATAAGGTGACTGCAGGACAAAAGGTGACTCTGCAGTGCCAGAAGCCAGACCATTCGAGTGGGTTAAAAATGTTTGCTCTGCTGAAGGCGGGAACGTCACTGCCCATGCAGCAAAAGAGTTCGGGGTGGAACAGGGTGGAGCTCTCCCTCCAGCAGGTGACAGTCGGTGACACCGGGAACGACAGCTGTGTGTACCATCAGACGATGGCTCCTTTCCGCGCCTCGTACCCCAGCGATCATCTTGCGATCTGGGTAACAGGTAATTCGCATGATTTTTAGGAGGTGTTTTTCTTTTTAATGGGAGATAATTTGTTTAATTATTCCTTCATTATTTTTTCATCACTTGCACTACCATCCCTTTATAAATCTCTTTTAGGGTTTCCACTGCCTTGCCTTTTTCAGGTCCTGCATTCTTGGATAATTTCCCACGTTGCTCTTCAACACAATTAACCCCACCGTCAGCTGAGTTCCTTCCAGGACTCTGTGCATGAGCTAAAGTTCTGGTTCATCTCGGTGTCAGTTATTTTGTTCCCAGCAATGACTTCCAGACGTGGTGTTTCCACGGCCGCGCGCCCTTGTTTCACGGAGCGGTATCTCCTCGTGTCTCATGGCACATGCTGTGCAGCTTCCTGTGAAATTATCTCTGTGTCCTGCTGGAATTCCGGTCGCTGGCTGCGGCACGGCCCTCCCGCCCATCCGTGCGATTCCCTTCGCTGCTGTCGATTCCTCTTGCGGGAGACCAGGGCCCGGGGAGGACCCAGGCTGCTCCCCAGGACCTTCCTTCCCTTACAGGATATTCACCTAAGCCTTCCCTCCGTGCCCACCAAAGTCTGAAGGTGGCAGCTGGAGAAAAGGTGACTCTGTGGGGCCAGAAGCCAGCCCGTGTCACTGGGTTTAAAGCGTTTGCCCTACTGAAGGCAGGGACGCCGACGCCCGCACAGCGGAAGAGCTCAGAAGGGAGCGGTGGACGTCTCCCTCCAGAACATGGCAGCTGGGGACGCTGGGGACTGCAGCTGCGGGTGCTGCCGGACAACAGCCTTCTGCTGGGCCTCCTACCCAGCAGTTACCTCGAGGTCCCAGTGACAGGTACTTTTTGTGATTTTTAGAATTTTTCTTATGTACGCAGAGAGTGTTTGCTCTGTTTTCAATTCCTGCTTGCTTGTTCCTTGCACAGGCATCTTTTCTAATCTTTCCCTGCGTCATTCCCACTCCTTTGCAGTCTTGTCCTGTAGTCCTGGATCATGTGTCCCATATTGTCCTTCGAAATTATGAGTCCACCCATCAGCACAGTGCCTTCTACACTTTTCTGCCTCTCTTACAATTTCGATTTATTGTGGCATTAGTGGTTTTATTTCCAGCAACTAACTTTCTTTCTTTCTTTCTTTCTTTCTTTCTTTCTTTCTTTCTTTCTTTCTTTCTTTCTTTCTTTCTTTCTTTCTTTCTTTCTTTCTTTCTTTCTTTCTTTCCTTCCTTCCTTCCTTCCTTCCTTCCTTCCTTCCTTCCTTCCTTCCTTCCTTCCTTCCTTCCTTCCTTCCTTCCTTCCTTCCTCTCTCTCTCTCTCTCTCTCTCTCTCTCTTTCTTTCTCTCTCTTTCTCTCTTTCTTTCTTTCTTTTTTTAAATAGAGACAGGGGTCTCACTCTTGCTCAGGCTGGTCTCAAACTCCTGAGTTCAAGCAATCCTCCCGCCTCAGCCTCCCAGAGTGCTAGGATTGCAGGCGTGAGCCACCGCGCCCGGCCAGCCAGCAACTCTTTCTTATTCTGAGAACAGCCTTCTGCCTCTGTGTCCTGAATGGAGTACCCACTCACATCTCCTGGCGTTTACTGTTAGAATTCTTCTAAAATTGCCTTCTTATTCCCAAGCGGACTCTGCTGTATTGGATGCTGCATAATTCCACTCCTAAGGGCTGTAAATTCCCATCGCTGCTGTTTACTCTTCCCATACAGCCAGTGGATGTTTCACAGTTAGAAATAAAGTGCTATGTCGTCAGCATCAAGAGGAGGAGAGGGTCCCCCTTCCTGTGATGGTGGCGTCATTACGTTTGTCTCCCTGTGGATTTTGCCTGCAGGAGGCATTTTTGCTGCTGGGTTTAGAGAAGAACTTTGCAGTCGCTGGGATGTGCCAGGTGGGATGGCATCAATGTAGGCTTCTCTTTAGAACCAGGGCCACTGCCAAGCGTAAGCCTTCCTTGATTGAAGCCGAAATGCACAATTGCCCAGATACTTAGCTGCTAAACTTCACCTTTTTAAAGTTTGTTGCATGCATAAAGTTAAATTTTGTATTGGATGCTGAGCCAGCCACTGAATTTCAGTGGGGTGTGTGTGTGTGTGTGTGTGTGTGTGTGTGTGTGTTAAGTCAGATATTTTACTCATTACCTGGACAATCTGAAATTGTCATCTCTCTCTCTACACCCCCTGGATTCCAAAGACACATAAGGACTGGTGATGCATCGGAACTGTTTTACCTCCTAAATGCCACGGTTGCCAAATACAAAATACCAAGCCCTCTACTGAAGAAAATCAAGGTCTGGCATTGTCCTGTCTGGGGGATCACTGCCTCACCAGGCAACCAACCTTAGTCCTGCAGGGGTGGAGCCACCCCGTGCAGGTGTTTGTCGTCCCATTTCAACCCCTCTCCCAGGAATGCTCTTTCAGCCAGTGCCCTGTCCTCGTCGTGGCGCCCCCCTCCGGGTGTTCAGCGTGTTCCCCGGCGTCTAATATTGGTATTCAGTATCACCCCAGTTCCTGCCAACCAGCCTGGTGGCATGACCATAGGATCCCCTGCGGTCATCGTGCACGACACCACTTCTCTATTAATAAAAATTGCTCCTTGGCCGGGCGCGGTGGCTCACGCCTGTAATCCTGGCACTCTGGGAGGCCAAGGCGGGAGGATCATTCAAGGTCAGGAGTTCAAAACCAGCCTGAGCAAGAGCAAGACCCCGTGTATCTACTAAAAATAGAAAGCAATTAATTGGCAAACTAAAAATACATAGAAAAAATTAGCCGGGCATGGTGGGGCATGCCTGTAGTCCCAGCTACACAGGAGGCTGAGTTAGCAGGATCGCTTGAGCCCAGGAGATTGAGGTTGCTGTGAGCTAGGCTGATGCCACCGCACTCTAGCCACTCTAGCCTGGGCAGCAGAGTGAGACTCTGCCTCAAAAAGAAATAAAAATAAAAAAACCCAAACTGCTCCTCCAGAGACAGGCCCTGAATGATGGGGTCACAAATGCACAGGGCTCCTGAGAGCAAGGTTGCAGCTGCGCCCTTCCCCTCCTCACTGGGACTGGTCACTATCCTCACCTGGCTTCCCGGCCCCATGGCTCACCCCATGAATTCAGGACAACCCCCTACGGTCCCATCGAGGACACCCCAGTCAGCTGCAGAAACGACATGGGTTACGTGGACGTAGTGGCGGTATCCGTGTGGACGCCTCGGGTGCGGTTCGCATCCTTTCTGTCGCCCTCACGCCACAGCCCACGGGCCGTTTGCCTCGGTTCCTGCCATCCCTTCCCCCTCCCGGAGGGGAAGCCACCGCCACCCCCTCTCCAGAGGGTGCAGCTCCTGATGGCGTGGGGACACTCCGAATTCTGCGTGGGTCCCACCTTGGTTCCGCTTGTCACACTCGCGGGCCTCGGCCCGGCAGCTGCTGTGGGTCTGGTCCCAGATGCCCCACGGCGGGCGCTCTCCCATGCTGGGGGTTGGGGGGGGTTGGGGGGGGTTGGGGGAGGGGTCGCGCCCCAGCGGGTGGAGCCACGCGCCCTTCTTGTGGGTGACGACCCCATCTGCCGAGGTCCGCGTCCTGCCGGTCCCGGCAGGGAGGGATGTGCCGTCTCCCAGGGACGCTGGCGTCGTCGGCACCACCCACATCTCGCCAGTCCCAGCTCTGGCGCAGATCTCTGGGGACAGGTGCTCCCGAGGCCGGGGCTTGTGCTGCGGCCCACTGCCACCGCTGGTCCCCGCAGGGCTGGGTAGCGGGTCTGGCCTGGGGGGAAGTAGAGGCCGGCCCACAAGCCGCAGCAGCGCTGGACCCGGGTCTCCTGACCTCATGGGGTGTGCACAAGGTCAAAGAACTGGACCCCTGGTCTGACCCCGGCCACCAGCCACTGTGGTTTAGTGGCTTAACTGAATGAGTGATTGTCAAACTGAACTCATTTTCCGGGGTTCCTGGTACCCCCTGGTGGGTGGCTGCAGGCTCTGATGGGCCACCCTAGCCCTGGATTTCTGAACCCCATCTCCCAAATGCCAGGCAGGTCCTTTCTTGAGAGATGTTTACGTTTTACAGAGCAGGAAGGCTGGATCCTTCTAGAAACATGCCCCTAAAGGAAAATTTCACTCGGCACATAAATCATGAATTCTACATTTGACCCCCAAGGATGCTTTGAAAGGTTTCCTGCCAAGCAAACTCTTCTTCATCAAATGAGGAACCAAAAGCAGAAGTGGGGCCTCCAGGAATTGATTTCGTAACTTGACAAGGGCTTCCCCTGCCTCCCGCTCCTTGTGAGCACGGGCATGGTGAGCCGGTCACACAGTGGCCCCCTTCCTCTTGTCAGATAAGGCTCGGGCTCTCTGTTCCAGGCTCTCCACAGCCCTCTGCGTGGGTTCCTCGCTGTAGAGTGCTCTGGAGAGCTGGCAGCCTCTTTCTGTGCCCTGCGGGCAGCTGTGGGCCCAGCCCCTTCCTCTGCCCGCGCCATGCCTGGTCCCCCTTAGGCCTTTCGTGTTGCCCCCTCATAGATCAGGGGCGGGGAGGGGGAGGAAATGTGGGAAGGTGGCAGTGAGATGAAGAGGAAATCGGTGAAGGAAGAGAGAAAAGTCAGAGGACACAAAGCAAAGAACTTGAACACCCACGCCGGCTCCTGGGAAAACCTCCCGTTTTGTTTTCAGTGACAAGCACTTTAAGGAAGGTACAGCTGGCCACTGGCCAGCAAACGCAGGTGGGCGAGTGAGAGTCGGACTTGGAGGGCGAGGGGCATCTTCCAGCCGCCCCAGCGACTACGCCAGCTGGCTGCTCCTCGGGCAGCCTCGCCCGCCGGGTCTGTCCGCCCCAGGCGTGCTTGTGATGGGCGCTGTGCTGGCGGAAGCCTGGCACAGCCGGAAGGAGTCCCCAAGTGAGTCCAGGTAAAACACCTGAGCGCTTTCCTTTTCATGGGCTGTTGCAGTGACCAAAGTTCTCAAAACACCAAACTACCACCAGGATTTCTGTGTTTCTCAATAGGGGCACAAATGGCATTTGGGGCGGGATATTTCTTTGCAGTGTGGGACTGCCTTATTCGTTTCAGGATTAGTGCTATCCCTTTTGGTTTCCCGTTAAACAACTGAAGCCCCCCTCACTGCGGAAGAAGAGAAAGAGCAGCCCAAGCTCACCCTTTCAAGCACCCTTGCGTGAGGAGGGTGGGAAGTGATGCGCCCCCTGGCGGAGAATCTGTGTATAGAGTTCCGCAGAAACCATGTTCCTCCTCTTCCTCCCCTAACCTCGGGTCTGTCCTTCACCCACCACCCGCACAGCCCACAGCTGCGGGGGAGAACGATGGCATAGACCTGCTGGCCCTTAACACTTTTCCGTGCAACCTGGGTTCCCGGCTCCAGGACGGATGATGGCTTTGCTCTCCCTGCATTCCTCACCTGGGACAGAGGATAGAACCCTTTGGGAGGGTCACACGTGAAGCAGTGAGGGAGGAGGGGACACCCGCTTGGCCAGCCAGGTGGTGGGGGGGTGGCAGATGTTGCCCCACGTCCCAAAATGTCCCTCTACAAGTGAATAAAGTTCGATACATCTGTACTGTGCAATGCTGCCTAGTGACAGATAAAAAGTAAAACACCATTCGTGCACACAACAACTTGGATGGAACTCAAGGGCATTTTACTTAGCGAAAAAAATCCACTCTCAAAAACTCACATGCTGTCTGATCCCATTAATATAACAGTCTCAAAATGACAAAATTTTAGAGATGGAGAACAAATTAGTGGGTGCCAGGGTTGAGGAATAAGAAGGTGCGTGTGACCGTAGAAGTTGAGAATGAGGGAGACCTTTGTGGGGAAGGGCAGGACCAGTAGGTTCACTGTGCTGGTGGTGACCTTGGGATGAGACAACACAGAACCGTACGCACACATCGTACCAATGTCGACTGGGTGTTGACATTGCAATGGAAGTATGATGTGACCATCAGGAGAAACTGGGTCAAGGGTATGAGGGACTTCCCTATCCTCCTTTTGCAACTTTCTGTGAATCTATAATAATCTCAAAATAAAAAGTTAAAAAATGGTATCTGATGGAAGAGAAAAAAACCACAGTCTAAAATAGACATGGGTAGTCACGCATTAGGGAGCGGGAGCGTCACTAAATGTGTTTCCATGAGCCAGCAAGGTGGAGACCGCAGCCAGAGGTCGTGGTAGAGAAACCAACGAGGGGTGTTTTGGTTTTCCTCACCCAGATTGACTATCAGTCCAGAGCTCTGTCTGTCCTGACTACTCTTGACCAGATAGCAGCTGAAGGGTCTATTCTCAGCAGAAGCCATGAGGTTTGCTGATTGGAGGGAGGGACAGAAAAGCCCTCCTCACGCCTGAGAGTACCAGGAACAGCCGTTCCAAGAGGGCCAGCCACACGACACCCAGCCCAGGGGAAGCCCCAGGTCTCCCCAGCACCATGAAGAATGCAGAGGACAAAACCAGACAGGGGCTGCAGCCCTGACCTCAGATTTCACAGTTACAAAAGGGGGATCTCAACTGTAACGATGTGAGAAGAAACAAGACCCATCAATCATGATGAAAGCCAACACAATGGGCCCTCCCGTTAGGACAGGGGCTCCATTCATCGTCTGTGGCTAACGAATCTCACTTGCTCTGTAAACCTGGCTGTCTTTCCTCAATAAACTTTGTTTCATGCTTGCGAAAAGAAAAGAAAAGAAAAGAAAAGAAAAGAAAAGAAAAGAAAAGAAAAGAAAAGAAAAGAAAAGAAAAGAAAAGAAAAGAAAAGAAAAGAAAAGAAAAGAAAAGAAAAGAAAAGAAAAAGAAAACCAGCACGATGAAAGGAAATAAATAAAATGAAGGACTTACATCTAAGAGAATTGTGTCTATTATGACCAGAAATTAATTTTGATAAGCACATACTCAGAGTTATAAGAAAGGACATAATAGTTCTAAAGTAAGAATGAGTATTTATGAAAGAGAGGGATATTATTAGCAAGAAACCACAACGGATCTTAAAAAATGGAAATGTAACTTCCTGTGACGGGCGGGTTTCACTTGGCCCAGGGTCCTCCAGCCTCATCCATGTTGTTGCAAATGACCGATTTTCCTCTTGTTAAAGGTTGACAGTCTTCCACTGTGTGTATAATATATACCACACTTTGTTTCTTTTTTATTGATGCATAATAGATGTGCCTAGTTTTGGAGTATGTGTGATAATTTGATACATTCATATAATTTGTAAAGATCAAATCGGTGTACTTGGGATGTTCATCACCTTAAATATTTGTCTTTTCTTTGTGCTAGAACTATGTGAGTTCTTCCCTTCTAATTATTTTGAAATATGCAACAGATTATTATAAACTGTAGTCACCTGACTGATTTCTCTAACACTAGGTCTTATTTCTTCTATCAAACTGTATGTTTGTCCTCATTAATCAGCTTCTGCTTATCCCTCTGGCTTCCCTACCCTTGCTGGCCTCCGGTAACCACCGACCTATGCTCCATCTTGATGAGATCCACTTTTTTAGCTCCCACATACGAGTAAGACCGTGCAGAGTCTGTCTTTCAGTGCTTGGTGTATTTCACTGAACTTTATGACCTCCAGTTCCACCCTGTTGCTGCAAATGACAAGATTTCATTCTTCTGGGTGAAGAGTATTCCATTCTTATATGTACCTCATTTTCTTTATCCTTTCATCGGCTGATGAACACTTAGATTGATTCAATGGCTTGAAATAGCCAATTTAAAATAAATAAATAAATGCAAATATATAAAATGCAAATTTTATACCTGCACCAGAAATACTGGATACCGCTCAAGGGCAAATGGATGCCATGGAATGGACTGGAATGTTCCAAAATTATGTAAAACACCAGGAAAATGTGAAATAAAATTTAAAACATGCATATGATAAGTACATAAATTCAAATACTTGACTAATTGCTTGTCCAGAAGCACAAAATAGGGAGAGTAGAAGGGAAGCAATATAAATATTATACAGCAGGGATCCTCAAACTTTTTAAACAGGGGGCCAGCTCACTATCCCTCAGACCATTGGAGGGCTGGACTATAGTTTTAAAAAACTATGGGCCAGGTGTGGTGGCTCACGCCTGTAATCCTAGCATTCTGGGAGGCTGAGACGGGTGGATTGCTCGAGGTCAGAAGTTTGAAACCAGCCTGAACAAGAGCGAGACCCTGTCTCTACTATAAATAGAAAGAAATTAATTGGCCAACTAATGTATATATAGAAAAAATTAGCCGGGCATGGTGGCGCATGCCTGTAGTCCCAGCTACTGGGGAGACTGAGGCAGGAGGATTGCTTGAGCCCAGGAGTTTGAGGTTGCTGTGAGTGAGGCTGACGCCACGGCACTCACTCTAGCCTGGGCAACACAGTGAGACTCTGTCTCAAAAAAATAAAAAATAAAAAAACTATGAACAAATTCCTATGCACACTGCACATATCTTATTTTGAAGTAAAAAAACAAACAGGCAAAAGCACCTGCATGTGGCCCGCGGGCTGTAGTTGGAGGACGCCTGTTATACAGGAAGCTTCCTCCACTTCCAAATGAAGAAAGTGTCCCCTGCAGCTGAGAGTGGACCTGCTCCCCAGCCTGACTCTGAAGTTGTGAGTATTTATTCAAGCGCACAAAAGCGTATTAGACGAGTCTCGTGTCCAGTTCTGTCCTCTGGCCCAGGCGGGAAGGACAGGAAGAAGAAAACCGTCCTTGAGCAGAACCCGACGGAGCCGAGGATGCAGGTCGCACAGGACGCTGTTAAGGGTCAGCCAGTCTAACTTTCCATTCCCCGGGCACTGTGGGGTCTCTGGGTAGGGGAGGGCAGATCTGAGGTTAGGGGGAGGAGGGAGAGGAGGAACATTGTTTCTCCCGGCCTCCAAACGCAGGTTCTCAACGGGGGGGTGGGGGGTGGTGGGGGGGGCACCGTCTAGGGAAGCTTGGAAAGACGTGATAGCCGTTGCTGTTTTTCTTGTTCCACAATGATTGGGGCTTCAACTGATGTTTATAATGAGGGCGCAAAATACACGCTAAAAGTTCCTAAGATGAACAGGATAGTCTCATAGAGTAAAGAAATATCCTCCCTAAAATGCCATTTGTGCCCACGTTGAGAGACTCGGGAAGCCCCCAAGGGCGGTCTGGTGGTTAGAGTGCGACCGCACACTGAAAAGAGAAGTGCTCATGTTCGCAGTAGCCGAGGTTGGGAATGGGAAGAATGTTCCTGGCGAAAAGCAATGTTAAATGCCTGAGGCGATGGATACCCCAGTCACCCTGATTTGATTAATTCACATTGGATGCGTGTATCAAAACATCACATGCACCCTATAAAGACACACAACTATTATGGACCCATAATAATTAAAAATATAAAGAAAAAAACAAAGAAAGAAAAAGAAAAGAGCAGCAGTGCGATTTATCTCGGTCCCTGTGGGGGCGCCGTGTGGCTGTACCAGGCTTCGGCCAGGAAGGCCCCCACGATCACCATGACCACGGCAGCCAGACACAGCCGGACCAGGTTTCCCGTGGTGTAATCGCCTGGCAAAAGGAAAGAGAGAAAGGCTTAAGCATTGACCATAAAAGAGTGTCCCTCCTTCTCAAAGGGATCTGCCAAGTCCGACAGTCATTTGCTCACTTGCACTTCCTGGCCACTGACCAGCTGTATCTTCGTTAAAGTTACAATCACCGAAAACAAAATGCTGGGTTTTGTCAGAGTTGACTGGTCTGTCCATCACCTTTTCTTTTTTTTGTTTTTTGAGACAGAGTCTCACTCTGTTGCCCAGGCTAGAGTGAGTGCCGTGGCGTCAGCCTCGCTCACAGCAACCTCAAACTCCTGGGCTCAAGTGATCCTCCTGCCTCAGCCTCCCGAGTAGCTGGGACCACAAGCATGCGCCACCATACTCAGCTAATTTTATATATATATATATATTTTTTTTTTTAGTTGTCCAGATAATTTCTTTCTATTTTTAGTAGAGACGGGGTCTCGCTCTTGCTCAGGCTGGTCTTGAACTCCTGAGCTCAAACAATCCACCCACCTCGGCCTCCCAGAGTGCAGCGATTACAGGCGTGAGCCACCGCGCCCGGCCATCACCTTTCCTTTATGTTCTCTATTCTTTCATTTCATTGTTCTTCATCTCATTTCTACCTTCCTACATTTCCTATTTCCCTTTTCCAACATGCACTTGGAATCAGGCTTGTTTGCAACATGGAAGACCTAAGGAGCTCCCCAGAGCACTGAAATCCAGCACCCTCTTCCCGCTGCCAGATTCAACTTCACGCGGGCAACGGGCTTTCAAAGGAGCTGGGGCTCAGCATCTTAGCCTTGGGGCGTTGCGTAGCTCAGCTTCACTCAGGAAGAGACTGAGGCTGGCTTTGGTTCTGGCTCCTCTAGAGAAGCCCGTGTTTATCACACTGACCGCCATATTAGAAAAAAATTTGTTTTCCTTGGGGCCACGGTGTTTTATTATGAAAATAGAATTAAAAACTTCAAAACCAAAACGATGCTTTCTAATTGAATGAAAAATGTGTTCTTTTTTATTGTCTTCCGTGCATGAGTTACATGCAACTTGAAAAATAGATCTTGCAGCTCCCCAGGTGAACAGATGCTTTGAGTTACACATGCTTGTAGTCCCAGCTACTTGGGAGGCTGAAGCAGGAGGATCGCTTGAGTCCGGGAGTTTGAGGTTGCTGTGAGCTAGGCTGACGCCACGGCACTCACTCTAGCCTGGGCAACAAAGTGAGACTCTGTCTCCAAAAAAAAAAAAAAAATAATAATAATAGCAGAACAAATGCTCTTCCATTAGAAAAACTTCCCCTAAATCGTGCAAAACCTTACCCATCACCCAGATTTCAAGATGGTTGCTGGGCTGTGAGGCCAAGAAAGGAGCCCTCGTCTGGTAGTACACACAGCTGTAGCTCCCGGCGTCACCGACTGCCAGGTCCTGAAGGGAGAACTGGGCCCTGTTCTGTTCGGGGCTCCGCAGCTGCATGGGGGCGGAAGCCCCCGCCTTCAGCAGAGCGAACATCGTGGGCTGAGTCGTAGCGTCTGGCTTCTCGCACTGAAGAGTCAAGTTTCCTCTTGCAAATACTTTATGATTTTGGTGGGTTTTGAGGGAAGGTTTAGGTAAGTGTCCTGTAAGAGAAGTTGGGCTCTGGGGTCCTGAGGGTCCCCTTGGGTCCCGCACTCACCCTGGCTCTCCCGGCGGGGGTTCCCGTGGAGGGAAGGAGGTTACAACCACCTGATCTCTCCCTCTTGCCACTCGACTCCAGGAAAGAGATGTTTCCTCCTCCAAGTCCCGGATAAAACCCAGCTCTTCAATTCTGCTCCTGTCTCTGTCTCGCCATCCCCAACTACTCTGGAGACGGGACCCCTTTTCTTCCTCTCCCCCGTCCCAGGGATCGCCACCGTCATTCCAAGGCGCCCCCTCCTCACCTGTGACCAACAGCAGAAGGACGTCGCTGGGCTGTGACCTTGTGTCGGGGGACGCCTGTCTGTAGTATTCGCAGGTGTACTCTCCCGCGTTTCTGATTTGGAGGTCAGCGAGGTGAAATTCGCCCGGGCCCTCTGGGGAACCAGGTGACTGCGGCAGCTCCAGAGCAGCCCCTCCCTTTCTGAGAGCAAAGTGCACGCCCCTGGCGGGAGTCCAGCATCGCAGGGTCACGTTGCTGCCGGCTGGGGCCACCGAGCTGGGCCAGGCACCGAGGGAGGGCTTGGGCAGGGACCCTGGAAGGACGCAGAGCCCGGCCGGGTCTGGCTCGCTCACCTGCTCTCAGGACCCATTTAAAGAAAGGGGAGGGAAAGGGGGGAGGGGAATTTGGGATGAGGGACCAAGGAGGGCTTAATCGAAGAAATACCCACCTTGTTCAGTTACGTTTCTTTGATCAGCACAGAACCCTGTAAAAGAATCATCATGAGACACAAGCACCTGCCCGGAGGCAGCATATTAGTCCCGCCCTGAGCCCTGGGGACACCCCAGAGGCTCCTGCTGAGGACGGACCCCTGGAGGTCGGGCACTGGGAGTCCTCATTGTCCCCACGCTGGAGTGTGGCTGTGGCTCCTGTCTCAGCCCCTCCGCTGTCCTCACAGAGATTTGCCAGAAGCACTGCAGGCTGCTCTCGCCGGGAGCTCCAGGCCCTCCCTTGGCTGTGTGACAGTCCACAAATCCTTCTACCCTCATCTTTATCCTGAACCACTCTTGGTCTTACCATTTCTGGGAGAGCCCGTGATTTGTTTTGTACCACGCTAACCGTGGGGAGTTGGGGGAAGCCTGAGGACTCAGGCGACCTAGTGTCACTCCTGACCTTGTGGAAGGCTCTAAGTGGCCATCGGGAGTCTCCTGAGAGTGTCATCTGGGATAGGGTGACCGGGAACCATCCCCGGGAATAAAGGCTACTTGGAGCCTTGAGTGACATCAATTAAAACAGAAACCATTTGCTCGTAAAATCTTTTTTTTCTTTTTTTTTGAGACAGTCTCTCGCTTTGTTGTCCAGGCTAGAGTGAGTGCCATGGCGTCAGCCTAGCTCACAGCAACCTCAAACTCCTGGGCTCAAGCAATCCTCCTGCCTCAGCCTCCCGAGTAGCTGGGACTACAGGCATGCGCCACCATGCCCGGCTGATTTTTTCTATATCTATTAGTTGGCCAATTAATTTCTTTCTATTTATAGTAGAGACGGGGTCTTGCTCTTGCTCAGGCTGGTTTCAAACTCCTGACCTCAAGCAATCCGCCCGCCTCCGCCTCCCAGAGTGCTAGGATTACAGGCGTGAGCCACCGCGCCCGGCCTGCTCGTAAAATCCTAACGGAGTTTATAAAGTTTCTGCACCTGGCACTGCGGGAGACACGTGGTGCCGTCAGCCTGCGGCACCTGGAGGTGCTCTTTGCCGTCCGCTCAGCATCCCCGCGCCTGCGCAGCTCCCGGCACGCAGCGGGACTTCAACAAATGTGCACTGACCAACTGGCGAGTCGCCCCAGTGCAAGCGTGGCTCAGAGAGATGTCACCCGAATGGTAAAAGATGCAAACTTATAATAACGTTCTTTATTCCTCCCGCCGGTCGACCAGCCCTAAGAAATGAGAGCCCTGTGGATTACCCTTGCGTGTAGGGATCAGAAAATATGGTGATGACAGAAATATGTCACTACGACCAAAGAAGGTAAGACCCACACGCTGTCCCTGTGAGTAGAAAACAGGCTTTCTTGGTACCTGCAAACAGGCGTCCTGAGGGGCACCCCTGTTCCACGCGTTTTGGACCACTCCTCTTATATCTCCTTAGAATTTTCCCCAGACCGTCATCTTCTCTCTCACCCTAAGGACATTTCCATTCTGAAGACCCCGTGCGAGCATCCCTCTCAATTCCTCATCATGACTCAGTGGAAACAGCAGTGACTTTGGAGCCAGGTGGGTCTGGGTTTGAATTGCAACTTTTCTGCTCATGCGTTGTGTGACCCTGGCCGGGAATCCTCAGCTCCGGGACTCAGAGTCCTCATGTGTCAATGTGGGCCTGATTCCTACCACGCAGGATTTTATTTTTAAGGACACAGTGTGGACTATGAACGATGGATGCTGCTATATGGAATGGTTTTAGGTGACGCAATGGCACAGTGGCATCGGAAAAATGTTACCTTTTCAAATCACTTTAATGTCTTTCATCATAAGGAGAAGAACTTTTAAGATTAGTGCTAGACTTTAGTACACACCTCTAACACTGGGTATTTAATGCCCTTTGTAATAAAGTAGTAGCCTCAGAAACTTGACCAGAAATGGCATGTAACTAGAATGCCCTAACATTTTCTTCCTTTTCATTGTATATATGGTTACATGAACCTTCTAATTTTGGTAAGTAACATTGAATTTTCTTTTAAATTTTGCTTTTTTGTTTGTTTGGTTTTTTTTGTTGTTGTGGTTTTTTTGTTTTTTTTTTTTGAGACAGTTGGAGTGCAGTGTTGTGATCATAGCTCACTGTAACCTTGAACTCTGGTACTCAAGCAATCCTCCCATCTCAGCCCCTCAAGTAGCTAGGACTACAGGTCCACACACCACTGCACCCAGCTAATTCTGAAATTTCTTTTGTAGAAACAAGGGTCTCACTATGTTGCCGAGGGTGGTCTCGAATTCCTGGCCTTACACAATCCTCCTGCCTTGGCCTCCCAAAGTGCTAGGATTACAGATGTGAGCACCATGTTTGGCCTAAATTTTTTTTTTATTTAGACTATTGATATGACATTTCAATCTTCAAACAAATACACTTATTTAAATAAAAATGTTGAGAAAATGAAAGTAAAATTTTAAGTAAATAAAGGAAAGGTAGGCCAGGCGAGGTGGCTCACGCCTGTAATCCTAGCACTCTGGGAGGCCGAGGTGGGAGGATTGCTCGGGGTCAGAAGTTCGAAACCAGCCTGAGCAAGAGTGAGACCCTGTGTCTCTACTATAAATAGAAAGAAATTAATTGGCCAACTAATATATATAGAAAAAATTAGCCGGGCATGGTGGCGCATGCCTATAGTCCCAGCTACTTGGGAGGCTGAGGCAGGAGGATCGCTTAAGCCCAGGAGTTTGAGGTTGCTGTGAGCTAGGCTGATGCCAGGGCACTCGCTCTAGCCTGGGCAACAAAGCGAGACTCTGTCTCAAAAAAAATAAAAAATAAATAAAAATAAAAATAAAGGAAAGGTGGTGTCAGCATATAGGACAGCTGTTGGATGCAGAATATGAATAAATATCTACATATTGAAAAACACTCGGTGGGTAAAATGTACACACAGCTTCCAGTAAGGTTCCTGGCGCACATGAAGCAATCAGTGAAGACAAGCCAACGTTATTATTTCTCTTTACAATCTTCAATGTACCCCTGCCCCAACGTACAGATCCAAGGGACTTACCGAAACAGAAGAAGGAAAGTAAATCAGGGATCATACTGGCCCTGCAGTCTGTTCCAAGGACCCTTCTTGAATTTTTAGTCACAAGAGGGACGACTGGTCATGTGGACAGTAATGTCTTTGCTCCAGCCCTTCTCTTCCTTCCTCTCACGTGACTTACAGGTTTTGTGTCACAACTACATTCAGGAAATGAGAAGTCAAAACCTTCTGCAGGTCTTAATTTATGCAAAATCTTTATCTGATCATAGTCAAATTAAGGTCCCAAATTCTAACACATCTACATGAGCCAGAAATTCCTAAAGCCAGGATCTGAAGGATTCTGCCGACAGATGGAAAGCGGTTGATATAGATATATACACAATTTTGAGAATTCTCTGGCTAATAAAAAAGATGCTGGACAGTGGTATTGAATGAAGAAATCGATGTTAGCAATTTTTTTTTTTTTTGAGATAGAATCTCACTCTGTTGCCTGGCCTAGCATGCCGTGGCATCAGCCTAGCTCACAGCAACCTCAAACTCCTGGGCTCAAGTGACCCTCCTGCTTCAGCCTCCCAAGTAGCTGGGACTACAGGCATGCATCATGATGCCCAGCTAGTTTTTTCTATTTTTAGTAGGGATGGGGTCTCACTCTTGCTCAGGCTGATCTTGAATTCCTGAGCTCAAGAGATCCTCCTGCCTTAGTCTTGCAGAGTGCTAGAATCACAGGCATGAGCCACTGTGCCCAGCCTAGTGAATATTTTTGAATGGCTATTAAATATGAGGTGCATCTCTAAAATAAATGTGCAGAGAATGAGCAAGATTGTGCTTCGTGCATTTAAAAACAGATTTAGTCTACAGTTACATTCTTGTTAAGCTTTTGCTTTAAATTGGAAAATATGACATAGTTGTTAGTAAGTCAGGCATGTATATTATCAATAGGGTGAACTCTAAAAGAATTGTACAAGAAACAAAGCAGAGGTAAAAATAATAGAGAAGTTAAAATGACATACTACAGATAATTGAATAATTTTTTAAAACAAAGAAGTTGGGAATAAGGAAACATAAAAGAGATGGACAAATTGAATAGCAAGATCCTACAGTATTGGTAATTGCATTACATGTACATGGATCAAAAATCCAATTAAAAGACTATATATATATTTTTAAAATCTCAATGCTGTTTTGTTTTCAGGATAAACACTTTAAGCACATAAGAGCTGAAAGAAAAAAGGTACAAAAATATATGCCATACAAACACCAGGCAAAGAAAGCTGACATGGTAAATTAATATCACATTAAGTAGACTTTAAGGCAAGAAATATTATTAGATATGAAGATAAATATTTCTTAATGATAAAATATTCAATTCAAGAGAAATACACAATAATCATAACTTTGTATGTGCCTAATAATATATGTATAATACCCATAAAAATTAATAATTATAAAGGAATAAAACCTATAATCATATCTTGGATTTTTACACACTTTTCTCAATATATTTTTAAAAGTTAAAAAAAAAGAAAGAATAGAAAAAAAGTAAATAAAATACCATTTTGTTCTATCCATTTGATAAACTTTTTTAAAGCTAAAGTCTAATATTGGATAGAATTTTAGAAAATGGCACATGCATAATCAGTTTTTAAACTGATAAATCAATGCTGGTTACTAAATGGCAACTAGGTTATAAAGCTCAACTCCCAATCTGCAAATGTTTATAGCTTTCCACTTGGGAAATTAACTCTCAGTAGTTTACCCTAAGGAATAATCAAGGACATCCAAAAGATCTACCAGTCATTCATTTTAGTTACTTTTATAGTAGCAAATAAATTGGAAACAATACTAATATTAATGATCAGAAGGAGGAGGTTGATTTGTTACAAGTTCCATAGAGTGAAATACTATGTAACAATTTAAACCATTTTGAGGAAGCAATTTATAACCATGCTGTGAAAAAGTACTCATTGTCATGAAACACTATTTAAAGGTATTGGTATATGACAATTAGCATAACAGTTCAGGAGATAGAATATGAATCATAACAGGAGAATATATCTCTCTCAGGAATTTTTTTCTTATTTACCACTTCCAAATATTTTCAAAAAAGGTTAGCATTAAAAAATGTTAACCACTTTATTAAGGTATGATTAACATGTAAAAAGCTGCATATATTTAAGTACACAATCCGGTGAATTTGGGGATAGATATACACCCATAAAAGTATCACCACCTTCAAAGGCATAGACATATTCACCACCTCCAAAAGCTTTCTCCAAACCTTTTATTATTAGTATTATCATTATTATTTTCCATGGTAAGAACAATTAACATTAAGATCTACCCTCTTAACAAATTTTAAGTATACAATCCAGTATTGTTAGCTATAGGCACCATACTGTATAGCAGGTGTCTAGAACTTATTTAAATATCTCGCATAACTAAAACTTTATACCTTCTGTCATGTCCCCATTTCCCTCTCTCTCTTGCCCCTGACAACCATCAGCCTACTTCTATGAGTTTAACTATTTTAGATTCCACATGTAAATGAGGTCATACAATATTTGTCTTTCTGTGTCTAGCTCATTTCACTTAGCATAATGTTCCACAGGTTCATCCAAGTTGTTGCAAGTGACAGAATTTCCTCCTTTTTAAATCCTGACTAACAACAGTCCATTGTATGCATACACCACGCTTTCTTGATCCATTCATCCATCGATGTATAACTAGGTTACTTCAGTATCTTGGCTATTGTGAATAATGCTGCAATGAAAAGTGCAGTGTGGGTATCTCTTTGAGTCACTGATTTCTATTCAGAAAGTGTGCCTTTGTAAATAAATATCTCTTTATTTGAAAATGTATTTTGCTGACTACAGCAGGTGGGTTTAAGTATGTAGGTTAAGGGATCAATTGCTAGATGATCTGAATTGCTCTGCGTAAAAATGAGTTAAGAAATTTGAAGTGGGGCTAAAATAGGAATCAGATGAGTGACACTAATGGAGCCAGGGACATGTGCACTGCACTGGGAACAGGAGGGACAAAATCAGCAGTGGGGTGTGCGATATAAAACTCTATCTCTTCTGTAAAATATTGAACAAAAATCTACATTGCTTTCTCATGATGTTCATGCAAATAAATTCTTTAGGAAAGTGAAGAGTTGGTGACTGTAACATCCTTTGTTAGGGCCTTCGGGAAATTAAGGTGATGTCAAGTACATCTTCTCAACTGGACAAAGAATCTCTCCTAGAAAACCTAGCAATATGCACCTATAGTAGCCTGATTTGTCCAAAATACCATAATTAAATCTACAGGGAGAATGATGTCTCAAAAAGAACTGTGGCTATGTATTCTACCAGATGGAATGGGCTGGAATCAAATATGTGGGAAACCCATCATGTTTCTGAGAGAGCTGCAATGGCAAAAGTGTGGCCAGCATGAACTTAAAGAGGCTCTGTAAAGACTTCTGGGGCCTAACTCTACAGGCAGAAAGCGAGCTGAGAAATCTGCTCATCCATCAAGAGGGACGTATTTTCCAGAGTCTCCTTCACAAGTGGACAAGGACGGGTGATAAAAGAAAGACATCTCAGAGGGAAAAGCCAAGACCTCTGGAGGAATTCCCAGTGGGCTGGGAATTCACTCCCGAGGAACAGAACTGATACCTTATCAAAGAACATTTCCACCCCTAGAGTAGCAGCATCTGCCCAGTGCGATTTCAAAATTGCTATGAGCCAGGGACTACTGTGTGCCTCCCATGGGGACTTCTCCCTTTCCAATGGGAGTGTTGAGGTTATCCACCCTTATTTTTCTACTTTGTAGTGGATGTGTGGAGACAGCTAACTTGTCTTTTCGGTTTGTAACTACTGGATCAAAAGGAGCCACATTCAGATTGGACAATGATCACTAGATCCTGGATTTAAAGCCTGATGCTATTATTGGATAAAAACTTTGGGGAGTTCTTGTTTGGGAATGAGCATACTTAGTACATGGAATATATATGAATAATTTGTGGCCAAAAAGTCATACTGCTATAGATTGCATTAATAGCCCTTGGGCTTTTGATTAAGCAGTGTTATTTGCTTTGGTCGATAGGATAAGATATAATATAGTGACAATGTTTTAGTTCCAACCTAAGTCCTTAGAGGCACTGCATGTTTTGATTCACATTCTTGTGCATCTTCTATCTCTAGGAGAAGAACCTGTGAGGGCTCACATACTGTTCGCAGGAGGAGGATGCAGAACATGTGGACAAGAGCCAAGCCACTCCGTCTGAAATGCAGATACAGCTAGGCAGAAATAAGCCAAGCTGAGAGAGATGGCACGTGGGTGTACATACATTCACACACACACTCCTGTTACTAGTTTTCATCGAACCTTGTGATTTCAAATCTTAATAAAAATTAAAACTCACTTTCCATTGGCAATTTGTTGGAAATTTAACTCTTCAGAAATCATACTAAAAAAAAGTCACTTGCAGGACAAGGTTGAGATTGAATTAGAAGGTGATGAGCCTACATGAGCCTGAGACCATGTGTCTTTCATGACAGAGTGGCCCAGACTTGGGATTTTTCTTCACTTTGTCTTCTTTTCCAACCTGAACCCCTTCAGTAATTTCAGTCCAATCTGAGGAACTGGATCTATTGTGCACTCTCAGAGAAGGTGTGAGAATCGACTCACCCATTACAGAGCTGTTGGCCAGGCATAGTTTGGCCTCAAGGGAAATCCCCAGTGGACACTAAATCCTACGAGAACCCCCCAGCTCCGCCTGCTGTTCCTAGGCAAGTGCAGAATGAGGTAGAGCCAGGAACGCCTGACAGCGTGAACAAAGGAGGTGGCCATGCAGAGCCTATGATCTATTTGAGTTCTGCACCAATATCTCAGCCGTTCGTTAATCATTGCATAATCCCTGACGAATTCAAATTAACCTAAGCACGGGAGGGAATGTTCCCAGCGATCTGTTCCAGATGAAAAGTATTTGGTAGAGAACTACACCTAGAAGAATATATTCAAGGAATATTTAACGTCGCTGCCAATCACCTCACTAAACTCTAATATTCATTGTTTCCTAAATCACTTTGAAATGTCCTTTATCCCCAGTGGTAACTGACCTCAGCTGCAACCATGGTATTAGGAATCTGCTGGTTTATGTAAGACACTAACATGTTTTGGGCAGACCTCTCTGGAAAGCATTTTCTTCATTTCTTTAAAAGTGAAACTCAAGCTTAACCACACAATCACACTCTTGGGAATTTACCCCAGAGCAATGACAGTGCGTGTTCACACACACGTCTGCACACCAGTGTTCACTGCAGCTTCACTTGTAACAGCCCCAGGCTGGAAACAACCCCAATGTCGTCCAGGGCTGGACGGACAAGCAAACGGCGGCACATCCACGCAATGAAACGCTCCTCAGCAGCAAAGAAGGAATGAACTGTTGATACACACAGCAACTTTTTTATTACTTGTATTTTCTTTTAAATGGTTTATTATGTATTGCTAGGTACTGAACCCTGCCAAAGTGCACAGTCAGGGGCATTGAGGACAGGAAAACAGGGAAAATGGGAGGCAAGGATCAGACAAGGAGAATTCCAGGGATTCTTTTATATTTTTTTTTTTTTTGAGACAGAGTCTCACTCTGTTGAGTTCACAGCAACCTCAAACTCCTGGGCTCAAGTGATCCTCCTGCCTTAGCCTCCAAGTAGCTGGGACTACAGGCATGTGCCACCATGCCCGGCTAATTTTTTTGTATATATATTAGTTGTCCAATTAATTTCTTTCTATTTATAGTAGAGACGGGGGTCTCGCTCTTGCTCAGGTTGGTTTCGAACTCCTGAACTCAAACGATCCACCTGCCTCGGCCTTCCAGAGAGCTAGGATTACAGGCGTGAGCCACCGCGCCCAGCCCATTTCTTTCTATTTTTAGTAGAGACGGGGTCTTGCTCTTGCTCAGGCTGGTCTCGAACCCCTGAGCTCAAGCAGTCCTCCCTCCTTGGCCTCCCAGAGTGCTAGGATTACAAGCGTGAGCCACTACACCCGGCCAGGATTCTTTTTCTTTAAAGTTTTGTTGAGTTATAATTGGTATAAAAATTACATATATTTAATGTATACATTGCATATGCTTGGACATATGCAGACACCCATGATGCTATCACCACAATCAAGGTGCCGAACATAGCTATCATATTTTTTTCATTTTCATTAACACACAATAATTTGAGTGAATCTCACAGGCATGGTGCGGAGTGAGAAGAGCCAAGCTCCAGGGCTGAGGTAATGTATGACCCCATTTATGTAAAATTCTCGAGGCGATAAAGATGCGGAGATGCAGAGCGGGTTAGAGAGAGATTACACAGAGGCGGCACGAGGGAGTCCCTGTGTGGTGGTGGGACGGTCTCTGCCTTGATTGTGGTGGTGGTTCTGTAAAGATATGCAGGGGATAAGATGTCAGAGAACTACACCCACAGACACGCCAAGAAAAGTAAAAAAAGAGAAACAGGTTATGCACAAACAGATGCTATCTGAGTAACATCTGTAGTCCTGTTAATTGCACGGTGCCAATACCAGTTCTCTGGCTTTGATGATGTACTATTGTTATATTACTGTCGGGAGGAGCTGGCTGTGGGTATGCTGGAACTCTACTATCTTTTGTGAAGCCACAGCTATTTTAAAATAAAAATTAGTTTTAAAAAGTATCTTGGGCAAGACTTCAGATGGGGTAGGATGGACCTCAGAGTGGGCGGAGCCACACACGCAGGATTTTGGGGGAAGATGTGGTCATGGACTGCTTCTTGTTTCCTGAGTCGGTTGCAAGAAGGAAACCGTGCACCAGGGGGTGTGGAGGTCCAGGGGCTCAGAGCAGGACCTCCACCTGCACGTCCTGGGGCAAAGTGGCAGGGAGAGGGCTGTGTCTGCCCCAGGCCTGCTCCTCCTTTGGACTGCAAGACTGAAGACGGGATCTCGGTTCAGGAAGAAGGGGCGCTATGATCACGGAGTTCCTGTCCCTGCTTTGCCTTGGTGAGTCTCCAGGACTGGGGCACACGGGTTTGGATGGCCAGGACAGTGCACGGGGCAGTGGAAGTTAAGCTGGGAAACAAGCAGAAATGATGCCTTGCATGCACGTACTACACGTGCTGGGTCAGATCTGTGGGCTGGGGGTGTCACACGCATTAGCTCTGGCGCCCACACTCAAGAGATGGGGCCCCCGACTGCAGAGACATGTGGCGCCGCCCTCTGTGTGCTCAGCTGGGGAACGCAGAGCTCTGATGGGATCTGGGGGTCCGTGTCCTCTAAACACCATGGCACGCCCATGAATGTTCCAAAGCAGTAGGGAAGGGCTGGGTTGTAAGATCTACACAAGGTGCAAAGTTGTGAATAAGAAGATTTTCTGAGCAGGCCTATGCTTAGGCTGACTTTAAGCATCCTCAGTGTGAACCCAGTGTAATCAGGCAGACCTCAGATTGTGGAAAGGGAGATCTGGATTGTGATCTTGGCCCTATGACATAGGAGCTGTGGACTTTGCACGAGCAGCCCCACCTCACCAAGCCCCTGTTCCTCCCTGTAGCAGTGGGCAGTGTGGTGGACCTCAGCATGCTTCATCTGCCCCAGTTCCTTCCTCCTTCTCTAGGGGTGACTCCACCCCGCCACACGCTTGTGCCTGAGGGGTGGCTGTCGACCCCCACGCCCAAGTCTCCAGCCTCAGGACAAGTGAACTGATCAACCAAGACACTGACCTCATCCACCCTGTGTTCATTTCCTGAGGCTGCCATGCCAAAATGCCACAAGCAACAGAAACGTATTCTCTGACAGTTGTGGAGACCAGAAGTCTGAAATCAAGGTGTCAGTGTTGATTGTTTCTGGGGGCTCTGCGGGACTGTTCCCAGCCTCTCTTCCAGCTTCCAGTGATAACTGGCGCTCCTTGGTGTTATTCACCTTGCAGAGACATCTCTCCAATCTCTGCCTCTGTCTGCATGTGGCTGTCTTCCCTCCGTGTCTCTGTCTCTGTCTCTTCTCCTCTTCTTATAAGGACACTGCTTGTATTGGATTAGAGATCAGCCTACTCAGCTAGACCTCAGTTTGGCTTAGCTCATTACATCTGCAAAGACCAAATAATACTGTTTCCACATAAGGTCACGTGCACAGGAGTTAGGACTTGAACCTATCTTTTCAGGGGCACACAAATCAACCCGTATCAACCCCTAACCACCCTTTGGGCCATAATTGTCGTTCCAGGAATGGATCTATGATGCAAGATGAGTCGGTCCAGTTCTGTTGAGAAGTTTCTTAGACTGGCATGGAGGTGCAAACTTCTTTCCTCTATGAGAGGGAGCTTTCAAAGATGCAGGGCTGTAGCTTCTTGCAGCCCTGCTCCCAGGCTGGTGGTCCTATCCAGCCAATGTTCATAAAGAGCTAGATGTGCAAACGTAATGCCTGACAGCACTAAGCCCCTGGAATCGGCTGTTCTGGAGGCCAGTCTCCCACTCCACTGACTGAGTTTGCTTACGTGAGCTAATACAATTCATCATTCTTCGGCTCCACCTTATTTCGTGTGAACTTTTGACATTTAAGCTCATGCATGTCTTGATTAGAAGGGCAAAAGTACTTAACATATATAAAGTTTTAAACAGTTATGGATGCAAAATTCACATAACAAAGTTAGCCATTTAAGAGCGTACAGCTCAGTGACGTTTAGCACATTCGCAATGTTGTGCAACCAACACCTTTGTCAGTCCCTGGACACTTGCGTCAGCCCTAAAGGAAACACTACGCCCACTGGGCAGCCACTCTCCTCTCCTTCCTCCCTGCAATTCCTGATGACCACTGATCTGTTTTCTGTCACTCTGGATGTCGCTTCTCTGGGTATATCTTACAAACGGAATCATAAATGTGTGACCGACCTTTTGTGTCTGGCTCCTTTCACTGAGTATGAAGTCTCTGAGGTTCATTTACAATGTAGCATGTGTCAGAACTGCGTTTCTTTCTATGGCTGAATAATACTCTACATAATAGTTTTAAGCTCTCCAGATGATGTATTTAAAGGATCTGTTAAATTGTAGATCCCCAACAATTGGTAGTTTTTATTATCATCTTTTTCTAGGGAACTGTGGTTGCTAATGTCACCTGTCCCTCCCTACCTTGGTTGAAGGTAATAGCACCTAACTAGCATGCACGTTGCGTAGCTCTTCATTTGACGCACGTAAACATGTATGCAGAGACTGTACTAAGTGTCAAGTGCATGGTAAGTGACAAATGCATGAACCACAGTAGCTGCATGGTGAAGGATAGCTATGTGTAGAGGACCTGCTGAGTAATACAGGTGTGTAAACGGCTGACGTATGTAAAGAAACTGCTAAACGGTAAATACATGGTAAATGGTACTTGCACGAAGATGGTGGATGTACATAGAGCTCGTAAATTATGGTAAGTAGTTGATGTGTGTAAAGAGCTCACTAAATGGTAGATACACGGTCACTGGTAACTTTTGTGTTGTGATTATTTCCTGAGAAGTATGGTTCTTGATGTTGCCATTCCTCCCTACCAGGATTTTCCTAATACTCCAAAGAGCTAACCATACGCCTATCTTCACACTTTGCTTTTTCAATGAGTGTCAATGAGTCTCTTCCCCTTAAGATAGACTTTTCCATTGTAGCCAGTTCTCCTTGGCTGAGTCAAGTGTGATCCTTTATTAAGAATAAAGGAACCACTGTCTGAACAGAAGCTTGGCTGACAGCAGCAATGAGATGACTGACTGTAAAGAGCAGGACCCTGACACCTGGGACCCCTGGCCACCCAGAAGCTGATGTCCTCCCTATCAGTCCAGGCCAATCCTGCAGCTAATGCAGCCTCAGCCCACATCGAGCCCCCACCTCATTCCTTCTCAGTGAAGCTTGGGGGTCCACGTTGCATGTCAGCACCTGGGTCAAAGCAAGGGACACTAGATAACCTCGGGCTGATCACATGCCCCTGTGGTGACCCCTGGCCCCGGCCGGGGGGTGGGTGCTGGCAGCTTTGGTGACTCCAGAAAACAAGAGACAGATGCCCTGAGACACTCTTTTTTTTTTTTTTTTTTTTTTGAGACATAGTCTCACTCTGTTGCCCGGGTTAGAGTGAGTGCCATGGCGTCAGCCTAGCTCACAGCAACCTCAAACTCCTGGGCTCAAGTGATCCTCCTGCCTCAGCCTCCTGAGTAGCTGGGACTTCAGATATGCGCCACCATACCCAGCTAATTTTTTTTCTATATCTTTTTAGTTGGCCAATTAATTTCTTTCTATTTATAGTAGAGATGGCGTCTCGCTCTTGCTCAGGCTGGTTTCGAACTCCTGACCTTTAGTGATCCTCCTGCCTTGGCCTCCCAGAGTGCTAGGATTACAGGCGTGAGCCACCACGCCCGGCCTCTGAGACACTCTTGTGTCCCTAGGAAAAGTCTAGCTTCACCCAGAAACAAACTCTGTGACTGAGGCCCCATTTTCCCCACAGGTTTATAGCTCCCTTCCCAGAGGGCAATTCCAAGACCGGAGCACAGAAAAGGGAGGGGCTCACATATGTACAAATCAAAGCCACAAGTGAGGAGAGCGCTTGGAACCAGAAAATATCTTGAAGGGAGGGGGGCAAATTCTCTCTGTTGGAATGAAGGAGACCCCCCCCCACACACACACACACACACACTCCACTGTAAAGTAACCTTTGGATTAATCAAATGGTAAAGGAAAAAACTGCAATCATGGCAAACGTGAGAAGAAAACCTAAGTCAAGGCCGGGCGCAGTGGCTCACGCCTGTAATCCTAGCACTCTGGGAGGCCGAGACAGGCAGATTGCTCGACATCAGGAGTTCGAAACCAGCCTGAGCAAGACCCTGTCTCTACTAAAAATAGAAATAAATTAATTGACCAACTAAAACTATATATATACAAAAATTAGCCAGGCATGGTGGCGCATGCCTGTAGTCCCTGCCTGTAGTCCCAGCTACTCGGGAGGCTGAGGCAGGAGGATTGCTTGAGCCCAGGAGTTTGAGGTTGCTGTAAGCTAGGCTGACTCCACAGCACTCACTCTAGCCCGGGCAACAGAGTGAGACTCTGTCTCAAAAAAAAAAAACCTAAGTCAATGTTAGATGATTTGTAGACAGTGAAAGAGGGAATCATCATAAAAGCGATTCAAAAAAATCAGAAAATGTTACTGGAATTTTCTATATACACATAACTTCTAAACGACAAACACTGGGACAAAAGTAAAAGGTCAAAGGTAAACCTGAGAAAACACCTGCAAGGAACGTGACAGATTTTTAACAAATTAGTTGTGCATTCTCTGCCTGATTTGCACTCAAAGACAAGCACACGATTTCTCTCTCACCGAGGTTTCTCTTCCAGGGCTGAGTCTGGGCCATGAAGAGGAGAAGAATGGTGAGTTCTCCGCGTACACTGTTTCTTGCTGCACCTCCTGTGTCTTCCTTTAATCCTCTGAATTCCAGGAGGGGCTTTACAGTCATCAAGCTAAAGGCTCACGTTACTCTCTGAACTCTTTCCAGAGAGACTTCCCAAACCCTCCCTCCGCGCCTGGCCCAGCTGGGTGGCCGCGCGCGACAGCAGCGTGACGCTGACGTGCCAGGCTCCCTTCCCGAATGCAACGTTCGAGCTGCGCAAGGCGCACGAGCCTAGGGACCCGCGGGAGCAGAGCTCGGCCGGCCGGGGGGCTGCGTTCCCCCTCTCCCGCCTGCGGCCTGAGGACGCCGGGAGGTACTTCTGCGCCTACAAGACCCGAGCCTCCGACGCGTGGTCAGAGGCCAGCGAGCACGTGCAGCTGGTCGTCACCGGTGAGGACGGCCGTGGCTTCGCTCTCTGGTGCACACCTTCCTTCTCCTGCGGTGGGAGCTGGCGCGGGTAGAAGCCACCGGGAAGCAGAACGGTAGACGCAGCGCCTCCAATGTAGGGGACCGAGCGTGGGGCGAGATCCCCTGCGGGGCGTGAGCGGCCGTGAGGTGGGGGTGGGAGAGTGCTTTAGAACAGCGTCCCCGGGCTTTCTCGCACCAGGGACCAGTTTTCGCAGACTGCGGGTGGGGGGTTGTTTTCGGGATGATTCAAGCGCAGCACGCTTATTACATCTGCAGCGGCTCCCCAGCGCTGGCATCACCGCTCGGCTCCGTCTCGGGTCACCAGGCGTTAGGTTCTCCTAAGGAGCGCGCAGCCTGGGGCTCTCGCTGGCGCAGTGCACAGCAGGGTTCCAGCTCCTGCGAAAGTCTCCTGCCGCCGCTCATCTGGCGGGGCGGGGCTCAGGTGGTGGCTGATCTGGCAGGGCGGGGCTCAGGTGGTGGCTGATCTGGCGGGGCGGGGCTCGGGTGGTGGCTGATCTGGCGGGGCGGGGCTCAGGTGGTCGCTGATCTGGCGGGGCGGGGCTCAGGTGGTCGCTGATCTGGCGGGGCGGGGCTCAGGTGGTGGCTGATCTGGCGGGGCGGGGCTAAGGTGGTGGCTGATCTGGCGGGGCGGGGCTAAGGTGGTGGCTGATCTGGCGGGGCGGGGCTAAGGTGGTGGCTGATCTGGCGGGGCGGGGCTCCGGTGGTGGCTGATCTGGCAGGGGCGGGGCTCGGGTGGTGGCTGATCTGGCAGGGCGGGGCTCGGGTGGTGGCTGATCTGGCGGGGCGGGGCTCAGGTGGTCGCTGATCTGGCGGGGCGGGGCTCAGGTGGTCGCTGATCTGGCGGGGCGGGGCTCAGGTGGTCGCTGATCTGGCAGGGCGGGGCTCAGGTGGTCGCTGATCTGGCAGGGCGGGGCTCGGGTGGTGGCTGATCTGGCGGGGCGGGGCTCAGGTGGTCGCTGATCTGGCAGGGCGGGGCTCGGGTGGTGGCTGATCTGGCGGGGCGGGGCTCAGGTGGTGGCTGATCTGGCGGGGCGGGGCTCGGGTGGTGGCTGATCTGGCGGGGCGGGGCTCGGGTGGTCGCTGATCTGGCGGGGCGGGGCTCGGGTGGTCGCTGATCTGGCGGGGCGGGGCTCAGGTGGTCGCTGATCTGGCAGGGCGGGGCTCGGGTGGTCGCTGATCTGGCGGGGCGGGGCTCAGGTGGTCGCTGATCTGGCGGGGCGGGGCTCAGGTGGTGGCTGATCTGGCGGGGCGGGGCTCGGGTGGTGGCTGATCTGGCGGGGCGGGGCTCGGGTGGTGGCTGATCTGGCGGGGCGGGGCTCAGGTGGTGGCTGATCTGGCGGGGCGGGGCTCGGGTGGTCGGGAGCGTGGGAGCTTTGCCCACTTGCCCGCTGCTCACCTCTCGCTGCGTGGCCGGGTTCCTACCAAGCCACAGACCAGTACCGGTCCGCGGCCCGGGGGTTGGGGACCGCAGTTTTAGAATACAGCCAATTAATAGGGAATCTGAGGTACAGTACGGCTAACGGATCCGGAGGTGAGCTCCACCGAGCCCCAGTTCCCGAGGGAAGGGCATGCCTCGCTCTGAGGGCCTCATGGGGCGGCAGAGGGAGGGAAGACCGTGGGCAAGAGCTTATATTGCATTTCTGTGGGAAGTAACAGGCTTAGGACTGGCTCTGGGCACAGAGGCTGTCCCAGTTTGTCTCGTACTTGGTCGTGGGGTGATTCGGGCAGGAACATGGTGGCCCAGTGAAGGAGGTGGCTGGGAGTGAGGGTTCTGGGTGGGTTTGGTCTGCATTTGCAAAGCATGCTTGAGGGCAAGTCATTTACTAGTTCTACAAATTAACCCACTCTGGAGGGACAGTCCCTCTAAGGTCAGCGAGGCCCCAGGAAGCCAGGGCATCATTTACAGGAAGCAAAAGCCAGGGTTGATAGAGAGGCAGGTGAGGTAGTCCCCAGGTACAGTGGGAATGGGAAGCCCTGGCCTTCCCTTTACCTCCACTGCCTTGTCCTCTTTAGGGTCACTCCCGGAACCTTCCCTCTCACTCAACACAGATCCTGGGACAACTCCTGGTCACAGGACACTCCAATGTCTGATCCCATACAATGGAACTGAATGTATCGCAATTGCCCTGCTGAAAAACGGGGTCCCAGAGCTGTCACAAGTCAAGGAAGTAAGAAAAAACCAAACTGATTTCATGCCCTGGAACGTGACCAGCAATGACAGTGGGAACTACAGCTGTGTATACTACCAGTGTAACTCACCACACTTGGGCTCCCGCCCCAGCAACAGCCTGGAGATCTGGGTGACAGGTGAGGACAGGGTGACAACACTGACCTTTGACACGTATATGCCATTTTCTGTGTTCCAGTCTCCATTACAAGTAACTTAGCCCATTAACTCATTGGACCTCTACTTCCTGTGACGATGGTTGTGTTACCAACTCCTTTCTGCTTATGGAGGTTGGGGAACCTCCCAGTGTCACAAAGACAATTGGCTTCACAGTTACTGTTCAAACATAAATGCAAAAATACTCCCGTTTTATGTCAGAGCAGAAGAGCTAGGAAGACTGACCAGAACTCTATGAAAGATGCAGGGAAGGCAAATAATGATATATGGAGCTAAGATTACAGGTGGCTGGGAAAATAAGAGGAAAATAATGAAGACAGTGGAGAGAAGATGCATAAGAGAGGGTTGTGACATAAGTGACTTGAGATTACAAGGAGGGGAATAAGAAATAATTCTGCATCACTTTGATCTACCATCCATCCACCCATCCACCTATCTATTCATCCACCCATCCACCTATCCACCTTTCCATCCATCCATCCATCCATCCATCCACACATCCATCCATCCATCCATGCACTCATCCATCCATCCATCCACCCGCCCAGCTATCCATCCATCCATCCATCCACCCATCCATCCACTCATCCATCCATCCACCCATCCACCCATCCATCCATTCACCCATCCACTCATCCATCCATCCATCCATCCACCCATCCACCTATCCTTTCATTAACCCATCCACCTTTCCATTCATCCATCCACCCATCCACATATCCTTTAATCCACCCATCCACTTTTCCATCCATCCATCCATCCACCCATCAACCCATCCACCTTTCCATCTATCCATGCACCCACCCATCCATCCATCCTCCCATCCATCCACACATCCATCCATCCATCCACGCATCCATCCATCCATTCATCCACCCATCCACCTATCCTTTCATTAACCCATCCACCTTTCCATCCATCCATCCACCCATTCATCATCCATCCATCCACGCATCCATCCATGCATCCATCTCCCATCCACCTATCCTTTCATCCACCCATCCACCTTTCCATCCATCCATCCATCTACCTTTCCATCCATCCATCCACCCATCCATCTGTCCATCAATCCACCCATCCACCCACCCATCCACCCATCCACCTTTCCATCCATCCATCCATCCACCCATCCTTTCATCCACCCATCCACCTTTCCATCCATCCATCCATCCATCCATCCATCCATCCATCCACCCATCCACTTTTCCATCCATCCACCCATCCAATCATCCACCCATCCACTCATCCATCCATCCATCCATCCATCCATCCATCCACCCACCCATCCATCCATCCATCCATCCACCCACCCATCCATCCGTCCATTCATCCACCCATCCACCTTTCCATCCATCCACCCATCCAACCATCCACCCATCCATCCATCCACCCACCCACCCATCCATCCATCCACCCACCCACCCATCCATCCATCCATCCACCCACCATCCACCCATCCATCCACCCACCCACCCACCCATCCATCCATCCACCCACCATCCATCCACCCACCCACACACCCATCCATCTATTCATCCACCATCCACCCACCCACTCACATACCCACCCATCCATCCATCCACCCACCCACCCATCCATCCATCCACCCACCCATCCATCCATCCACCCATCCATCTATCCACCCACCCACCCATCCATCCATCCACCCATCCACCCACCATCCATCCACCCATCCATCCACCCACCCACTCATTCATCCATCCATCCACCCACCCATGCATCCATCCACCCATCCATCCACCCACCCACTCATTCATCCATCCATCCACCCACCCATGCATCCATCCACCCACCCACCCATTCATCCATCCACTCACCATCCACCCAGCCACCCACCCATCCATCCACCCATCCCTCCATGCATCCATCTGCCCATCCACCCACCCCCTCACCCACCCCTCCATCCATCCATATATCCATCCACCTATCCATTCATCCACCCATCCACCTATCCATCCATCCATCCCTCTATCCATCTATCCACCCATCCATCCATCCACCCATCCATGCATCCACCCATCCATCCATCCATCCATCCATCCTTTCACCCACCTATCCATCCATCCATCCATCCACCCATCCATTCATTCATCCATGCACCCATCCTCCTATCCATCCATCCATCCATCCATCCATCCAACCATCCACCCATCCAACTATCCATCTATCCATCTATCCATCCACCCACCCACCCATCCATCCATCCATCCACCCATCCATACATCCACCCACCCATCCATACATCTATCTGCCCATCCATCTATCCACCCACCCACCCATCCATCCATCCACCCACCATCCACCCAGCCACCCACCCATCCATTCATCCACCCATCCCTCCATGCATCCATCTGCCCATCCACCCACCCCCTCACCTACCCCTCCATCCATCCATATACCCATCCACCTATCCATCCATCCATCCATCCACCCACCCATCCATGCATCCACCCATCCATCCATCCATCCATCCATCCACCCACCCATCCATGCATCCATCCATCCATCCATCCATCTACCCACCCACCCATCCACCCACCCACCCATCCATCCATCCACTCACCATCCACCCACCATTCATCCATCTATCCACCCATCCAACTATCCATCCATCCATCCACCCACCCACCCATCCATCCATCCACGCACCATCCATCTACCCACCATCCATCCATCCACTCACCCATCCATCCATCTATCTGCCCATCCATCCATCCATCCACCCACCCATCCATCCATCTACCCACCATCCACCTATCCACCCAGCCATCCACCCAGCCATCCATCCATCCACTCATCCACCCATCCATCCACCCACCCACCCATCCATCCATCTATCTGCCCATCCATTGATCCACCCACCCACCCATCCATCCATCCACCCACCATCCACCCATCCAGCCAGACACCCATCCATCCACCCATAAACCCACCCATCCACCCACCCATCCGTCCAACCATGCATCCACACAGGCATCCACCCACCCACCCACCCATCCACCCATCTATCTGTCCATCCATCCATCCATCCATCCATCCATCCATCCATCTGTCTGTTCATTCATTAACCACTCAACAATATTTTTGATGGTTTCTGTTGTTTCCAGTAGGTCAGGCTGGCTGTATTAAGGAAAATCCCTGGAGCAACCTTACAATCATCAGTGTCAGGTAGAAGTAGCAACATGTCCACTCAATGGCTAAGACTGGGCTTGGGGCATAGTGAGAAACTGAGCACTTCATGATATTTCACCTCTGATTACTCTCTTTCTAAGGCTCATGATCAATGATCCCTCAACAATGTGCTCATCAGCACAATATTGATTTCATATTGTATCCCCAATAACTTTTTCTTGCAGTCTTAAGAATTGTCACACCCACACTTTAGCCCTAAAAACCCAGTAATAAGTTGCCACTTCTCAACTATGTTCTTTGGCAGATCATCTATTCTTTCCTGATTTCTTCACTTCTTTCCTAGCTGTACCATTACATAGAAAGACAGATGTAGTATCAATGTTTAGTGGTTCATTTTCCAGGTCTGCCTTCCGCATAGAGACTGTTTGCTGCTTTGCAAATCACTTGATTATACTACTCATTATTTATTACAAAAAGGGAGTATGAATGCTTCTGCTACTAAAGAAAATTAATTTAAAGCACCTGGGACAGAAGTGCTGTTCATTCACCCTTCAAATGCAGATACTTTGGTATGTGCTGACATATATAACAGTATCTAATAACTGAGACAGACCAGGTCTCTGGCCAACAGGAGTTTACAATCTCTTTTGAAAGAAAGAAACAAGAACAAGACATGAAATTAATTAGAAAACACATTATAGATGGAGAATAACTGAAAGGTATTATATTAGGAATCTGTGGCTGCATAACAAAACACCACAAATTTAGCAACTTTACACACCCATTTGTTATCTCACAGTTTCTGTGGTCATGAGCCCAGGCACAGCTTAGCTGAGTCTGCTGTTCTGGGTCTCACAAGGATGCAACCAAGGTGCCAGCCAGGCCTGGGTTCTCATCTGGAGAGTGACTGGGGAAGGGTCCACCTCTCCGCCCCTGTGGTTGTTGGCAATATTTGGTTCTTTGCATGTGTGGGATTCAGGCAGATTGCTTCTGCAGAGCTTGCAAGGAGAGAGAGAAGGACAGGGAGAGCCCTGGCAAAATAGTGTTACATACTGTAATGTAATTATGGAAATGACAGTCACCTTTACCATACCTGTTGGTGAGAAGCCATACCTCTCACAGTCCCCATGCTCCAGGAGAGGGGAGGGCAGAGCCCTCGCAATTGGGCAAATTGCAGTTTTCTTTGTTGAGATAGGGAAGACTGTTAAGGAATAGAATTGGAGGGGGGCATTTTAGTGGTGTCATCATAAATATTTTTGTTATTGAAAATAATATCAAACTCAACAAGTTTCTTTTTATTTACTTATTTATTTTTCGAGACAGAGTCTCACTCTGTTGCCTGGGCTACAGTGCCGTGGCATCAGCCTAGCTCACAGCAACCTCAAATTCCTGGGCTCAAGTGATCCTCCTGCCTCAGCCTCCTGAGTAGCTGGGACTGCAGGGACGCACCACCATGCCTGGCTAATTTTTTCTATATATATTTTTAGTTGTCCAGCTAATTCTTTCTATTTTCAGTAGAGACAGGGTCTCACCCTTGCTCAGGCTGGTCTCGAACTCCTGACTTTGAGTGATCCTCCTGCCTCTGCCTCCCAGAGTGCTAGGATTACAGGTGTGAGCCACCATGCTCGGCCTCAAGAAGTATGAAAAAGAGTGATCTGATGCCCTGTGCCTGGTCTGAGGACCCAGGGAGCGCAGGGAAATGGAAAAGACATTCTCTTTTCTGTTTCCCAAAGAGGGCATCCCGTCCCCAAGTAGGATATGAGGACTCATGTTCTCAAGGTTCCCATATAATCACTGTGATCCTTTTCTTGTCTCCTGTTTTCTAGATAAACACGATGAACTCGGAGGTCCCTCAATAAAAAAAGGTAAGATAATTAGAAAGGAGATGCCTTTCCCAAGTAGATTTGCCTCGTGGGATGGGGAATTGTCTTTGCTTAAAGCACATAAGAAGAACCTTTCTCGGTGTTTCCCGGGGAGCTACTGCCTTTCTGGGGCAGTGGCGAGACGGCCTCTTAAGCACTTTCAGGTTCTGAAGACGCGGGTGCGTAGAATGGCACAAGGCACGTCGTCCACCGTGGTACACAAATGAAAACGAAGGTGGAATTTGGGGAGTGAGGGGGGTGAGTTTTTGTGTACTGGTTCGGGGACTCCAGGAGCACCGGGGCACTTACAGGACAGGAACTTTGGGAACATGAGTGATCAAAAACAGGTGAATGTTAAATTCTTTTCCACTGATGTTGCTTGTCGATGAATAATCAGCTGAGATTCTGTCCTCAGAGCTTCTCATAAAAATCAGAGCTTTGGGTGGCATTAGGCGGAAACAGGAACTCACCTAGAGTTTAATGGCCAAACGTATACAGTTGACCCTTGAGCAACATGGAGGACAGGGGCACTGAACCCCCACACAGTTGAAAATTCATGTACAACTTTTGACTCCCCCCAAAACTTAACTCCTAATAGCCTGCTATTGACTGGAAGTCTTACCGATAACATAAATAGCCAATTAGCCCATATTTTCTATGCTATATGTCTTATATTATATACTGTATTCTTACAATAAAGTGAGCTAGGGAAAAGAAAACGTTATTAAGAAAATCAGAACGAAGAGAAACATATTTACTATTTATTAGGTGAAAGTGGATCATGATAGAGATCTTCATACTCTTCATCTTCATGTTGAGTAGGCTGAGGAGGAAGAGGAGGAAAAGGAGGAGGAGGAGGAGGAAGAGGAGGGGTTGGTCTTGCTGTCCCAGGGGTGGCAGAGGCAGAAGAAAATCAGCATCTAAGTGGACTTATGCCATTTCATTCTGTGTTGCTCAAGGGCCAACTGCAATATAAATTGGCTTCTAGATGCTTAATCATCCTTCCTTTCAGCAACTCATAATCTTCCTTCAGTCTACTCCTAAGAGCCAAAATTGTTAAACGTTGTTAGAGCCTAGGCTGGTATAATTAGCTTTTAAAAAGGTATTGTCCAGCGTGTTCTTGCAAGATAGCTATTTGAAACATTTTTATTTCATGTTAGTAGGCTTGGGAAATGACTGCTACTCCAGCACTATGAACACAATCCATGCCAGGAATGTTCTAAGAGAGAGATACAATCTGATAGAGTGGAGGAACATGGACGTGTCAGTAATGAGGCCGGGCACAATGGCTCAGACTGTGACCTCAGCACTTTGGGAGGCTAAGACAGGAGGATTGTTTGAGCCCAGGAGTTTAAGGTTGTAGTGAGCTGTAATCGTGCTCTCTACTGCACTCTAGCCTGGGAGGCAGAGGCCTGTCTTAAAAAAAAAAAAAAAAAAAAAAAAAGGCCGGGTATGGTGGCTCATGCCTCTAATCCTAGCACTCTGGGAGGCTGATGCAGGAGGATTGCTCAAGGTCAGGAGTTTGACACCAGCTTGAGCAAGAGTGAGACCCCATTTCTACTAAAAATAGAAAGAAATTAGCCAAACAACCAAAAATATATAGAAAAAAATTAGCTGGGCATGGTGGCACATGCCTGTAGTCCCAGCTACTCGGGAGGCTGAGGCAGGAGGATCGCTTGAGCCCAGGAGTTGAAGGTTGCTGTAAGCTAGGCTGATGCCACGGCACTCTAGCCCCGGCAACAGAGTAAGACTATGTCTCAAAAAAAAAAAAAAAAAAAAAAATTAGGTGAGAGATCTAGTGCGGTGTGAAAGAGAACAGAAGGTTTTTTTATTTTGAAATCTTTCATCATTTTTTCTTTTGACCTTTTGTTTTTTTAGAGCCAGGGTCTCTCTATGTTGCCCAGGCTGGATTTGAACCTCTGGGCTCAAGCAATCCTCCTGCCTAGCCCTCTGGAGTAGCTGGGATAACAAGTGCCATCACTGTACCCAGCTATTTTTTCTTTTTTATTGGTATATAATGCACATTGCATGAATTAACCCTTATAAAGTGTACAATTCAATGGCATTTAGTGTATTCACAAGGTTGTGTAACCATCACCACTATACAATTCCAGAACATTCTCATCGCCCCAAACGAGATTCCGTACCCATTAACCAGTCACTCCCCATTCCCCAATATCCCACCAGGCCCTGTCAACCATTCAATGCATCCAGTGTGTGTGGTTTTGCCTAGGGTGGACAATCACATTGTTTAAGTGGGTTTATATGTTAATAATATGTGATCTTCTGCGACTAGCTTCTTACACTTAGCGTAATGTTTTCACGGTTCATCCAGATTGTAGCATGTGTGAGTGCTTCGTCTCTTTTCATGGCTGAAGAATATCCCACTATATGCATATACCACATCTTGTTTATCTGTTCACCCGCTGATGGGCGTTTGAGTTGTCTACACCTTTTGGCTAACGCAAGCACTGCTGCTATGCATGTTGGGACACGAGTGTCTGAGTCCCTGCTTGTAATTCTCTTGGGTGCAGTGTACCCAGGGGTAGTATTGCTGGCACATGTGGTAACTGTATATTTAACTTTTTGGGGAACTGTCAAATGGTTTCCCATTGTGGCTATACCTGTCCTATTCCTACCAGTAATATATTGGGTTCCAATATCTCCACATCCTTGTCAACACATTTCCTTTTTTAAAATTGCAGCCATCCAAGTGGATATTATATTTCCTTTTTTTTTTTTTTCTGCAAGGGTGAAATGAAGTTTATTGAGGAAGGACAAGATAGGTTCACAGAGTAAGACCAAGATAGCATTTGCCACAGAATGGAGAACGAACCCCCCTGTCGTAACAAGAGGGCTCTGATCATGGTCTGGGGTCTTGCTTTAGTGTCTGGGTTGGGGCCACCTCGTGGTTCAGACGTCACCATGGAACCACTTTGATGTTGAGTTGTAGTTGTCTGTCCTGTTCTGTTCTCGGTTCTGGGTGTGCTTTTTTTTTTTTTTTTTTTTTTTTTTTTGAGACAGAGTCTCACTCTGTTGCCCACGGGCTAGAATGCTGTGGCATCAGCCTAGCTCACAGCAAGCTCAAACTCCTGGGCTCAAGCAGTCCTGCTGCCTCAGCCTCCCGAGTAGCTGGGACCACAGGCATGCACCACCATGCCCAGCTAAGTTTTTCTATGTATTTTTAGCTGGCCAATTAATTTCTTTCTATTTTTAGTAGAGATGGGGTCTCGCTGTTGCTCAGGCTGGTTTCGAACTCCTGACTTTGAGCGATCCACCCACCTCGGCCTCCCAGAGTGCTAGGATGACAGGCGTGAGCCACCGCGCCCGGCCTCTTGGTGTGCTCTTGGCTGAAGAATGACCAGACACACCAAAAGCAAGGCAAGCGTGAAATGAAGTTGACTGAGGACAGAGGAGATAGGTTTACAGAGTAAGAGCAAGATACTCGCCACAGAACAGCCAACAGACCCCCCTCTTGTCATAAGAGGGTCAGTATTATAATTTTTAAAATGTACTTTCTGAATTCAAGTAGTTGAATGTCACCACAACTCTAAACAGAATGAAATAGCTTTAAGCACAGGCATGGTGTCCCTAGCCTGTATTTTTATGCCTGAAAGCCACCAGAAGGAGACCTTTACCTAGCTGCTATGCAGAGACTGGGGGGGATTTGATCACCTAACCTTGACACAAGGCCAGGCTTCCTTTCTGGTGCCCCTGACTTATTTATGCCCCACGCCACGCTGTGTCTCATGGATTAGTCTGAGTCCAACAGTGCAGTACTTTATCATCTATTTTTGGCAATTTGTAAGCAGTGATGTAAAATTTTGCCAGGATATGTGGACATCTCAGGGTGGACCCAGTTCAGCTGGTATGGGGTCACATGCAGAGGGTAGTTTTACAACAACTTACTTCTCATTTCTGGTGAATTCCTGGGTGAGAGAAACTGTAGGCTGGAAAAGGGGAGGTTTGAAAGGACAAGAGGCAAGGCTTGTTTTTCTGCTTCCATTGAGGGGTCCCGGGAGTCCACACACAGCTGCTCCCGCCCTGTTTTCACGAGTCCACGGAGATGCACTGATCGAACTGCTGCTTTGGAGGCTCCTGGGGTTCGGTTCCGCCAGGAGCAGGCTCTTAGGCAGTATCAGGTGAAAGTGACATTGTGGGGGAGTAAGAAAGAAGGGCTTGGAGGAAAAGAGAGCAAACAAGGGTGGGCCATTCAGGCCCCTCAGATGGCATCTTTTACTCGATCCTGCAGAAAAGTGCTGGCGACACAAGGTCACAGATGCAGGAGGCCAGAGGGCCAGGGCAGCCTTAATCCCACAGACAGCAGTCACGGCTGAGGCGCTTCCCTCGAATTCCAAGGCATTTTGTTTTTTTGTTTTTTTTGAGACAGAGTCTCACTCTGTTGCCCAGGCTAGAGTGAGTGCCGTGGCGTCAGCCTAGCTCACAGCAACCTCAAACTCCTGGGCTCAAGCAATCCTCCTGCCTCAGCCTCCCAAGTAGCTGGGACTACAGACATGCGCCACCATGCCTGGCTAATTTTTTCTATATATATTAGTTGGCCAATTAATTTCTTTCTATTTATAGTAGAGACGGGTCTCGCTCTTGCTCAGGCTGGTTTCGAACTCCTGACCTCCAGCAATCCCGCCTCGGCCTCCCAAAGTGCTAGGATTACAGGCGTGAGCCACCGCGCCCGGCCTCCAAGGCATTTTGGATTCTCCCAGGCACTTTCCCAACGAAGAGATGCGAGTGGTCCCTTTGGAGAGTGAAAGAAACCGTGATCTAGAATGCATACAAGTGGTGGAAGGGTTTGGGAACACGGGTGGGCAGAGGGACACGGATGGAATCCGTTACAGAGGGAGATGATGTGGATGGGATATTGGGTGAGACAATGATGCTGACAACTACAATCTCGTTATCCTACACAATGCGTCAGCCTCTAGACCAAGTGCTTTAAAGCCAGTATCTTTCATCCCGGCCTAACTCTTCAAGTTAGGAATTATTTTCTCCCTGCCCCTTCCTTTTATTTAACCAAATAATAGCCTATTCCGGAAAGGGAAGGGGACATTTATGACGTCTGTAAGTGGGAGACTCAGTATTAGAACTCAGGCATGTCTTATCAATAATTCTCCACTCCTTTTGCTACTGCTTGCTGATCAATTAAGAAAAGCCTCAGTGGGCACAGTGGCTCACGCCTGTAATCCCAGCACTCTGGGAGGCCAAGGTGTGCAGATCGTTTGAGCTCAGGAGTTCAAGACCAGCCTGAGCAAGAGCAAGACCCCGTTTCTACTAAAAAAAATGAAAGAATTAGCTGGACAATTAAAAATATATAGAGAAAAAAAAATTAGCCAGGCATGCTTGTAGTCCCAGTTACTAGGGAGGCTAAGGCAGGAGGATCGCTTGAGCCCAGGAGTCTGAGGTTGCTGTGAGCTAGGCTGACGCCACGGCACTCTAGCCCGGGCAACAGAGTGAGATTCTGTCTCAAAAATAAAAAAGGAAAGAAAGAAAAGTAAAGAAAGAGAAGAGAAGAGAAGAGAAGAGAAGAGAAGAGAAGAGAAGAGAAGAGAAGAGAAGAGAAGAGAAGAGAAGAGAAGAGAAGAGAAGAGCCTCATTTCAAGTAGGTGGTTTAGATAGAGATAGAAAGAATAGATATATTAGGCTGGGCGCGGTGGCTCATGCCTGTAATCTTAGCACTCTGGGAGGCCGAGGCGGGTGGATTGCTCAAGGTCAGGAGTTCGAAATCAGCCTGGGCAAGAGCGAGACCCTGTCTCTACTAAAAATAGAAAGAAATTAATTGGCCAACTAACATATATAGAAAAAATTAGCCGGGCGTGGTGGCGAATGCCTGTAGTCCCAGCTACTCAGGAGGCTGAGGCAGAAGGATAGCTTGAGCCCAGGAATTTGAGGTTGCTGTGAGCTAGGCTGACGCCACGGCACTCACTCTAGCCTGGGCAACAAAGCCAGACTCTGTCTCAAAATAAATAAATAGCTATATTAGATAGCTAGATGACAGGTAAGTACATGGGTAGACAGATATAAAGATAGAGATGATAAGATGTATAGATTAGATAAAGGACAGGTTAGATGGATGATAGGTAAGTGGATAGATAGATAATTCCATATATATATACACATATGCAGATAGAAAGCTAGTGAGGGGACCAGGTGGGGGCTGGGTCAGAGACCCTCTGCTGGTGCCGAGGACCAGACGTTGCAAAGCGTCTCAGACCTGGCTCTGCAGTGTGACCTCAGATCGTCGTGTACCTGGGAAAAATCTTAAGAGCCAAAGCACACACACAAAGGTAGGGAGGGGCCTGGAGAGGTGTTTCTATAACTACTCAACTTTTTTTTTTTTCGGCATATTATGGGGGTACAGATTTTAAGGTTTCAATAAATGCCCATTTCCCCCCTCCCCCCAAAAGTCTGAGTCTCCATCATGACCATCCCCCAGATGGTGCACATCTCACTCATTATGTATGTATATACCCGCCCCCCTTCCCCGCTACTCAACTTTTTGTCTTCAATCATTTTTCTTCTTCCTACTCCTTGAAGTTTTACCACGTGTTTCTTTATTCAAGCATGAAGGAAAGCCACACACAGGAGGAATTGTGTGGAATCTACTGCCCGGCCTCAACTACGTGCTGCTTCCTCGTTGTAACACTATATACGCTTTGGGTACAGTTCCGTTTTGTAATTCCTGGACTCACCCATAGGCATGTCCTTTACCAATGAGATGGAAATATTGATACCAATCTTGCAGGGTTGTTGTAAGAATTAAAAATATTATGACGTAGACTTGCCTATAAATATCGCTGAGAAACTAGTTCCTTTTGTTGGTGGAAATTTTCTCTCTTGAGAACGATGGTTTTTAGTTTTAGTCATTCTTTTCTACCCTTGTCTAACGCTGTTCTCACCCGGAATCCTCCCTGAGTCCTTCCAACTGGTCCCTTGTCACCGGGGAGTCTCAGGGAATGGCATGAGACTCCCCACTCCCACCGGCATGGTGCCCTCCCAGCATAAGTGAGCCCATCGAAACGTGACTGAAGGGAGGAGCAGAGGTCACGTCTGTATTAGATGGGGTCTTCCGGGGAGAAAGAACCAGTAGAATATAGACGTGTATACATGCAGAGAGATTTTCTTTAAGGAATTGTTGGCTCACATGACTGGGGGGCTGGCAAGTCCAAAATCTGCAGGGTAGGCAGGCAGGCTGGAGACCCAGGGAAGACCTGACGTCGCAGCTTGAGTCGGAAGGCAGTTGGAGGCAGAGCTCCTACCTCCCCCCGGGGGTCTCAATCTTCTCTCGCAAAGCCTCCGACTGCTGGGATGAGGCCCACCTGCCAACTGCCGAGGAAGCTGCCTTCCTCAAAGGCTACTGATCCACGTGCTAATCCCGTCTAAAAATACCTTCACAGCCACACCCCACCGGGTGTTTGGCCAAACCGCTGGGCACGATGGCCTGACCAAGTGGACACATAAAATTAACCATCGTGATGTCCTCTGTTGTCCAGCATGACAAGACAGAGTGTGGCCAGAGGGTGGCACTACTCCACCACCACTTTTCCATCTAGAAAGCGACTTCCTGTCAGCACGGCCTCGGGCTGTGAGCTGAGGGAACCCCGGCTCTGTGTGGAGACTCACAAAACCCACAGTCACTAACGGAACCTTCTGGGGCTTACTTATTAGGCTTGCCCAGGTTCCGTGGATGGCGTGGAGGCCGTTTAGCAGACCAGAGGAAGACAACCAGCCTAGAAAAGCAATTAAAGCTTTGTAGAATTTCTTTTTTTATTGTAGTAAACATAACACAACATTTATATAACATAAATATATATATATAACATTTACATAACATAAAATTCACCATTTTAAAGTGTGCAATTCAGTGGCACTAAGTACTTTCACCATCTTGTGCAACCTTCCCTGTTATCTGGTTCTAGAACTTTCTCATCACCCTAGATGGAAATCTAATACCCCTGAAGCAGTCCACTCCTAGGGATACACCCAAAAGAAATGAAAAGAGTTTTTCAAACAAAAACTTGTATATGAATGTTCTTAGCAGCACTATTTACAATAGCCAAAGGGTAGAAACAACCTACATACTTTTTTTTTTTTGGAGACAGAGTCTCACTCTGTTGCCCCTGCTAGAGTGCCGTGGTGTCAGCCTAGCTCACAGCAACCTCACACTCCTGGGCTCAAGCGATCCTCCTGCCTCAGCCTCCCGAGTAGCTGGGACTACAGGCATGCGCCACCATGCCCGGCTAATTTTTCTATATATTTTTAGTTGTCCAGCTAATTTCTTTTTATTTTTAGTAGAGACGAAGTCTCACTCTTGCTCAGGCTGGTCTCGAACTCCTGAGCTCAAACGATCCACCCACCTCGGCCTCCTAGAGCGCTAGGATTACAGGCATGAGTCACCACACCTGGCCCAACCCAAATACTTCCATTAATGTTATTGTCTATCCTTTGGTTTTTAAAAAGTGAAACACTAACATCTTCCTTTAAAACAAGGAAATGTTCCTTTATTTCTTACACTGCTCTCCTTCACGTGTACCATTCCCGCCTCTGGAGTCCCCATGTTGTGGATGTTGGTCTAGTCTCTACATCTCTTAACTTTCTTTTCATAACTACAAACATTTATTCTACATTCTTAAATAATTCCTGAAGCCCATTTCCTAAATTAATAATTCAATTTTTAAGAGTATCCATTTTGTTGCTCATCGCCCCTGATAAATACTTTTCACTTTCAAAACCTCTTTCTTGTAGTCAAATTGCGCCCTTTTGTCTCTAGCTCTTTTCAACTTGAGCTCCAAACCCATGTTGGGGTTGGCTTGCAAAGTCTCGGGGCACTTTTTACCTTTGTTCATTCTGTTACAAGATTCGAGAGAGTTGGTTTTCCTCACTAGTCGAGAGGCCATTCCTGGTCTACCATTAACAGTTGGGATGCTGCTCACTGGGTCCCTGATTTACAGAGTGAAGTTTGCCCAGGAGAATCCTTTTCCTCGGGCAGACTTTGCATTTTGTTTCCTTCCCCGCTGCCCCAGGAAGTCGTAAACACCAGAGCCACGGCAAATGCCCTCATGGCCTCCGTCAACCCCAGGCCTCCGCTCTCCTGTATGGTTTCTTGTCTTCAATTAATCTTTCTCTCCAGAAATTTCTAACTTTACTGTCAGCTCATCATTGCCTGTAAGAAAATTCAGAAAACATTTCTGAGCTAAGAATGTGAGTTGTTTTGAGCCAGAAGAGTTCACGTGTCTAGTCCGTTCTATGACCAGAAACAATAGCAAATTCTTTCCCAGTGTCAGGGAGTGAAGAGAGGTCGGTGGACGGGTTCAATATGCCGTAGTGAAAGCAGAAGGTAAGAAAACGATTCTTGAGCTGGGTGACAGTCTAAACTTTCATTCATCTATTATTGGACTCGTCACAGTCTGTGTAGCATTACAGTAAGTTGGGTAATGTTCATCTCACTAGACTATGGGTTCCCTGGGACGGGTTCAGAATGTCATTTGTCTGGTACATTCACCCCCAAAGCTGAGCACAGAGCGACCCTGACCTTGGGGTCAACTGGCTAAAAGGTTGTCATACCTGCATCAAACCCATAATGACTGTGTGGCTTTGGGCAATTGTCTGTATTCCCTAGTGCCTAATTTAGTTATGAATTTTCGATATAGGGATAGTAAATCTGTCTCGGGTGGTGAGACAGAACATATCGGAAGCATCGAGCACGGGGCTGGCTCACGATAAATGATCCGCATTATCTCTATGCACGAAAACGTTCACTGGGAATTTCCCGCGCCCAAGGTGGGGCTGGGTGCACTGACCCATTTAATCCCCCTACCATCTGATGGAGTCGCTCCGAGTGCCAGCCTCACTTCACAGGTGAGGGGACAGCCCTGAAACTCCCCTAGCAATCGGAAGTTCCAGCTCTCGGAGCCGCAGATCCGAGTCTGGGAGCCAGGCGGTCTGTCTGGCTGCCCCAGGCTGTTCCCTGCAGTGCGTTTCAGGAGCCAAGCTCATTCTCTGGCCTGCCCTTCCCCAGCAGACACCAGGATCATCTTTTTCGCCCCTGTCAGCTGCATCTCCATCATTCTCCTCTTCCTCTCGGTCGTCTGCATATACAGGCACACTCAGCGAGGTGAGTTCAGAGACGGAAAGGGAGAGAGGGAGAGTGAAGGATTTTCCCAGCAGGTAAACTCCTCCCTGTGTTTGTTTTTGTAGGTTCATCAACGGAAGAACCTAGAGCTTCAACACATGAAGAATCCGCTGAGAGGTAGATAGACTTGACATAGCTCATCCTCCCCTTAATTCACCACCATTCTTCAGACACCGTGACTGGCACGCCTAGCCCCACCCAGAGCCCCCAAGCCCAGCCCGTTCTGCGACCTCCCTCCTCTCCTCGCCAAAGCCCCAAGCCTTCATTCAGATTCCATGCCTTCTTGTGTTTTTCTCTCTCTCAGTACCAGCCATTCCGAATCTCCCAAGCCGGATGCTACAGGTAAGTGTTAAGGGAAGTGGAGAGAATTAGGGGACAGAAAGACCAAGTTGTAACTCCTACAACCTAAGCGCTCACTTTTTTCTCTCGCTCACGTGCAGATGTATCCAAGACGGAAAGGACGTCTCTCTTGGTGAGTTCTCCCGCTTCGGGATCCTCCGAGACGTCACTGACCACCAGGGGCTGGGCCTGTCTGCCTCCTGGTTTAGCCCATGCTATGGCTGTACCGACGCCCCCAACTCACGCCATGGACGGGAGGCCAATTAACATCGTGTTTAAAAACATGTGCTTTGAATTCCAGCTCCCACTGTCTACTATTTATCACCTGTGTGGGCTTAGACAAATCACGAAGTCCCTGTGACAAATCACAAAGTCCCTTTCATTTCATCTTGTAGCTAATGGGGATCAAAACCCCTGTTTAAAAGGCTTGTGCAAACCCAGTGGTGTCACTAATATAAAGGGTTTTTCAGAGTTTCTGGCAAATTCTAAATGTCATATGGTTGGCATCAAAGCATCAACGAACAAATGGTTACTCTGGTCTGTTTTTCTCTTTTCTTTTCCACAAAAAACTGTACATATTTAATGCCACAATTTGACGTGCTTGGAGATAAATATACACCCGTGAAACCGTTGACCATTGTCACTATCGATGCCATAAACGTATCCATCACTTCCAAAGGCCTCCTCCTGACCTCTGGAGTTTTCTTTCCCTCTTTTGAGCTGAGACCTCAACATAAGAGCTACCCTTTTAGTGAAATGTTAAGTATACAATACAGTATTGTTCTTCGCAAGATCTGTGCTATACAGTAGCTGCACAGAACTTACTTATTTTGTATAACTGAAACTTTGTACCCTTTGATCAACACTTCCCCGTCACCTCCTTCCCCAAGCCCCTGGCAGCCACCATTCTACTCTCTGATCTGGTCTGTTTTATTTTTATTTTTCTTTGTTGATACCTAGTATTTGTACATATTTATGAGGTACATGTGATATTGTGGTATATGGATACAATGAGTAATGGTCAAATCAAGGTTTTTAGGAGATCCATCACCTAGGATGGATGTCATTTCTTTGTGTTGGGAACATTTCATGTCTTCTCGTCTAGCTATTCTGGAATATAAAATATGTTGTTGTTCACTATAGCCACTGTGCTGTGCTGTTGAACACTAGAACTTATTCCTCCCATCTTCATAAGATCTGGCCTATTTTAAATGTTCAGTTTATGGCATCAATTGACAAACCACTGATAATAATATTACAAGAATATAACATTGCAGAATCAGTAGTTGTCAGTTGGTAGTTGTTATTCTCAATATCATACATTTGCACTGATTTTAATTGATTGTATTGTTTTACTAATGCTATAGTCAAACTCCTCATGCTCCTGCAAGTGCAGCCGTTCTAGAATGGCGCTGTCCAGCGGAACTCCCTGCAGCAGTGGGCATGTTTCATGCCTGTGCTACCCGAGGCAGCAGGCTCCGGCCATACGCGGCTATTGTGCGTTTGAAATGCATCTGGTGCAACTGAGGACCTGAATATTTAATTTAATTTAATTTTAGAGTTAATGTAGATTTAAATAACCATATGTGGCTAGCGGCTACCATATTGAATCACTCAGCCCTAAATGCTCATCTGTGTCCATCTCTTTTCCCCAAAGACTGAAGATCCCCAGGGAGTGAGCTATGTGGAGCCAAATGTCAGCGCACTGTCTGAGGCAGCTTCTGCCCCCACCAAGGAGCCCCCGGGATGTGTTGAATACACAACACTGAAAGTGTAGAAAGAGGATGGCGAGACCCCTTGGAGGAGGATGGAGTGAGGCCGTTGGAAATAAGGAAACCTGGAGACTCTCTGTCCCTGGCTCCTACTCCGTGTCAACCAAATTAAGCTCTTCATCTTTAAAAAATCTGACTTATTTGTGGATTACCCATGCCCAAGAGCCCCACCACACTATCTCTACCCCACGTTTCCCCACAGAACAATTCAAGGAAAGAATACTGATCAACCATCCAGCAAGCAGTTATTGAACACCTCTGGGAAGCACACGCAAAAAAGGAAATGGTCAAATGGATTCGGTTCCCTTTGATGACCTGTTTTACCCCATGATGGGGAAATAGAAAAATTAAAATACAGATGTCGGTAATAATTATGCAAAAACAGAAGCTAGAGAAAAGAAAATGCTATTAAGAAAATCATAAAGAGAAAAAAGTGTATTTACTGTTCATTAAGTGGATCACCATAAAGGGCTGTATCCTCTTCATCTTTAGGTTGAGTTGGCTGAGGAGGAGGAGGAAGAGGAGGGGTTGGTCTTGTGGACTCAGGGGTGGCAGAGGCAGAAGAAAATCCACGTGTAAGTGGACCCATGCCTTTGAGACCCATGTTGTTGAAGGGTCAGCTGTATGTTGTTGCAAGGATTTCTCTGAGTGTTGACTTTTTTGTTACAAAGTCACTGAACGGTCACATATCTATAAACACAAATATGTGAGCTTTGCTTCCAAAGTTGTGTCACTCAGTCAAGTTTGAAAGTCATTTTTAAAATATAGGAATAGGCTGGGTGGTGTGGCTCATGCTGTAACCCTAGCACTCTGGGAGGCCGAAGCAGGAGGATCGCTTGAGATCAGGAGTTTGAGATCAGCCTGAGCAAGAAGGAGACCCCATCTCTACAAAAATAGAAAAAAATAGCCGGGTGAGATGGCACGTGCCTGTAGTCACAGATACTCAAGAGGCTGAGGCAAGAGGATCCCTTGAGCCCCGAAGTTTGAGGTTCCAGTGAGCTGTGATGACACAACTGCACTCTGCCCACGGGCTTGGAGTTAGACTTTGTCTTAAAAAAAAAAAAAGGAATAAATGGAAGTGTTCAGATTTAGAATGTTTATTCAGTACAAATATTCATATTCTTAGCTCAACAACATCTGTTGGATAATTTTTCTCTTTTTAACTTTTAAATTTTGAAATAACTCAATCATAAAAACCCAAATAATATAAAAGGAAATATGCATAGAGACCCTATTTTCTAGACATTAACATTTTGCTTTTTTTTTTTACTTCTACCACTCCCAATCTATTTTCCTTCCTCTCATAAACAAAGGTAAACACTCTCCTCAGCACTGTACGTTAGTCTTGTGCATTTTAAAATACTTTTCTAAAGAGGCATCTCTTGATAATCAGTTTGTGGTAATACTTACGTAATTAAAATATACACATACGGGCCGGGCGCAGTGGCTCACGCCTGTGATCCTAGCACTCTGGGAGGGAGGCAGAGGCGTGTGGATCCTTTGAACTCAGGAGTTTGAGACCAGCCTGAGCAAGAGTGAGACTTTGTCTCTACTAACAAAAATAGAAAGAAATTAGCTGGACAACTAAAAATATATTTTAAAAATGAGCCGGGCATGGTGGCGCATGCCTGTAGTCCCAGCTACTCGGGAGGCTGAGGCAGGAGGATCACCTGAGCCCAGGAGTTTGAGGTTGCTGTGAGCTAGGGTGACACCACAGAATTCTAGCCCAGGCAACAGAGTGAGACTCTGTCTCAAAAAAAAAAAAAAAAAGAAGAATATATATGTATATATATATATACACACATACACGCATATATGGAATCATATTGTATACTAAAATCTTTAACTTTTTTATTGTCCTCAATATTTTGCTTTTGAGATTCATTCAGTGATTTTGGTAGATCTAGTCCATTATTTACTGAATAGAATTCAGTTGTTATCCATACTATGGAATGTTATTCAGACATAGAAAAGAATGAAGTACTGTTACATGCTACAACACAGATACACCTTGAAAAATTATGCTAAGTGAAAGAAACCAGATGCAAAAAGCCACATATTGTATGATTCCATTTGTACAAAATGTCCAGAATAGGCAATTCCTTAGAGACAGAAAGTAGATTAGTGGCTGCCAGGGGCTAGGGGGGAGGGAGTAATGAGAAGTGACCACTAATGAGAATGGGGTTTCTTTGGGGGACAATGAAAGTGTTGTGGAGTTAGACAGCAGTGATGCGTGCACAGCCTTGTGAATATACTAAAAAATCACTGGATTGTGCACTTTAAAACATGGCTTTGATGATATGTGAGTCATATCTCAATAAAACAAATTTTAAGGAAGAACTGGGTTGCATGCACTAACTATGGTCTCTTTATCCTTTCCCTGACTGCTGGACATTTGGGCTGTTTCCAGCTCTGCACTATCAGCAAAATGCTGCAGGGCACGTTCTCGTGCCTGCCTTCTTGTTCACACGTGTGACTTCCCCAGGGCATGTATTTAGAGGTAAGATCTGTCTTCTATGATGTCTACATCTTTAATTCCATTAGAAGGGGCAAATTGATAACTAAAGTGATTTCACCTATTTATACTTCTATCAACAATATATGTTTCCAATTCCCCACTTCTTTGATAATGTATAAATGTATTAAATTTTCTAATTTTTGCTGATTAAAATATGTGAAATTATAATCCACTTAAAGTTATCTATGTATGCAAGATTGGAAGAATAGGCTCCACTTGTACTCGCTATCAAATTTTTTACTCACTGATTAACACTATGGTGCCACATGGTAGTAATATTCTCCAGGGATTAGGGGGTTGGGGGGGTAAACTCACAATGAAAGGACATGGTGAGCATTGTAGAGGGGAAGGGCCTGCCTCTAGCCCTCTCTTGGGTGAGGCAACGACATAAAATGTAACCAAAATGTTTGTACCCTCACAATACCCTGAAGTAAAAAAAAAAAGTCTATGTAAAGACCTTGCATTGCTTTAACTTGCATTTTCCTGATTCCGAGTGAGCTTTATCATCATTTCATATGTTTATTGACCATATGACCATATGGATGGTTTCTGTACACTGTTCATTTTTCTATTGAATTGTCTTTTTGTTACTGATTTGAGGATAGTATTTATATATTAGGTACACATTTTCTCTGTAAAGTACATGTTGTAAATATCTCCTGTAAGTCTGTATTTTCATTCCCTTGCATCTTTTTAACATTAAGCTACTCAAAGTAATTTATCTTTTAATTTACATTTTGAGAGATTTCTTTATGTCTTGACTAGCTTTATATGATCATTATATTCTCCTATATTGTTGGGGACTGACATTATACTTTCTTGGTTTAAGAATTAAATTTAGTGAGTAATGTATGTGCCCTGTCCAGAATGTTTAAGAGTAATGTGCCCTGGACAAGGTTGCTGCCCAGATGCATAACAATAGGCCTGAGTTTCTGCATTGAGGCAAGGGCTGCCCAGCCCCATGATAAGTGGAGGCCTGGAGGCCACACAATAAACACATTGTTCCTGTGATTGCTGCTTAGCCCCATAAGATGGCTGGTTAGTCAATGACGGGTAAGACCCTTCAAGGGAGGGGCGACCTAAGCCATGCACAGCCCCAGGGGATCAGGCTAAGAGAAACTGGGGATGAAAAATGCCCACTGTGACTGCCTTGCCCATCCTTACTAATCTCGGTCTGTGATCTATGCCTGGCACCCAGAGCAACCACCTGGAAACCTTGTGTCAGGGGACATCTGGCTACATGTTCTGGTATGTATGGCCGTTGCTGCAATGCCTGGGTGGTCATGTGCAAGGAAGTAACTTCGATAAAAATAAAACGACTGGTGCATTTGGCACTGCAGTCTTGTAACCATCTTTGTTACCGTCTGTGTGTCTTTTTTGTGTTCTGCGTTCATCCCCTGTCCTGCAAACAGGCCACAGCACTATATGTTCTTCTAAACTTTTTTAGAATTTTGTTTTTCATATTTAGTACACCTTAAATTAAGTTTTGTCTACAGTGTGAGGTAGGGATCTAATTTTTCTGTATGGATAATCAGTTATCCCAGTACCTTTAAAAAAAAAAAAAAAAGCTAGTCAAGTGAAGCAGTGGGAGTGGAGAGGGAGCAAAGGAATCTGTAACTGGTTGTGATCAATTCGTTGTAAACACCACTGCACTCAGACCAGCGCCACTACCCTTTTATTGAAAGGCCCATTCTTTTTCCCTCACATTGTGTCTTCAACTTGATGAAATATGATAATCTCTATTTTATCTACACCCCCTTCCACTATTAGCCTAATTTAGACTCTTAGATGAAAATAACAAAAGGAGGCTGGGCGTGGTGGCTCACACCTGTAATCCTAGCACTCTGGGAGGCTGAGGCGGGCAGATTGCTTGTTGAGGTCAGGAGTTCGAAATCAGCCTGAGCGAGACCTTGTCTCTACTAAAAATAGAAAGAAATTAATTAACCAATAAAAATATATATGCAAAAAATTAGCTGGGCATGGTGGTGCATGCCTGTAGTTCCAGCTACTCAGGAGGCTGAGACAGTAGGATGTCTTGAGCCCAGGAGATTGAGGTTGCTGTGAGCTAGGCTGATGCCACAGCACTCACTCTGGCCTGGGCAACAAAGTGAGACTCTGTCTCAAAAAAAGAAAAAGAAAAAGAAAATAACAAAAGGAAAAATCCAACTTTTAGAAACTTGAACAGAAGTGAAAAAGGAAAAAGGAAGGAAGGAATTAAATCATATAACAAAACTAAGGAAGACAGAACTAGAGATATCCTCCAAAAACTGCATCCCTACACTCAAATACAACTTAGACTTTTCTTCTGTGTGTGTCTCATCTCTATTTCTGCTTCTGTGCTACATTATTATTCAGAACAGCTGTCCCTGTAACTCTGTGACTGATGATGACATTCTAGGCTTTTGTCTTGCAGACGTTTAGCCAGAGAAGTAAGGAGGGCTCTTATTTACTGGTTCCCATTAGAAAAAAAAATATTATTGGCTACCATTGGAAGATGCTAGAAAATCAACTCACAAAAGTGTTAAATACAAGGGAAAAAAATCAAACAATTTATCCCGCCTTTTATTTGTAACCTGTTCTTCAAGACAACCAAATAGTTGATGAGGCAGAGTTTCTATGTATACAATTACTACAATGTATACATAAAGAAGAAAACCTTCAAGTCTTATCTTTGGCTAAGGCATGCCCACATTATCAAAAATAATAACAGGTAATGTGATTTAATGTCCATCTACCCAGAAACTGTGTCTACGTGATAGAATTAGAGGCTCATGGAATGTCCAGAGAAAAAGCAGAAGGGACATCAGATGGTCATCTTAGTCATATCCTTGGTGACAGATGAGAGAGCCAAAGTGCAGAGAATCAAAGGAATTTATTTATTTTTCCAAAGTTATACAGATAACTGTGGCAGACTCAGACCCAAAGGCCAGACCTACACACTAGATCATAAGACAGAAAACATTTTCTTAAAAGGACCAGAGAGTAATATTTTCAGCTTTGTGGGCCATGGGATCTCTGTTGAGATTATTCAACTCTGCTACAGCAGCATGAAAGCTGCCATAGCTGATATGTAAACAAGTAGGTGTGGCTGTGTTTGAATAAAACTTTATTTACAAAAATAAGACGTGGGCCATAGTTTGCCAAATCCTCTACTAGACCAATGCTTTTTTTTTTTTTAATCTGAAAGAATTACCCAAATAAGAAATGGATTAAGACATAACTATGTGTTCTAGGGTGCAAAAGAAGAAATTTTCCCCCTTTCTCAGTTTCTGGGTCTGTAAAAGTGAGAAACATACAGATGGGATGGTTTCTCAGGTCCTTCCCATCTTTGGTGAGACTCTGGGACCATCGATCCTGCAGCAGGATGTGGTGTCACCTAAGGGAGGGGCCCAACCACCACTGTCCCTCTGGAAAGGGACACCATTGGTTCAGCAACTTGAGTGGGGCTGTTTCCTGGGCTTTCCTGTTTCCTTCGCAGCTCATGGCTTCTTTTATACAGCCCAAGACACATCGTTGTAAACAGAGAGAAAGCTGGGCTGAGAAGAGGGTGAAGGGGAGCCCAAGAGAGAAGAGGACTCTTGAATCTTAGGTTTTCATCTGTACTGATTCTTTGTTTCTCCCTGTAGCATGTCTGTTTCTCTGTTCTTACTTTGTGTGTGTGTGCACGTGTGTGTATGTGTGCATGTGTGTATAGGCTCATGCATGTGTGCACGTGTGTGTGTGCAATCATAGGTGTATGTATGTGTGTATAACTCTGCTATCCTGATTAAAAATTCCCTAACTTTCTTGAGGCACCAGCCCAGCCCCTTCGGGGCAAGAAGTACCTCATTTGCTGCCAACTTTTACTACGCACTGAGCGTCTGGACCTTCAGCTCAGGCATCTTGTCCAGCCAGATCCCCAGGAGAAGGGATGCAAGCCAGGGACCTACCCCAGGTACTGAGTCTCAGGTAGCAACCCCTTTCTCACAGGCATTCAGGGAACTGTCCCAAACCTGAAGAGAGGGACCCTGGGGCCATCACAGCAGGGCGGATCTAGGCACATGGAATGTGCCCCTCCGATGCAGGGCTGGGAGTGGAGGAGGAGAAGCAGGTCCTGTTGATATCCCAGCTTATTTTTTTTTTAATTTTTGTGTGTTTTAGACACATTTCACAGTAGGCAATCCGAGCTTAACCAGGAGCTCCCAGGAATGCTGCAACCTCTTTGTCCCCTCCCCTTACCACACAGCCCTGGTGATGAAGTGCTGAAGGCACAGCAGGGAGTAGCTGGGGAGAAGAGTATCTTTCTGCTTTTCTAGCCACACAGAGTCATTCTTGTTAAAACTTGGGAGTTCTTGGTGACCATCTGTCCCGCCATGTGGAGGAAGCTGATCTTTCATGAGAAACACAGAGATGACTCAGAAAACATCCGGGAAATGAGGGTGAGTAAGAGTGCCTTCAGCTTTTGTTTTCTTCTTTCTAATTGCTTCCAAAACTCAGCATTCCTTCACTCCCTGCAGCTTTCTCGTTCAATCATTCTTGAACCAAAAAAGAAAAAAAAGGAAAGAAAGAAAAGAAAAAGGAATCCTCCTTTGAGTCTAGGCTAGTCTGAGAACAGATTTTCTTTTGATCAAAGAGTCTTGGCAAACCTTACTGAAATCAATGATCCCAATTGATATTATTCATGGGCATCTTTCTGGTATTCATACTCCTTTAATTACTATAGTAAGTCTTGATGGGTACCAGTTTTCTTTTGCTTAGTGGTTTTTGTTTTTTTGTTTTTGTTGTTTTTACGTTATATATCTTTTCTCCATTAACTTTCAACCCTTCTATGTCTTTATGTTTTAAATGTGTCTCTTGGAAATAAAATGTTAATTCTTTTCAGTTCAATCAAATGTTTTCTTCTAACCTGATCCTTTAGTTGGTTTACATATGATAGTATTGGATATTTCCAATGAGCACAAACTTCTAGGTCTGGAAGTTTATGCATTTAGTATTAATATATTGAAGCTCTCTGCACTGCTCACTGTTTCCTTTTGTTATTGTTTTACTCTGAATAGCGGCTGTTTCTTTGAATGTTATCTGTTTTTTTCCACCTGGTGTTTTAACTTATTTTCACTGTTTTTTTTTATTTCCTAGGTTCATTGTGATGTATCTAGTTTAAAATCTATTTGGACTCTTGGGATATTTTCTGGGCTTCTTGAATCTGGGAATCTGTTTCTTTTTTTTTTTTTTTTTTTTTTTTTGGTTATGGCAGATTCTCAACCATCATCTTTTAAGTATTGTCTCTGCCTCATTGTCTCTCTCCTTTCTTTCTAAAACTATAATCAAATCTATATTCGTCCTTCTCACTGTATCCTTCACTTCTCTTACCCTCTCTTTGGTATATTCTACCTTTTTGTGTCTTTATTCTACATTATGAGTAATTTATTCTGATCTATATTTCAGGTCCCTAATTCTTTCTTCTACTATGTATATCCTACTTCCAAATGTATTCATTGCTTTTTTTCCTGTATTTCCAGAGCTACTTTTAAGGTATTTTTGGAGTAAAACATAGGGACATGAAAGGGCAAATCCATAAGCACATAGCTTAATCAGTTTTAACAAACCGAACACCCTGCAGAACAACATTGCTAACACTGGAAGCTCCTTCTACCCCCTGCTCTCCAAAGGTGTCCACTGATTCTTTAAAGTTTTCAGTTACTGTAGTTTTCAATTTTAGAAGTTCTATTTGGCTCTTTTTTTCAAAGTTGTCATGGTACTTTTTTGTAGTTTTCTGTTCTTTGCAGTTGTTCAAGCATATTATTTCTTTCTTTCTACACAGTAAGCACCATTATACAGTTGACACTTGAACAAGGTGGGTCTGAACTGCCCAGGTCCACTTACATGCTGATTTTCTTCTGCCTCTGCCACCTCCCAAGGTAGCAAGACCCACCCCTCCTCTTCCTCCTCCTCCTCCACCTACTCAGCATGAATACAACAAGGATGAAGTCCTTTGTGAGGATCCACTCCCACGTAATGAGCAGTAAATATATCTCCTCCTCTATGAATCACCTGCGATACCAGGGGTGACTATATATACTGTCTGTATATTACTCCTTAACTCCAATTCTGAAATGTGCGTGCATCTATTTCTGTTCTTCCTGCTGGTTCTTATTTTCTTTCATAGTCATTGTTGACTATATGGTCATTGTCTTTAAAAAATTGTTTGCATTAGCACTACAATACCTTGGATGAATGTGGCCTTTCCCTGATGGGCTTTGTGCTTTTATTCCTGCCACGTGTCTAGAAGCATCGACAGCCTCAAATGTTCATGGACATACTCACCAATTTCATTGCTAGAGATTCCCTGGCCTACCCAGATCATACATAGCTGGGGTACAAATCTGTGTTAGGGTTGGTTTGTATCCCATCTTCTTAGACTCAATGCAGCCCTTTGAGCTCTCAGCTTAAGCTGAAGAGAAGAACTTCTCTAATTTAGACTCTCTACCTTGAGTGAGCCCTGAGCTGTAACTTCTGTCCCCTCACCCTATCTGTCCATAGAGCTGAAGTCCAAGTGTGTAGTATTCTCAGATACCTTCAGGGCAAAGTGGCTTCATGCTTCAATTGTTTAGTTATCTCTCTGGCTCTAGATTCTTCTCAAAAACTTGTTCTAGGCCTGGTGCGGTGGCTCATGCTTGTGATCTTAGCACTCTGGGTGGCCGAGGCAGGCAGATCATTTGAGCTCAGGAGTTTGAGACCAGTCTGAGCAAGAGCGAGACCTGTTCTCTACTTAAAATAAAAAGAAATTAGCTGGACAACTAAAAATATATAGAAAAAATTAGCCGGGCATGGTGGCTCATGCCTGTAGTCCCAGCTACTCAGGAGGCTGAGGCAGTAGGATTGCTTGAGCCCAGGAGTTTGAGGTTGCTGTGAGCTAGGCTGACACCACGGCACTCTAGCCTGGGAAACAGAGCAAGACTCTGTCTCAAAAAAAAAAAAAAAAAGGGATGCCAATGCAATGTATGAATTTTGGGAAGATACAGACATGCAGTCTGGGCCCAGGATTTCAAGTCAAGTAAATTGAAGAAGTAAAAAATAGTGTGGAGGTGGCCCTGCAAATGACCTTAGGGCACTAACTGAAGGTCGTTTACCAGCAGAATTCAAAACAACTCCATGAAAAGGCCACTGAGCACCTGACTTCCTTCCTGATGTCAAAAAGGGATATATGAATCCCTTTTAATGCAGAGAAAGCATGGATAATAAACCTCAGTTTCCTCTTGAAGGATGGTGTTATGGGCTCAGTTGCATCTCCCCAAAATTCCTGCGTGAAATTCCTAACTTGTAGAGCGAGATCCCATCTCTACTAAAAACAATAGGAAGAAATTATTAGGACAACTAAAAATATATATAGAAAACATTAGCCGGGCATGGTGGCACATGCCTGTAGTCCCAGCTACTCGGGAGGCTGAAGCAGGAGGATCGCTTGAGCCCAGGAGTTTGAGGTTGCTGTGAGCTAGGCTGATGCCATAGCACTCTAGCCTAGACAACAAAGTGAGACTCTGTCTCAAAAAAAAAAAAAAATTCCTACCTCCTAATACCTCAGACTGTGGCTGTATTTGGACATAAGACCTTGTGAAAAGGTGATTACATTGAAAAAGAGGTCTTTGCTGTGGGTCTTGCTCCAATCTGACTGGTGCCCTTATAAAAGGAGGAATGCATGTACCCAGAGGAAAGGCCCTCTGCGAGCCAAGGAGAAACCAACCCTGCCTGCACCTTCACCTTGGACATCCAGCCTCCAGAACTGGAAGAAAATACATTTCTATTTTATAAGCCACCCAGTTTGTGGTATTTTGTTATGGTTTCCCTAGCAAACTACTACAGATGGTAAACATCTTTTAAATAGTATAGTGATTATAAATAAAAAATAAATTGAAAGGAAATATATTTTCTACAACTTCTCCATATAATACCCTATGTTCCAAAGGCAACTCATTATATTTGCTAGAGGATTATGAGAATTTTTCTAGTGCTATACATTTATAATAATATCTTACTTTTCTGTTATGGACAGAAAAGTGAGATATTCTTTACCTTACTGTTGTTGTTTCAAATTCTTTGGAAGCATTGTACCATCAATCATGTGAGCCATAACACAGTGGTTGGTACAAAAGGCAATCATTACTTTGAAAGTATATCACCTGATAGGAAAGTTTCATTAGTAAACTTGAACGTTTAAGCTGCATTGTGTTCAAGCCCTATAAAAGTTTAACTTGATGTTAAGATGAACAATCCATCAACCACTTTCCTTTTACTTTAATGATGTAATTCCTAACCATTTATTTTCTAAAATCACAAATGCAGTAGCAAGTTTTGTCTAGTTTTTTTTCTCGACTTTTCTCTTCCACATGGGACATGCTGGGGGAAGAGGCTTAGAACTGTGGCAAGAAGAGAGTCTTTTGTTTTTAGTGTTGGACACAAGGTCAGGTTGTGCGAACTTGGGAAAATTTCTTAAAATCTTCAGGACGTCATATCTTTCCTCCTGTGGAGAGACAGATCTCTGTCTGATAGGGTTGTTGTAGGTGGTGTGACCAACTGTCCCAGTTTTCCCTGGATCCGTGTGGGGGTATGTGTGTCTCAGGGTGTGGGACTTTTAGTTTTTAAAATAGAAATGAGGGATTTCCCAGGACACAGACATTTCAGGACTAAACCTAAGAAAATCCTGGACGAATCCGGACGAGTTGATTGCCCTAGTTGTAAGCAAATGCATTGTAAAGATGTAGGTGTCATTATTACATTAATTCAAAAAACAATTGTTTTCTTTTCCCTTACTGCCCTATCATACACACCTCCTAGGTCTAATCCTTCACCTGTGCCCTTGGGTGACATCTAAGGCAAGTTTCATGGCCTTTAGAATCATCTTAGGTCTTAAGGACTTCTTGTCACTTTTTTTTTTTAACTCAAATGCAAGGAAAAAAAATAGTGTCAGTGCAGTCATTGAAATGCATTTGGCAGGTTGCTTGCAACTGCAGAGTGAGCATGGTCAGCTTTTTCTTTATTTCCCCACCTGGAGCTTCTATTGCTTCTCCCACTGTCTCACAAGGTTGAAGCTCTCTCACCTGCTGTGCCCTCCATGCCTGCAAACGCACCTCTCCCTGTTGGTCAGGTAAGGACACCTTACTCATTCCTTGGGGACCCATGAGTACATTTCCAGTTTCTCTCTGCAGGCTTCACCTCCTACCTCCAGGTGGCGCTCTTGCAAAGGATATGCCACCTCCCGACCCATTCATGCTCATTCTCAATCTCTCTCTTCCCGACCACATTCCTCTCTGGGCCCTGCCCATCACCCCATATGAAGTACTCTGAAAGGTGCAGTTGAAGTTTTTCCCCTCGACTGGAAAAGAACAAAGGAGAATCCATCATCCTCCATCACGCCCCCAATGGTGGAGAGAGGATGGGACCATTCTGATCTCAACACCCTTTTCATACCTTCACGTGGACAAGGGACCAGGAGTTCAGGGAAATTGTTCTCCAGCAGCTTCTCCTGAAGTCATGCAGGAATGGCCCTACTTTGGGATCTGACCTCCTTGGCATCTATAATCGTTAGGCTTGAGCAGAAACTGATTGCAATGATTCCGCTTTGACATTCTGTTACATATGTGTGTGAAAGCCTTGGGGATGTTGTGCATGAGCAGATTTGGAAGAAGAATGGATGGTCATAGTCTGTTTTCATCAAAAAACAAAAACACCAAGAGTTCATGAATAGGTGCATGAAAAAATGCAAGATGACATTCACCAAAATGTTGACAGTGCTTGGAAACTTGGGTCATTTCAGTCCTTCTTTTAATTGTGTGGATTTGCTGCTGCTCACAGGAAAGCAGTAGCTGTATAATAAACTGTGCTGCATGTGATGATTGCTAGATGATTGGTAGAGGATGCTGGCATCCATTCATTCCACGAAAGGTCACTTTATTTAGGTCCTTTTGCTGTGGTTGATTCATTGCCTTGGGACAAGACATTGAAACAGCTGTCTTTTCCATATCCATTTGATTGCTTGCACCACAGTTAAAGAAAGTTCCTTTCGGAAGGGGAACAGAAAGTTGGGGCTTAGAACTGTGGATTTGGGGAAGTAGCTGTCAGTGCTCTTAGAAACCAGTTCCTCCCCACCATGAGGAAATGTCAGAAAGCTTGAATTCAGAACTACATCAAAAGGCTTCAGCTAAACTCCCCCGAACACCCCCACACACACACATAGAGACACGAAGGATGATGTCGTTTTAAAAGATGCACCCCTGGCTGGGCGCGGTGGCTCACACCTATAATCCTAGCACTCTGGGAGGCCAAGGCAGGCGGATTGCTCAAGGTCAGGAGTTCAAAACCAGCCTGAGCGAGACCCCATTTCTATCAAAAATAGAAAGAAATTGGCCGGGCGCAGTGGCTCCCGCCTGTAATCCTAGCACTCTGGGAGGCCGAGGCGGGCGGATTGCTAGAGGTCAGGAGTTCGAAACCAGCCTAAGCAAGAGCGAGACCCCGTCTCTACTATAAATAGAAAGAAATTAATTGGCCAACTAAAAACATATAGAAAAAATTAGCCAGGCATGATAGTGCATGCCTGTAGTCTCAGCTACTTGGGAGGCTGAGGCAGGAGGATCACTTGAGCCCAGAAGTTGGAGGTTGCTGTGAGCTAAGCTGATGCCACGGCACTCACTCTAGCCTGGGCAACAAAGCAAGACTCTGTCTCAAAACAAAACAAAAAAACAAAGAAATAAATTAATTGGCCAACTAAAAATCTATATATAAAAAAAAATGAGCCGGGCATGGTGGCACATGCCTGTAAAAAAAAAAAAAGAAAGAAATTAATTGACCAACTAAAAACATATATACAAAAAAAATCAGCCGGGCATGGTGGTGCATGCCTATAGTCCCAGCTACTGGGGAGGCTGAGGCAGGAGGATCGCTTGAGCCCAGGAGATTGAGGTTGCTGTGAGCTAGGCTGATGCCATGGCACTCACTCTAGCCTGGGCAACAAAGTGAGAATCTGTCCCAAAAAAAAAAAAAAAGATGCACCCCAATGTGAGTGCTTAGCATTATGGGTTATTCTTGGCATCTTCTTCTCCTAAAAAAAACCATATGGAGAGTTAAGTGTGGTGGTGCACACCTGTAGTCCTCATGACTTGGGTGGCTGAGGCAGGAGGATCATTTTTGAGCTCAAGAATTTGAGGCTGCAGTGAGCTCTGATCACACCATTGCACTTTAGCCTGGGCAACAGAGTGAAACCCTGTCTCGAAAATAAACAAACAAACAAACAAATAAGCAAGCTTGTGGAGCTAAACGTGAACATGAGTGATGACAGTCAATACAAGGATATTCTAGGGGCAACGTTCAACAGGCTCCATGGGGAGATCCAGACCTTCATGCTCCCACCCTGCTTAGCATGCTAAGATCAAACATGAATGTACAAGGAATGAGCCATTTTGTTCCAACAGTTCATATCATCAAATTCTCAGGTTTTATTTCTACCACCCCAAAATTACCTTTCCAGTAAGATTAAGGGTAGAATACAGAAAAGGCAAAAATAACACGTCTTGCTGTGGAAGCACGCCCCAGTTCCATCTGTGTAATGAGGGCAGCTGGTCACCAGGGTCCGTCTGGTCAACCTGGTTGGCACAAGCAGCGAACCCGCGTTCAATGTGGGGTGCAGGGGGGCGTGGTAACTCTACTCTTCTCTGAGCACCCCCTGTGACCCTGCCATCCGGAGGGCAGGATTGGGTTCATTCACCTTCGAGATTCGTGTCTCTCTCTCCCATTCAAATTCCAACCTGTCTAATAAAATCAAGTTGCCTTAACCGTCTTAAAGAGAATCATTAACATTCAGGAACTTGAAGTTCCCTTCAAAAAGAGAGTTTCCACAAACAAAAACAAGGAAATAAAAAGGTGTGCTTAGCCCACTAAACTAATTTGTGAGCTGATTACAAAAAGAGAACTCTGACATTATCTCATACACATCTCGCAAAAACGGTTGGGAGGAGGTAGAAACAGTTACAGTTACATGTCCCTTAGGAAGGATTTGTCTTCCTTCCAAGTACTGGGGGACCCCGTTAGTAGTGTCTTAGGCAAAGGAGACAAGAAGGCCAGAAGTTGGGTCATTTTGGGGTAGATTAATTAATTAATGCCACCAAAATTGCAGGTTCAATAGATCTGTTGAACTCACCCCTCCTGTCTAGCTCAAATTTTGTGTTCTTTGACCAACATCTCCCCATTTTCCACCCCCAGCCCCTGGTAACCACCAATCTATTCTCTACTTCTGTGAGTTCAACTCTTTTTAGATTCTGCATATAAGAGAGTGTGTCGTATTTGTGTTTCTGCGCCTGGCTTATTCCACTTAACATAATGTCCTCCCGGTTCATCCATGCTGTTGAAAATGACAAGTTCGCTTCTTTTGAAAGGCTGATCAGTATTCCATTGCACAACATGGTGACTGTCGTTAGCGACAATGTATTGTATACTTGAAAATGGCTAAGAGAGTAGATTTTAAGTGTTCCCATCATCAAAAAAGTATGTTATGCCTATGTTAATTAGCTTGATTTATTCAGTCTATGGTGTATACATATGTCAGAACATCATGTGTACCATAAATACATATAATTTTTATTTCTCAATTTTTTAAGAAATTGCAGATTCAGTCTCTCTTTCCTTCCCCGTCCTCATCTGTGGGTTCTCAGCTTCAAGCCACTAGAAGTTTGCAATCTCGGGCTTATCAATCTCACTACAGTAGTGAAAGCAGATAAAGGATGAGTGATTGAATAAATAAGTCAATAAGTGGGTTAGAATTGATAAGTCTCCCATGCAGAAGAATTCTAAATAATTTATGTGAACACTGTACCCCCCAAGGAGGTGGAGCATAACTCCCCACTCCTAAAGTGTGGGCTGAACACAGGGACTTCCTTCCAAAGAGTACAGCGTAGAAAAGGAAGGAAGGTAACATGACCACGGAGAAGCCTGGCAAACACTCCTTCAGCCAGGTGACCAAGGTTGACATCACCAGTGACAGGTTGTGTTGATAGCACCTGGGTCCCCTTGACAAGATGAGACGAGATGTCACCCCTGGGGTGTTTCTCTCAAAACCCCCAACCCCAGTCTAACCACGAGAAAAACATGAGACAAACTTCAATTGAGAGTCATTCTACAAAATACCTGACCAGCACTCCTTGAAATCGTCCATGTTTTCAAACAAGTGACATCTGAGAAACTGCTGCAGTCAAGGGAAACCTAAGGAGACACGAGGAATAAATGTAATATGGTGTCCCAGACAGGATCCCGGGGCAGAAAAACAGGACATTAAAACTTGTTACATAAAAACCAAAGAAATCTGAATCAAGCATGGACTTTAGTTAATAACGTGTCAACACTGGTTCTTTCACTGTGACATGTGTATCGTACTAACGTAAGATGCTAATGGGGGAAACTGATAACAGGTAATAGGGTAAATGGGAACCTCTGTACGGTCTTTGCAATGTTTCTGCAAATCTAAAACTATTTTAAAATAAAAAGTTTATTTTTTGAAAGGGTAAAATTAAAAAAGCAGATAAGGGGCATGGCCCTTCCAAGGTGACCCTTTCTAACACGACGGAGCCTTCTGCAAGATTTGTACCCCATCTCAAAAAAGCATGATTGCATCCGGCTCACTCCTCAGTCACTCACTCGCAGCAGGCGTGGAGTTACCTAGACGGGCTAAGAACAGCGTCTGCACGTTCGCGTGCATCCGAGTCAACTGGAGGACTTGCCAAATTGCAGGTTGCAGAACCTCACCTTGCTCTCAGAGTTTCTGATTCAGCAGGTGGGGGGTGGGGCCCAAGGATTTGCATTTCTGACGAGCAGCTTCAGGATGCCGCTTTCAGAGCCAATGCCTCGCTAAAGCTTAGACGAACCAAGATGCTCGTCTGGGACTGGAAAAGTTCCCAATCTCACCAAAGCACGAGGATGGCCACTTGACACTTGAACAAAATGAGGGTCCTCTTAGCAAAGAAAGCTTATGAGAAGCAGCTGTCCCTTATATCCGGTGATGGCTTCTATCTTCTTATTTTTTTCTGATATTAATACAGTTATACCAGCTTCCTGAGCAAGTTCCTCAATCAGGTTTTCTCTCTCACCAATCTGTTCTTCAGCTGTATCCATTCTATGGTCTAGTCTATGAAAGGATAATATTATATCCTTTATTTTACCATCATATATTTTCATACCCATTATTTCCATAAAACCCTTGCTTTATGGATTATTGTTCTTGCTTCACATTGCTAACATGTTTCCTTATCTCTTTTAGTATATTTTTTATGCTTATTTTAAATTCTTGGTCCATCTGTTACCTCCCTCCCCACCCCCACAAATAATCTATCCAGAAGAGTTGCCTGCTCTGATTTGGCTGTACCAAACCAGGCAACTCTTCTGGATAGAGCTGTATATCTAAGCCCTCAGGGAGAATGTGCAGTTTTAGGACATGGCTGTAAGTTATTAGACATTCCTCCCTTCCAGAGGTGGAGTCTACAGTTCCTTCTTAAATACTGGTAAATCCACCATGGCTTTGGCCAGGAGACTTTGGCAGAAGTGACACTGTGCAACTTCTAAGCCCAGGTCATAAAAGTGGTTCACCTCCTACCTTGTTTGCTGAACCAAACACCATGCGGGAAGTCGGCCCCTCCTGCAGCCGCCATGCTGTGAGGAAGCCCAAGCCACGTAGAGAGGCCATGTGCAGGCAGTTGGGGCAGCCATCCCCGAACTGAGCCCAACCTTGGAGTCATCCCAGCCCAGGCTCCAGACAGGTGAGGAAGTAGCTTCCAGATGGCTCCAGATAATTCCAGTTCCTACCACTCAAGTCACCCTCAGCCATTCCAGTCTTCGCAGCGGAGGCTGCAGATGATGTGGAGCAGACACAAACCATCCCGCTGTTCCCCATCCAAATTCCTGACCCCTTGCTGTAATAAGTGACGGTTGTTTGCGCCACTAAGTTTGTGGTGATTGAGTATAAGCCAACAGATAATCAGAACGGAGAAGCTGCGTTGGCAAGTGTCCTGATTTGAAGGGATAGCGGTGAAAGCCATTCTAGGTCTGGGTGGTTGCTGCTGGCTTTTGCAGCTAGGTGGCAGCTCACGATTGCTTCCCGCCAAAGGAGAGGTGAAGGGGGGCAGAAGAAAAGTTTTTTTTCTTCCAGCCTCACCACTTGCTGTTGCCTTAAGTGCAGTGTCTAGCACAACATCAATCAGGAAAACTGCGATTATTATTTCCCTACAAAAACTCAATCTCACCCTACTCCACACTCATACTCTCATTTCCAGCCTCAAAACTTTTGCCCAAGTCCGTGAAGTTTCCTAAAGCACAGCAGCGGCTGGGGACACGGGAGACCCTTTGTCCTGTTCCAGAGACCTGTGTTCAGCTCTGCAGTTTGAAAAGGAAGCTCCAAGCTGGGTGGTCACGCTCTTCCCCCCTGCTCCTGGCTGCTGCGCCTCAGTTGGTCTTTTGTTGACCCTTCGGGAAATGAGATGTAGTTCATTGTAACATTATGCACTTTTTTCCCCACAATATTAAATTGGATTTTTTAACATTACTGATATTTTTTACTAATTTTTAATTGACAAATTAAAATTGTGTATAGTTATGGTGTGCAACATGATGTTTTGAAATAGGTATATAAGGTGGATATCTATTAGTTAATTAGCTAAATCAAGCTAATTAACGTATGCACTACCTCACGTATTTATCATTTTTGTGTGTGTGGTGAGAACACTTAAAATCTACTCTCTTAGCAATTTTCAAGGACACAATACATCGTTATTAAGTGTGGTCCCTCTGTGGCGATATCATACTCTTAAAAACCGTCCCCTACTGGGCTGCTCTCAGTGTGAGTCATTAACTGACACAACAAAAACTCAGACCATTAAATTTTAACTCATAAAATAGAATTACCATACAAGTCAGCAACTCCACTTCTGCATAGATACCCAAAAGAATTGAAAGCAGAGTCTTAAAGAGGTGTTTGTACACCAGTGTTCATATCAGCACTATTCACAAAAACCTAAAGGTGGACGCAACCTAAGTCCCATCAGTGGATAAACACAATCTGGCTCCACACATAACAGAATGTTATTCAGCCTCGGAAAGGAAGTTTTGACACATGCTACTGCACGGACACAGACAGGTGACGTGAAATAGGTCAGCCACAAAAGGACAAATACCATATAGCTCCATTTATACGAGGCACCTAGAGGAGTGGAATTCATAGAGAGAGAAAGCAGAATGGTTCTTCAGGGGCTGGGGCAGGTGGGTGCTGCGACCCGTTTACAGGACGGGGGATGAACACAGAACATAAAAGAATGACACAGACGCACAAAGACAGTACATGACTCGAGTGCCCAATGCACCGGTCACTTTATTTTTACACCCTCCAGACCCAAGGTTAGTTCCTTGTACGTAAGCAACTGACCATAGCAGCGATAACCATTAATTCCGGAGTTGCATCACAAGGGAACAATGGGCCCATGATCTCAAACCTCAAAACGGTTACTTAAGGCGCCGGACATAGCTCAAAAGCCAAGGCCAAGATAAGCAACATAAAGCAATGCAGCCATCTGAAGACCTTCTTGCTCTCTTTTTCAGCCAGTGACCCGCCCCCACAGTTGTGCCTGTCTTAGGTCGCCCCTCCCTTGAGGGATCTTACCTGTCATTGACTACCAATCATCTACGGGGACAGACCTTCAGAATGTTCTAATTATCTTTATGGCCTCCAGACTCCCACGGGGGCCCTCCATGTGGGAGCCGGGCAACATTTGCTTATGTGCAGAAACTCAGGCCTCTTATCATGTCACGAGGCAGCAACCGTGTCTGAAGAAACTGCTGACTACTGCTGCGTCAGGCAGCACACGCACATTACAGGCTGATGTGAAGGATTAGTGTAAGGCACAACACCAGAATCAGCCCCCAACAGGTGGGAATGGAGAATTAGTGTTTAATGGGTACAAAGTTTTAATTTGGGAAAATAGAAAAGGTTCTGGAGATGGAGGGTGGTGATGGCTGCACAACAATAATGTGAATGTAAGTAATGCCACTGGACTGTATCCTTAAAAATGGTTAAAATGGTAAATTCTATGTTATACATATTTTACCACAATAAAAATTCTATTAATAAGAACTCATATAAATGGACTAAAAACAATTTAGGGGCTACGTTTGATGGAAGATGATGGAGAAATTATGGGCACTCTAGTCATAAGAATGTTGAAAATTGCAAAGCAAACCCACAAGAAGCCAAAACTTTTACCCAGGTGAGGTGGTCACCAAAGGACCTTGAACAGCCCTCCTGAAATGACTCCTGGATTTGGGGAATTCAAAGAGTGGGTGAGGATGTAGTTGTTGCCCTTTATGAGCATTAAATCTATGAGGAACTGAGCACTAGGCCCTGGCTCGGGGATCAGGAGACAGACTCCTGGTGCTGGCTCCCTTTCGAGCAAGTTACTGCCCCTGTCGGCAACTGTTTTGTTTACCCAGTTATTTAACAAGTCTTTTATTGAGCATCTACTATGTGCCAGGCAGTTTTGAAAGGGTTATTACTCTTTTAGAAAGATAGCCAAGATCCCCACTTTCATGGTTCTTATATTGTTTTGGAAATACAGGTAAAATCAAATGAATAAATATTTATACATCATAGTGAGTGACATTCTAGCTGTGAACAGGGCGATGCAATATAACATAATGGATTATGAAGGATAGATCTTTCCTTTGGGAAGTGAGTCAGGGAAGGCTTGGAAGAAAATATATTGAGGCTGAGAATGAAGGGCTGCGAAGTATCTGGCCATGAGAAATGTAAGGGGAAATGACATTTCAGGCAGAAATTACAGTGAGTGCAAAGGCCCTGGGGCAGGAGCAAGCTTGGCATGTGCCAATTCTCAGAACTGACACCAGGCTGTTGTGTTTTCAGTCAATGGCGTGGCTGCAGCAAAGTGAGCTGGCCGGAGCATAGTCCGGGAAGAGAGGCGCTGAGAGCAGACCATGCAGAACTCTGCGAGACGCAATAAGGAGTCTGGATTTTTATCTAAGTGGAAAAGGAAGTGCGATGTGGAAAAAGGCCTTCATAACACTGATAAGGGAGACAAGCACATTTTTATCTTGTGCCTTTTCACGTCTCACATTTCAGTGCTCTTGTTTTCCCTTGCACATGAAATGAGTAGGCAGGGAATAATTTTTACAGCTGATATTGTCAGATTCTACGCAGTCCCCTCCTCTAACTGCCCATAGACTTCCTGAAGGTTGTGATGCATCAGGTGGGCCAGGGTGGGTCCTCAGCCTCCCCGGCACCCCTCTGGCCTCAGCCACTATCATTTCTCACCTAGATTATCACAGAAGCTTCCTAAACGATCTCCCAGCTTCTACCCTCACTAACGGCCTTGACCATCTGGTCTCAATGCAGCAGACAGAGAGATCCTTTTAAAATAGAATTGCTAGACTTAGCAAATTAAAATACAGTATGCCCAGTTAAAGTTACAATTTCAGATAAACAAAAAATATTTTTAGTGTAAGTATATCTCGTACAGTTTGTGGGCTATACTTATACTTAAAATTTATGCATTTTTTGTCTGAAATTTGAAATCAACTGGGCATTGTGTGTTTAACTTGGCAACCCTATTTTAAAATCTAAGTCATACCATGCCCCAAACTCTGAAATAACTCATTTCATTCACAGAAAAACACTAAAGTCCTTAAAATGACTAAGGCTTCCTACCCAGGTTCCTCTATAACCTTATCTCCAGCACCTCCCCCAATCTCTGCTCCAGCCACAATGGCTGCTAGGGCATTCCTCAAACACACTCACATGCATCTGCCTCAGGCCTTTGCAATAACTGGTTCCACAGGCCTGGTCTGGTGGCTCACACCTGTAATCCTAGCACTCTGGGAGGCCGAGGCAGGCAGATTGCTCGAGGTCAGGAGTTCGAAACCAGCCTGAGCAAGAGTGAGACCCCCGCCTCTACTATAAATAGAAAGAAATTAATTGGCCAACTAATATATATATAGAAAAAATGAGCCGGGCATGGTGGCGCATGCCTGTAGTCCCAGCCACTCGGGAGGCTGAGGCAGGAGGATCGCTTGAGCCCAGGAGTTTGAGGTTGCTGTGAGCTAGGCTGACGCCACGGCACTCACTCTAGCCTGGGCAACAAAGTGAGACTCTGTCTCAAAAAATAAAATAAAATAAAATAAAATGCTAAGACTCAGGCCTGTAATCCCAGCACTCTGGGAAGCCGAGGCTGGATGATCACTTGAGCTCAGGAGTTTGAGACCAGCCTGAGCAAGAGTGAGACCCCTGTCTCTACCAAAAATAGAAAAAGTTTAGCTGGGCATGGTGGCGCATGCCTATAGTCCCAGCTACTCTGAAGGCTGAGGCAGGAGGATCGCTTGAGCCCAGGAGTTGGAGGTTGCTGTGAGCTAGGCTGACGCCACGGCACTCTAGCCCGGGCAACAGAGCAAGAACGAGACTCTGTCTCAAAAAAAATCATAAAAATAAAAAAATAAAAATAAGTAAAAACCTGAGTTAGAGAAAGTGGCTGGGCGAGGAGAAGGCTGCTGGCTTTCCACTCCCTCTCTTTGAACCTTAGAGAGTCTACTTCCCCGAAGAGCCCTAGACCCAAATGGCTGCACCCAGAGGGGCAGAGGGAGGCAGGACAGAGCGGGGGCACGCACCACCTCTCACAGCGGAGGTCCACTCCGCGGGCGACACGGTGCAGTGCGTGTGTGAGCTCTCCGGCCGCATCCAGCAGGCAGAGCGGCGCGAGGACAGCGCGGGTGGGCGCCCCGTCCTCAGGCCGCGGCTGGCACGGGACCGGCGTGTTCTCCTCGGGGCCGTCCTGGAGCCCATTTAGGCGGCAAAGACAGCCGGGAGAGGGGTGCTGGAAGGAAACTTGGCCCCCAGGGAACAAAGTGGGTATCAAAATGCCTGCCTGCCTCCACCTACACTCTCTCCGCAGCCACGAGCCCAGGCGAGACCGCCTCTCCCAGCTCGCGTCCCTCTCTTCCCAAGCCCACGCTGAGATGCAGCATCTCACGATTTTTTTCGCCCTCCTAATTCTCTCTTTTTGCACAAAAGAGACTCCAAGCCAGGCGTCCTCACATTACGGCCCGAGGGCCACATGAGGCCTGCCGAGGACATTTATCCGGCCTGCCGGGTGTTTTTGCCACCGCTGCCTGTCCTGCTTAGCAGCCGACTCGTCCCGGGCCGCAGTGCGCACGTGTGGAACGTGCACTGCACTCTCCCACGGTCTGAGGGACAGTGGACTGGCCCCCTGTTTAAAAAGTTTGAGGGCCCCCGCTCCAAGCTATCAAAAGGTGAGTGTGACGAAGGAAGGGCCATTCTCAAATGCATCCCTCACCTGTGGCCACGGGCTCCTGTTCCTTCCTGCAGTCAGTGCCTTGTCGTCAGCTAGGGCGAGCTCAGGTGGCGTTACCTAACTCCAGCCAAAGCCAAAAGGATGCTTAATTATCTCGCCTAACAGGAAGGTTTTGTGCAAAAACTCAAGCATGTCGCTGAGGAACAAGCCCTTTCTATTTTATCACTCTGACATCTGCAATGTTTGTCTTGTCACCTCCTGAGCACAACATGGCTGGGGCAGCTCCAGAGGTCGTGTCCTGACCTGACTGTGCTCGGGGTAGCGGAGTGGCATCTGCACCTCCTGCCTTCTTACCGGGGAGCGACGTCCATCCCAGCATCCCGTCACGCTGACGTCTCTGGGTGTCACAGTGGTCGCAGCTGTCCTTTGTCCACGCCTGGACTCTATTTTTATTGTGGTGAAATGCACACAATGCAAAATTTTGCCATTCGAGACATTAGAAAATGCACAATTCAGTGGAACTAAATGCATTCACAATGCTGTGCAACAATCACCACTACCTAGTTCCAGAAATTGTTCGTCACCCAAAAAGGAAATTTCATGCCTATTAAGGAACCACTGCCCCTCTCTTCATCACCCGGCCCCTGGCAACCACGACTTTGCTTTCCATCTCTGTGGATTTTTCTGTCCTGGACATTTCCTATAAATGGACTCATACAATATGTGGCCTTTTGTGTCTGGCTTCTTTTACTGAGCATGACGCTTTTGAGGGTCGCTGGTGTTACAGCATGCACCGGTGCTTCATCCCTGTTCACGGCTGAGTAATATTCCACTGCGTGGCCGTTCTACGTTGTCTTTATCCATTCATCAGTCCATGGACGTGTGGGGCGTTTCCACCTTTTGGCCGCCGTGAACACTTGCTGCCGTGAACATTCACGTACACAGGTTTGTTTGGGCCACCCTGGACTTGGGAAGGGAAATGGAGCTGTGAAAACTGACTTTTGTGACTCGTTCATCCACGGAGGCTGGACCCTTCTCTGCCTCAGAAAAGGCCGAAATCACGAGGGCTGCTCGGCAGGCACCGGCATGGCCACTGGGCGGAGGGTGTCGAGGGGGGCAGTGAGGCCAGCAATCTGTCTGGAGTCATCGGCTCCCGGGACCAGGAGTAGGAGGTTGGCCTGGTTCCATGCAGTCTCTCTCTTACAAGACCCCCGGGTTCTCTTCCCCCTCGGGGCCAGCGCCACGCTCTGCAGATGTGGCCACAACTCTGGGCCACATGGCACCCAAACACTGGGCGAGGCAGGACGGCGCCCAGAGGGGACTTGGGGTCTGCGGGTGAGAAGCTCCAGCCAGGGCGGAGTCCCGCCAGGTTTCGGGCAGACAGAGCAGCGCGAGCGCTGAGACGGACCTCGCCCTGCGCTCCGACCCCTCCAAGCTGGATGGCCTCTGCCGACTCACGTGCACTCTTGGTGCCCCGCTTTCTTCATCTGCTAAGTGGAACAACAGTAGTGACATCTCACAGGGACGTGTGGCTAAAAAGTCTCAACTCGGGCCGAGCACTGAGGACAGTGCCTGGCGCAGCTGTGTCGGGAGGGCCGAGGGAAAGATTCGCAGGTCTTTTTCTTTTTATTTATTTTATTGTATTTTAGGTTTTGAGACAGAGTCTCGCTTTGTTGCCCAGGCTAGAGTGAGTGCCGTGGCGTTACAGCAACCTCAAACTCCTGGGCTCAAGCGATCCTCCTGCCTCAGCCTCCCGAGTAGCTGGGACTACAGGCATGCGCCACCATGCCCGGCTAATTTTTTCTATGTATATTAGTTGACCAATTAATTTCTTTCTATTTATAGTAGAGACAGGGTCTCGCTCTTGCTCAGGCTGGTTTTGAACTCCTGACCTCGAGGGATCCTCCCTCCTCGGCCTCCCAGAGTGCTAGGATGACAGGCGTGCGGCAGGTCTTTTTCTATCGGATCTCAGGCTCTGCCCTTCCGTGACCCCGGTAGCGGAGAGGTTCCAGAGCGAGGACCCACCGGGCAGAGACTTGCACCCAGACCGCCGCCCCGTCCCCCGGCCCGTCCCTCGCGGGCGTCCTCGCGCTGGCTGGGCACGGAGTCAAATAACAGCAACGACGAGCTGCAGACGCTCGCCCAGCCTTGCCTCAGTTCATAATTACACGCTCGTTGCGCGATCATGTGATTAACATGTTTGCGAGCCCAGAGCGTCCGCCGTCGGTCGGGGTCGCCGCTTGCTAAGTGCCCCTTGATGAAAATAGTGACCGCAAGGGCGGCGGCGACGGCCGTGGGCGCGGTCTCCAGGGGCTGCGGGGCTCGGCACTCGCTCCCCACAGCGACGGGACGGACGCGCCCACCAGGGGACAGGACGGACGCCAGCCGGCGGAGACACCGCGCCCGCCAGGGGACAGGACCGACGCCAGCCGGGGGAGACACCGCGCCCGCCAGGGGACGGGACCGACGCCAGCCGGCGGAGACACCGCGCCCGCTAGGGGACGGGACCGACGCCAGCCGGCGGAGACACCGCGCCCGCCAGGGGACAGGACCGACGCCAGCCGGGGGAGCCACCGCGCCCGCCAGGGGACGGGACCGACGCCAGCCGGCGGAGACACCGCGCCCGCTAGGGGACGGGACCGACGCCAGCCGGCGGAGACACCGCGTCCGCCAGGGGACAGGACGGACGCCAGTCGGCGGAGACACCGCACCCGCTAGGGGACAGGACGGACGCCAGCCGGCGGAGACACCGTGCCCGCTAGGGGACAGGACCGACGCCAGCCGGCGGAGACACCGCACCCGCTAGGGGACAGGACGGACGCCAGCCGGGGGAGACACCGCGCCCGCTAGGGGACAGGACCGACGCCAGCCGGCGGAGACACCGCGCCCGCTAGGGGACGGGACCGACGCCAGCCGGCGGAGCCACCGCGCCCAACAGGGGACAGGACCGACGCCAGCCGGCGGAGACACCGCGCCCAACAGGGGACAGGACCGACGCCAGTCGGCGGAGACACCGCGCCCGCCAGGGGACAGGACGGACGCCAGCCGGCGGAGACACCGCGCCCGCCAGGGGACAGGACGGACGCCAGTCGGCGGAGACACCGCGCCCGCCAGGGGACGGGACCGACGCCAGCCGGCGGAGACACCGCGCCCGCTAGGGGACAGGACCGACGCCAGCCGGGGGAGCCACCGCGCCCGCTAGGGGACAGGACCGACGCCAGCCGGCGGAGACACCGCGCCCGCCAGGGGACAGGACGGACGCCAGCCGGCGGAGACACCACGCCCGCTAGGGGACAGGACGGACGCCAGTCGGCGGAGACACCGCGCCCGCCAGGGGACAGGACGGACGCCAGCCGGGGGAGACACCGCGCCCGCTAGGGGACAGGACCGACGCCAGCCGGCGGAGACACCGCGCCCGCTAGGGGACGGGACCGACGCCAGCCGGCGGAGACACCGCGCCCAACAGGGGACAGGACCGACGCCAGCCAGCGGAGACACCGCGCCCAACAGGGGACAGGACCGACGCCAGCCGGCGGAGACACCGCGCCCGCTAGGGGACAGGACGGACGCCAGTCGGCGGAGACACCGCGCCCGCCAGGGGACAGGACGGACGCCAGCCGGCGGAGACACCGCGCCCGCCAGGGGACAGGACGGACGCCAGTCGGCGGAGACACCGCGCCCGCCAGGGGACAGGACGGACGCCAGTCGGCGGAGACACCGCGCCCGCCAGGGGACAGGACGGACGCCAGCCGGGGGAGACACCGCGCCCGCTAGGGGACAGGACCGACGCCAGCCGACGGAGACACCGTGCCCGCTAGGGGACAGGACAGACGCCAGCCGGGGGAGTCACCGCGCCCGCTAGGGGACCGACGCCAGCCGGCGGAGACACCGCGCCCGCTAGGGGACAGGACGGACGTCAGCCGGCGGAGACACCGCGCCCGCTAGGGGACAGGACCGACGCCAGCCGGGGGAGACACCGCGCCCAACAGGGGACAGGACCGACGCCAGCCGGGGGAGCCACCGCGCCCGCTAGGGGACAGGACCGACGCCAGCCGGCGGAGACACCGCGCCCGCTAGGGGACAGGACCGACGCCAGCCGGCGGAGACACCGTGCCCGCTAGGGGACAGGACGGACGCCAGCCGGCGGAGACACTGCGCCCAACAGGGGACAGGACGGACGCCAGCCGGGGGAGCCACCGCGCCCAACAGGGGACAGGACGGACGCCAGCCGGCGGAGACACCGCGCCCGCTAGGGGACGGGACGGACGCCAGCCGGCGGAGACACCGCGCCCAACAGGGGACAGGACGGACGCCAGCCGGCGGAGACACCGCGCCCGCTAGGGGACGGGACGGACGCCAGCCGGCGGAGACACCGCGCCCAACAGGGGACAGGACGGACGCCAGCCGGCGGAGACACCGCGCCCGCCAGGGGACAGGACGGACGCCAGTCGGCGGAGACACCGCGCCCGCCAGGGGACGGGACCGACGCCAGCCGGCGGAGACACCGCGCCCGCTAGGGGACAGGACCGACGCCAGCCGGGGGAGCCACCGCGCCCGCTAGGGGACAGGACCGACGCCAGCCGGCGGAGACACCGCGCCCGCCAGGGGACAGGACGGACGCCAGCCGGCGGAGACACCGCGCCCGCTAGGGGACAGGACGGACGCCAGTCGGCGGAGACACCGCGCCCGCCAGGGGACAGGACGGACGCCAGCCGGGGGAGACACCGCGCCCGCTAGGGGACAGGACCGACGCCAGCCGGCGGAGACACCGCGCCCGCTAGGGGACGGGACCGACGCCAGCCGGCGGAGACACCGCGCCCAACAGGGGACGGGACCGACGCCAGCCGGCGGAGACACCGCGCCCAACAGGGGACAGGACCGACGCCAGCCGGCGGAGACACCGCGCCCGCCAGGGGACAGGACGGACGCCAGTCGGCGGAGACACCGCGCCCGCCAGGGGACAGGACGGACGCCAGCCGGCGGAGACACCGCGCCCGCCAGGGGACAGGACGGACGCCAGTCGGCGGAGACACCGCGCCCGCCAGGGGACAGGACGGACGCCAGTCGGCGGAGACACCGCGCCCGCCAGGGGACAGGACGGACGCCAGCCGGGGGAGACACCGCGCCCGCTAGGGGACAGGACCGACGCCAGCCGACGGAGACACCGTGCCCGCTAGGGGACAGGACGGACGCCAGCCGGGGGAGCCACCGCGCCCGCTAGGGGACAGGACCGACGCCAGCCGACGGAGACACCGCGCCCGCTAGGGGACAGGACGGACGTCAGCCGGCGGAGACACCGCGCCCGCTAGGGGACAGGACCGACGCCAGCCGGGGGAGACACCGCGCCCAACAGGGGACAGGACCGACGCCAGCCGGGGGAGCCACCGCGCCCGCTAGGGGACAGGACCGACGCCAGCCGGCGGAGACACCGCGCCCGCTAGGGGACAGGACCGACGCCAGCCGGCGGAGACACCGCGCCCGCTAGGGGACAGGACCGACGCCAGCCGGCGGAGACACCGTGCCCGCTAGGGGACAGGACGGACGCCAGCCGGCGGAGACACCGCGCCCAACAGGGGACAGGACGGACGCCAGCCGGGGGAGCCACCGCGCCCAACAGGGGACAGGACGGACGCCAGCCGGCGGAGACACCGCGCCCGCTAGGGGACGGGACGGACGCCAGCCGGCGGAGACACCGCGCCCAACAGGGGACAGGACGGACGCCAGCCGGTGGAGACACCGCGCCCGCTAGGGGACGGGACGGACGCCAGCCGGCGGAGACACCGCGCCCAACAGGGGACAGGACGGACGCCAGCCGGCGGAGACACCGCGCCCGCTAGGGGACCGACGCCAGCCGGCGGAGACACCGCGCCCGCCAGGGGACAGGACGGACGCCAGTCGGCGGAGACACCGCACCCGCTAGGGGACAGGACGGACGCCAGCCGGCGGAGACACCGTGCCCGCTAGGGGACAGGACCGACGCCAGCCGGCGGAGACACCGCACCCGCTAGGGGACAGGACGGACGCCAGCCGGGGGAGACACCGCGCCCGCTAGGGGACAGGACCGACGCCAGCCGGCGGAGACACCGCGCCCGCTAGGGGACGGGACCGACGCCAGCCGGCGGAGACACCGCGCCCGCTAGGGGACGGGACGGACGCCAGCCGGCGGAGACACCGCGCCCAACAGGGGACAGGACCGACGCCAGCCGGCGGAGACACCGCGCCCGCTAGGGGACAGGACGGACGCCAGCCGGGGGAGACACCGCGCCCGCCAGGGGACAGGACGGACGCCAGCCGGGGGAGACACCGCGCCCGCTAGGGGACAGGACCGACGCCAGCCGGCGGAGACACCGCGCCCGCTAGGGGACGGGACGGACGCCAGCCGGCGGAGACACCGCGCCCAACAGGGGACAGGACCGACGCCAGCCGGCGGAGACACCGCGCCCGCTAGGGGACGGGACCGACGCCAGCCGGCGGAGACACCGCGCCCAACAGGGGACAGGACCGACGCCAGCCGGCGGAGACACCGCGCCCAACAGGGGACAGGACCGACGCCAGCCGGCGGAGACACCGCGCCCGCTAGGGGACAGGACGGACGCCAGTCGGCGGAGACACCGCGCCCGCCAGGGGACAGGACGGACGCCAGTCGGCGGAGACACCGCGCCCGCCAGGGGACAGGACGGACGCCAGTCGGCGGAGACACCGCGCCCGCCAGGGGACAGGACGGACGCCAGTCGGCGGAGACACCGCGCCCGCCAGGGGACAGGACGGACGCCAGCCGGGGGAGACACCGCGCCCGCTAGGGGACAGGACCGACGCCAGCCGACGGAGACACCGTGCCCGCTAGGGGACAGGACGGACGCCAGCCGGGGGAGCCACCGCGCCCGCTAGGGGACCGACGCCAGCCGGCGGAGACACCGCGCCCGCTAGGGGACAGGACGGACGTCAGCCGGCGGAGACACCGCGCCCGCTAGGGGACAGGACCGACGCCAGCCGGGGGAGACACCGCGCCCAACAGGGGACAGGACCGACGCCAGCCGGGGGAGCCACCGCGCCCGCTAGGGGACAGGACCGACGCCAGCCGGCGGAGACACCGCGCCCGCTAGGGGACAGGACCGACGCCAGCCGGCGGAGACACCGCGCCCGCTAGGGGACAGGACCGACGCCAGCCGGCGGAGACACCGTGCCCGCTAGGGGACAGGACGGACGCCAGCCGGCGGAGCCACCGCGCCCAACAGGGGACAGGACGGACGCCAGCCGGCGGAGACACCGCGCCCGCTAGGGGACGGGACGGACGCCAGCCGGCGGAGACACCGCGCCCAACAGGGGACAGGACGGACGCCAGCCGGCGGAGACACCGCGCCCGCTAGGGGACCGACGCCAGCCGGCGGAGACACCGCGCCCACTAGGGGACCGACGCCAGTCGGCGGAGACACCGCGCCCACTAGGGGACCGACGCCAGTCGGCGGAGACACCGCGCCCGCCAGGGGACAGGACCGACGCCAGCCGGCGGAGACACCGCGCCCAACAGGGGACAGGACGGACGCCAGCCAGCGGAGACACCGCGCCCGCTAGGGGACCGACGCCAGCCGGCGGAGACGGGGCAGGGGCTCCGGCTAGCAACGAGGGCCCGGGCCTCGAACCCGCCCGTCGAGAGTCCAGCACGGACCCTGATGCTCCGGCGCAAGCCGGGCTCATCAGGAAAGGGGGACTCAGCGCCTCCCGGATGACAGTTGTCTTTCTGGTGAGGAAGCCCCTTAGCCCTGGGACCCTCTACAAACGCGGTCGTCCCCGGTAGAGGACGCTCGCCTATACCAAGTTCTGCGCATGCGCAAGTCCCGCACTTGGCCCTGCGGAACACACGCATGTGTTAATAAAAAGTGGACTCCTGGCATGTGTGGGTTTCGCCTCCCAGGAATACTTCCATCTATGTTCAGTTGAAAAGCAATTCATGTGTAAAGTGGATCGGTGAAGTTCAATCCTGTGTTGTTCAAGAGTCAACTGTGTATTATAAATGCTATAATATTTATATAATATAATTAATATGATGTATGATTTTCTATAAAATATACATAATTATATATAATATTACTGTGATGTGTAGCAATATACAATTGTATAATGCACAATTGTATTTATAATTTATAATTATTAACGTAGAAATGTTCACAGAGGAATAACTTCTGGAGATCTTTTGTACAACATGATTACTAGAGTTAATAATGTATTGTAGACATGAAAATCACTGAGAGTATCCTAGCACTCTGGGAGGCCAAGGAGGGCGGATTGCTAAAGGTCAGGAGTTCAAAACCAGCCTGAGCAAGAGTAAGACCCCGTCTCTACTATAAATAGAAAGAAATTAATTGGCCAACTAATATATATAGAAAAAAAAAAAACTAGCCAGGCATGGTGGTGCATGCCTGTAGTCCCAGCTACCAGGGAGGCTGAGGCAGGAGGATCACTTGAGCCCAGGAGATTGAGGTTGCTGTGAGCTAGGCTGACGCCACAACACTCACTCTAGCCTGGGCAACATAGCAGGACTCTGTCTCAAAAAAAAAAGAAAAAAAAGAGTCAACTGTATATTATAAATGCTATAATATTTATATAATATAATTAATATAATACATGATTTTCTATAAAATATACATAATTATATATAATATTACTGTGATGTATAGTAACATACAATTGTATAATACACAATTGTATTTATAATTTATAACTATTAATAAATATAGAAATGTTCACAGAGGAATAAGTCCTGGAGATCTTTTGCACAACATGGTTGCTAGAGTTAATAATGTATTGTATACTTGAAAATCACTGAGAGTAGATCTTGAATATTCTCACCTCAAAAAAAAATGTATGTGAGGTGAAGGATATGTTAATTACCTTAATTCAGTCATTTCACAATGTATAACATCAAAGTTGCTCCATTGATATGTGTATGGAGACTTTTTTTTTTTTCACTATGAAAATGCTTTAATGGTGGCGTCTGTACAGCATGTGATGTCAAGACAGGAAGAACAGCAAGTGCACACACAGTGAGACGTGGCTATCAGAACAGGTCGTGAGTGAATAAAGAGCTCACACCGCTTCCGCGCTTTACCCAGTGACAGACGGCTCTATGCCACCTCCTCCTCGGCCTCCTCCTCAAACTCTCCCTCCTCCTCGGCCGTGGCGTCCTGGTACTGCTGGGACTCGGACACCAGGTCGTTCATGTGGCTCTCGGCCTCAGTGAACTCCATCTCGTCCATGCCCTCACCTGTGTACCAGTGCAGGAAGGCCTTGCGCCAGAACATAGCTGTGACCTGCTCCGAGATGTATATATATCAATGTATATATATGTATATATATGAAAAATCACTTATACACCTGAAATTGAGAAAAATATAGGCTGAGTGGCTCACTCTTGTAATCCTAGCACTCCAGGAGGCTCGGGCAGGAGGATCACCTTGAGCTCAGGAGTTCGAGACCAGCCTGAGCAAGAGCAAGACACTGTCTCTACTAAAAGTAGAAAAATTAGCCGGGCATGGTGGCGCATGCCCGTAGTCCCAGCTACTTGGGAGGCTGAGGCAGGAGGATCGCTTGAGCCCAGGAGTTTGAGGTTGCTGTGAGCTAGGCTGATGCCACGGCACTCTAGCTGGGTCAAGACAGCAAGACAAGATTCTGTCTCCAAAAAAAAAAGGAAAGGAAAGGAAAAAACTCAGGAATTCTTAACTTTGGCAATTTTGCCATTTGGGGCCAAATGACTCTTTGTCGGAGGGTCTGTCCTGTGCACTGTCGGGGGTTTATCAGCCTCCCTGGCCTCTATTCACCAGATGACAATAGCGTCCCTCGTCCCAGTTGTGACAGCCAACAATGTGTGCAGGCACCGCCCAGAGTCCCCAAGGAATAAAAGTCACCTCTCACCCCAGTGAAAACATGGGGCTAAAAGATCCCTCTGGGGTCCATACTGGAGACAGACTGGGGAGGGAGAGACCAGGCCCTGGGCGGTCGGAGGCAGCCTGGGGTGAGGGGCCCGCTAAGAGCAGGTGTTTGAACTGGCCGGACAAGGGGAGAGTGATTTCAGACACAGAGAGTCAGATACACCCTGTTCCCATCACCACGAAGACCCCTCCTATTGTCCTTCTATAGCCACATCCACTTCCTTTGTGACTCATCCTTTTCTTATCCCCTGGCAACTTCTAATCTGCTCTCTGTGTCTATAATTTTGTCATTTCAAGAATAAGAAACTTTGTTGTAATCCCTGGACCCAATGCCAGCATGCCTCTGCTCAACAGCCTCCCATGGCTCCCTAGTACCCTGAGAATAAAGGCCAAGTTACTCAGTGGAGCATTTTAGTCTCTCCACCTCCTCCATAATATAGCCCATGCCAACCTCTCCTGCTGCTCCTGTATCTCTTTTTGAACGTCAAAATTCACATTTCCTCACTCACCTTCTCCGTAATACTTTTTGCCTTCTTGTTTCTGCCCGGGCCTTCCCACCTACCTGGAATGCCCTTGCTGGTCTTCTCCACGCTGACTTTTGTTCATCTTTAAGACTCAAGTTAGGCATCTCCTCCTTCACGATGCTTTCCTGAACCCCCCCCCACCCCATGGAGTTATTTTCTTCCCCCTCTGGGCTCTCACTGCTCCCTCTGCGCCCCCCCCTTGGCACCTGTGCCCGGGTTCCGCTCACCTGCCCGTCTTCCTGTGTAGACCGTAAGAGCGCGGCGGGAGGAACCGTGTCTTAATTCACTTTCCTATCAGGGCCAGCTAGCGTGGGGAGCCGTGCGTAACTAACAGAGCAAAATCCATGAGGGAGCAAGTGTCCTAGAGCTGGTGGCTGCTGGAGAAGTGACACAGCTAACGTTCATTATTTTTTTCATTTGCTTTTTTAAAATAACACTTTTTATTTGGAATAATTTTAGACGTACAGCAAAGCTGCAGAGACGTCGAGAGTTCCACAGACCCTCCACCCAGTTTTGGTTCCCCCTAAAGGGGACCCCACGTCACCACGGCACACTGGTCAAATCTGAGAAAGGACCGTGGGTGCGTCGCCGTTAACCAAACTCTAGGATGTCTTCGGATTTCACCAGTTTTTCTATTAATGTCCTTTGCTGCGTCTGCTTAGTCTCCTCCGGTCCGTGACAGTTTCTCAGACTTAGGGGTGGGGGACCTGCGGCCGCATGTGCCCTGCCACACCCTTGAGTGTGACCCCTTGGATCCAAAGTTTACAGAACAAATCCTTTTAATAAATTTTAAAATGTATTGAATTTTAACATTGTTTTCCCCATAATTAGACTTGGGTTCTATTAGTGATTAAGACTCATTTGACGTGCACAGGGTACAACGTGAGGATGCTATTCCTGGGAGTAAAATGCCTGAGTTTTGAGATAGTCCTTCCCCCTTTGCTTAGAAACCTGTACTTCACAGGGGTTCAGAGTATGGAATGCAAAAGGGCTGAGTTCGAATCTCACCGTCTCCACTCAATAGCTATGCACCTTTTTTTTTTTTTTTTTTTTTTTTGAGACAGAGTCTCACTCTGTTGCCGGGGCTAGAGTGCCCTGGTGTCAGCCTAGCTCCCAGCAACCTCAAACTTCTGGGCTCAAGCGATCCTCCTGCCTCAGCCTCCCGAGTAGCTGGGACCACAGACATGCGCCACCATGCCTGGCTAATTTTTTTCTATATATTTTAGTTGGCCAATTAATTTCTTTCTATTTTTAGTAGAGACGGGGTCTTGCTCTTGCTCAGGCTGGTCTCAAACTCCTGACCTTGAGCGATCCTCCCACCTCGGCCTCCCAGAGTGCTAGGATTACAGGCATGAGCCACCCCCAGCCTGCTGTGTGGCTTTGAAAAAGTCACTTAACTTCTCTGATCCTCTGTGTTTCCGCCCGGTCAAGGGAGCCTATTAACAGCAGCTTATCAGGTTGTTTCGTGTTAATGAGATGATGCATTATAAAATGCCTAGACCAGGCCGGGCGCGGTGGCTCACGCCTGTAATCCTAGCACTCTGGGAGGCCAAGGCGGGCAGATTGCTCGAGGTCGGGAGTTCAAAAGGGAGTTCAAAACCAGCCTGAGCAAGAGCAAGACCCCGTCTCTACTATACATAGAAAGAAATTAATTGGCCAACTAATATATATAGAAAAAATTGGCCGGGCATGGTGGCGCATGCCTGTAGTCCCAGCTACTCGGGAGGCTGAGGCAGGAGGATTGCTTGAGCCCAGGAGATTGAGGTTGCTGTGAGCTAGGCTGATGCCATGGCACTCACTCTAGCCTGGGCAACACAGTGAGACTCTGTCTCAAAAAAAAACAAATGCCTAGCCCAGTGCCTGGCACACAGGAGCTATAAAGAAGGTGTATACTGGTCTTCATCAGGGATGGGCTGACGGATTACAGCCCTGATACACGGTGCTCATTCGCTGGGAATTGAGTGTGGTTGCTGTTGTTCTAGCTGCTCCCAAGGTTCTGTGCATAACAATAAATGTATTCGCTAAGACAGAAACTTTCGCTGTAGCGCTCCTTGATTCCCTCTGAGCCTTCGCCACAATGGCTTTTTTTTTTTTTTAATTTTCTGTTTTGTTTTGTTTTCTGAGACAGAGTCTCACTCTGTTGCCCTGGCTAGAGTGCCATGGCATCAGCCTAGCTCACAGCAACCTCAAACTCCTGGGCTCAAGCGATCCTCCTGCCTCAGCCTCCCGAGTAGCTGGGACTACAGGCATGCGCCACCATGCCCGGCTAATTTTTTCTATATATTTTCAGTGGGCGAATTTATTTCTTTCTGTTTTTAGTAGAGACGGGGTCTTGCTCTTGCTCAGGCTGGTCTTGAACTCCTGAGCTCAAGCTATCCGCCCGCCTCGGCCTCCCAAAGTGCTGGGATTACAGGCGTGAGCCACCGCGCCCGGCCCCACAATGGCTTTTAATGACCATGGTTTTCTTCAGTCTCCCCAAGGAAATCTAAGCTTTTTCTTCCATGAACCTCAAACTGCGTCCAGCCTCCACCTGTTACTCGGTTCCGAAGCCACCTTCACATTTTCAGGCATCGGTCACAGCAGGGCCTCACTGCCAGGTACGGATCTGCGTCGGTTTGCTGGGGCTGCCGTAACACGGTCCCGCAGCCGGGCGCTGCGACAACAGGAATCTGCTTTTCCATAGGCGGGAATTCGAGATGCGGGTGCGGGCAGGGCTGGCTCCTTCCAGGGCTGAGGGAGAATCTGTCCCGCCTCTCTCCTGGGTTTGCAGGCTGCCTCTTCTCCCCGTGCCTTCCCATCATCTCCCCTCGAGGCGTGTCTGTCTCTGTCCAAATGCCCCCTTCTCACAAGGACACCAGGCATACTGGATTAGGGGTCACCCTAAAGATGTCATTTTAACTCCATTACTTTTGTAAAGACCCTGTCTCCAAATAAGGGCACATTCTGAGGTCCTGGGAGTCAGGACTCCAACATGTATTTTTTTGTTGGGGCGGGGGGAGATGAAACTCAGCCCTTAACAACACCTGTATTCTATACAGCCTGTCGTGTTTCCCATGCTCTCGGCCATGCTCTATGGGCCCGTGTACATGTGACAAGTAGCCATGTTTCCGGAACGGACGTGGAGTCTCTGTCTCCCACTCCAGAGCGCACCATCAGACACATCACAAATGAACTCTAACCCAAAGTTGTCAAGTTTCCAAACCTTTAATCCCAAATCAGATCACAGCCAGGTCAGACCCTGAGATTTTTCCCTATTTCCCCACCCGCCCCCAGCTGCAGATGCGTCCTGAGAAGTCTATGCAGACCCAGAGAAGAAGGGCCCCCAGCTCCCTCCCAAGGCCCCCTGACCACGTCCCCACACCCTAGTTACCCATCAGGTCCCGCCGGCCCTCCCAGGGACCCTCGTTTGCAAAAACCCTCTTCCCAGCCCTCCCCCAAGTGCCCCCAATGCAGCCACCAAGAACCCTGTATTTACAGAGGAGCGCAGGAGGGGAGGAGGCAGGGTCAGTGGAAGCCACGTGGCCCCTGAGCGGGGAGAACAGTTTCTCTGGGAGATGGGGCAAGAGATTTTGGGATTTTGGAGGCTGTAAGGGTTTGGCAGTTGCTCAGAGGAAAGGAAGTTCACTGGTGGCTCTAGGCGGCTTGGTGACCCCGCTTGCGACAGAGTGACCCCCAGGGCCAGGAAGGCAGGGAGAGCCCCAGAAAGCAGCCGGCTCCCAGCAGCAGGACCACGCTGGCCCCCAAGCCGCAGCCCAGGGACCAGGAGTACTCGTAGGCCAGGGCCGGCGCCGGGGGAGGCTCGGGGCCGACTCTCTGCAGCAGTGCTCGCACGGAGTGCCGGAACACCTCCAGGCTCACCAAGAGCAGCAGGCCTGCGGGAGAGAGGACAGGGTGGCGCTCAGGGCCCTGGGGAACCCCCAAAACACTCCTTTGCACGCTTGCTTGCTCCCGCGAGAAGCCTGGGAGAGCCCCGACACCCTCCCACTCACGCATTCAACAAACACTCGACGCCTGCTGGATGGCAGGCACCATTTTCGAAGCTGGAGATAAAGAAGGAAACAAGACACAAATTCACAGAGAAAGAAAGAACGGTGGCTGCCAAGGGAAGAAGGGAAGGGGAGTCGGTGTCTCATGGCACACAATTTCAGCTGGGCAGATGAGCAGCTCTGGAGAGGGAGGTGGTGATGGCCACGTGACCGTGTGAACGTGCGGAATGCCGCAGACGTGCGCACTCGCAAACGGTCAAAAGGCAGACACAGAATTACAGCCGGATGGGAAGAACGAATCCTGGTGTTCTGGTATTCCACAGGGCGGAGAATATGGGTAAGTATAACTTGGTGTGTGTTTTCAAAAAGCTACAGTAGGCCAGGCACAAGGGCTCACGCCTGTAATCCCAGCACTTTGGGAGGCCAAGGAGGGAGGATTGCTTGAGGCCAGGAGTTCAAGACCAGCCTGAGCAAGAGCAAGACCCCCATCTCTACAAAAAATAGAAAAATTAGCCGGGTGTGGTGGTGCTCGTCTATAGTCCCAGCTACCGGGGAGGCTGAGGCAGGAGGATCGCTTGACCCAGGAGTTCGAGGTTGCAATGAGCTATGATCACATCACTGCACTCTAGCTTGGGTGACAGAGCAAAACCCTGCCTCAAAACAAACAAAAAGCTAGAGGAGTGGATTTCGAATGTTCACAACACAAAGAAATGATTGTCAATTACCCTGATTTGATCATTATACATTGTATATACGTGTATCAAAATATCACTCTATATCCCATAAGCACGTAGAATTATTATGTGTCAACTAATGATAAAAGAGGGAAAATGGTAAATTTTATGTTTGGCATATTTTCCCACAATTTTTTTTAAAAAGCAAACAGAGGACTCAAGAAACACAAAATTCAAATTAAGACTCCATAGAAGTTTCCTTTTAAAAGAGAAGAGGTGGCCAGATGCAGTGGCTCACGCCTGTAATCCTAGCACTCTGGGAGGCCAAGGCAGGAGGATCACTCAAGGTCAGGAGTTCAAAACCAGCCTGAGCAAGAGTGAGACCCTATCTCTACTAAAAAAATAGAAAGAAATTAATTGGCCAACTAAAACATATAGAAAAATTTAGCCAGGCATGATGTCGCATGCCTGTAGTCCCAGCTACTGGGGAGGCTGAGGCAGGAGGATTGCTTGAGCCCAGGAGTTTGAGGTTGCTGTGAGCTAGACTGACGCCACAGCACTCTAGCCCGGGCAACAGAGTGAGACTCTGTCTCAAAAAAATAAAAAGAAAAGAAAAGAAAGTAAAAAAAGCAGAGGTGGTGGTGGGAGGGTCACAAAATGAAAAGAAAGTCAATTTGTAATGCAATTTGATTTTTAACACATTAACTGCCATGCGAGTTGTATTGAACTCATGCTAGTTTTGAGCTTGGAGCCTCGGGAAGTATATGTAATCACATCTCTTCACCTTGGGAGCCAAGAACTATTTTTCAAGTTGCATATAACTCACACACAGAGAACAATAAAAAATAACACATTTTTTCATTAAATTTGAAAGGATCATTTTGTTTTTATTCTACTTTCATAATAAAACACCATGGCCCCAAGGAAAAAAATTTTTTCTAGTGTGGCAGTCAATTGTTAAAAAAAAAAAAAAAAAAAAAAAAAAACAGCAAAAAGAAAAAGAAGGAACAAGATAGAGAAAGCCCCTACCCTCACAGAGATTATATTCCACTTAGAAAAGACAGATGGTCAACACATAAAACCAAGGCTTGCAAGACTCAAATGCCTACAGGGGGCGATGAGAAACACAAATAAGTACATGAAACACACAAGTGTGGTGGCAACAATGACAAACAGAAGCCAAACTCAGCTTCAGGCACCTGCAGCCCTTCAGAAATAGGGACCTAATTTGCCTCATCTTATTTCTCACGAATAGCCAGAATTGCTTAAACGATGATTGCTTTTATGGGAATTCGCCCAACCTTATATGTTGGCGCAGAGCAATCTTTTACACCCTGCCCGCCAGACAAAGCACGTCTCCTGGCCCTCTCTAGCCTGCAGGCTGCAGGTTGCAACTTCCAGAGTAAACAAAAGAGGAGACAAGGTAACTTCAGGGAGTGATACAGGACAGGAAGGAAACAAAAACAGAGAGAGTGACACTCAGGGGTGCAGTGGGGCTCAGTGCCCCTAAGCCAAGACCTAAAGGAGCAGAAGGAGCCAGCCATGCACAAAACTAAGCAACAGCTACTACAAGCAGAAGGATTGGCTGATGCAAAGGCCCTGTGGCAGGATGCAGCAGAGTGTGTTTGAGGAAAAGAAAGAAGGTCAGTGTGTCTGGAGCAAAGTGCGTTGGGGTGGGGAGAGAGGAGGTAAATGGAATGGCAGAGATGGGCGGGAGTCAGTTCATGCAGGACCATCTGAGGGATCCCAGCTGCCTCCCCTCTCCGGCCCTGGAGTCCAGCCTCAACCTCCGTTCCTGACCCTCCTTCCCTGCACCCCAATTCCCCTGTGGTGTGTCAATCAGGGGTCTGGAGATTGCAGCCTGGGCGTAGTGGTTCAACAGCCCCTCCATGAGCCCTTTTTTGCTCCATGCAGCTCAGCATTACAGACAAGCGGAGGCGCCACCCAGTCCCCTTCCTTCTTCCGCTAATTCCTGCGTTCTTTCATTCCCTCGACAGATCTCCATCAAGCTCTCATCACAAAATAAATACAAACAAGACTAGCAAAGTCCCTGTCCTTCTAGAGTTGCATTCCAGAAGGGGAGATGGACAGCGACCAGTTAAATGCATTGCTGTCAGCTGAACTGTGTCCCCCTCCCAAAAGTGCATGGGTTGGGGTCCTGACCCCACAGTGCCTCGGGATGTGACTCTTTGGAGGTAGGGTCTTGAAAGGGATAATTAAGTTAAAGTGAGGTCAGCAGAGTGGACCCTAATCCAATACGACTGGTGTCCTTATAAGAGAAGGAAATTTGGACACAGACGTGAACAGAGGGACACAGGGAGAAGGCGGCCATCTGCAAGCCAAGGAGGGAGACCTCAGAAGAAACCAGCCCAGGTGACTCCTTGGTCTTGGACTTGCGACCTCCAGAACTTTGCAGAAATCAGTTTCTGTTGTTCGAGCCACCCGGCCTATGGTGCTTTGTTACAGCAGGCCTAGCAGACTAACACAGACCTAAATATAGTAGGAATTTAGTGGCTTTGACCTGGGGAGGAACCATGATCTGATTTACAATTTACAAGCAGCACTTGAGCTGCTCCGTGGAGAATTGACTTGAGGAGGGTAAGAGGAGAAGCACAGAGAACGGTCAGGAGGCCACAGAAGTTATCTCAGGGAAATAGGGTGGTGGCCTGGATCAGGGTGATGGTGGAAATGGCGGGAAACGTTGCATTCAAAATATATGTTGACGGTAGCACCAGCAGGATTCGCTGGCAGAATGGTGTGAGGTGTAAAGACAACAGAGGGACCAAGGATGACTTCTAGATTTTCGGTCTAAGCTGTGAGTCAGCAAACTGTAGCCTACGGGCCACATAGTGGGTATTTACAGTTTTACGGGCCATATGGTCTGTCACAACCACTCGGCTCTGTAGTGTGAAAGCAGCCATAGACGATACGTAAATGAATGGAGTGGCTGTAGGCCAATGAAACCTTATTTTGGGACACTGAATTTTGAATTTCATGTAATTTTCATATGTTCTGAAATAGTATTCCTTTGATTCCCCCCCCCAACCATTTAGCTCACAGCTGAACAAAAACAAGAGGCAGTGGGATGCTGACCCCTGGCCTTGAAGCATTAGCGTGGTGGCAAGAGTCTAACCACACGCCTTTATATCTCAACGCTTCCCCTCCACCTTATGGGGCGGGAATCACCGTGATCCCCACTGTGCATACGGGAAAGCGGAAGCCTGGACTAGTGGAGCTTGGGTCTGAGCCCAGCCAGGTCCACGCCGTACACTATTTTCTTAGCCACGCCAGGATACCTCCTCCGTGATCCAGCCTGGCTTCCTCACTGTGATCTAAAAAGACACATGCCCCTGCCTGCTTCTTCAGCCTCCTCTCAAGCTGCTCTGCCCACGCTCTAGCAAAGCGGAGTAGGACTTCTTTAAAGTCCCTCCATGCACCAGATTCTTTCAAGACTGAAGACCATTTGGCTGTGTGGAAGAATTTTCTGCTTACCCCTCCCTGAGCCTACCTTATGCATCCTCACTCTGCACATCTCTGCTTAGACGGTGGGTTTTCAGAGAAGCCCTCCCTGACCACTGCCACTTAAGTCTACACGGGCTATATTTTTCTCATACTCTTTATCTTTGTTTTGGGTTTGTAAAGACCTAGGGTACAGCAATACTCTTTACCTCTTATTTATAGCATTCACCACAGTTGGTAGTTTTTAATATAAATATTGATTTATATGAGTATTGATCCTTTATCTCACTTCTGTCTTCCCACACTGGACTAAAAATCCATGAGGGCAGCAAACTTGTCTGTCTCATAGCTCTAAAACATAGAAGGACACCTGATATTACAAGGAGAGACACAATATAACCTGAATATGTCCCTTTATCTAGGGAGACCTCAAAAAAGCCCAACCTGCCCCCATCCCTGACACCCAGCATAACCACAGTAATTTCAGCCTCAGATCCACACTGACTCTCATTTCATTGCACCATCTGCAGAACATGTTCATGCCCAAGACTTCCATTAAACACTTCTACATCAACACCTTCCTGTGCACCCCAGGAATAATGCAGGTGTGAGTTCAATAATAACTTCAGCACCAACTTTCTACCAAGCTATAAATTCCATGAGAATAGGTGTCATCTTATCTTATTCTCATTCTATCCCCAGTGGTACCTACCTAGCACAACATTCAGCAATTGCTAGATATTAAAGGAATATTTGTGAAATGAATGGATGTATGAGCAGATGGATAAATAGATGGTTGGAGGGAAGGAAGAAGGAAGAGAAACAGGATGGAAAAGAAAGAAAATGAGAGGAAGGGGGAGGGGAGGAGGGAAGAAACAGCTGGATCAATGGAAGGATAAATGAATGGAGGCACTTGATACATGGATACTTGGATCAGTGAGTTCTTGCATATGAGATTTAAGCCCAGATATACAAAGGTTTCTTTTTTTATATTACACAGTTTTTAAGAAGTTGGAACTCCAACCAGATCTTTTTGATTCCCTGTTGATTTCACCAGGCCATCTTTTGCACCAGTAACCCTGTCACTCTCCACGGAACTGTTTCAAGCTTAGTTATCCAGACGTTGACATTTTCAATGTCGCCTCCTCAGAGAGCCCCTAACTCCCTGCAGTAAATCAAATGCTCTCATTGTACACTCTCATGGAATGCCACTATTCCTTCACAGCACTTTCTGCAGTTTGTAATTGTGAGATTATTTGTATTAGTTCTGGGTCCTTAATCAGATGATAATCTCCATGAGGCACATTCTGTCTTATATGCTCTTATAATATCACAAATATGTATACAGACAGTCAGCCTTCTGTATCTGAGGGTTACATATCCAAGGATTCAACCAACCACGGATCAAAATATTTTTAAAAAGGATGGTTGCATTTGTGCACAGACTTTTTCTCTTATTATTATTTCCTAAATAAAACTATTTACATAGCATTTACATTATGTTAGGTATTATAAGCAAGCTAGAGGTGATTATAGCACATGAATGGATGCACATAGGTTCTATGCAAATAATACGCCATTTTATATGAGGGACTTGGCATAGGTTTTGGCATCTGTGGGGAGTCCTAGAACCAATCTTCTATGGATACCTAAGGAAGACTGTGGCGACATGGGTGTGCTTCAGTGAACTAAATGAATTGATGAATAAATAAATAAAATGAAAGGGGATGACTGGATCTTTCTACCTTTATCTGGGGGGAGGTCTCTAAGGCAACAAAACATCGATAAGAATGACGTCATTGTTACTTTCCACTCGTGTCTGCTTCTGAACACCCAGCTTGTCTCTCTGGCTTCATCTTGCATCAGGCCTCGACCTCACTTATTAATCAAAGCCACCATATACACTTACACAGCTTTGCTTTGCTTTAGACTCGAATCTGTATTCTTTTCCTCCAACTTGTGAAGGCTTTTACAGTCTTTGTACATGCTATGTCATCACCACCATCATAACCAATATCACCATCATCACCACCCTCACCACCTCCACCATTCCCAACATCACTGCCCGTGTCACCACCACATCATAACCAATATCACCACCACCACCATCATCATCACCACCACCCTCACCACCTCCATCAACATCACCTGTTGCCACCACAATGGTCACCACCATGCTTCACATAATTCCTATTTATCCTTCAATTATCAGTATAAGTGACACTTTCTTGGGGAGTTTCTCTGACACACACTCCCACCACAGTGTGGACCTTTAATATACATTCTCATAACTCTCATCACAATTAAAGTTGAATTATTATTTGTATAATTATTGGTTACAGTCTACCTCTGGCTCTGTGAGTGTATACAAAGTGTCTCTCTTATTTAGTTTTGTATTTCTAGTCCTTACCAGACTACCTGGAACATAGTAGGTACTCATAATACACAAAGAATAAAGAAATGAAGTTTATATAATTAACAAATTTTCCAATAAGGAAACCAAAGCCCAGAAAATAAAGGGAACCTTCCTAAGGTCACCTGGTGATACAGGGCACAGCCTAGGCTAGAACTTAGACCACTCAGTTAAGCATTCTTTCCATCTCAAAGATTCCACAAAAACATAGTTTCAAAAATGCAATGATGAGGTGAGGTGATGAGACATACTTTGGAAGAAGAAGATCAACTTTTTTTTTTTGAGACAGAGTCTCACTTTGTTGTCCAGGCTAGAGTGAGTGCCGTGGCTTCAGCCTCGCTCACAGCAACCTCAAACTCCTGGGCTCGAGCGATCCTTCTGCCTCAGCCTCCCAAGTAGCTGGGACTACAGGCATGCGCCACCATGCCCGGCTAATTTTTTTTATATACATATCAGTTGGCCAATTAATTTCTTTCTATTTATAGTAGAGACGGGGTCTCGCTCTTGCTCAGGCTGGTTTTGAACTCTTGACCTTGAGCAATCCGCCCGCCTCGGCCTCCCAGAGAGCTAGGATTACAGGCGTGAGCCACCGCGCCCGGCAAGAAGATCAACTTTTAAGTCCCACATGCGCCACATGTGCCATCATTAATTGTGTTGCCATGAGTATTGCACCTGACTTCTCTGAGCCTTAATTTTCTTATCTATAAAATGGAGGATAGCAATCCATACCTTAGTAGCACTGTTGTAAGGATTTGAACTGGATTTACAATCAATTGAAGTTTTTACTGTTATTGAGGACTACATTTCAGAAGATGTATCATTTTATTTGAACCTTCAACTCCAAGAATACAACAGTCCTTGCAGACCTCACATATCAAATCTAAAAGAGTATTTGGAGGCCATCCAATTCTGAGCCAAGAAAAGAGCTCAGAACTCTCCCATCTTTGAGCCTACCCTTTGGGCTTCCCTGTCCTCTCAACATGAAATAACATTAGAAACCCCTCCTTCTCTCCCATAATGTGACAGCATTTAGGTTCTCCAGGTCCAAATCTAAAAGAGTGTTTGGAGAGCCTCCAATTCCCAGACAACATTAAGGCTTAGAATTCTCCCATCTTTGAGCCTACTATAGCGCTTGGACGTCCTCCTAATTCCCAGCATGCAACAGTACTTGGAGATTCTACCTCCCAGCATGCAACAGTGCTTGGAGCCCCCAGCTTGCAATGACACATAGAGATCCCATCTCCCAGCATGCAATAGTGCTTGGAGCTCCCACTCCCAGCTTGCAATGGTGCATAGAGATCCCATCTCCCAGCATGCAATAGTGCCTGGAGATACTCCCAGCATGCTCTGTCCTCAGCCTCCAGGCTCTCAACCCTCACCTGAGAGGCCAAAGCAGACAGCTCCAACTCGGAGCAGGAACTCTGCACCTTTGCTGAGCACCATGATGACAGAGAGGCATCCCAAGGCCATGACTGCCAGGCTCAGCACTGCTATCACTGCAGCTGCCAGATTCACTTCTGTAAGGGGGGAGAGGGAAGAAGCAGAGCACGTGGGATGTAGGGAATGGAGAGGACTCATCCATAGGGACTCAGAACCAGGAAGATGTACAATTCAGGACTGGAGAGGAATGAATATTCAAACAGAAGAGCACTCAGCCCAACATATTACTTATACTGTTTAAGGAACTAAGACTCAGAGAGGGTCAGTTATTTACCTAAGGATACAGAGAAAAAGGGGACAAAGCCAGAATTAGAAAGAGACGGAAATTACTAATCATTACTTATGATCTGGTCACCATTCGTTCATAGGTGAGGAAACTGAGGCAGCGGGGTGTGTGGGAGACAATGGCAAAGGTGGTGTGTTATAGTGGAATGATCCAAGTCAGAATCCTCCCCAGCCACTTCCTAGTTGGAAGATTCTGGTAGTGTCACTGAATGCTTTCAGCCTCAGTTTCCTCCTCTGGAAAATCAGGAATGAAATCTCTATCCGATTGGGCTGTTGTAAGGATTAGAAATCACATAGGTGAAGTGGGTGCCCAGTGCAGTGCTTGGCACATGGTAGGTGTTCCATACATGTGCACCAGGATGATTTCCCTACCCCAGAGGCACATGGTGGCTGGCCCAACCTCACACAGCACAAAGACAAGAGAGAAAGGAGAAGGCCAAGAACCACCCTCTATTGAAGACCCACTACGTGCCAGGCTCCACACTGGGTGTTTTAGCTGCGTCATCTCATTAAATCTTTACAAAGACCAGATAAGATTCATGACATGATCACAGTGCCTTTACTGGTGGGGACGCAGAGACACTGGGGTGATGGCGAGTCTTGTGGTTAGAGTCGAAAGGGCAAAGTCTTCACAGCTGCACTGTCCCATACAGTAGCCACTGGCCACATGTGGCCACTTAATTCTAAATTGGTTTAAATTAAACAAAATTTAAAACTCAGTTCCTTCAACACACCAGCCATACTCCAAGTGCTCAGTGGCCAGTGGCTACCACATGGATCAGGGCAGATGTAGAACATTTCCATTTTCACAGAAGAGTCTATGGGAAAGCTCTGCTTTAGAGTCAGAATTATTTGAGTTTGAATCCTGCTCCTGTCTCCACCACTTCTTGGGAAAAATTGTTTGAACCATTCTGGACTTCCATTTTCTCATCTGGAAGATGAAGATAAAGCCCCTGCCCTGCAGGGTTATGGAAAAGACTGGAGAGCTTACAAATGAAACCCCAGTGTTGTGCTTTGCATGTCAGATGGTAACATGCTGTCCACAGAGAAGGGCAGTGACTTGCCCAAGGTTACAGCATGTGGCACAGACAGACCTAGGGGTGAGAGTGTCGGGCACAGGGCTTCCGAGAGCCATGTCCCCATCGTGATTTTCCTGCCACCACTCCCCAGAGAAGGGACATCTGCTGATTACAGAAGCCAAGCTCATCCCGGCAGAGGAAGGGACGGTGCACTTCTCTAGGACCGCACTCACTTCTCTAGCGTGGAAGAACTCACTTCTCTAGCGTGGTCAGCATGCCCTCCACCCCTCGCCCACCACACGCTGGAAAATTCTCACCTTTCTTTGTGGTTCTCTGGAAGATGCGTGCGTTCTCCCCCGTGGTGAAGAATTTAAAATAGGTGCAGTTTGCTTCTGTGAGAACAGAAAACAGAAAAGAGGAGGTGATGACATGAGATCCCTTGTGTAAGCTCAGGGCCAGACACTTAGCATGGCTCACAAGGACCTAAAACTAGGACGTCAGCACCCCGGATATGCAGAGGAGAAAAATGATGCTCATGGATGGAAAAGCCACCGGCTGCCACACCACCACCCACGAGCTGGGATTCCAACCCGGAACTGTGAGGTCCAGATGCGTGGCCTTGAGTGGGCCCTTAACCTCTCTGGGCCTCTGATTCTTCCCCGTTAAAATGAGATAATGATATTGTTCCTGGCTCCTTCATATGGGGGGTCAAGTGGGATTAGAAATGGATAATCACTTGATACAACAAAGGACACCAAGATACAAGAAACAGGGCTAGGAGGCTCAGAAAAGATTCCCACCTCAAAACGGACTCCTATCTAGAACACACAAAGAGCACTTGCAGATTAGCAAAAAGATAGGGGTGACTCAACTGAAAAACGGGCAAAGAGTAAGTGGAAATTCAGAGAAGAGAAAGTCTGGGTAGCCCCCAAGTACATGAAGAGATGTTCCACTTCACCAGGGATGACAGAAATGCAACTTAAATCAGCAGGGAGGTACCACTTCTGATAAATTAGGTTGGCAAATATTAAAAGGGTAGTACCAAGCATTTGGAAGGATAAGAGGAAACATCTGGCAGTGTAAACCAGTATTAGTCTTTTTGGAAGGGACACTGAGATATTTTATGAAACGACCCCATGACTCAACAATTTCACTCCTGGGCATACATCTGGGGGAAAAACCACATACAGGAACATATATGTAAATGTTCCCTGCAGCACTGTTTATAAATAACGGGGAGTCAAAATCAACTTAGGTGCCCATCTTTTGTGGTGGGTACTCCCTGTGAAAACCTCCCCAGCACATAAAAGCCATGAACTAGAAGAACATAAAACAAGGCGAGAGATTTGAGGAACACAGTGTTGAGCAATAATAATAACAATACTAATAATGTAATGAAAAATTCAAGAAAAGACAAGGTGGCAAGAGGAAAAAATTCAAAAACAGGACAAAACCTATAGCATGGTCTCATGTATATAAAACACATACATATAATACTATATATTTGCCAAGTCAAAACACAAATCCATGAATATGTATTGAACATATCAAAGAAATGAGTTAGGAAATAATGAAAAAAATAACATGAAACGAAGCACAAGCAGGATTTTATAAAGGCTGATAATGATTTTGTGACATGAACTGATGCATATGATTCATTCAACTTTACGTACTTGAGGTCCAAGAGCCTCAGAATTCACCTAGTCCAACCTACTATCCTATTCTAAAGAGGGGGAAACTGAGGCACAGAAAGAGGGGGGAAAAAGGGGTAGAGAACAAAAGATATAAAGAAAAATACGAGAGGCACCAGGCAGTTGGAGAAGTGGAAAAGAAACTGTCCAAGTTGGAAGAGGACATTCAGGGAAAGAGATAAATCCGTGAGCCAGGTGAGGTGGTGTGGCACACTCCACCTGCTACCTAGAGGGAAGGGGCGGGGAGCGAGATGTCCGGCCAGGAGTACTGGCAGGTGTAAGCTCAGTAACTGCAGCAGCAAGAGGCAAAGGATGCTCAGTGTCACAAAGCTAAGGATGAGGATGCTCTTTGCAGCAGTCAGTGGAGAAAACATGGTCCCCTTCCACGAGGGAAGTGTGAAAAGCCCCTTCTGGGACAGTGTGGGGTCCCATAGGGGACATCCCATTTTGGCTACTAATGATTTAGGACATCCTGTCTCTTGACCCCCGAAGGATACGTCATATCCCGGCTGGAAAAGTACAGGGTATGCATCACCCCCCTTGCAGCCAAGAGAGATAGGGACTCTCTGAGGGTCTGGGGTTGTGGGATGATGGTAACAGCCCTGAAAGAAGACTGAAGTCCTTTCTGACCGATAGAGGGGATAGCAAGGGATGTGAAGGACCCCATACTATGCAGTGAGGTGGGATGGACATTCCCTCCAGGGCAGCAAGGACCTTTGGGACCTCTTTATGGACTAGTGAGATGAGATATAATGTAGTTGTTAAGAACAGAGACAACTGGGGTTCAAATCCCACATCACTAGCCTGGGTGCATAGACTGAGCGACTGAAATTTCTTTTTCCTCATTCTTCTCTTGTGTAGAATGGGGGTGATAATAACTATTCATGGGGTTTCTATGATGGTAAATTAGTTAATGCATGTAAAGTATTTAGAACAGAACCTAGCACTACATAAGCACCTAATATTTTTATTACCAGGGCATCTATTTTGCAGAAGTTTGGGATCATCCTGTTTGGGATCCTGAGGGGCAAAAGGTAGTCCATCTGCAGAAGTGAAGTGTTTAAGACAGCCCATCTGTGGGTAGCTCAGACAGCAAGGGGTGCCTGGCATTGTTCGTGTCACCAAGGGCTTGGAACATCCTATCTGGGGAACTATGGATATAAGATTTCACACCTGGAGAAGTGAAGGACGGGAAACCCCATCTGGAGCCCAGAAAGATAGGAGATATTCTCTGGGGGGCACTGAAGATTATGGGACATTCTTTGGAGAGTAAAGAGTGTGAGAGATCTCATATGGGTGATCAAATATATGACAGCCGGAATGGGCTCTGAGGAGTGTCAGATACTTCCCTTGGGTCAGTAGAGGTAGAATGAGGTTTCATCCAGTTCCCAAGGGGTATAGAATGTCCCACTGGTGTAAGTACAAGGCATGGCATGTCCTGTCAGAGAGGACATATGTCTGCCCTGGGACGTCGGGAGATGTCTGGCGAGAGCTTCATTTGGTGGCATCAGTGGGTGGGGACCAGGCATAGATTCTACTTATGGGTGGGCTGTGCCCCCAGGGCTCACAGGATAGGAGTGCAGGCTGCGTCCAGGGTGGGAAGAGCAAGCTGACACCAGGAGCCCAGACTGTCTCTCTAGGGGCACAGGCTGTCTGTGGGCACAGGCACAGGGGCACAGGCTGCCTCAGCGGGTGCAGGCATTTCTGGAGGATGCAGCCTGTCTGGTGCGGGTACACGCTGTCTGAGGGTACCAGCTGTGTCTGGAATAACCAGCTGGGTCTGGGGACACAGGCAAGGTTTATCTAGGGACATGGGCTCTGTGGAGCTACGGGCTGCTCTAGGGGCCCCAGTAATGCCTGGGAACACTGGCTGTGTTGGAAGCAGGGTTTTTTTTTGGGGGGGGGGTTGTCATAGAATGATCTGGAAGCATAGACTGGTCTGGGGGTACAGGTTGGTCTGGGGGCAGAGGCTAAAACTGAGGACACAGATTGGTCTAGGGGTACAGGATGGTTGGGGGGCACAGGATAGTCTTGGGGCCCAGGCTGTCTTTGGCAGCACAGAACAGTTGAGGGATACAGACTGGCCTAAAGTCACAGCCTGGCCGGGGGCACAGGCTGGTCTCGGGGTGCAGGAAGGCCTGGGAGTACAAGCTAGTCTGGGGCTCAGGCTGGTCTCGGGGTGCAGGAAGGCCTGGGAGTACAAGCTAGTCTGAGGCTCAGGCTGGCCTGGGGGCATAGCCATAGCTGGGCAGAGGCCATAGCTCGAGGACAAGTTCTAGGGCACAGTTTACATGGAAGCTCAGGTTTTCTGGGGCCACAGGCTGTAGCTGGGGGTACAGGCTGGTCTTAGGGTATAGGCTGTAGCCGGAAGACAAGCTCTAAGGCACAGGTTCTCCGGGGCAGGCCACTTAGGGACATAGGCCATGTCTGGGGGCTCCCTCTCTCTCTCTGTCACTTTCTGGGAGCAGAGTTGCCGTGGGCGAACGCTCTTTCTGGGGATGCCAGCTCTCTCCTGGGGGCTCAGGCTTTCTCTGGGGGCACCGGCTGTTTCTGGGGCCCCTCTCTCACACACTGTCTGCGGGACCAAGCCCTGGATGGGGCGGCGGCTTCTCACCTCCGGGCAGGTCCGCGGGGCCGCAGGTCTCCCTGCCGGCGCGCACGTCCGCCTGCCACAGTCGCTTGGTGCACACCTTCCACAGCCCCAGGTGCGCGGCGTCGCACACGGCGCTGCCGTTGGCCCTGTAGGTGTTGAGTTCCACCCAGAACTCGGTGCCCACGGACAGCACCGCCAGCGTGGCGCCCACGGCGGCCAGCAGCGACGCCAGCTTGATCTTGCCCTCGCGCTCGGGCGTCAGCCCGGCCCCCTGCTGCCCGCGAGCCCGCCGCAGGCCCGCGGCCTCCCGCCGCCGGCTCTCCTCTTGCATGAAGAAGTTGGACCACATCATCGTCCCGACCTCCGACGGGGCGCGGGGCAGGGTCGCAGGAGGCGGAGCGAGCGGGGTCTCGGGGCGGGGCGGGGAGCGGCCTGGGGTCCGGAGCGGGCAGGGCTGCGTCTCCCCGGGTGATTAAGCAGGAAGACGCCAGTCCGCCCGGGAACCTCAGCTGGGAAAGTCGGTGTCGCCTCTGGGATTTAGAGAAGACAAAACCAGATCCCCGAGCTGGGTACGCCTGAGGTTCAGAGGAGGGCCTGGCGTGCCCTCAAGAACTCAGCAAAGAAGAGCAAGGCCCCCCTCAAGCCCGGAGGTAGAGCCTGGGTCCCCAGAGCGGCCCTGGGGGCTCTGGAGGCAGAACAGGCTCCCGCCAAGCCCTGAGGGGCTGCCCCAGGTCCCGCCGGGAGGATAAACAAAAAGGAAACTGGCTTTCTTCAGGGAAGGGGTCGGAACACCCCACGAAGGCTCAGAGTTTGGGGTGCCCAGGAAGGGGACTTGAGTTTGAAAGGAGACCTGGGTTGGGTTCCTTTAGGCTCAGTTTGAGGAAAGAGAACTCGGGTCCCCTCTGGGATTCAGTAAAGGAAAACCGGGGTCCCCCAGAGGAGCTCAGAAGGAGGGCAGACTTCTCCCGTCTCAGGGAGCCGGTGGATCCCAGCCTTCACAGCAGGGGATCGGGAGAGTCCTGGCGGGGGTTCAGGGGAGCCCTGGGGCCCGGCTGGAGTTCAGGAAAAGGGGTTGGGGGCCTCCCTAGCCATTCAGACCAGAGATCAGAGAAGGCCACTAGGAAGGTTGAGTGGCACAGTGGAGTCCAGGAAAGGAGGCCGAGTAGCCCCTACGGCTCGGAAGAGGGCCTGGAGCCCCCACGGGGTCTCAGACCAAGGGACACAAAGTACTCCCAGAGTTCAAAGGACAACTAGGACCAGAAAGGGACTTTGAGTCCCTTCAGGATCACTCTTCCCCCTCCCCCGGGCTCCCAGGGCCTGCCCGGGCCGGACAGCTCCAGGCTCAGCTCGAGGCCGGGCCCTCCCCTCGGGCCTCCCACCCCGGCGTCCTGGGCAGGGGCCCCTCTCGCTCCCCTGCCTCCGCGCCGCGCCGCCCCCAGCTCCGCGACGCCTCCGAACCGTGCGGCTCTGCTCGCCAGCCCGCTCGCCCGCCGGCCTGGCCCTCCGCGCTCCGGCCTCGCCCCTCCGCCCACCCCTTCGCCCTCCCGGGCTATTTCGGGCTCGACCCGTAAATAACACCCGCACCTGTCGCCTGTCGCCTGTTGCCATAGGGATCCCGGGTATTTTAAGAGGACAAGAGGGGAGGAAGGAGGCCGCCCGGGGAGGAGGGGCTGGGGCTTGGGCCTGAAAAGGGCTGAGCTGAGGGGACTTTCCTTACGGGGCAAGGGCGGGGCGACAGTCCCAGCTCCAGGATCTCTGGGCGTGCGGGAGAGGGGCGGGTTCCCTGGGAGGAGGGGGCTTGGGCCCGAGCTCCTAGGTCTGAGGGAAGGAGGACCTGGAACCGGGTCTCCTGGGTCTTTACTAAGCAGGGGACTTGGGGGCCTGGACCCCTGGGTCTGAGGGAGGAGGGGCTGGGGACATGGACCCCTGGGTCTGAGGGAGGAAGGGCTGGGGACATGGACCCCTGGGTCTGAGGGAGGAGGGCTGGGGGCCTGGACCCCTGGGTCTGAGGGAGGAGGGGCTGGGGACATGGACCCCTGGGTCTGAGGGAGGAGGGGCTGGGGACATGGACCCCTGGGTCTGAGGGAGGAGGGGCTGGGGCTAGACCCCTGGGTCTGAGGGAGGAGGGGCTGGGGACATGGACCCCTGGATCTGAGGGAGGAGGGGCTGGGGACATGGACCCCTGGATCTGAGGGAGGAGGGGCTGGGGCTGGACCCCTGGGTCTGAGGGAGGAGGGGCTGGGGACATGGACCCCTGGATCTGAGGGAGGAGGGGCTGGGGCTGGACCCCTGGATCTGAGGGAGGAGGGGCTGGGGACATGGACCCCTGGATCTGAGGGAGGAGGGGCTGGGGCTGGACCCCTGGGTCTGAGGGAGGAGGGGCTGGGGACATGGACCCCTGGGTCTGAGGGAGGAGGGGCTGGGGACATGGACCCCAGGGTCTGAGGGAGGAGGGGCTGGGGACATGGACCCCTGGGTCTGAGGGAGGAGGGGCTGGGGACATGGACCCCTGGGTCTGAGGGAGGAGGGGCTGGGGCTGGACCCCTGGGTCTGAGGGAGGAGGGGCTGGGGCTGGACCCCTGGGTCTGAGGGAGGAGGGGCTGGGGCTGGACCCCTGGGTCTGAGGGAGGAGGGCTGGGGACATGGACCCCTGGGTCTGAGGGAGGAGGGGCTGGGGCTGGACCCCCGGTCTGAGGGAGGAGGGGCTGAGGACAGGACCCCTGGGTCTGAGGGAGGAGGGGCTGGACCCTGGGTCTGAGGGAGGAGGGGCTGGGGCTGGACCCTGGGTCTGAGGGAGGAGGGCTGGGGATGGGATTCCTGGGTCTGAGGGAGGAGGGGCTGGGGATGGGATTCCTGGGTCTGAGGGAGGAGGGCTGGGGATGGGATTCCTGGGTCTGAGGGAGGAGGGGCTGGGGATGGGATTCCTGGGTCTGAGGGAGGAGGGCTGGGGATGGGATTCCTGGGTCTGAGGGAGGAGGGGCTGGGGGCCGGACTCCCGGGCCTGGGGGAGGAGCCTGGGACCAGAATCTTGGATTTTGAGGGATAGAAGGACCTATACCCATCTTAGGGTCCTTAGCCCCCCAGGAGGTAGAAAGGGCCCACCCCAGGGAGGGGCTGGCTGTCAGGGACGCCGGAACCAGAACAGCAGTCCTCTTCATCGAGTTTATTAGATGGGGCACCCCCAGGGGACCTTCCATGCAGTTTCAGCTCCCCCAGGGGCAGGGACAGGGGACAGCCGTGTGGCATGGCAGCAGGGCCTGGTCTTCACCCCTCACCCCCTCCCTCAGCCCTTCTGCGGACAGCACAGGTGGGACCCACCTTTCTCCACCTCCTTCTGCTTAGCTGCTGCAGGCAGGCCTGGTGCCCGACCTGAGCAGGCTCTGGAGCACTCTGGCCCTCTCTCTCCACCCCTGTTCTGGACTTTTCTGTTGGAGCACACGTTTCCCTGGGATGTGATTGTCTGTGTCTGTGTCCCTCTCTTCAGTCAGACTGGGGCGGGGGCCAGCCAAGTACACAGGAGGAATTGAAATGGCCAGGTGCACAGGCAGCCTCAGAAAATGTGAATCAGGTGACTTGAATGAATGAATGAATGAATGAGCAAAGAAATGACCAGATGGAGTGAGGTGGTGACACACAGACACCCACGCTCGGGAAGAAGCCTGCTGTGTTTCGTGCATGCCTGCCTGCCCCACGGGAGCACACCTCACTCTGTTCCAGCCGTGACCTGTGTCCCCTCCTCGGGCAGAGACAGGGCAGAGGCCCTCGAGACCTGGCACTGGAAAGTCCTCAGGAAACATTTCTGAGGACTGAATGAATGTTCACTTCTGAAAATGAATGAAGGAAGCCTGTTCTGTCCTGTCACCTCGCTGGGGCTTCCCAGGACTTGACAGGATCTGGAGGGGGACGCCAGTGCATGCCTGGTGCCAGCGGCAGCAGGAAACAGGAGCTGGGCCAGGCAGCCCTGGCCACTGGGTCCCCAGCGCCTGTCTCAGGGCATCACCTCTTCCCTGCCCCTGACCTGTCCTCCCCTCCTAGGCCTCCCCATCTCTCTGGATCCTGCCTGCCATAGCAGCTAACTGCAGGCCGTATTTTTCCCTTCCTTCTGCATGCCTCCCTCTCTCTCCTTTCTGTGTCACTTTCACCCCCCCCTAAAACTGCCCAGATTCCCTTTCCCTCCGTCTTCCCCCCACATTCTCTCTCCCCTTCACTCCGGTAGGGCTCCCATCCCCACCACTGCACTGAAGTGACCTCTTGTCAAGACCATCAGCCACGTCCATGTCATCAAACCCAGTGGTCACTCTGCTCTCAGGCTCCCTCTCATTCGGCTCGGCTGGCCGCCTCCACCCTTTCTTGAAACACTTTTGCGCTCTTATCCTCTGCCGACTCTCCTACATTCGGCCTGCCTCTCTGTCACTCCTCAACTCCCTTTGCTACATCCTTTCCAACCACCCCCATGCAGGTGCCCCGGTGGCCGTGGCCAGGGTTACCTCTCTGTCCACACTCACCTGCTAGGTGACCTCGCCCAGCCCTGTGGCTTTAAATGTCTCCTATATGCTGACGTTTCCAAAACTTATATTTCTAGCCATGACCTCTCCCGCAAGCTCTGGTCTCAGGTATCCAACTGGCTACTTGATACCCCGACTTAGATTTCCCACAGGCATCTCCAACTCAACACATCTAAAAGAGAACCCTCACCCAAACCCCATTTCCTATCCCAGTTTCCCCTTCCTGGCCATAATACACAGCAGCACCGTCCCAAGTTGCACAAGCCCAGTTGGAAGAATTCTTCTCGTCCTCTTACTTTGGTTTCTCACCGCCTCCCCCATGACACCCAATTCACCACCACTGCAGGCTCTACCTCCACAACCCCATGCCTGTCCTTCCACCCCCTCCATCTCAGCAACTCCCCCTTGGGCCAGGCCACCCGCAGACTCAACTGGACAACAGTCCCTAACTCCTTGTGTCCACTTCTGACTCATGAAGTCTATCCTCAGCACAGCAAAGGGATTCTGTTGTTACGTTGTTTAAATAAAAACATGATCATGGCTAAAAACCCTTTAGAGGACTTCCCTTCGGATCTAGAATAAAATTTGGATTTCTTCTCAGGGCTGCCTGGTCAGCCCCACGCTGCGCTTCCCATTCACACCCCATTTGCTCACCCCACAGCCTCCTCCAAAACCTGTTACTCCTCGGGCTTTTGTGCTGCCTCTGGTGGGCGGAATGCTTGTCCCCAGATTTTCTCACCTCCCTTTCCTTCTCACAATCTCCCTGACCTCTCCCGGGAGGTCTTCTGGAAGCACCTTCTCTAAAGTCACCCTTGCTGTCACTCTGTTCCCACACTCTGCTTAAATTTTTAAACCACTTTTCAGTCACTGAAATGATCTCATTATTTATTGTTTGTCTCTCCTGTGAGTCCCAGGAGAGCGGGACCTTGTCCGTCTGCTCACCGCCACATTCCTTGGGCCTAGACTGGGTCTAGAACAGGTTGGTGCTCAAAAAATATTTCTTGAATACTGAAAAAAAAAAAAACAAAACAAACAAGACATGGATCATTCCTGAACGCTATACTTACTGCTAAGTCTCCACCTTTCTTTTTGTGCATATCTCTGAATCTTTCTCTGTGGTTTAGACCCCTCCCTGTGGTTTATCTATCTTTGTGGGGGGGTTGTTTTTTGGTATCTCTAAGACTTCTCTCCTCCAATCTGTGCATCTTGTCTGTCTCTCTCCTGCCCCTTTTTTCTCCTCTCTGGATCACTGTCCTGTGTCTTTGACTTTTTCTCTCCTTGTGACTCAACTAGTTTTGGAGTCTTCTGCCATCCTCTCCTCTCCACCTCTCTCTTCCTCCTGCCCACCTCTGTCACTCTTGGTCTACGTTTGGCCTTTGGACTCTAGAATCCACTCTCCCCCAACCAGTTCTGTCTTCCTTGTCCAGCAAAGAAAATACCCCATCAAATTTGTCTCTTTTAACTCGCATTGCCCTCCTGTCTCATCCTCCCTACTCTCAGTCCTCCATCTCTCTCACTTGGATTTTTTCCCTACATTTTCCAGCATCCCTCTCTGAAACTCCCCCTACATCTCCCCTCAGGGCCCCTGACCTCCAGTCTTCCAGGATCAAAGTCATCTAGACTCTCCTGGCTTGTGCCGAGCTCAGCTGAGTGAGACAGTTGCCCCAGCTCAACTGCCATCCTTCCCTGCTGCCCTTAGAATCAAGTCCAAAACCCGGTACCTTTAGGCCTTGGCTTGTAGCTACTTCTCCAGCCCCCCCTCCCACCCCACCCCGTGCATCAGCATCCAAGAACTATTAATGCCGTCCCCAACACATCACGCTCTTTCACTTCCCTTCCCCACGCTTTTGCCTAAGTCGTTCTTTTGCCTGGAAAGCCTTCCTCATCCTCTTCATCACCTGGCAGACACCTACTCATCCTTTTAAGACCTAGACTGGGCATCATGTTCCCTAGGAGGCTTCCTCTGAGCATTGCCCACTCCTAGCAGTTGGTCACTCTGTCCTCTGTTCCATGGTGCCCATTGTGGTCACTGTCACGGGACTGACTGTCCTGCCCGGATTGCAGTTTTTGATGCCTATTAGCTCCTTGAGTGCAGGGTGATGGTTTGTTTCACCTCTGGGGACCCAGATCCTAACATTGCCTGGTACGCTAGCAGATGCTCAAAGATGTTCATGGGTGAATGGCTGAATGAATGAGTGAGTGAGACATGAATCTCTAACTCCCAGGCTGTTCCTGTACACCAGACACCATACCTGTACTTCGGTATTTGTGTGAGCACGTGCGTTTCAAAGGCCAGGACCTGAGTCTGATGCTGCATGTCAGTGCACCTCTGCCTCTTACTCTTGGCTCTGAGTTCCTGTCTTCCCTTTGAGTACCATTCACCTTACTCTCCTGCTTCAACTCATTCCAGAATAAAATCCAAATTTCTGACCTAACCTACAAGTCGCAATCTGGCCCTGTGTGTGTCGCCAGCCGCATTTTGTTGCAGCCACACCAGGCTCATGACAGTCCAGCCCTCTCTGGAAGCTTCTTCCTGCCCCCAGGGCCTTTGCCTATGCGGCATTGCCTGTGTGCTTCCCTGTCCCCAGCTCCACCTGCCGGCTGTCATCCTTTCCGTGTCAGCTAAAAGCATGTCCTCTAAACTGGGTTAAGCCCCCCTGATGGCCCGTTTCCTAGTATCTCAGGTTTCTCCTATATCCTAACTGTAATTTATTGTCTATGTATATGATTCTCTGATTAACGCCTGTCTCGTGCACAAGATGTAAACTCTATGATGAAGTCGGGGACCCTGTTTTCCTCCCTTCTGTATGCTCAGCCTTGGACACCATGCCCAGCATTTAAGCACACAAACAAATTGCCAGTAATGAATGGATGAGTCCCTTGCTGTGCCTCTGTTTATGTCCCCTTCCCCAGGGCCTTTCTCCGTACCAGCACCTGGCACACAGCAGGTGCTTAATAAACCCTTGTGGAATAATGAATGAAAAAAAATGAATGAAGGCTCGCGTCCATCCCATTTCTATTCGCCTTTCTGCATCCCTTCTCCAAATCCTTCTGTCTCTTTATATGGAGCCTATATATAGTCTGTAGGTGTGACTACGTATTCGTGTGTTATGGGCCCCTCTCCAGGAGTTGGGCTGGGCTGGGCTGGGCTGGGCTGGGAGTCCCTCCCTCCCCTCCCCCGCCCCGCCCCCACATGCACACAGCAAAACATTAAAAAGAAAACATCTCAAAACTGCAAAAAACACCATGGCCCTCCCCCCTCCCCCTAAATCCCACAGAAAAATAAAACACGACGCTCCCTCTCAAAGGCCCCCTCCCTTCCCTTTCCCCTCGCTCGGGGTCCCTGCTTCGGAGGGTGGGGGCGCTCCCCAAGCCCGGGGTGGGGACGGGGTGCGGGGAGGGCCAAGCAGTCTCCGGCGCGCTCGCGGGGAGGGCGGGGCGTCCCGACCCCGGCAGCCTGGTTGCACGCGCGCCCGCGCACGCGCCCCGCACACGCCCCCCTCGGCTCCCGGCCGCGCCCCTACACCGGCGTGGTTTTCCTGTTGAGCGTGTTGGTGTTGGAGGCGGCGGCCTCCTTGGCCAGGGTCCCGGGGGTGGGCGCGGCGGGCGCGGGGGGCGCGGGCGCGGGCGCGGAGGGCGGCCCGGTGACCGTGACCGTCACGCCTCCGCCCGCCTCCTTGGGGAAGGCGTTGTGCAGCGTGAGGAAGCCGGACGCCGCCCCGCGGTCCCGCTCCGCGCCCGCGCCCGCGCCGCCCGCCGCGCCGCCGTAGGCCCCCACGCCGCCGCCGGCGCCCGCCAGCCCCGCGGCCACGCTGCCCTTGGACGGGTCGCGGCTGAGCGTGTACATGGAGATGTCCGTGGAGGCGAAGCCCGGGCCGCCCGGGCCGCCGGGAGACGCGTCCCGCGACGGCGACGGCTCGCTGGAGCGGGAGCTAGAGCGGGAGCGGCGGCGGTAGCGGAAGCGGTAACTGGGCAGACGGAGGATGGCCGAGGGGCCGCTCCCGCCACTGCCGCCCGCGCCCCCGCCGGCCTTGAGCAGGTCCGAGCGGGACTGGCAGTGCGCCTCGCGGCTGCGCTCGATGTAGATGTTGACGGCCAGCACGCCGATCACCTCGGCCAGGATGAACGACAGCCCGCCGAAGTAGAAGGACCAGCCGTACGAGTAGTGGCTTTTCTTCTCCTCGTCCCGCTTCGGGCCCGGCTCGCCCGCGTTGGCCGAGATGTACACGATCACGCCGATGATGTTGCTCAGGCCTGGGCGGGATGGGCAGACGGGAGCCTCGAGGCCACGCCCGGCCCCGCCCCGCCCCGCCCGCCCCGCGGCCCGCACCGTGTGTCCCCAAGGCCCCGCCCCGCCCCGCGGTCCGCACCGTGTGTCCCCAAGGCCCCGCCCCGCGGCCCGCACCGTGTGTCCCCAAGGCCCCGGCCCGGCCCGCCCCGCCCCGCCCCGCACCGTGTGTCCCCAAGGCCCCGGCCCGCCCCCGGGTCGCAGCTCCATCCCTAGGTGCTCCAGGCCCCGCCCGAATGGGCTGGGCCCCACCTGGATGGTCTAAGCTCCACCCAAGATGGCCTGAGGAACCTTGGGCCTCAAGGCCACATGCAGCCCCCCAGATCCCCAAGTGCAGCCCCTCAACCGAATCCAAATCACTTTTAAAAGGATTTGTTCTCTAAAATGTGGATTCAGTCAAAAGGCCTCATTCTAGGATCCAGAAGGCCACATGTGGCCCCAAAGCCGCAAGTTCCCCACCCCTCCACTGCTAACCAGCCCAAGCCCCACCTCTGCTGGCCTAAATCCAGCCCTGGCTGGTCTAAACTGCCTCAGGTGGTCTGGGGCCTACTTCCCATTGGTCTAAACTCCAGCTCCAGGTGGCCCAAATGGGCCAGACACCAGCCTGGACCATCCAGAGCAAGCCCTGTCCTAGACGGTCAAAACTTTCCCAGCTGCTACTGGCCTTGCCCAAGGGTGGCCTGCCCCGCATCCCAAGTAGCCCCGCCTGCTAGTCTAGGCCCCACTCCTATGGTCCAGACCCCATCCTGGATGGTCTAGACCTTGGCTGGCTCAAGTCCCACCTCAGATTGTCTAAACTCCATGGCCGGTTGGTCCAGTCCCTGCCCCAAACAGGCCAGACAGGGCTCTGAATAGCCCAGGCCCTGCCCCCAGACAGCCTAGGCCTCACCTCTGCTGGTCTAAAGCCTGCCCCAGGGGCCTAGGACCACCCCAAGATGGCCTAGGCCCAACTCCAGCTAGCCAAGGCCTGGCTTCTGCTGGTCTAAAGCCCACCCCGGCTGGTCTAAACTGCTGCCCCAGTTGTCCAGGCCGTACTCCTAGACGGCCTAACCCCAGCTAGTCCAGGCTCTGCCTTGACTGGTTCAAAATCTACCCTTGAGGAGATGGTTTCAGCCTGAGTTTCCAGGCCCTACCCTAGTTAGTCTAACCACCCTCAACGTTATGAATCTGGATTCTGGGTTCTCCTCAGGTCCTACCCCTCTGCTCCTTTGAACTCTGTTAACGATGTAATCCTGCTAACTCCCTAGGCCTTACCCATTACTGATCTAACTCTCCCTTCATGATACAATCCCAGCCTGGGCATCTATTCTAGGTCCTCCCCTGCTGGTCTAAAATTTGCCCTTAATACATCAGGTCCCCTCCCTCAGTCCTAGGCCCCTCCTCCAGTTTGGCAAGGCCTGCCTCCTGCAGGTCTGGGCCAGCCTCCTGCCTCTACCCCAGGTCCAGCTAGGCCCGCCTTTCAGGTCCTCCACACCCCGCAGCTGGGGAGCTAGACCCGCCCAAAGCACAGCCTGCTCTATAAATACGCGAATTCCTCCTCACTCTTCCCTGTAGTCACCCCTTCAAAAGAGTTGTGCCCCTGGAATTTCCCCGCGCTAGGCATTTAGGGTAGAAAGGCGGTCCTCCCCCTCAAAGACATGCCTCTTGAGTTGGTCTGGGCCCCCTGCCTCCTGAGTCTTCAGTCCTGTCTCTGCTAGTCTAGGTCCTAGCTCTGGAGGTTTGGCCTTGGTCCGTCTCTCGAATCAGCCAGTTGACTCTCTGTGCCCTGCACGACATAACCTCTCCCCTTCTGACTTTTCCAGGCATCACCCCTTCTTAGCTAGCGAGGAGCACAGGCCTGCTCAGCCTTCCTGGCCCCGCCCCTTCTTGGATCCCCACCGTCTATGAGGCCCCGCCCCTTGCAGCAGGCTCCTCCCCCTCGGCTTGCAAATCTTTCTCCGTCTTCTGGCCCCGCCCCCGAGCCTCAAGGTCCCACCCCCTCCCCCAAGCTCCTCCCTTTCCGTCTCCGCACGGCGGGCGTCAGAACCTGAGCGCGCCGCTTCCCAGGTTGAGCGAGCGCCAGACACCTGTGTGCGCGGGCTCACCCTGGGAAGACGGCGCCGAGACTACACCTACTTACCCAGCGGGTGGCCTAGGGAGCCTGGGAAGAGCCGGGAAGGCTCCGGGCCCCCCGGGGGCGCTGGGCAGGGTCGCTCTGCAGACACACGCACACACTCGCCGCCCCCTCCCGCTGCCTCTCACCTGCTGCCACGAACAGGATCCCTGCGCCCAGGATGATGTTCCTCTTGGACTTGTAGACGCGCGAGGCCGCCACGCACACGCCCCCGAGCAGCAGCAGGATGGCGCTCAGGATGGGGAAGATGCTGGAGGCGCGGACAACTCCTGCGGAGGGGCAGGGAACGAAAAGGGGACGAGCGAGGGAGCGAGGCGGTCAGACGCGGCCCTGCGCCCCCCGCCCTGCGCCCCCCGCCCCGCCGCGTCCCGCCCGCCCCGCGGCGCCTCCTGCCTGCTCTCGTCTCGCATCTTTTCTGCCAGTTCTCTAATTCTCCCCATCAGCCTGTGTTCTGGTTGTTTTAAATTTTTTGCCCCATTCCCTTCGCTTTTTAAAATTTCTCTAGTTTTCGGTTTTATTCCCCATGTCTCCTTTTTCTTTGTCCTTTTCTTTCTTCCTCGGGCTTTCTCTCTCCTGGCACGTTTCCCCCTCTTTATTTCTCTAAATCACTCTCCCCCTCTATTTTTCTCTCAACTTTTCTATGGATCCTCCCTTTCTTTTTCTTTCTCACCCTTCCCTTCCTCTCTGCTGAGAATTTCTTTCTCCAGAGTCCTCTTTCTATCAGATCCCTTAATACCTCTCTCCACCTTTTCTGCCTCACTTCACCTCTCTCTGGGTCTCTCTGCCCCCACCCCATATCCCTCCCCCTCCCCTCTTTTCTGCCCGGCTTCATTTATCCTCTGGGCTTCTCTTCTCTCTCTTCTTTCTCCCCCCCCCAATTCCTGCCTGGCTTCATCTACATTTCTGGGCTTCTCTTCTTTCTTCCCCCCTCCCTCCCTCTGGTCTGCTCTTTCCCCCTGCCCTCTATTCCTGGCTTCATCTGTCTTTCTGGCTTGCTCTCCCTCTCTACCCTCTTTTCCTCCTTCCTTCTCTCTCCCTTTTTCATTCTCTCTCTCTCTGTCTCTCCCGTCCTTTCCACCCACCCCTAAAACCCCAGGCAACCAGATTTTGCGATTTCTGAGCCTGGCTGAGGCCGCAGCCAATCATCATTCGGGATTTGCCGCGTTCTCAGGGTAGCCACCAATCGCAACACAGGCTTTCCCAGCCAGCTCTAGAGAGTGGCCAGTCCCCGCTGCACATTGCCCCACAGCCCCAGGAAGCAGTGGCCAATCCCAGCCCCGGAATCTATAACCAGTCACAACGCACAGTTGCCGCGAATGCCAAGGAGAGCAAGGCGGCCAATCAGCACCGAGGAGCCCCCTTGGCCCGCCCCAAGGTGAGAGGAGGGGGCGGGAGAGAGACCACTGGGCCAATAGGGAAGCAGGATCTCAGCATCTGGACTGGGCTGGCTGGGAAGCTAACCTCTGCGTGTCGATCCAAGTGCGGGGTCCCAGGCCTTTCTCCCGCCCCGCCCGCCACCCCGTCCTGTCCTGACCCTCACGTACGGAGTAGATACTCCGCGCTGTCATGGTCGTAGTCCGTGTCCTCCGGGAAGTGATTGATCTTCACGCAGACACCTCTTTTCAATCCTGGAGGAGGGGAATGGGGTTGTGGGGGTGGGGACTTCAGAGTTGGGGGCGGGGCAACCCCCAGTGAGAGAAGACCTCCCCTTCCCCAGACCAATTCTCTCTGGGCTTATTGAGAGGCAAGATGTCCTGGTTGCTGAGCCTGTCTCGTGATTTGGGACAAACTTTCAACCTCTCTGGTCTCAGTTTCCCCACCTGTTTCAAAAATAAAAGGAAAAGAGAGGGGAGCTAGTATCTTTCCAGCACCCACCACAAGGTCACAAGGACCTTTACCCTGTAACCTAGGCTAACTTACTCAGCCACTTTGGGCTTAGGCTTCCCCTCTATAAGAAAGGGGTGTTGGCTTCAACAACCTCAAGGCGCCTTTCAGACTCTGAACTTGTTGGGAAGTGTTAAAGTGCGTTGGTAAACGGGAAAGGCCTGCGGAGGGCGATGAGGACTACATTTCCCATGAGGCGCTGTGAAGTCTTGAATCCAATTGAGAGGCGAGCAGCCCCAGTGGGTCATGGGAGTTGTAGTCTCTTCAGTCCTGTGTCTAGAGTGGGATTCCTAGTGTCTTTCTGCACGGAATGTAGAAACCTCTGGAAAGACATGGAGTGGCTGAAGCAAAGAGAGACGTTTCAAGGCCTGGAGTACGTCTCTAGGGTCATGCAGTCTCAGCCCCTACCTCCATCCCAAAATCCCCTCCTAAGGTGTTGGTCTTCACCTATCTTCTCATCTTTGGGACCAGTTTCTGTTTTACTACCTCTAGCACATAGCTGGAGAAAATAAATATAAATGTAAGTATGAAATGTTTAGTTTTCTCAACTCTCCAAGCTTCCCCCAATCTCCAGGGCTTTGCCCATGCTGTGGAACATTCCATTCACATTCTTTGCTGATGTGATACTTACCCTGCAGCGGGCAGCTCAGGGGACACCTTTGTGTGGAAGTTTCCCTAGATACACACACACACATGCTCACTCTTCCCACCAGAGTTGGGTCAGTTTCCTGTTCTGGGGTGCTCTCTAGGACATGCATCATGTTGATTTATGATCTTCTTTGTCCTCGGCAAGCAGGGAATTCCTGGAGAGGGGTAGGGCAAGGGGGTCCCATCCCTCACTGTCCCTAGCATTGCCTGGTAGGAGGCTTGGCACACAGGAGGCCTCAAGAAATGGGTGTTGAATGAATGAATGAAATAATGAATGAATATAAGCATAGCAGAAAGGGAGGTTAGAGGCAGACCATGATGGGCAAAGGAAAGCAGGGGAAAAAATGGGGATAAAGAAAAGAATTGGGAAGAATGTCCATAAGACAGTGAGTAATAGAACCAAGATCTAACGTGTGTTATGTGCTTCCTAAGTGGATTAACTCATTCAGTGCTCCCAAGAGTCCCATGAAACATAATGTTGTTGGTGTTGTCTGGTGGCCAAATGTTAGATTTCAGAGTGTCTCCACCACTTCCTTATTCTGTGTCCTTGTTGGCATTATGTAGGCCAACTTGCTTCAGTTCCCTCACCTATAGGAAACAGATAATAGGACCTACCTCACAGGGTTATTGTGAGGCTTGGATCCAGGTAAAGAGATTTAGCATTTTGCCTGGAACACAATTAAGTGCTCAGTTGATAGCAGTTTATATCGTACCCATTGCCCAGATGTGGAAACCAAGGCACAGAAAAGTTTCATCAAATCACAGCTGATGGATGATGAAAGCAGAAGTCAAACACACATCGTAAATGTAAGCATCTGGGCTGTTTGCCACTGTGTTACCAGCATCTAGAACAAGTGCTTACCAAGTATTTTTAATGAAAGAATAGCTCAATGGGCCAACAAGCACACGAAAAGATGCTAAACATCACTAATCATTAGGGAAGTGCAATCAAAAGCACAATGGGATACCGTCTTATACCCATTAGGATGGCTACTATAAAAAAAAAAACCAGAAAATAAAATAACGAGTGTTGGCAAGGATGTGGAAAAATTGGAACCCTGTGCACTGTTGGCAGGAACGGTGCAGCAGCTATGGAAAACAGTATGGAGGTACCTCAAAAAATTAAAAATAGAACTACCATATGATCTAGCAATCCCACTACTGGGGATATACCCAAAAGAACTGAAAGCAGGGACTCAAATAGATATTTGTACACCTGTGTTCATAGTAGCATTATTCACAATAGACAAAAAGTGAAAACACCCAAATGCCCGTTGACAGATAAATGGATAAACAAAATATGGTCTGTACATACAATGGAATATTATTCAGCCTTTAAAAGGAAGGGAATTATGACATGTGCTGTAGCGTAGACATTTATGACATGTGCTGTAGCGTAGACATTATACTTGCAGACATTATACTAAGTCAAATAAGCTGGTAACAAAAAGACAAACGCTTTATGATTCCACTTATATGAGATACCTAAAATAACCAAATTAACAGAGAGTAATCAAATTCACAGAAAGTAGAATGGTAGTTGCAAGGGATGAAGGTGAGGGTAGGTAATGCAGGGTTGTTTATTGGTACAGAATTTCAGTGTTGCAAGATAAAAAGAATTTTGGAGATTGGCTGCACAACAATGTGAGTACACTTAACACTACTGAAGTGCATACTTAAAAATGATTAAGTTGGTAAATTTGTGGCCAGGTGCGGTGGCTCACGCCTGTAATCCTAGCTCTCTGGGAGGCCAAGGCAGGCGAATTGCTCAAGGTCAGGGATTCAAAACCAGCCTAAGCAAGAGCGAGACCCCATCTCTACTATAAATAGAAAGAAATTAATTGGCTAACTAATATATAGAGAAAAAATTAGCCGGGCATGGTGGCGCATGCCTGTAGTCCCAGCTACTCGGGAGGCTGAGGCAGCAGGATTGCTTGAGCCCAGGAGATTGAGGTTGCTGTAAGCTAGGCTGACGCCAGGGCACTCACTCTAGCCTGGGCAACAAAGCGAGACTCTGTCTCAAAAAAAAAAAAAGATGGTAAGTTTGTGTTATGTGTAATTTACCACAGTTTTTAAAAAGAATGAATGAATGAGCATACAATTCCCAAGTGCAAACTCTTACCCATGAGCACTTCCATCATGGTGTGTGGTAGGTAAGATTGTGGACTCAAGTTCCCTCTTTTCTTCAACGGGATCATAGTACTCCTCTTGAAACATTAGTGATAATTAAATGAGATTGAGCATGCAAACCACATGGCACGCAGGATCTCTCAGCAGATTAGTGGTGACAGTAAGAATGATAACTAGCACTCACTGAGAGCTAACCATGCACCAGGCACTTCTCTAAGCATTTGATGGGTAGTTAATTAACTCACTCAATCCTTAGGCCAAACCCTGGAAGGTAGACAGTTGAATGGATAAACTGCCTTTACAAATGAGGAAACTGAGGCACAGAGAGTTGAAGAAGTTGCCCATCTAGAGATTAAGTCATGGGGAGGAGGTTCGAGCACAGCTCAGTTTGGGAGCTCTGCATATTCAAGACAGTAGAGTGTGGTGGCTATGGTGGTTATTTGAGCCTGGGCCCCATAATCAAACTCTCTGGACTTTTCACCCTGATGCTGCCACTTCCCAGCTGTGTGGTTTTTGGAACCCGACTGTCCATGGGCCTCTGCTTCCTCATTGGGAAAATAACTTTGTATGATTTCAGTGAGATTTCAATGAAAGTGAAGCACAGAATACAGGGTAGTTGCGTCCTACGCCTGCACCGATTGAGCTAGGAGCTTTTTCCGTGCAAGGATGGTGCTGTCCTTACCCCGCCCCCCTCAGCTTTGTTTCGGCAAGGACATGTGAGAACTGGGATCCACCCTGCTCTGCCCCTCACATGCTGGGTGGCCCAGGCTGAGTCACTTCCCCTTTCTGGCCATCAGCTTCCTGCTAATAATACCTTCCCCCTGGCACAATTGTGAGGATTCAATGAGGTAATAAGGCAGGGAGAGCGCTTAGCACAGGGGCTTTACATAGTCAGCGCTAATAAACAGGGCTGCGGGTCCAGGTTCTTGAGTCCTGACAGAGGACCTGGGCGTGCAGCTCAAATCCCTTAGGAGGGGCCTTAAGCTGGGCTGTCCCATGTGGATGCCACCAGCCCCGAGTGGCTCTGGAGCACTTGTAATGTGGCAACTGAGATGTACCTTGAGGGTAAAGTATGTACTAGATTTCAGACTCAGAATGGAAAGAAAAAAAGAGAGAGTGACAGAGAATGTATGATATTTCATTAACAATGTTTTATATTGATTACACACTCAAATGATAATATTTTGGCTGTGCTGGGTTAAAGAAAATATATGGTCAAGTTCACCTGTTTCTTTTTTATCTATTTTAATGCAGCTACTACAAAAATGTTCATTGTCTTATGTGGCTCATGTTATATTTCTGTTGGGCCGTGCTGGACTAGGGGCTGGGACTTCTGGTTATCAGGGAGGAAGGACTCAGGGCTTGGTCACCCGCATTCCTAAAAATAAGAAGAACACAGCAGCACAAGCAGCAATAACAACAAAATCTAAAGTACATAATCTAGCCCTTACTCTATGCCTGCAATCCTTTTAAAGACTTTGCACATTTTCTGCCATTAATTTACAATCATAGATGGAAAAAAAAAAGACTTTGCACATATGAACCCATCAAATCCCTCCCTGACCCTAGGAGTTAGGGGCTATTGTGACCTTCATTTTCCGATGGTGGAAATGAGGGACAGAGATGTTAAAAATATGGCTGGAGGTCACCCTGTGGGACGTGACAGGCAGGAGCTACACCAAGTCAGTCTTGTTCTCAGTTTGCATCTCAACCATTACATTCTCTGCATTTCTCAGAGAGATGCCCCAAAGGAAGCTGGAGATTGAGCCCAAGAATTCCCAGGGGCACAGTGACTTCAGGAGGCCATGGCTCAGGGGCTCCAGTTTCTATATTTCTGGAACCCAGATGGGCTGAAAGTGGGTGGGTTTGTCGCTTTGTTCTCTGGGGGAAACAAAACAGACCTGCATTCAAATCCAGACCCTACTGCGTGTTAGCTATGTCACCTTGGGTGAGTTACTTCATTTCACTGAGCTTTAGCTTCCTCTTCTAGAAGATGGGGGTAATCATAGTACCTACTTTGCAGGGTTATTGTGAGTATTCAGTGACAAATGAATGACAATTATAGGAACAATAAAGTCAGCCTTCCTTCCTCCCCTCCTGGAAACACTGACTTCCTTTGGCTTCCAGGACACCCACTTACCCAGTTTCCCCAAACCTGTAGCTTTCTCAACTCCCTTTGGTGGCCTCTTGTTTCAATAGGGGGCTGGCTCTGGCTTCAACCCTGCAACTACTTTTTTGATTTGTTTCTGTCTCCTCTCCTCTAAGTGACTGCATCCATTCATACGCTGATGACCCTCAAATTTATATTTCCAGTCCCACTCTTCCCAGAGCCTTAACCTCAAACATCATCTCTCTAACAACCTAGATCAGGGGTCAGCAAACTACAGCCCACCGGCCAGATCCAGCTAAGAATGAGTGCGACATGTTTTAAATGACTGAGAAAATATCAAAGACGAGGACGATCTCATGGCATGTGAAAATTACATGAAATTTATAAGCGAAGTTTAATTAAAACACAGCCATGCTCACTCACTTAGGTATTGTCTCTGATTGCTTTTCTGAGTAGTTGTGACAGAGACTGTATGCTCCACGAAGCCTAAAATACTTACCGACATGCAACTTTATAGGCCCTTCACTCTGCTGACTCTTGTCCTCGTGTTATCTTTCAGGCATCTTAAGTTTAACATGTCTAAAACTGAGCCCATGATATATCTCCTTTAATTATAAACCTGATTAAGAGAAAATAAAAGGGCCTGGGCGCTGTGGCTCATGCCTGTCATCCTAGAACTCTGGGTGGCCAAGATAGGAGGATCACTTGAGGTCAGGAGTTTGAGACAAGCCTGAGCAAGAGGGATACCCCGTCTACTAAAAATAGAAAAAAATTAGCCAGGCAACTAAAACTAGAAACAAAAAATTAGCTGGCCATGATGGTGAGCGCCTGTAGTCCCAGCAACTTGGGAGGCAGAGGCAGGAGGATCGCTTGAGCCCAGGAGTTTGAGGTTGCTGTGAGCTAGGCTAACGCCATGACACTCTGCCCAGGGTGACTGAGTGAGACTCTGTCTCAAAAAAAAAAAGAAAATAAAAGGAATAAAGTAGGGGAACACTTATTCTATTTTATGAAACGAAGTGTTACCTGATAAAAATAAAATCCATTATAAAATAAATAAAATAAAATACTCCCTTTTCCATCTTATGCATGGCTACCCCCTGCTCAGGGGCTCAGGCCAAGGCCTTAGAGTGGTGATTCTCGACTAGGGGAATTTTATCCCCCAGGGCACAGTTGGCAATGCTCAGAGACGGTTTACAATTTTGGTTGCCACAACTGGGAAGGTTGCTGCTGGCATCTAGTGGGTACAGCCCAAGGACGCTGCCCAACATCCTACAATGCACAGGACAGGCCCCGCCACCCAGAATCATCCATCCCAAAATGTCAGCAGTGCTGGGGTTGAGAAATCCTCCTTTGAAGACATCCCTGAGTCTTCTGGCTCTCCTATCCTACAACTGCTCCATCAGCAATTCCTGCCCACACTGGCTCCAGAATATACTATGAATTCAAACCACTTCCCAAACTCTGTTGCTCCCACCCTAGGCCAACCACCTCCTGTTGTCTCATTTGCCTTCCCCTCAGTCATTTCCCAACACAGCCGTTGTATTAAAATTTAAATCAGCTCATACTACTCCTCTGCTCAAGAACCTTCAATGGCTCCCATCTCAAAGTGTAAAGCAAAGTCCTTTCTAGGATATACAAGAACTTGTGAGATTGGGACCGTGTTACCTGTTTGACTGAACCTCCCATGATGTTCCCCCTCTCCCCATCACCCACTCTGCCCTGGCCACGCTGCCCTCCCACTTGTGGTCAAACACACAGGCACACTCCTACTGAGGTCCTTTGCACCTGCGCTTCCACAGCCCAAAGTACTTTCCTCCAGATATCTACGTGTCTCCACTCCTTTTAGATGTCCTTTCAAATGTCGCCTGCTCAATGAAGCTTTTCCTAGCTTCCTTATCTACTTCCCACATGTGCCCCTGACACTTGCCCTCCCCTCCCCTACTTCTTTTCCTCCTTAGTGCTCAGTTCTATCACTCTGTTTTATTTATTTATCTCCATTATTATCTGTCTTTCCCTCTAGAATAGAAGATAGATAAAGACAGGGATATTCACCTGGTTGTTTTTCCCCCCACTGAACCCAGAACAATGCCTGCCACTCAGTACAAACTCAGTCAAAATTGGTTGTTGCATGACTGAATGCCATACACTGTCCTAAGGGGTTCATGATGGGAGCCCCCACACTTGGCTCTGTGCCTGGTGCTTGGTCAGACCAGTGACTGGACATGAGCTCAAACATCCACAAGAGGAAGAAAGCAACATCAAGAGAGAGGTGGCGGGGAGGGGGGGATGTGAGACAATAGGGAGCGGAGGGGACTGCAGAGAAATGGAGCCCCCACCCACGCCTGCTCTGAAGACGCAGAGCCCCGTGGTCAGGGTGCAAGGCAGGCCGGCGTTGTCAGATCTCTGACAGCTCCAAAGAAGCCGGAAATCAGATCTACAATGTGACGTCTCCCTGTTTTTAAATGATGGCAATGGATTCAGATTTTTGGTTTCAGTTTGAAACACTCCACACGCCAGACAGGGGGCATCTGCAAATCCCATCCATCAGATATGAGTTCGCCTCTTGGCTCTGCCCCTTTTCCCAGCTGGGCAACCTTGGGCAAGAGGCTTAACCTCTCTGAGCCTCGGTTTCCTCATCCCCAGCAGGAAGGTGGTGCCCACCTCATAGGACTAAAGGAGACAATGTTCCTGGCTTGTGGTGCGTGCTCAGCAAAACAGAGAGGAAGGGACAGGAGGAAAAGAGGGGAATGAAAAAGAGGTGAAGAGAGTCCAATCTTTTGGTGCGGGGGCGGGAGAACATCGGGACTGTGAGTCCCGCTCCTTCATGTCGCAGGCGGGGGCTGTGCGGCTGGAACGGAGAAGTAGCGGTCACACGGGGCACAGATGCGCCCAGGACTCCTGCTTCCCAGCCCGGCCTCTGAGCCCCGCGGGGAAGAAGCACTGGCTGGGAGTGGGCGAGCGAGTGAAGGAGAGTGAAGGAGCGGAGAGGGCAGGAGTCTCAGAGACGCGGGGGGGGGGGGGGAGGGACCCAGAGGGGTCCAGCTGGGACAGAGGGGAAACAGGACGGAGGGGAAGAGCAAAGATGGAGATGGTAAGACGCAGCGGGGCCAGGAGAGAGGAGCTTTCGCGGCGAGCAAGGAGGCGTGGACGCGTGAGAAGCAGGAAGCACGAGTGGAGTCGAGGGGGGACCGAGTGGACCCGTCTGGAGGAGAGAGGAGGGAAAGGGCCAGGATGGCGGAGGCGGGAGAACGTCCTAAGTGGGGGGAGCTGATGGGGACAGACAACATCCACGGAGGAAAAGCAACGAGGGGGGAAAGGAGCGGTCATGAGTTGTGTGAGGGAAGACACGAAGTTGCCGAGGAGAGCGCAGCCAAAGAGGGGGCGGAGGAGACGCAGGACCGAGGACGGCAGGGACACCCCCAGGCCGGGAGCACGTGGGGAGGGCGGGCGCCGCGGAGATGAGATGAGATGAGGGGCGGGTGGGAGGAGGAGCGGGTCCAGACAGCCCCGAGAGGGGGGAAAGGGCAGAGGGCAGAGGGGAAGGGGGGCCGGCCTGGACGGAGGGAAGAGGGGCGCTGGGAGACGTGGGTGCGGGAAGATGAGACGAGGGACAGAGGGTGCAGAGAGGAGGGGGCGTCCCCCAGCAGTGGCCCAGGACGCGGCCAGGAGTTGAAGGCAGGGAGCGCGGCTGGGGTCTGCGTGGGACGGAGCAGGGGACACCGGCGGAGGCCCCGGGGCCGGGAGATGCAGGACCAGGCTCCGCGTCTTCTGGAGGGACGCGCGGCGGGGGCCTCCTGCCCGCACCCTACCTTCCAGGCAGCAGATCCTCCAGAGGCCCGAGTGCGTGAGGCCGCCGGGGTCCTTCTTCTCGGAGGAGCCGCCGCCCCCGCGGTGGGGGGGCCCGTCGTCGCCGGCCGTGAGGTTGGTGGTGTTGCAGATGAAGGCGCGCGTGTAGAGCCAGTAGTCGGTGCTGATGGCGATCGTCATGAGGCCGAAGGCGGCGAAGGCGCCCACCGTGGTCAGCAGCACCTGCACGCCCTTCTCGCACCACAGGCCCCTCTCCTCGTTCCAGCGCTTCAGCGACTCCAGTTTGACCACCGGCAGCCGGGGGGCCGCGGGCCACCACCGGGGCAGCGGGGGCGGGGCCGTGCCGGCGGCTGGGGGGGGTCACAGCGCAGGCGGAAGCGGGGGCCGGGGCCCGCGGGGCTGGGGAGGGGTCGGCGGCGGCGCGAGGCTGCGGAGGGACGGGGTCAGAGTGCGGCCATGGTCGGCGGCTGGCGAGGCAGGAGCGAGAGCGCGGTTAGAGCGCAAGGCGCAGGGACCTCCCCAGTGCCCGCCCCCGCCCCACTCGCAGAAACTATGCCTCGGTGGCAGGAACTCCTTCCACGCCGGTCCCCGCCGCCTCCCTCCTCGGCAAAGCTCCCTCTAGTACTGCCTTCCGCGCGACACAGTCGTCGCGCTAAGCCCGCTCGGAGAACCCCCAACGCACGAGCACGGCGCACGCTCCCCGGCTCCGCCGCCCCCCGCGCTCCCGGCCCGCGCCCGCCGGGGAAGCCGCCCTTCCCGCCCCCGCCGCCCGCCCGAGAGCCCCGTCGCGGTCCCCACGCCCTGCAGCCCTGCGCGGGTCCCCACTCTCTCCCCAGACGCGTCCCTCCACTCTGCCGCTGAGCGTCCCGCGTCTGCACCTGCTGGGACCTCTGCTGAGAGGAGCCCTTCCCCGTCGCCTCCCCAACTTTTCCGAGTCTCTCCACAGCTTACGAAGCCCCCACCATGCCACCACGTATGTGGAAATGAACTCCACCAGCCCCTCCCGTCTGTTTTGTCATTCAGTGACTCTAAGTTGTCTCCTACAATCTCCTCCTTTTAAGAAAAATAAATCTCTCAATTCCTCCTCAGCCTTATAAAAAAAAGAAAAGAAAGGAAAGGAGCTGACCCTCCCTCCTCGCGCAACTGGGACTAACCAGACCACCTCCTGGGCCCCGCGTGCAAACCCCCTTCCTCGCTCGGCCCAGGCCCCTGGGTGTCAGGCCAGGGGCTTGCAGCCCCCGACACACCTCGAAATCACCAGAGGACATTTACCAGTTCTGATGCGTGAGTCCCACCCGGGAGATTCCGACGTACGTGCTCTGGGATGTGGCCTGAGCTTCTAAGTTTTTAAAGGCTGGGGCTGGGGGTGTCCTACTGTGCAGCTCGCGCAGCCCCAGTGGCCTGGAAGATGCCCCCGTGTCTCCACCACCCTCCCTCTCGCAGCCTCCACTGTCTCCCCACCGACCACTCACTCGCCACCCCTACTATGTCTTTGACTCAAGGAAACCCCCCCTTTCTCCCTTGCTTAAAAAAGTCTTCCGGATCTGCCCCCCCCCCTTACAACTTAGACTCATCATAACCATCGTTTTCTCCTCCATTAAGAAAAATTTCCTTCCTGAGCTCCACAGCATTTTCTACTCACAAGATTTTCCTCTAGACCCCAAATGTCTCTCCACTCCGAAATGTCCTGTTCTCTGGCCTGTGCTCCCATTGCGGGGAGTGCATTGCACCCCCAGTCTGCCCAGTATTCATTCCCCCCTTCCTCTGCCCTGCCACCATCTCCTCCTGCCTCCAGATCCCCTCCCTCAGCACACACAATCTTCAGCACCCAGGAGCCCCCCGACTTTAGGTCTCCCCAACTCACTGCCAGCCCCACTCTCTCTTCAACTTACAAGAAACCACCCTCCCCAACTTCTCTTCCATCAGAAAGGATCCCCTTGACTTCTGCCCACGTCCTCCTCCTGCTACAGCTCCCAGCTTCTCCTCTACCCAGAAAAGCCCCTCTGCAGGTCCCCACCAACCTCCCTTCTCGGGAACACACCCTCTGCCCCCCCCCACTTTCTACCTGTGCAGGAACACACGCTGTAACCCTGTAATCCCATCCTCTCTCGAATTTTAAAAGATCTCAACAGACTACACTTCTCAGAAAAATGGGATCCACGAGACTACAACTCTCTTCTCAATTAGGAATACTTTGCCACTCTGCACCCTCCCATGGTCCATTCATTTCCTGCTTCCACGTTATTCCCACCCCTGTGCCCCCAGCCCTGCCATTTCCACCTTACCCCAACTCTACTCCTGGGCATGTACTCCTTCCTCGCTTCCACCGCTTCCCCAGACTTCTTCCCCCAAATCCCCTACAGTTCCCCAGAAACCTCAGAGGAGGGGAAGGGAAAAACAAAAACAGAAAAAACCCTAGGTCCCAGTACAGGGTGACCTTGGCCTCCTAGTTTCTTCCCTGTCTCCACCCCCCTCCATCAGCTGGCCCCAGACTGGGTCTGCTCCCAGGAGGGGCTGTTGGAAAAGGTTGTCTATGGGGGGTGTCTCCATGGCAACTGGGCCTGGTGCCCCACACATTGTGTTCCCTCCCCCACCTCAACTCCTGCCTGCCCACACACAGCCCTTCCTGGGGCCACTGTTCCCCAGCGCAGCCACGGACACTGGCACCCCCCAGCCGCCCTCTCCTCAGCATGGGCCCCTTCCTCTCATTTCTCTCCAGACGCGGGGTTTCCTCTCCTGCTCTCTCAGCCTCCTGTCCCCGCATCTGTGCCCCTCACCACCAGCACTGCCACTTCCACCGTCTTAACAGATTTCTGCTTCCACCGGCCAGCCCATGACCCTGGGCCCCTAACAAGACTAGAGGGGAAGGGATGAGGAGGGAAAGGAGGGAAATTCTCCACCAAAAAAAAAAAAAAAAAATTGAAGATCTTTTCATTTTGTCAATTTGGGGGGACAATCTGTTTGGTTTTAGGGACTCTTCATTCAATCCATCTGTCAGAGGCTGCAAAGGAGGAGAGAGCAGAGGACCCCCAATTCTAAAGCTTCCGGATATGGGGGTCACCATCCTTTCTCCTTCTGAAGGGGACCAGCTCTTTTCTCCAGAATTGGGGGGGGGGCGGTCACAGAACCTTAATTCCTCATCCACCCACCTCCGATTAATAAAAAGATCTGTCTCACCTCTGTTGACGATAGGTCAACTCTCCGATGCACTGGGGAGGGGACGTCGAACCCCCCCGGCCGGCACCCCCCCCAGAAAAACCCTTTGGGCTCCCAATTCTCGCTGCGTCCCCCTCCCCCAGCAGTGAGGGACCCAGGCGTCCGACCTGGTTGGGGGACGGAGGTGAGGAGGCGAATGGGGAACGGGGCGTTGGGGGCAGGTTGCAGCTGAGGGGCAGCTCTGAGCTTGGGCCCCAAGGGAGTGAGGGTCGGGATATGGGGAAAAAAGGTGAGGAGACAATTTGGTTCTCGTGTCGCTGGGTAAAGTGCGGAGCTGGAGGACGAGAGGGAGGGAGCAGGGAGGGGGAGGGGAGCTGCTGAGGGATGGGGGAGCCACCGAGAGGAGAGGGATGGGGGGAAGGGAGGCGGTGGGGGGGCAGGGTCTGGGTGGCAGAAGGAAGCTGGGGAAAGAGAGCGATCCAGAGAGGGAGGGAGAGAGACAGAGAGAGAGACAAGGAGAAACGGAGAGAGAGAGAGACCCAGAGACCGCGAAACAGAAATGGGGGAGGGAGAAAATTGGGGGAGGCAGCGACTGGGAGCAGAAGGAAGTTGGAGAGACACACACACACAGAGAAATATCCAGAGAAAGAAGGGGACAGAGACAGAGACCCAAAGAGAAACCAAGAGACAGGGGGTGAGGTGGGGGATGGGGTGGGGGAGGCTTGGGGTACAGGAGAAGATGGGGGGGTCAGGATCTGGGTAACAGAAGGGAAGAAGAGCGAGGGAGAGAGTCATCCAGAGAGGGAGGAGGAGAGACAGATGGGGAGAGACAGACAGAAAGAGACTGCGAGGATGGGGGAGGGGGGCAGGGAAAGAGAGAGGGGGAGGGAGAGAAATTGGGGATGGGGGCAAGGTCTTGGTAGAGAGAAGAATGCTTTAGAGGGAGAAAAAATGCAGACAGAGAGAGAGGAAACAAGAGAGTAAATGCGAGAAATTTAGGATCGAAGGGTCTGGATGGCAGAAAGTACCTGGAAAGGCAGGTGCAGAAGAAGAGAAAGAGACCCAAAGAGAGAGATAGAGCGAGAGAGATGGAGACAGGAAGAGAGAGAGATCCAGAGAGCCAGAGACAGACATAGAGGCTGAGCAGGCACCAAAAGGCAGCCAGAGAAAAATAATGAGAGCGGGGGTCAGGCCCGGATGCGTTAAGGAGGTTAGCAATAAAGGATACCCCTGCCCCCTCCCCCACCCGCATCCCCGGCCCGGATCCCTACCCCCAACCCCATTTCAAAGCCGCCACCCCCACCCCCACTAGCCTCCATCTCTCTTCAGCATCGCTTGCCGCCGCCACCGCCTCTTCCTGTCGTCATAGCAACAGGATCCAGGCGCCCAGCCAAGGCTGGCAGCGGCGGCCGGAAATGAGGGGAGGGCCTTTTCAAAAGGACCCCAGGAATGCTCCCACTCCCACCGTCCAAGGGGAAGCTCAGCTTCCCAGGGTCTTCCCTCCGCTCCTCCTCCAAGCAGCGAGGGCAAAGGTTCCCCCCTAAATAAACGATATTAAATTTACCAGGATAGCAAGCCTTTTGACTTTTGACTTTCACCAACAAATTTTTTTTCCTTCTTACTTCCCTATTCACCCCTAATTCAAACCTGATGGGGAAGAAGAGGTAGAGTTAGAGTCTACCAAGATGGGAATGGGGCTGTGGAGGAGAACAGAATGTGAAAAGCTTGAGTGGGAATAATTCCTAAAGAAACCCATCTGGGATTGGGTTGGGGGGCTAGGTAGCAGTTTTGAGAAGCATGGATGAGTTGGATCTAGAACTAGCCAGTGGGCACAGGGTAGGACAACTTGAGGGGCAAATCTGAGAGGAGAGTCAGAAAGTTTGATCTTGTGTGAGTCTGAATCTCAGAGGCGGCCCTTAGCCACTGTGTCACCTTGGGCACAACACTTCTTCTTCTTCTTTTCTTACAGAAGTATGCGCACAACGGAAACACTTCTCTTCTAAACTCAGTTGCTCTTGCTTATAAAGAAGACATAAACTACCTCCAATTAAATGAGAGCATTGATGAGAGAAAGGTCTTTGCACATGGTTCTAGGTAAGCAGTTTTCTCAGGACTGGGTCCTCATGCAAATGTTATCAAACACTAAGAGATAGCCATGACTGATTGCAGGCAGTTCGCATGCTTCTTATCTCATGGAATTCGTACAGAATCCTTGCAGTGTGGGCACAATGTTCCCATATTTTATAGGTGAGCAAACTCTGAGATGTGTATGGTTGTGGGGGTGAAGGGTGGCCAGCAATAGGTGAACTTAACAGTCATTTAGCCCTACACAGCTTCACTGCTCTGTCCTGGGGGCTGGCAGAAGATAGAAATAACCTGTGTTCCTCTACATCTATTTACCGAATGTTTGCTCCTGCTGGTCTCTTCCCTTACAAGGACCTACGCTTTTAGTGCCCAGCACCTCACATTTCCACTGGAATTTCTTTATGTCAGTTCACTTACTTCTCACCCTGTTTCATGGGGGAAGGGAGTTTCCAGATGCATTCCAACACTCCTGGTTAAGAAGCAACAAACAAACAAACAAAACAAAAACACAGCCCCCAACTGAGGGAGCACTTAACTATTCTCTATATTTGAGAAATAGTTCTTCATCTTCTGCCCTTTTACCAGGGAGACGGATACAGTCAAAAATAATGATGACCAGTATAAATTGAACATTCCGTATTACAGACTCATGGTGGCTTGCAGGCATTGGATCAGTCTTCCAAAGAAGCAGTTTGTGTTATCAGCCCCCATTCTAAAGATGTGAAAACTGAGGCTGAGAAGTAAGTGATGTTGGTGGAAAGCTAAGTCAGGGCATGAGATTCCAGAGCATTTGCTGTTACAACTGCATTGGTGGAAACAGCTATGAAGATAATGTTTTAAAAGCCAGGTTTCTCAACCTTGACATTTTTGACATTTAGACTGGGTCATTCTTTACTGTGGGGACTGTCCTGTGCATTGTAGAACATTGATCAGCATCCCTGGCCTCTATCCATTAGATGCCAATAGCAGCCTCCAAATTGCACCCCCAAAATAGCATTTGGGACAACCAAAAATGTCGCCAGATATTTGTCCCTTGAGAGACAAAAATCACCTCTGGTTGAGAACCATAAAGTAAGTTAATTAGCAGGTAGGGGAACCTACTATATTTTATTTTAAATTAAAATATATTTCCTAATCAAATCAATATATGTCCATGTTTTTTTAGAAAAGGAAAAGAATCGGATGGTACACAAGGGATTATAATAAAAACAATTCAGCCTATTCCACCTCAAATCCTGTTCCTAATTGGCAAAGCCTTTTAACATTCTTAGCTGTTTCTTCTCTTATTTGCCTTGATATTCCTAAATAATAATTATCTTCTGATGTATCAGCATTATGCATTCTTTATAGATGTTTTTCTCTTATAGATTACTAGTTAATTCATATACACCTCACCCTACCCTCTCTTCCTCATCCTATGTTAGTTCTTTTATTGGATAATTTTCTAATCATGATTTCTTATTTCAACACTAAAGAGAGTATATCTCTTCTTTTTTTAACAGCTTTATTGAGATTGAATTCATATATCACACAATTCACCCACTTAAAGTTTATAATTCAATGGTTTTCAATTGCATAGAGTTGTGCAACCATCAATGGTAGATCAATTTTAGAACATTTTCATTAGCCCAAGGGGAAACTATGCACGCCTTAGGCATCACCCCCCACCCCCAGGCCTAGGCGATCACTAATGTACTTATCATCTATGTAGATTTCCCTATTCTAGACATTTCATAGAAATGGAATCATGCAACATATGGTCCTTTGTGGCTGGCTTCTTTCATTTAATGTAGAGTCTTCGAAGTTCATCCATGTCATAGCATGTGGCAGTACTTCACTCCTTTTTTGTGGCTGGATAATATTTTATGGTATGGAGATAGCACATTTTATCTATCCGTCCACCTACTGATGGGCATTTCAGTTGTTTCCACACATTGGCTATTATTAATAATGCTGCTGTGAACATCCGTGTGCAAGTTTCTGCATGAATATATTTTTTATATCTCTTGGGCATATACATGGCATTGGAATTCCCAGGTCATGTTTACCCTTTTGAGGAATGCTATAGCACCTCTTGACTTCATTTTGTAAGACAGAAATATTAGACTCACTGATCCACCCCTTCAGCTCATGGAAGAATCCATCCCAGAAGAAGCAGGTTATGGGATCTTCTAGATCTTACTCCTATATTTGCTCATATATATCCCTCTCACATTAACCAAGGCCTCCAGTGGGCTTGGCCCAGAGACCTAGAGATTGTAGACTCAGAGATAAGTTTGCTAAACCTCTTCCCTTAAGAAGGTCCTCCACTCAAGGCCAGGTGCGGTGGCTCACGCCTGTAACCCTACCTCTCTGGGAGGCCAAGGTGGGCGGATTGCTCAAGGTCAGGAGTTCGAAACCAGCCTGAGCGAGAGCAAGACCCCGTCTCTACTATAAATAGAAAGAAATTAATTGGCCAACTAATATATACAGAAAAAATTAGCCGGGCATGGTGGCGCATGCCTGTAGTCCCAGCTACTCGGGAGGCTGAGGCAGGAGGATCGCTTGAGCCCAGGAGTTTGAGGTTGCTGTGAGCTAGGCTGACGCCACGGCACTCACTCTAGCCTGGGCAACAAAGTGAGACTCTGTCTCAAAAAAAAAAAAAAAAGAAGGTCCTCCACTCTCACCTCCAAGATTCCCACTCCCTGATGTGCATACCTGGTAGAGCCTCCTGCCCTTGGTGTACCTCCACGATTAGGTGATGTCACAGGGCAAGTGTCATGATTTTGCAGATATAATTAAGGTCCTTAATTGGTTGTCTTGAGTTCATCCAGAAAGAAATGATTGTGTGTGGGACTGACCTAATCAGGTGATCTCTCAGAAGAGGATCAAGAAGATAGATTCCAAACAAGACAGAGTCTCTCAATGTCCTTGGAGAAGCAAAATGCCACATTGTGACAAAGACCTGAGAGTGAGCTACAACTGGCAGCAAAAAACCAGAGACCTCTGTCGAACCGCCACAAGGAATTGAATTCTGCTCAACTTGTGGGGCTTGGGAGTAGATCTCTCACTAGTCCGGCTCCCAGATGAGGACACAGCCAAGCGACATCTCGATTTCAGCCTCGTGGGACCCTGCGCTGAGGTGACGTTATGCCGTGCTGAACTCCTGATCCACGGAAACTGCAAATTAATAAACATGTGCTGTTTGTTTTAAGCCACTGAGTTTTTGGTAATTTGTTACACAGCAATAGATGACTAATACACACTGTAAATACACTGCACCGTGAAGTTCACGCAGGGGCTGCTTGGCCAATGTCGCATTAATGCTTCCTCCATGCCTTTCTCTCCCTCACTCCTGACAACTAGTCAGTCCCCAGGTGTAAGCCTCTCTCTTTTCTGGACCCCTTTCGATACATTCCTTTCTCTGTGTCCCGTTCTTGCCTGGGCTGTGGCACCAGTCCACACCACTGGCCTCCCTCCAGTCTCATTTCCACCTAGCCCCTCAAGGCTCTTTCTAACATTCAGAGCTGACCCTGTGTCACTCCTCGACCTAAAATTCTCCTAAGGCTCCCTATTGCCCTCAGGAGAAAATCTAAGCCCCTTACCTATGTCCTTCCGCCAAGAGCCCCAGCCTCATTTTACAACATCTCCACTGCTGCCTCCTGCACACCGGAGCGCCTTCCCTACCATGCCGAGCCCCTCCGTGCTTGGGGGGCTTCCTGTGTGGTTCTCCTTCCATTTCTCAGCCACGTGATGAGCCCTCTACCCACTTTTTTTTTCTTTTTTTTTTTTTTTTTTGAGACAGAGTCTCGCTTTGTTGCCCAGGCTAGAGTGAGTGCCGTGGCGTCAGCCTAGCTCACAGCAACCTCAATCTCCTGGCTCAAGCGATCCTCCTGCCTCAGCCTCCCAAGTAGCTGGGACTACAGGCATTCGCCACCATGCCCGGCTGATTTTTTGTATATATATTAGTTGGCCAATTAATTTCTTTCTATTTATAGTAGAGACGGGGTCTCTCTCTTGCTCAGGCTAGTTTCGAACTCCTGACCTCAAGCAATCCGCCCGCCTCGGCCTCCCAGAGAGCTAGGATTACAGGCGTGTGCCACCGCGCCCGGCCCCTCTACCCACTTTTGAAGATTCAACTTAAATGCTGCTTCCTCCAAGAAGCCTTCCTGGCCTCCCAAGCCTGCGTCTGTGCTTTTGCCATGCCCTGAACTGCCTCCGTGAGGCCACAGCCCCCCAGTACTGTGATTGGCACATCGGCCAGCCTTCCCCACCAGAGCGGAAGCTGTTCAAACTGGAACAGGCCTGATTCACTTCCGTGTCCCCCCAGAGCCCGGCTTAGCCCTGGTACACAGGAGTCCTTGGGCCACGATTGCTGAATGAATGAATGAACAAATGAATGATTGGATGAGTCAGGGAATGAGCGAATCCATATCCCATGGTCCCTACCCTCTAGCAGCTGATTCCAACCTCTTGTCCCTATCCAACCCCTCTCCCCGCCTCATATCCTGAGTGTGTGCTTTCTCCCAGGTGCTTGAGTGCTTCTCATCAACAACAGCTGGGGCCTTTGTGTTTTCTCAAGAGGAACAGAGTGGTGGTGGCATGTCTTCCTGCTGTACCAGGAAGAGACGATCAGCGTTTCTAAAACGTCCTCATTCAGGGTGAAGTGGAAATATTCCAGTGCTGGGGAGTCAGGTGGCCTGAGTTCCAATTCCTGCTTTTCTTTGCCTCCCTAAGGGACCCAGAGCCAAATCCTTGTTCTCTCTGCGCCTTCCTCCCTCCTCTGTAGAAGCAGACAGGGGTTGCAGTTGGTGATCTCTCTCTCTCTCTCTGGATGGGATGTGCTAGGACCGTGATTCAAAACCACACATCCAAGGAATTCTGGTGGAGCTTTGGGGGTGTCAGGGAAGCCCCTGAAACGATGTACAAAATTTTGTGAGTATGGGTATTTCTTCTGGGGGTCCATAGCTTCTATCTGATTCTCGAAGGAGTTTCTAATCCCTTGCAAGTGAAGAATCACTGTTTATAAACTGGTTTAGCATATATATTAATAAAAATAAATGCAAAAAAAAAAAGGCAGGAGAGAATACATAAATGCATGGATAATGTCTAGAGCAACCTTAGTGCTAGTCACATCTGGGATCAGATGATTCTTTTCTATGGGGGGCTGTCCTTGTAGGGGACTTGTCCTTGTATTGTAGGATTTTTTTTTTTGCAGTATCCCAGGAGATGCCAAGACGAGCAACCCCACCAAATTGTGACAACCAAAATTGTCTCCAGACAATTCCAGAGGTAACATGGAGGCAGGATCATCCCTAGCCGAGAACCACTGGCCTAGAAGAAGAAGCCAGCAACAGTCGTTCCCTCTGGGAAGTGAGACTGGGATTAAGAAGAGTGGGAAGAAGAAAGTTACTTTCTTCTTTATACCTTTATCTGCTGCTTAAACTTTTACATCATGATACTAAATATTACATTTATAATTAAAAATGAGTTTGTTGTTAAATTACCTCTTTTCAATGGACCACTACACAGCTATTAAAGGAATGAAGCAAATCTCCGCATCTGATGTGTCACCTCTGGGACATGCAGTGGCAGCAGTGCTTAACCTTTGACCTCAGGACCCCTCTATGTACTTGAAAATCATAGAGGGCCCCAGAGAGCTTTGGTTTGTGTGTGTTATACCTATGGATACTTCACATATTTGAAATTCAAACTGAGAAAAAAAATAAAATAAGTTTATATATGCAACTCATTTTAATAAAAAATGACTATAGTTTCCAAAACAAAAAGCGTAAGCCAGGCACAGTGGCTCACACCTATAGTCCCAGCAACTTGGGAGGCTCAGGAAGAAGGATCACTTGAGCCCAGGAGTTTGAAGCTGCAGTGAGCTATAATTGCACCACTGCACTCTAGCCACGGCGACAGAGTGCGACCCCTATCTCTAATATAGTATATATGTAATGGCATTAATTTATATTTTTGAAAATTTATTCAACATCTGGCCTATTCAAAGGAAGTTGAGGTCACATATGTCCTTCTGCATTCAATCTATCATGTTCTTATTTATCATGAAGCTTCCAGACACCTCTAGACTTCATATACTTGTGAGAGAATAAGAATGAGAAGGAAAATAGTATTGTAATAATATCTTAGTATTACTTAAAAAATGGTTTTGACCTGTGGTTTTTTGACCTGTATTATTATAAAAATGGTCTTAGGGATGCCCAGGTTGCCTGGACCACACTTTGAGAACTACTGCTATGTAGTACTGTTCTGTATTAAGCTACAGAAGAGTGTGTCAAAAATGGACCTAGACAAATAGACAGAAGTAGGTGGCTTCAATACACATGGAGGTATACAGCTTAGTAGTTAAGCATTGCAGACTCAGGAGACTTCCAAAATTCAGATTTTAGCTTGACCACTTACTAGCTGTGTGCCTAGGAGAAAGTTAATTAACCTCTCTGTGCCCCAGGACCTCATTTATTAAATGAGGATGAGAATAACAGTACCAAACCTCCTTGGGTTATGGAATGTAGAGTGCTTAGTTCTTGAATGCAAAGTGGCTGGCACATAAGAAGCACTCCATAAATTATGCAATTAATTTATGCAAATGATTGTTATTAAGCAGCCTTGGAAAACAGTAAGGTAGAGTTATGTAACTGATACTAAATGAGCTCCATAATACATTGTCCTGTGAAATTGGAAGGTACAGAACTATGTGCATTCTATGATAAATGTATAAAATAAACATGTGTACGCTACATACTCACATATATGTGGACTTTTTAAAATGCAGGTATGCTTGAACATGCATAAAGTATTCTTGAAATTATGCATTAAAAGCTAATAATACCTTAGGGGGAAGAGGACTTCCGAATGTCAGAACATCCTGACTTACTTTGGATAGGTAAAGATGAGGTTTTTCATGGCATTTCTTTAAAACAGAAACCAAATCTTTAACTGTGGAATTTAATTCCATTTTCAAAATTTAAAAACAAAAAAACTAGATTAATTTTTTGTGACACATAGTCTCACTCTTTTGCCTTGGCTAGAGTGCAGCAGCATCAGCCTAGCTCACAACAACCTCAAACTCCTGGGCTCAAGAGATCCTCCTGCCTCAGCCTCTTGGGTGGCTGGGACTACAGGCTCCTAAAACCATGCCCAGCTAATGTTTTTTTCTTTTTTTGTAGATATGGGGTCTCTCTATAGTCCAGGCTGGTAGTTTTTTAAAAGAACATCAACTTTAGAATTTTGGGTTAAGTTCTGCATAAAGTCAGCAAATATCTAGCACTCGTGTCACCACCGCCCATCCTGCAGGCAAGGCAGGCAGCACCAATTGAGCAGCACTGCAGACAGCACCAATCGATGGGGACATCCTTTCTCCCTAAGCAGATGTTCAACATCCTGCTAATACCGTGTGCCAAGCAGCCACCATAGATCACTTAGGCTTGACAAAGAAGCTGAAACATATTTGCCATCCCAAATTTCAAGCATGACCTCCAGAAATTCCTGGAATCATCGAAAATGACTCAGAATATTTCCCTCAGGGAGTCTGATCTGCTGAATCGGAATTATTTCCCGCTAACCTACCCCAACCAACCTTCCTGTTCTAGAGGGATTTGGAAGCCTTCTAAATCATCTCCCTCAGGTTTTTTTCTTTCTTTTTTTCCAGAAAAGGAAACTAAAGCCCCAGAGATTAAAAGACTTGCTCAAGGTCACAGAATGAGTTTGCATCAAATCCATAGTAGTAAAATATAGCAGCTAAGAGAAGAGACTCTGGGGTCACACTGGCCTGGGCAAGAATTCTCCTCTGCATCTTGCCAGCTGGGTGACTTCACTTCACTGGGCCTCAGTTTCCTCATCCATAAAATGGGGGTCACTGGAATGCCAAATTCACAGGGTGGTTGGAAGGATGCAATGAGCTAATAAAAAGTGCTCACCACAGCATCCGATGCCTGATGATAGCTTCATACATGTGGCTGAGGTTGTTACCAGCTGTGGCTGTGGCTGCAAAAGTTGTTCTGATTGCCCCTCAAGAGGCTAAGTCCAGACAAGGCAGAGTACCGGGGGCTGGCACTGTCTCCTTTACAATACACTTCAAGAACAAGCTTATCAAACATTTAGGCTGTTCTCAATCTCTCAGTACAGTGGGCGAGATCACAGATCTTGGAGCCCATTTCTGAGCCCCCATCCTTCCCCTGCGAAAACAGGGAGATCATTTCTACATACACAGGGCTGCTGGGAATGTCTGATAGGTCCGGAGACGTGAAATGACTTTCGCAAGATCACACAGGTAGAAATTGGCAGAGCCATTAGCTAAAACCAAGTTCATCTGGGTCTGTGCTTCCTTCCCAGACATGTAAGGAAGGAAAGTGCCTGGCCCATGGTAGGTGTGCAATAATGGTAGCAGTTACTTCCCCCATGAGTGACCGAGCCAAGCGTTGGGAAAACCCACTGCTCCCTGGTGCAAGGGGAAGACCCTATCTGCAACATGAGGCTAATCAATTCAATGTGCAGGCTTGGAAGAAATTTAAAGGAAGCAATGCGTGCAGAAGGCAAGCAAGTAATAGTAATAGTACTGTAAGGGCTCCTAGTAATACAAAGAGACAATTTTTATTGACCTGGAGCAGTGCCATTTGCCTTCCTACGTGCATATATGGACTGAATTATGAAGAGCTGCTGTTAATAACTGTGATGACTAAGTAATTTAACAACGACCCATCTGACCTTATTCTGCAGCGCTCACCTCCAACCCTAGGTGTACAGGCCTGAACTAAGCCCCCTGTATCCAATCCCCTCCCTCTGGGCAGGCAGAGACGTGTTTGAAATAAAGTTTATTGAAGTTTCTGTCGGTATTTACATATGATACACGGTAAATAACAGAGCCAGGCCCCCCCACCCCTTTCCCACCCAGTGCCCCCCTCCCCCCAGCCTCGTTAAAAATCGCTGCATAAAGACAGGTTAACTGCTGCGGCCCCCTCCCCCCAAGATGCAAACTAAAAGCCCCCGTCCCTCCCCGCCCCCTCCCCCCACCCCGGGGGCCTTCTGCTTCCGTGTACAGCACTGTGCTACCTCGCCCCTCCTCCCCCAATGGGGGGGTGGGCGAGTTTCTGGTGACCTCCCCTCCCCCAAAATCTGTCCAAGGGGGCGGACGGGCCATTGAAAGAGGCCGGAGTTGGGGGTCTGAGATGGAAGGGGAACGTCAGTGAGGAGGGCCAGAAAATGGAAGACTTAGAGGTTTGGGGGGGTGTCGACCCCCGCTACTGCCCCTCCCTCCCCCGACGGGGCCTCGAGGGGGGAGAGGCGGGCACAGGCGTGGAGAGGGCGTGGGGACTCCCTCCACCCCAGGGTCCCCATCCTGGTTTGGTGTGCGGGGCTGGATGCACCTAGGGGCTTTGGGCGACGGGTGGAGGGAGCAAAGGAGAGAGAGTTGGAGGGGAAGAAAAAGAAGCCGAGGATAGCCAAGAAAGCAAGAAGATCCTTTAGACAGAGCCCCCTAAAAAGCAGGTGACCTTCAGGAGGCAGAGAAGAGCCCAGCCGGTGAGAAAGAGGGGGTCTCCCAGGGGAGCAGAGAAGCGGGGAGGGAAGGCCGGGTTAGCCGCGTCCGTGGCCTCCAGCCCCCACCCGGGTCCGCAGCTGTGGGCGGGGGCAGCGGGCCCCCCACTGCACCAGAGGACTCTGCGGGCCAGGAGTTGGGATCAAGCGAGGAAAAGGAGAAATCCAGGGCAGAGGGGAGAAGAGGGTGGTGGGCATTCCCGGCAGGCCCGCGGCGCTGCGGGGAGGCGGAGGTCGGGGAGCTGGGGGGCTGGGCGCGCAGGGCGGGGGATGGGGGAGGAGCCCGCCGTCTGGAGAGGAGGGGCCAGAGGAAACGGGCGGTCCTAAGGGAAAGGGGGCGGGCAAACGGAAGGGCGGGCCGAGGGGCGGGGTCATTTAAATGAGGGCGGGGTTACAGGGGGCGGGGCCTAAAGCTGGCGCAGCATCCTCCAGGTGGGAGGGAGGACCCCGGAGGAAGGGAGGTGCTGCATTGCTGGGAGACCCGCGAGGAGGAAGAGGAGGAGGAGGAAGAGGAGGGGAGCTCCGAGGGGCGGGGCCTCAGCAGGGCGAGGTGGAGATGTGCAAGTGGTCGGGGTACTTGATCGCTGGGGGGTAGTTCTGCGTCATCTGGATGGATACGTCGCTGGAGATGTCGGATGGGCTGCGGCCACGGCGCCATGCCTCGGGCTGCAGAAACTGGCCCGAGTAGTCTGAGCAGTCGCTGAGACGCGGGCGGTAGAAGGCCGGGTGTGGACGGTACATTTCCTCCTCCGCGTAGCGCTTGGTGAACAGGTACACGGACATCACGCCGGCCCCCTGTGGCGAAGCACAGTCAGAGTCCCAGAGGCGCCGCCCTCCAACTCCAAGGCTCGAGAGTCCTGGCCCCCATCCTCCCCTCCCCAGGACCCAGGATCGAGCTCCAGCCCTCCCCTCCCCAGGACCCAGGATCTAGCTCCAGCCCTCCCCTCCCCAGGACCCAGGATCAGAGCTCCAGCCCTCCCCTCCCCAGGACCCAGGATCGAGCTCCAGCCCTCCCCTCCCCAGGACCCAGGATCTAGCTCCAGCCCTCCCCTCCCCAGGACCCAGGATCGAGCTCCAGCCCTCCCCTCCCCACCGCCTCAGGAGTCCAAGGCCTCGGGTTCAGGCCCCCTCAAGAGCCAGGTGTCCCAGTCCCCAGTGCCTGCCTTTCCCAAGATCCGGAGAGTTGGAGCTCTTAGCCCCCTCTTCCTCCAGGACCCTGGACACTCAGCCATCACCTCCCGCATGACCCAGAGTGGACACCCCCAGCCTCCTCTTCCTTCTGGACTCAGGGATCAGCCCCCCTCCCTATTCAAACTCTAGACTCTAGAGTCTGGGTCCCAAGGACGTCACCTCTTTGAGTAGGAAGGAGGAAGCAGCAAAGGCAAACGACCACCCGTAGCGATAATGAAAATACTGCTCGGAGCTGCTGGGCCTGTTCATGACCTCGTCATTGATGCTGGAGATGTAAAGAACCAAGCCCACCACCAAGGAGAGGCCTGGGGGAACAGACGGTACCCTCAGCCCATTGGTGGTGGACCGCTCTCCCCAGCCCCATCTCGCTGCCTTCCCCTCCTCCCCTCTCTGCCCTGGACTAACTTTCTTCAAGCCCCTTGTGTGCTGGGCCTTGTTGGGTGCAGGGAGCCCAGAGATGAATCAACAATGTGCCCCCCCCAATCTGCCATCCAGGGACTCGCAATGCAATGGGCGAAGGTAAGTATGAACCCTGATCAACAGTCACACACATGGGGATATGTGCGGTGAGGAAGTAGCACAGAGCTCTGTGGGAGTCCAGAAGAGGCACCAAACCCACCTGGGGCAGGGGCAAGAGAAATCAAGGAAAGATTCCTTTGTCCAATTCTTAAAGGATGAGACCCCCAGGAAGAATAAGGACACACTACCCCACCACTCCTGGCAGAGGAAACAGCGTGGGAAAAGGTTTGGAGGGGAACACTGAGTGCTCCATCCATGTCGCTATAGCACAGGCTGTGGCCACGAGATAGACAAGGCCAAGGTGAGCCTCGAATGCCAGGCTGAGGAGCTTGGCCTTGACACCAGAGGCACTAGGGAGTCATGGAAGGTTTATAGCAGAGGGAGGACAGGGCCAGATCAGGGTGTTAGAAGGTCCTTTGGGGGCTGGTTGGTGTTGGGAGCAGATTGGAGCTGGAGCTGTGAAAGTCTAGGGGGAGAGGGCCAGGCCTGAGCGGGGGCTGTATAGACGATATTGCAGCAACAATATCAACAATAATAGCAACTACTTATATAGGTCTTAGTCTGTGCCAGGCACTATTCTCAGTGTTGTATATATAAACTCATTCAAACCTCACAACCACCCTTTGAAGTAGATACATTTTTATCACCATTTACAGTTGAGGAAATAAAGACATATGGAGAGTGTGGAGAGGAGAGGTCCGGTCTGAGAATTTTAAAGAGGTGAATCACTTTCTCAAGATGACCTTTCCCTTAAACAGTAGCCGTGCCAAGAGAAGCTTAAAAAGGATATAAAGTCCCCTGCCCTAAATTAATCCAACTAATCCTTATCAGAATCTTTCCCCAGAATCCTACAGATGAACATTTGTGCGCCCATAACACGCAGAACAAAATCTAAGTTCCTTCTATCGCCTACAACAGGGCTCCAAATCCAGCCCACCTCTTGTTTTTGTAGGGCCCACCAGCTAAAAAATGGCTTTTGCATAATTAAATGATTGAAAAAAATCAAAAGAAGAATGGTATTTTGTGGCATATTAAAAGTACATATGGCCGGGCGCTGTGGCTCACGCCTGTAATCCTAGCTCTTGGGAGGCCGAGGCGGGTGGATTGCTCAAGGTCAGGAGTTCAAAACCAGCCTGAGCAAGAGCGAGACCCCGTCTCTACTATAAATAGAAAGAAATTAATTGGCCAACTGATATATATATATAAAAATTAGCCGGGCATGGTGGCGCATGCCTGTAGTCCCAGCTACTCGGGAGGCTGAGGCAGAAGGATCACTCAAGCCCAGGAGATTGAGGTTGCTGTGAGCTAGGCTGACGCCACGGCACTCACTCTAGCCTGGACAACAAAGTGAGACTCTGTCTCAAAAAAAAAAAAGAAAAAAGAAAAAAAAAAAAAAGTACATATGAGGCCGGGCACGATGGCTCACGCCTGTAATCCTAGCACTCTGGGAGGCCGAGACGGGCGGATTGCTCAAGGTCAGGAGTTCGAAACCAGCCTGAGCAAGAGCGAGACCCCTGTCTCTACTATAAATAGAAAGAAATTAATTGGCCAACTAATATATATAGAAAAAATTAGCCGGGCACGGTGGTGCATGCCTGTAGTCCCAGCTACTGGGGAGGCTGAGGCAGGAGGATCGCTTGAGCCCAGGAGTTTGAGGTTGCTGTGAGCTAGGCTGACGCCACGGCACTCACTCTAGCCTGGGCAACAAAGCGAGACTGTCTCAAAAAAAAAAAAAAAAAAGTACATATGAATTTCATTTGGCAGTTTCTCAAAAAGTTAAAGATAGAATTACCATATGACCCAGCACTTCCACTCCTAGGTATATACCCAAGGGATTAGAAGCATATGTTCACACACAAAAAAACTTGCACAGGAATGTTTGCAGCAGCATTATTTGCACTAGCCAAAAAGTGGAAACAGCCCACGTGTCCATCCATGAATGGACACACAAAATGTGGTATGTCCATATAAAGGAATATTAGTCAGCCAAAAAAGGGAATGACTAATGCTACCACAAGGATGAGCCTAGAAGACATGCTAAGGGAAGGAAGCCAGAGTTGAAACACCAATATTGTGTGATTCCATTTATATGAATGTCCAGAATCAACAAATCCATGTCCATGGAGGGAGATAAGAGATTGGCGGTTGCCCCAGGGAACAGGATGGAACAGGAAATTGTGACTGGCTGTTAAAGGGTGTGAGGTTTCTTTTGAGGATGATCAAAATGTTGTGAAAGTAGCCAATGAAGATGGTTGTGCCACCTTATGAATATACTAAAAACCGCTGGATTATAGGAATATTATGTGGATTATGTCTCAATTTTTTTAAACTTCAGGTTCTACAAAAAAAAAATTTTATCAGAACACAGCCACACTCATTTGTTTACAGATTGCCCATGACTGTCTTTGTGCCACAATCACAAAGTTGAGTAGTTGCAACAGAAACCAGATGGCCAATAGGCTAAAAGTATTTATTATCTGGTTCTTTACAGGAAAACTTTGCTGAGCTGACTATAATGCCTGCATGGTCCAGTCCTTGCCAACTCCATCTCTGATCAGTTTCTCCTGGTTACCTCTGCTTAGACCACCTGACTTTCTTGCTCTTCCTTGAAGACATCAAGCTTGCCTCTGCCTCAGAGCCCTTGCTCTTGCCGCTCCTCTGCCTGGAATACTCTTCCCCCAGATTCCCCCATGTCCATCTCTGTCACTTCACTGAGACCGCCCTTCACTGGTTGTCACATTGGAAGGGGCTTCTATGATCTCCCTGTTTGAAAGAAAATACCTGCCTCACTCAAATTATGAGAAATGCAGGTGAAAAGTATGATGAGATGCCATTTCTCATCAATCAGGTGGTCAAAAGTTAAAAAGCTTCACACGTACTTTTTTGGTGAAGCTGGGAGAATGAATGCTCTTATACATCGCCAGGGGGAATACAAAATGGTGCAACTCTTATGAAGGGGAAGTTAGGAATATCTTTTAAAAACCACACACACACACACACACACACACACACACACACGTCCATTCTTTAACCCAACAATCCCACTTCTAGAAATTTACCCTGAAGATATCCCTCCAGTGATATGAAAACACATAAGCACAAGCTAATCTACTACAGCATTATTTGTAACTGAAAAACACTGGAAATGACCCAAATGCCCTTCCGTAGAGGATGGATGGAATAGACTATGAAACATCCACATAACGGAGAACTGTACCACTATAAAATAAAAATGAGGAAGATCTCTATGAACTGATATGGCATTCAATGACTCCAGATCATATCACTAAGTAAAAAAAAAAAACCCAGTAATGTGCAAAAGAGTATATAATATGCTACTTTTTAAACAAGAAAGAAGGGTACATAAAAGCACAAATGTGCATCTGCTTGTTTTTGCAAAGGAGACATAGAAAGGGGAACAAACAAACAAATGTTGATTACCTGTAGGGGATAAGAGAGAACAAAAAAAGAGATGGGGAAGGAGTGGTGCTTCTCTGAGTACATATTTTTATGTGATTTTGATGCTACTATTTGATATATTCAAAAGATATAATTAACTAAGATGGAGGAAAACTAAAATTTAAATAGAAATAGAAATAGAAATAAAGGAATCTGACTTTATAGCAAATGAATAATACAACCACAGTGTGTTGTAATCCAAGTAACTTTTTTTCTTTTGAGACATGTTCTCACTGTGTCACCCTAGGTAGAGTTCAGTGGTATCATCATAGCTCACTGCAACCTCCAACTCCTGGCTCAAATGATCGTCCTGCCTCAGCCACCCGAGTAGCTGGGACTACCGGTGTGCACCACCATGGCCAGATAACTTTTTCTATTTTTTGTAGAGATGGGCGTCTCACTTTTGCTCATGCTGGTCTCAAACTCCTGATATCAAGCTATCCTCCCACCTTGGCCTCCCAGAATGCTATGATTACAGGCATGAGCCATTGTGCCCAGCCCCAAGTAACTTTTGAATGCAGTACTTTGATTATATGTTGCAATCTAAAGATAAAAAGATCCATAAAGAAATCTTGAACCTTATTTAGTAGGTTTAAAAAAAAAAATTTTAAGAGATGGGGTCTTGCTATTTTGCCCAGACTGAACTCAAACTCCTGGGCTCAAGTGACCCTCCCACCTCATCCTCCCAATTAGCTGGGACAACAGACACATACCACTGCAACTGACTATCTTATTTAGTAACTTTCCTCCACAATTGGTGCAATTTGAGTATGGACTGTGTATTAGCTATAGTATTATATAAATGTTATTTTGTGTGCATTGTAGAGTTGAGTAAAAATGTAAATATGTTGTTGCTTTGAGAAGCTAGAGTTTCTTATTCTGAAAGAAGGAATATAAATACAGAACAGGGTAAGGCAAGAAAAAGCCTGTGGTGTTTAGGTATCATTATAAACTCCTGGGTTATTGACATATATGTAATTTCTCAGCTTGCGTCCTGAAAGATCCTAGAAGTAGCGACACCCCAGGAGCACTGAGCACACTGAGTACCCCAGCTCTTGGTTTCTAATATCATCCTCTACTAAAAGGAGCTAGGGCTTCCAGAAGAAATAGCTGATTTGAAGTCTGAGGCAGAGGCAGTAAAAATGTATTGCTTGTGGCCCCGAAGTCAGAAAGTGTTCAAAAAATGATGTGTGCATGTCAAAAAAGGAAACAGGATTGAGCGTGAAGTTTCCTGAGAGTCAAACTGATGACATTTTAAGTATCAAAATCCATAATAGAGGTAATGGCATAGAACATGTTGAGGTTATTTAAAAAAAAAATACATGAGTCCATACTGACATATTTTTTAAAACAAATACACAAGGAGTATTGTATAAATGTTCAAAGAGAAAGTTCTTCTTTTCAGTCACATACTAATTTATTCAAGTAGGTGGAACAATAGCAGTAGAAGAAAACCCCATCTTGCAGCCCTAGTAGTAATGTTAGATTCAGGCAAGAACACGAGGGGATGCCAAATCGCTGGATGACAGAATGTCCCCATAGAATATCTATTAATCACAAAGAGAATAAAAGCTTCCTTTTATTGTGAAAGAACCTGGCAGACAGCACCTTAGCCAAGCGATCGAAGCTGACATCACCAATAATGCGCAGCCCGATCCCCCTGCCTCCCTGCAAGAGGCTGAGCAAGCCACTGCTTGGCTTCTGTAGTGCTCCTGCTGAGACCGCGTAACCTGACCCACTCACGAGGACGCTGTGGGACATTCTACAACACAACCGGCTGCACTCTTCAAAAACGTCAACATAAAAGATGGAAAGAAAAAAAAAAGAGCAGAGGAACCATATAAAAAGATAAAAAAGACCCAATAGGGAAATGCAATGCGTGATCGTAGATCCTGAATGGGGAAAAATGACAATAAAAAATAGTGTAGGGACAGTTGGTGGCATTTGAAGATGGACTGTGCATTAGGTATAGTATTGTATAAATGTTAAACTTCCTGAATTTGATTATTGTACTGTGGTTACATAAGAGAATGCACTTGTTCTTAAAAGATACTTGCTGAACTATTTAAAGTGAAGTGTTTGTAACTTATATTCAAGTGGTCCCATCAACATACATATATGTGCATGTGTATATACGTATATGTGCATGTGTATATATGTATATGTTTCATGTGCATGCATATGTATATTTATGTGTATACATATGTGTATATAATATATGTGCACACACACACATATAGATAGAGAAAGACAAATGTGGCAAAATGTTAAAAAACTGGTCTATGGCCTGGCGTGGTGGCTCATGCCTGTAATCTTAGCATTTTGGGAGGCCAAAGCAACAGGATTGCTTGCAGTCAGGAGTTCAAAACCAGCCTGAGCAAGAGTGAGACTGCTGTCTCTACCAAAAATAGAAAAATTAGCCAGGTGTAGTGCTGTACTACTGTAGTTTCAGCTACTCAGGAGGCAGAGGCAGGAGGATCATTTGAGCCCAGGACTTCGAGGTTCCATTGAGCTATGATTATGCCACTGCACTGTAGCATGGGCAACAGAGCAAGACCCTGTCCCCAAAAAACAAACAAACAAACAAAACAAGAAAACTAGCCTAGTGAAGGATATGAGAGTCCATTGTATTATTTTTGCAACTTTTCTGTAGGTTTGAATTTTTTCCAAATTAAAAAGTTTGTTTAAAATAATATAGAATCTGAGGGTATTTTGTAAAAAAAAATTAAAATAAAATAAAATAAAAATGGGTATACCTAAGCAGGATTATTTTCATGGTACCAAAGTGTTACCCTGCAAATTACTTATTCATTATAAAGAGAAAAAAAACTCTTTTCAACAGAGAGCTCTTATGGTTATCACCTTTACCAAGGGTTCAAACTTTGTACTGCTCACAGCAGGACAACCTGACATTATTTGCTACCTGACGTGATGTGATACAAAGTATATGGCAGCAGCACCTCTGACTTTTCTTGCCAGTGATGTTTAACCTGCTGTAATCAAGCCTCTAGTCTACACATAACTTTCAGGTTATAGAAAATACAAGGAAAATACAATCAAATACCACAAGGAAACAATCAAACAAATATAGGATGTGGGATATTCCACAGGACACCCTGTCCTGCAGTCTTTAGAAGGATGACATGGACCAAACTGCCAACACCTAAACCAGCCATCAATCCCAGTATCTCAAAAAGGGAGACGACCAGACGATGTCTCCTGATCTAATAAATACAGCAGGATGTAAACAGCACCACCTATCTATGAAGGGTTCTTGCCAAAAACCAACCAACCAAACAAACAAAAACCAAACCTGGATCCATCCAAGCTTCTTTTAGATCTTAGTTTACAAAAAAACAGGGGCTGGATGAACATATTAGATGAGATCAGGCATGTTCAGGGTGGTATGGCCATAGACAGGATGAACATATTGAACTACAATACAGGAATGCAATTGGAAAACTCTAGAATGTGGGGGATTCTATATAACGAAAGACCAGATTTCTCAAAAAAATAATTGTCAAGGAAAAAAATAGGAGAGGGACTGTTTTAGATTAAAAGAGGCTTCAGAGATGTATCAACCAAATGCCCATGTGGAATTTAGATCTGGATTTGCAACAAACTAACTATAAAAAGGCATTTATGAAACCAATGGGGAAGAGTGAACACTAACTAGATATGATATTAAGCAATCATTCTTATTTGTTTGGGCTCGATAATGGCGTTATGGTTATATTAAATAAAAGGCAACTTGTAACTCAGAGATATACTGAAATATTTGTGATAAAATGCATTGATGTCTGAGACTGGCTTTAAAATAATGTAGTAAAATGCAAGAGTTGTGGCAATATGACTAGAAAAAATTCACCATATATTAGTAATTATTGAAACTAAGCAAAGGGATTTCATTATACTATTCTTTCTATATTTTTATAATGAGATTTAGTTATTATTATTATTATTTTGGTGATGGGTCTTGCTCTGTCATCCGGGCTGGAGTACAGTGGTCTGATTATGGCTCACTGCAGCCTTGACCTTCTGGGCTCAAGTCATCCTCCTGCTTCATCCTCTCAAGTAGCTAGGACTAGAGCTGTGCACCACCACAGCTAGCTAATTTTTAAAATTTTTTTGTAGAGAAGGGGTCTCGCTATGTTGCCCAGGGCGGTCTCAAACTTCTGGCCTCAGGCAATCCTCCCAACTTGGCCTCCCAAAGTGTTGGGATTATAGGCGTGAGCCATTGTGCCCAGCCTATAAGAGATTATATTTTAAAAATTAGCATTGTGGAAAAAAATAGTGGGGGAACTTGTCTAGACTAAAAGAGACTTTTTAACCAAATGCCATACATGGACCTAGATGGAATTCTAGTTCTGGGGGGGGGGGGAAAGCTATAAAACACATTCTTGAAAGTACTGGAACAGTTTAAAAATGGATTAAATTATACCATGGAATTATTGTAAAAGTTCTAGGCCTGATAATTGTGTTATACTTAGGGAGAAGAATGTCCTTATTAAAAAACGCATACTAACATTTCGTTTTTAGAGATGAACTATCACGACACCTGCAACGTACGTTCAAATGGTTAAAGCCAAAAAAATGTGAGTGTGGTGTGTGTAAAAAGAGGAGGGGGAGGAAAGGATGGAGAGAGAAAGAAAGAGAGAGAGAGAGAGAGAGAGAGAGAGAGAAGAGGAAAGGAGAGGAGAGGAGAGGAGAGGAGAGGAGAGGAGAGGAGAGGAGAAGAGAAGAGAAGAGAAGAGAAGAGAAGAGAAGAGAAGAGAAGAGAAGAGAAGAGAAGAGAAGAGAAGAGAAGAGAAGAGAAGAGAAGAGAAGAGAAGAGAAGAGAAGAGAAGAGAAGAGAAGAGAAGAGAAGAGAAGAGAAGAGGCCGGGCGCTGTGGCTCACGCCTGTAATCCTAGCTCTTGGGAGGCCGAGGCGGGTGGATTGCTCAAGGTCAGGAGTTCAAAACCAGCCTGAGCAAGAGCGAGACCCCGTCTCTACTATAAATAGAAAGAAATTAATTGGCCAACTGATATATATATAAAAAAAAAAATTAGCCGGGCATGGTGGCGCATGCCTGTAGTCCCAGCTACCCGGGAGGCTGAGGCAGCAGGATTGCTTGAGCCCAGGAGTTTGAGGTTGCTGTGAGCTAGGCTGACGCCACGGCACTCACTCTAGCCTGGGCAACAAAGCGAGACTCTGTCTCAAAAAAAAAAAAAAAAAAAAAAAAAAGAGAAGAGAAGAGAAGAGAAGAAAGCAAACTTTTTAAAATATGGATGATTCAAGTGAGTGGAATACAATAATGACCCCTCCATCACTTTCCTTCCCCCAACTTGCTTTGCTTTTCTTCATAGCCCATGTCATCATATTATAATTTTTACTTTTTTGTTATATATCTCTTCCACCCCCACCAGGATGCGAGGAACTATGTAGAAACTAGTCCACCTTGTTCGCTATTGCACTCCTAACAACTAGCACAATATCCAGTTCATAATAAATACTAGTTGAATGGATGAATAGATTTGCTGTAAACTGGAACTCTAAAAGAGCTCATCTGTTCTAAATCCCACCATTTCTCCATCCCTCCCAAGAATTAACCTTCCTTGCTCTGAACTTCCGTAGCACTTTCAACTTCTAGTATTCCGTAATTTCGAGACTCAAGAAGAGAGAGACCATCAAGCATTGCATGGTGAAATGGCATCTGAGATAAGTCTTGAAATATGGGCAGGTTTATAAGAAAGGGACTTATCCAGGGAGGTCCAGAAACCACACTCGCTCAGGTACTCAGCCATTCAAACACAGGGGAGTTGATTCCTGTCTCCGTCTCTCTCTCTCCCCTCATCCATCAAGAATGGGCGCTTGAGAATGACCAAATTATGTCCATTTTACTTCCCAAGTCTCTTATAAGTCTAAAACCCTTTTTGGGCCAGGCCCGGTGGCTCACGCCTATAATCCTAGCACTCTGGGAGGCCGAGGCGGCTGGATTGCTTGAGGTCAGGAGTTCGAAACCAGCCTGAGCAAGAGGGAGACCAGTCTCTACTATAAATAGAAAGAAATTAATTGGCCAACTAATATATATAGAAAAAATTAGCCGGGCATGGTGGCACATGCCTGTAGTCCCAGCTACTCAGGAGCCTGAGGCAGGAGGATCGCTTGAGCCCAGGAGTTTGAGGTTGCTGTGAGCCAGGCTGACACCACGGCGCTCACTCTAGCCTGGGCACAAAGCGAGATTCTGTCTCAAAAAAAAAAAAAAAACCCTTTTTGCATCTCTAAGTCCCTTGCCACGGCTCAGGCCTTATTCTCTACACCTGAACCATTGCTCCAAAATCCGCATCTGCCTCTCTAAAACCCAAAGCAGATCTATCTCTCCCTGCTCAAAACTCTTCTTGGCTCCCTACTGTCCACAGGAGAAGATATCCACTCTTGAGCCTGATATCCCAGGCTGTCCGTGTCTGGTTCCTGCTGCCTGCTCCCGCCTCGCCGGTCCTGACTCTGCCTGTGAAGAATGTTTTTTTTCTTTTCCTTTCTTCTTCTTTTTTTTTTTTTTTTTTTTTTGGTTTTTTTTTATTGAGGCAGAGTCTCACTCTGTTGCCCAGGCTAGAGTGAGTGCTGGGGCGTCAGCCTAGCTCACAGCAACCTCAAACTCCTGGGCTCAAGTGATCCTCCTGCCTCAGCCTCCTGAGCAGCTGGGACTACAGGCATGCACCACCATGCCCGGCTAATTTTTCTATATATATATATTAGTTGGCCAATTAATTTCTTTCTATTTATAGTAGAGACGGGGTCTCACTCTTGCTCAGGCTGGTTTTGAACTCCTGACCTCGAGTGATCCACCTGCCTCAGCCTCCCAGAGTGCTAGGATTACAGGCGGGAGCCACTGCTCCCGGCCCAGAATGTTTTTATTTTATTTAGAGCTGTAACGTGAAACATGGGCCTTAAGTCTAGGGTTGGAATGAGGGGTTTGATTAGAAGAAAACAAATGTTTTCAATGGAAAAGAAATTTTCTTTCTTTTGGTCTTTTTCTTTTTGTTTTTGAGACAAAGTCTCGCTCTGTTGCCCCAGGTAGAGTGCAGTGGCGTCCTCATAGCTCACCACAACCTCAAAATCCTTCTGCCTCAACCTCCTGAGTAGATGAGCTACAGGAGCAAGGCTAATTTTTCTATTTTTGGTAGAAATGGGGTCTTGCTCTTGTTCGGGCTGCTTTCTAACTCCTGAGCTCAAGCAATCCTCCCACCTTGGCCTCCCAAAGTGCTAGGATTACAAGCATGAGCCACTGTGCCAGGCCCTCTATTTTTTTTTTTTTTAGAGACACTGTCTGGCTGTGCTGCTCAGGCTGGCCTTGAACTCCTGGACTCAAGCATCCTCCTGCCTCAGCATCTGAGTCCCTGAGACTACAGGCGCACACCACACCACTGTGCTTGGCTTGCTTTCTTCTTTTTAGTAGTCATTCTTGTCATTCCTTCTCCTTCCTGGCCATTTCACATTGGCTGCGGTTTTCCAAAAATAACCTTCTTTTGCCTTTTTCTCCTGTACTCTCGTTCTCCCTCCCCTCCTCCTTTCCATCTCTGCAATCCAACTCTCTTACTCTCCTCCCACCCCCTCAACTACATCTGCTTTGTGATTCTTAAAGCACAGTAGGCAAGAATCACCTACATTCCAAACTGAATAGAACTCACCTGCCTTTAGAACAATAGAATTTCAGGACCATGGAGAGTTACAGTCGTGTCTACCTCTGTCTTAGATGCTTTATAGGGCCTTATCTTATGCTGTGAATTTCATCTCCATACAAGGCAATTTTTTGTTCTTGACTTGAGAAGTTCCCCTTCACCCTTTCAGCATCAACTTAGATGTCACCTCTTCTCGGAGGTCCTCCCTGGTCGCTCCCACCCTCCCCATACACCATGTAACTACCTATGCCAGGTTAATGCATCTTTCCTTTACTCAAGATACCTAGGGCTATCACTCATCCACTTCACAAATATTTCAGTGCCTACTTTGTACAAGCAACTAATCTGGGCTCCACAGATGCAAATGAGAACATATGTGACAAGGTCCCTGGCCTTTGGGAGTTTACATTCTTGTAGGAGGAGGCAGGAAACAAATGAGATGACAATAGTAATAAGTGCTATGAAAAAAAAGTATGAACTCAGGGGTGTGATGGATAGTACAGTGGGAGAAAGGCAATGTTAGCTACTGAAGAGGAAAAAGTTTGAGCCCTGTGAGAATCAGAGGGAAGAAACTTCCAAGCAGAGAGGAATAATAACTGTAAAAGTCCTGATGTGAGGGTGAGATTAGCATTTTCAAGGAGAAGAATGAGGCCAGAGTGGCTGAAGTTATAAGCAATGCAGAGAGTGTTAGTGAGTTAGAGATGAGGTCAGAGATCTGAACAGCAGCCAAATCGTGGAAGACCTTGTAGGCTGGAGTGAGGAGTTCGGACAGAGTGTGAGTGCGGTGGGAATCTATTGAAGGGATTTAAGCTGGCATGAAAAGCTTTGGTTGACATGTGGTTGGGGGCTGTTCTGTGACTGACTGCACTTGGGCTTGTATTTAGGATTCACTTTATGGCTTCACTGGCAAAGATATGTGGTATACAGGACGTCCAATGGCTGAATAAATTAGCAAATGCACAGAGCACGTTTGAGGATCAGGGGTTAATATGGGACATGCATGGGCATGCCTGTTGCGGCCTGGAAAAAGAAAAATCAATGTCACTCCAGCTTCCTCTCCAAGTCTCTTGCCAACTGCGGCCAGGCGGTCATCTGGTTCTATCGATTCTTCTGTCTATTGACCCTTCTGTCTCCCGTGGCTGCCCAGTAGCCTTTTCCTCACATCTCCAGCCCCAGCACAGACCTCGTCTGCTGCTGCCTGGATCACTGCACAAGCCTCCTTCCCAACTGGCCCACTTCTAGTCTCTTTCCCTCTAGTCTGTCCCCAACACAGGTCCCTGAGAGATGTTAATGCCCAGGTATGTCTCTATCCTTCCACTGCTCCAACCCTCTCACCTCTTTCTACAGAATCAAATGCCAATTCCACCAGTGACCAGACCTCAGGCAATTTCTCTCTCTCTCTCTCTCTCTCTCTCTCTCTCTCTCTCTCTCTCTCAGTTTCCTCATCAGGAACATGAGGTGGTTGGACCAGGTCATCACATTCCAACATCTAAGATATCGCCACTCTTTCCATCCTTACCTCTCCGGTTAAATCTCCTTCTCTCTCTCTCTCTTTTTTTTTTTTTTTTTTTTTTTGAGACAGAGTCTCACTTTGTTGCCCAGGCTAGAGTGAGTGCCATGGCGTCAGCCTAGCTCACAGCAACCTCAAACTCCTGGACTCAAGCAATCCTCCTGCCTCAGCCTCCCGAGTAGCTGGGACTACAGGCATGCGCCACCATGCCCAGCTAATTTTTTGTATATATTTTTTTAGTTGGTCAATTAATTTCTTTCTATTTTTAGTAGAGACGGGGTCTCGCTCTTGCTCAGGCTGGTTTCGAACTCCTGACCTCGGGCGATCCTCCCACCTCGGCCTCCCAGAGTGCTAGGATTACAGGCATGAGACACTGCACCCGGCCTCTCCTTCTCTTTGGATTTTTAGTGTTGGTGGGGCAGTGGACTGCTGTAGTGAGGAGCCTGGGTCGGAATCTTGCTTCCTCTACTGAACAACCTGACCCCTGATTGCTCCTATTTCTTCAGTGCTAAAATGGGGACATTAATGGTACCCACCTCACAGGGAGAAGAAAAATAAATAGCTTCATATATGCAAAGTACTTAGGACTGCCTGGACTGACCCATGGCACTCAATAAAGTTGAGTATTATTACTGCTACTACTACTACTGGTACTACTACTGCTGGTACTACTACTATTACTACTAATTTATTTATTTGAAACTACTACATGTTGAGTACTTAGTGTTACAGTCCGGGTACATGGTCAGGCCCTTTCCATCCATGATTTAAATCAGGGTTGACAAACTATGATTTGGCCCACTGCCAGTTTTTGTATGGTTTGTGAGCTAAGCATGGTTTTTACATTTTTAACTGGTGAGGAAAAAAAAAAAACCCAAAAGGATAATATTTCATGTACATGAAAATTGCATGAATTCAAATTTCGAGGTCCATAAATAAAGCATTACTAGAACACAGATACTCCTACTGATTTATACCTGGCAGCTCTCGCTCGGCAACAGCCGAGTCGTGTAAATGCAGAGTCGAGTAGTTGTGTCAGAGACCCTGTGTCTCACACAGCCTAAAATATTTATCATCTGGCCCTCAGCAGATAAAGTTTGCTGACTGCTAACCAAGATGTGTCTTCCTAATAACTGCACTAAGGAAGGTTTGGGGTCACACACTAAGTAAGTGGTAGGGGGAGGATTTGAACTCGGGTCTTTCTAGGTTCACAGCATGTGCCTTCAGCCACTATACCCCACAAGCTTAACTTGGGGTCAAGTGCGTAGGTCACAGTCTATGAAATGAACTCAAGGAACGGGTTCAGGCAGCAGGTTCAATCTCTTCCAAGTTACTCTGTTGTTATACCAGAGGCCTGACTTCCAGCTCTGACTACACCATTCATTCTCAGCCTGACCTTGGGCGGTCGGTTCCTGGTGCAGTGGTGATCTAAGCATGGGTTTTGGAGTGAGAATACCCTAGATTCTAATTCCAGCTCCACCATTGACTAGCTGTGTTGCCTCGTACCGCAGACAATGGGCCTTTCCTTATAATGATTTGGGCGGGTTGAATGAAAATCCCCATGCTATCTACTCTTGCCCCACTTTCTTTCTCTAGGCCACTATTTTTCCACCTGAAAAATGATGAGACCTTTCCGCTCCGACACTCTAGGATCGTGATATTCTACGTGTCTTATTTTAGCTCAGTGTCTGGCTCCACATGCCGAGATTCAAGTTTGCAGGGAGGTTGCACCCTGCTTTCCCTGACAAAGGTCTCGTCAGGTTAGGTTGAAGGCACGGGGGAGGTTGAGCCTAGAGAAAGCTGGATGTGGAGCAGGGAAGAGACTGGAGGAGGGGGGATACTTGAAGATCTCACTTCAATATCTGCACAGTAGGCCGGGCGCGGTGGCTCACGCCTGTAATCCTAGCACTCTGGGAGGCCGAGGCGGGCGGATTGCTCAAGGTCAGGAGTTCGAAACCAGCCTGAGCAAGAGTTAGACCCTGTCTCTATTAAAAATAGAAAGAAATTCATTGGACAACTAAAAATATATAGAAAAAATTAGCCGGGCATAGTGGCGCATGCCTGTAGTCCCAGCTACTCAGGAGGCTGAGGCAGGAGGATTGCTTGAGCCCAGGAGTTTGAGGTTGCTGTGAGCTAGGCTGACGCCACGGCACTCTAGCCCAGGTAACAGAGTGAGACTCTGTCTCAAAAAAAAAAAAAAAAAAAAAACAACAAAATCTGCACAGTCAACAGGAAAGACAGAGCTGAGTGCAGGCCTCAGGGGACAGAATGGAGATGAAACATACAGTGGGGTTTGTTCATAAAATACCAACGGAATTACAAGGGCTTGATTTGGGTTTAATTAAATTATGTTGAATTGATTTGAATTCAATTGAAGAATGAAGTCAGAATCAGTTGGGGTTAGTTGAGCTGGACTGACGGACTTAAATGTGTTTGAGCTGAGTTGATTTGGACTGAGCTGAAATGTGGTGGAGAGTAATACTCCAGAAAGCACTCCAATAAAACACTCGACACTCGAGTCCTCTGGCACCAGGGTATGCTGGTGTCTTACGCAACTCCCTGCACAATCCTGGGCCTCAGTATCCCCATTTTATCAAGTGAGTACTAATAATAACTGCTAGGTAGAGATGTTATGAGATAGGTGTGAGATCACACATGCAAAAGAGCCTTGTACCTCAAAAGAGAGAAAAAAGAACTGTAAACAAATACTGGAGTCTAGCTAATGACACGCATGGTGAGGTATTTAGGGTAAAGTGTCCCGATGCCTGAAACCTACTTTGAAATGCATCTAAAAAATAAAATAGATTGATGGATGATGAGAAATATAGATAGAGGGACACACACAGGGTAATAGACATCTAATGATACATTAATGGTTGACTCTGTGGTGGGTACATGAGTATTCACTACAAAACTCTTTTGACTTCTCTGCTTATTTGAAAAAAAAATTTTAAATAAAATATTGCACAGAAAATAAAGAGCCCTGTAAACTGTTAATTGCTAAAACATCAGTGGTGGTTAAAAATACAGCCTCTGGAGGCGAATTTCGTGAGTTCGATTCCCAGCTCTGCCTCTCCCTAGTTGTGTGACCCTGAGCAAGTGACTTCATCTCTCTGAGTGTTTGTTTCCTTATCTGTAAAATGGGAGCTATTAATAGTATTTACCTCATAGGGTTGTTGTGAGTATCAGAACAGAGCCTGGTACCTAATTAGTTCCCAATAAGCATTTGCTATGATTTGGTCCTCTAAACAACGCTGTGTAACGGGCACTGCGGTCTCCGTCTCACGCAGGAGGAAAGTGGGGCTCAGAGAGGTCCTGCAACTTTTCCCAGGTCACACAGCAGGAAGGGGCTAAATGGAAGAGGGGTCACAGGTTCCCAGAACTTGAAATAGTCCCCCAGACCCCAAGTCCTTTCCTTGGGCTCACCCGATAGGATGAAGAAGATGCCAGAAACGAAGGCCAAGATGGTCCTCTGAGGGCGGATGTGGCCGATGTTGCTGATGACGAAGGCCGTGAACACGAGGAAGAGACTGACCATGGGGAAGGGGGTGGCTGTGCGCACTGTCTCTGGGGGAGGGGGCGGGGAGAAGCAGGGGTGAGGGGACATCTCGGGCAGGACACTTACTTCCCCATTGCCTCGACCTCTCAGCTTCCACCACCTCTGCCCCTTAGTTCTGCTCCTCCCCTTCCCACTGACTCCTCCTCTTTCTCGGTAGGGCCAGTGCTGACTCCGCCCCTTCGCCCAGGCCCCGCCCCGTCCTGCTGACTCCTCCTTCTCGATAGGGCCAGCGCTGACTCCGCCCCTTCACCAGGCCACGCCCCTCGGGTTGGCCCCGCCCCGTCCTGCTGACTCCTCCCCACCACCCAGACCCCCTTTCAACCTTACCTAACCACCTGCCTCCTCTCAAACCCCCACTCCTTCGCTTCGCCCCTGCGCGCTGGTCCTGCCCTTTCTCCCAAAACTCCCGCCCTGCGAATTTGCTCCTTTGCTGCCTACGCTCCCCCACGCCCCCTCACTCAGAATATTCTCCGTGTTTTCCGTCACCAAGTTGATCTCCGGTTCAAGAAAATATTCCGAGGCCACACAGCGACCCTTCTCCCGACCTGGGGAAGATAAAAAAGCAGGGCTCGAAGAGACTCCTAAGCCCTAGAGAGGCTCAGGGCAGGCTGCATAGCGGGAGACCCCGGTGGGGAGAGGATTCCAGGCCTCATCTAAGGGAACTACTCTTACTTTTAGGGGCTTGAGAAGGGGGTGGGCAGGATGTCTGACAGCTCCTCTTGTGAGCTGCTCTGGGGAGCCCTGGACAGATGGGGAGAGGGCTGGAACCGGGCCCTAAGCAAGGAGGCGGTTATGGACCAGGACCCCTGGGTCGCCAGAGAGGATAGGGTCTGGGGAGCCAGGACCCCTAGGTGGAAGGGGTCGGCGCTCGCTGGAGGCATGGATTCTTTATCCCGCCTATCCCACACTGGAGCTGTCCAGGGGACAAGCTCTGAACCTGGAGTACTGATTCTAAGGAAGGACTCGAGTTCCCATGGGGGTCAGGGACCTGAGCTTGTCTGAGCTTGGGGCTCCTAGATCCGGGGAATAAAAAGCTAGACATTGGAGCTCCTATTAGAAATTTGAACTCCAGGAGAGAAACAGGATAAGTTTCTGGATTTCTGGAACCCAAGGAGTGGCACTATGGATAAGGACTCTCCGGTCCCACGCAAGGCAGGAACAGTGGGTGGAGGGCAGGAACGGGCTGTACCTGCAAAGAAGCAGACTCGCCAGAGGCCGGCGTGCAGTGCCATCTTCACCTCGGTCGTCTGGTTCTGCGGCAGCACCGTGCCCTCCTCCATGTACAGCCAGTAGTCAGTGCTGACCGCAATGCCCACGAGGAGCAGGCCGCACGCACCAAACACGCTGCTCAGCAGGGTCAGGGCGCGGCTGCTACAGTGACTCATCCTCAGAGGCGGGGGGCGCCCTGCGGGGCCTGTGTGACCAGAAGCTTTGGTGGAGGCCCCCAGTGGACTGACCAAAGGCCCCGGCCCCGCGCAGCAACCCAGGAGGCTGGACCCTTGCCGGAGCACCAACTCCAAAAGCAAACTCTGAAATCTGACCTCTGTGGGTTGACTTATGACCTCAAGCCTGGGCTCTGACCAGAGACACCAACAGTTGACCCTCAATCTCAGCAGTGGGCTTCCCACACCCGCCACCTACGCTTTGGGTCTGGACCCAGGTCCTCCAGCCCAGGACAAGATTTCCAACGATAACCTTCAGCTCAGACCCAGAGATTGAATCCCAACTCCAGCCACATGTCTGGACCTGGGTCTTAAATATCAGAAATTCCTTTTTTTTTTTTTGAGACAGAGTCTCACTCTGTTGCCCGGGCTAGAGTGCCGTGGCGTCAGCCTAGCTCACAGCAACCTCAAACTCCTGGGCTCACGCGATCCTCCTGCCTCAGCCTCTCGAGTAGCTGGGACTACAGGCATGCGCCACCATGCCCGACTAATTTTTTTTCTATGTATTTTTAGTTGGTCAATTAATTTCTTTCTATTTTTATTAGAGACGGGGTCTCACTTTTGCTCAGGTTGGTTTCGAACTCCTGACCTTGAGTTATCCCTCCCGACTCGGCCTCCCAGAGTGCTAGGATTACAGGCGTGAGCCACTGTGCCCGGCCAATATCAGAAATTCTAATTTCAGATTCTCAACCTCAGGACAAGACCTGAGACCCTAAGCTTAGAAATCAGAACCCACCAGAGTCCCCCTGGGCTGGTGACTCAGAAACTATTAGGCTGATCAATGACTTCAACTGTAGGACATGGCATCCCACAACACTGACTCTGCCCTGATGGAAGCCCCCAGCTGTGAACACAAGAATCCATAATCTCAGCTCTATGCCAGCACCTCTATGCCTGGACCTAGGGTACTGGGTTTGGGCACTGGATGCTATACAACTTGACCTGTCCAGAAACTCTAACTCAAGTTCTCCAATCTTAACTCCATGCCCTCACCTGGCACCCTGATACCTTCCCTTTGGACCCTGTCTCTGAGCTGTAGCCAGAAATCCCCAAAGTGGGTCACCAACCAAGGATCCCTAACTCATACCCTGGCCTCAGACCCTTGACAGGCCTGTCTAAGCCTTCATGGGCTGAGGCCCCCACCCAAGTTGAGACACTTGAACTTACAGTCTAACACCCAATTCTAACACCAAGAATCTGGCCCATGACCTTCTAACGCTGATTGTGTGCCTTGACCTCAATTTGGTACACCAATCTGAGATCACAGCCCACAATCCAGATCCAAGTTCCAGAACCCTGATTCCACCCTCCCTGGACAGGCCCCTGAGCCTGGAAGGCTGGAACTCCTTCACAGGCTGCTGAGTCCCTGAGCACTGGGACCCAGGGACCTGGAGCCAGGATCTTGACTAGAAACACCAGAGTATCAAAATCATGAGCTGGGACGCCCCCAACCCAGTATCCTAACCAGAGCATCCCAGCCAAACAAGGAGCCCTTATCCTTCAAACTAGGAATCAGTGCTCTGAACTGTAAAATCCCAATCGGGAATTCCAGGGCCCCATCACATGATGCCTAAATTTCCTACCAGAGATCCTTGACCCCAGTTTCCTATGCTAGGATTTTTAATCATTAGACCCTCTTGAACATCCAACATGGAACCTAGATCGCCCTACACCGGACCCTCCAAACAAAGATCCGGGGTCATAGCTGTGGCCTTCCAAATTCCAGTCAGGAACTTAGAGATTCCAACTACGAAGCTCGTCAACCCCAGGACTCTAAATCCCTTATCCACGACCCTCACTCCCTCTCCTCAAGAACTTTCCCAGTGCCAGACAATCCCATGATTTGGGGGCTCAACTTGGGATCCTCAGCCTATTGAAACCAGAGACCTCCACCTCCCTGCATACCAGTGACCCCCATAATCTTTTTAACTATGAAATGTGAGACCCTCTAAACACTCCCCCAATAATGCAATCAAGACAGGAGACTCCACCTTTCCTAATCAGAATTCTCGTAGCCTTAAAACTCTACCCTGTAAGTACCCTGGAGTCTGAGACAGGCCCCCTCACTCCCCACCCCTCCCACCCTGCACTCCCAGCATCCAGAGCACCCCCCCTTCCTGAAGGACTCAGGGATCCGGAGTCTGGCGAGGCTGTGGCCAGCTTTTCCTCCCATCCCCCGCCGGTGGCTCCGGGGCTTGACCGCCGGCTGCCGGCTCCTCTCTCGGCCCTCTCAGCTCAGACACTGGCGTCCTGACCCAGCCACCCTGACTGCCTTGGTCCCAGGTAGCTGACCTCAGCTTCCCCACCTGCCCCTCCGACTCCTGGCTGGGACCTTGCCCATTCTCACCGTCTCACTTCCCCCTTTAAAACCCCTCCTTTCTTGTTCCAATTTCTCCTCACTCGAAAGGGCCCGCCCAGATATCCTTATCCTCCAGCCCTTCCTCCTTTGGGACCCTCCCCCCAGGCTTGGAGCCTCCTTCTTGTCTTTCTTTATCCCAGCCTCTCCGGGTTCCGGCATTCGGGTCCCCGCGGTCCCATTCTTTGAGTCCTCAGCCCAAACTCCATCTCCCTTCGATCTCTTGGGAGGCCGTAACTCCCCCTTTGTGGGGACCCCCTCGCTAGACTCACCGCTGCCCTCGCCCTGCCCGGTCCTCCGCCTTCCTCGAGACCCCGGCCAGCACCCTGGCGGTGCCGGCTGTCTGAGACTCGCTCCTCCGAGCGTGTTTCCCCGCTCCGGGACCCCCGACCCGTCCTCCGGGACTCGCCAGGCCCAGCGCCCCTCGGTCCCCACAGCCTCCCGGATTCGGGCGTCCTGACCGCCAGGACCCCAGCCCCGGGGCCACCCGGACCTCCTTCGCCCCGGCCCCCTCCCGCGCCACCTCGAGGGGCGCCCTCTTGGCGGCCGGGACCCTCCCCTCGCGCTCACCTCGCTCAGGGCTGGGCGGACGCTCCGGGCCGCGGGCCCCGCAGCCGCATGACCGGCCCCGCGGCTTCCCCCGGCCGCCGCCGCCGCCACCGGGGTCGCCGGTGCCCGCGCCCCCCGCCCCGGCCCCGGAGCCCGGCGTCCCGGCCCCTCCCGGCCTCCCGCCCCCCGCCCCCCGCGCCCGCGGCCTCACTCGGCAGACGGAGCCGGGAGCAGGCGCCGGCGGCCGCTCATTGGCTGCTGCGGAGGAGGGGAGGGGCGGGGAGGGAGGGGAGGATGCGGGGAGGCAGGAGATGGGCCTTGAGGATGGGGGAGGCAGAGAAGGAGAGAGAATAGAAACAGAGGCAGAGAGCCGAGAGGGGCAGAGGCACGAGGAGAGTCAGAGCAGAGACGCTGAGCCCGAGAATTCAGAGACTCGCGCGTCTGGAGGCCGAAGGGGACACAGAGACAAGGAGAGACAGAGACGGAGTTTAAGACCCCCACGCCACCACCGCCTAGCTCAGAGACCCTGAGGCCCTGAAGTGGAGAGGTCAGGGACCCAGAAAGGGACAGAAAGAGACGGAGAGACGCTCAGAGGCCTCGGGCTGAGAGACGCCAAGACCCAGAGACCTTGAGCTTGGAGAAGAGACAGAGAGAGACAGAGAGACAGAGACCCTGAGGAGGAGAGACAGCAGGGGCAATCCCGGGGTCCCCTGACGAGGACTGGGGTCTATCCAGGCCCCGGGCCGAGCCTGGGGCCGGGGCGGCTGGACGGAGCGGGAGGGGCGTCCCGGGCCGGGGTCCGAGCAGCGGGCGCAGAGCGAGCCGGGTCCTGCAGCCGCCGCGGAGCCGGAGCCGGGCCAGGCCCCCCGCCCCCCCGCCGTGATGTCAGCGGGGCCACTCTTAAAGGGGCAGGCCGCCCGCCGAGGGTCGGAGCGGGGGCTGGGGCCTGCGGGCACGGGTGGGGGTACCGCGGCAGAGATGGGGGACACAGGGGGAGCCACCGCATCCAGCTGGACCGGGGCCCGGAAACCCAGGAGCCTGCAGAGAAGACGAGACTTCGGGGCCGCGAGGGAGCCTGCGAAGCTCTGGGGCTCAGCCCCCTCCAAACACACAGGCATAGGCACACCGCTCTGCCGGCCGGCCCCTGCCCGAGGACTACATTTCCCGTCAGCCCTGGAGGCGAGGGGCCGCACTTGGGGGAAGGGTCTGCAGCGCTGTCTACTGGGAAATGTAGTCCATTGGGCTGTCCCCTCCGCTCCGCCGACCCGCAAGTGGGTCAGGGGAAGGAGGCCCGGAAGACGCGTCCGCCTGCCTTCTGCCTCAGCCGCTGGTTCTTGAGCTCACGGGTTTCTCTGTCGTGGGGTCTCTTCCCCTGATCCAGTCTCTAGTCTCCCAGTAGGAGGCCAGCCTTTCGTCTCCTTCTCCCCAGCCCCTGCTCCAGTGCATGTGCGTGCCGCGTCTCTGTGCCGGGGTCTCTGGCGCCGTCAGTGATGTGGGGGTACGTCCGTCATCGCGCACCGTGTCCACTTTGGTCCCCTCTCTGCGTTCTGTGTGTGTGCGTGTCGCTTCTCTGCTCTTTCAGGTGTCTCCGCTCTTTTCCTCCCCCTCATGCTGCGGGTCCCTTCTCTCTCACTTTATGGGTCTCTGCTTTCCCTCTATCCTGCACCCCCCGCCTGTCTCCTCTGTGTTTGTTTCTATGTACAGTTCCACCTCCACACCCCCTTCATTCTCCCAGCTTGCAAGAAAACATCCAAACACTCCGGCATCGGCATCCCAAATTTATTCTCCAGCAGCTGTGGCTGGGTGGGAGAGGCTAAGGGGAGGAGGAGGAGAGATTCCCAGAAAATGGCAGGCACTGGGGAGGAGAGGGGGTTTCCGAGCAAGACTGGAGCCATGCACCGGCAGGCGTGGTGGGGGAGGGGGAGGGGGTGATGTATGAGCAGTGATGGGTTTGGGGTGGGGAAGTCCAGAACAAAAGCTAACTGGGAACAGTTGGGGAAAGAATCCTTCATATATCCCAAGGATCCCCAGAGCATAGATGGGGGCACAGCCTCCCACTTACTCTAGAACTGGAGTGGAGGTGGGAGAGGCCTTAGAGGTTCAGGTTTGTTCTGGAATCTGAGTCTGGAACAGCCAACCCCATGAGGCTATTTCTGGGGTTGGGGGAGGCATAGAACTACCAAGACACAGTCTCAAACCCCATGGAGTTGGGATGGTGGTGGTGTTTCTGGAACCTGTCGGAGCGGAGTCCAGAACGCTAAGGTGGCGGAGAATATAGGGCTTAGCACGACAGAACCTAGAACACGGGGCGGCTCTAGACACTGTGGGGAGTTTAGAATGCCAGGAACGCTTGGGAGGGGCGTCTAGACCCCGCGAGGGCAGAGGCCAGAATGCTGGGATGCAGGATCTGGAATCGGGAAGGGGGTGGTGCAGGTGGCGTGGCGGAGGGGACACTGGAGACACCTAGTGGCGGCAGGTGAGATTACATGACTGGCACAGGCACGGGGCTGGTGGGGCTGCGGGCGTCCGGGTGCACGAAATCGGGGTTAACGTAGGTGAAGCCCTGGAAATCGGCCTGGTCTATGCTGGCCAGGACTAGGCGGTCTGGGGGGGTCAGCGCTGGCGCTGCCCGCGTGAAGAACTTGTCGAAGTTCTCGCCGCTGCGGCCGCACTGTGGGAAACGGGAGGAGGGAAAGTTAGGAGCTCTGCCTGCTCCCTGGGTGTCCCCCCTGCGTGCGTCTCGCCTCTGCCGCAGGACCTCCGCGTCCTCCGTGGTCTCCGCATCTCCCTTTAGGGAGGTCCACAGAGGGATCCCACCCCACCTCCGCATGCTCGTGGTACCCCGTCCTCCCAGGGACCACGGTTTTTGTTTTTTGGGGTTTTTTGCCCGGTGACTGACCGGGCGCGGTCTGAATGGAGGCGCAATCTCCAACCGTTCCAGCCGCTCCCAGTCGATCCAGCGGAAAAAGCCATGTGCACGGATGGTGGGTTCCCCATCTGGCCCGGAGCCCAGGCGCTTCCCCGGGTGCTTGGTCAGGAACTGTGGGAAACACAGAGAGAGAGACAGACGGACAGACAGAGTCCCAGACAGGGAGACCCAGAACAAGAAACAGAAAGACAAGGACAGAGGAGCCAAGAGACACAGGCGTGAGGTCCAGAGAGAACAGCAAGGGGAAACAGAGAGGAAGATGGGGGGGGGGGGAGAACGGGAGAGAAGAAGAGGGAGAATAAACGAGAATGGGAATAAATGAAATCCAGACCCAGAGACCCAAGGTCAGACAAAGAGGAAAAAGCAGGGTGTGAGATTGTGAGGGGCAGAGAAACCAGAAAGAGGAAGGGACATGGGGAAGAATCCCGGATGGGGATGAGAAGAGGGAGGAGAGATTGGGGATCCAGAGAAAAGGAGGAATAAAGATTCAGACAGGGGTATAGAGACCCATGGGGAGGGCAGAGACCCAGAGAAGGAAGGAGACAGAAGAGACCCAGGACACAAACACCCAGAGGGAGGGGAAAGACCCAACGTGAGGGCGGAGACCCAGGGAAAGGGGAGGACAGACAGCGGAGAAAGGAGAGACAGAAGCAGAGTGCGTGTGTATGACAGTCAGGGACCAGCACAGCGGGGAGAGGGACAAAAGGGTGGACAGAGGTACAGAAGGAGACACAGAGAAAAGGCAGAAACACAGAAAGCCCCGTCATATGTAGGTAGACGGAGGCAGAGGTATGAGACACAAACCGGGGAGAGACAGTCAGAAAGACGGGGAGAGGGGAGCTGGAAGCAGAGGCGTGCTAACAGTTGTTGAAAACCTGCTCCGGGCCAGCACTTTCTCCTGCATTAACCCCATAACACAGGAAGAGGAGGCTGAGGCTCACCAAGTTTTGGTGACTGGCCGCAGGAAGGAGAACTGCAGAAGTTAAGTCTACCTGACCCACTCCGTCCTGGGAAGACAGGCCCTGGCCTTTCAGCACTTCCTGAAAGCAGGGAGCTGGGGAGTGGCAGGCCAGGCCACAGAGGAGGATGAGATAGAGGCATTCTCAGACCCAGGTGGCAGCAGGGCAACAAGCCATTATAAAAAAAAAACCCATGTACTACATCAACTTTCCCAGCAGATGAAAGTGAAGTGACTTGAGGAGTGGGAGCCTTTTTTGCTAATGGGCACAGAGGCAGCAATGGAGGGCACGGGTTGTGAGTCTGGGGAAGCTGGGAGTTAGGGGGGCTCTCACCCCCTTGCAGATGGCCACGGCTTCCCGGGAAAGTGACTTGGGGTAAGTGACAGTTTGTTCCATGATGGCCTGGAACAGCTCCTCCTCGTCCTCCCCATCGAATGGAGGCTATGAAAGTGGAGGGGACAAAGAGTCAGAGGTTGCCAAGCTGCCTTTCCCACGCCCTTATCTTCCACCATGAACCTGACTGACCGGTGACATCAGCCCCTCACTGCTTGCTTCCTAGGGAGAGATTTGGCCAAACCACTAAAGCTTTGCCTTTCTCCCTCCCCAACCCCACAGTTCCCTAGGTGTATCTCCTTGCTTCTGCTAGGTGTATCTCTTTACTGCTCTGCCTCTCTTTATCTGCTATGTATATCAGCAGGGTGTTAATTAGGCAATATGTTGTTTAAATAGAAGAGAGAAAAGACTGCAGGAAACATCATAAAAACATTCTCCTGGTTGGATGGGTTGTCAGTCTTCTGGGGTTAGGAAAAGCAATACCAAGGCAAGGATTCCTCTGTACACAACTGAGGGGTCTGTGAACTTGGATGGGAAAAAAGTGCATCTTTATTTTTTTTAAAACTTCTAACTGAAATTCAGCATTTCCTTCAATTATGAATGTAGGCAGCAGCAGTACTTGTGATTTCATCACCAAGAGAAATGACAGATATTTTCTTATCACATGAGAGTTGTTAATATTTCAAATGATCAATCATTCCTACTTCAAAATACCTTTCTACTTCCAATTACCATTAAAGCTTACTATGTAATGTATTAATAAGAAATCACATATAGTCCATATCCCAATTTTTAATATTTAGACAACTGTATACATTTAAATTAATTTAGTTGTTTGGGTTCGATTCACTTAAGTTTTAAAATTTTGGTAACTATATTTCAATATGATTGATTTCTTTGGGGGTTTTGGGGGTGCATTCATTATTTTATTTTGTGCATTTAAAACATTCTTCTAAGAAGGGGTCTATAGGCTTAATCAGACTGCTACTTTAGCATGTAGGAAGAAGGGGTTCATGGTATCAAAACAAAGAAAAAGGTTAAGAACCCCTGGTCTATAGTAAGATAATAGTTCAGGACCATGGACAGCGCTGCCCGGGTGCAACCTTCTTCGCTGGGCATGCCTCCGTTAGACTATAGACCTCGTTTCTAATCTGCTCTTCCTCAGAAAAAGGACATGTACAAGTGACATCCCACTCTGCATTGCCATTAGCCACATCAGCTTCTCCCCATCTTCCCTTACCTGTCCTGCCAACATCTCATACAGCAGAACTCCGAAAGACCACCAATCGACAGACTTCCCATAGGGCTGGTAGGCAATAATCTATCGGGGAAGGTGGGAGGCAGGGAATCATGATTTGTTCTTTAAGAAGCCTACAACCCCTTTGGTCTTACCCTGGGAGCTGTACCCACTTTAAGTGCTTTCAGCACAAGCTTTTTCCACTCTGAATATTTTGGCCAGGGCTCCACACTTTGAAACATTCAGGAAACAAATTTACCTATTTAGAACATTCCTTTGGTCTCAAATATAAAGATTACCTAAGGGTCAAATTACAAATTTCACCCACCTAGAACATTTTGGTAACTAGACCCTCAACTTCAAATGCCAGATGTATAAGGCTAGATTTCAGAGACCAGAGATTCTTAAACCTGGATGCATATCAGGCTCATCTAAGGGGCTATTTGAAAAATAGATGTTTCTATTAAAATACCACATGTGCCTCCCAAATTTTGTACAACTATGATGTATCAATAACAAATAAGAAAATAATAGATGTTCCCATCCCTGAAGAATTCCAACCTCAACAGGCCAGAGTCAGAGTCAGGAATATGTGCGTATGTTTCAAATTTTTCAGAGGTGATTCTGATTACCAGCTGGGTTGTGTGATCACTGACATGGATTGTTTGGGCATCGATCACTTGAAAAGATCAAACAGCACCACCACCAACACAACCTCCTCCCCTACTTAGAAAATTCATGGCAGGTGCTCTGACTATTCACTTATGTGTACATTCTGAATGTCAGCTCCACCACCTCAACCAAGCCAGAGCAATACTCCATCCACTTAAAATCCTCAGGGGCCAGCATCTGCTCCCCAAGAGGAGTCTTGGGGAGCTGACCCTGTCCTCTTAGAATGTCCAACACAGAAGGCCAGACCACTTAGATCAGAGAGCCATGTACAATATTTATGAAATGAGCGCCCATCCAACTGAACACTGCAAGGCAAGCCCTGCCCAGTCAGAATGTTCAGAAGGCAGCCTCCACATGCTCAGTGTTCTCAGGGGACAGGCCACACCCACTCAGAGTACACTAGAAATAGTCTCCACCTTCTTGGCATGGTCCAGGAACAGGCCCTACTCAGAATGCCTACGAGCTGGTCCCACTCTCTTAGAACATTCACCCACAGGTCCTGCCCACCTTACCTATTTAGAGACCCAGCTCCACCCACTTAGAATGCTCAGCCACAGAGCTCACCTGTGCTGGTCTGACAATGGAGGGAGACCATGCTGAGTAAGAACGCCCACCACTCATGACAAGGGCCCAGGGTCAGACTTCACCCATTGTGAACACTGGACAATCAGCCACACCCACTAAGGGATCTCGGAGGGCACCCAGAGCGGTGAGTAGGGTTACCTCGGGGGCTATGTAGTCCGGGGTCCCGCAGAAGGTGCGGGTAGTCGTCCCAGGGAAGACATTCTCCTTACACATGCCAAAGTCCGTGATCTTAATGTGTCCTTCTGCATCAAGCATCACATTGTCCAGTTTCAGGTCCCTGGAGGATGGGGGTGTGGGGTAGGGATTGCAGGGAGGGGTGAGTTCACCGGGTTGGAGCTGTATGTTCGAATCCCTTCCCCTCTAGTCCCCTCTAGGGTTCATTTCCCTCCGTGGAAAGTCCTGGGCTGCTCACCTGTAGATGATGCCTTGATTGTGAAGGAAGAAGAGGCCAATGGCGATTTCTGCCGCGTAGAACCTGGAGAAGCAGGTGGGAAGTCGGAAGGTCAATGTCTGGACCCTGCCCTCTTCCACCTTCCCCTCCCTTCTCTCCTGGCTGAGACTCACGCTGCATGGGGCTCCTTAAACTTGCCCAACTGCTGAATGTGGTACATCAAGTCTCCCCCGGTGACATACTCCATCACGAAATACAGACGATCCTGGGGAGGAGCGGGTGGGCTTAGAGGCGGGGCACACCTACCTGGGGCAGGAAAAGTCCTTTCCTACCAGCTCAGGACATACGCGGAAGGCTCTGGATCCACCCAACCAGAAATCCAGAGCGCCTGGCTTCGCACACTGGCGAGCCCTAAGGTTCTAAGCCTGCTACCCCAGAATCTCCACCTGCCAGATCCCCTGTTTCTCTGTCTGTGTTCGGACCCTGCCTTCTCAAAATTGAAGATTGAGGAAAACCGGGGATGCCAAATCTTCTTTCCACAGCCGCTCACACACATATGCAACTCTGGCCATCTGTTAGGGACCAAAGTTGTTCCAGCTTCACCTGCAATTTTTTTTTTTTTTTTTGAGACAGAGTCTCACTTTGTTGCCCAGGCTAGAATGAGTGCCGTGGCGTCAGCCTGGCTCACAGCAACCTCAATCTCTGGGGCTCAGCGATCCTACTGCCTCAGCCTCCCGAGTAGCTGGGACTACAGGCATGTGCCACCATGCCCGGCTAATTTTTTGTATATATATATTTTAGTTGGTCAATTAATTTATTTCTATTTTTGGTAGAGACGGGGTCTCGCTCAGGCTGGTTTCGAACTCCTGACCTTGAGCAATCCGCCCGCCGCGGCCTCCCAAAGTGCTAGGATTACAGGTGTGAGCCACCACGCCCGGCCTGACCTGCAATTTTTTTTCATGCCTTCTCAAAACCCTGAAGTTTCTGACTCTTTGCCCCATGCTGCATTCTTAGGGAAATGCTTCATTTCTGGAGTGTCCTTCAATCATAATCCAAAAATGATGACCTTGTCACTCGAAATCCAACACTGGGCAGCCCACTCTGAAGGCATTCTCCTCCATTCCTTTGCTCAAAAATCCGGGGTGCTGGCTACACCCACTCAGGACCAAACTCGTCCCCGGCAACATGCATGCTGGCCACGCCCACTCAGGAGCCCACCGTGTGGCCACGCCCCCAGAGCCCCCCCGCATTCTGGCCACGCCCACCCAGGAGCCCACCGTGTGGCCACGCCCCCAGAGCACCTGCGTTCTGGCCACGCCCACCAAGGAGCCCACCGTGTGGCCACGCCCCCAGAGCACCTGCGTTCTGGCCACGCCCACTCAGAGAGGACAAGGTTCTTTTGCATTGTCCTAAACTCAGACGCCCAAAGCAGATGCCTGATCCATCCAGAGGGGGACGAGACAGGGCACCGGCCCCGGGGCCAGCCTCTGCGCCCTCCTTTCTTACCGGAGTCTGGAAGGTGGAGTGCAGCTGGGTGAGAAAGTGGGGCCTGCCGCCAGGACCTCGGCCCCCCAGCGCCAGCACACGTTTCTCCACCAGGGTGCAGTCCACGTCGTCATCCTGGACGATCACGTCCTTTTTCAAGATCTTGATGGCATACAGCTCATCGGAGCCCCTGCGTTCCGCCAGCATCACCTAAGGACAGAGGTCCAAAGGCCCAGTCCGTCTGGGGAACCCAGCCGTGAGAACCTGCCCCTTCCTTTCAGGGACACAGAGAAACAGGATCTCAGGTCCTTCCTCCCTCTTAAGGGACGGGGTGCCCTGGCCTTTCTGCCCACACCCTCAGCAAAGGTGTCCACATCTTTATACCTCTCCTTTCCAGGAACTCCAGTGACCCAACCAAACCATATCGGGGGATACAAGACCTTAGTATCCCTCTACTCCCACTTCCTCCCCACAGACATCCTCCCTTTTTCCCAGAACCCCAGGAATCCAACCTTCCCAAAGCTGCCTTTTCCTAGAACCATGAGGAAGCTGAAGTCCGAGATGTGCAGGCGTCCTGGGCCGGCCCCGAAGAAGCAGCGCTTGGGGTCGGTGGGACTCGGGGAAGGGGAGGGAATGGGAGAGGAAGAGGGGCCCATCCGCACCCGCTGTGAGAAAGAGAGACAGATCCAGAGGGAGTCATACCCCACACATGGACGAGGAGACACCCCCCCCCAGAGAGACAGCATCTAAGAATGAGAGGGATGTAGGGGGGAAAGAGACAGAGAGACAGAAAGAGAGAAATTGCCATCCTTCCACCCCATCCTTGGCTTAATTTTCTCTGACTTTTCATAGCCTGGGGGGTTTATTTATTATTGAGCTAACACTTAGCTTACTCTGTGCCATCTCTGGAAACCCAGCTATCATCCCCATTTTACAGAAGAGGAAACTGGCACACGCACATTAGGCGACTTGCCCAAAGTCACGTAGCGGGTAAAGAGCAGAGCCGGAAACCACACCCAAGCAGCTCAGCTCTGGAGTCTCTGCTGTTCACCTCTGAGCCAGCACCCCTTGGAGAGCTTGGCAAAACAGATGGCTGGGTGCCCCTCCCAGATTTGCTGATTCCTTAAATCTGGGGCAGGACCCAAGAGCCTGCCTTTCTAACCAGTCCCCAGGTGCTGCGGCTGTTGCAGGCCATCTGGGGACCACAGCCCTTTGCTAGGGCGCCTTCTCTACCTCTTCCCAGGAGGGGCGCCCCTGGCTGAACTGCTGTGATGGCTTCCACACCTGTCCCCACATTGACTGCTGCCCTTTCTAAAGCATTCTCTACTCAGCAGGCAGAGGGACCAATTTAAAAATAAATAAACCAGGTCATGTCTCCCCTATGCTTGCAAACCCTCTAATAGCTTCTCTCTCTGTTAGGATTTTATTCCATGTGGCTTGCAAAGCCACGCTCTGCTGACCCTGCTCTTCTCCCTCTCTCCTCCGTGATCTGGCCACCCCGGCCTCATGTGCTGTGCTCCCTCCCACGTCAGGGACTTCGAATTTCTTCCTGAAAAACTCTCCCCTCCCCTTTCCTCTTAGTTTCCTCTCAAACATCCTTTGTGTAGCCCTTGACTCAAACTCACTTCCTAGAGGCCTCTTTGGACTTTTTAACCTTTTCAAGTGCCTCTCTCAGCTCCCTTTGCCACCGGGGACTGTGTCTTGGTAGCATTTCTCTTAGCAATGCACATCTGTCTATGTGACTGTCTGCTTACTGTCTGTGCGCTCCCTAAGACAGGGCTTGGTTTTGTTTTCCAAGACATGGTAACAGAGCCCGGGACGTAGTTGGGGCTAACACGAGATTTACTGAATGACACAGTCTTGTGCAGAAGAGCAGTCTGACGGCCTGTGTTCCGGTCCAGCTCTGCCACTTGTTGGGACATCTAACCTTGTCTACAAAGCAGGGACAATCAGACTATCTCCCACATAGACACGTTGTGAATGTCAGCTACATAAACACATGCAAGGCCGGGCGCGGTGGCTCATGCCTGTAATCCTAGCACTCTGGGAGCCCGAGGCAGGTGGATTGCTCAAGGTCAGGAGTTCGAAACCAGCCTGAACAAGAGCGAGACCCTGTCTCTACTATAAATAGAAAGAAATTAATTGGCCAACTAATATATATAGAAAAACTTAGCCGGGCATGGTGGCGCATGCCTGTAGTCCCAGCTACTTGGGAGGCTGAGGCAGGAGGATCGCTTGAGCCCAGGAGTTTGAGGTTGCTGTGAGCTAGGCTTACACCATGGCATTCACTATAGCCTGGGGAACAGAGTGAGACTCTGTCTCAAAAAATAATAATAATAATATAAAAATTAAAAATAAACACATGCAGCCGGGCGCTGTGGCTCACGCCTGTAATCCTAGCTCTTGGGAGGCCGAGGCGGGCGGATTGCTCAAGGTCAGGAGTTCAAAACCAGCCTGAGCAAGAGCGAGACCCCATCTCTACTATAAATAGAAAGAAATTAATTGGCCAACTGATATATATATATAAAAATTAGCCGGGCATGGTGGCGCATGCCTGTAGTCCCAGCTACCCGGGAGGCTGAGGCAGAAGGATCACTCGAGCCCAGGAGTTTGAGGTTGCTGTGAGCTAGGCTGACGCCACGGCACTCACTCTAGCCCGGGCAACAAAGTGAGACTCTGTCTCAAAAAAAAAAATAAAATAAAAAAAATAAACACATGCAAAGCACTTGCAGCAGTGCCTGGAATGCAATAAAGGCCGCTTGTGTTTGCTATATTGTTACCCTGGTACCTAGCTCAGGGTTTGGCACATAGTAGGTGCTCATTGATAATATTAATTGGCTCCTACTGACTGACTTGTGGGAGACAGGTGTGAACAGCAACAGGGACATACACTATGCCCGACTTCCTGCCTCCACGCCTTTGACCACCTTCTGCCAGGTCTCCCTAGACTAAACCTCTCAGTTAAATGCACAGGAAGATCATCCAAAAGACTCCACCTCTCTGGGCCACAATTTCCTCCCACTGTTATTCCTGTCTCCTGCGCAGCCAGTTCTCAACCTTAACTGTGCAAAAGAACCACCTAAGAATTTAATATGTAGACATTCAAGCCATTTAAAGAGATTCTCAACAAAATTAAAAGATAAACAATAAAAAGATTCTCACTAAGTAGGTCTGCAGAGAGGCCAAGAAATATGCATTTTAAAGCAAGCACTCTTGCAATTCTGTTGCAGTGGACATAAACAGCACTTGGAAAGTTTCTATAAGAGTCAAGGAAAGTCTAGATAGCAAATCGGTATTGATCAAGGTTCGACATTCTTATTGCCAGTATTTGTTTTTCAGGTGTCAACCTCAATGTCACCTCTTCCGGGAAGCCCCAAGCTGGTTGTTGATGGCCCCTTTGTGCTCCTACAATGTCTCCATTGTAGCATGTCACGATGGTTTATGTTTTAAGGTTCCAAGTAAGGTAAAGCCAGAGAGTGTGTGTCTCCTTCCTTTCCATTTCTCTAGCATCGCCTAGCACGCAGTTCGGTGCACAAAAGGTCTTTGCAAAAGGCTACAGAATAGATGAAAGTCTCAAGAATCAGGTGCTGAATGCCCTTCCCATTGCCTCAACCTTCAGAGGATACCCATCCGTGTGGGTCTCCACAGTAGCCTCCTTGCTGCTACTTCACCTTCTACATAGAGCCAGTGTCAGCCCACCCTTTTTCTCAGAGCCCTCCATGTCTTCCCATCTCACTAGGTTTAACAGCCAAATCCTTACAGGGAGTGCCAAGACACCCCCTTCCTGCTCTGCCTTCCGCCTCCTACTTCTGCCCACCCTCCCCCTCTGCTCCAGTGTCACTGTCCCCCTTGCTGTTGCTGATGCTCCCAGTCCCCTCCTACCACAGGGCCTTTGTACGTGCCATTCCCTCTGCCTGGAAGGCTCTTCTCCCAGATATCATCGTGGCTTTCTCTCCAACCTCCTTTAAGTCTTTGCCCAAACGTCACTTTCTCAGTGAATCTTTTCTGCTTACTGCAATTAAAGGAGCAAAAACTCCCCCCAGCAGCGTTCCTTATTTTTCTTCATGTCACTTATCACCTAACATAGTGCCATGTACTGATTTATTTTGTTTAAAGTCTTCCTCCAGTGTAAGCTCCATGAGGAGAGGACTTTGTTTTTCTGTCTTGTGCCCTGTTATCTGTATGTCCCCAGTGACTAGAACCATGCCTTGCACACGGAGGTGCTCAAGAAAGTAGTTGTTAGGCCGGGCGCTGTGGCTCACGCCTGTAATCCTAGCTCTTGGGAGGCCGAGGCGGGCGGATTGCTCAAGGTCAGGAGTTCAAAACCAGCCTGAGCAAGAGCGAGACCCCGTCTCTACTATAAATAGAAAGAAATCAATTGGCCAACTGATATATATATAAAAAAAATTAGCCGGGCATGGTGGCACATGCCTGTAGTCCCAGCTACCAGGGAGGCTGAGGCAGAAGGATCGCTTGAGCCCAGGAGTTTGAGGTTGCTGTGAGCTAGGCTGACGCCACAGCACTCACTCTAGCCTGGGCAACAAAGCGAGACTCTGTCTCAAAAAAAAAAAAAAAAAAAAGAAAGTAGTTGTTGAAAGAATAAATGAGAGCATTCTTTCCTCTGCCCAGAAATCTGTTCTCCCTCTCCTTTTTCTGGGAGATCCTCTCCTTCCTCCAGGTCTCACCTCTTTAGGAAGCTTCTCTGACTCTCTCAGGCTGTGCCAGGGACTCCCCAGTGCCCGAGGCTGTCTCCTTACCAAACACATCCTAGTGACATGAATGTCTCTATCCACAGGTTTCTCCTCCTAGAAGAGGAACTCCCCTAGGGAATAGCCTGATTCTACTCCCAGAACAGGGCTCGGCTAATGCTACACCTCAGGAAATAGGTATTGGACACGTGAATGAATAAATGGAAAGAGAAAAGTCACACTGATTGATTGATTTAAAAAACTGAAGGATCAATTCAGCTGTCACCTCTTTGGGAAGTCCTCCCTGACCACCCTCCCCCGGGCTGGGTTAGTGCCTCCTCGAGGTTTCCTCAGTGCCCTGGGCTTCCTCTAATTTAGCATCGTCCTGTAGTTTAAGAATCTGTGACTGTCCCTACCTTGAGGAGGTGCTTGAGGGTCAGGTTCACCTCTGGGTCCTGGGATTATTTAGCAAGCACATGACCGACCTGGTACAAAGTGTGTGCTCAACCGCGTGTGGGATTGAGGACAGAAGTCAGAGGAGGGACAAGTGGGGGGCGGAGAGAGGGAAAGAAACTGCCTCCATTCATGCCTCAGCTCCACTTACCTCATACAATTCCAGGGGGTAGTTACAAGCCTGGGGGAGAAGAAAGCCAGAGTCAGGGCCCCAAGAGAGGTAGGGTATTGTGTTAGAGCAGGGGCCAGTGGCTCCTAAAGCCCCCAAGCCATAGGGATGGACAGGAACTACAATTCCTTCAGACCCTGGGGCCAGAGTCCCCTAGAAGAGCAGAGGAAGGTGCCCCGGGGTCTTCTGGGAACTGTAGTTCAGGACGGATGGGCAACCGGCGGGTGGAGGGAAGCCCGGCCCTGAACTGTGGGAGGCTGGGCTGGGCTCCGGGGAAGCCGGGGTCTGGGTACCTCAAACTTCTGGAGGAGGCTGCAGTTGTCAGCATCGGCCACCGGCACATTGTAATATTCGCCCTCCTCCTGGTTCAGTAACTTGTACCTGACATACAGACGGAGACCAGAGCGGGGCAGGGGAGGGGAGGGACGGGGCACCCATGGGAGAGGCAAAGACATCCGAAGGGAGGCAAGAGACACAGAGAGACGGACACAGAGATGGAGAGAGAGAAAGAGTAAGATAAGGAGAGAGAGGGAGAAGGGGTGGATGGGGAGAGAGAGAGAGAGAGAGAGAGAGAGAGAGAGAGAGAGAGAGAGAGAGAGAGAGAGAGAGAGAGAGAGAGAGAGAGAGAGAGAGAGGTGAGCTGGGAGGTGGAGGGAAAGATAGTGGCCTGGAGGAGAGAGACCACACACAGACGGAGAGGGCGACACCGGGGTCGTCCCCAGGCCCCAGCCCCGCTCCTCACCAGCCGTCCACCGGTGCCTTGAGCAGTTCTGAGACGCCAAAGGACATGGCACCCATGAAGTCGTTGCGGGAAGTCCGGTCCCAGTCCCACACCTCCACGCTCAGCCGGCGCTCCACGTCCCCCGGCTTCAGGTTGCTGCGGGAATGCGGGCGATGAAGTGCGCGCCGAGCCCTCGGCTCCCGCGCTTCCCGACCTACTGCTGCAGGCGGGCGGCACCGATGCGCCAGGTCTGTCTCCTGCTCTGTGCAGTGTCCTCCCACCTCTGACCCTCCTGAAGGGCGTCCCTCTCCCCCTGTGGCTTCGGGCTGTAGGTAAACAGCCCTTTCTCAGTCCCCTGGCCCCGGCCCATCCCCGGCCCGGGTCTTGTTCTGAGAGTTCCCTCCCACTCTGAGCCTCTGCACCCCTCTCCTCCCTCCCTGCCAACCCACCACTCCCCTCCCTTCCTGTCTGCGTTCCTCCTCGGACCTCTTTTTGAGACCCTCTTCTCTCTCTCTTTCAGTCTCTGTCCCCCTTTCTGGTCCTTTTTCTCTAGGTAATTGCCTCTGTCTGCCTGTCCGTCTGTCTCTTTCTTTATGCACCTCCCCAATTCTTTTCTCTTTTCCTCCTCTGTGCTTTTCCTGGATATCATGTTCTCTCTAGGTTTATCTCTTCTCTGTCCCTCCCCCTACCTGTTCCTGCCTCCACCTCTCCGGGTATCTGTGTGTTTGCCTGTCCTCCTCTGAATCAATCTCCTTCCTTCCTTCCTTCCTTCCTTCCTTCCTTCCTTCCTTCCTTCCTTCCTTCCTTCCTTCCTTCCTTCCTTCCTTCCTTCCTTCCTTCCTTCCTTCCTTCCTCTCCCTCTGTTGCCCAGGCTAGAGTGAGTGCCATGGCATCATCCTAGCTCACAGCAACCTCAAACTCCTGGGCTCAAGCGATCCTCCCCTCTGGACCTCCCAGAGTGCTGGGATTACAGGTGTGAGCCACCGCGCTGGCACTTGTCTCTGTTTCTTGATTCTCTCTCTCTCTCTCATCTGTCTCGCTCTAAAGTGTGTGTGGGGGGAGGGACTTTTATGGAGATTAAATACACAGAGGTCAGTCTGTCTCTCAGTTCTCTCTCCAGCCTTCTCCCTTGATTACTCCTTTTTCCCACCATCTTCTTCTGCCCTTTTCTGGGTTCCAGTTATCCGAACCCTCCCATCAGCTGCACTTTGGGATCTTGTGGGCCACCAGGACTCTCAGATCGCTCTCTGTCGGTTATTACAGCCTCCCCCGCACCCGAGGCTCACAACACAAAAGTCTCGTTCCACACAGGGTTTAGCGTGGCTTTCACCGTCCGGGTCTTCTGTTTTGTCAGGTTCCGGGGGTCTGGGATGAGCTTCAGTTTCACATAGGGATCAGAGAGGCCATTGGGGTCCATCGGAATGAGGTTACGGGCTTCACCAACTAAGGGGGAGGTGAGGAAGGGTACATTGGGTTAGAGATCCAGAAAGGGGCTCCAGCCCTCCCCCGTCAGCAATCAAGAATGCCAGGCTCTCAGCCTCCTTTCTCATGACCTCTTAACGTCTCCAGTGCCCAGAAGATAGGCCGCGAAGCCCTTTCCCCAGCCAGCGACGCAGAAATCAGACCCGAGCCCTTCCCTCCATGGGAACCCAGAGTCTGGACCCTGGACATATCGCAGTAGCAAGTGGGAGCGTCCCTCAGAACCAAGTCCTCTCTCATCTCATCCCACCCTCTCAAGACCCCAAAAGGCCATTAAGAGGTGATGAAAGTGGCAAGAGGTCAGGCTGGAGGCGGGGCTTAGAGCTAGAAGGGGCGTGGCCCGGTGGTGGTCAGTCTTTGGAGGCGGGGTCAGGAGTGTGGGCGTGGTCTCCGAGAGGGGCGTGGCCCAGTATGGATTTCTGGGCTGGGCCAGCACCAGTGTGTCCGGTCGCCCCGGCCTCACATTTGGGGAAGGGGCGGGGCAGGCGAGAGGGCGGGGCCTCACCCGTGACGTGGATCTCATCTGCAGTCGGAGCCCGGATCTCCAGCTGCAGGCGCCCGCGGCGCTCGGTGTGGTCCACGCCGCACAGCGAGGGCACGCTGCGCACACAGCGCCGGTGCACGTTCATCTCGCAGCCTGGGGGGACAGAGCTGGGGGTAGCGCTGCAGGCCCCGCCCCCAGCCCGCCACTCCGTTTCTGGCATTTCCCGGAACCCAGACACTGCACTTTGGAAGGGGCCCCGGCAGTGCCAAGTTCTGGCTCGAGCAGCCAGCGCAGCACTCACAGGAGCACTTCATGCCCTGGTGCACCAGCCCATAAAGGAGGGAGCCACAGTGGTCGCAGAAGGTGGGGCTGCTGTAGCTGTGCAGGCGGAACTTGTGCTTGTTCCGGGGATCCTGGGGGCAGAGAAGAGTCGCTTAGGGGAGTTGGAGGAGGGTCTTAAACTCCCCCACCTTTGAGGAGCCCTTTGAACTCTTGCCTTCAGGCTTCCTCTCTTGGTCTCGCTCATTCACTGTATATACAAACAGTTATTGAGCACCTACTAGTGACAGGCACTGTCCTTGGTGTGGGGACCCAGCATTGAACAAATCAAATAAAAAAAAAAAAAAACTCCTTGCTATATGGAGTTTACTTTCTAGTGGAGGCAGACAAAATATAAACATGGAAAATAAATAAGACATGGTTTGGCAGACGGTAAAAGGTCCTCTGGAGAAAAATGAAGCAGGGATGGGGACCACGAGAAGTTGGGGGATTGAAATTCAAAGCACAGTGGTCAGGGCAGGCCTCACTGACAAAGTGGCATTTGGGTAGAACATGAAGGAGATGAGAGCTTTCAACATCTCATAGTCCCCTCCCACCCCCACCTCCTATAAGTTGTTCTCTGAGGACTTGTGGGCCACCCTGAACCCCACATCATCACTAGCAGCTTCTGTCAGTGCCTGCCCGCTGCATGGTCTGCCTTCTCTGAGCCCCGGTGTGGGATTGGGAATATGACCCTCAGTTACAATAGGCCTAAATGAAAGAACTGGTGTAAAAAATACAGAAGGGCCTAGTACGTTAGATGTGCTCCACACTATTATTTTTATTGCTGTTACTATTGCTGTGGTTATTATTAGTAATTTTATTGCAGTCTCCACATAGCTCTGAATTATTATTATTTTTAGAGACAGGGTCTCACTCTTACTCAGGCTGGTCTCGAACTCCTGGCCTCAAGCAATCCTCCCACCTTAGCCTTCCAATGTGCCGGAATTACAGGCATGAGCCACTGCGCTCTGCCACCCTGAATTTAAATAAAAGCTAGGCTGCATCGCAGCTGTGTGATTTTGGGCAAGCCTGTTCCCAGTTTTGAGCCTCAGCGTCCTCCTCTGTCAAGTGGAAATAAACAATCTGTATCTTGAAGCAATGCTCAATTTCCAGAGTCCAATTAAGCATGAATTTAGGACACTAGCAAAGCATCTCCTCCTCCCCCAGCCTCCTACTCCTGGGGGCAATGTCTGGTTGTTAAATAATTTGATATTTGCCTTCTTCTAAGAATGCACTGAAAGAATTACCATCATGGGTGAAAATTTAGGGCATTCTTAGACTTTCATTTAGTTTAGTGGGGTTTCTATTTTGAATATATATTTGGGAGGGGGATAGATGTTGACATTTGCCATGATCCCTTTCAATTATCTGGGCCTTCAGATATCTTTAACTGACCCTAACTCAAAGGGTTCCTGCCATACTGTGTGTGAATGCCCTCAGCAGGGTGTCTAACACACAAGGTGTCCACCCCTGAAAGGTGTCTCATGAGGACTATATGAAATCATACTTGCCAATCCCTTAGTACTTCTTGAGCCCTTGATCCATGTTACTTTCAACAAGATCAAGAGCATTAAGAAGATTAAAAAGTAAGTGATGCAGAGGAAAGCCCCCCTCCTCACTATTCACCTCTGTTTCCTCGTGGATAGTAATAATAATTTTAAAAAGAATAATAAATGATATTTTGACTCTTGCTAAGTGCCAGATACCATCTCCAGTGTCTGACTCATTGAAACCCCAAGACAATCCCATAGGTGGGCATGAGTATTGTCCCCATCTTATAGATGAGGGACTCAGGCAGTACAGAGAGGTATATTAACGCTGGGAAGGTCGCAGCACCAAAAGTGGTGGAGCAGGGATTCAAGCCCAGGTATTCCAGCTTGGGGACAGGGGGGACAGGAAAAAGACTGAACCTAACCTTATAAGCTGTTGTGCGGGCCCAATCCCATACTGTATACAAGATGCTTGACGAGCACATGTAATGAGCATTTGATAAATGAGAGCTCGAGTTGGCGGTGGAGGTGAACAGGTGAGGCGGGTAGACAGTGGTACTCTATATACGTTCTATGAAGACACATCCTCTACGTAAATTTCAGCTGTGTTCAGCTGATAAGCTAACAAAATGCCTCATGGATTCAGTGGATCTCTCTCTCTCAGTCTCTCTCTCCATCTCTCTCTCTCTCTTTCTTCCTTTTTCTCCATCTGCACATCAGAAAACTGTCTCCAACCTTGTGTCAAACCCTCAGCGAAACTCTTAATCCACCTGACTTCACTGAACTGTCAAAACAAGCCTGGGGGTGTCTAGATTTGCGCTGTCCCATTTGTTGCCACTAACCATATGTGGCAGTTTAAATTTAAATCAATTCAAATGAAATGGAATATAGATTTCTGTTCCTCAGGCACAGTAGCCCTGTTTCAAGTGCTCGCTAGCTGCGTGTGGCTGGTGGCTACCTACTGGACAGCCATGTAGAGAACGTTTCCATCATTGCAGCCAGTGCTGTTGGTCAACACTAGGTCATTAGCCCCATTTTACAGGAGAGGAAACTGAGGCTCAGAGAGACGGTGAAGAGGGGAACAGGAATGACACCCAGCGTTGACTGGGTGAACCCCTGATGTGGAGAGAGAGCCGGGGTGGGGGGCGCTTGTGTGTATCCGAGTGTGTGCGCATGTGTGATTACATGAGGGATATGTATATGCACACATGCGTGTGCATGTGTATTGCAGGATCTCTCTGAGCCTCCCTCTCTCAGCATCTCCAAAACTGTCCTTTATATACACATTTTCTATTTTAGTCACTCTCGCCAGGTATCTGCATCTCTGTCTCTCTGAGTTTCTGTCTGTCTCTCTCGGTGCCTCCAAATTCCCTTCTCTTTCTCCCTCTGTTGCTTTCTCTGCTCCGTTTCTCTCTCTGCTTCTGCTTCAGTTCCTCGTCTGGGTCTAGGGTTATCTGTGTCTCTGTTCCTCTGTCTTATCTCTGTCTTATCTTGGAATCTTGGTGCCTGCATTGATATTTATCTCTGTATGTCCCTCAGCTCTCAATATTTTAAATCTCTTCATTCCTGGGCCACAGCCCCCCCCCCCCAGAGTGCCCATCTTTGGTCCTTTCACCCCTGCCTCCTCTCTGTCCCCCACTTGTGTCCCAAGCCTGTCAGTCCCCCTCACATTCCCCCTTTCCAGGCCAAGGGCAAGGAATCTGGGCCAGATAGCTCCCCCTATCTCTCCAGCCCCCCTCCCCTCCCAGCCTTAAAAATAGCAGGAGAAATTGGGACGGACGCCGAGGGGGTGAGGGCGGGGGCGCGGCCTGAGGAGGGAGAACCAGGTGTCCGGGCACTCACGTCCGTCTGGGGGCCCTTTCCAGCGCCTGGACACTCGAAGGTCACGAATTCGTGGCATCGTCGATGAACCACAAAGCTGCAGACTGAAGGTGAAAATCATAGACACATAGACAGAGACAGGGATCAATCCAAGAGATTGAGAGAGACCCCAAAAGGCAGAACATGGGAAGGAGAGAGAGAGAGACTTGGACAGAAATAAAACCAGAGAGAGAGGGACCTCAGCATAGGGAGTCCAACAGAGAGAAAATCAGAGAAGAGACCCCAAAGTGGAAAGAGAGAGAGAGAGAGAACACCAGGAGACAGAAACTCAAGAGATGGACTCAGAGAAAGACAAAAAGAGAGACACCAAGCCCTCGATGCACACACACAGCCCAAGGCAGACAGAGAAAGAATATAGGATCCCATTGACAAACAGACAGGCCACGGGCGAGATAAGGAAGCCAGGAAAGAGGCAGACAGATTCAAAGAAAAACAGAAATATCCTCAGAAACAGCAGAGAGCAGCAAGTTGGGCAGAAGTGAGTCTGGGGGCGCTGCGGCCCACCCGCCCCCTACCCTGACTCACTCTGTTCCCAGCAGTAGCAGCTGGTGTTTAAGGACTCGCCCCCCTCTCCCGCCCCCCAGAATCATCACCCCGCCTGGCCCTCACTCATCCATCGGTGACCCCACCCGGCTTGCCCCTGCCTAGGACAGTTGATGTTGTCATGGCGACAGCAGCCTTGGTTGGGGGGCTCTGACTTTGCATCTCCGGCCCCCTCCCCCTTCCCCCCTTCAGCTCCCCTTTTCCAAATCTCCCTGTTCCCATGGCAACAGATTCTCCAAATATCTGTCCCCACCTGGAGCCGGCCGAGGGAGGGGCCCCCAGCACCACCTCCGCGGTGGCCCCACCACAGAGCTCCCTCCCCACCACAGGCTGTGTCTCTGCCACACCCCCCGCCCCGGGCTCCCCCGCGCATCTCTGGGGACCAGAGAACACGTGTGTCAAACAGCCTCAGCTGCGGGGCCCCAGCCTCCACCCTCCTGAGGGGCCCAGGAGTCCTGGTCCCCAGCTCTTACCTTGACATTGCAGGCCCTGTTTTCCAATGCCCCTGGAAGAGGCAAGGATCTGAGGTCAGTGCAGAAAGGGGTACCTGGACCCCCACCTCTGCCAGCCATAGGAGGCCTGCGTGTCCTCTGACCCTCCTCCCGCAGGGGGCAGGTGTCTGAACTCAGCCACCTCCTCCTTCTAAAATCCAGAAATTTTGGCCCCCAGCCCTTCTCTCAGACAGAGTCCAGCCTCCTGGTCCTTCCTCCCTCTGACCCAGGACTCTAGGACCCCAGCCTCCTCCTCCCTCAGACCCAGGAGTCCAGGCTCCCAGGACCCCCCCCTCATTCTAGAACCCAGGAGTCAGGGCCACAGCCCCCTCTTTCCTCATCCCTCAGGAATGCGGTGTGACAGGAGTCTGCGCCCCCAGTCCCTCCTCCCTCAGACCCCCAGCCCGCTTCCCTCACCAGATGAAGTCGGTGCAGTGGCTGCAGAAGGTTGGCTGCTTGAAGAAGCGAGCGGTGAACTTGTGGCTCTTGACTTCATGGACCACCTTCTGCCTCAGAGCCCCCTTTCTGCAAAACAGGGGCCGGGGGCCCCCCTCTGAATCGCCTCCGCCGGGGCCCAGACCCGCCATGGCCCCAGGAACGTGGCAGGGACCAGGGTCCTGCCTTTCTGGGGAAACAGGTGGAAGGGAGAGGAGCCGGAGATGCGGGAGACTCCGAGGTGGGAAGGAGAGGGGCGAGGCACCGCCAGGTGCGGAGCGCGCCGGCCGGCCGGGAGCGGCACCCTCGGGCGCGCCCGCTCCGCCAGGGGAGCGGGCAGGTGGGGGAAGCGCCGAAGGCTGGGCGCCGAGGAGCCGGAGGCACGGGCGGCGGCGGTGGGAGCTCCAGCTCTGGCACCTGCTGAAATGTGGGAGCCCCGGGTGGGGGGAGGCGTTGCCAGGGCGACCGAGAGGGCGGGGTTTCGGCTTAAAGGCGCCCCCCTCCCGGAGACACGGGACAAATGTCCTCCCTACCCCCCACACACGTGCACACACCCACTCCGGGGGTTGGCTGGAGGGAGGGGGCATCCTCTGAGCCCGGCTCCCCCCTCCGATCTGTCATCCTGCCCCGCCTCCCTCCTCTCCTGGGTGACACGGTGGGTCCTGCTGGCCCACTCGAGTATCTGTGTCTGACCGCCTCACTCTCCTTCAACCAGCAAACTTTGTGCTCAGTCCTAGGGACCCAGTGGTGAACAGGGAGGCTTGGCGTCTCACTCCGTCTGATGCTACCGGAGTCGTTATCTTTCTCAGGGCCTCAGAATTTTCATGGCTGTCTCCCTCTGGGAGTGTCTCTTTGGTTGACCTCTGTTGCTTCCCCTCTATTCCTGGAGTTTCTCTCTCTCTCTCTCTCTCTCTCTCTCTCTCTCTCTCTCTCTCTCTCTCTCTCTCTCTCTCTCTCTCTCTCTCTCTCTCTCTCTCTCTCTCTCTCTCTCTCTCTCTCTCTTCCTTTCCCTGTTTCTGAGAATTGCTGTTTCTAATTCTTTATTTCCCTTGCTGTGTGTTTCCATCTGTCATGGCTGTCACCTTGTCTGGGCCTTGGTCTTTCCCTCTCTCTCTTTCAGGCTGTGACTCTGTGGGTCTCTGTCTTTTCCTCTCTGTGCGTTTCTCTTCGGGAGTTGATCTCTGTCTCTCTCTCTGGGAGTCGCTTTCTAAATGCTTGCTCCTGTCCCTTCCTCTCTCTGTCCGCACACCCTCGTCTTCATCGACGCTTTTTACAAATGCCTTTGTCTCTGTCTCTCCTTTTCTCTGGCTGTGTTTCTCTGGTTCTGTGAACCAATATCTCTCCCTTTCTCTCCCTCTCTGGCTTTGCGTGCCTCTTCCTCCCGTTTCTCTCTGGTGCAATCTGTTTCTCTGTGCCCCCGGCTCTGTCAATCTCCCTTTCTGTCGCTAGGGGGTGTCTCTCTCTCCCTCTCTCTCTCAATATTGGAATTTCTCTCCCTCATTGTCTCTTTACGACTCAGTATCTCCCCCTCCTCTCTTCTCTGTCTGTCTCTGTCTTTCCCGCTGACCCACTATTGGTCTCTCTGTCTCTGTGACCCTCCCTTTCTCTCTCCGGGGGTCTCTCCCTCCTGTGTCTCTGTGATTCAATCTATGTGTGTCTCCGGCGCGATGAATCTGTGTCGCTGGGGGTCTCTCTGAATATGTGTCTCTGTGTCTCCCTCCTCCCTTTCCGTCTCTATCTCTGTCGCTGTCCCTCTCCCTGACCCAGTCTATTTGTCCCTCTGGCCCTCTCTCTCTGTCTCTCTGTCTCTCTGTGGTTCAATCTCTGTTTGCCTCGCTGGCTCTGGAGTCCTCTCTGTGCATCTGTCTCGGGAGGGGGGTCTCTCCGAAAGCCGGCGCTGTCACTTTCTTCCTGCCTCCCTCCCCTCGGTTGCTCGACTCGCCCCTCCGCCCCTCCGAGCGCGCTCGCTCCTTCTCCACGTCTGGGGAAGAACTCTGTTGCCAGGGGCAACCCCCGCCCGCCCTGGGCTGCGGCGCGCAGTGCATCCTGGGACGTGTAGTCCCAGCCTCCGGACTGGCCGTTTTCGGGACGAGGCCGAGAACTTCCTCTCCCGGCAAGCCCCACGGAGATGGGCAGGGCGCTGCGGCGGCGCCCGGGGGCTCTGGACGCCCACCACACCCTCTCTGGGACTTTTTGGGGGTCCGGGTCGGGTCTAGAAGCCGAAGGGGATGTGGGGGAATCCGAGTCCTCTTCTAAGCACGCTTTCCCCAAACGTGGGGTCCATGGGCCTTGCAGCCACCTTGAAGCGTCGGCTGTGCCCCAGAGCGAAGGGTAGGGGTCCGGAGCGGCCCCCCTAACTGACCCAGGAATCCCACCGCGTTCCAGTGCAGCTCTCCTTGGCCTCTTTCTTGGTAACCAACAGGTTACCCCCGGCTTCTGTAGCTGTTCTCTCGGGTACCTTCCAGGGGGGATTAAAGCATGGGATGGGGGAGGGGAGGGTGGGCTAGATGCGCTTTGAGAACACAGGGACTGGTGTAGGTGGGAGGCTTTTCCTCACCTAACGGCGTGTGTCCTAGTTGGTCCTCCCCAGCTACTTCCAGCAGCACCCTTCCCATTTCTCTTCCCAGTTGCTTTTGTGGGTGTAGCTGAAGGACAGTTGCGTGATCCTGGAATTTTCTCAGACTTATGTATTTGTGATTCTCCTCATGTTGGGGTAACGGGCAAATGACCTGTGAGGTAGCGATTCATCGCTGGAGTTTTTATTTGATCTTTATGAAGGTCAGATATATACTAGGTGTAGTCAGGGGACCGTAAAGCTTAGGATGTGGGCGGGATCACATGCTAAAGGCCTTGAAGGATGGACTGAGGAGTTTTTATATATCTCTAGGCAACCTGGAAAGGGATATGAAAGTTCTTCCGCAGGGAAGGGCAGGATCAGATTTGGATGTTGAAAGAATCCCTCTGAGGCCAGGGTGGGCTGGAGGTTGGATAGCCAAGGAGGAGGCTGGGGCAATAGCTCGGGTGAAGCAAACTGGAACCTGAGCTGGGCCAGGGACTTGGAGTAGGGGAGCAAGTATTAATGGTATGTAGGAGGAAGAATAGATAGTGTCTGCTGAGCAACTGAGGAGGGGGCAGGTCAGAGTAGGTGCTTGGGTTCTCAGCCCTGAAGTGGGGAAGCTGGAAGAGTTAATTTTGGAGGAAAGCTCCAGCACCTACATTGGGACATTGTATTTCTGAGGTACTCATGGGACTCCAAGGAGGGACAAATCTTGTTCATTTCTATCCCACCCAGCCCTCCTAGTTTGAGGAAGTAATTTAAAAGGCCCAGACTCAGCTACCATTTTCTGATGAGGCCAAGGTCATCTTGGCCCCAACCCCCTTCTCCCACCAGACCCAGGAGTCCTCCCCAATAATAAAGAAAGCACAAGTCCTTTTTTTATCTTTATATTGAGATTTAAAAAAAAAAGAACATTATGGATGTGGGAATGGGGGAAGGGACAAGGCTTCTATGCTTAACAGCAGGAGCTGATGGGAACTAAAAGCTCCGGGGAATTTAAAAAAAATAAAATATATATTTATACATTTATATATATCACGTTATGCATGTGAGTCCCAGACAAGCAGGAAGCAGCAGCAAGAAGCAACTAGCACACAGAAATACCCGTGCGTGTGCAAAACACACTTAAGCAATGCATTCCTCTGGCTATGGCAGCACCAATCCCATCCTCCCACCCATCCCCCCCAGAAAAGAAACTTCTCTCTTTGACAATAGGGCCACCTAGTAATTTTTGCCCTCATGACAGAGAAAAAAAAAAAAAAACAGGCTGATACTGCCTTGAAGTTTGGCAGTGGCCATTTTCTTCTCCTCCCTGGCAAAGCAGGACACGTTATTTTTAACACTGAGGCTAGAGGGCCACATTACTGCCCCTCGCAAATACTTCAGACAGTTGTCTTCGAGACCCTGTGGTTCTTTGCCTCACTCCTCTTTCTGATACCACAGAGAATAGCTGGGATGAAAGGCACCTGTCCCTTGCTTCCTTTAAGATGGCCTCTAGGCAGTGGGTTTTAGTAAGCCTGGCAAAACTTCTAGAGCCAATCTCAGGCAAGGCTGAGCGCCAGGTGGGGCCAGGGTCTGTGCTTAAAGCATCCCGCCCACCAGAAATTATTGACCTCCAGCAATTTTTTTTAACTTAAAGGGGAGGTCTACTGCATACCCTCCTCCACTGGGAGAAAGGGGGCCCAATGGCGAGCTACCCTCCCTCCACTCCCCCCAAACACACACACACACACACACTGACTAAGGCACAGCTAGGGCGGGCAGGCATGCTTTGGCAACGAGGCCCCGCAGGAGGCCCATGGCACGGACAGCTGCGAAGAGGGGTGTGGGATGTGTGGAGCTCAGCACCTTCGGAGGTGGGTGGAGGTGGGGGAGAAACGAGTCTCAGGGCTCCCAAGGAAATGGAAAGAGGTGATCAGGAAACAGGCGGATGGGAAAACCAACAGGAAACCCAGCCAAGAGATGAGAGGAAGAAAAGGTAGAAGACAGTCGAAAGAGAACTCAGGCAAAACAGGATGTAGGCAACAAAACAGAACAGGAAGGAGAGGAAACAGAGCAAGAGGAAAGGGACGAAAGGAGTCAAAGAAATTGGAAAGAGTGATGGATCAGGCAGGAAAGAAAAAGGGCAGGAGGGAGAGGAGACATTAAAAGGCAATAAGGACTCAAAATCCGGGTGAGAAAAATGAAGATGTTGGAAGAGTCTTAGACCTTGACAAAAACCAGGCGGGCAGAGTACACCAAGTCGGCCAGGTACGCCAGCAGGTTGATGGCCGTCAAAATGGCCACAGCCAGGCGGCGGTCCCAGTCACACACGTAGTAGATGTGTCTGTTGCCGCAGCCTATGTCTCGCGCCCGCCGGGGTTGGCCGCCGTACTTCTCATCAAACTGGTAGAGGGGCCAGAGGACCAGGGCGGTGGCGTAGAAGAGGACAGACAGCAGGGCCAGTCCTGACAGGAAACTGGGGAAGGGGATGGGCAGCATGTTGGTGCAGTCCCCCAGGTTCAGCAGGATGGCGATGGCCGCCAGGATGAAGCAGATGGCGTACACCGCCACGCACCACTCCAGGGCCGGCTGGTGCTGGTACAGGTGGGGGCTGCTGATGAAGGCGAAGATGATGCAGGCCACGAAGGTCTCCAGCACCTTGAGCAGCCCTGGCACGGTGGCCATGTAGCCGGTGATCTCGCCGGGCCTCGCGCGGGTCCAGGCCACTTCGGTGGCATAAGCCACGCAAGCGATGCAGGAGAAGAAGGTGGCGGCGATGGCATGGTCCCGGGAACGGCCGTGAGACAAGAACTGGACGTAGGTGGTGGGGTAGATGATGGAGGCCGAGAGGCAGAAGAGGGCGGCGTAGCAGGCGAAGGTGATGGGGAAGTTGCGCCAAGAGAGGGGGAAGCGGGCCTGCAGCCCACCTAACTCGATGATGAGGATGAGCAGGGTCACGGCAAAGCAGAAGCACCAGGTGAACATGGACCAGTTGCCCATGGGCCCTGTCCAGGCACCCACACTGGCCACCAGTGAGAAGGCCACGCAGGTGGACAGCAGCTGCAGCAGGCGGAGGAGGCCCAGGGGATGGGTCAGGGCCCGAGGGGACCCCACGATGGTCGGGGACCCTAGGCCCGAGGACGACGACGTGGTGGTTGTGATGGTTGTTCGGGTCACTGTCACCGGCATGGCTGGGGGAAGGGGAAAGACAGCGTCCTCACAAGGTCCCAACAAGGGAATACAGGCCCTCCACGCCCTCATCTCCCCTGGGGACAGATTAATATGGGCTCTAGCTAGGGAGTTCCCAGGATGTGGCGCTTTCAGTTTTCAAACCGGGACAATCCTGGGCATACAGGAACGTGTTGGTCACCTTGGTTCCAGGCTCACTCCTCCCTCACCCTTGTCAGAACCCAGGAGTCTAGGCCCCTGTTTTTTTCCTTCTCAAGAGACTTGGCTGGGCACGGTGGCTCACGCCTGTAATCCTAGCATTCTAGGAGGCCAAGGCAGGAGAATCGCTCAAGGTCAGGAGTTCAAGACCAGCCTGAGTAAGAGGGAGACCCTGTCTCTACTATAAATAGAAAGAAATAAGCCAAACAACGAAAAAAAAAAAGAGACCTATCTTCTCTCTCTTGAGGTTTAACTACTGCAGAACTACATTTCTTTCTTCCCAATCCAGATACCCTCCTTCCTGCTTTCCCGCCTTGCCCCAGGGGCTCAGCAACCCAGTCATTTAAGACAGGTCTAAAGCATCCTCCCTTTCTGCCTCCTGACATCACCCTAGTGTCAGGACAAGAGGCCTGTCTTCCGCAGGTTCTAAAAAACCCCCGTCTCTCAACTTCCCCCCTTTGAGTATCTAGTGCTCTGCACCCCAGCCCCTGTGAACAAACTTCCTTCCTCCACCTCACAGTGATCTAGACATTTCCAGCCCCTAAACAGCCAAGATTCCAATCTTGAGCGCTTATCAGGGGCCCGAGCAGAGCTCCCAACCGCCGAAAACCAAGATTCTCCCCTCCCTGCTGGAACTGGGTCCACACTCTCAGCAGCCCCCTCCTCTCCCCACCCCCTTCCTCAGAGATCAGGAATCTACACTCTCAATCTGACTCCTGCCAGAGCTGCAGGGCTGAGTACTGAAACCCAAAGCTGAGGTTGCTCCTCCTCTTCTCCCCTCCCCCCAGAACCTAGCTAGCTGGTTCCCCAACTTCTAGGAAACTCAGCTCCCCAGATTCCTGACTGTCCAGTGCCCCAGCCCCTTCTAGTGAAATCTCCAGGCCTCACAGTTCCCATTATGCAAGGTCAGACCTCTGGACCCTGGGCCCTTGGTCTAGAGAATAAATACCTCGTGCCCTAGACTCTGGGAAACTAACTCCCTTCTTCCCTCCTTCCAAAACCTGCAGCTTTCACCTCCTTGTCCTAAAGACCCTCAGGAATCAAATGCCCAGCCTCTTAGGGACAAGGTGCCCAGGTCATTCCTCAGGCTGCAAAATGTCTAAATCTCTCAGCTAACGCCACTAAAATACTTAGGAGGCCTCTCTCAGCCACAGGGAAATAAAACTTCCTCCTTGCAGTGTCAGGCACACAGGATGGCAATGTCACAGGCTTTTAACCTCTTCCAGTCCCGTGCTGGAACAACGGCTCCGAGAGGCACAGGAGCCCAGCCCCAGGCCACTCTTCTTCCTCAGAGTGTCTGCGACCCTCTTCTTTGGAACCCAAGATTCCAGGCCCTTCTCTCAGGACCCAGGAGTCCTGGTTCCCAGCCCCTCCTGCCTTAGACCCAGGAGTCTGCGCCCCCAGTCCTCAACTCCCTTTGGATCCAGGGTTCCAGGCCCCAGCCCCTCCTCCCTCAGACCCAGGAGTCTGCGCCCCCAGCCCACTCACCAGCGGTCTTAGCTGAGGAACCCACGGAGAAAGATCTGGCTGTGGAGACGGATTAAGTCACACACCTGGTAAGGCTGGTAAGAGCACCTGAGTAGGAGAGAGGGCGTCAGCGCTCACTCGGAGCGGGGTCTCCCTCCCGGGACCCAGCAGACCCGCCGCCACGCTGCGAGGAGGCTCGGTAGCCTGGGCGCGCCTCCTCGCTGGGGCAGGGACTTGGCGAGGAGCCCAGAAGGGGTCTGGGTCGTGACCCCAGCGAAGCCCCGCCCCTCTCCTTCCTCCCCTTCCACAAACTGTGGGTGGCGTGAAGGGAAATGGGCGCAAAGTGCACGCCCTGCGGTCCAGAGTGGGCGCGTGTGTGATCCTAACCCCGCTCGGGACAGGGAAGCGGGCGGCCGGCCGGCGGGAGGACCCTGGGCGGTGGCTGCGGGGGCGGACGGCCCAGCCCGGCCCGGCGTCTCCGCGCCTTATAAGGGCTGCAAGTCAGCCCAGCCATCTGGAATGTGGCGGGGACCAGGAGGCGGTGCCGGGACCCCCGCCCCTCTGCTGGATTTCAGGGAGTAGGGGCCTGGACTCCCAGGCTTTAAAAGGAGAGGGCTGGGAGCCCGAATTCTGGGTCCCTATAAAGAAAGGCTGCCAGCCCCCCGAGCATGTCTGAGAGGGGAGCGGCCTGGATTCCCGGAGCTCCGGCTCCGCGCCGGAAGCTGCGCGCAGCGTTGGAGCCCTGCCCGGAGGTCAACAGCCACACCCCCACCGCCTCCCGGGACGCAGGTCCTCGGCGAGGGCGCGAGGTGCCACACGCAGTCGGACACCTCCGCTGCCCCAGCCCCCTCCGGGACCCCTAGGAGGAAGTCGGGACTAGCCCAACCCCCTGCGGGGCGCCGGGTTTCCAGAAGGCGGGTTTCGCCCGCCCGACGGGGGAGGAGGAAGAGGGCGGGGCCTGGCTGGCTCAGCTCCCCGCGGAAGGTGGGTCAGCGGGGGTGGGGAGGGGACCACTCGCGGGGAGGGTCCCGCCCCGCCCTTGGGGCCTCCAGCCGTCGCCTGAGGTCAGAGCTCAGGAATGCGCAGCCGGAGACAGGAGGAGGGAGAAGAAACACCCCTCCAGGCTTCCTGGCAGAGCGGCAGCCTGGGCCACACCCAGCACCTCGTACCCTCCCGGCTCCACCACGGGCGCCACACCCATCTCTCGACAGACTCGGGGCGGGACCCTGAACCCCAGCCTCGGCTCTCAGCGCCCAGGGATGCTGGACCCAGCCTTGTTCTCTCCTGGCTTCCCACCTGCATTTTAGGAGCTGGACCTCACCCCCGCCCCTGGCCTTTCAGGGAGCCCAGAGTTCCAATTCTGCCTGTCTCCTCGATGGGGAGGGGGTCGGTAATTCTGAACTCCCGCCATTCTCTTTCCCAAACCCAGGCCTCCCAACCCCAAGCTCTTTTCGTCCTAAAGAACCTCCACCTACCAGACTCCTGCCTCCTTCAATCCGGACACCTAGGAATCCCCATTTCTCTACGTCTTCAGACCCAGAGGTCCACACCCCCAGCCCCTCCTCCCTCACAGCCAGGGGTCCTCATGCCCAGCCCCTCCTCCCTCAGACCCAGGGGTCCTCATCCCCAGCCCCTCCTCCCTCAGACCCAGGGGTCCATGTCCCCAGCCCCTCCTCCCTCAGACCCAGGGGTCCTCATCCCCAGCCCCTCCTCCCTCACACCCAGGGGTCCAGCCCCAGCCCCTCCTCCCTCACATCCAGGGGTCCTCATGCCCAGCCCCTCCTCCCTCACACCCAGGGGTCCTCATGCCCAGCCCCTCCTCCCTCAGACGCAGGAGTTGGGGGTCTTCAGTCACACCCTCCCTCTGGACTTAGGAGTCCAGGTCCCCAGCCGCTCCTCCCCCAGTCTCAGTAGTCCCGGCCCCCAGCCCAGTCTTTCCCCAGACCCAGAGGTCCAGGTTGCATTCCCTCCTCTCTCAGAGGTACGACCTGCGTGAGTGCAGGTCCCAAGCCCTATCCTCTCCAGGACCCAAGAATCCTGACCCACCCCCAGGCTTTCCAGGGTCGCAGACGTTCTGAATCCCAGCCCATTCCTCCCCCTGGACCCAAAGATCGTGGACTCTGCTCCCGCCCTCTGGGGTCCCAGCAGCCTCACCTCAACCAGCCAGTGGCGACTGCGGCAGAAGCAAAGACCACAGCTGCGGACTAGAAGGGTCTGGGGGGCTGGGTGGAGTTGGCGGGACCGGGCACGGGCGGGGCCGGGGGCGGGGCCGGAGCCACACTCCCGGCGGGGGCGGAGGAAAGGGACATCCCCGAGCCTGGGCTACCCCAGTCCTGCCTTGAAGGCGGGGCCAACGTCAGGCCACGCCCCTCCCGAAAATAAACCTACGGAGAATCTCCCGCCCTACCAGCGAGGAGGATGGAGGGCTGACCGTTGCCTTGGTGACAAAACAGGAAGACACAACAGCTGGCGGAGTGGGGACTCCTGGGGGCTGCCCTCCCCGACACAGCCCTAGAGCAGTCCCCAGGGTAGGTCAGGGAAGACCGTTGCCATAGAAACCCGCGTGTTTAGGGTTTGTTTAGGACGGAGACCCCAGCTCAGGTCCCCACCCCCGTCCCACCTCACTTAATTCTCCTTCTCCCTGCCCCCTCCCTGTCTGCTCCGGCCCCTGCCCTGCCATGATGGATGAAACCATAGACACCTGAGCCGCAGCGGTCGGGGCACGAGGCCCCCCAATTTAACGCGGTTTGTGGGTTAGGGTCTCTGTCTCGTGGGTCCCTGAGAGGGAATAGAATTGAAGGTGCCGATGCCTGGGCTTTAGAAGGTTCTGGGCTAAGATCCCTGACTCCTAGTTCCCCCAAGAAACAGAAGCTGAATTTCTGTATTTAAGGATCTCGAAGGAGAAGCAAAATGGTCCCTTTATCCCCACGTACACTGGGACCCGCGGTGTAAGGGACGGGCAGGCCAGACTCTGGGGTCGGTGGGTTAGGGGTGTGCTGGTAGCAAAATTCCCGGGACCTAGAGCGGTAGGAGTTGGGGGCACATGATGCCTAGCCTGGGGGCCCAGTTCCTTGGCTCAAAAGAGCAATCGAAGCCCTGACTCCTGGGTTTTCAGAGCAGCAGTTGTTGCAAGACAAGCCTCCTGGGTCTGGAAGGGAGAGATATTTTTGGCCTGCATTCCTGGCTCCTGGACAGAGGAAGGGACTGGGAATCTTAATGAGGACGAGTCTGGGGCTGGGGGCTCTGGACTCCTGATTCCCACGAGAGGGGAGGGTATCCGAAGGGCCGGTGCGCCAGGGGCCCCAGAGCCGGGAAGGGCTGCAGGGTTTATTTTGGGGGGCGGCTCTGCGGCCCTAGAACGGACTGACCAAGCTAAGATTAAAAAAAAAAAAGGGAGCTGAAGGTCGGGACGCCTGGCCCCGAGGCATGGGCAGGGCGGGGACCCGGGGCGCCTGGGTCCCTCCCTTCTGGCCGCGCTCACTCACCGCGCTCCGCAGTCGTCCCGGGCGCGGCCTTCCCCGCGGCTGCCGCTGGGCGGGGCCTGGCGGCGGCTGCTGACGCCCAGCGAGGATGAGCTAACGGGGCGCTTCCCGCGCTGCTGCCGCGCGGTGCCTTCCAGGACGACCGAGAGGAGGCTTTGAGGCCGAGCCCCACGGTGGCAGCCGGGCCAGTGGCGAAGGGAGGGGTCGGGAGCTAGGTGCGTGCGCTGCGGAGGAGGGAGGGGCCGGAGGGCGGACCTGCAGGAAGCGGGGTCCGCAGACTGGGGGAGGGGCAGGAATGGGGAGGAGGAATGTAGAGCCTGCATGCCCACTGTGGTGCCCCTGCCAAGGGAGGGGGCCCAGACCTTCTTTGTCCTTCTGCGCCCAGCGTAGCTGAGGGAGTCCATGCGCCCAGCCTGAGGCCTTGCCTGAGGAGAGAGGGCTATGGACTGATAGGGACTCTGGACACGGTATTATTCACAATTCGAAGCTACTCAGGGACGTCCCTAGATTCTATTCACACACCTCCTAGGTCCCAAGTGTAGCGACTCTTTCCCTTTCCTGTCTAAATCAGTCCCTCTCTTTGCTTGACCCCACAGTACACCAAATGGCCCCGAGATGGTCCCCACTTACACAACTTACTGTGTTGTGCCTTGTGGCGGGAGCAGTCCCCCCGTGGGCACTGGAACACATGGGCGGCAGCGTTCAGGGTGGCAGGAACAGGAAGCAAACATTTGAAGAGTGACTCACTGGGTGCGATCTTGGGAAATGGCACCCTGGAGTTCCCAGGTCTCTGGGAACCTGGGTGACCTGGGATCATGTGTGTGCCCCTGGTTCCCAGTGTTTGCCCATCCTGTGGGTCAGCACCCTGACCCCAACGATGTTGTCTCCAACCTGGCACTGCAACCCAGCCTCAAACAGGCTGTGCCTCTGTTCTGCATTGGGGTACACAGACACCCCCCCACACGCACACTGCTGCCCTAGTAAATTGAGTTCCTTGATCAGAAGCAATATTGTGTGAGTTAACATGATGATGAATAGGGCCATTCAGTGCATACACAGATGCTGCCATTGGCAAAAGTGCAAAGGGCAAGAAAAGCAAATAACAAGCCCAGAGTTATTTATTCCAAGGAGGAAAAACTCATTGCCCAATTCATGATGGAAGAGGTCCAATGTAATCCTCAGGTGACCAGGTATTTGGCTGGCCTTCCTAGGAAAGTATACCACATTGGGGGCTCAGCAACTGCTGCTACCAGTGAGGTGGGCATGCATCGGTGACGTAGCTGGCTAAGCTTTGGTGAGGCAGATTCATGTGGTCCACATGGCCACTTTGCTCATGAGCCCATTGAGCAAGCACTGCAGAGGCTCGGGAGCAGAGTGGTCATCTGGTCTACCAGATGGCATAATAGCATTCTCTGTGATAGAGGTTTTTTGGGGAAGAGTTCAACTGTGATACAGATTATGGACTGTTTTCCAATCCCAACACTTCTGACACCAAGTGTATGTTTGGTTTTTGTTTTTGTTTTGAGACAGTCTTACTCTGTTGCCCTGGCTAGAGAGCAGTGGTGTCATCATAGCTCACTGCAACCTTAAACTTTTGGGCTCAAGTGATCCTCCTGCCTCAGCCTCCCAAGTAGCTGGGACTACAGGCATGTGCCACCATGCCTGGCTCATTTTTTCTATATATATTAGTTGGCCAATTAATTTCTTTCTATTTATAGTAGAGACGGGTCTCGCTCTTGCTCAGGCTGGTTTCCAACTCCTGACCTCGAACAATCCGCCCGCCTCGGCCTCCCACAGTGCTAAGATTACAGGCGTGAGCCACCGCGCCCGGCCTGTACATGTCTTAAGACAACAGAGTGTCTGCTCTTTCCTGCTATTTAGCTTTTATCAGGATGATGTCACCAAACCAGTGGACTAGAATGACATCTGGGGGGTACTGAAAGGCCGAATTTCCTGGAGAGTACATTGTGGAACAGAGTTGGCGAAATAATCTAACCCCGGGGGAAGGTATGATGGTATGCTATCCACCTGTTTCAGTTCTCTAGGGCTACTTTAACAAATCATCATCCTGGGGGCTTAAAACAACAGAAATTTATCCTCTCACAGTTCTGGAGGCCCAAAGTCTGAAATCAAGGGGTCAGCAAAGCCTCACTCCCTCTGGAGGGCCTGGGGGAGAATGGGCTCATAGCCTCTCCCAGCTTTGGGTCACTGGTGGCTTTCCTTGTCTTGTGGCCTTGTCACTCCAATCTCTGCCTCCATCTTCACATCACCTTCTCCTCTGTGTGTGTCTGCGTCTCTCAAATCTCCTCTATCTCTCTGTTATCTGTTCATTTATTATGGAATTTAGGGCCCTACTGGGTAATTCAGGATCATTTCATCTTGAGATCCTTAACTTAATCCCATCTGCAATGGCCCTTTTTTCCAAAGAAGGTAACATTTCCAGGCTTCAGGGATTAGGGTACGGGCATATCTTTGGGGCCACCATTCAGAAGCCCACTCACTACACCATCCCAGGCGAGAGCAAACTACTTCTCATTGCTCTGTTTTCTCTGATCATCAACCCAAGGGCTGGGTTGATTTCATCCCATAAGGAGACCACATCTGGAATAGCAGCTGCATTGGAGTTACCTTGCTGGGGTCCCGAGCTTTGTGGAATTGGGAAAGAGAGTGGGATCCTGCGTTTGCAGATCTCACTTCCTCTCAGTGAGGCTGAGCTTCCTGGGAAGATGGAGACTCTGTGTCCAACCCCACTCAGCAGGAGGGAGACTCCTGCTAGACAGGGCCTCTCTCAGATTCAGTCGCCCGCCACCTCCAATTCCTCGGAAACCCTTGCTCAATGCCCTCTGGAACTATTCCAGAAGCAGAGCACATCCCTGAATAAAAGCAATTTCTTCCTTAAGGGTTCCTTTTCCATTTGCCTTTGTTGAAATGGATGTCCTCCAGGCTGTTCTCCGGCTAAAACAGCTTCTTACAATCTACTCACTTCCTGGGCTCTTGTCCTCATTTTCCCCCAGATGGTGTTCTTTTTTTTCTTTCTTTTTTTTTTTTTCTGAGACAGAGTCTCACTCTGTTCCCCAGGCTATAGTGAGTGCCATGGTGTCAGCCTAGCTCACAGCAACCTCAAACTCCTGGGCTCAAGCGATCCTCCTGTCTCAGCCTCCTGAGTGCCTGGGGCTACAGGCATGCGCCACCATGCCCGGCTAATTTTTTCTATATATAGTAGTTGGCCAATTAATTTCTTTCTATTTATAGTAGAGATGGGGTCTCGCTCTTGCTCAGGCTGGTTTCGAACTCCTGACCTAGAGCAATCCGCCCGCCTCGGCCTCCCAGAGTGCTAGGATTACAGGCGTGAGCCACCATGTCCGGCCCCCAGATGGTGTTCTGAAGTTCTCAGTTTTCTAAAGAACTTCCCAACGGGTGTGCCATGAATGGTCACAGCTGGGCCGTGAGCTGTCGGTTCCCTGATTCTCAGAGTGGCCTGCTCCTTTACCGCGTGTGCTGTAAGAACAGCACCATGGTTCTCATGCCTGGCGATGCAAAATGTCGGGGAGCCACTGACTCAGAAGATCTGCAGCACTGACTGCTGTCACCCTCCGTGTCCCACTCAGTTATCCACGGCTCTCACACATGGACCACCTCTTCCGTTTTGTTGTCCCAGCAACTTCCACTGTGACCTTCATTCCCCTGCTAGAAACCCTCAGTACATCCACCCTCTCCTTTTTTCACCATCCTCCTTGTTTATTTTCTTTATTTATTTTCGAGACAGAGTCTCACTTTGTTGCCTGGGCAAGAGTGCCGTGGCGTCAGCCTAGCTCACAGCAACCTCAAACTCCTGGGCTCAAGCAATCCTCCTGCCTCAGCCTCCCGAGTAGCTGGGACTACACACATGTGCCACCATGCCTGGCTAATTTTTTCTATATATTTTTAGTTGTTCAATTAATTTCTTTCTATTTGTAATTGAGACGGGGTCTAAGTCTTGCTCAGGCTGGTCTCGAACTCCTGACTTTGAGCAATCCGCCGGCCTCGGCGCCCGCCCTCACTTTACTCCTTGTTTAGATATGATTCCGTGATCCGTAATTTCAATAACACTCTTGCCATGTTAGGGCACCTGACACTCCTCTGCATTTCTGTCTTTGGATTGTCCCAGTCTTAGAGAAGAAAAGCCCAGCTATCAGTGTTTTCTGTGCTCGCCCCTCAAGAATTGAGCATTACTGGAAAAAGTCACATTAAAGGGCAGAGTAGGCCAGGCGTGGTGGCTCACACCTGTAATCCTAGCACTCTGGGACGTTGAGGCCGGAGGATCGCTCAAGGTCAGAAGTTTGAGACCACCCTGAGCAAGAGCGAGACCCCGTCTCTACTAAAAATAGAAATTATCTGGAAAACTAAAAATATATATAGAAAATATTAGCCGGGCATGGTGGCGCATGCCTGTAGTCCCAGCTACTCAGGAGGCTGAGGCAGCAGGATTGCTTGAGCCCAGGAGTTTGAGGTTGCTGTGAGCTAGGCTGACGCCACGGCACTACCTCTAGCCCAGGCAACAAAGCCAGACTCTGTCTCAAAAAAACAAACATAAAAGGCACCATCAGTACACGGTCACCAAACTCGAATGTGCCCTCAGCATTGCCCACAATCCCCTGGCAACCCTCTGGTCAATTCCTCCCCCTTCCCGTTCTCCACTGTGGCAAGTGTCTTAGTCTGTCTTTTGTTGTTTATAACAAGTTACCTGAAACTGCATAATTTGTAAAGAAAAGAGATTTATTTTTTACAGTTATGGAGGCTGGAAAGGCGTAGGTCCAGGGAGGTGCGTCTGGTAAGAGCCTTCTTCCTGGTGGGGACTTCCTGTGTGTCCCCGAGTGGGGGGGCAGGGCATGGCATGGTGGGGGGCCGAACGTGCTAATATGCTAGCTCAGGTCGCTCTTCCCCTTCTTTTCTTTTCTTTTTTTTTTTTTTTTTGTCTCGCTTTGTTGCCCATGCTAGAGTGAGTGCCGTGGCGTCAGCCTAGCTCACAGCAACCTCAAACTCCTGGGCTCAAGCGATCCTCCTGCCTCAGCCTCCCGAGTAGCTGGGACTACAGGCATGCACCACCATGCCCAGCTCATTTTTTCTATATATATTAGTTGGCCAATTAATTTCTTTCTATTTATAGTAGAGACGGGGTCTCGCTCTTGCTCAGGCTGGTTTTGAACTCCTGACCTTGAGCAATCCACCTGTCTCGGCCTCCCAGAGAGCTAGGATTACAGGAGAGAGCCACCGCGCCCGGCCTCTCTCCCCTTCTTATAAAGCCTGATAACCTGTTTTTCCACTAACGCATTAATCCATGAACAGATTAATCCATTCATGAAGGCAGAGAGCCCCTGGGATCCAGTCACCTCTTAAAGGCCCCGTCTCTCAATACTGCTGCGGCGGGGATTACGTTTCAACGTGAGTTTTGGAGGGAACATTCAAACCACAGCAGCAGGTACACTGTTTTTATTCTCTTCAATCTTTTTTTTTTTTTTTTTGAGACAGAGTCTCACTTTATTGCCCAGGCTAGAGTGAGTGCCGTGGCGTCAGCCTAGCTCACAGCAACCTCAATCTCCTGGGCTCAAGCGATCCTCCTGCCTCAGCCTCCCAAGTAGCTGGGACTACAGGCATGCGCCACCATGTCCGGCTAATTTTTTGTATATATATATTAGTTGGCCAATTAATTTCTTTCTATTTATAGTAGAGACGGGGTCTCGCTCTTGCTCAGGCTGGTTTCGAACTCCTGACCTCGAGCAATCCGCCCGCCTCGGCCTCCCAGAGAGCTAGGATTACAGGCGTGAGCCACCACGCCCGGCCTCCCTTCTTTATTTAGAGAGGAAAATAAGAATGATCAACTGGGAAGCCCCTCAACTTCCCTGTCCAAACCTGACTGCGTTTCCATGACTGTCTTCCTCTAACAATAGAGAAGTTGTTCTCAGCTCCTGCCAATTCTTCTTTTCCTCTTTTTGAGCTCTAAAGACATCTTTCTTCTCACAACCTTACTATTGCTATTCAGCTTCTTCTTCTTCTCTTTGGATAGTCAGTGTTCCCACTCAAAGGACAATTCATTGGATTTTGTAAAAATGTGTACTTATTTTTAGTTTTGGTAAAATACACATAGAATTTACCATCTTAAACATTTTTAGAGATACAGTTTGGTGGCATTCAGCACATTCACATCATTATGCAACCATCATTACCATCTATCTCCAGAACTTTTCTCATCTTGCAAAGCAGAAACTCTGTACCCGCTAAACAACAACACATTGGGCTGAGCACGGTGGCTCATGCTTGTGATTCCAGCACTTTGGGAGGCTGAGGCAGGAGGATCACTTGAGTCCAGGAGTTTAAGACCAGCTTGGGCAATATAGTGAGATCCCAACTCTAAAAAGTGATAACTCATCATTCTCCCCTCCCCCCCCAGCCCCTGAAAACCACCATCTATTTTCTGTCTGGATTAATTCTTTTTTTCTTGAGACAACTTCTCACTCTCTTGCCTGGGCTAGAGTGCTGTGGCATCAGCCCAGCTCAGAGCAACCTCAAACTCTTGGGCTCAAGCAATCCTTCTGCATAGGCCTCCTGAGTAGCTGGGACTACAGGCATGCGCCACCATGCCCGGCTAATTTTTTTATATATATTTTAGTTGGCCAATTAATTTCTTTATATTTCTAGTAGAGATGGGGTCTCACTCTTGCTTAGGCTGGTCTCGAACTCCTGAGCTCAAAGGATCCACCAGCCTTCACTTCCCAGAGCTAGGATCACAGGCGTGAGCCACCGCGCCCGGCCTATCTCTATTAATTTGATGACTCTAAGTGCCTCATATTAGTGGAAACAAATTTCATTGCCTTTTAAATATTTTTAATACACTTCCCTTTAGAAAAAAATCAAGAACTTCTTCAAGACTCCCTCAACCTCTCTATTCTCACTCTGATGATCACTTTCTATTTCTCCTCTTTTATTTTTTTTATTTTTATTTTTTTGAGACAGAGTCTCACTCTCTTGCCTGGGCTAGAGTGAGTGCCGTGGCGTCAGCCTAGCTCACAGCAACCTCAAACTCCTGGGCTCTGTTAGAGGCCAGGACCCTCAAAGACCCTCAACTCCCCTATGACTCGTCCTACGCACGGACTTCGCCCTGGAAAATTCCAGCTATAGCTCCGAGAAGAATGCATCCCATGACGTGCTGACCACGGGATGCTCCAGGGTGTGCTGACTGCAATTGTTCCCGACCACCTGCCAGGTTGGAGATGAGTAACCAGTCACAAACAGGATACCGATAAGACGCTGATTGGGGCTGATTAACCCAGACCCAAGCCTCATCGTCAACACTCTATTTTTTTGTTTCTACTTCCTTGTTTCTGTATGCTTATAAAACCTACTAAGAATCCAAGCAAAGTAGACCTTGACAACCATTCGCTTGGTCTCGTTTCTTTCTCTCGCTCATCTCTTTCAGGCACGGTCCCCCTCGCCCCCTCGAGTAACAGAAGGTCCCGCGGGCCGGGACAGGGCTCCAGCGATCCTCCTGCCTCAGCCTCCCGAGTACTTGGGACCACAGGCATGCGCCACCATGCCCGACTAATTTTTTTTATATACATATATATTTTTTAGTTGCCCAGCTAATTTCTTTCTATTCTTTTTAGTAGAGATGGGGGTCTCGCTCTTGCTCAGGCTGGTCTTGAACTCCCGACCTCAAACAATCATCCCGCCTCGGCGTCCCATAGTGCTAGGTTTACAGGCATGAGCCACCACGCCCGGCCTATTTCTCCTCTTTTAAAGACTAACCTAATAGTGTTAGTTATCTATTGCTGTGTAACCAGTTTGCTACAGACTTAGTGGCTTAAAACAGCACACATTTATTAATACTACCTCACAGTGTCTGTGGAGTTTGGCAAAGCTTAGCTGGTGCTCTGCAAGGCTATAATCAAGGTGCTGGCCAGGACCAGGATTTCATCTGGAAGCTCAACTGGGAATGGGTCTGCTTCCACATTCACGCAGGTTGCTGGCAGAACCAATTGCCTTGTGACAACTCACAGGGGCTTGCACCTTCAGCGCAGCAATGAGAGAGCCCGGGGTGGGCCAGTTAGCAAGAAGTCTTATACAACATATAAGCATCACCTTTTCCATGATATATATAGTGGTTGGAAGAAAGTAACATGTCCTGCCCACATTCAAGGGGAGGGGATTATACAAGAGCATGAGTACCGGAAGTTGGGGATTTTATGGACTCAATGTTTGGGTCCCCCTAAATTTGTATGTTGAAGTTCTAACCCCAATGTGATGTGTTTGAAGATGGCGCCTTTGAGAGATAATTTGGGTTAGATTAGGTCATAAAGATGGGGCCCCCACGGTGGGATTGGTGGCTTTATAAGAAGAGGAAGGGAGGGAGAGAGAAATCCTCCTATGAGAGAGGAGAAGAAAGGCCAAGTGAGGACACAGCAAGAAGGCAGCAGTCTGCAAACCAGGAAGGAGCCCTCACCAGAACTGCATTGCCCTTAATCTTGGACTTTCAGCCTCTAGAACTGTCAGAAATCAATTTCTGTTGTCTAAGCCACCCAGTCTATGCTCTTTTGTTATGGAAGCCCAAGCTGACCAAGACAGGGGTCACTGGGGGGGTCACATTAGGGTCTGTCTACCACAATAATTAAGAGAGTTGTCTATGCTCACTCACTTTCTTCCCACCATTCATTCTTCAGTTTGCTCTAATCTGGCTTCTAACTCTATCATTCCACCAAAACTGTTTTTGCTTTGGTCACTGTATTAGTTTACCATTGCTGCTATAACAAACTACCACAACCTTCGTGACTCGAAATGACAGAAATGTATTCTCTTAAAGCTCGGGAGGTCAGAAGTCCGGTCTCACTGGGCTCTTATGTTTTTGAAATGTGGCTTGTGTCACATCCTGAAATGATACTATTTTTGATATATTGGGTTTAATAAGATATGGTGTCAATAACTTGACTTTTTAAAATTTAATGTGGGTTCTAAGGATACCCTAATCATGAAAAAAAAAGAAAAAAAAAATTTAATGTGGGCTAGGTGCAGTGTCTCACACCTATGATCCTGGCACTCTGGGAGGCCGAGGTGGGTGGATTGTTTGAGCTCCTGAGTTTGAGACCAGCCTCAGCAAGAGTGAAACTCCATCTCTACCAAAAATAGAAAAAATGAGCCGGGCATGGTGACGCATGCCTATAGTCCCAGCTACTCGGGAGGCTGAGGCAGGAGGATCACTTGAGCCCAAGAGTTGGAGGTTGCTGTGAGCTAGGCTGATGCCACGGTACTCTAGCCCGGGCAACAGAGTGAGACTATTTCAAAAAAAAAAAAAAAATTAATGTGGCTATTAGAAAATTTAAAATTGTACCTGTGGCACACAGGTTTTTACTATTGGACAGCACCAGTTTAGGGCATTGATGTTTTGCCTTTGTCATTTTTAGTAGCCATGTGGCTGCCAAATTGGACAATGTGGAACTAGACAAGATAATGGTTCATCTCTTTCTCTTGTAGTAGTCCAAGAGTTAGCAATCCAAGCCTGATGTGGTACCCCCCTGGTCTCAAGGAGCCCTTCTCCCTTGTCACCCTTCCATTTTTAATGAGGGCCTCCATTTGGGGTCTACCATGACTGCTCCAAATCTTACTACCATGTCTCATTGTAGCCAGCAGGAGGGGAGAATGGAAAGGGACTGGAGAGATTGGCATGCTTCTCTTTTTTCTTTTGAGGTCAAACTCCTGACCTTAAGCAATCCTCCCACCTCAGTCTCCCAGAGTGCCAGGATTATAGGCGCAAGCCACCATGCCTGGCCCTCTTTCTTTTTAACTGTGTGGTCTCAAAGCTGCACACATCACTTTCATACGATGCTCTTGTCCAGGCCTAGTCACGTGTCCACACATAGCTGCAAGGGAGAATGGGAAACGTAGTCTTTAGTTGGCAAAACATATACCCAGAGAAATCTTCTATTGTAGATAAAAGAAATTGGAGAAAATTACTGGGACAAGTCTGCTACAACTTACAGGAGAATACCACAACCCAGATCTCTCCTCTGAGCTGCAAACATGTATATAAATGCTCCTCTACTTACAATAGGGTTATGCACTTAAAATGATTAAAATGCATCTTCTGAATTTTCTTCTGACAAAAAAACTTGGTTAAAAATGGTAAATTTTATGTATGTATATTTTATCACAGAATAATTTTTTTAAAGCCTAGCCAATTTTTTTTTCATTAAGACAGAGTCTTGCTCTGTCTCCTCGGCTAGAGTGCATTGGAGTTATCATATCTCACAGCAACCTCAAACTCCTGGGCTCAAGCGATCCTCCTGTCTCAGCCTCCCCTGAGTAGCCGAGGCTACAGGTGCATGTCACCACACCTGGCTAATTTTTCTATTTTTGGTGGAGATGGGGGACTCGCTCTTGCTCAGGCTGCTCTCAAACTCCTCGCCTCAAGCAATCTTCCTCATTTGGCCTCCCAGAGTGCTAGGGTTACAGGTGTGAGCCACTGCTCCAGGCCTAGCCTGGCCAATCTTGAACAAAGCTGAAAGGCTTATGTGACCAGATGTCAAGACTTATTTTATAGAAAGAAATTAATTGGCCAACTAATATATATAGAAAAAATTAGCCGGGCATGGTGGCGCATGCCTGTAGTCCCAGCTACTCGGGAGGCTGAGGCAGGAGGATCGCTTGAGCCCAGGAGTTTGAGGTTGCTGTGAGCTAGGCTGACGCCACGGCACTCACTCTAGCCTGGGCAACAAAGCGAGACTCAAAAAAAAAAAAAAAAAAAAAGAGACTTATTTTAACACCACCTATACTCACTAATAATGGGCAGCTAAATGGTGGGCGCACATGGACACAGAGAGATGTAAAGGAAACGAAGAAGGGGGTAGAAGGAGGGGGAGGGGTAAAAACTTACCTCTTGGGTACAATGAACACTATTCTGGTGACAGGCATGGTAAAAGCCCCCACTTAAACATTATACGAGGTGTTCATGTGACAAAAACATTGATACCCTCTTAAAATTTTGAAATTTTTTTTTTGAGACAGAATCTCACTTTGTTGCCTGGGCTAGAGTACTGTGGCATCAGCCTAGCTCACAGCAACCTCAAACTCCTGAGCTCAAGCGATCCTCCTGCCTCGGCCTCCTGAGTAGCTGGGACTACAGGCATGCGCCACCATGCCCGGCTAATTTTTCCTATGTATTTTTAGTTGCCCAGCTAATTTCGTTCTATTTTTAGTAGAGACAGGGTCTTGCTCTTGCTCAGGCTGGTCTCAAACTCCTGAGCTCAAATGATCCTCCCACCTCGGCCTCCCAGAGTGCTAGGATTACAGGCATGAGCCACCGCACTTGGCCAACATTTTGAAATTTTAAAAAGGACTTTTTTTTTAAGTAATTAAGTCACTGTGGCGTTGGCACAGAGATAGACAAATAGAAAAAATAGAACAGACTAGAGGGTTTATAATGAACTGGAGAAGAAATTGGAAGATACTCAATATCCTGAACTTCTTTCACTTCACTCCCCATAGTGTTTGTTGTTTTATTTTCTTGGGGGGGGGGGTTTCATAATTTTTTATTATTTTTTTTTGCTTTTTTGGGTAGGTCTGAGGATATTGAAGTCTTATCGCCATAGTGTTTGTGTGTGTAGACAGACCTCTCCATATATTGCCGGGATGGGCTTTTACTGATACCACTTGCTGGACTGGACTCAAGGAATCCTCAAACTGACTCCGTTGCTTACATTATCCATGCCTCAGAATCACCGAGACACCCACCCCAGAGGCGTGTCTCTAGCATTTTGAGCGTCTAAGCAACCCCTTTCCTCGGATTGGGCTTCTCTGGTACTTAGACCATCTAGCACCAAGGCCTGTGGAGGGATTTCTGCTTCCTTTACAGCAACACCGTCCAAGAGAAATACACTGTGAGTCCCACATGTAATTTAAAATTTTCTGTAATCCTAGCACTCTGGGAGGCCCAGGTGGGAGGATTGCTCAAGGTCAGGAATTCAAATCCAGCCTGAGCAAGAGTGAAACCAGCCTGAGCAAGAGCGAGACCCCGTCTCTACTAAAAATAGAAAGAAATTATTTGGCGAACTAAAAATATATAGAAAAAATTAGCCGGGCATGGTGGCACATGCCTGTAGTCCCAGCTACTCGGGAGGCTGAGGCAGCAGGATTGCTTGAGCCCAGGAGTTTGAGGTTGCTGTGAGCTAGGCTGATGCCACAGCACTTACTCTAGCCTGGGCAACAAAGTGAGACTCTGTCTCAATCAATGAATAAATAAATTAATTAATTAATTAAAGTTTTCTAGGCCAGACACAGTGGCTCCAACCTGTAACCGTAGCACTGTGGGAGGCCGAGGCAAGAGGATCGCTTGAGCTCAGGAGTTTGAGATCAGCCTGAACAAGAGCGACACCCTGTCTCTACAAAAAATTAGCTGGGAGTGGTGGTTTTTGTTTATTGCTATATCATAGTTGTGTATATTTTAGTGGTACATGTGATATTTTGATACCTGTATACAACGAGTAATGAATGATCAGTCAGGGTAATCAAGATATGCATGACCTTAACAATTTATCTTTTTTTTTGTATTGGGAACGTTACTATTCTTCTATCTATTCTGAAATATTCAATAAATTATTGTAAACTATGGTTTTCCCACTGCACTATCAAACACTAGGACTTGGCCGGGCGCGGTGGCTCACGCCTGTAATCCTAGCACTCTGGGAGGCCGAGGCGGGCGCATCGCTCGAGGTCAGGAGTTCGAAACCAACCTGAGCAAGAGTGAGACCCCGTCTCTACTATAAATGGAAAGAAATTAATTGGCCAACTAATATATATACAAAACATTAGCTGGGCATGGTGGCGCATGCCTGTAGTCCCAGCTATTTGGGAGGTTGAGGCAGCAGGATTGCTTGAGCCCAGGAGTTTGAGGTTGCTGTGAGCAAGGCTGACGCCACGGCACTCACTCTAGCCTGGGCAACACAGTGAGACTCTGTCTCAAAAAAAAACAAAAACAAAAAAAATACACTAGAACTTATTCCTTCTAACTGTATTTTTGTACCCACTAACTGACTTCTCTTCATTCCCCACCCTTCCCCTTCCCAACCTCTGGTAACCACCATCCTACTTTCTGCCTCTGTGAGATCCATTTTTTTTTAGCCCCAAATGAGTAAGAACACGCAATATTTGTCTTTCTGTGCCTGGCTTATTTCAATTAACATAATGACTTCCAGTCCCATCCATGTAGCTGCAAATGACAGATTTCATTCTTTTTTATTTAATATGTCTGAATAATATTCCATTGTGTCTATATACTACATTTTCTGTATTCATTTGTCTGTTGATGGATGCTTAGGTTAATTCCATATCTTGGCTATTGGGAATAGTGCTACAATAAACATGGGAGTGCAGAAATGTCTTCTATATACTGATTTCCTTTCTTTCGGGTATATACCCAGCAGTGGATTGCTGGATCATATGGTAGTTCTACTTTTAGTGTTTTGTGGAACTTCACCCTGTTTTCCATAATGGCTGTACTAATTTACATTCCCACCAACAGTGTATAAGAGTTCCTTTTTCTCTGTATCCTTGCCAGCTTCTGTTATTTTTTGTCTTTTTGATAATAGTCATTCTAAGTGGGGTGAGATGATATCTCATTGTGGTTTTGATTTGCATTTCCCTGAGGATTAGTGATGTTGAGCATTTTTTCATATGCTTGTTGGCCATTTGTATGTCTGCTTTTGAGACATGTATATTCAGGTCTTTTGCTCATTTGTATTTTATTTTATTTTATTTTATTTATTTATTTTGAGACAGAGTCTTGTTGCCCCAACTAGAGTACCGTGGCGTCAGCCTAGCTCACAGCAACCTCAAACTCCTGGGCTCAAGCAATCCTCCTGCCTCAGCCTCCCGAATAGCTGGGACTACAGGCATGCGCCACCGTGCCCGGCTAATTTTTTCTATATATTTTTAGTTGGCCAATTAATTTCTTTCTATTTATAGTAGAGACGGGGTCTCGCTCTTGCTCAGGCTGATCTTGAACTCCTGAGCTCAAACCATCTTCCCACCTCAACCTCCCAGAGAGCTAGGATTACAGGCGTGAACCACCACGCCTGGCCTTTTGCTCATTTTTAAATCAAATTATTTGTTTTTTTGCTATTGAGTTGCAAGTTGCTTGAGTTCCTTATATATTCTTGTTATTAATTTCTTGTCACATGGATACTTTGCAAATATTTTCTCCCATTCTGTAGGTTGTCTCTTCATTTTTATTTAACCCAAATTGTTTATGAGATGTTTTTCATCTTTTTTTTGCACTTTCTTTAAAATCTAATGGGTATTTTATACTTAGAGGACATCTTAATTTGTATGCTAAGTATGCTTAATTTGTATGCTAAGGGAAATATTTGATCTGTATGGAGAATTCATAAAATACATAATTAAAAAACTACCTACTTTTTCACGTACCCAAGTTGTCCAAACATTCTTAAAAGTTACTGAATAACTAAACTATCAGCTTTTATATTTAAATTAGCTAAATTTAAATAAAATTTAAAATTCAGTTTCTCAGTCCCACTAGCCACATTTCAAGTGCTCTATGTGGCCAGTGTATTGGGTAGCACACCCTTAACCTGTGAAATTTCCTTAGGCTCAGAATAGAACTCTTAGTTCTTAGGAAAGTTTCAGCCTGTATTAGCATTCAGACTTCAGCAGTATATTAAAAAATAATACAGGCTGGGTGCAGTGGCTCACGCCTCTATTCCTAGTACTCCGGGAGGCTGAGGTGGGCGGTCAGGTCAAGGTCAGGAGTTCGAGACCAGCCTGAGCAAGAGCGAGACCCTGTCTCTATTAAAAAATAGAAAGAAATTAAGGGACCAACTAAAAACATATAGAAAAAATGAGCCGGGCATGGTGGCGCATGCCTGTAATCTCAGCTACTCGGGAGGCTGAGGCAGCAGGATTGCTTGAGCCAGGAGTTTGAGGTTGCTGTGAGCCAGGCTGACGCCACGGCACTCACTCTAGCCCAGGCAACAGAGTGAGAATCTGTCTCAAAAAAAAAAAAAAAAATATTAATACAGTGTGACCAAGTGGGGTTTATTTTAGAAATGGAAGGACAGTTAATATTCAGAAACCATTAATGAGATTTATCATATTCACTGAGCCAAGTGGAAAAAATTGCTATGATCATCTCATATATGTTAAAAGTATTTGACAGGCCGGGCGCGGTGGCTCACGCCTGTAATCCTAGCTCTCTGGGAGGCCGAGGCGGGCGGATTGCTCGAGGTCAGGAGTTCGAAACCAGCCTGAGCAAGAGTGAGACCCCATCTCTACTATAAATAGAAAGAAATTAATTGGCCAAATAATATATATAGAAAAAATTAGCCGGGCATGGTGGCGCATGCCTGTAGTCCCAGCCACTTGGGAGGCTGAGGCAGAAGGATCGCTTGAGCCCAGGAGATTGAGGTTGCTGTGAGCTAGGCTGATGCCATGGCACTCACTCTAGCCTGGGCAACAAAGCGAGACTCTGTCTCAAAAAAAAAAAAAAAAAGTATTTGACAAATTTAGTATCTATGAATATTATTTTTAAAACAGTGAATAAGAGCAGGGCGCGGTGGCTCATGCCTGTAATCCTAGCACTCTGGGAAGCCGAGGTGGGTGGATCGCTCAAGACTCTGTCTCAAAAAAAATAATAATAAATGTGAATAAGTAGAGATTTATAGTTCCTAAAATCATGTGCTATCTGTGGCCTGGCCCTCCAGGGCTTCTACGCTGTGAGTGAATTCTCTGGTCTCTTGCTGTCAGGGTGTCTAAAGCCCCTATTTCTGAGACTACCCTTTGCAGGACTTGAGCATATATGAACTCTGTGGACAGCATTTGACATGTGGGAGGCTTCCCAGCATGTCAACCCCCCACTTATCTGGGGGTGATTCCCCACGGCGAGCACACTCATGGCAGCTGGTGTCTGACTTAACTAAAAAGCTCAAACCTTCTCCCCACCTCCCTGGTTACTTGGGCGTAGGCAATTGAATGCCTGCTCCTGGGGCTTTGAATTAGGCAGGAAAGAGGCAAAGTAAGGAAACCAAAGTACAGTGGCAAGAGTGAAGGCGTCATTGGTCAATGGCTGGGAGGAGTGTCCAATGGAGTTGGTGGCAACAGCAGCTTTCCCAGCGTGGCTGTGGCAGCACATGACTTTAGGGACATTCTCTCTGCTGTCTAGTCCTGGCTGCCTGCCACATTCCCAAGCCTGATTCTCCAGCCTTCCCATGCATCCTTGCATTCCTCCTGTGCTCCATGGGTCCAGAGGTAATGTCTGCGGTTTGCAAACAAGAATCCCGGTGGGTAGAAGCCCTCCTTCCCGCCCTGCAGAAGACCCTCAGGAGTTCCCAGTCCTACAGCCTGAGAGGAGGTTTCACGCCCATGAAGTGATTTTCCTTTTCCTCATGATGCAGATTGGATTAACAGATGGTGACTTTTGTCGTCCTTAAGCAAAATAGACTGAAGTCTTCTGTTTTGAAGACGTAGGCTGCATTTTTGGGGAACGAGGAAGGAAATCTATTTGATTTGTAAAACTCCCCTGCTGCATGTACTTACCACACTGGAAATAGATCAAGTCTCCATCTTGCAGGGCCCTGGTTAGGTAAACTACGGCACATTCAGGGAACACAACAATGTGCGTATCTTCGGGAAAGGATTAGGAAGCTCTATTTACCTAAACGAAAAAACTTCCAAGACATAGTTCTAGTGGAAAGACGCAAGATGCAGAATGGTGTGTGAGGATGCACTCTTTGGTGTGAGAAAATACGAAAATAAGGGTATGCAATCTTCTTTTGTTTGTATAAACCCTGGAAGGGTACATGAGAAATTCATAAAAGTGGTAACGTCTAAGAGAGGGCCAAAACCGAGATGCACGGTGCAGGTGTGAGGAGGAAACTTCTCTGTGTATACACATAAATTGCTCTTTTTGTTTTTCCAGAGACGAAGTCTTGCTCTGTCACTGAGGCTGGAGTGCAGTGGCCTAATCATAGCTCATTATAACCTTGAACCCCTGGGCTCAAGCCATCCTCCTGCCTCAGCCTCCCAAGTAGCTGAGACTACAGGCATTCGCCACCATGCCTGCCTAATAAATTTCTTTTGTAAGCATATTAATGTATTAGCTATTTAAAATTATATCTCGGGCCGGGCGCGGTGGCTCACGCCTGTAATCCTAGCACTCTGGGAGGCTGAGGCGGGTGGATTGCTTGAGGTCAGGAGTTTGAATCCAGCCTGAGCAAGAGCGAGACCCCGTCTCTACTATAAATAGAAAGACATTAATTGGCCAACTAATATATAGGAAAAATTAGCCGGGCATGGTGGCGCATGCCTGTAGTCCCAGCTACTCGGGAGGCTGAGGCAGGAGGATTGCTTGAGCCCAGGAGTTTGAGGTTGCTGTGAGCTAGGCTGACGCCACGGTACTCACTCTAGCCTGGGCAACAAAGTGAGATTCTGTCTCAAAAAAATAATAATAATAAAATAAAATTATATCTCCATATATTATATGCAACAATGCATGTAAAATACTTAGAACAATGTCTCATACCAGTACATGCTATTATATATATTCATACATACAGATGCATAAATGGGTGTGTGTTTATATATACCCATTGCATATATTAATTCATTAATATAACTTGTTAATATTAATATATATGCAATGGATATTTCCAGAAAGACACAGAAGAACTCAGTAAGAGCAGAAGGGGAGGACGCCTGGACAAGTGGAGAACTGGGATTGATGAGAGGCTTTGCCGCCTACCCTGAAATGCATTACCAAGTCAAAACACATCACTATGTATGTATTTTAACGAGCTATTTATAATCTGCCAGGCAAGGAGACTTATGATGACAAATGAATACAGATGCTTTTTTCTGTCAAGCTTCCAGGAGGAGGGGGAGGGAGCCCAGCGCCGGCCAGGGCCACAGTCCCAGTTCACAAGTGAAAACAGTGGGATCAAAGACACACAGTTTGAGCCCTGGAAGGCCCAGGTCTGTTTGTCCCAGTGTCCACGCCCCGCGGGCGTGGGGGTGACTTAGTACCTGCTGCTGGGGTTCCGTGGGGCAGGACCACCTGTGGGGCAGCGGCAGGTCCGGTTAACCTCCCTGTGCCCTTTGGGGCCGCACACAGAGCCCAGAGCACAGGAGGCGTCCGTAAAAATATCCCATTTCGGGTAATCTAGGGAAAAGCTGGGCTTGCACCCCTGTGGTTTCTCTTTCTAAATTTGTAGTTAAAAGGTGTGGGCCTTGCACCTCAGGTAGAGGGAAAAAGAAGTGTAGGCGGGTTAAAACTCACAAAAAACGACTTCAGAGCTGGGTCCTGCAGGGGCGCATTCACGTTAGGTCGCCCCCTAGGGGATCCTGAGGGTAAAATGCAATCACCCTGACTGGACGAGGGAGGGTCGTCTTTCTTCCTTCCGTGCAGGGCCAAGCACCAGAGTGTGGCCAGGGGATGAGACGCACGAAAGTTGTCCCTGCTCTGTAGACACACTGACAGAGAAACGAAGTGCACACACCGGTTATTTTTGCATGTCAAAATGCACAGTGAGGCCGGGCGCGGTGGCTCACGCCTGTAACCTAGCACTCTGGGAGGCCGAGGCAGGAGGATTGCTCGAGGTCAGGAGTTCGAAACCAGCCTGAGCAAGAGCGAGACCTCGTCTCTACTAAAAGTAGAAAGAAACTAATTGGCCAACTAAAAATATTTATAGAAAAAATTAGCCGGGCATGGTGGCGCATACCTATAGTCCCAGCTACTCGGGAGGCTGAGGCAGGAGGATCGCTTGAGCCCAGGAGATTGAGGTTGCTGTGAGCTAGGCTGACACCACGGCACTCACTCTAGCCTGGGCAACAAAGTGAGACTCTGTCTCAAAAAAAAAAAAATGTACAGTGAGAACATCAAAAGAAAGCCCAGCACAATAGCATGTGCCTGTCGTCCTCACCACTCAGGAGGCTTGAGCCCAGGAGTTGGAGATCAGCCTGGGCAACATAGCAAGACCCTAACCCCCCCCCCCAAATTTTTAAACAGAATGATACGGGAGTCTGGGGGAGGGTGTGTTTTAGACTGAGTAGTCAGGGAAAGCCCTTTCGAGGGAAAGACATTTGAGTCTAAGTAAGGCTGAACAGTCCAGACACAGGAGAGGGCCTAGGGCAGGTGTCTCAGGAGAGAGGAACACTACAGGTGTGTTCATCCAAGGGCAATAAGGCCAATGTGGCTGAATTCGGAGTGATGGAGGAACTGCTGTAGGCAATGAGGCAGATAATGTAGTATTGTCTCAAGGATGGATCTGTAACCCAGGCAACGATGGCCCACGCTTGTAATCCTAGCACTCTGGGAGGCCAAGGCAGGAGGATCGCTCAAGGTCAGGAGTTCGAAACCAGCCTGAGCAAGAGCGAGACCCCATCTCTACTAAAATGAAAACAAATTAATTGGATAACTAAAAAAATATATAGAAAAAAATAGCCGGGCATGGTGGCGCATGCCTGTAGTCCCAGCTACTCAGGAGGCTGAAGCAGGAGGATTGCTTGAGCCCGGGAGATTGAGGTTGCTGTGAGCTAGGCTGATGCCACAGCGCTCTAGCTGGTGCAATAGAGTGAGACTCTGTCCCAAAAAAAAAAAAGAAAAAAGAAAGAAAGAAAACAAAGGATGGATCTGTAGAACGATGAAACAGAATGCCACAGATTTCAGAATCAGATACACTTGATTTGTGCACAAATTCGCACTGCATTTTGCAGTGGAGAAAGAATGGACCTTTTTTTTTTGGAATCTTGTTCAGTCCACAATCCTGACTTCACACCATATGTTGGATACATTTCCAGATGGTTCAGAGGTCTAACTGTGAAAGATAAAACAATAAATAGGCCGGGCGCGGTGGCTCACGCCTGTAATCTTACCACTCTGGGAGGCCGAGGCGGGCGGATTGCTCGAGGTCAGGAGTTCGAAACTAGCCTGAGCAAGAGCGAGACCACGTCTCTACTATAAATAGAAACAAATTAATTGGACAACTAAAAACATATTTAAAAAAATTAGCCGGGCATGGTGGCACATGCCTGTAGTTCCAGCTACTCGGGAGGCTGAGGCAGGAGGATCGCTTGAGCCCAGGAGTTTGAGGTTGCTGTGAGCTAGGCTGATGCCACAGCACTCACTCTAGCCTGGGCAACAAAGTGAGACTCTGTCTCATAAAAAAAAAAAAAAAAAGTGACTTCTGATAAGGGTTAGGAGACACTTTACGCACAAAGGAATTTTCGAGAGGGAGGGAAGGCCCCACGTTGCCTCTGCAGTGTGCTTACTGACCAGGATTTACCGCAAGCCCATGAAGATGAAGTGGACACCAGACATTTGAAAGAGTGTCTTCTAACCTAAGAAAAAGTCGAGAACTCAAAGAGTCACTTGTCGGACGCTGGGTGTGTGAAGATACCAGAGGAATGTAGACACTCAGAATACTGCTGACAGGAAAGTGCGGGTGGCAGCTGCCAGGAATAAATGACATCTCATGTCTAAATCCTTTGTACAGATTTTTCTAGGTTTTAGCATTGCTGAGTGAACGCATGTTTTGCCTACATGGGTGTACGTGCCCCACACCTTCCTTTTACACTTGTGCGGTTTTCAGACGTCTACATATATTGGTCACCTTTAACATTTTCTTTTCATTTTTAAATTTTAAACATTGAGGTATTGTGATATAATAAGAAATATAGATTTGATCTCTGCTCCCAGTTTCTGAGCTAGAGCCCTAGACCTTTGTAAGTGCCTGAGTGATACAGGCATCAGACACAGTGCTCCTAAATCCCTTGGAATTTCCTGGGTGATGGGGGCATCATTTGTTCCAATCATCTAACTCCTGGGGGCCTTCTGGACAGCCTCAGATTGGGGGCTGGTTGCCAGGGGAACCAATCATGTGATTAGCGGGTTAGAACTTTCAGCATCCCCCCCCCCATCTCTGGGGCTGATGGTTGAGTATATTCGTAATGACATCTAAGCAATGGGACCCTGAACGACAGGGTTTGGAGAGCTTCTGAGTTGCTGGTCACAGAGGTGCTGGTAAGGTGGCACATACCAGCTCCACACCCGTCTACCCAAGCCCAGGACCGTTGCAAACCTTGCCCTAAGTATCTTTTACTCTGGTTGTTCATTTGTATCCTTTTTTTTTTTTTTTTTTTTTTTGACACAGAGTCTCGCTTTGTTGCCCAGGCTACAGTGAGTGCCATGGCGTCAGCCTAGCTCACAGCAACCTCAATCTCCTGGGCTCAAGCGATCCTCTTGCCTCAGCCTCCCGAGTAGCTGGGACTACAGGTCAGCCTCCCGAATAGCTAGGACTACAGGCATGCACCACCATGCCCAGCTAATTTTTTGTATATATATTTTTAGTTGGTCAATTAATTTCTTTCTATTTTTAGTAGAGACGGGGTCTTGCTCAGGCTAGTTTCGAACTCCTGACCTCGAGCAATCCGCCTGCCTCCGCCTCCCAGAGTGCTAGGATTACAGGCGTGAGCCACCGCACCCGGCCCATTTGTATCCTTTAAAATAGCCTTTGTATGTAATCCTGCCTGGGCATGGTGGCTCATGCCTGTAATCCTAGCACTCTGGGAGGCCAAGGCGGGCGGATTGCTCGAGGTCAGGAGTTCAAAACCAGCCTGGGCAAGAGCGAGACCCCGTTGCTGTGAGCTAGGCTGATGCCACGGCATTCTAGCCCGGGTGACAGAGTGACACTCCGTCTGAAAAGAAAAAATCATAATTGTTCCCATTTATAAAGTACAGTGTGATGTTTTGATACATGCATACAATGTGGAATGGTTAAATCAAACTAATGAACATATCCACCACCTCACTTATCATATTTCGTGGTGAGACATTTGAAATTTACTCTCTTAGCAATTCCAAAATATACGATACATTACCATTGGCTGTCGTCACCCTGCTGTGCAATAGATCTCAAAACTTATTTCTCCTGTCTGTCTGAAACTTAGTACCTTTCCACCAACATCTCCCCATTCCCTCCTTCCCCCATGCCAACCCCCCAACCTCTGGTCACCCCTGCCCTACCCTCTGCTTAGATGAGTTTCGCTTTTTAAAACAGGACGTGAATCTGGACCCATGAATCTGGGTTCTGCATGCTGAGGTCTCCCTCTAGGGGGCCGTGGTGGAAAAAATGCATTTATTCTACAAGGAGATAAAGACATTCGCCATTCTTCACTCGGCAACTATTTGGTGACTATGTACGATGGTCCTAGGCACAGGGGAAGCGGCAGCGCCTGAGACAGATAGGGTCTCCTGAAGATCACACACTCTGGGGAGAGAACAGGCGACGAGCAGGCCCAGGCGTGAAGAAGATGCTCCCAGATATAAAAGGTGGATAAGTGAGGCCGTGGGGGAGGGGAAGGGGGGTGCCACTTCAGGCTGACCAGGCAGGCAGGGCCACCTGAGGTGGCAACTTCTTGCTTTCTTTTTATTTATTTATTTATTTATTTTTTGATACAGAGTCTCCCTTTGTTGCCCGGGCTAAAGTGAGTGCCCTGGCATCAGCCCAGCTCACAGCAACCTCAAACTCCTGGGCTTAAGCAATCCTCCTGCCTCAGCCTCCCGAGTAGCTGGGACTACAGGCATGCGCCACCATGCCCGGCTAATTTTTTATATATATATTAGTTGGCCAATTAATTTCTTTCTATTTATAGTAGAGACAGGGTCTCACTCTTGCTCAGGGTGGTTTCGAACTCCTGACCTTGAGCGATCCGCCCACCTCGGCCTCCCCAAGTGCTAGGATTACAGGCGTGAGCCACTGCGCCCAGCCTTTGCTTTCTTGACATAATACATTTTGCTTACCCAATTAGCCATGCTTTTTTTTTTTTTCAATTTCACAAATTAAAATTCTATCTATTCAGGGCATACGTGATATTTTGAGACGTGTATACATTGTGGAATGGCTAAATCAAGCTACTTAAAATACGCGTTGCCTCACGTACCTGTCTTTGTGTGCACGTGTGGTGAGAACACTTACAATCTACTGTCAGTGATTTTCAAGAACTCAATGACTTATTAACTGTGGTCACCCTGCTGTGCGTGGCTCTCAGAACTTCCCCTCCTGGTGTTACAGCTCTTTGAGAATTTCTCTAGCAGGTTTTCCCCATCCCCGCTGGAAGACCCCACCACCACTGCCACCAAAAAAAAGAAACATGCCCCTCCTGCCTATCTGAAATGTTGTTCCCTTTGACCAACGTCTCCCCTTCCCCATTCAGCCCCAGCCCACCAGCCTCTGGTAACGCCATTGGCCTGTCTACTTCAATGGGTTCAGTCTTTTTAGATTCCATCTATAAGTGAGATCTTGCGGTATTTGTCTTTGTGTCCGGCTTATTTCACTTAACATAATGTCCTCCAGGTGTGCCCACATTGTTCCAAATGACAGGATTTCCTTCTCTTTTTTCTGAGACAGAGTCTCACTGTGTTGTCCAGGCTAGAGTGCCGTGGCGTCAGCCTAGCTCACAGCAACCTCCGCCATGCCCAGCTAATTTTTTTCTATATATTTTTAGTTGGCCGATTATTTTCTATTTTTAGTAAATATGGGGTCTCGCTCTTGCTGAGGCTGGTTTCGAACTCCTGACCTTGAGCGATCCTCCCGCCTCGGCCTCCCAGAGTGCTAGAATTACAGGCGTGAGCTGCCACGCCTGGCCAGGATTTCCTTCTTTTTAAAGGCCGACTAGTATTCCATTGTATGTAGACACCACATTTTTTTTTTTTACCCATTTGTCTGTTGAGGGGCACTTGGGCTGATTCCACGCCTTGGCTATTGTCAACAGTGCCGCAGTGAACATGGGGGTGCGGATATCTCCTCCCCATACTGATTTCATTTCCTTTGGATGGATACCCAGCAGTGGGATTGCTGGATCATATGGTAGTTCTATTTTTAATTTTTTAAGGAAGCTGAGGTGGTAACATTTAAGCTGAGAACTGAAGATTGAGGAGGAGGAGGGGCCCGCTAAGATCCTAAGGACGCCTGGACATCCCGGCCAGGAGAGCCAGGGAAGGGCCCTGCGTGGCGGGACTCTACAGTGTGGGAAAGAGCCCGGCTCATGCGGGGTCAGAGAGGGGAGGATGGGCCTGGCGGCAGGACACGGAGCTGCCAGGCTGGCTAGCTCGCAGGAGCTGGATCATGGAAGGCATTTTGGGATGCGATAAAGACTCTGGCTTTTGTTCAAAGTGGAAAGGGAAGCAATTAGAGGCTTTTTAAATGGAAATGACATAATCTGGGTTCTGTTTTTCAAATGAATCTTGCTGGGTGGAGGAAGGATAGCAGAAGCTGAGCGTGAAGACAGGAAGTTAAGTGAGGAGGCCACAGCTGACAGGGCTGCTCTGGAAAGACGCTGGTGGCCCCCATGGGTGGAGGCAGGGAGGATGGAGGTGAGCTGGCCTTCACTCTGTGCCCTGTTACAGGCACTGAGATAGAGACGTGAATAAAATAAAGTCCCTGCCAGGCGAGGTGGCTCACGCCTGTAATCCTAGCGCTCTGGGAGGCTGAGGTGGGCGGATTGCTCGAGGTCAGGAGTTTGAAACCAGCCTGAGCAAGAGTGAGACCCGTCTCTACTATAAATAGAAAGAAATTAATTGGCCAACTAATATATATAGAAAAAATTAGCCGGGCATGGTGGCGCATGCCTGTAGTCCCAGCTACTTGGGAGGCTGAGGCAGGAGGATCACTTGAGCCCAGGAGTTTGAGGTTGCTGTGAGCTAGACTAATGCCATGGCACTCACTCTAGTCTGGGCAACAAAGTGAGACTCTGTCTCAAAATAAATAAATAAAGTCCCTGTCCTCACAGCGTTCCTATACTCTTAGGAAGATACATTTGAACACGTACACAGATCACATGACGTCATGTTCAAGGGTCAGTTGTATATACATACATGCAAGGAACTACAGTCTTGTTGGTGGGTGTTAGTATTAAGGGGAGCCCCTAAAATTCATATTTTGAAACTTAATCTTCAATGCAATAGTATTAGGAGGTGACGCCTTTGGGGAGATGATTAGATCATGAGGGTAGAGCCCCCATGGATGTGATTAGTGGCCTTATCAAAGAGACCCCAGAGAGCTAGCTAGTCCCTTCCACCATGTAAGGACACAGCAAGAAGTCCCCACCTATGAAGAATGGGCCCTCACCAGACACTAAATCTACCAGAGCCTTGATCTTGGACCTCCCAGTCTCCAGAACTGTGATAAATAAACTCTTGTTGTCTCTAGCAGCCCAAACGGACTAAGACAGGAAGATTATAGACTTACACTGTGAAGGACAAATCCATTTGGGATTTACATTCCCTCATGCTTAGTGTTCTTCAGCTGTGACGCAAACCGCTGCCTGTACAGAGGCCACCTGGGCCCCTCTGCATTGCCCACGTGGGACCTGAGAGGAAGAGGAACCAACACAAACGTGTTGCCTACGCAGACTGCTGCACTGTGAGTAATAAAATCCTTTGTTTTAGGCCAGGTGCAGTAGCTCATGCCTGTAATCCTAGCACTCTTGGAGGCCGAGGCGGGAGGATCGCTCCAGGTCAGTAGTTCGAAACCAGCCTGAGCGAGAGCGAGACCCTGTCTCTACTAAAAATAGAAAGAAATTAATTGGCCAACTAAAAATATATGGAAAAAATTAGCCGGGCATGGTGGTGCATGCCTGAAATCACAGCTACTTGGGAGGCTGAGGCAGGAGGATCGCTTGAGCCCAGGAGTTTGAGGTTGCTGTGAGCTAGGCTGACGCCATGGCACTCACTCTAGCCTGGGCAACAAAGCGAAACTCTGTCTCAAAAAAAAAAAAAGTCGCTATGGCGGGGGCAGGCAGAGACTGCCTTGGTGAGGAAGAAGGGCTCGAGTGAGACGCTTCTGGAAGGCCAGTGAGTACATCCAGAAGATCTGGACTAAGGGATTCTGGGAGGCAGATGAATTCGTTTGGGAGTTTGGCTTCCCACACTTGGAGCGGTTGCTCATCCACGAGTCATGGTTAATAGGACGATGACAAACAGGGTTAATTGTGTTCGTTTCTGTCCACCTCCACTAAACGTGGAGTTCCAGCCAGATAAGGGCTAAAGAGTTTTCATCCTCTGTCCTCGGAGCCTAACAGAGAGCTCGGGACACGGTCAGGACGAGGAAAGGGAGGGTTGAGAGATTAGATGGTAATGACTAGAAATCGTTATTGTTTTCAGCTATTCCAATTTGGGGAGTTTGTGACTTGGCAACAGGTAGGAGTGTTCTTGGGTGGGTTGCTTCACCTCTCTACTTCCTCATTTATAGACGGAAAGTGACAATGACATACGCCGCAGAGGGCTACTGGATGATGAAATGATTGAATGCATGTAACAGGCTTAGATCATTGCCTAACACGTAGTAAATGCTCAGTAGGCCGGGCGCGGTGGCTCACGCCTGTAATCCTAGCACTCTGGGAGGCAGAGGCAGGAGGATCGCTCAAGGTCAGGAGTTCGAAACCAGCCTGAGCAAGAGTGAGACCCCCGTCTCTATTATAAATAGAAAGAAATTAATTGGCCATCTGATATATATAGAAAAAATTAGCTGGGCATGGTGGTGCATGCCTGTAGTCCCAGCTACTTGGGAGGCTGAGGCAGGAGGATCGCTTGAGCCCAGGAGTTTGAGGTTGCTGTGAGCGAGGCTGACGCCAGGGCACTCACTCTAGCCTGGGCAATTAAGCGAGACTCTGTCTCAAAAAAAAAAAAAAGAAAAAAGAAATGCTCAGTAAATGTTAGCTGTGTGATTATTCAGGCTTGCTGCATGCGAGACCTGCCAGGCAAGGACAGTCTCCAACATAAGTATATTTCTAGCTGTCATCTCAGGGCTCATTAATTCTGCAAAAATAAGAAATAAGGACAATAAGCACTATCTTTGAACAAAATTGTAATTGAAACCTGAGGCCCCAAGTTTTAACTTGCAGTTAATGAGAAAACCTTAGGGCGAACATTTTAAAGGTAATAATTACTGAAATTTCTCAAAATTTGGCAGAAGACAAATTTACAATTCAAGAATGTCAGCAAAGAAAAAGCTGTATAAATGCAAATAAAACCGCACCTAGACATACTGTAGTCCAACTACTGAAGAAACCAAAAATTTAAAAATCTTGAAAGCAAGCCAGGCAAGATAATACATTATCTACCAGGAACAACAATTTATTTCTGACTTCTCATGAGAAGCAATACAGTTCCTGGGACAATATCTTTCAAGTCCTAAAAAGGTAAAAAAAAAAAAAAAAAAAATCCAGAATTCTAGATCCAGCAAAATATTCTTCAAGACTAATGGTAAAATAAAGACATTTCAAATAAATAGAATTTGACACCATTATACCTGCACTACAAAAAATGTTAAAGGAAATTCTTCACACTGAAAGAAAATGAAGGCCCGGCGAGGTGGCTCAAGCCTGTAATCCTAGCACTCTGGGAGGCCCAGGTGGGTGGATCATTTGAACTCAGGAGTTCGAGACCAGCCTGAGCAAGAGTGAGATGCTGTCTCTACCAAAAATACAAAGAAGTTAATTGGACAGCTAAAAATATATATAGAAAAAATTAGCCGGGTATCGTGTTACATGCCTGTAGTCCCAGCTACTCGGGAGGCTGAGGCAGGAGGATTGCTTGAGCCCAGGAGACTGAGGTTGCTGTGAGCAAGGCTGATGCCACGGCACTCTAGCCTGAGAAACAGAGTGAAACTCTGTGTCAAAAAAAGAAAGAAAATGATTCTAGGTGATAACTTAGATCTTGAAGAAGAAATGAAAAGCATTGAAAATGGTCTGTTTTTTTCCTATTAATGTCTTTAAAGTACTATTCCATACATGAAATACCATTTAAATACTTAGGAAAAATAAGCAATTAATTTAATTACTAGATAATAATACCATTTCATATATTACAGGTTGATCATCCCTAATCCCAAAATCTGAAATCCAAAATGCTCTGAAGTCCAATATTTTTAAGCACAAACATGACACCACAAAGGGGAAATTCCACACAAAATTACTTAACACAAGCTTTGTTTCATGCATGAAATTACTCAAAATATTGTATAAAATTACCTTCAGGCTATGTGTGTAAGTTGCATAGGAAACGTAAATGGATTTCATGTTTAGACTTGGGTTCTATCCCTAAGATATCGCAGCTACTCAGGAGGCTGAGGCAGGAGGATCGCTTGAGCCAGGAGTTTGAGGTTGCTGTGAGCTATGATGACATCACTGCACCCTACCCCTGGCAATGGAGCTAGACCCTGTCTCAAAAAAAAAAAAAAAAATTAGTGTGAGCACTGGGTTAGTCATTAGTCTTTTTTCTTTTCTTTTCTTTTTTTTTGAGATAGAGTCTCACTTTGTTGCCCAGGCTAGAGTGAGTGCCGTGGCGTCAGCCTAGCTCACAGCAACCTCAAACTCCTGGGCTCAAGCAATCCTCCTGCTTCAGCCTCCCAAGTAGCTGGGACTACAGGCATGCGCCACCATCCCCGACTAATTTTTTCTATATATATTAGTTGGCCAATTAATTTGTTTCTATTTTTAGTAGAGACGGGGTCTCGCTCTTGCTCAGGCTGGTTTCGAACTCCTGACCTCGAGCAATCCTCCTGCCTCGGCCTCCCAGAGTGCTAGGATTACAGGCGTGAGCCACCGCGCCCGGCCCAGTCATTAGTCTTTGTGTACATAGTTAAGAAAAAGGTTAGCAAATATGATGTTTATATACCAAATGTCCTGAAATGAGGGTCAGATATGTATTTATTCCATAACTTGCCATTATAGAAGACCATATTTTTTTAACATTTAGAGGTTTGTTTTAATAATTCCAAGGATTATGAACTTGAATGCTTGCAACTATGATAGTTATGGACTGCTATGTTTATTAGAATTATTTTATGAAAAAGCCTTCTGATTAAAAGCTGTAAGCTATGTTTGTAAAAAGGAAGGTGAGTTTGCTGAACACATTTATGGTAATTAACTACTGGCTGTGATTTAGCTGATATAGTTTTTTTTTAAACATCAAAACCTCTGAAAATTTTAATAACAGCAAATCAATACTTTAAAAAAAAAACAAACCTTGTGGCCAGGTGCAGTAGCTCACGCCTATAATCCTAGCTCTCTGGGAGGCCAAGGCGGGCGGATCTTTGGGCTCAGGAGTTTGAGACCAACCTGAGCAAGAGCAAGACCTCATCTCTACTATAAATAAAAAGAAATTAATTGGCCAACTAAAAATATATAGAAAAAAATTAGCTGGGCATGGTGGCACATGCCTGTCGTCCCAGCTACTCGGGAGGCTGAGGCGGGAGGATCGCTTGAGCCCAGGAATTTGAGGTTGCTGTGAGCTAGGCTGACGCCACGGCACTCTAGCCCGGGCAACAAAGTGAGACTCTGTCTTAAAAACAAAACAAAACAAAAACCTTGTTATTCTAACATAGGAGACCAACTTTAAAAAAAAAAAATTTTTATGAGTTTATTTGTAATATCAAAGGTCAATCTTTGGAGAGATTAATCCCTTTTAATTATAGTCAACTTGATCACATGGAAAATTTCTTTCATAAATTCCCTTAGCTGATGTAGTTTTAAGTATCTCCACCTGCATAGAAGACTACATAGATTATTTTAGAATTTGGAACAAATATAAAGTCATTCCTCCTTGCAAAGTTATTCTATGCATAAAATAAATAAAGAACCCTAGCAGATTAAGTTTAGAACTGTGATTCTCAAGTGGGGACAGTTTTGCCCATTGTTTTAAAATATAGGTTGTCAAGGACAGTACACATAACCTAAACATTCGTGCCCCCATAATATGCTGAAATAAAAAAATTTTAAAAATAATAAAATAAAATATAGGTTGTATTATTCTTTAATTATTGTGAGGCCAACAGGTCAGGAGACCATTACCATTGATAAGGTAGTTTGTTATACTCATGGGCCCCAAGAGGAGGAGGCACACCATGCCAAGGTGGGGGTGGGCTGGGCTGGGGGGCACCCCCTCTGTGCTCAGGAGGGGGATGGGGGCAAGAAAAGACATGGGCAAGAGCCTCTTGCCTGTAATCCTAGCACTCTGGGAGGCCCAGGCAGGCGGATCGCTCAAGGTCAGGAGTTTGAAACCAGCCTGAGCAAGAGCAAGAGCCCGTCTCTACTATAAATAGAAAGAAATTAATTGGACAACTAATATATATAGAAAAACTTAGCTAGGCATGGTGGCGCATGCCTTAGTCCCAGCTATTTGGGAGGCTGAGGCAGGATTGCTTGAGCCCAGGAGATTGAGGCTGCTGTGAGCTAGGCTGACGCCACGGCACTCACTCTAGCCTGGGCAACAGAGTGAGACTCTGTCTCAAAAAAAAAAAAAAAAGTACAGACTAAGAAGACATAATTAAAACAGCCCCCTGCCCCGCCCAGGGGACAGTTGTAATGCTTTGAGACGTCTTTGGTGGGCCGGCTGGGGGAGGGACAATAGCATTGCTGGCATCTAGTGGGTAGTGAGGTCCAGGGTGCTGCCAGCGTCCTGTAACCCATAGGACAGCCCCCCATGACAAAGAATGACCCAACCCCAAACGTCAATAGCACCATGGTGGAGAAACCCTGGTTTCTTTTTCCACAATTGATTTGTTAAATAGTTTCTAAATACAGGAGACCTTCCTCGATACCTCCCGCGCCGGAATGTGCTAGCTGATAGGAACTGCACCGCTGGGCCCTGCCTCGATCATCTGATCGCGGCCTGACTCAAGACCCAGATGTTCCAAACGCACAAAAGCTGCAGAGAGCGGAATGAAGCGAAGGCTCTACACATGCCAGCTGTTTGTGTTCCCTTTCCCGAGCCTTTGATTTAATGGAAAGTCATGAGTACTTGTTTTGCTCTGCGAAGTATAAATGGCATCTTTTGTGTGCTCCTGGCTCCTGCCTGAATCAGCCTTCACTACATATTTGTCCATCAAGTCACATGTGCATGTGTGCATGGATATGCGCTCACTGTGTACCAGCACTCAACGAACAAATGCTTTAGTGGGTGAATGAAGGAAACAGCGAATGTATCTTCAAGGAATAATGAATATATTTGGAGAGATGTGTTGGGCGCGGTGGCTCACATTTGTAATCCTAGCACTCTGGGAGGCCAAGGAGGGTGGATCGCTCGAGGTCAGGAGTTCGAAACCAGCCTGAGCAAGAGCGAGACCCCGTCTCTACTATAAATAGAAAGAAATTAATTGGCTAACTAAAAATATATATAGAAAAAAGAATTAGCCGGGCATGGTGACACATGCCTGTAGTCCCAGCTACTCGGGAGGCTGAGGCAGAAGGATCGCTTGAGCCCAGGAGTTTGAGGTTGCTGTGAGCCAGGCTGATGCCATGACACTCTAGCCCAGGCAACAGAGTGAGATTCTGTCTCAAAAAAAAAAAAAAAAAAAAAAAAAAAAAGGCCGGGCGTGGTGGCTCACCCCTGTAAACCTAGCTCTCTGGGAGGCCGAGGCGGGCGGATTGCTCGAAGTCAGGAGTTCGAAACCAGCCTGAGCAAGAGCAAGACCCCGTCTCTACTATAAATAGAAAGAAATTAATTCACCAACTAATATATATAGAAAAAATGATCCGGGCATGGTGGCGCATGCCTGTAGTCCCAGCTACTTGGGAGGCTGAGGCAGAAGGATTGCTTGAGCCAGGAGTTTGAGGTTGCTGTGAGCTAGGCTGACGCCATGGCATTCACTCTAGCCTAGGCAACAAAGTGAGACTCTGTCTCAAAAAAAAAAAAAAAAAAACATTACCTTCACTACTATTTTTTATTTTATTTTATTTTTAGAAACAGGATCTGGGTCTGTGATCCCGGCTGGAGTGCACTGGTATGATCATAGCTCACTGTAACCTCAAACTCCTGGGCTTAGGCAATCCTCCCACCTCGGCCTCCCAGAGTGCTTGGATTACCAGCATGAGCCACCATGCCCTGTCTTCTCTACTATTTAACAATGGAGAAAATTTTTTCCATTGTGTGGTAGAGAGAAGAACTTTTTGCTTTTTACCTGTTTGCCTCACTTTACGTAGAGAGAGAAAAATTTCTATTTTCTTTGAGACAGAGTCTCACTTTGTTCCCCAGGCTAGAGTGAGTGCCGTGGCGTCAGCCTAGCTCACAGCAACCTCAAACTCCTGGGCTCAAGCAATCCTCCTGCCTCAGCCTCCCGAGTAGCTGGGACTACAGGCATGCGCTACCATGCCCGGCTAATTTTTTCTTTTTTTAGTAGAGACAGGGTCTCGCTCTTGCTCAGGCTGGTTTTGAACTCCTGACCTTGAGCAATCTGCTCGCCTTGGCCTCCCAGAGTGCTAGGATTACAGGCGTGAGCCACCGCGCCTGGCCAAAAACTTCTATTTTTGATTATCACCTTTGAGAAAATCTATTAAGATCCCACTGATCTGCCATAAGGTTTTTCACTTTTCATAGAACCAAGAATTCAAGTGGAAGGAATTCAGCTTTCAATGACTTGGCATATTCATTCATGAAATGTTCTTTGCACATCGACAGTTTGATTGGCACTCTTTCGGGTGCTTGTGATCTGGGGAGCCAGAGTGGATGAGACCCCCTAGCACGTTTATCATGTACTATAGACTCTGTGTTGCTTCTCTAAAGGGGTCTCCAGTATAGACAGCTGCTCCTTTCTTGCTAGCTGACTCCAAATGTGATATCTCCATCTAAAAAACAAATAAAGAAAAAAATCCCCTCACGCCTGTAATCCTAGCACTCTGGGAGGCCAAGGCGGGCAGGTTGTTCAAGGTCAGGAGTTCAAAACCAGCCTGAGCGAGACTCAATCTCTACTAACAATAGAAAGAAATTAATTGACCAACTAAAAATATATATAGAAAAAATTAGCCGGGCATGGTGGCGCATGCCTGTAGTCCCAGCCACTTGGGAGGCTGAGGTAGGAGGATCGCTTGAGCCCAGGAGTTTGAGGTTGCTGTGAGCTAGGCTGACACCACGACACTCACTCTAGCCTGGGCAACAAAGTGAGACTCTGTCTCAGAAAAACCCAAAAAAACCGAAGGACATGTAGGAAAATTTTAATATCTTTCTCTCCCATCGTTAGGTTCATGGCTGAGGCCCCTATAACAAAAGACAGATTAATAAGACAAAAGCATAACAAATGTATTTAATGTTAGTCTTATGTGACAAAGAGCATTCAGAAACAAAGGCTTACAGAAACAGGGAAACCTGTGTACTTTTATGCTAAGTTTGGTGAAGAAACGGATAGCTGTAGAGTGATATAATTGGACAAAGGGCTATGATCTAATGGTAATACCTGGAGGGGGCCAGGTGCAGTGGCTATGCCTGTAACGCCAGCACTCTGGGAGGCTGAGGTAGGAGGTTCGCTTGAGCCCAGGAGTTCAAGACCAGCCTGGGCAGCATAGTGAGACCTCATCTCTACAAAAATATACACTAGCTGGGCATCATGGTACACGTCTGTAGTCCCAGGTACTTGGGAGGCTGAGGCAGGAGGGCCACTTGAACCCAGGAGTTTGAGGTTACAGTGAGCTCTGTTCAGGCCATTGCACTCCAGCCTTGGTGACTCACAGCAAGACCTGGTCTCAAATAAATAAATAAACACACGGGAGTGAACTTAGCAAGGCCTGTTAGTTCAGATTTTTCTCTGTGTCCCTGTCTCTTCAGAGATAAAGATCTTCCAGTTGTAGGGTGAGCACATTTCACATGAGGGTCACAGGACCTACTTCTGAGGAAGGTTTCTAGGTTTTATGACTTGCTGCAGGGAAGAAGGGTGGGAGAAGGTAAGAGCCCTTCCTGCTTCTTCCGTTTTCTCAAATGCCAAGGTACTTTGGGGGTACTGAGTCCTGAACCCCGTCAGAGACAAAACCTATTCCTTTCTCTACCCCTGAGTAACTTTTGGATAATTAGTCTCAAGGTAGCATCAGGCAGGATTTGATACTGACCTTAACTAGAAAACAGAATGGACCCCTCACTCAGCTACTGTTTTCTCCTCTCTCTCTCCCTCCCCTCCTTCTCCTTTCCCTCCTTCCTTTCCACCTTCTTTCCTTCCTTCCTTCTTAGTGAAAGAAGTTGACAGCTTGTTATGCCTTTAAATGTCCATTTTAGGCCGGGCGCGGTGGCTCACACCTGTAATCCTAGCACTCTGGGAGGCCGAGGCGGGAGGATTGCTCAAGGTCAAGAGTTAAAATCCAGCCTGAGCAAGAGCGAGACCCCATCTCTACTAAAAATAGAAGCAAATTAATTGGCCAACTAAAAATATATAGAAAAAATTAGCCGGGCATGGTGGCGCATGCCTGTAGTCCCAGCTACTCAGGAGGCTGAGGCAGGAGGATTGCTTGAGCCCAGGAGTTTGAGGTTGCTGTGAGCTAGGCTGATGCCATGGCACTCTAGCGCGGGCAACAAAGACTCTGTCTCAAAAAAAAAAAAGTCCATTTTATCCAGTGGCATTAAAAGCATCTTTGGTGTCTTGGTCAGAGCTGAATCACCTAGTAGAATCACCTCTGCAAATGATTGCTGAATAAAGGTGTCCTAAAATCAGAATCACTGTTAAGGATCTTAATACCTGAGACCATATTTCTTTCTTTCTTTCTTTTTTTTTTTTTTTTTTTTGAGACAGAGTCTCACTCTGTTGCCCAGGCTAGAGTGAGTGCCGTGGCGTCAGCCTAGCTCACAGCAACCTCAAACTCCTGGGCTCAAGCGATCCTCCTGTCTTAGCCTCTTGAGTAGCTGGGACTATGGGCATGTGCCACCATGCTTGGCTAATACTTTTTTTATATATTTTTAGTTGGCCAATTAATTTCTTTGTATTTTTAGTAGAGATGGGGTCTCGCTCTTGCTCAGGCTGGTTTCGAACTCCTGACCTCGAGCAATCTGCCCACCTCGGCCTTACAGAGTGCTAGGGTTACAGGCATGAGCCACCACACCCGACCACTGAGAACATATTAATTTCGAAAGCTGCCAGGTGACCTTATGACCTGGCTTTATCCTAACAGGCTTTATTATTATTATTATTATTATTATTATTATTTTAGCATATTATGGGGGTACAAGTGTTAAGGTTATATATATTGCCCATGCCCCTACTCCACCGATCCTAACAGGCTTTTAACAGTTAAGAGATCTTTACCTTTCCCCTAAGGGAACAATGGCAATCTTTCACTTGCCTTTCTTAGTCATTTATTAAGTTACCAGAACTTCCCCACTTTGCTTTGTGACAATTTAAGTCATTGTTAATTGAGATTATTTCTTTTTACTCTCAGTTCCTCAACTTTACTCAGTGGTGAGTCATTTAAAAGTTAATGGGGGCAGGGCGGGGTGGCTCACCTGTTATCCTAGCATTCGGGGAGGCCCAGGCGGGCAGATCATTTGAGCTCAGGAGTTTGAGACCAACCTGAGCAAGAGGGAGATGCGGTCTCTACTAAAAATGGAAAGATAGACCAGCAGTTACTTGTTAAAAATAAAATAAAATAAAATAAAAATGGAAAGAAATTAATTGACCAACTAAAAATATATAGAAAGAATTAGCCAGGCATGGTGGCGCATGCCTGTAGTCCCAGCTACTCGGGAGGCTGAAGCAGGAGGATCGCTTAAGCCCAGGAGTTTGAGGTTGCTGTGAGCTAGGCTGACGCCACGGCACTCACTCTAGCCTGGGCAACACAGTGAGACTCTGTCTCAAAAAAAAAAAAAAAAAGTTAATGAGGGCCCAGCGAGGTGGCTCATACCTATAAGCCTAGCACTCTGGGAAGCCGAGGCGGGCAGATCGCTCAAGTTCAGGAGTTTGAAACCAGCCTGAGCAAGAGCAAGACAAATGAAAAGAAAAATTAGCTGGACAACTAAAAATATATACATAAAAATCAGCCGGGCATGGTGGCGCATGCCTGTAGTCCCAGCTACTCGGGAACTGAGGCAGGAGGATTGCTTGAGCCCAGGAGTTTGAGGTTGCTGTGAGCTGGGCTGACGTCATGGCACTCACTCTAGCCCGGGAAACAGAGTGACACTCTGTCTCAAAAAACAAAACAAAACAAAACAAAAAACCATTAACGGGGCAACACTTTACTTCCTTTTGTAAAAAGCTTGTTTCCTTTCCCCTTTCCTGTATCTCAGCGCCCTCTACTGGTGCTTCTAGTCCTCTGCAGTCACGGCCAGTCCTTGCCGGCCCTCTGAGACAGAGGTTAGAGGTCAGTCTATAAAACTCGAATAGGGGCACTCTTCATCGTCTCACAAGAAAATAATTTCAATTTTGATTATCACCATACTGGAAACCCCCAATTGTAAATTCTTTTGCACTAATTGACTGCTGGGCAATTAGTCTTAAGATTAAAATTGTTTATGATTTTCTATTGTCGTTAATAATTAGGCAGAAAGAAATCACTTGGCCAGGCAGAGCTATGTAACTTGAGCCGCAGTTTGCTCATATTAATTAATTTTCTTAAGTATATTCATGTGCAGGGCCTAAGTATAGCTAGTTCTCTGTATATAAAACTACATACTGTCTATAGCAGGGGTCCTCAAACTTTTTAAACAGGGGGCCAGTCCACTGTCCCTCAGACCGTTGGAGAGTGCGGGCACATTCCACACATGCGCACTGCGGGCCCAGGACGAGTCGGCTGCTAAGCAGGACAGGCTGCAAAAACACTCAGCAGGCAGGACAAATGTCCTCTGCGGGCCACATGTGGCCTGAAGGCCATAGTTTGAGGACGCCTGGTCTATAGACCAGTAATGTTGTTCCTTAAACTAGTGGGATTGGAGAGTTATTTTGCAGAAATCATGTCTCTTCTTGTCAGTAAAACCAGGGCACCATTTATTTGAAGCCTGAATCAAAAACATACTATCTGCTGGGCGTGGTGGCTCACGCCTGTAATCCTAGCACTCTGGGAGGCCAAAGCGGGAGGACTGCTTGAACTCAGGAGTTCGAGACCAGCCTGAGCAAGAGAGAGACCCCGTCTCTACTATATATAGAAAGAAATTAGCCAAAACAACTAAAAATAGAAAAAATTAGTTGGGCATGGTGGCGCGTGCCTATAGACCTAGCCACCCGGGAGGCTGAGGCAGGAGGATTGCTTGAGCCCAGGAGTTTGAGGTTGCTGTGAGCTAGGCTGACGCCACGGCACTCACTCTAGCCCAGGCAACAGAGTGAGACTTTATCTTAGAAAAAAAAAGTTTCAAAAACGTTTCTGGGTCCCTGAGGGCTGACCCATGTCTCACTCAAGACGCCCTGCGGGTAGGAAGTACTGGGGAGCTGAGGGGGACAGTATGCTGCACCTTTCCATCTGGGGTGTGGCCGCATCTCGGAACAACAGTGGTCTCTGCAGACCAAGAGCGCCTTCTTACCTTCTCATGTTTGCTCCTTCCTTCTTCCCTAATGGTCTGTCTCTGGTCTCTAATCTCTATTTCTGACTTTCTCTGTGCCTCTCTGCCTCTCATGTTTCTTGCCTTCTCTGTCTTCTATCTCCATCTTTCTTTCCTTTTTTTTTTTTTTTGAGACAGAGTCTCACTTTGTTGCCCAGGCTAGAGTGAGTGCCATGGCGTCAGCCTAGCTCACAGCAACCTCAAACTCCTGGGCTCAGGCGATCCTCCTGCCTCAGCCTCCCAAGTAGCTGGGACTACAGACATGCACCACCATGCCCGGCTAATTTTTTTTATATATATATATCAGTTGGCCAATTAATTTCTTTCTATTTATAGTAGAGACGGGTCTCGCTCTTGCTCAGGCTGGTTTCGAACTCCTGACCTTGAGCAATCCGCCCGCCTCAGCCTCCCAGAGTGCTAGGATTACAGGGGTGAGCCACCACGCCCGCCCTATCTCTGTCTTTCTATCCTTTTGTCTCTAGCTCTCCGGCTCTTCCTTGCTGTCTCTCCTCTGCCTCCCTCCCCCGGTCTCCCAGTCTCCACCTTTGTGTTCCCCGCTGCTCTCTTTTCTTTCCTGTCCCTTTGTCTGTCCTTGTGTCTCTGTCTCTTGTCCTCCCTGGTGCCTCTCCTTGTGTCTGTCACTGGGGCTGGTTGGTTGATCACCTCCTTTTGTCCCTGTGTCACACATATGCCTCCGGGAACATTCCAGAATCAGAGTTTTGACCCATCATAATAAAGGAGGTGTGTAAATTCCAGATAAAACCGCTGCTGTTCTGTGGATGCCCTTCAGGAGGCCGGGGCAGCACAGGAGGAAACCACCGAAGAGTAGAAGAAGGAGCTGAGTTTGGGGGAGCCCTCCTGGTTCTAATGGAAACGGAACAGCACTGGGGGTGGGAGGGCGGCGTGTCGATTCCTTCCTTGGGTGGTGTTTGAAGCCATGGGATTCCCTCCACCCTTCTGGCCTGGAGAGCCGGGCAGGCCACCTGGTTACCTGCAAGTTCAGGGTCACGGCAAAGCTCCACTTGCAGATTTGGATGATAAATATTTAGCTGAGCCAGGCACAGCGGTTCACACCTGTAATCCTAGCACTCTGGGAGGCCGAGGCAGGAGGATCTCTTGAACTCAGGAGTTTGAGACCAGCCTGAGCAAGAGTGGGACCCCGTCTCTACTAAAAATAGAAAAATAGTTAGCCAGGTGTGGTGAGCACACCTGTATTCCCAGCTACTTGGGAGGCTGAGGAAGGAGGATGACCTGAGTCCAGATGTTTGAGGTTTTCGTGAGTTATGATTGCACCATTGCACTGCAGCCTGGGTAACTTACAAAGCCAGACCCTGAGTCTAAAAGAATAAAAATACAGTGTTGGATTTGGCTTCTCAGTATTTTGTGGAGAGTTTTTTACATCTGTATTCATAAGGGATGTCAGTCTGTATTTTTCTTTTCTTGTGATATCCTTGTATCAGTCTAATACTGGCCCCACTGGTGTGGGCGGGCACCATCCAGTCCACTGAGGGCCCGGATAGAACAAAATAGCAGAAGAAGGGAAAATTTGCTCTCTCTCTCTCTTTTCGAGCTGGGAAATCCACCTTTTCCTGCCCTTGGACATCAGAGCTCCAGGTTCCCAGGCCTTTGCACTTGGCCTGACCAACACCACTGGCTTTCCTGGCTCTGCAGCTTCCAGAGGGCAGATGGTGTGATCTGGGGGGCTCTAAATCTCTCTCTTTCTCGTTCTCTGTGTGTGCACGAATGTGTTTCCTATTGGCTCCATTTCTATGGAGGACTCGGTAACTAATACAGGGGGAGATGACTGGTCTAGGAAGGTAAAAACATAATAAATTTTTTTTATTTTTGGGACAGAGTCTCACTCTGTTGCCCAGGCTAGAGTGCCATGGCATCAGCCTAGCTCACAGCAACCTCCAACTCCTGGGCTCAAGCGATCCTCCTGCCTCAGCCTCGCAAGTGGCTGGGACTACAGGCACGCGCCACCATGCCTGGCTAATTTTTTTCTATATATTTTTAGTTGGCCAATTAATTTCTTTCTATTTTTAGTAGAGACGGGGTCTTGCTCTTGATCAGGCTGGTCTCGAACTCCTGAGCTCAAACAATTCTCCCGCCTGGGCCTCCCAGAGTGCTAGGATTACAGGCGTGAGCCACAGCACCTGGCCCATAATAAAAATTTTAAGTGCCACCCACTTCTCCCTGATGCTAAGTTTTCATATCGTCATCCGAATCTTCCCGACTGATCAGGACAGAGTAGTGGAGCCTGGTGGCAGGGTTGGGGGAGGGGTGGCGGTCTGGACTCTGTTCGACTGTTCCCAAAACCCTTGGGGGAGAGGAGGGCCAGGGCGGGCGCTTCCTGCCAGGGTCTGTGGTCAGAGTGAGGACACAGCTCACAGGGGAGGAAGTTTCTCAACCCCGAGCTCAGGCCTCAGGGACGGGGACTGTGATGGCGTCAGAGTGGAGCCCTGGGCTGCAGCCCACAGCTGTGGGGGTGGTGGGATGGGCAGCAGGTGACTTTGCTTCTTTGGGCCTCAGCCTACCCCTCTTTCAAATGGGACGTCTGGGCTGGTGGCTGTGTGACTACCCTTCCAGCTGATAAGGGTTTTAAGCCGCTTCAAGTGTGGAGCCAGACAGGGCTGGGTTTGAAGGTCGTCTCCATCATTTTCCAGCCCTGCCGTGTAGGTCAGACTCTCGGGGCCTCCCTGTGAGCCTCAGTTTCCCTGTTCGTGTGTTGGGAATGACGATTCCCATTTTCTGGCCAGTTGGCGGTGAGCTGCGCATGCCGGTGGCAGGGACGGTAATGGCGTGTGGCACTGGCTGTGCTCTCCATGTTATAGCAGGGTGCATGGAAACCTTAGGTGCGACCTCTCACGGGGCAGCCTCTGGTCCCATTCAGCGCCAGCTAAAGACAGCATCCCCTGCAAAAGCAAATCCATCTTCACAACATGTTAGTGAGTCGTGTAGATTGTACTGATGATGGGTTTGATTGGGGTAGAAGAGAGTTTTCAACATGCACCATATAGTAAAATGATTTCAGTTCCCATTAGTCACCTCCATAAACCCACCAAATGTTTCTCCAGGTAACTAACACCTTCTATTTCTTTTTTTTCTACCTTTCGCCACATGGCTTTTTTATTCTGAATAAATGCCTTTTTTATTCTGAATGATTTAGCTCTACCTACAAACATGCACACATCCCATTGTAAAATTTCTCCAGTTAGCAGGCCTCGTACTCAAGGGACTTTTTCAAATATTTTCTCAAAAGAAACAAGTCTATTCTAGGATGGCAAAGGGGAATTCTGCTGGTAGAAAAATAATCATTTTTCTGTGCCTTTACAGCATTAACCTAGAGAAGTGTTTCTCAGCAGAATCACCCAGGAAGCTTTATAAAAATATGTATTTAAGCTGGGCGCAAGGGCATACAGCCGTATTCCCAGCAACTTGGGAAGCTGAGGAGGGAGGGTCGTTTGACCTCAGGAGTTCAGGCCCAGCCTGTACAACATAGAGAGACAGGTGTTTGTTTGTTTGTTTGTTTGTTTGTTTGTTTGTTTGTTTGTTTGTGACAGAGTCTCACTCTGTTGCCCCGGCTACAGTGCCATGGCGTCAGCCTAGCTCACAGCAACCTCAAACTCCTGGGCTCAAGCAATCCTCCCGCCTCAGCCTCCCGAGTAGCTGGGACTACAGGCATGCGCCACCATGCCCGGATCATTTTTTCTATATATATTAGTTGGCCAATTCATTTCTTTCTATTTTTAGTAGAGACGGGGTCTCGCTCTTGCTCAGGCTGGTTTCAACTCCTGACCTCGAGCAATCCTCCTGCCTCAGCCTCCCAGAGTGCTAGGGTTGCAGGCGTGAGCCACTGCGCCCGGCCTCAACACACTTTTGAAGGGTGATAAATGCCTGTTCTCAGGCCTCCTTTGCCTATTAGGACTCTGTTGCAGCCCTGCTTTTTCTGTGTGTTGCTAGAAATGAAACTCAGCACCTCTTTGAATATCTCGAGGGAAATCCACTCACACACAAATACCCTGAGGACGGCAGGCTCTGGTGAAGATTAAACTAGGGACACATTTGCGTCACAAAATGACAGAGTCTGCAGAATGCGCGTCACTGTTGGCCATGTTTGAGAGACTCCACAGCCAGGACTCTGATGGTCGCCGTGACTTGTTCCAACCTCTCTTCTCATTCTCTTTTCTCCCTATTGTGTCAGCATCTGGTGCTTATGTCGTCTGGGCACCCCGCACTCCACTCTTCTGCTCACGGAAGCATCTTCCGTTACGCTTGCAACGAGTGAATCCAGCTGGTGGCGCTAGACTTTGGATGACCAATCAGAGGCAGAGAAAAAGGCACGTGACCGAATCTGGCCAATTAGAGCTATGAGGAAGTGAGCTCTCCTTCCGGGACCGCTTGGCTTGCCGAGTTTAAGCCTGAGAGATGTTGGTGGCCCCGAGTTCCCTAACGAGGGAAGCGTCGCCATGAAATAGAACGATGTAGAAGGAAACTGAGCAAAGAGATTCTGGATGAGGCCTGGCGCGGCACGCCTGTAATCCTGGCACTTTGGGACGCCGAAGCGGGAGGATTGCTTGAAGCTCAGGAGTTGGAGACCAGCCTGAGCAAGAGCGAGACCCCATCTCTACTATAAATAGAAAGACATTAGCCAAACAACTAAAAATAGAAAAAGTTAGCCGGGCATGGTGGCGCATGCCTGTAGTCCCAGCTACTCGGGAGGCTGAGGCAGGAGGATTGCTTGAGCCCAGGAGATTGAGGTTGCTGTGAGCTAGGCTGACGCCACGGCACTCACTCTAGCCTGAGCAGCGAGACACTGTCTCAAAAAAAAAAAAAAAAAAGAGATTCTGGATCTCCCAGGTTGTTTACCTAGGTCAGCTGTGTCTGTACCAAAGACAACCTCTGGACTTTTCTTTCTCTCATTCAATTTTTTTTGGGGGGAGGGGGAGAATGGGGTATCCCTAAGTCGCCCAGGTTGGAGTGCAGTAGCTACTTACAGGCACGATCATCGCACACTACAGCCTTGAACTCGTGGCCTCAAGAAATCCTCCCGCCTCAAATTCCAGAGTAACTGAAACTCACTGCTCTCAGATACATAACTACTTTTTAAAATTGGGACATCACTCACATACCATAAATTCACCCTTTTAAAGTGTACAATTCAATGGGGTTTTTTGTATATTTGCAAAATTCTGCCATCACTATTATTGAATTCCAGAACATTTTTTATTAATATTTCTCCAAATCTTTGAATAGTGTTCATTGTAAAAAGAAAAAAAAATATTTCTCCGAATCCAAAAAGGCATCATATACTTATTAGCAGTCACTCACCATTCCCTTCTCTCCCCAGGCCCTGGCAAACACTAAATCTACTTTCTGTCTTTCTGGATTTTCCTTTTCTGGGTATTTCATATTAATGGAATCTTATAATTTGTAGCCTTTGTGTCTGGCTTCTTTTATGTAGTATGCTGTTTTTAATGTTCATCCATGTTGTAGCTAGCATGTATCAGAACTTCATCTCTCTTTTTTTTTTTTTTTTTTTTTTTTGAGACAGAGTCTCGCTTTGTTACCCAGGCTAGAGTGAGTGCCATGGCGTCAGCAACCTGGCTCACAGCAACCTCAAACTCCTGGGCTCAAGCAATCCTACTGCCTCAGCCTCCCAAGTAGCTGGGACTACAGGCATGTGCCACCATGCCCAGCTAATTTTTTCTATATATTTTTAGTTGTCCAATTAATTTCTTTCTATTTTTATAGTAGAGACAGGGGGTCTCACTCTTGCTCAGGCTGGTTTCGAACTCCTGGCCTGGAGTGAGTGATCCGCCTGCCTTGGCCTCCCAGAGTGCTAGGATTACAGGCATGAGCCACCGTGCCTGGCCTAGAATTTCATTTCTTGTTATGGCTGAATAAAATTCTGTTGTATGGATAGATTGCATTTAGTTTAGTTTATTTCTTTCTTTTTTTTTTTTTGGTAAATTGTCTCCTCCGTGATCACATTTTGTTAATCATTCGACAGTTGATGGACGTCTGGGTTGTCTTCATTTATCAGCTATCATAAGTAATGCTGCTATGAACATTTACATACAAGTTTTTAGGTGGACATATATTTTTAATTCTTTTGTACATATAACTAGGATTGGAATTGTTGGATCACATGCTAATTCTATGCTTAACTGTTCAAGGAACTACCAAACTGTGTTCCAGGGGGCTTCACCTTTTTATAAAAATCTGTAGAGTATTTATTTAGATTGAATTGCATTTTGTTTTTTCAACAATAACAATAATTGTTTGTTGTTAACAAAAATTAAAACAATAATTGTTTTTTCAACAATTTTTTCCAACACCATGGGGTCTGTTAAAAAAAAAAAAGAATTTTAACTGACATATTGTCTCTTGCAGGAGGAAAACACATTATTTTTTACTCTTATCATGAAGAACAACTTTTTCCACTTCTTGAACCTTCCTCTGCCAATCTATTCAGCAAGATTGTCTTCCAAACACACACAGACAGCCCTCTTCAAACAAGTCCTGGTGCTGGTCATTGCAACAATAAAAACTCCTCAAACTCCTTATGTTTCTTTCTATTTATTAAAACAGTGAAATGTTTTACAATACAGATATGGCATTTTAGTAATCAGAAAATCATATTTTCCTGGTGGAAAAAAAAATCTCAGGAAACATATTCAGTTTCCCCTGAATTGGCCCTCATGAAAAATTTTTGCTTCTTGTCTTTAGACCCTGAGGTCCTTGAAGGCAGAGGCTGGGATGGATTTATTCTTGTGGCTCCAGACATTTGCCAATTTTCTTCTTTCCCTGTGAGAAAGAAGGGCTTTCTTGAAAGAGGATGTGTTACCATAGGTAGATGCTGATTCAACTTCCTTCCACCCTCTCTTTTGAATTCCTAGAAATTTGTTTTTCCACCCCCTGTGTCAGCGTCGTGGAAGGAGCTCGGGCAGTGAGTCATTTGAGAAAGCACAAATCAAATCTATAGAGAATCCAGGTGGGCAACATCTTGTTCCTCTCTCCCTGCCGTATGACTCCTGCTGCTCAACCTCACTTCCCTCAAACACATCCACCGCCCACACTCAGGCTTCCCCCTCCATCCCCTGATCCTATCCATCCTCAGCCTTCTTGTTCTCCCAGCTCCAGGCATCCTCCTGTGTCTGTCTTCCGCAGTGGCCTTGGAGAATCTTCCTCAACCCGGGTCCAACCCCGCCTCTCCCCTGCTCCAAACAGTTCCCTGCCATACAATGGAATAGTATTCAGCCCTAAAAAGGAACACGGCACTGACACATGCTATAGCGTGGATGAAACTTAGGCAAAGAGAAGGAAGCCAGATACAGCAGACCACATACTGTATCATTCCATTTCTATAAAATATCCAGAATAAGTAAATCTGTAAAGACAGAAAGCAGGTTGGTGGCTGCCAGGGGCTGGGAGAGGGGAGAATGGGGTGTGACTGCTCAGTAGGAATGGGGTTTCCCTTGGGGGTGACCAAAAAGTGCTAGAGTGGTGATTGAGGTTGCTGTGAGCTACAATAGTGGTGATGGTCGTACAACATGGCCAGTGTATTTACCGTTAGTGAATTGAACCCCTTAAAATAGTTATTACTCTGCCTTGAAGCTTTCAATAAAATGAAATAAACAAATAGTTAAAACAATAAATATTATGTGCTGTGTTTTACCTCAATTAAAAAAACCCCAAAATGGCCGGGCGCTGTGGCTCACGCCTGTAATCCTAGCTCTTGGGAGGCCGAGGCGGGCGGATTGCTCAAGGTCAGGAGTTCAAAACCAGCCTGAGCAAGAGCGAGACCCCGTCTCTACTATAAATAGAAAGAAATTAATTGGCCAACTGATATATATATAAAAAATTAGCCGGGCATGGTGGCACATGCCTGTAGTCCCAGCTACTCGGGAGGCTGAGGCAGAAGGATCGCTCGAGCCCAGGAGTTTGAGGTTGCTGTGAGCTAGGCTGACGCCACGGCACTCACTCTAGCCTAGGCAACAAAGCGAGACTCTGTCTCAAAAAAAAAAAAAAAAAAAAAAAAAAAAAAACCCAAAACAAGGCTGGGCGAGGTGGCTCATGCCTATAATCCTAGCACTGTGGGGGGCCAAGGTGGGTGGATTGCTCGAGGTCAGGAGTTCAAAACCAGCCTGAGCAAGAGCGAGACCCCGTCTCTATTATAAACAGAAAGAAATTAATTAGCTAACTAATATATATAGAAAAAAATTAGGCTGGCATGGTGGCGCATGCCTGTAGTCCCAGCTACTCGGGAGGCTGAGGCAGGAGGATCGCTTGAGCCCGGAAGTTTGAGGTTGCTGTGAGCTAGGCTGACGCCACGGCACTCACTCTAGCCTGGGCAACACAGTGAGCCTTTGTCTCAAAAAAAAAAAAACTAAAACACTCCATGATTCCCCATTGTCCTCTTGACACAAGCCTCATATGAGATGTTTCTGATGCCCCCTCCCTTTTTTTTTTTTTGGAGACAGTCTTGTCCTGTTGCCCCAGGCTGGAGTGCTGTGGGAGGCTGAGGCAGGAGGATCGCTGGAGCCCAGGAGTTTGAGGTTGCTGTGAGCTAGGCTGACACCACAACACTCTAGCCTGGGCAACAGGGCCAGACTCTGTCTCAAAAAAAGAAAAAAAAAAAAGGAGAGGTTGGGACACAGGCACTGCAGAATGACCACATGAGGAGGTGCCTGTCTGCAAGCCAAAGAAAGAGGCCTCAAAAGAAAACCAACCTTGCTGATAACTTGATTAGACCTGTAGCTTCCAGACTATATTTTTTTCTTTTCTTTTTTTTTTTTTTTTTGGAGACAGAGTCTCGCTTTGTTGCCCAGGCTAGAGTGAGTGCCGTGGCGTTAGCCTAGCTCACAGCAACCTCAAACTCCTGGGCTCAAGTGATCCTTCTGCCTCAGCCTCCCGAGTAGCTGGGACTACAGGCATGCGCCACCATGCCTGGCTAATTGTTTCTACATATTTGTAGTTGGCCAATTAATTTATTTCTATTTTTAGTAGAGACGGGGTCTCGCTCTTGCTCAGGCTGGTTTCGAACTCCTAACCTTGAGTGATCCTCCTGCCTTGGCCTCCCAGAGTGCTAGGATTACAGGCGTGAGCCACCGCGCCTGGCCAAGAGATGGAGTTTTATTCTGAGTATAACAGAAAGTCATTGAAGAGTGATTATCATCCTCTCTGAGCTTGGTTTCCCCATCTGCCCACTGAAGCTAACAAGTCAAGTCTTACTGGACCTTTTGTGAGCATGCAGAGAGAAATTGGCTGCAGAAGTGTGATGTGAACTGCAAATATTTTTTTATAACTCTTAGCTGTGGGTATTATTTCTCATCTCCAGTGGCTAGCCTGATATGCAATTTGTTAAGCTGGATCCAAGGAGAACTAAGGCGTAACATTTATTGAGTGCTATGTGTCATTTTCACAGTCCTGGGATGTGAATAACACCCTGGACTGTCACTGCCACAGAGCAGAAATCACACCTGTAGCTCAGGGTCTGGCTCACAGTAAGTGCCTAATGAAGAGTTTTGGAATCCACAAATGAATGGAAGATGCTCAATAATTAAGTATTGAATTTTAAAATATGTCAGGTACTCATGTATAGAAGATGTTTCTAAGAGTTCTGGAATTTTGTTGCATTTAGGTAGTGTTATTTCAGTGAAAGAATGTGTTCACCACACTGGGCAGCACGGAATACACTATGTAGAGCATGTATTATTATGCACGATGCTTCTAAGAATGCTAGCTATATATGTGAACAAGGACGGTGTTATTTTAGTGGAAGAATGTGTTCACCACACTGGGGTGCTTGGAATACACTATGGAAAGAGTAACAGATGTTTCAAACCTGGAAGACGCTATGCTAAGTGGAATAAGCCAGACACAGAAGGACAAATGCTATGTGATGCCACTTATACGATGATGAATCTACAGTAGTTAAAGTCATAGAAGCAGACAGTGAAATCGTGGTTGCCAGGGGCTAGAGAAAGGGGAAACCGGGAAATAGTCAAAGAACACAAAGTTTCAGTTATGTAATATGAATAATTCCTAGAGAGCTATTGTACAGCATAATGCCAATAGCTAACAATACTGTATGTTGTACTAAAATTTTGCTAAGAGGGCCGGGCGCGGTGGCTCACGCCTGTAATCCTAGCACTCTGGGAGGCCGAGGCGGGCGGATTGCTCAAGGTCAGGAGTTCAAAACCAGCCTGAGCAAGACCCCGTCTCTACCATAAAAATAGAAAGAAATTATTTGGCCAACTAATATATATAATATAAAAATCAGCCGGGCATGGTGGCGCATGCCTGTAGTCCCAGCTACTCGGGAGGCTGAGGCAGGAGGATTGCTTGAGCCCAGGAGTTTGAGGTTGCTGTGAGCTAGGCTGACGCCACAGCACTCACTCTAGCCTAGGCAAGAAAGCGAGACTCTGTCTCAAAAAAAAAAAAAAAAAATTTTTGCTAAGAGGTTAGATCTAATGTTGTGTTTTTGTCACACACACACACACACATGAATAATAAAAATAAGTAAAGAGGGTAGGAGGAAACTTTGGGAGGTGATGGGGATGTTTCTGGAACAGATAGTGGTGATGGCTTCATGGTACATGGGTACTTATTTCCAAACTCATCAAATTGTACACACTAAATATGTACAGGTTTTGTGTGTCAATCATACTTCAATTAAGTGGTAACAAAGTTTCTAAAAGAAAAAAATAAAATAAATTAAAAATATGTCAGGCAGTTGTTCTTAACCTTGCTCTTGCCCCGGCTGGAATGCAGTGGCATCATCATACCTCACTGCAGCCTCACCCTCCTGGGCTCAAGGGATCCTCCTGCCTCGGCTTTGAATAGCTGGGACAACAGGCACGTACCACCACACCCCACTAATTTTTCTATTTTTTTGGTAGAGAAAGTGGCCTCACTGTGTTGCTCCAGCTAGTCTCAAAATCCTGGCCTCAAGCAAGCCTTCTGCCTTGGCCTCCCAGAGTGCTAGGATTACAGATGTGAGTCACCCCGCCCAGGCCAGCACGATGGCTCCCCTCCCTTCCTCTTTGCCAGGTAAGCCCTAAGTTTGTTCAGCTTGTTCATCTTCCTTCACTCAGCCATGTGGTTCATGAATCCAATTGTGGTAACCCATTTCCGCCTTGCCAGGAATTGGTTTAAATGACCCATATGACCCAGTTCTGGTCGGTGAGGTGTGAGAAGTCTGCTGGTAACTTTTTTATTGTCCTAAAAAGAGAAATATGAGCCCTGGTGCGGTGAAAGCCGAGTGAGACCCTGCCTCATTAAAAAACAACACTGACCAAGAAAAGGGACGTATGGGCTGGGCCCAGTGGCTCACATCCCTAACACCAGCACTCTGGGAGGCCGAGGCGGGAGGATGACTCAAGGTCAGGAGTTCAAAACCAGCCTGAGCAAGAACGAGACCCTGTCTAGACTAAAAATAAAAAGAAATTAGCTGGAAAAACTAAAGATATATAGAAAAAATTAGCCAGGCATGGTGGTGCATACCTGTAGTCCCAGCTACTCAGGAGGCTGAGGCAGAAGGAGTTTGAGGTTGCTGTGAGCTAGGCTGACGCCACGGCACTCTAACTTGGGCAACAAAGTGAGACTCTGTCTCAAAAAAAAGAAAAGAAAGAAAAGAAAAGAGATGTATGAAGGAAAAAAGTCTGTTTTCTTTGATTGGAGATCATTGCATCTGCATGTGTGTCTGGAGCTGCAGCAGCCGTCTTGAGACCATGAGGGGACCTGGCTGAACACAGGAAGGTGACAGTGTACACGTGGCAGAGTGGGAAAGTGAACGTCACGGAGCCACTGAATTAACTAACCCTCTAGGAATTCCGCTGTAAGATTTTATGAAATGTGAAAGAACAAACCACATTGTTGTTCTTGTTGAACACACACATTTAGCTGGTACCTGGATGAGGAGACAGAATATGACCAGTATCTCAGTAGCCCCTCTGGGCTCCCGCCCGGTTATTTATTTATTTATTTTTTTGGAGACAGAGTCTTGCTCTGTTTCCTAGGTTAGAGTGCCATGGCGTCAGCCTAGCTCACAGCAACCTCAAACTCCTGGGCTCAAGCGATCCTCCTGCCTCAGCCTCCCGAGTAGCTGGGACTACAGGCATGTGCCACCATGACTGGCTAATTTTTTTTCTATATATTTTTAGTTGTCTAGCTAGTCTTTTCACTTTTAGTAGAGACGGGGTCTCGCTCTTGCTCAGGCTGGTCTCAAACTCCTGACCTCAAGTGATCCTCCTACCTCAGCCTCCCAGAGTGCTAGGATTACAGGCGTGAGCCACCACACTCAGCCTTCCTCCTGGTTATTATCACTTACCCCCTGCTAAGGCCAATCCATGTCTTAGCTTTGAACACTGTATGTTAGGGTTACCTGGTTTGAACTTCATATAAGTGGAATTGTACGATACACACATTTTTATGTCTGACTTCTCTCTCTCTCTTTTTTTTTTTTTTTTAGATAGAGTCTCGCTTTGTTGCCCTGGCTAGAGTGAGTGCCCTGGCATCAGCCTAGCTCACAGCAACCTCAAATTCCTGGGCTCAAGCAATCCTCCTGCCTCAGCCTCCCGAGTGGCTAGGACTACAGGCATGTGCCACCATGCCAGCTAATTTTTTCTATATATATTAGTTGCCCAATTAATTTCTTTCTATTTATAATAAAGACAGGGTCTCACTCTTGCTCGTTTCGAACTCCTGACCTCAAGCAATCTGCCCACCTCCACCTCCCAGAGTGCTAGGATTACAGGCGTGAGAACATACACAGTTTTATATCTGACTTCTCTTGCTCAATATTATGCTCATGAGATTCATCCACATTATTTCTTGTGTTTGTGGTTTGTTTCTCCTTATTTTTTTTTTTTTTTGAGACAGAGTCTCACTTTGTTGCCCAGGCTAGAGTGAGTGCCGTGGCGTCAGCCTGGCTCACAGCAACCTCAAACTCCTGGGCTCAGCAATCCTCCTGCCTCAGCCTCCCGAGTAGCTGGGACTACAGGCATGCGCCACCATGCCTGGCTAATTTTTTGTATGTATATATTTTTAGTTGGCCAATTAATTTCTTTCTATTTTTGGTAGAGACAGGGTCTCGCTCAGGCTGGTTTCGAACTCCTGACCTTGAGCAATCCGCCCGTCTCGGTCTCCCAAAGTGCTAGGATTACAGGCTTGAGCCACCGCGCCCTGCCTTGTTTCTCCTTATTTTTAAGGCATTTGGAGTTGGGATTGCTACTTCCTGCCTAAGGCATCCTGCGTGAGGCAATGCTGTTTTGACTGCCTTCCAGACATCATTAAAGCACTGTGTCAGTCGGTTTAGTGTCAGGTACACTACAGTAATAGGCAATACGTCTTAGTGACTTACAGCAACATTGTTTACCTCCTTCTTCCACACAAGTTCCTTGGGAGCCAGTTAGCAATGGGCCTCATCCATGTTCTTAGCATTCCTGGTCCAAGGTGGCAAAGGAATCTATGTTAGTGTCCAATTGCCGCTGTGACAACCATCACTCCATGCTGGGATTGCAGGCGTGAGCCACTGCCGGACCCCTGCCTCCCTCCTAGAAGCACCTTGTGCTGACATAGCGCCCACTTAGATAACCCAGGGCGATCTCCTCATCTAGAGTCTTCCTTTAGTCACATCTGCAAAGTCCCATTTGCCACAGACGGTACCTATTGCAGATTCTGGGGATTAGGACATGAACATCTTTGGTGACTATTATCCTGCCTACTGTAGGGTCCCTATGAGGGGTGTGCCACTCTTGTGCCTGAAAGAAAAGGGAAAACAGCAGAATCATGCAGGGTTCTTAACACGACTTTCTGGAAGAGGAACAGCCACTGTTCTGAGCCTACAGCGGAGCAGTCACCCGTGAAACAAGGAAAATGGAAGGAAGGACGAAAGAGAGTGACTGTTCCTTCCAGAGAGAGAGCAGAAGTGAAATCTTTCTCACGAGTCCGGATGGCTCCTGAGATTTCTCCATCTCCCCCAACTTCCCCTTCTTGGGAGTGGGCACGTCTAGGTGGCGGGCCAGGGCGGGCGGAGGAAGCGCTATTTCAGCCACGGCTTTCCCCTCCCTCCCTCATTCCTACAGCCGCTGGCTCGGAGCGGCCTCTCGTCCCTCGGCCTGAGAAGGGTCCCTGGGCGTGTCGGCTGGGATTGCCCCTGGCCCAGGGCCTGGAAACACCTGCTCTCCAGTCCCTCCTCCCAGGACTCTCGGCGCCCCCATGCCGCGACCCCCAGTCCGGGATGGCCTCTGCCTCCTGTCCACCTACTTGGAGGAACTGGAGGCCGTGGAACTGAAGAAGTTCAAGTTATACCTGGGGACCGTGACGGAGCGTGGGGAAGACAAGATCCCTTGGGGACGAATGGAGACAGCCGGTCCCCTGGACATGGCCCAGCTGCTCACGGGCCATTTCGGGACGGAGGCAGCCTGGCTGCTCGCTCTTGGCCTCTTTGAGCGGATCAACAGGAGGGACCTGTGGGAGAAAGGACAGAGAGAGGACCTGGTGAGGGGTAAGGCGGTGGGGGGCAGCCACGTCCCCAATCCACCAGTTCCCCTTGCTTTTGAGAAAGTCCCTGAACCCGGGGGCCCTGGGCTTCTGATTTCATCCCTTTGGTCTTTGTTCATGCTGTCTTCTGCCTGGACACCCTCCCTCGATCTTTTTTGCCTGGAAAATCCTTTTTAACTGTCAGGACCTTGAAAGTCCAGGACCTTAACTGTCACTACCTTCTCTGTGAATTCTTTACTCCTCTTCCCACCCCCTCCTGTTCCCCATCCTGGCTGATTGAGAAGCCCCACTTTTGTGCTTCCTGAGCACTCTTAGATTTCCTTCTTTTCCCCTCCCTCCCTTCTTTCTTTCCTTCCTTCCTTCCTTCCTTCCTTCCTTCCTTCCTTCCTTCCTTCCTTCCTTCCTTCTTTCTTTCTTTCTTTCTTTCTTTCTTTCTTTCTTTCTTCCTTCTTTTCTTTTTGTTTGAGACAGAGTCTCACTCTGTTGCCTGGGCTAGAGTGCCTTGATGTCATCATAGCTCACTGCAACCTCAAACTCCTGGGCTCAAGCGATCCTCCTGCCTCAGCCTCCCAAAGTGCTAGGATTACAGGCATGAGCCATGGCACCTGGCCAGATTTCTTTTATTGCATTGTGTGTCTTATCACAATGGTACGAACACTTACGGACTCTCTCCTATACTACGGCATCCGCTGTGCATAGTAACGGTGCATCAGCATCCAGTGTTTAACATGCTCAGTGGCGCTCACTTCGGCAGCATGTATACTAAAACTGGACCTGTACAGAGATCAGCATGGCACCGCTGCGGGGATGACACACAAATTCGTGAAGCATCGCATATTAAAAAATTAAGACTTTAAAAATTTCAAAAATGCTATGCGATAGATACGACTATTATCTCTATTCTACAGATGAGAAAATTAAGGCTCAGGAAAAAAATTTGCCCTCAGACAAAGCCCACTAGATAATATACATGCCAAGTGTGTAACAGAATTCAGAGCCGGGAATAAATACTCAGCAAATACCAGCTATTGCTGCAAGTGGCAGAGATAGTGTTCCGAGCTGTGATTTTTAACATCATTTCTCACCTGTCTTCCCTCCTGGGACATGGACCCCTCAAGAGCAGAGAGAGTTTTGACGCCTCTACTGTGATGCTCTGCGATTTCAGTGTCTGGCGAGGGCTAGAGACAGAGTCTGCCTTGGCGAATGTCTGAGGAATGAATAAGCAAGTTCTGCCAACAGCTGACATACAAAGTCACTTCTGTGAAGCTTGCTGACTCCCAGTTAATGAGGTGTGACGGTAGCGATGTGCTGGGAAACTTTTAACATCTCTGAAAACACAAAGGCCCTTGTTTGTTCATTTCTGGGGTGTAAATTCTCCCAGCAAGGCTGATTTCAAGCCACCGAAGTGAAGTCAACCAGCTTGGAGTTCATAGAAATTTAACAACAGGCTCTGCACAACCAGCCTCGGGAGGCCTCCTCAGACGTCACCTTGCACGATTCCTTGCCCACCTTGTCTCCACTGCTAGGGAATGCTGACGGGGCCTTCTGCTTTGGGAATGTGAGGTCGGGCCCCTCCTGTACTTCGGTACATATAGGAAAACTGAAGTGGTATCAGCAATAAGGCAAGAAAAAAGCATAAATGCACTTACTTGTAATTTCGTATACCTTTATTTAAATAGGAGTTTTACAGTTATTTTAAGGAATTGACATAATGTACAATTATAGAAAAAAAAAGTAAAGTCCCCCTTTTCTCCCTCTTCAACCTAAATCTCTCCCAGCTTTTTTTTTTTTGAGACAGAGTCTCACTCTGTTGACCGGGCTCGAGTCCGGTGGCGTCAGCATAGCTCACAGCAACCTCAAACTCCTGGGCTCAAGCGATCCTCCTGCCTCAGCCTCCCCAATAGCTGGGACTACAGGCATGCACCCACTGCCATGCCCAGCTCATTTTTTCTATATATATTAGTTGGCCAATTAATTTCTTTCTATTTATGGTAGAGACGGGGTCTCGCTCTTGCTCAGGCTGGTTTCGAACTCCTAACCTCGAGCAATCCACCCGCCTCGGCCTCCCAGAGTGCTAGGATGACAGGCGTGAGCCACCGCACCCGGCCCACCTGTTCGTTTTCTTATCTCTTAAATTGGTATTCCTGCATCAGCTTTCCTTCCCCCCCCAGCCACTGGGAACCCGGCAGTCATCGCTGATGGCCTCACCCGGGTCGCCCGCCTCATTGCCAGGGGCCTCCTCAAGCATGGCGTCTCTGCAGGTCGCCCGTCCGCTGTACCTTCCCGTCCCGCCCCGGTCCCTTCCAGGTCTAGCCGGGTGGCACATGCCAGTCTGGGGGGCCCGCCGCCGGCCCTCTCGCTTCCCTCCCGACCACCCTCCACCGAGCCCTCAAAGTGACCTTTACGAAAAGCAGATTTGGTGACACCGAGCTTTAACCAACTCAGAGGATTTCTGCTGCCTGTATCTTGAGTCATTCTCGACCCAATTTCCTGCTCTCTCGGCCCAGATTTCTGTCAGTTTTTTCTGCCACACCTAGCTGCCTTTTACTTCTCAAGCCTGGAACTTGTTTTTCTCCACCTGGAATAATCTTCCCTTTCTCCTTCTCCCACATTGATTTGACTGATTCCTCCTCATTCTTAATGGTCTCAGTGTAGGTGCTTCTTTTTCTAGAAAAGTCTTCCTTGATAGCCCTTTCCTGTGTTTCCCAGTACAGCTCCATCGCGCTGCACTGTGTTTGTCTGTGTGCTTTCTGTCTGCATTCTACCCTAGACTAGCTCAGTGAGCGAGGACAGAGATTGTTTCATATGCTTCACCTTTATAATCCCATCACTTAGCCCAGGCGTTAAAACTGAGTAAGGGTTCAAGACATATTTGTTAAATAAATTATACACCTTAGTAAAGTTCGTTAGCATTGATATTTTATTGCATTATAGTTGTCTGTATTTTTCTAACCTAAAAATAAAACTATATAATTTGTATAATCAGAAAACACATTAAGGCCGGGCTTGGTGGCTCACGCCTGTAATCCTAGCACTCTGGGAGGCCGAGGCGGGAGGATTGCTCTGCTTGAGGTCAGGAGTTCGAAACCAGCCTGAGCAAGAGCGAGACCCCGTCTCTACTATAAATAGAAAGAAATTAATTGGCCAACTAATATATATAGAAAAAATCAGCCGAGCATGGTGGTGCATGCCTGTAGTCCCAGCTACTCGGGAGGCTGAGGCAGGAGGATTGCTTGAGCCCAGGAGTCTGAGGTTGCTGTGAGCTAGGCTGACGCCATGGCACTCACTCTAGCCTGGGCAACAAAGCGAGACTCTGTCTCAAAAAAAAAAAAAATCCAGGGAGTGAGACCTCATTCTTGTTTATTGCTGTGTCCATCACTGGGTAACACTGGTGCCCAATGTATGTGCATTTGTTGAGTGAATGAGTGACGGGTAAGACATAGCCAAGGGCTGAGGGGGTAGGAGAGAAGCCAGGCTGACTCAGAACTTCCTGGCTGAGGGAACTGACAGGATGGACGAAGGTGCCAACCACCATGATGGGGGCCCAGGAAGGAGAGCTGGTCACAAGAAACGAGAGATGAACTCAGTTTTTCAGCACATGGCATGTGCAGGGGCTGCTGCATGCTCTGAGGTGTTGGGGGCGGGAGTTCCGTAGGCGTTTTGATGTAAGAGTCACTAATATTATTGAGTACTAGCCGGATATGTGTTGGCTGATCTTCCAAAATTTCTCTTCCAGATACTCCACCTGGTGGCCCATCCTCCCTTGGGAGCCAGTCAGCGTGCCTTCTGGAAGTCTCTCCTGGCACGCCAAGAAAAGGTGAGCCACAAGCCATGTGCCCAATGTATAAGGCTACATGGAACAGACGGTCCAACCAAGGTCAAGCAAAAAGGATATTTACTTAACGTTTGCCTTTAACAAGGAGTCTGGGGGTGAGTGGGTGCAGAGTTGGTGGGGGAGGAATGACGCCATCAAAGCCAACTTCTTCCTGTGTTTCAATTCGAACAACCTGTGTGAGGCAGCATTTCGTCCTAACCCTCATCCCCGCACGGCTGAAGGGTGGCTACCAAAGCCACGCACGCAACTGAGCCACAACCAAGGACAAGAAGGGAGGCTGCAGGCTTTCTTCCTCAAGAGACTCAAGAGTCTCTGTCACTTAATCCACGATAAAATCCTTTTAATGAGCTTCCTCCCCTTAGCAGTCACACCCACGGACGGGCCCATTGGGCAGGACCGGGGCACATGCCCGTTGCCCGCACAGGGGAGAGGGGTTACTTATGACTGGGTTAGCAAAACCGTAATCCATGCTCCGGGGCTTGTGAAGGGGCAGCGTTTGCCCTTCACTGGAATCTCGGGGCCACCCCCCCTGCCTGAGCAGAAGCAGGAGTGTCAGCAGGGAAGAAACTGGGGTATGGTCTTTTGGGTGCAGGGCAACATGGTCAACGAGGGCTCAAATATTTCTGGCCATTTTTTTTCAAGGGAACCACAAAGTGCATTGACTCTTGACTCCTTGCCTGCTGTAGACCTTCATGTGTTCTTAGACGAGCCACTGTCCCTGGGTCTGGGTCTCAGTTCCCCACCTGTGAGATGTACCTTCCCTACCTGCCTGCCGCCCTGAGGAGTCTGGCAGCATCACATAAAATGACGAATATGGTTTGGGAAGCTCTAAGCAGCTCTGTCCAATAAAAACATGATGTGAGGCTGGGCGCGGTGGCTCACGCCTGTAATCCTAGCACTCTGGGAGGCCGAGGCGGACGGATTTCTCAAGGTCAGGAGTTTGAGACCAGCCTGAGCAAGAGTAAGACCTTGTCTCTACTATAAATAGAAAGAAATTAATTGGCCAACTAATGTATATAGAAAAAAATTAGCCTATAGTCCCAGCTACTTGGGAGGCTGAGGCAGGAGGATCGCTGGGGCCCAGGAGTTTGAGGTTGCTGTGAGCTAGGCTGACACCACGGCACTCACTCTAGCCTGGGCAACAGAGTGAGACTCTGTCTCAAAAAAAACCCCAAAATCAAAAAACGTGATGTGAGCACATACATGATTTGAAATGTTAGGATTTTTAAAAGTGAAAAAAAGTGAAATTAATTTTAATGAAATATTTAATTTACCCCAATATACCCAAAATATTATCATTTCATCATCTGATCAATATGAAACATGATTAATTAGGTATTTTACATGTTTTTTGGTACCAAGTCTCCCAGGTCTGGTGTATCTTACATTTACAGCACATCTCATTTCAAATCTTAAATTTTCACTGGACTTGGTCCATATTTAGATTTCATAAAAATTACTTGCTGGGCGTGGTGGCTCACACCTGCAATACTAGCACTTTGGGAGGTCGAGGCAGGAGGATCACTTGAGGCCAGAAGTTTGAGGTTATGGTGAGCTGTGATGATGCCACTGCACTCTATCCAGGGCAACTGTCTCAAAAAAAAAAAAAAAAGAAAAGAAAGGAAGGAAGGAAGGAAGGAAGGAAGGAGGGAAGGAAGGAAGGAAGGAAGGAAGGAAGGAAGGAAGGAAGGAAGGAAGGAAGGAAGGAAGGAAGGAAGGGAAAAAAAGAAAAGAAAAGAAATAGGTTGGCACAAGGTTTCATTATGCCTTTTTTTCCTCTATCAAATACATCATTAAAACCACCTCCCCTCCTTCCTCTATCCAAAGCGGGTTTTTCCATGGTAAGAGTGTTAACGAACTCGCAAAGGCAGTTTCCCTGCACACAGTTTCTTGCTACCCAGAAAGCCAATTATTGAGACGATGAGGACTGTCAAGGAAGAAGGGAGATTTATTGCGGAGGACATCAACAGGGCGGTGGGGGGACTGCCTCAAATCCGGCTCCCCACCTGACGGGGTCAGGGGCGTTTCCAGCGGTGAAAGAACGGTGCACGGAGTGAGCGAGCAGCGTTCCCTGTTCGGGCCGAGCGCGGGGCCGGCGCAGTGAGGGCCACACTGGCACGTACACTGCACGATCCAACAAGGCTGAGAGCGCTCCCCCGCGTGCGGATTTTAGCAGTATTAAAATAATGAGCTGGGGTCAGTATCGGTCATTCCCTCTGCCTTGCGGGCAGGCGGCATGTGGGGAGTAAGTAGGTGGCTCGGTGGGTCCCTGGGCGAGATCTGCGGTGGCGTGTCGCTTATCTTACCTTTGAACAAACCGGTGGGGTAAGGCCTTTAGTTACCTCGAGAATGCAAAGAGATTCTGCCAGTTTCTGAAAAAAAAACAACTCAAAACAGGGTGGGTCAGTGAAATAGAATGCAAAGTTCTGCTCAGCGAAACTAGGAACATAAGAGAACCACAGAAAGGCATTTTGGTTCACGGAGCTGGTGACAGGAGCAGCCTGGCCCTCAGCTATCAGGGCTTGCATGGTGACGGCGTGGACGCATGAGATTTGACCACAGTGCCGACAACTTGGCATTGCTTCACAGAGTCAGAGAGGGATGTTCAGATCCTTTTTTTTTTGAGACAGAGTCTAGCTCTGTTGTCCAGGCTAGGGTGAGTGCTGTGGCGTCAGCCTAGCTCACAGCAACCTCAAATTCCTGGGCTCAAGCGATCCTCCTGCCTCAGCCTCCCAAGCAGCTGGGACTGCAGGCATGCACCACCATGCCCGGCTTTTTTTTTCTGTTATTAGTCGTTTGGCTAATTTATTTCTATTTATCGTAGAGTTTGGGTCTCGCTCTTGCTCAGGCTGGTCTCGAACTCCTGACCTCGAGCGATCCTCCCGCCTCGGCCTCCCAGAGTGCTAGGATTACAGGCGTCAGCCACCACACCCGGCCTTCAGATCCTTTTATTTATTTATTTTTTACTTCTTCATTTTATTTATTTATTTCTTATTTTTTTTGAGACAAAGTCTCACTCTGTTGCCTGGGCTAGAGTGCCGTGGCATCAGCCTAGCTCACAGCAACCTCAAATTCCTGGGCTCAAGTGATCCTCCTGCCTCAGCCTCCCGAGTAGCTGGGACTACAGGCATGCATCACCATGCCTGGCTAATATTTTCTCTATATTTTAAGTTGTCCGGCTAAGTTCTTCTATTTTTAGTAGAGACGGGGTCTCACTCTTGCTCAGGCTGGTCTCGAACTCCTGTCCTTGAGCCATCCTCCTGCCTCGGCCTCCCTGAGTGCTAGGATTACAGGCGTGAGCCCCTGCGCCAGGCCTACTTCTTCATTTTAAAAATCAATTTTATATCATAAACACTCTCCATTGTTATTACTTATTCACCAGAATTTTGGTGGCTGTACATAGTTTTGTTCCTTCATCTTTAGTTCTTAGTTTGAAGAGAATCACAGACCTCTTTGACCATCTGATGAAAATGGAATCTGGGCGTGCTGGCTCAGCCTGTGGTTTCAGTTACTTCAGAGGATCACTTGAGCCCCCGAGTTTGAATCCAACCTGGGCAACCTAGCCAACCCTGTCTAAAAATTAAAAAATTAAAAAAAAAAGATGGACTCTCTCCAGAGAATTGCGAAGGCACACAAAAATGGAATAATTTTGAGGGGATGTACAGATCCCTACAGATCATGGACCCCAAGTTAAGAAGCTGTGGTACAAAAGAGACTATTCCTTGTTAGTTTTCTGACCTATAGCTAGCACAACATGGAAGCACATATTGCATGCTTCTAAGCTCTACTAATGTAGACTAAGAGTGGGTTCAGTACACAACCAATCAACTATCATCTAATTAAAAAAAAAAAAGTAGAAAAAAAAAAGAGTGGGTTCAGGGCCAGGCGCGGTGGCTCACGCCTGTAATCCTAGCACTCTGGGAGGCCGAGGTGGGTAGATCACTCAAGGTCAGGAGTTCAAGACCAGCCTGAGCAAGAGGGAGACCCCGTCTCTACTTTGAAAATAGAAAGAAATTAGCTGGACAACTGAAGAATATACATATAAAAAAGATTAGTCATCCAAGTCACAGTGGTGCCTGAAAAAAAATTAGAAAATAAAGAAAAATTAAAAATTAAAAAAAAAAATTAGCCAGGCATAGTGGTGCATGCCTGTGGTCCCAGCTACTCGGGAGGCTGAGGCAGGAGGATTGCTTGAGCCCAGGAGTTTGAGGTTGCTGTGAGCTAGGCTGACGCCATGGCACTCACTCTAGCCTGGGCAACAAAGTGAGACTCTGTCTCAAAAAAAAAAAGGAAAGGAAGGGACAGGACAGGCAAGGCAAAGGCAAAGGGGAAGTAAAGGGGAAGGGAAGGAAAAAGGGGAAAGGAGAAAGGAAAGGAAGGGAAGGGAAAGGAGAAAGGAAAGGAAGGGAAGGGAAGGGAAAGGAAAGGAAAGGAAAGGAAAGGAAAGGAAAGGAAAGGAAAGGAAAGGAAAGGAAAGGAAAGGAAAGGAAAGGAAAGGAAAGGAAAGGAAAGGAAAGGAAAGGGGTGAAAGGAAAGAAGGAAGAAGGAAGGAAGAGAAAGAAAGAAAGAAAGAAAGAAAGAAAGAAAGAAAGAAAGAAAGAAAGAAAGAAAGAAAGAAAGAAAGAAAGAAAGAAAGGAGGGAGGGAGGGAGGGAGGGAGGGAGGGAGGGAGGGAGGGAGGGAGGGAGGGAGGGAAGGAAGGAAGGAAGGAAGGAAAGAAAGAAAGACAGACAGACAGACAGACAGAAAGAAAGAAAGAAAGAAAGAAAGAAAGAAAGAAAGAAAGAAAGAAAGAAAGGAAGGCTGGCTCCCGTTCAGTAGTTGGGGAGCAGGCCAAGAGTCCCCACTTGCCCGCAGCTCCCCGCAGGCGGCTGCCAGGGCCCCGTTCGCGGCGCGCCCCGCCCCGCAGTGGAGGCGCCGGCTACCGCCCCAGCCCCCAGGGCAGGGAAGGCCTTACAGCCAAGCCCGAGGCTCCCGGGCCCATCTAGGAGACGGGTCCGAGGCTGTGCGGAACAGGCAGGCGCATGGCTTGCTCTAACTCGTGCACTCACCCACGGTTCGCTGACGGGTCTCCCCGCGCTTCGTGCCCGCCCGCAGACCCCGGGGAGGCGTACCGGGACTCGGTGCGCAGGAGGTTCCGGCTGATGCAGGACCGCAACGCGCGCCCGGGCGAGTGCGTCAACCTCAGCCGCCGCTACACCCGGCTGCTCCTGGTGAGGGAGCACTCCAACCCCACGCGGGCCCGGCAGAAGCTCCTGGACACGGGCCGGGGCCGCGCGCGAGCCGCGGGGCAGCAGGCCCGCCCCATCCGGCTGGAGACGCTCTTCGAGCCGGACGCCGAGCGCCCCGAGCCGCCGCGCACCGTGGTCTTGCAGGGCGCGGCGGGCATCGGGAAGTCCATGCTGGCGCGCAAGGTGATGCTGGACTGGGCCGACGGGAAGCTCTTCCGAGGCAGGTTTGACTACGTCTTCTACGTCAACTGCAGGGACATGAACCAGGGCGCCGAGCGCAGCGCGCGGGACCTGGTCGCCGGCTGCTGGCCCGAGCCCCGCGCGCCCCTGCACGAGCTGCTGCGGGTGCCCGAGCGCCTCCTCCTCATCATCGACGGCTTCGACGAGCTCGAGCCTTCTTTCCACGACGCCCAGGGACCCTGGTGCGCCTGCTGGGAGGAGAAACGGCCCGCGGAGCTTCTGCTCAGCAGCCTGATCGGGAGGAAGCTGCTCCCGGAGCTGTCCTTGCTCATCACCACGCGGCCCGCGGCGCTGGAGCAGCCCCGGTGCGTGGAGATCCTGGGCTTCTCGGAGGCCGAGCGGAAGGAGTACTTCCACAAGTACTTCCCCGACGCCCAGCAGGCGAGCCAAGCCTTCCACTTCGTCAGGGACAACGAGCCCCTCTTCACCATGTGCTTTGTCCCCATGGTGTGCTGGGTGGTTTGCACCTGCCTCAGGCAGCAGCTGGAGGGTGGCGGGCTTCTAAGGCAGGCGTGCAGGACCACCACAGCAGTGTACCTGCTCTACCTTCTGAGTCTGACGCCACCCGCGCCGGCCACCCGGTCGCTGCGAGGGCTGTGCTCCTTGGCCTGCGATGGCCTCTGGCATCAGAAGGTCCTGTTTGAGGAGCGGGACCTGGGGAGGCACGGCCTGCGTGGGGCGGAGGTCTCCGCCTTCCTCAACATGGACATCTTCCAGAAGGACATCAACTGCGAGAAGTACTACAGCTTCATCCACTTGAGTTTCCAGGAGTTCTTTGCGGCCATGCACTACGTCCTGGACGGCGCGGAGCGCGGGTCGGGCCCGGGCGGGACGGTGACCAGGCTGCTGGCGGAGTACGGGTTTGCAGAAAGGAGCTTCTTGGCACTCACCGTCCGCTTCCTGTTCGGACTCCTGAACGAGGAGACGCGGGGCTACCTGGAGAAGAGCCTCTCCTGGAAGGTGTCGCCTGGCATCAAGGCGGAGCTGCTGGGGTGGATCGAGAGCAAAGCGCAGAGCGAGGGCTCCACGCTGCAGCGCGGCTCCTTGGAGCTGTTCAGCTGCCTGCACGAGATCCAGGACGAGGAATTCATCCAGCGGGCCCTGAGCCCCTTCCGAGTGGTGGTGGTGAGCGACATCGCCTCCAGGATGGAGCACATGGTCTCCTCGTTCTGTGTGAAGAGCTGCAGGAACGTCCAGGTGCTGCACTTGCGTGGGGCAGCGCACCGCGCCCACGAAGACGACAGGACCGGCGGGACTCTGGGAGCCCAGACGCCCTTGGCGCAGTCGTAAGTACCCGCTGGGGCTGGCTCTCCACCTGCACGCTCTTAGCCAGTGTTCCTCCACTAGGGGTGGTTTGCCCTCTCTCCCCAAAACACGTTTGGCAATATCTGAAGACATTCTTTGGTTGCCACACTGGGAAGCAGGGCCGTGGAGACTGACACCTGGTAGAGGCCAGGCGTTCTGCAAAACATCCTGCAATGGCCGGGCGCGGTGGCTCACGCCTGTAATCCTAGCACTCTGGGAGGCCGAGGTGGGCAGATTGCTTGAGGTCAAGAGTTCAAAACCAGCCTGAGTGAGAACCCTGTCTCTACTGAAAATAGAAAGAAATTAATTGACCAACTAAAAATATATATACAAAAAGTTAGCCGGGCATGGTGGCTCATGCCTGTAGTCCCAGCTAATCGGGAGGCTGAGGCAGGAGGATTGCTTGAGCCCAGGAGATTGAGGTTGCTGTGAGCTAGGCTGATGCCACAGCACTCACTCTAGCCTGGGCAACAAAGTGAGACTCTGTCTCAAAAAATCGGGGAGGGGGCCGGGCGCTGTGGCTCACGCCTGTAATCCTAGCTCTTGGGAGGCCGAGGCGGGCGGATTGCTCAAGGTCAGGAGTTCAAAACCAGCCTGAGCAAGAGCGAGACCCCGTCTCTACTATAAATAGAAAGAAATTAATTGGCCAACTGATATATATATAAAAAATTAGCCGGGCATGGTGGCGCATGCCTGTAGTCCCAGCTACTCGGGAGGCTGAGGCAGGAGGGTCGCTTGAGCCCAGGAGTGTGAGGTTGCTGTGAGCTAGGCTGACGCCACGGCACTCACTCTAGCCTGGACAACAAAGCGAGACTCTGTCTCAAAAAAAAAAAAAAAAATCGGGGAGGGGAAGGGAATTAGCTGGACAACAAAAATATATAGAAAAAAATTAGCCGGGCATGGTGGCGCATGCCTGTAGTCCCAGCTACTCATGAGGCAGAGGCAGAGGATCACTTGAGCCCAGGAGTTTGAGGTTGCTGTGAGATAGGCTGATGCCACAACACTCTAGCCTGGACAACATAGTGAGATTCTGTCTCAAAAAAAAAAAAAAATCCTGCAATAATACACAGGACTGCCATGGCCCATTTACAGGATGGAGGATGAATACAGAACACAAAAGAAAAGCGCAGACACACGTAAAGACGATTACATGACTCAAGTGATAATACACCGGGTCAGTTTTATTTTTATACTCTAAAAAATTAAAGTTAGTTCCTTATACGTAACCACTAGGCATTGCAGCAATGGCCATAAATTCTGGAACACGTAGCCTAAGGACACAGATGTCCCCTGACTCAAGGTTTCCAGGTGGTTGCTCTAGGCGCCAGGCATAGATCACGGACTGAGATTAGCAAGGATGGGCAAGGCAGCCACAGTGGGCATTTCTCGTCCCCAGTTCCTCTTAGGCTGATGCCCGGCAGCTGTGCCTGGCTTAGGTCGCCCCTCCCTTCAGGGGTCTTACCCGTCATTGACTAACCAGCCATCTTATGGGGCTAAGCAGCAACACAGGAACAATGTGTTTATCGTGTGGCCTCTAGACACCCACTGCTGTGGGGCTGGGCAGTCTTGCTTACTTGCAGCTCAGGTCCTTTGTTGTGCCTCCGGCAACAACCTTGTTTGTCACAGGGACCCTGTCCGGAACACATTACTTTTAAATGCTCTGGGCAGAGCATGTACATTGCTAAATTTAATTCTTAGACCAGGAAAATATAATGTCAGTCCCCAACATAGGACTGTCCCCCACAGCTAAGAACAATATGGCCACAAAGTGTGAATAGTGCCATGATTTGAGAACCCCACTCTATGTTAAGGAGAATTAATTCAATCAACAAATATTATTGAAGCCAAGGCAGGAGGATAGCTTGAGCTCAGGAGACCAGCCTGAGGAACAGTGAGACCACGTCTCTACCAAAATGAAAAAGAAAACAAACAAACAAATATTTTTAAGTGCCTTATATCTGTGAACACAACACAGTGTGAAACAGCCAGCTGATGCTCCTAGCGGCATGAGTCCTAAAGAAAAGGGAGCTAAGGCCAGTCTCGATGGCTCACGCCTGTAATTCTAGCACTCTGGGAGGCTGAGGAGGGAGGATTGCTCAAGGTCAGGAATTCGAAACCAGCCTGAGCAAGAGCGAGACCCTGTATTTACTAAAAATAGAAAGAAATTAATTGATCAACTAAAAATACATAGAAGAAATTAGCCGAGCATGGTGGCGCATGCCTGTAGTCCCAGCTACTCAGGAGGCTGAGGCAGGAGGATCGCTTGAGCCCGGGAGTTTGAGGTTGCTGTGAGCTAGGCTGATGTCATGGCACTCTAGCCCGGGCAACACAATGAGACTCTGTCTCAAAAAAAAAAAAAAGAAAAAGAAAAGAAAAGAAAAGGGAACTAGATAATAAAGAAATGAATAAGCAAACAAGTGAAGAAAATCAACACAGTTTACCCCAAAAAATATTTCTTTTTTTTTTCTTATATACAGAGTTTTCCATTTTTAATATTTGGTTAAACAAAATACATCTTTTGTAAACAAACCCAGCACAAGGCTAACAAAAAAAAAAAAAAAGAGAGAGAGAGAGAGAATAAAAGCAAGAAAAACAAAAAGCCTAGGGTTGCCCCTTCCTGGGCATCAGGGTCAGGCCTAAAGGAGCTTTCTGCCCTTGGGCATCACTCGGGTCCCTGCTCCTAAGCACCGGAATTGGATATGAACAGAGAAACCAGCCCTGAAATGTTTAAGCGTCTTTGCATACCCTATTGGCTCGTGGAGTCCAAGTGCATGGGGACTCCTTTTGAAGTGCCATTTGCACAGGCCCAAGCAGGTATGTGGAGTTTCCTCCCCTTCCCAGGAAATGGCTTGCTATCAGACAGTGCCAATGGACCCAAGGTCCTACTGTGCCCGTCAGCAATGTTGGCTGTAACTTCTGGCTGGTGGCCAGTTGGAATGTCACTGTGCAGGAGTAAAGAGCTCCCTGTAGTACCAAGCAGGTCTGGTGTAGAAAATGGTGCAGAAGAGACTGCAGCCAGTTGCTGAAGGAATAATGCAGTAGCTGCTCGGTGGCTTCTGTTACTCAGCATAAAAAATAGCCTTGTTGGATTGGAGATGCATGTGCAGAAAAGTGCTGGTGTCAACATGCACTCCAGTCACAGTGGGGAGAAAGCCTCAGCTTCACCCCGATAAGCTTGCTCAGGATTGGCTTGCAAGCCCCAGGCTGGCTTTGCTACTGGAGAGACGTCTGGCCAGTGGAGCAGCTCTCAGACCTGCCAAGACCATTGATCTTTTTTTTTTTTTTTTGAGACAGAGTCTCACTTTGTTGCCCAGGCTCACAGCAACCTCAATCTCCTGGGCTCAAGCGATCCTCCTGCCTCAGCCTCCTAAGTAGCTGGGATTACAGGCATGCGCCACCATGCCTGGCTAATTTTTTCTATATATATTAATTGGGCAATTAATTTCTTTCTATTTATAGTAGAGACGGGTCTCGCTCTTGCTCTGGCTGGTTTCAAACTCCTAACCCAGAGCAATCCACCCTCCTCTGCCTCCCAGAGAGCTAGGATTACAGGCGTGAGCCACCCCGCCTGGCCAGGAAGTGATATTTCAGCTAAAGACTTTGTTTTTCTTTGTGTTCCCCAAGGAGTAATCTCAGAAAGAAGGATTTGAATGTTTGTTTGGGGAATGGTCTCAGGAAACATGAACTAGGCTGACACCAGGGCACTCACTCTAGTCGGAGCAACAAAGCGAGACTCTGTTTCAAGAAAAAAAAACAGTTGCCAGTCTCGGGCTGGTTCCTCATGACTCCGCATCCCACATGGAATCGTAATGGTGGCAACCGGAGTTCTCAGGGATGACAGTCGCCATGGGTGTTAACCGTAGTTGGGAGCAATTCCACCTTCATCTAGAAGGGATGAACGTTAGACTCCAGAAAGCCAATGTTGCTTTCCTTAATCACCAAAATCTTCCCAACAGGTTGGAATTAAAGATGCCAAGCTGTAGTTACAACAATACGCACTGGAAAATTGCCTGTGCTATAAATGACACTCTACATGAAATAAAGATTAATTCATTGAACTCCAACAGCAATGCTGGGAAGCAGTGCCGTGGTTTTCTTCATTTTTATAAATTGAGGAAGTTGAGGTTCAGAATAATAGAATAACTCACCAAAATTTTTGCAGCTAATAAGTAATTAGAACTGGGGAGACCAGGCATGGTGGCTCATGCCTGTAATCCTAGCACTCTGGGAGGTTGAGGCGGGAGGATCGCTTGAGGTCAGAAGTTCAAGACCAGCCTGAATCAGAGTGAGACCCCATTTCTGCTAAAAATAGGAAAAATTAGTCCGGGCCCGGTGGCTCACGCCTGTCATTCTAGCACTCTGGGAGGCCGAGGTGGGAGGACCACTCAAGGTCAGGAGTTAGAAACCAGCCAGAGCAAGAGTGAGACCCTGTCTCTACTAAAAATAGAAAAAAATTAATTGGTCAACTAAAACTATATAGAAAAAATCTTCCAGGCGCGGTGGCTCACGCCTGTAATCCTAGCACTCTGGGAGGCCGAGGCAGGCAGATTGCTCGAGTTCAGGAGTTCGAAACCAGCCTGAGCAAGAGTGAGACCCTGTCTCTACTATAAATAGAAAGAAATTAATTGGCCAACTAATATATAGTGAAAAAATGAGCCAGGCATGGTGGCACATACCTGTAGTCCCAGCTACTCAGAAGGCTGAGGCAGAAGGATCACTTGAGCCCAGGAGTTTGAGGTTGCTGTGAGCTAGGTTGATGCCATGGCACTCACTCTAGCCTGGGCAAGAAAGTGAGACTCTGTCTCTAAATAAATAAATGAAACTATATAGAAAAAATTAGCCGGGCATGGTGGCACATGCCTGTAGTCCCAGCTACCCAGGAGACTGAGGCAGGAGGATCACTTGATCCCAGGAGTTTGAGGTTGCTGTGAGCTAGGCTGATGCCACAGCACTCTAGCACGGGCAACAGAGACTCTGTCTCAAAAAAAAGAAAAAAAAATAGAAAAAATTAGCCAGGCAATTTTGTGAGTGCCATAGTCCCAGCTACTTGGGAGGCTGAGGCAGGAGGATCCCTTGAGCCCAGGAGTTTTAGGTTGCAGTGAGCTACGATGACACCACTGCACTCTACCCAGGGCAACAGAGTGAGACTCTGTCTCACCCCAAAAAAATAAAAAGAAGCTAAATTAAAATAAAGATATGCAGTCTCACTTAAGCCTATTAAAAACTAATAAAATATCCCATTGCTTTTCTGTGTAAGGAAAAAAAGAAAATAAATAAATAAATAAAACGAAGATGCTAAAATGCTTCATAAATTATGATGTGACACACAAATGCCAAAGATGACGATTATAAAGCAACCGTTGAGGCTAGGCTCTGGCCTGTCTTTCCTTCACGCAGGCCAGAGAGGAACGTTCTGCTGGGCGCCTACGGAGAGCGCCTGGCTGCGGCTTTGTGCACCAACCCCAGTCTGACAGAGCTGGCGCTGTGCCACCATGCCCTGGGAAGCCAGGGCGTGAAGCTGCTCTGCCAGGGCCTCAGACACCCCGGCTGCAAACTCCAGAACCTCAGGTGAGTCCGGGCGGGTCTGTGGGCTTCTGTTGGTCCTCACCACTGCCCCTCATGGGGCTCAGTCTCAAAGGATGCACCTGCCATGGGACAGTTTATTGTTCGCTAGGGCTGCTGTAACAAAGTACCACACGCTGGGCGCGGTGGCTCACGCCTGTAATCCTAGCACTCTGGGAGGCCAAGGCGGGAGGATCGCTCAAGCTCCAGAGTTCGAAACCAGCCTAAGCAAGAGTGAGACCCCGTTTCTACTAAAAATAAAAGGAAATTAATTGGACAACTAAAAATATATAGAAAAAATTAGTCGGGCATGGTGGCACATGCCTGTAGTCCCAGCTACTTGGGAGGCTGAGGCAGGAGGATCGCTTGAGCCGAGGAGTTTGAGGTTGCTGTGAGCTAGGCTGACGCCATGGCACTCTAGCCCAGGCAAAAAGTGAGACTCTGTCTCAGAAAAAAAAGTACCACAGACTGAGTGACTTCAGAAATACAAATTTATTTTCTCACACTTCTGAGGGCTAGAAGTCCAAGATCAAGGCACTGACAGGGTTTGGTTTCTTCCAAAGCCTCTGTCCTTGGCTGGCAGATGGACACCTTCTCCCTGGCTGTTCACACGGCCGTCCCTCCATGCACGTCTGCATTCAGATGTCCTCGTTGTATAAGTCATATTGAATTAGGGCTCATCCCACGGACCTCATTTTACCTTAATTACCCCATTAAAGACCCTATCTTGGCCGAGCGCGGTGGCTCACACCTGTAATCCTAGCACTCTGGGAGGCCGAGGTGGGTGGATTGCTCGAGGTCAGGAGTTCAAAACCAGCCTGAGAAATTTTTTTATAAAAAAAAAAAAAAAGAAAAGAAAAAATTCACCAGTCTAGTAATGGAAATAAATTTTTTTATAAAAAAAAAAAAAAAAAAAAAAAAAAAAAAAACCAGCCTGAGCAAGAGCGAGACCCCATATCTGCTATAAATAGAAAGAAATTAATTGGCCAACTAATACAGAGAAAAAATTAGCTGGGCATGGTGGCGCATGCCTGTAGTCCCAGCTACTCGGGAGGCTGAGGCAGGAGGATCGCTTGAGCCCAGGAGTTTGAGGTTGCTGTGAGCTAGGCTGACTCCAGGGCACTCACTCTAGCCCCGGCAACAGAGTGAGACTCTGTCTCAAAAAAGAAAAACAAAAAAGACCCTATCTCCAGATACAGTCACATCTGAGGTACTGAGGATCAAGACCTCAATACATAAATTTTGGGGAGGGGGGACACGATTCAGATGATAACAGATGGGGATCTTCATCTTGTAATTGCCTAAGGAAAAAAAAAAAAACAGATGGGGATCAATAGAAGTTCAAGCGTTATCATTTCTCATTTATCTCTCTTTTTTTTTTTTTTAATTTTTTTTTTTTTTGAGACAGAGTCTCGCTTTGTTGCCCAGGCTAGAGTGAGTGCCATGGCGTCAGCCTAGCTCACAGCAACCTCAAACTCCTGGGCTCGAGCGATCCTTCTGTCTCAGCCTCCCGAGTAGCTGGGACTACAGGTATGCGCCACCATGCCCGGCTAATTTTTTTTTATATATCTATCAGTTGGCCAATTAGTTTCTTTCTATTTATAGTAGAGACGGGGTCTCGCTCTTGCTCAGGCTGGTTTTGAACTCCTGACCTTGAGCAATCCGCCCGCCTCGGCCTCCCAAGAGCTAGGATTACAGGCGTGAGCCACCGCGCCCGGCCTCATTTATCTCTTTTTTATCTCCTCCTTCCAGTCTTCCCATCTTCAATCTAGTCTCCTCCCATCTGATAATTGCTACTGGATCTAAAAAGTTGTGGGTTTTTGTGGGTTTTTTTGTCACCTCAGACAGGTAGTGTGCTGACACTGTCACAAGGTTTGAGAGAGCTGCATCTCCCACATGGGCATGAAAACCCAGTCATCCTGCTTATGAATCACAAAAGGATCCGAATTTTAGAAGTTTTAAGTCTACTCAGAATCTTCTCTTCAAACCCTTGCTAAAGTGTTAAGTTTTTTTTAAGTGATTCAAGTCAAATGGACACAGATTCTCACCTTTCAAGGCAGGAGTGTCAAAAAACAAATTGTGGAGCAGGTGTTGTGGCTCACACTTGTAGTCTTAGCACTCTGGGAGGCTGAGGCGGGAGGATTGCTCAAAGTCAGCAGTTTAACACCAGCCTGAGCAAGAGCGAGACCCCGTCTCTACTAAAAATAGAAAGAAATTAATTGGCCAACTAAAAATATAGAGAAAATATTCGCCAGGCATGGTGACACATGCCTGTAGTCCCAGCCACTCGGGAGGCTGAAGCAAGAGGATCACCTGAGCCCAAGAGTTTGAGGTTGCTGTGAGGTAGGCTGATGCCATGGCACACTATCCCAGGAAACAGAGTGAGACTCTGTCTCAAAAAAAAAAAAAAATTGTGTACATGTTTAAGAGCCACCAGACTCCTAAAACTCAGTTTCCTCCTTTATGCAATAGAGTTGGATCTGTTTACCCCCAATGAGGTGAAATGACCCTGTATATAATATACAAAAATGCCTAATTTATAGCAATCACTCAGGAATCATTAGTGTTTCTTTCTTGTACTTTAAGGAACATTCTATAATATGCGTTCTGTAGAGTGGAATCTTGGAATGCATGCATTTGAAGGATATGAGTTTACTACATGTGTGTGAGAGAGAGACAGAGACAAAGAGGTGAAGAGGAGAAAAAGAAAGAAAGCTGGGCTCAGTGGCATACTCCTGTAGTCTCAGCTACCCATTTCAGCTGACATTATGAGAGTATGTCCTAGAAGGGAAAATAAAGGTACCTGGAGGAAAAAAAAGTAAAAATACATACTTTCTGGTGGTGAACTTTTAAGGCACAGAGTCCCTGCGCACCAGCAAATGTGGCCCAGTGAGCACCTTGGGATCTGCTCCAAAATTCATACCTCCTTCTTTTCGTAGTGATGGAGAACAAGAGGAAGTGGAGAAAAGGGAAAGAAATAGGTCTTGAATTTCTCTTTTAAGGGCAGCCTCATGAATATATTTCATTAACTACAAAGCATCAAAACATTTTATATTGTTCTCCTAGCTCTTGGGAGGCCGAGGCGGGCGGATTGCTCAAGGTCAGGAGTTCAAAACCAGCCAGAGCAAGAGCGAGACCCCGTCTCTACTATAAATAGAAAGAAATCAATTGGCCAACTGATATATATATAAAAAATTAGCCGGGCATGGTGGTGCATGCCTGTAGTCCCAGCTACTTGGGAGGCTGAGGCAGAAGGATCACTCGAGCCCAGGAGTTTGAGGTTGCTGTGAGCTAGGCTGACGCCACGGCACTCACTCTAGCCTGGACAACAAAGCGAGACTCTGTCTCAAAAAAAAAAAAAAAAAAAAAAAAAAAAAAAAAAAACATTTTATATTGTTCTCGTTGCTTTTTAAAAAGTTTTTTAATTTGAAAGATAAAATTATAGGTATTTGTCATGTACAACATGATGTTTTGAAATATATAGAGATTGTGAAATGGCTAAATCTAGCTAATCAACATATACATCACCCCACAAAGTTACCATTTTTGTGGTGAGAACACTTAAAAATCTACAATCTTAGCAATTTTCAAGAATACAGTATATTGTTATTTTGTTGCTTTTTAAAAATTGAAATATAATTCACATGCCAGAAAATGTACCCTTTTAAGCCAGGCGCGGTGGCTCACGCCTGTAATCCTAGCACTCTGGGAGGCTGAGGCGGGCGGATTGCTCGAGGTCAGGAGTTCGAAACCAGCCTGAGCAAGAGCGAGACCCCGTCTCTACTATAAATAGAAAGAAATTAATTGGCCAACTCATATATATATAAAATTAGCCGGGCATGGTGGCACATGCCTGTAGTCCCAGCTACTCGGGAGGCTGAGGCAGCAGGATTGCTTGAGCCCAGGAGTTTGAGGTTGCTGTGAGCTAGGCTGACGCCACGGCACTCACTCTAGCCTGGGCAACAAGCGAGACTCTGTCTCAAAAAAAAAAAAAAAAAAAAAAAGAAAATGTACCCTTTTAAAGTGTATAATTCAATGATTTTAGTATATTCATATGGCTCTGCAAACATCACTATTATCTAATTCTACAACATTTTCATCACTCCAAAAAGAAACCCTAAGCCCATTAGTATTCCCTCCACATGCCCCCTCCGATCAGTCCCTGGAAACCCTAATCTCCTTTCTTTTATTTTAGAAAGAGGGGACAAATAGGTGTAGCCTAATAGAGGGAGAGAGAAAAGGAAAGGGGGGGGACCACAAAACTACCACAAAGTAAATGACCTAGCTCATTTTACTTTTTCCCGTTGTAGACTGAAGAAGTGCCACATCTCCAGCTCTGCCTGCCAGGACCTCGCAGCCACTCTTATAGCCAATAAGCATTTAATAAGGATGGATCTGAGCGGCAACAGCCTCGGACTTCCAGGCATAGAACTGCTTTGCGAAGGGCTGCAACATCCCAAATGCAGGCTGCAGATGATCCGGTGAGTCTCCATCCCTGAGAAAAAGTTCCTGATCTGTGTGATCTCTCTAGGCAAGCTCATTGTCTCCTGGGGCTTGAAACACCCCCAAATTCTGCTGATACCCAGATCTCTACCTCTGAATCAGGGTTTACGGTTAATCCCACGACTTTGACTCCTGCCCTGGAGTCTGTGCACTTTTGAGGGCCTCTTTCTGGCCTCCTCTGACCCCACTTGTGTCCACATGGTGAGGGGTCCCTGGGGCCACTCGCCCATCTAGAACGAACAACCTCCTCACTGACTCTGTCCTGAGCAATCAGGGTCCCAGGCTCCCTGATCAAAGAGCCTTTAGTTGAGCAACCCCCTTTTCCCACAGTGCCAGCCTCATCCTCTTCCTCTGGGTGAATTCCTACTCGGCTTTTGAGATCCACCTCCAGCCCTCCCAGAGCCTTCCCTACCAATACATCCTGTTTCCCAAAGCTGAGTTAGGTGGCACCTCCACCGTGACGGTTTCACAAACAGCAGCTCGTGTTCACTGGGCACTCACTATGTGCCAGGCCCCGTTCCACGTCCTTTGTTTAGCAAATTATTTAATCCTTGCAACAACTTTATGAAGGAGGTACTATTATCATCCTCATTGCATAGACAGTGAACCTGAGACACAACTGCAGGTGACACATAAAATTGAGATCTGATAAATCTTGCTTGAAATCACAGGGTGATAGAGGTGGATAAAAATGCAGTCGTTGAACTCTAGAGACCCCGCCCTGAACTGGCGCCCTCTACTGACTTGATGGTACCACGCTAGACTTTATTTATTTTATTTATTTTTTAATTTTTTTTTGAGACAAATTTCCCTGGTGATCACAATCTCCACTCCTAGCTGAGAACCAAGGGAGTGACTCCCAGCACTGGCTTTTTTTTTTTTTTTTTTTTTTTTTTTTTTTTTGAGACAGAGTCTCGCTTTGTTGCCTAGGCTACAATGAGTGCCATGGCATCAGCCTAGCTCACAGCAACCTCAAACTCCTGGGCTCAAGCGATCCTCCTGCCTCAGCCTCCCAGGTAGCTGGGACTACAGGCATGCGCCACCATGCCTGGCTAATTTTTTCTATATATTTTTAGTTGGCCAATTAATTTGCTTCTATTTTTAGTAGAGACGGGGCCTCACTCTTGCTCAGGCTGGTTTCGAACTCCTGACCTCGAACAATCTGCTCGCCTCGGCCTCCCAGAGTGCTAGGATTACAGGCGTGAGCCACCGTGCCCGGCCTATTTTATTTTTTAATTTTAAGACTAGTCAAGTGCAGTAGTGAGAAGGGGGAAAGAGAAGAACAAGGAGCTCGATCTGTAACTGACTGTGAGCAATCAATTGAGATAACTCACTACCTTTGGACGAGCCACCACGCTGGATTTTGATTGCTTCCCTGTTTGTCTTATGAGACAGAATGCTCCTTGTTGCAAATGACCGCGTCTTGTTTATCTCTGTAGCTCTAGTGACATGTGTAGGTTAGTGTTGGGTGATTAAACAGGCCACGGCACAAGCAATAAGGACACAGAAAAGCATGATGGCGCCTACTTCAACATCTCTCTCCTCCCAAGGTTGAGGAAGTGTCAGCTGGAGGCCGCGGCCTGCCGGGAGATTGCGTCTGTGCTCAGCACCAACCCACATCTGATAGAACTCGACCTGACAGGAAACGCTCTGGAGGATTCGGGCCTGAGGTGGTTGTGCCAGGGACTGCGGCATCCAGTCTGCAGACTACGGACCTTGTGGTGAGTTCTTCGTGGGGCCAACTGAAATGGCAAATCTCTTCATATTGAATGACAGCACAGAAACGCATCCACTATCTGTACACCAATAATTATAGCAGCGTTATTCACAGTGGCCAAAAGTAGAAACAACCCAACTGTCCATGGATGTTTGAATAAAGAAAATGTGGTGGCCGGGCGCGGTGGCTCACGCCTGTAATCCTAGCACTCTGAGAGGCCGAGGCGGGAGGGTTGCTCGAGGTCAGGAGTTCGAAACCAGCCTGAGCAAGAGCGAGACCCCGTCTCTACTATAAATAGAAAGAAATTAATTGGCCAACTAATATATATAGAAAAAATTAGCCGGGCATGGTGGCGCATGCCTGTAGTCCCAGCCACTTGGGAGGCTGAGGCAGCAGGATGGCTTGAGCCCAGGAGTTTGAGGTTGCTGTGAGCTAGGCTGATGCCACGGCACTCATTCTAGCCTAGGCAACAAAGCGAGACTCTGTCTCAAAAATAAATAAATAAATAAACAAATAAATAAATAAAAACCAAAGAAGATGGGTTTATGGTTGCACCAGTCAGTCCACCCTTTGGGCTGAGGTGGGTCCCCAAGACACACATCAAAGGGAGCCCGAGGAGTCACACCGATGGCCACAAACATATTTCCCAATATTTTAACCAAGAAAATGCATTACCTTAAAATGTTTTTTAACTGGCAAAATACATGTAACAAAAAAGTTACCATCTTGAGCATTTGGAAGTGTGCAGCTCAGTGGCGTTCAGGGCCTTCGGGCCGGTGTGCAGCCATCGCCGCCGGCCATCCCCGGAACGCCTTCCTTCTCGCAAAACTGAAGTTCTGCGCCCACTCACAACTGCCATTCCCTGCCCCACCCCGGCATCCTCCACTCTGCTTTCTGTCTCTGTGAATTTCATTCCTCTAAGTTCCTCATGTAAATGGAATCGTAGTGACAGGGGAAGACCGCCGAGCGCTGGGGCGCAGCCGCTCCCCCACGGCAGGTGCGCACTGCTGGGCGGGGCCTCGCGTGTCCACACCTGCTGTCCCCGCCAGGTGCTTGGCCTCCTGCTCCCGTCCTCCCTTGGAGCTGGCTGCGCGATGTTGATTGGATACTTTTTGAATCCCGCTGTTGCTGATTGGATGTTGAAGCTTGTTGCTGATTGGACGCTTTTTGATTCCTACCAAGGGTATAAAAACAGGAGGAGCCTGAGGAAGGGGGGTCAGAAGTCAGCAGTTGGCTGAGCCTGATGAAGGGATAAAGACTGATCTGCTCTTCGTGTGCCGCTCAGTGCTTTCCCGGGCCAAGTGCTGCAACAAGACCTGTAACACTAGCTGTACACCTTGTTGCAATAGAATATTTGCTTTTAGTGACTGGCTTATTTCACTGAAAATAATGTCCTGAAGGTTCATTCTTACTATAACGTTATCAAGGTTGTATGGCGTTTCAGAATCTCCTTTCTTCCTTAGGCCAAAGAATATTCTCTTGCAGGAATATGCCTCGTTCTGGCTATTGGTTATTGATCCATCCATCTGTCAGTGGCCCCTTGAGTTGCTTCCAGCTCTTCGCTATTGTGAATAATACTGCAATGATCACTGGCATACAAATATTCCCTCAAGACCCTACTTTCAATTGTTTTTAATATACATCTAGAAGTAGAATTTCTGGATTCTATGGTAATTCTATTTTTAAATTTTTTTAGGAACTGACATATTGTTTTTCATAGCAGTTAATGACATTTTACATTCCAGCCAATGTGCATAAGGTTCCAGTTTCTCCACTTCTTCACCAATACTTGTTTTTGTTTTGTTTTGTTTTGTTTTTATGAGACAGAGTCTCACTCTGTTACCTGGGCTAGAGTGCCGTGGCATCAGCCTAGCTCACAGCAACCTCAAACACCTGGGCTCAAGCGATCCTCCTGACTCAGCCTCCCGAGTAGCTGGGACTACGGGCATGTGCCACTACAGCTGGATACATTTTTTATATTTTTAGTTGCCTGGCCAAATTTCTTTCTATTTTTTAGTAGAGACAGGGTCTAACTCTTGCTCAGGCTGGTCTCAAACTCCTGAGCTCAAGCAGTCCTCCCACCTCAGCCTCCCTGAGTGCTTGGATTACAGGCATGAGCCACCATGCCTGGCCACCAATACTTGTTATCGTCTGAGATTTTTGTTTTTTGTTTTAAAGGTAGGGTCTTGCTCTGTTACCCAGCTAGTGTGCAGTGGAGCAATCATAGCTCACTACAGCCTTGAGCTCCTGGGCTCAAGCCATCCTCCCACTTCAGCCTCCCCAGTAGCTGGGACTACAGGTGCATCACCACACCTAGCTCATTTTTTTTTTTTTTTTTTTTGAGACAGAGTCTCACTTGTTGCCCAGGCTAGAGTGAGTGCCGTGGCGTCAGCCTAGCTCACAGCAACCTCAAACTCCTAGGCTCAAGCAATCCTCCTGCCTCAGCCTCCCGAGTAGCTGGGACTACAGGCATGTGCCACCATGCCCGGCTAATTTTTTCTATATATATTAGTTGGCCAATTAATTTCTTTCTATTTATAGTAGAGACGAGGTCTCGCTCTTGCTCAGGCTGGTTTCGAACTCCTGACCTTGAGCAATCCGCCCGTCTCGGCCTCCCAGAGAGCTAGGATTACAGGCGTGAGCCACCACGCCCGGCTCATTTTTTTTTTTATAGACATGGTCTCACTGTGTTACCCAGGCTGGTCTCAAATTCTTGACCTCAAACAATCAATCTACCTCAGCCTTCCAAAGTGCTGGAATTACAGGTGCGAGCCACTACACCTGGCCTGTTTCCTTTTTTCTTTTGAGGCAGAGTGTCACTCTGTTGCCTGGGCTAGAATGCTGTGGCATCAGCCTAGCTCACAGCAACCTCCAACTCCTGGGCTCAGGCGATCCTCCTGCCTCAGCCTCCCGAGTAGCTGGGACTACAGGCATGCACCACCATGCCTGGCTAATTTTTTATTTGGAGAAGTGTCTAATCAAGTCTTTTGTCCATTTTTTAACTGGATTGTTTGTCTGAAAATACATTACTTTTAAGATTAGTGAGAGGGGACACGATACTCTTCACATGGAAAACACTCGGTAATATTTGTTGGATTGGATTTTGTGCAGGTTGAAGATCTGCCACCTCACGGCTGCTGCCTGTGAAGATCTGGCCCCGACCCTGCGTGAGAACCGGAGCCTGGTGGAGCTGGACCTGGGCCTGAATGAGCTGGGGGACCCCGGGACGCTGCTGCTGTGCCAGGGCCTCAGGCACCCCACGTGCACGCTCCAGACGCTCCGGTGCGCTTCGCCTGCCATCTTAGGAGTCCAGACCCATAACGCCGCCCTCAGCGACGCTGCCTCCCCTCTTCTCCTGAACTCTAGCTACACCAGCCTCCTTTTGAAAACATTGCTGGGGCCCAGCGCACTGGCTCAGCCTGTAATCCCAGCACTCTGGGAGGCCGAGGCGGGCGGATTGCTCAAGGTCAGGAGTTCGAAACCAGCCTGAGCAAGAGCGAGACCCCGTCTCTACTATAAATACAAAGAAATTAATTGGCCAACTAACATATATAGAAAAAATTAACCCGCCATGGTGGCGCATGCCTGTAGTCCCAGCTACTCGGGAGGCCGAGGCAGGAGGATCACTTGAGCCCAGGAGTTTGAGGTTGCTGTGAGCTAGGCTGACACCACGGCACTCACTCTAGCCCGGGCAACAAAGTGAGACTCTGTCTCAAAAAAAAAAAAAAAAAAGAAAAAGAAAATAAATAAAATTTCTGCCACAGGGCCTTTGCACAAGCAACTCTTGCTTTCTGGAATGTCATTCCTCTGTGCTGTCCCTTTTTGCCCAGAGAAGGTAAATTCATCTTCTTGGACAAACGCCACTTTCCATGGACACTCTCCCTAATCCCTAGATGAGGTCTGAGTTCCTAGTTTTATGATCTTAGATGACCTTATACCTCCTCTGGGCATCACCTACCAAATTTTGTCATTTGTATGTATATGTGTGTGTGCGCACGTGGCATTCCAGAAGGGTAGAAGCTGTGTCAACTCTCTCTTGCAGTGACTAGAAGTGCTTTAAAATGCAATCTTTTTTATTCTTTTTAAGAGCTCAGATGCCCTCTCGCCCTGTTCCCCAGGCTGGGCTCCAGCTCCTGGGCTCAGGCGACACTCCCGCCTCAGCCTGGCGGCCACCGCCCCTGTTGTTCATCCCTTTCCTCTCGTCCCCCTGCCTACTTCTGTCTTGTCCTCTCTCTCTCTCCAGGGTGGAGACGGAGGCCGCCTCTGCGGCTCTGTCAGCACTGGGTGCGGGAGCCCTCGTGGAGGGGACTGCAGAGGCCAGAACCCTGCTCACTGGGACTGTCCTGTCGCCCTGCCCTGTCTCGCAGGTTGGGCATCTGCCGGCTGGGCGCTGCGGCCTGCGCTGCACTCTGCGACGTGCTCCAAGCCAGCCGCCACCTCCTGGAGCTGGATCTGAGCTTCAACGACCTGGGGGACGGGGGCCTGCGGCTGCTGGGCGCGGGGCTGCGACATCCCGCCTGCAGGCTGCAGAAGCTGTGGTGAGTGTCCCCCGCGGGCGTGGTGGCCACCCGGGTGGGAGCGCTTTCTCTTCCTTTGTTTTCCTAAGAAAGGACTGTTCCTCCCTCACTTTGGAATTTCCAAGGAGAGAAGAAAGAGGTCAAAAGAGAAAATAGAGACTCTCTCTGAATCTATTCTGTTCTGGGAGGCTACCTGATTAAAAAAAAAAAATCAAAATTAAACTTTTTCAAAATAAAAATAAATTTTAAAAAAGAGGAAACAGGCCAGGCACAGTGGCTGTCGCCAGTAATCCTAGAACTCTGGGAGGCTGAGGCAGGTGGATTGCTCAAGGTGAGGAGTTTGAAACCAGCCTGAGCAAGAGTGAGACCTTGTCTCTACTAAAATAGAAAGAAATTAATCGGTCAACTAAAAATATACAGAAAAAATCAGCCAGGCATGGTGGCACATGCCTGTAGTCCCAGCTACTCAGGAGGTTGAGGCAGGAGGATCGCTTGAGCCCAGGGGTTTGAGGTTGCTGTGAGCTAGGCTGACGCCACGGCACTCTAGCCCAGGCAACAGAGTGAGACTGACTCAAAAAAAAAAAAGAGGAAACATACTGTACAAGCTGTTTATGTAATTCAACACAAACATAAGTTGCTCCGTTGTTCCTTCAAGTGTTGCCTCTAAACATGTTTTTGCAAAATCCCTCTTCTTCCCTTTTTTTTTTTTTTTTTTTTTGAGACAGAGTCTTGCTTTGCTGTCCAGGCTAAAGTGAGTGCCGTGGTGTCAGCCTAGCTCACAGCAACCTCAAACTCCTGGGCTCAAGCGATCCTCCTGCCTCAGCCTCCCGAGTAGCTGGGACTACAGGCATGTGCCACCATGCCCGGCTTACTTTTTCTATATATATTAGTTGGGCAATTAATTTCTTTCTATTTATAGTAGAGACAGGGTATCGCTCTTGCTCAGGTTTGTCTTGAACTCCTGAGCTCAAACGATCCGTCCACCTTGGCCTCCCAGAGTCTCTTCTTCCCTTGACATTTACTTGAGCAGATTCATAGCTTTTCAATAAAGTTTTGATAATCAAAAATTCAACCTGGGCCAGGCGCAGTGGCTCACGCCTATAATCCTAGCACTCTGGGAGGCCGAGGCGGGCGGATTGCTCAAGGTCAGGAGTTGGAAACCAGGCTGAGCAAGAGTGAGACCTCGTCTCTACTATAAATAGAAAGAAATTAATTGGCCAACTAATATATATAGAAAAAACTAGCTGGCATGGTGTCGCATGCCTGTACTCCCAGCTACTCGGGAGGCTGAGGCAGAAGGATCGCTTGAACCCAGGAGTTTGAGGTTGCTGTGAGCTAGGCTGACGCCACGGCACTCACTCTAGCCTGGGCAAAGTGAGACACTGTCTCAAAAAAAAAAAAAAAAAATTCAACCTGGGCCGGGCGCGGTGGTTCACGCCTGTAATCCTAGCACTCTGGGAGGCCGAGGCCAGCGGATTGCTTGAGGTCAGGAGTTCGAAACCAGACTGAGCAAGAGCGAGACCCTGTCTCTACTATAAATAGAAAGAAATTAATTGGCCAACTAATATATATAGAAAAAACTAGCTGGCATGGTGTCGCATGCCTGTACTCCCAGCTACTCGGGAGGCTGAGGCAGAAGGATCGCTTGAACCCAGGAGTTTGAGGTTGCTGTGAGCTAGGCTGACGCCACGGCACTCACTCTAGCCTGGGCAAAGTGAGACACTGTCTCAAAAAAAAAAAAAAAATTCAACCTGGGCCGGGCGCGGTGGTTCACGCCTGTAATCCTAGCACTCTGGGAGGCCGAGGCCAGCGGATTGCTTGAGGTCAGGAGTTCGAAACCAGACTGAGCAAGAGCGAGACCCTGTCTCTACTATAAATAGAAAGAAATTAATTGGTCAACTAATATATATAGAAAAAATTAGCCGGGCATGGTGGCGCATGCCTGTAATCCCAGCTACTCGGGAGGCTGAGGCAGGAGGATCGCTTGAGCCCAGGAGTGTGAGGTTGCCGTGAGCTAGGCTGACGCCACGGCACTCACTCTAGCCTGGGCATCAAAGCAAGACTCTGTCTCAAAAAAAAAAAAAAAAAAAATTTCAACCTGGTCCGGTGTAAATTGTAATCAAATGCTATGACTCCCTCCTTCCCCTTTCTCTCATGCCAGCCAGACCCCTAACTTGAAGGGCTTGGATTGGGATGAGACATTATCTATTTTGTAAAATCATCCTCCATTCCTGGATCTCTTTTCAAAAATTGACATATAGTAATTGTACCTGAGTATGGGGTTCATGTGATATTTTGCTACATATGCCTGCAATATATACTGATCAAATCAGGGTAATTAGGGTACCCATCACCTCAAACATTCATCATTTCTTTGTGTTGGGAACATTCCAAATCTTCTAGTTATTTTATTTTTATTTTTACTTCCCACTATACTAATGAGGATTCTAGCTATTTTTGAAATATTCAATAAATTATTAACTATAATTACCCTACTGTGGTATCAAACACCAGAACTTATTCTTCCCATCTGTGTGTTTGTACCCATGAACCAACTACTCCTCACCCAGCCTCCCCCCGCCCCCCGCCCCGCCCTCTCCAGCATATGAAAGACCCCCATGGGCTTCCGCGTGGCTCCCCCAGTTGTCGGGGCCCTGATTTCCGTTATCTCCCATCCTTGAGGGTATGTCGGCTCCTTTATGGGACAGGCTCCCCCAGCTTGGTAGCAGATGCCTACATTTTACTCATTCCAAATCCAAGCCCTGAAAGAAAAAGCTCCAAGAAAAGTATGGCTTTGGATTCGTGGGCGTTGCGGGGATCTTGTGCCCCAGCTGGAACCATTCATGGTGGCTGGGGACATGGAAAATGAGAGACTTCGGCCTAGAGCCCATGTCCATCTCTAGAGCTTAAGGACAAGGTTGACCACAGCTGGACTGAGACTGGGTTTCCATGGGAAGTTGGGGCAGAATACCCCGGAGGGAAGTGGACCCTGGGCTTCCAAATCAACAGGTGTCCCTTATGGGTGGAGCTGTGAATTTAGGATCACAGTAAATGCCTTTCTTCTTTTTTTTTTTTTTTTTTTGAGACAGAGTCTCCCTTTGTTGCCCAGGCTAGAGTGAGTGCCGTGGCGTCAGCCTCGCTCACAGCAACGTCAAACTCCTGGGCTCGAGTGATCCTTCTGCCTCAGCCTCCCGGGTAGCTGGGACTACAGGCATGCGCCACCGTGCCCGGCTAATTTTTTCTATGTGTTTTCAGTTGGCCGATTAATTTCTTTATATTTTTAGTACAGACGGGGGTCTCACTCTCACTCAGGCTGGTTTCGAACTCCTGGCCTCGAGCGATCCACCTGCGTCGGCCTCCCAGAGTGCTAGGATTACAGGCGTGAGCCACGGTGACCGGCCTTGAATGCCTTTCTTAAATGCTTGCCATCCCCACATTGGCCTTAACCTACACTGGCTCTGGACAACTCTGCTTTCTCTTAAATTGGTCTCCTGAAAACTTCAACGCATTCCCTTGGAAAACGAGGCTCTCCCAGAGTAGTGCCCAATGTTGCTGCTTTTTTTTTTTTTTTGAGACAGAGTCTCGCTTTGTTGCCCAGGCTAGAGTGAGTGCCGTGGCGTCAGCCTAGTTCACAGCAACCTCAAACTCCTGGGCTCGAGTGATCCTCCTGCCTCAGCCTCCTGAGTAGCTGGGACTACAGACATGCGCCACCATGCCCGGCTAATTTTTTCTATATATATTAGTTGGCCAACTAATTTGTTTCTATTTATAGTAGAGACGGGGTCTCGCTCTTGCTCAGGCTGGTTTCGAACTCCTGACCTTGAGCAATCTGCCCTCCTGGGCCTCCCAGAGTGCTGGGATTACAGGCGTGAGCCACGGCGCCCGGCCTCTAATGTTGCTGCTTCATCTTCCACAGGCTGGACAGCTGTGGCCTCACGGCTAAGGCGTGCAGGGACCTTTCTTCCACCCTGGGGATCAACCAGACCCTGGCTGAGCTTTACCTGACCAACAACGCCCTGGGGGACACAGGTGTCCGGCTGCTGTGCAAGCCGCTGAGCCTTCCCAGCTGCCCACTCCGAGTCCTCTGGTGAGAGAGGGTTCCTGGTTCTCTCTGGAGGAGGCAGGTCGGTTGGGAGCCTCGGGGTCAATAATTGAGACTCACAGGTTTGGTGGGTAAATAATCTGGAAAACTTGGAAACATTTCATTTATCCACTCACATACGCAATTGCGCAGAATACACGAGGCCTTAGCTTGCCACACCTCTTGGAGACTTCTATACCATCTACTGCCTGCGTGAGCTTGGATAATTTTTTTTTTTTTTTTTTTTTTTTTTTTGAGACAGAGTCTCGCTTTGCTGCCCAGGCTAGAGTGAGTGCCGTGGCGTCAGCCTAGCTCACAGCAACCTCAAACTCCTGGGCTCAAGGGATCCTCCTGCCTCAGCCTCCCAAGTAGCTGGGACTACAGGCATGTGCCACCATGCCCGGCTAATTTTTTGTATATATTAGTTGGCCAATTAATTTCTTTCTATTTATAGTAGAGACGGGTCTCGCTCTTGCTCAGGCTGGTTTCGAACTCCTGACCTCGAGCAATCTTCCCGCCTCGGCCTCCCAGAGAGCTAGGATTACAGGCGTGAGCCACCGCGCCCGGCCGAGCTTGGATAATTTACTGAGTATTTATTTCCTAATCTCAAATGGGGCCATTGTAGCTGAGTCAGAATCTAGGATTACTCTGCCTAGGTTCTAATTCTAATCCTGTCTAATCCATATCAACTAGGTGACATATTTTTGCAAGTTATTTAACATCTTTTGTTTTTTTTTTTTTTTTGAGACAGAGTCTTACTCTGTCTCAAAAGTCTCACTCTGCCCAGGCTAGAGTGCCATGGCATCAGCCTAGCTCACAGCAGCCTCAAACTCCTGGGCTTAAGCGATCCTCCTGCCTCAGCCTCCCGAGTAGCTGGGACTACAGGCATGCGCCATCATGCCCGGCTAAGTTTTTCTATATATTTTTAGTTGGCCAGTTAATTTCTATCTATTTTCTAGTAGAGGCGGGGGCTTGCTCTTGCTCAGGCTGGTTTCAAACTCCTGACCTTGAGCGATTGCCCGCCTCAGCCTCCCAGAGTGCTAGGCCGCCCAGCTATGGTGACTTATTTTTTGCAAGTTATTTATTCAACCTCTTACTTCACCTTAGTATCCCTTCTGTAAAATGAAGAGTTGCTTTTTCTTAAGATTATAAATTATATCAGTTAACACAGGTTACAGACTTAAAATTGTGTGTAGTATAGAGTAGGTCTGTTTCCCAGAAGGGTTGAAGTATTGGAAGGTAATGGAATTATTTTATCAGAGAAAGATACACAATAGGCAACTTCAGATTTATTAATTGAATGCACAACAGCGGGCTGGAATGACGTTTCCCACGCTGCTGTCCTCAGGTTATTTGGAATGGAGCTGCGGGAATCCACCCACAGGAGGTTGGCAGCGCTTCGAGGGACAAAACCTTACTTGGACATTGGCTGCTGACAGGTCCTGCCTGCTGGCTCCTGTCCTGAAGTCCGGACAGGGGAAGACGGGTCGCCTTGGCCACACAGCACAAGGACCAGGGGTCCACTTCCCCAGGAGGCAGATTCACCTGCCGACTGAGACCAGAAGTCCTTTCTGCTGGGGACCTAGGGGACCAACGCGTGCTGCAGCTTTAATTTTGGGATTGTGGGCGCGCACAGGGAGCTCCGGGCAGGGCATGACCGCCTAGGAGAGGTTTGAAGACCCCTAACAGGAGAAGTGAAAGCCAAGATGACTAGACAGCCGCGGCGCTGGGAAGAGGGTGACCGCGTCCCTCAAGGAGCCGCTGGCAGTGCCGGGAGACAGTTTACCACGGGCGGGCACCACTGCCACCTAGCGGCAGAGGACGGGAACGCGTGTCCCGCAAGGCACGGGACAGACCTCCGGGCGCTTGACCCCGAGCGCACATCGTGCCCAAATCAAGGAAACCACTTCCTCAAAAATGTTCCCGTTGGATGACAGTAGGGGAACTGAGCGTTTGGGGGAGACTCCCGTGCAAGATGGCCCTTAGATGCTCCTCATGCCAGCAACCCTGCCCGGGGTCTGCGCAGGGGCCCTGCCGGGGGCCGGGGCTGCCTGCCTGGAGCTCGCCAGGCGCGGCTGCTTCTCCAGCCAGCTGTCCTCCCCCAACGGCCACAGTCCTTCCGTCACCAGCCTGCGGGGGCACTTGGGAACCGCGGGCGTTGGTGCGCGCGGGCCGGAGCTCCTGGGACGCCGACAGGCAGACTCGGGCCCAGGTGGGGTGAATATGAAAAGGCAGGCTGGCGTGCCCAGTTTGGTGACTTGGCACTTCACCCAAGTCAGCGTCAACGCTGCTGGGCCACAGACCAGGACGGTTCTTCTCATTTGGGGTGCTATTATCAAAGCTCCCTGGAACCTGAGAATCTACATCAGATCTGGACGCCATAGGTGACGTGAGTAGCAGAGCCCTAAGGGGCCTGGAACAGCAATGCTGAGCCCTGAGAGGCAAAATGCCACAATTGCTAAGACAAAACCAGGAGACTTACCATTGGGAGCTAAATAGTTACCTGGAGTGCAGGAAAAACAAAATACTGCTAATAAACCTAATGTCTCATACTTTAAGTGACTTTGGAATGATTTTTTGCAAGACACCTGACTGAGTCCATCAATTCTGCGTCCATATTGCAGCCTCTGTTGCTAGGCAACTAATTGCGCATGGTGGCCTACTGTCAAAATCAGGCCCCTTTCAAATGCTAATCTTAATGGCTGATACTCTGTGGCTTATGCTTTGCCACCCCTAACAGTTCCGATTTCCACTGTTATATTCATTGGAACAGGGAGAGCACTTAACTGGGCAGAAAACTGGAATTGCAACTGCTTTGGGAAGGGTTGCCAATTTACCAAGGGGGTACATAAAGGCACCAGGCCACCACAGGAAAAATATGGCGTCATCCCCCAAATCGCAGGTGCCAGCCCCTAGAGCAGCCTTTTGTTAGCCTACAGGTTACAGGTCCCCAAAGTAGATACCTCCCCCACCCCCCCATCAGGGGTTTCGAACCCATTCCTCCCCATCCCTGTTACTGTGGATGGTGGGGGGACCAATCTCCAAAGTGACCCCAGCCTCCCAAGCTGCTGAAATTACAGGCGCTCACCCTCCATGCTCACCCCGGGATATGCTGAAATAACAAGTCAGCTCACACAATATTTTATTTTTAAAAATACTTTACTGGTGGAAATTGGCTGAGACTAAAAGAAAAATAAATTTGTAATTTAAAAAATGCTTTAGTAAGCTGGGGTCTCACTATTGTTCAAGTGGCCTCCTGGGCTCATGCGACCCTCCCCTCATGCGACCCCAAGCAGGCCACTGCCTGGAAGGCCCAGGGTGTGGCCCGCAGGGCAGAAAGCGAGGAAACCCAGGCCAGAGCTGCCGTGAGCAGCGTGGGGACAGCGGGCTCTGGAGGAAGGAGGGTTAGTGAATCCTAAATGCAGTTGTGGCTCCTGGAAGATGAGACGCCTTCCTCAAACAGCGAGACCCAAAACAGAAGCACTTTCCAGTGAAGACAAAGGGAAGTGCCTCCATTTTGAGTAACACGGTCTTGAGCTCAAGACTGTTCCCGCGGCGATCTCCTCATGCCTGAAAGGGACCAGAGCCTGCAACAGTCCAAGCACGTTGAAACAGTGTACACGTTACAGTTCACCCAAGTCACTATACATCCTAACCTGCCACGGACGTTTAGCAACCACTCGCCCATGCTTGGGCACCAGTGTCATGGCCGCGGTGGGTAGTTGCCCCACCCTTCCTCTCCCACTAGCTAGCCCAGACTCTCGGCAGCCCACCTGGCCTTCATTCTTGGCCACGTGTGAAGTGCCCTTGGCCACCCCCCATTGCTCTCCACAGGACAGTCCCTAGGTGCTGTGGGAGGCGCACACCACAGCTTAATAACCAGCCCAAAGCCCGGTTTAACTGCCATTTGCAGCTGATGCCCACCGATGACACCCAAATGTTGAAGCACTTTCCACCTAGATTCCAGAAGAGTGCTCCCACATTTGAGTGTCACGGGATGGGCAGTTCCACCTGGACATCTTCAGAGGCAGCGTGGCGCAGCCACACCCCGTCCTTGAGATCTACGGCTTCTCTATTTGCCGGTCGAGTTTTCTCAATCGGTAACACTCAAAAAGTAGCGGCACTTTCGTCACATAACAGAAAGTGCCCCCACAGTTTGAGTGCCACAGGTCGGAAGGAGCCACTAGGGAAGTCAAGAGTTAGTACTTACCCACCAGGCACAGCACTTTTGGATTAAGGGTCAACGCATAACCCTTGACTAATCTGAAAGACATGTAAAATTGAAGAAATTTAGGAAAATCATGGAGGCAGAAAATTTGAAATAAAATACTTCAGCACTTAAAGAAACACACCCCTATCACCTTAAAGTCTATCCACACGCCACAAACCAGAGATCGAGAACTTGCCAGGCCTGTAATCCCAGCACTCTGGAAGGCCGAAGAGGGAGGATTGCTTGAGCTTAGGAGTTCAGGACCAGCCTGAGCTACAGAGACCAGTTTAAGCAAGAGGGAGAGCGAGAGCCTGTGTCTACTAAAATTAGAAAAATTGAATTAAAAATAGAGAGGGCCGGGCCCGGTGGCTCACGCCTGTAATCCTAGCACTCTGGGAGGCTGAGGCGGGTGGATCCCTCAAGGTCAGGAGTTCGAAACCAGCCTGAGCAAGAGTGACACTCCGCCTCTACTAAAAATAGAAAGAAACTAATTGGCCAACTAAAAAAAAAAAAAAAAACACACAGAAAACAAACCAGGCATGGTGGCGCATGCCTGTAGTCCCAGCTACTCGGGAGGCTGAGGCAGGAGGATCGCCTGAGCCCAGGAGATTGAGGTTGCTGTGAGCTAGGCTTAAGCCACGGCACTCTAGCCTGGGCAACAAAGTGAGACTGTCTCAAAAAAAGAGAAAATTGGCCGGGCATGGTGGCTCATGTCTATGGTCCCAGCCATCTGGGAAGCTGAGGCAGGCGAATTGGAGGTTGCTGGGAACTAGGCTGACACCACGGACTCTAGGCCAAGTGACTGGGTGAAACTGTCTCAAACAGAAAAAAAAAAAGCTTGCCAGACTCCAAGCATTACTCTGAGATCCCTCAAAGAAATACACAGAAAATGCAAGGGGTTTTCCACGCTCAGATATGCATGGACGGACAGGCCCCTTGCCCGTCTCACCCGGCCTTTCTGCATCCAAGCAATAGGCAGGTTGAGTCCTTTGCTAGAAGGGACAAGCACAGAAGGAGCACGTGTTGGCAAAAAAGAGCCTTCGAGTTCCACAGGGAACCACAAAAAAGCAGAAAGAGAGTAAAGGAACAAAGAGTAAGACCATACTTACAAAGCCCAATACTTACAGAGCCCAAAGGTACAAGCCCAGCCAAGTCTTCCCAAGACGCCAGGGCTTGGGGCTGCTGGGCTCTTATATAGGCTGAGGGCGCATTCACCTTAGTCCGGGCTGGGATTAAAGACCACCCCCTCCCACCCTCCCATTCCACGTGGTCTCCGGCCAGACCCACCCAGATTCCTTCCATCTTACCTAGGCTCAGTCCCACACACCTTTATATTTTTTAAACATTGACCCCTGTGTTGCTAATGTCACCAGAACATACTGACTGTAAATAACTTGGAAAATGCAGAGATATAGAATAATGCCATCACCTGGGGCGTTCAGTCATTTATTCAACAATTTTTTTTTTTTTTTAAGACGGCCTCTTCCTATGTTGCTCAGGCTGATCTCGAACTCCTGGCTGCACGCGATCCTCCCGCCTCAGTTTCCGAGGAGCTGGGAGTACAGGCGCTTGCCACCATGCTCAGCCTGAACAAATATTAAAATATAATGTTTTATTCATCATATTTATGGAGCAAATAAGAACAGTCACTTTGCTAGTTCTCAGGCTTAGAGGGGTTAATAAAAACGAGGATTTTATAGTCTAGAAGAGTGGTTTACAATTGGGGGTGATTTTTCTCTTCTAGGGGTTACTTGGCAACGTCTGGAGACATTTTCAGTTGTCACAGCTGGGGTCAGGGACATGGAATGCTGACAGCATTTAGTGAATACAGGCCAGGGATGTCGCTAAATATCCCGCAATGCACGAGTCAGCCCCGCACAATACAGCATTTTCCAGCCGCAAATTTTAATAGCGCGGAAGCTAAGAGGTAGGGAGAGAGGGAGCGGGGACCCAATTGCTGCTCCTTATTGCTCCACTTCATCTCAATCTCTGCGCCTATTCATAAAAACACTTACGTTGGGAACACACTTCAGTGCTCTTTAAAAGCCATAAAAGTATCTCAAATGCATTTTCATGGCCGAATGGCAATCTGGAGTATGCTTCTACCATAAATTAATTAGCCCCCAGCTTTGGCTGTTTTCAACTTCCCTGAGTTCAGATTAATTTATTTATAGTGCTGTACGGAACATTTTGGAGAGAAGCTCTGATAAAAGAGCGGAAATGTACCTAATGGAGTCTTCATAAAATGCCTACAGGTTGCCTTTGACCAGGAGGCATAGAAAAGAATTTAAAAAATGGGGTGCAGGGCATGGGCGGGAGGGGAGTTGGAAAATGGAAATGCTCCAAGTACTGAATCTCTGCAGGAAGCGGAAACGCTCGCCGCCCCAGGGGCCTGGTGCCCTTCACCTTTGTCTTCCTAACTAGCCGTGGGGGGTGCATTCTGCCTTTCTGGCTAAACCTAGTTCCTTCATCCATGATAAAGAAACAGCGTAGAAGGCGAGACCACAGACCCCACACGCTGCTGGCTCAGCTGCAGGGCCCAGCTACACCGGACCAAAGCTGGAGGATGAGGATTGCTGGAGCCCAGGGGTTCGAGGCCAGCCTGAGCAACATAACAGAGACTCAGTGTCAAAAACAACAGCAACAAAATATCAACAATGAATTAGACTGCAAATGGGTGTTTGGCAAAGAATGGGTGTCCACTTGATATCATTTGACTTCCCTGCCATAGGTCAGAGAGCACAGGGACGGTAGTGGGAAGGCAGTCCTAGTCGCAGCCAGCATTCCTGAGTTACTAGGAACCCAGTGTCAGGCCGGGTGCCTTGGCTCACGCCTGTAATCCTAGCACTCTGGGAGGTCGAGGCGGGCGGATTGCTCGAGGTCAGGAGTTCGAAACCAGCCTGAGCAAGACCCCGTCTCTACCAAAATATAGAAAGAAATTAATTGACTAACTAAAAATATATATACAAAAAAAATTAGCCGGGCATGGTGGCGCATGCCTGTAGTCCCAGCTACTAGGGAGGCTGAGGCAGTAGGATCGCTGAGCCCAGGAGATTGAGGTTGCTGTGAGCCAGGCTGACGCCATGGCACTCACTCTAGCCTGGGCAAGAAAGTGAGACTCTGTCTCAAAAAAAAAAATATATATATATATACATACAAAAAATTAGCCGGGTACGGTGGTGCATGCCTGCAGTCCCAGCTACTTGGGAGGCTGAGGCAGAAGGATTGCTTGAGCCCAGGAGTTTGAGGTTGCTGTGAGCTAGGCTGATGCCACGGCACTCACTCTAGCCTGGGCAACAAAGTAAGATTCTGTCTCAAAAAAAAAAAAAACCAAACACAAAAACCCTCAGCCTCCTGAAGGCAAAGGCTGCTCCATCCCTGTGCTCCCTTCGACCTGCTGCAGCCAAAGTGACAGTCCCTCCCTGCACAGATGAGATTCCCTCCTCTGCCATGTGGATTTCCCGGCCTTTTAGCATGATCACTCAGCTGTAACCCACAAGGCCCAACATGAGCCAGCTCAAACCCACTGTCCTCCTTTCTTTCCCAGAAATGCCCTAAGCCCCTTGCAGAAAAAGTGTCCTCTCTGAGCATCCCTCTTCCTGGTCCTCCTAGCCGGATGCTACATGTCTGCAATTTGCTGTTCTGCTAGCGTGCTTTGTTCTTTTTTTTTCATAGTACACATTACTACCTGATGTGATTCCATTTATTTGTTAACTTGTATCTTTGCTGCCTCTCCCACTGGACAGAAAGCTCCGTGAGAGCAGGAAATAGAGTCTCATCAACTTTATTCCCTGGTGCCCAGTAGCCAGAGCAAAACGGTGTGGAATGAGCTGATGCCCGCGTGGTCTCCGGGCGAGACTGACCACCTTGGAGCCGGGGACGCGCCGGTGCGGCCCAGGTGCACACGCAGTGCCCATGAGCATCCTTCATCGGGTGGCGGAGTGGGCTGCTCTGTGCCCATGTTCTGTGCATGCCTTTCTTCCACAAATCCTTCTTAACCCTCCAGATATCTGCATTGGGCAGGGGGAGGAACTCAGGTGAAGTGATTCGCCCAGGGAAACAGCCAGAAACCGGCAGACTTGAACCTGGGTCTGGAAGTCCGGGCCTCAAATTCTTGCTTTGGTCTTTGTCCGGGTTGCTGGAGGGCAGAGCATAGACTCTGGCCGCTTGGCCATCCAGATTCCTGCCTTGCCCACCGGATTCCTCCCCTAGACCACCCCACCCCCACCTCACCCCCCACCCCCGGTGTTGGTCAGCCGCCTGGCCTGGATCGACGCTGGCATTTCCCAGAACTCTGCGAGTTCCTTTTCATCACCTCATTGCGTCTTTGCAATATTCCACCGGGGACCCACGGGCTTCCTTGGCCCTGCGAAGCGTGTTGCTCTCTGGCTCCTCCACGCCTTCCCTTGCTCACCCTGAAGGCTCCCCCGAACCTGCACACTCAGTCCCAGCACCGCACCCTGTGTCCCTTTCTCATTGCGACGCGTGCTCGGCAGTCCTCTGCCTGTCTAATGACCTGCTTAGCACTTCCGTTATTTGTCACAGTTTTTTCTTTGTCTCAGTTATTAGTCCCCCGGGCTTAGCCGTTCTCAGAATCTATTTGTCTAACAGATTCTCCAGCCGCGACACCAGAGCCTCCCGGGGACAGCCGCTGGTCTGTCTTGTTCCTGTGTCCTGTCCTCCCACCCCCTGCACCACTCGTGGGCCGAGCCAGAAACAGACCCAAGCACGCAAGGACCCTTTTATTTAGTGTGAAAAATTTTACTAGTGCCATTGGACTTCGGCAGCATTAAGGAAAGATGATTTTAAGTAAATTTAAAGCCCCAATTTGATATGTTTTTAAGGATTCCTCACATGTGTAGTGACAGCAGTGTGAGACTCGCTCCCACGTTGCCACTCTCGAGTTGACAATGATGCTGGACTGAATCTTTCAGTAATTATTTTTGTCATTGAACGTGCCTATTTAAAGTCTCAAATTAATATCTTTATCAACCATTAATTAACTTTAAGTCTCTAGTTAATGTCTTTGCTCTAGAATGAGCTCTTTTTTTTTTTTTTTTTTTTGAATCATGACAAAAAGGATCACAAATCCCAAAAATGTAGGAAATGAGATTTGAGTAGCCTGTGTAGGGGGAGGATGGGCAGAGAGCAGGAAACCTGCCCCTAATCAGACGTTCTTCTAGCTGAACTGAAAGGTCACCGTTTGCAAATCACCAGACCTGTTGTCATTATAATTATCCTGCCCCTCTCTCTCCCCGCCCAGCCCCCAGCACAATCTGTGTGCTGCCCCCCTGCCAGCAAGAACGCTGCCTTTTGTAAAGATCCCTACAGTTTTTTGAAATCGGTTTATGTAACACGTTCATTCCTGCAATCCCACCCTGCTCCCAGTCATTGTTTATCTATAGCCTGAAGGTAGGTGGGTGGGCCGGAATCCTATTTTTGTCATTAAGGGTAAATTGCCATTTTATCCAGGTTTCCGCTGTGGGGTGAGGGTAAGGAGAAAAAGTAGGGGGAAAGATTCTTTCCAGAATAAACGCTCCTCAGAACTAAGGGGTGCCTGTTTTGTTTACCTGTGTACTGCATGCCTCCAAGATTGTTTTTTTTTTCTTTTTTTTGAGACAGAGTCTCACTCTGTTGCCCGGGCTAGAGTGCTGGGGCATCAGCCTTGCTCACAGCAACCTCAATCTCCTAGGCTTGAGCCATCCTCCTTCCTCAGCCTCCCGAGTAGCTGGGACTACAGGCATGTGCCACCATGCCTGGCTTTTTTTTCTATATATTTTCAGTTGTCTAACTAATTTCTTTCTATTTTTAGTAGAGATGAGGTCTCCTTCTTGCTCAGGCTGATCTCAAACTCCTGAGCTCAAACGACCCTCCCGCCTCGGCCTCCCGGTTTTGTTTTGTTTTGTTTTTGAGACAGCGGCTTGCTCTGTCGCCTGGGCTAGGGTGCAGTGGTGCAGTGGTGTCAGCCTAGCCCACAGCAACCTCAAATTCCTGGTCTCAAGAGATCTTCCTGCCTCAGCCTCCCGAGTGCTAGGATTACAAGCCTAGCCTAATTATTGATTTGTTTATTTTGAGAGATCAACTTGCAGTTGGAAAGGGCACAGGACTGAGAGCCCATCTTTAATTCTTCAAGGTATTTAATTGACAGAGATTGAATCAATTCAAAGTGTACAAGAGTGACGATTTGATGCACATATACTCTGCATAACGATTACCATAAACAGATAATTCACACATCCATCACCACCCAGGCTGTACATTATTAGATTCCCCAGGACTTGTTCATTTTATAAGTCAAAATTTGCAGCCTTCAGTCAATATTTCTTCCTTTGCCCCCTCTCCCTCCAACCCCCCTAGCAATCACTGTTTTCTTTGCTTCTTTGGAATTTGACTTTTTTTAGGTTTCACAGATAAGTGAGACTGTACAGTATTTGTCTTTCTGTGTCTGGCTTACTTCGCTAAGCATGATGTACTCCAGGATCCTGCTGTGTTCTCTCCAAAGACAGGATCTCCTTTTCAGTGGCTAAATAATATTCGATTGCATGTATATGTGTGTGCGTGTGTGTTTGTATTTTTTATATATATCACCTTTTTAAATTTATTTTTATAATTCATCTGTCATGGACACTTAGGTTGATTCCATGTCTTGGTATTGTGAATAATGTCACAATAAACACAAGAGTGTGGACATCTGTTTGACATACTGATTTCATTACAGCCAGTAGTGAGATTGCTAGATTATATGGAAGTTGTATTTTTAATTTTTTGAGCAGCATCATGCTGTTTCCCATAATGGCTGTACTAATTTACATTCCCATTGACAGTGTACCAGGGTTCCCTTTTCCCCACACCCTAACGGACCCTTATCTCTTGTCCTCTTTTTTTTTTGCGACAGGGTCTTGCTTTCTTGCCCAGGGTAGAGTGCACTGGCACATGATCATAGCTCACAGAGACCTCAAATTTCTGAGTTTAAGCGATCCTCCAGCCTCAGCCTCCCCGAGTAGCTGGGACTACAGGCTTGCACCACCATGCCTGTCTAATTTCTGAAAATTTTTGGTAGTGATGGGGTCTCACTATGTTGCCCAGGCTGCTCTCAAATTCCTGGGATCAAGTGATCTTCCAACCTCAGTCTCCTGATTAGCTGGGACTACAGGTGTAGCCACCATGCTGGCTTCCCATAATTTTTTTTTTTTTTGAGAAAGAGTCTCACTTTGTTGCCCAGGCTAGAGTGAGTGTCCTGGCGTCAGCCTAGCTCACAGCAACCTCAATCTCCCTCAATCTCCTGGGCTCAAGCAATCCTGCCTCAGCCTCCCGAGTAGCTGGGATTACAGGCATGCACCACCATGCCCGGCTAATTGTTTGTATATATATTTTTAGTTGGTCAATTAATTTCTTTCTATTTATATTAGAGAGGGGGTCTCACTCTTGCTCAGACTGGTTTCCAACTCCTGACCTTGAGCGATCAGCCCACCTCTGCCTCCCAGAGTGCTAGGATTACAGGCATGAGCCACCCCCGCCCAGCCCTTCACATAAATTTTTTTTTTTTTTTGAGACAGAGTCTCACTCTGTTGCCCAGGCTAGAGTGAGTGTCCTGGTGTCGGCCTCACTCATAGCAACCTCAAACTCCTGGGCTCAAGTGATCCTGCTGCCTCAGCCTCCCGAGTAGCTGGGACTACAGGCATGTGCCACCATGCCCGGCTAATTTTTTCTATATATATTAGCTGGCCAATTAATTTCTATTTGTAGTAGAGACGAGGTCTCGCTCTTGCTCAGGCTGGTTTCGAACTCTTGACCTCAAGCAATCTGCCGGCTTCAGCCACCCAGAGTGCTAGGATTACAGGCGTGAGCCACTGCGCCTGGCCCTTCCCATAAATTTTTAAACAAGCTTACTAAGTCTATCAATTTCCTAGGCCAGTGAAGGGATTCACCAACTTACTGGGGAAAGTCTAGGGTTTTAGTGCTAGAAAGGGGGGGAGTTCCAGGTGACTGTGCTAATTAAAAACTTGCCCTCTCAGCAGGGTGTGGTGACTGGAATCTGTAACCCCAACTGCTGTATTTGGGAGGCTGAGGCAGGAGCACCCCTTGAGCCCAGAAGTTGTAGACCAGCCTGTGCAACATGGTGAAACCCTGTATCAAATTCAAAATAATTTTTAAGTTAAAAAGCAGTAAATACGTCTCCGCTCCCACTGTTTCACTTAACGAGCAAATAAATAAATAATAAATAAATAAACACTTGCACTCTGGATAAGGTGAAGGAGCTGGGTAAAACAGATCCCTTTGGTTATTGGTCAAAAAGGATCTTTAGTTTGGGGCTAGCAAGGCTCTGTCCAAGGTCACTCGAAGTTCTTAGATGTTTATCAAATTCACCCAGGGAACGCCAGTGGTGATGTCGCTATTGCAACTATCGACCTTTCCGTACGCTGTCTCCAGCCCACTGCTCCACTGCTCTTGCCCGCTCGGCTCCAGCTTCAACGGCCTGACAGGCTCCCCTCCATCAAACCTCCAGGAATCATCCTTTATCAGAACTCCCATGACTCTAGCACCTTAAACTGCTTTATAGTTCCTTATCACCTTCATAACTACCTAGCACACTATATTTGTGTCTCTGTTTGACAATACTGGGTGCACCTGAGTTCTAGAAACAGATATGCTTGAGAAATTCCCTCACCCCTTTGGTGCCCAGGCTAGAGTGCCCTAGAGTCAGCAACTAGAGTGCCCTAGAGTGCCTAGCTCACAGCAACCTCCGACTCCTGGCCTCAAGTGATCCTCCTGCCTCAGCCTCCTGAGTAGCTGGGACTACAGGCATGTGCCACCATGCCCGGCTAATATTTTGTCTGTGCGTGTGTATATATATATATATATATATACGCTACTAGTTGGCCAATTAATTTCTTTCTATTTATAGTAGAGACGGGGTCTCGGTCTTGCTCAGGCGGGATTCAAACTCCTGACCTCGACAGACAAATCTGCCTGCCTCGGCCTCCCAGAGTGCTAGGATTACAGGCGTGAGCCACCGTGTTCAGCCTAGACCTCATGTTTTTAAGGACCATACTAAATAACAATTTACAATATTGTAATAGTACAATGTGGGTTGTTATTTTTATTTTTATAATTTTTGGAAATGGGGTCTCGCTATCTTGCCCAGGTTGGATCCAAACTCAAGCTATGCTCCACCTTGCCTTCCTGAGTAGGTGGGACTACAGGGGCCTGGGGCCCCTGCACCCAGAGGGAGTGATGGTGTGGATGGTGTATGGGTTGTTAAAGAGAAATTATTCTGACATCTGTTAAAAATTGGTAAGGAAGACTTTATACAACACTATTGCCATAGTGGTCAAGACTGTCACACAGGGGAGGCAGATTGAACCCAATTGCATGTGAGAAGAAAAGCGGGGATGTATAGCCAAAGACAGAGAGAGCTCCATGGATGGAAGATTACACACAGGAGATTGCAAGGATAGGGCGATTTTTGCTTAATTAAACTGGCCACTAGCACTCTGAGAGGCCAAGGCGGGCGGATTGCTCCAGGTCAGGAGTTCGAAACCAGCCTGAGCAAGAGCGAGACCCCGTCTTTACTATAAAGAGAAAGAAATTAATTGGCCAACTAATATATAGAAAAAAAATTAGCCGGGCATGGTGGCCCATGCCTGTAGTCCCAGCTACTTGGGAGGCTGAGGCAGCAGGATCACTTAAGCCCTGGAGTTTGAGGTTGCTGTGAGCTAGGCTGACGCCAACACATTCACTCTAGCCTGGACAAAAAAGTGAGACTGTGTCTCAAAAAAAAAAAAAGCGAGACTCTTGTATCAAAAAAATAAAAATAAAAAAATATAAGCCAGGCGCGGTGGCTCACGCCTGTAATCCTAGCACTCTGGGAGGCTGAAGCGGGCAGATTGCTCGAGGTCAGGAGTTCGAAACCAGCCTGAGCAAGAGCAAGACCCCGTCTCTACTATAAATAGAAAGAAATTAATTGGCCAACTAATATATATAGAAAAAAATTAGCTGGGCATGGTGGCGCATGCCTGTAGTCCCAGCTACTCTGGAGGCTGAGGCAGAAGGATTGCTTGAGCCCAGGAGTTTGAGGTTGCTGTGAGCTAGGCTGACGCCACGGCACTCACTCTAGCCTGGTCAACAAGCGAGACTCTGTCTCAAAATATATATATATATAAACTGGCCAAAGAGGATTCTGGCTAAAGGCAGGCCAGGGCCTGGTACATCAAAGGTGGGGGATGACAAAGTTTATCAGATGTCCTGTCATATCTGGAGTGACCAGATATCCAGGGTGGGGAGGTAACTTAGCAGGGTTCTTTGCTGAGACTGGGCTGGGCAGGTCAGAGATAAAGTGGAGGTCAAGGTTGAGGTCTCCTCCGAGGCTCTGGAGAGCCTGACTAAAGTTTGGACAAGGGAGGAATCTTGTCAAAGTTTATGCTCAAAATATGTTATTTAAAAGGGGCCTAAGGGCAGGGCATGGTGGCTCAGGCCTGTAATCCTAGCAGTCTGGGAGGCTGAGGTGGGCTGATCGATCAAGATCAAGAGTTGGAAACCAGCCAGAGCAAGAGCAAGACCCCATCTCTACTATAAATAGAAAGAAATTGGCCGGTGAGGTGGCTCACTCTGGGAGGCCGAGGCCAGAGGATTGCTTGAGCTCAGGAGATTGAGGTTGCTGTGAGCTAGGCTGACGCCACGGCACTCTAGCCGGGGTAACAGAGCCAGACTCTGTCTCCAAAAAATAAAAATCAACTAAAAGACAAAGGCAGATTAATAGGAGAAAAGCATACAAATTTATTCGACCATCGTTTTCTATGACATTAGAGCCTTCAGAATGAAGACCTGTAGGACAGGAATGCCTGCCAGATAAAAAGGAGGGGAGGCCACACGAGGGTTTCTAATCAGCAGCCGCCTTGGCCTCCAGAAGCAGAGTCATGGCTCACCCAGTTATCTCCCCCCCCACACCCCACAGCTGCATGCTCCCCCCTTGGTTTGGGCAGATGTGCTTGCTTGGCGCTCTGGCCCCCGACGGGATAAGGAGGGGCGAGGCCTGTCTGGTTCCTGAGGCCCTTCCGCACCTCCTTCCTCCGGCCTGGTCAGCCTGGGTGCAGGAGTGCTGGGCAGGGACGTGGGACCGGAACCTGCCGGGTCCCAGTCACCAGGGTCATTCTGTAGAACAGGATGGGAGTAGGGGTGACTCCAGGACGGGCTGAACCTCCTGGAGTAGGCCTAAGTTTGGTTTCCCCGACGAGGGTCCGCCCCTTCCCCCAAATGAGGCCAATTACAAGTGGAGGGTCCCGGGCTCGGACCCGACCAATCAGGAGCCAACATGACCTCGGAGCCAACCAATGAGGGGCCAACGGGGGGTCAGCCACTTTTAAAGGAGCGAATGACCTGGGGCGGTGGGAGGGATGGTGTGTCCTGCGGGTGTGACCCACGGAAGCGATTGCGAGCTCGACCTTTGCCCCAGGGCGGGGTCCTGGCCCGAGGGAGGCCACTGCTGGTGCTCTGGGCCTTGGCCGTAGCTCGAGCTAGCCAATAAACTTTGTTGTTTGCAGTCCGTGACTCTGCCTCTCTGCTCCTGGGGCGGAGGGAAACCGGCTCTAACATTTTGGGGCTCGTCCGGGATCCCGAGACCCCCAGCGCGGAATCCGGACCCGAGAGGAGTTGGGTTTCTGAGAACCCGTGCGGTGCAGGTGACCGGGCCCTGGGAAGCGACGGCAGAAGGCCTAGCGGGCGCGCCGGCGCGTCGCTGGTCGGGAGGGGAGGGTCCCTCTCCCCCTCGTAGGTTTCCCGCGGGGACACGACGGGGTCCATTCAGGAGGAAACCAAGTCGGCCCCAGCGCCAAGAATTGGGGAGTCGTGGACGCCCTGTCGTCGTCTCCGTGCTGTATTGTCTCCTCATCTTCGTTCCGGGTTTTTGCCTGTGCTCTGTCGCTCGCATTGTCGCTTCTCGTCAGTGTTCTAATTTTTTTTTCATTTATTGAAATGGGACAGACTCAGACGACGCCTCTGTCTGTTCTCTTAGGTCATTTTAAGGAAGTCAGGGATTGGGCTGATAACCTCTCTGTAGAAATTAGGAAAGGAAAACGTGTTACAGTAAGTCCGAGTGGCCAACCCTCGGGGCTGGGTGGCCCCGGGCGGAACATTCACTCTCGTGTCGTCTGTAAGGGGAGAGAGGCTGTCTTTAGTGAAGGGCCCATGGCCGCCCTGACCAGATGCCGCACACCGTCGCCTGGCAGGACTCAGTCCAGGATCCCCGCCTTGGTTGGAGAAGATCCTGCCCCCAACAGGACACAGCAAGATCGTGGGGGCGAAGAAAGAGGGAGAGTCCAAACTGGGGCCCACAAATGGCGCTCCTCCGGACTCGCCCCTGTTCTTCCGGATTCCACTGTATACCCTGGCCTAGTAGACCTGGAATGGAGTTCGCCCCTCCTTATAACCCCGCCGCGGCCCCGCCGGTGGATGGCCCGGGGTACGGGACCGCAGCGGGCCACTAGGACGCCAGAGCCAGTGAGGCTCTCCCGTAGCGTGCGATAGGCCCCTGCGAGCAGATGGGGAGCAGGCCTATCGACATTGGCCATTCTCCACTAGTGATCTACATGACTGGAAGTCTCAAAACGCCAACTTCTCAAAGAAACCCTAAAGATCTGGTTAACCTCTTACATTCTGTTTTGTTCACTCACCAGCCCACCTGGGACTATCGTCAGCAACTACTACAAGTTCTTCTCACCACAGCAGAAAGGGAAAGAATACAAGGGGAAGCAAGAAAACTGGTTCCGGGAGATGACGGCAGACCCACGGCTAATCCAGGAATCATAGGCCGCGCGTTTCCACTCGAACGACCCCCCTGGGACTACAGCGAGGTCGAAGAAAGGTAGGGAGCATCTCCGGGTCTACTGCTAGACTGGGTGACCCTCTTTCCCTTCACCCTTTCCAAGCCCGGGACACCCCCTACCATTCAGGCTTAAACCCCTTTGAGATTGCATGGTTACCCCTCCTCCTGTGATTCCAAGGATGAACTCCAGGGCTCTGCCTGGACACCCTAAACAAGTGCTGCAGGCTGTGCAGGCTCTGAGACAGGTTCAGAGCCAGATCTGGCCTGCCCTCTGAGCCATTTATCAGGCAGCCTGACAGGAAGAAAACAAAGTTATCGGGGATTCCCCCTACCAGCCGGGAGATTGGGTATGGGTAAAACGGCATCATAGCAAAATCCTAGAGCCCAGGTGGAAAGGACCCTTTCAGATTGTTCTTGTTAACCCCACTGCCCTAAAGGTTGACGGAGTGGCGACCTGGGTACAGCACTACACGTAAGACCTGCCAACGAGGACGGGCAAGAGCGACAGCAGGCTCAGTGGAGGGGTGACATCAGATCCAGAGAATCTGCTAAAGACCAGACCAACTCTCGTGGCAACCAGACCGCCGCAGGACCATGATGAAGAAACACAGAATAAAAATGCTTGTGGTGACTTTCATACTCATAACCCTTATGGGAAAAGCAATGACTGACCCAAATCCCCACATGCCCTATAACCTCACGTGGGAAATTACTAACTTAGAAACCCAGGAAGTGTACAATAAGACTTCAGGAACGGCCCCACTGAACACCTGGTGGCCAGACCTATATTTCAATCTAGAAAAAATTAGTCCTCTAGAAGAAATGGAAGGGGGAACGTGGAGGCAGCACCATAGGCGAGTGTCCATGAGCCGGAATGGGTTTTATGCATGTCCGGGGTTTAGGACAGGGGAGATGAGCCGCGCGTGTGGGGGGACCGAGTCTCTCTACTGTGCAGAGTGGAGGTGTGTGACCGCCAATGATGGAGAGTGGAGGTGGCAGGTGCAGCCTCTCTTTATCGAAATGTCTTATGTCCGGCCATGCTCACTAACCAGGTACGCCTCTAACTGCAACCTGATACGGGTGAGGTTCACAGATGAAGGGAAAGCGGACAGACGGTGGGTCTCAGGACTATCCTGGGGAATATGTCTCTACCAGCGCCCACTTTTTGGCACTGTGATACAGCTTAAACTGAGGGTGTCTCCCGTCTCAGGTGTATAGGGCCCAATCTAGTGCTGGGGGGATGCTGGGCAATCCACGGCCCATGACACCAACCCACAGGGGCGAGCGTCCCACCAGCCTTCTCCACTGACCCCGGTGGCGGAAAAATAAATAGGCTGGCCCCCACCCCCAAAACAAAGGAGCCTGGAGACCCCTTCTGGAAAAGGCTGACAGCAGCATATCAGGCATTGAACCTTTCCGACCCCAACACTACGGAAGCCTGCTGGTTATGCTATGATATCAGACCCCCTTTTTATGAAGCAGTAGGAGTAGCTGCCCCCTTTAACCCTTCTGGAGGAGAGACCCCCGTCCTCTGCCTGGGACCACAGAGGCCCAGGGCTAACACTTCAGGCAGTCACCGGAAATGGAACCTGCATAGGAAAGGTGCCCTCTAGTCATGCGCAGTTCCCTGCTGAAGTCCACCTGTCTGTGAACACGACTGGAAGAGCAAAATGGATAGTTCTGGTGCTCAGTGGGTGGTGGGTTTGCTCTAAACAGGTCTGACTCCATGTCTCAGCCTGTCTGTTTTTAATGAGTCAGAGGGATACTGCATCATGGTGCTAGTATTCACCAAGGTTATTTACCACCAGGAAAATGCAATGTATGATGCATGGACGGAGGGCACAGAAGGCCCCGGGCTGACTAGAGGAAGAAGAGAGCTGTTTACAGCCATAACCCCTGCCACCCTTTTCGGCCTGGGCACAATAGGAGCAGGGACAGGTATCTCATCCTTAGCAGTGCAGCACCAGGGGTTCAATAGTTTAAGGGCCGCCACAGATGAGGATATAGTCAGGATCGAGGAGTCCATCTCCCACTTAGAAAAGTCACTACCCTCACTGTCTGAGGTAGTGCTGCAGAACCGGAGGGGGCTGGACCTAATATTCCTCCTGCAGGGGGGACTGTGTGCGGGCGGCCCTAGGAGAAGAGAGAGTGCGGCTTCTGTGCTGACCATACTCGCTTAGTAAGAGAATCCATGGCTAAAGCCAGGGAAGGAATGCAAAGGAGAGGTGAGGGCATAAGCAAAAGGACAGTTTGAGTCATGGTTCAATAGCTCCCCTTGGCTAACTACTTTGCTTTCCACTTTTTTTTTTTTAATTTTTAACTTCATTTCTTTTTTCTCTTTGCTTTTTTTTCCTCACTTCCAAAGACTTCTTCCATCACATGTTTTCCATTTTATTAGCACCCCCTAATTGTGCTTCTGCTCATCCGCACTTTTGGGCCCTGTATTCTGAATAGATTAGTTACCTTAGATTAGATTATATGTATCTATAATTAATAGATTAGTTATAAAAGAACGAGTCAACACCATGCAATTGGGGGTACTGCGGTAGCAGTACCAAAGGCTGAGCCGTGATTACTGCTTAGAAATGGGGGAAGTGCAAGACCCCAGGAACAAGAAAAAGGGCATGTAGAACAGGAATGCCTGCCATAATAAACAAGAGGGGAGGCCACACGAGGTTTCTAATGAGCAGCCGCCTTGGCCTCCAGAAGCAGAGTCATGGCTCACCCAGTTACCTCCCCCCTTGGTTTGGGCAGATGTGCTTGCTTGGCGCTCTGGCCCCCCCCCCCACCCCCGACGGGATAAGGAGGGGCGAGGCCTGTCTGGTTCCTGAGGCCCTTCCGCACCTCCTTCCTCCGGCCTGGTCAGCCTGGGTGCAGGAGTGCTGGGCAGGGACGTGGGACCGGAACCTGCCGGGTCCCAGTCACCAGGGTCATTCTGTAGAACAGGATGGGAGTAGGGGTGACTCCAGGACGGGCTGAACCTCCTGGAGTAGGCCTAAGTTTGGTTTCCCTACGAGGGTCCGCCCCTTCCCCAAATGAGGCCAATTACAAGTGGAGGGTCCTGGGCTCGGACCCGACCAATCAGGAGCCAACAGAACCAATGAGGGGCCAACGGGGGGTCAGCCACTTTTAAAGGAGCGAATGACCTGGGGCGGGGGAGGGATGGTGTGTCCTGCGGGTGTGACCCACAGAAGCCAATGAGAGCTCGACCTTTGCCCCAGGGCGGGGTCCTGGCCCGAGGGAGGCCACTGCTGGTGCTCTGGGCCTTGGTCCTAGCTCTAGCTAGCCAATAAACTTTGTTGTTTGCAGTTCGTGACTCTGCGTCTCTGCTCCTGGGGCGGAGGGAAACCGGCTGTAACACACTCAAATATACAGAGAGACTTCCCTTTTTTTTTTTTGTTTTTGAGACAGAGTCTCACATTGTTGCCCGGGCTAGAGTGAGTGCTGTGGTGTCAGCCTAGCTCACAGCAACCTCAAACTCCTGGGCTCAAGCAATCTTCCTGCCTCAGCCTCCGAGTAGCTGGGACTACAGGCATGTGCCACCATGCCCGGCTCATTTTTTCTATATGTATTAGCTGGCCAATTCATTTCTTTCTATTTATAGTAGTGATGGGGTCTCGCTCTTGCTCAGGGTGGTTTCGAACCCCTGACCTTAAGCAATCCACCCGCCTTGGCCTCCCAGAGTGCTAGGATTACAGGCGTGAGCCACCGCGCCCGGCCCTTCTTCTTCTTCTTTTTTATTTATTTCAGCGTATTGTGTGGGTACAAATGTTAAGGTTACGGATATTGCCCATGTCCCGCCCTGAAACTTTCCATTTTTATGCTCAACAAATGTATGTCTAAGCGTGTAGAAATATGATTGCACAAAAAGGGTCTGCCTAGCCGGGCGCGGTGGCTCTCGCCTGTAATCCCAGCACTCTGGGAGGCCGAGGCGGGCGGATTGCTCCTGGTCAGGAGTTCAAAACCAGCCTGAGCAAGAGCTAGACCCCGTCTCTACTATAAATAGAAAGAGATTAATTGGCCAACTAATATATATAGAAAAATCAGCCGGGCGTGGTGGCGCATGCCTGTAGTCCCAGCTACTCAGGAGGCTGAGGTAGGAGGATCGCTTGAGCCCAGGAGATTGAGGCTGCTGTGAGCTAGGCTGACGCCACGGCACTCACTCTAGCCTGGGCAACAGAGCAAGACTCTGTCTCAAAAAAAAAAAAAAAAAAAGGATAAAGGCTTAGAGAAAAACCAGGCTTTAATAAAAAAAGAAGTAAACTTATTATTTGTAATTAATATTAAAATAATTTTTAAAAAAGAGCTTCCAGTCTGCAGGGGTGGGGGGTGGGGGTGCCGCCCAGAACCCCCTGCCCCCACCGGTCCCAGCCCCTGGGACCGAGTTCCAGCGTCTTCCCTTAGTTTCCGCAGCTGTGGGGTGGCGCCTGCTCCCCGTGGGGCTCCCTCCCACGTGCCTTAGGGTTCTCTTGGTGCCTTTTCAGTGACTGAATTAGCTTATATGTAGTTAAAAATTCTTTAAATTCTCTCTTGAAAAAAAAATGCCTACAAATAATTAAGAAATGGACAAATGTTCCTTTGGGAACCACTCTATTAGATTTATTCCCTCACCTGTTTCATAGAGAAATTCTCATGATCCCAAGCACCAGTCTTCCCATGATAATCAAACCCTGTTTACAATTTAAAATTCTGCCTGGTAAGAATTAAGTGCTCAGGAATTATTAGCCTTTTTGTCTTGAACAATCAATATAAATAAAAGTAATAATTAGCCTCTATTGAGAGTTTAGCTTCCTCAGCCCTTTGCTTTATATGTTTTTTTCTTTCTTCTTTTTATTTTTCCAGAGATGAGGGTCTCCCGATGTTTGCCAGGCTGGACTCAACTCCTGGACTCAAGGGATCCTCCCACCTCAGCTTCCCAAATAGCTGGGACTACAGGCACATGCCACTATGCCCAGCTTGGTTTTTGTATCTTTATTCAAGGACTCCTCCCTGGAGCTGTCTACTACCACGAAAGAGACTGAACCCTACAGAAGTTAAGAGACAGGGTCCAACAGCTATCTCCTTCAGAGCCTGCCTGTCAAACACTCAGATCCACACAACTGATATCAGGGTTCCGTGGGCAAGGTGTTTGACTGCTGGGGTGACTGTTAAGAAATTGGACCGTGTATGCCAAAGGGATGAACGAACTGCGATGGAGGGGAAGGGAGAAGATGGGCCATTCAGGACTCTCCCAGTCAGCACTGGTGACTGCGACTGATCTGGAACACGACATGGAAGGGAACTAGGTCAACATAAAGTATCTACAATTTAAACGCCAAATGGCCACTGTGGCTCTTGGCTACCATACTACTTTTTTTTTTTTTTTGTTAAGCTTTCATAGACCAAATGGCTACCATATTGGATAGTGCAGATATAGAACACTTACATCCTTGAAGGAAGTTATTTTGGATGGTGCTGATTTACAAAATCACTTAATTGACTCAACTCTGGTGTAGGGAGGGATCTTGCTGAGGGGAGGGAAACTAAAGTGATAGCCAAGTGTCCGGGAAAGGTCTGCAGAGTGTTCCAAGGCTATGAACCACACAATTGGAAACTTCCAGAAAAAAAATTTCAGGAGCACCATAATTCTGAAAATAGGTTTGTTTTGCTTTTTTTGAGACAGAGTCTCACTCTGTCACCCAGGCTAGAGTGCCGTGGCGTCAGCCTAGCTCACAGCAACCTCAAACTCCTGAGCTCAAGCAATCCTCCCGCCTTGGCCTCCCAGAAGTGCTGGGATTACAGGCATGAGCCACCTCGCCCAGCCAGAAGAATGTGCTTGGTGCAAGAAAGACATTTTTATTTTCTTAAGTCCTCTTTTACTGCATATTCCTAAAGTTACCTTTGTGAAGAACTTCGTTGTTCAACAAGTGTTTGTTAACATCTACTTTTTTCCAGGCCGGGCGCAATGGTTCACAGCTGCAATTCTAGCATTCTGGGAGGCTGAGGTGGAAGGATCGCTTGAGCTCAGGAGTTTGAGAACAGCTTGAGCAAGAGTGAGACCCCGTCTCTACTAAAAATAGAAAAAATTATCTGGGCACAGTGGCACATGCCTGTAGTCCCAGCTACTCAGGAGGCTGAGGCAGGAGGATCGCTTGAGCCCAGGAGTTTGAGGTTGCTGTGAGCTAGGCTGACGCCAGGGCACTCACGCTAGCCTGGGCAACAAAATGAGACTCGGTCTCAAAAAAAAGAAAAACTATGGCAGGGCGATGGAGGGGCCTTAAACAGGGTAACTCGCCAGGATTTGGGAGATGATGAAAAGTATTCTGAGCAAAGCGTTGGGAAGAGAAGCTTTTCCTCTTTGTGCTTGAGTCCTATAGGTGGGGGCTTGCGAATTAACTGACAATAGACTGACCTATCATAGAAAAAGGCTGGTTTATTCATTGGGTGTGAGGGATCCTTCAGGAAGGGAAAACTTCAGGCATATCCGGAAGTAAAGGTTTATATACATTAGTTTAACAAAAGGGAGAGTTTGGGGGCTCCAATGGGAAAATGTGGAAGGTTCTATTGGGCTTTCCATGCTACTGTAGGTGGTCTGTCTTCTAGGCTGCTGAACTGGGAGGAAACCCAGAGGGGGGCTAATAGCTCTATTCTTGAGAGGCTCAGGTTTATTCAAATCCTGTATATTCAGATAAGATTTCTTTTTTTTTTTTTTTTTTTGAGACAGAGTCTCACTTTGTTGCCTGGGCTAGAGTGAGTGCCGTGGCGTCAGCCTAGCTCACAGCAACCTACAACTCCTGGCTCAAGCAATCCTTCTGCCTCAGCCTCCCGAGTAGCTGGGACTACAGGCATGTGCCACCATGCCCGGCTAATTTTTTCTATATATATTAGTTGGCCAATTAATTTCTTTCTATTTATAGTAGAGACGGGTCTCGCTCTTGCTCAGGCTGGTTTCGAACTCTTGACCTCGAGCAATCTGCCAGCTTCAGCCACCCAGAGTGCTAGGATTACAGGCGTGAGCCACCACGCCCGGCCCAGATAAGATTTCTTCTTGCATTTTCTGTCACCCCTGGCTGGAGTGCAGTGGTGTCATCATTGCTCACTGCAGCCTCAAATTCCTGGGCTCAAGCTTTCCTCCTGCCTCAGATGCCGGGTAGCTGGGCTACAGGCTCGTGCCAGTGCGCCCCTGCTCAAATGTTTTAACTTTAAAATTATTTTATACCGATGCTGGGGGTCCCCACAAAAGTGATGTCTGTCAAGAGGCCCAGGGAGACTGGGCGCTGTGGCTCACGCCTGTAATCCTAGCACTCTGGGAGGCCGAGGCAGGAGGATCGTTTGAGCTCAAGAGTTTGAGACCATCCTGAGCAAGAGTGAGATCGTGTCTGCATTAAAAAAATAGAAATTAGGCCGGGCGCGGTGGCTCACGCCTGTAATCCTAGCACTCTGGGATGCTGAGGCGGGTGGATTGCTCGAGGTCAGGAGTTCGAAACCAGCCTGAGCAAGACCAGGACCCCGTCTCTACTATAAATAGAAATAAATTAATTGGCCAACTAATATATACATAGAAAAAGTTAGCTGGGCATGGTGGCGCATGCCTGTAGTCCCAGCTACTCGGGAAACTGAGGCAGGAGGATTGCTTGAGCCCAGGAGGTTGAGGTTGCTGTGAGCTAGGCTGACGCCATGGCACTCGCTCTAGCCTGGGCAACAAAGTGAGACTCTGTCTCAAAAATTAAAAAAAAAAAAGGGCCCAAACAGTGGTAAGAAGACAGTGGGGCATAGTGGGGGTGGGGAGTGTGCTGGAAGGTGCTGGAAGTGATTCAATTAGCAGGATAAAGGACTTCACCCAAAAGGCTCCGGAATGCTTTAGAGAGGAGACCTGAATGAGGCTGAAGGATGGAATAATTAGGCCCAAGTGGAGGATGTCAGCTTCACAGCCCGGATCCTGGCCACTGAAGCCCCAGCTCCGTGAGACTGAGGCTCCCCCGCTCCGTGAGAGCAGCGAACCGATCACCGGTTTCTCAAATGACCGTCAAGCAGGGGTGGGGGTGTGTGCTCAACATTTGATGAATCGCTAAATGAAGTGTCTTGTTCAGACACTTGATTTTCTTTTTATCTTGGCTAAATTAGGAGTCAATAAAATATTTTATTTATTTTTTATATAGCTTTGCAGATATTGCAATCAAAACACTAGTTCAGGTTGGAGAGTGAGCCCAACGTGTCTGTCACTGCCCCATTTCTCAGATGGGCACACTGAGATCCAGCGAGGGGATGAGATCTTCCCCACAGAGCCTGAAACCCCAGCGTGGCTAGCAGGACTGAGGGACAAATTTTGCATGAATGTGGAGAAGAAAAGGGACCAACGAGACCAGGGTGAAAGTGACTGTGAGAAAGAGGTGTAAGTCCCCACACAGACAAATGTCGCCCCCGCAGCCGTGGCTGCCTTGGGACCGGGAGCTCCTGGGGGCACAGCATGAGTCAGGCACGCCTCTGGCATCTTTCGCCGGGTCGCTGGCAGCAGAAGGCCTGTGGAATGGGCGGACAAGCTAATGACCTCTGATGTGACAGGCCAGGGGCGGGGACCACAAGCCGCAAGCAGAGCTACCAAGTAGCTGGGAACCGCGGCTGGCGCTTACTGGAAATGGATTGTTGGCTAAGCAGCGCACCAAGGAAGCATCCTAGCCGTTCTCATTGGGCATTTGAGAGTCCAGAGATGCCACACCATTCCCCAAGGTCACACAGCAGGCACAAGCCGGGACTCACACGCCGGCAATCTGAGTCCTTTTCTCCGTTATTCTGAGACCGGCCTTCTGAAGCCTTCGGTAATTCATGGTCAAGAGCGTGGCTTGAGCCGGGCGCGGTGGCTCACGCCTGTAATCCTAGCACTCTGGGAGGCCGAGGCGGGAGGATTGCTCAAGGTCAGGAGTTCGAAACCAGCCTGAGCGAGACCCCGTCTCTACTATAAAGATAGAAAGAAATTAATTGGCCAACTAATATATTTATAAAAAAAAAAAATTAGCTGGGCGTGGTAGCACATGCCTGTAGTCCCAGCTACTCGGGAGGCTGAGGCAGGAGGATTGCCTGAGCCCAGGAGTTTGAGGTTGCTGTGAGCTAGGCTGACTCCACGGCACTCACTCACTCACTCTAGCCTGGGCAACAGAGTGAGACTCTGTCTCCAAAAAAAAAAACAAAAAAAAGCGTGGCCTGTATCTATATCAAAGGATGTAGTCAAAGAATATTTAGGCAAAGCTCCATTCCTGCCAAGATCAGAGCCGAGAGCTGCAGAGCTGCAGAGTGTTTGCCTGGGGACTGTCCTCCCCGAGAGAAGTCAGGCCGGGTAGGAGAGCGGGTTTAGCAGCAGCTCCGAAGCCTGCGGTTCAGATAATAATAGTGACGTATATAGTAAATAATACCAGAATCAATAGTGATAATAATAGTACTTTTTTTTTTTTTTTTTGAGACAGAATCTCACTCTGTTGCCCAAGCTAGAGTGCCGTGGCGTCAACCTAGCTCACAGCAACCTCAAACTTCTGGGCTCAAGCAATCCTCCTGCCTCAGCCTCCTGAGTAGCTGGGACTACAGGCATGTGCCACCATGCCCGGCTCATTTTTTCTATGTATTTTTAGTTGGCCAATTAATTTCTTTCTATTTTTAATAGAGACGGGATCTTGCTCTTGGTCATGCTTGTTTCGAACTCCTGACCTTGAGCGATCCACCTGTTTTGGCCTCCCAGAGTGCTAGGATTACAGGCATGAGCCACAGTGCCTGGCCAATAATAGTACTTTTGCAAGTAATAGTAATTGTATAGTACTTACAATAACAATAATAATAGTGATACTAGTAATACTTATTACTAGGAAAATAGCAATACTGTTATCTCCCAATGAGAGCTTATCACAGGCAAGACACCGTTTGCACAGTTTGCATGGACGATTTTCCCCACACTCAGCCTTAATTTGCTCCTGTCTTGGATGCGGGTAACCAAAAATCTCTACTTAGGGTGTCGTCATAAGGGTGAATGAGAGTGACATAAGTTAAGTCAGGTCTCAAATCATTCTAGCACTCTGAATTCTAACAATAAAAGAAAAAAAGCCAGGTATGGTGGCTCACGCCTGTAATCCTAGCACTCTGGGAGGCCGAGGCGGCGGACTGCTCAAGGTCAGGAGATCAAAACCAGCCTGAGCAAGAGCAAGACCCGTCTCTACTATAAATAGAAAGAAATTAATTGGCCAACTAATATATATAGAAAAAATTTGCTGGGCATGGTGGCACATGCCTGTAGTCCCAGCCACTCGGGAGGCTGAGGCAGGAGGATTGCTTGAGCCCAGGAGTTTGAGGTTGCTGTGAGCTAGGCTGACGCCAGGGCACTCACTCTAGCCTGGGCAACAAAGCAAGACTCTATCTCAAAAAAAAAAAAAGGAGGCCGGGCATGGTGGCTCACGCCCGTAATCCTAGCTCTCTGAGAGGCCGAGGCGGGCAGATTGCTCGAGGTCAGGAGTTCAAAACCAGCCTGAGCAAGAGCAAGACCCCGTCTCTACTATAAATAAAAAGAAATTAATTGGCCAACTGATATATATATGTAAAAAATTAGCCGGGCATGGTGGCACATGCCTGTAGTCCCAGCTACTTGGGAGGCTGAGGCAGGAGGATCGCTTGAGCCCAGGAGTTTGAGGTTGCTGTGAGCTAGGCTGACGCCACAGCACTCTAGCCCGGGCAGCAGAGTGAGACTCTGTCTCGAAAAATAAACAAACCTCAGAGTCCCTCTTTATATACTGGTTAAGAGCATTTAATCTTTTTTTATACATGTAATTTTTAATAATCAAATAGTTGGACTGTCCACAGTGCAAACATTTTGCCCCCCTGCACTGCTTCTTCTACCTTGGTGGCCACTATGTCTCTCCTGAATGACTCATCAGTATTTTTTTTTAAGAGGAGATGGGGTCCCGTTTTTTGCTCAGGCCGGTCTCGAACTCTTGAGCTCAAAGGATCCTCCCGCCTCGGCGTCCCAGAGTGCTGGGATTACAGGCGCGAGCCACCGCGTCTGGCTTGACTCATCAGCATTTTAATTACTCGCCCTGTGTGCACTCTGGCCTCTTTGGGCACATCCTGGAGTGTGCTTTTCAAAACACCAATGATTATCTTGATTATAGACAAAAAGAAAATTACACCAAGCAAAACCCCTCCCCGGAGCAGCCACCTATGTGACTACTGCTAAACTGTTGCTGCTGTCGCCTCTGCAAACTGCTAGCAGCAACTTCTGGCACGGTAAGTAAGACACGACAGGAAGAAATTCCGCAGCAACTCTATGCCGGGACCCGGGGCGCGGGGACCCTGCCCGGCACGGGCAGCCACTCTGCCACCGCGCCCTCCCTACAACGAAATGCGGGGAGGCCCGCCGCGCCCTCGGTCCGGGCTCCGAATTCGGTGGCAAGCCCCCTGGGAGCCCGCGGGTGTAACTAAACCTGGTTTTTCCACCCTTTTCGCGCCGTCCGGCTTGTTCCCGGTCAGCTGTGCACTTGGTGCCGACCGGCCGGGACCCCGACTGCGCTGGCCCCTGCGGCCACCCGCTGGGGACCGGACGGGGCGGGCGGGACGGGGCGGGCGCCGCCGGGGGCCCCAGCGGCCGGGGGAGCGGGCGCGCCAGGTCCCCTTTGCGGATGTTTCTTCTCTTCGCTCCGAGGGGCTCTCCCGACCGCCGAGCCCCGACCCCCCACGAGGGGAGGGTGTAGACGACCAGCCAGAAGCCGACGGACACGGTAAGGTCCCGGCCCCGCCCCCGGCCCGTCGCACCTGTCCCGGCGGACAGAGGGAAGCTCGGTGACCTCCTGCAGGCAGAGGTCCGGGAGGGGTGTGGCCGCCTCGTCTGTGCCCCCCGCGATGTGAAAGTTTCCTCGGCCTGCGGCCGCGGGACTCGGGTGGGTCCCCGCCCGGTGTCTGGGCGCGTCGCAGGCTTAACGGTGCCTCAGTGCCCGGAGGGGAGTGACCCGTGGGGACTTACGCAGGAGCGCCTCAGCCCAGACGGGCTGGAAGCCTGGCCGCCCTGTGCGACAGACGCCGCCCAGGGGCCCCTCTCGGGAGGGGCAGAGCCCGGAGCCACAGCCCTGGGTGCACGCTGGAGAATTTTCAGCAAGGGGCTCGGGTGACCACGGAGTTAAGATGCCTCCGAATCGCCTCCGTGCACGCTGTGAGGCCGAACGGCTCCGTCGCAGCCGGGTGGCCCGGTCGGCGCACTTGCGTCCCGGTGCAGGCGGCCGGCAGATAGTCACAGGCGCCCCAGGCCCCCAGCCTCCCGGACGCGGAGTCCTGCCTGGCAGCAGCCCGGACCGGCTTGGGGTGCGGCTCTGCGCGGAGAAGGGTCAGAGTGCGGCCCCCGCGCTCAGAGGCCCAGGGGAGCTAGCTTGCGACAGGTCCCAGGAGCTCAGGTGTGAGACCATGCACCAGGGACCCCGGAGATGAGCTATCCTGCCTCCACCGCTCAATCCCACCGACCAGACCCCAGGGCCACCACCCCCAACAGCCCCAGGCACACTCCCGCCATCAGTCTCGCCACCCCAAACGCCAGAAACACCCGCTGAAGGGACCCCAGTAGCCGCCGTCTCTGCTCCGCCCGGAATCTGATTCCAGCCCCCAGCTGCCAGTCGGCGAGTTCGAGGCCAGCCCCCTGCGTTGCAGATGATGGATCCGCCCAGCCGGGCAGCCAGTCCCCTACTACCAACCTTTCTCCACCGCAGACCCTCTGCATTGGCAGCAGCGTACCCTCCTCTTCTGCAAAGCCGGCGTGACAGACGTCCTGGAGAGACCACTTTCCAGACCCACAGGTCACCTGGGGGACTGCACACAGCCACTCCCGGCACGTCCACACCAAGAGCCACGCAGAATCACCCCCGTGCCCGGCGGTGGACTCTAGGCCAAGTGCCGGCGGGGTCCCTGCCCTGGAAACATGGGCCAGCCAGCTGCGCCTGCCACCGCGCCCACGCGGGACTCTGACAGCCGCGGCCGGGATGGCGGCCAGGTGTCGGGAGGCCCTTACAGGGATCCGGAGGCGCTGAGAAGCCCACCGGTGGGACCCGGCTCGCTCTAGTCACACAGAAGGCGGACGGACGCCTAGTGACTTCTGCGAGCGCCCCTGGGAGGTCGCAGAACCTACTCTGCCTGTCACCCTGAAGCACGGAGGGAGAGTCCCCAGGTGGTGAATGCGGCCCTTGTGGCACAGGCTGGCCCGGACATGCGACGGGAATGGAGGAGTCCGAGGGCTTTGCCGGGGAGCGTGACTCCACTGATGGAGAGTGAGGCTCTGTCTCAAAAAAAAATTATTCGCAGGTCCTGGACTGGCCAGTAAGTGCCATCCAGTTTCTTTTTCTTTTTCTTTTTTTTTTTTTTTTGAGACAGAGTCTCACTGTGTTGCCCAGGCTAGAGTGAGTGCCCTGGCGTCAGCCTAGCTCACAGCAACCTCAACCTCCTGGGCTCAAGCGATCCTCCTGCCTCAGCCTCCCGAGTAGCTGGGACTACAGGCATGCGCCACCATGCCCGGCTAATTTTTTCTGTATATATTAGTTGCCCAATTAATTTCTTTCTATTTATAGTAGAGACGGGGTCTCGCTCTTGCTCAGGCTGGTTTCGAACTCCTGACCTCGAGCGATCCGCCCGCCTCTGCCTCCCAGAGTGCTAGGATTACAGGCGTGAGCCACCGAGCCCGGGCCCCATCCAGTTTCTTCACCGGGAGCAAAGGGGTGTTGCAGGGAGCCTGGCAATCCAGCGAGACGCCTTCCTGTGCAAGTGTGTCTGGGTGGTTTAGAGTCCCCTCCCCCGCTTCTCTCGGGATGGGCGCTGTGGCTTTCCTACAGGCTGCGCCCCTGGCTTCACTTCCACCGTCACTGGTGCCCGGAAGCGTGCCAAAGCCAGGGGTGGCGTGGGGGCTTCGTCCTCCGCCCAGGCTGCTGGAAAGTCTTGTTTAAACTCTGGGGCGTTTGTTCCCCCTAAAGGTTTGATGCAGTCGCACCTGCAGGGGTCCCACCCCTGGAACGCTGTCCCTGTAGAATCTCCCTTCTCTTTCTCTGGGGACTGACTGCCATCCCAAGGGATCCCGGGGCCTGGAGCGAGAGGCTGGCTGTGCCCCCAGGGTGAGGGTGGCCGGGGCTCCTAGCTGCGGTAGGAGAGCCGGCCCCAGCACAGGGATCGGGCAGTCGGCAGGTGCAGGAATTCATGTGTCCCCTTATGTCCTCCCGTCTGGCAGGCCCCGGCGCCCTACTCTGAGGTGCCGCCCACAAGTCCGAGGAGGTCCTGACTTTCTGGTTCCAGCTGGAAGCCTCAGGGAGGGTTCTGGTTTTTGGGGAGGGGGCTGTTTTTCGGTGGAGGCATTCGTTCTTCCAGTGTCTGGTTTCCTTGCAATAAGGGCATTGGTCTGGGCTCAGTGTCCCCCTTCTTCCAGGCCCTCTTTCCGGCTGTCGTCTCGGTTTCCAGGGGAAGGGGCTGGGGGATTTCCAACTGCTGCCAGGAGTGAAGCCTTTTGTCTCATTTTCTCTATGGGCAACTCAGTCCAGATTTGTTCTTTTTGGTTTGTTGTTTTTTTTTTTTGAGACAGGGTCTCACTCTGTTGCATGGGCTAGAGTGCTGTGGCGTCAGCCTAGCTCACAGCAACCTCAAACTCCTGGGCTCAAGCGATCCTCCTGCCTCAGCCTCCCCAGTAGCTGGGACTACAGGCATGTGCCACCATGCCGGGCTAATGTTTATATATTTTTAGTTGGCCAATTAATTTCTTTCTACTATTGATACAGACGGGGTATCACTCTTGCTCAGGCTGGTTTTGAACTCCTGACTTTGAGTGATCTGCAAGCCTCAACCTCCCAGAATGCTAGGATTACAGACATGAGCCACCGTGCCTGGCCTCCTTTTTGCTTTTTTTTTTTTTTTTTTTGAGACAGAGTCTCGCTTTGTTGCACAGGCTAGAGTGAGTGCCGTGGCGTCAGCCTGGCTCACAGCAACCTCACACTCCTGGGCTCAAGCGATCCTCCTGCCTCAGCCTCCTGAGTAGCTGGGACTACAGGCATGCGCCACCATGCCCGGCTAATTTTTTTCTATATATACACACACACACACACACACACGGGGTCTCGCTCTTGCTCAGGCTGGCTTCGAACTCCTGACCTTGAGCAATCCGCCCGCCTCGGCCTCCCAGAGTGCTAGGATTACAGGCGTGAGCCACCACGCCCGGTCTCTTTTTGCTTTTGAATGGGAAGGTCCTGACACTGGGAAAAAAGACAGCTAACGTGGACACGATTACCACATGGCTTCAAAAACTCACCAATTGGCTGGGTGTGACCCCCATCTCTGCTAAAAATATAAATTAATTGGCCAACAAAAAATATAGAGAAAAAATTAGCCGGGCATGGTGGTGCATGCCTATAGTCCCAGCTACTCGGGAGGCTGAGGCGGGAGGATCGCTTGAGCCCAGGAGTTTGAGGTTGCTGTGAGCTAGGCTGACGCCACGGCACTCACTCTAGCCTGGGCAACAAAGCAAGACTCTGTCTCAAAAATAAAATAAAATAAAATTCTATATGGAAGACCCCCACTCATAATTAAGAGGATCAAAGGAGATATTAGGCAGATAGGGGATGAAAGTCTATGCACACAACTTTTTTCCCTATCCCAAGTCTTAAACCAGATTAATCATACTGTCTTAGAAAGGACTCCCATAACCTCAGGACTCCCAGTCCATCCCCACCAACCTGGGGACTCGGTCTGGGTTAAGGACTGCAAAAGACATCCTTAGAAACCACGTGGACAGGCCCTGGCCCTGTGTTCCTGGTCACCGCTACTGCTGTTCAAGTTACAGGTGTAAAACCTTGGATCCACCACTCAAGCGTCAAGAGGGCTGCGCCGGATGGCTGCCTAGACTCCTGGCCAGCACAAAGGGACCCAGAAAATCCACTGAAGGTTCACGTATTCCGGAAACCCACCCGGACTGCAACACCAAGGACTGCGCCGGCCGAATGAATGAACTGGCTCTCAACGTTGCTACCGGACTCTTGGGACTTTTGGCCATACTCTTGGGCATCGGACTCTGTGCAGTGACTCCTAGAGACTGGACAGTGGCGGGGGACGTTAACTTTTACTATATTGCATTGGGCACCGTAGGATGTTTCTTTTACTCTTGGCAATAACTCTCAGCCCCTTTGCAGAGGGAGGTGCCCTCCTACTTGCCGTGGGAATCGGAGGGTAAGACCTGCTTCTGGCTGCCATCTGGGCGAGGGCGGGGCACAGGGGCCGGGTCCCACTTTACCTCCTCAACCCACATGCCAGGGGGCTGCTGCTCCAAAGCCACCCCTGTATCTATAAGGGCTCAGCCCATTGGACCGGGCAGGGCAAATGCCTATCCCAGATCCTATCCACTGTGGGCACTCAGTGGGAAGGACAGTGGGCTGCACCTGCTAAACACATGTAGGAATGTCACATGGAGGGGGAGTGCAAGACCAGGCAAAAGAAAAACTTGACCAAAAAGTTAAAACAGAATTCATCCGAATTGGTCAAGCTACCCCTCCCCCACAGAGCTGCCCCGACCTCTGTGGAATTCAAAAACTTACAGAGCCCATTAAAACATCCCCATTAACTGTCAAATTCTTTTTTTTTTTTTTGAGACAGGGTCCCACTCCATTTCCCTGGCTAGAGTGAGTGCCGTGGTGTCAGCCTGGCTCACAACAACCTCAAATTCCTGGGCTCAAGCGATCCTCCTGCCTCAGCCTCTATAGTAGCTGGGACTACAGGCATGTGCCACCATGCCCGGCTAATTTTTTCTATATATGTATTAATTGGCCAATTAATTTCTTTCTATTTATAGTAGAGACAGGGTGTTGCTCTTGCTCAGGCTGGTTTTGAACTCCTGACCTTGAGCAATCTGCCTGCCTCGGCCTCCCAGAGTGCTAGGATTACAGAAGTGAGCCACCACGCCCAGCCCCGGCTAATTTATATATATATATTTTTTTTTTTTTTTTGGCAAATTAATTTCTGTCTATTTTTAGTGCACAAGGGGTCTCACTCTTGCTCAGGCTGTTCTCGAACTCCTGACCTTGAGCGATCCTCCTGCCTCTATCTCCCAGAGTGCTAGGATTATAGGTGTGAGCCACCATGCCCGGCCCCTAAATTCTTAAATATTACTCCAGGAGGCCTGCCCAAGTATACTTCCTGCTGGCTTTGCCTCCCACTACAAAAGCGGGTCTTTTAGGAGTCCCTGTGCCTCGGTGTGGACTGAAACTACCAACCCCACTGCCCAAACTAATTCCACTGTTGTTCTGGGGCCAGTAGCTGGCAGTGTTAAACTGGCCACCCTCCCAAAGCCAAACATAACATGTCTCCGTAAGATGCAAGGGAATCTTTCAGTAGGGGAGGTCCCTGGAAGTATATGTACACAGAATAAAACTCAGTCTGGGAGATAAATGATCTGCTCCCCAAAAGATATTTTTTTCCTCTGTGGAACTCAGGGATATTCCTGCATTCCAGCAAACTGGTCTGGTAACTGTGTACAAATATCCCTTACACCTGATAGCTCTATTTTTTTTGAGACAGAGTCTCACTTTGTTGCCCAGGGTAGAGTGAGTGCCATGGCGTCAGCCTAGCTCACAGCAACCTCAAACTCCTGGGCTCAAGTGATCCTCCTGCCTCAGCCTCCTGAGTAGCTGGGACTACAGGCATGCACCACCATGCCCAGCTAATATTTTTCTATATATTTTTAGTTGGCCAATTAATTTCTTTCTATTTTTAGTAGAAATGGGGTCTTGATCTTGCTCAGGCTGGTCTTGAACTGACCTTGAGCCATCCTCCCGCCTCGGCCTCCCAGAGTGCTAGGATTACAGGCGTGAGCCACCGCGCCGCGCCTGATATCTGTATTTTTAAAGACAATGAATTAGAAGAGGCTCTGAGCCCCACGTAAACATTCAGGGCTCTCTAGGCTAGTCTCCTAATAGGAGGAATTGCCGGTGGAATAGGGGCCGGATTAGGTGGCCTAGAAACTTCATTAGACATGTATTATAAATTATCCCAGAAATTAAGACATGGAAAGAGTAGCAGACTCCCTCCGATCTCTACAAGCCCAAATAACATTCACTAGCTGGGGTGGCCTTACAAAACTGCTGGGCCCTGGACCTCCTTAACTGTATAAAAGGAGGAAATTTGCATCTTTCTGGGGGAAAGATGTTGTTATTATGTAAATCAATCAGGGATAGTAACCACACAAAAGTTAAATAATTAAAATAATAAAAAAGAGAAACCAAGATTTAAAACAGTCATGGGGGCTGGGTGTGGTGGGTCACCCCTGTAATCCCAGCACTCTGGCTGAAGCGGGAGGATCGATCAAGGTCAGGAGTTAGATACCAGCCTGAGCAAGAGCGAGACCCAGACTCTACTAAAAATAGAATTGGCCAACTAAAAATACAGAGAAAAAATATAGTCGGGCACGGTGGCGCATGCCTGTAGTCCCAGCTACTCGGGAGGCTGAGGCAGGAGGATCGCTTGAGCCCAGCAGTTTGAGGTTGCTGTGAGCTACGCTGACGCCCCACTCTAGCTGGGGCAACAGAGTGAGACTCTGACTCAAAAAAAAAAAAAGAAAAACAAACACTCCTGGGGCTTCAACCTCGGGCCATGGGCTACATGGTCCCTGTCACTAGCAGGACTCGTCATAACTACTCTCCTGATAACCTTGGGCCCCTTTACCTTCAACTCAATCACCAGGTTTATACAAAACACAATTTCACAAAAAACAGCCTGACTCATGGTTTACAGGGATATTATCCCTTACATGATGCATATAAGAAGAATTTTGTAATAAGGATCAACGGGGGAAAATGAAAAGGAAAATTCCACTAAGCAAAACCCCTCCCCATGAGCAACCCCGTATGTGACTACTGCTAAACTGTTGCTGCTGCTCTTGCCTCTGCAAACTGCTAGCAGCAGCTTCTGGCACGGTAAGATGCGACACCTCTATGCCGGGACCTGGGGACGCTGGGGACCCTGCCCCACCAAGGGCAGCCACTCTGCAACTGCGCCCTCCCTATAACAAAATGCAGGGAAGACCGCCGCACCCTCTCTCTGTCTGGGGCTCAGAATTTGGAGGCAAGCCCCCTCTGAGCCTGCGGGTGTAAATAAACCTGGATTTTTCCACCGTTTTCGCGCCGTTCGGTTTGTTCCTGCTCGTAACGCTGACATCAATGCAATTAAGATCTCAGTCTTCTCCAGTGTCCTTGGAAACCAAATTCTTACCAGGGCTTGCAGGCACCTCCGTGAACTTAATCTGTTATTTTCTTTTCTTTTTTTTTTTTTTTGAAAAATACCCCTGAGCTTATAATCTGTTATTTTCTACATCAGAATTAGCTAATGTATTCCTTCCTTTCTTTTTTCCCTCCCTTAATCACATTTCGGCCACTATACCTGTTTTGGGTTCTTCATTTTTGTCTTTGGACCCTCTTAGTTTCTGTGGCTGGGTACGAGAGTTAAATTGACACGAGGCAGGGTAACAGAAGACAGCTATGCACATTTAGTGTTTTTACATGCACACGGCAATCTTCGGGGGAAATGACAAGAAGCCTGTAATCCTAAAAGCTTTTACACTTTTTACCCAAGGATGGTAAATTCTGGGAATGCAACAAGACACAGGGGGCTTGGGCAAGAAATCGTGCGACAGTGACTAGGAAATCTATAGACGGAACTAAGGGGAAATAGGGGTTAAGTAGGCTTGATTGTACAACCCATTTGGCATCAACTTCCAGTCTCTGGTGACAAGAATATTTTTCTTTCAGGCACCGGGAGGGCATCTTCCTCAAGAGAAATTTTATGACCAACTTGTAGTTAGAAAATCAGGTGGGCGGGAGGAGGAGGGGGTGGGTAAAATCACACCTAGTAGGTACGATTCACATTATCTGGGGGATGGGCAGGGTACAAAAGCAATTTTTGCAACCAAACAATTTGTACCCCTGTAATATTCTGAAATAAAGAAAAAGGTCACATGCATTTGCCATTTTTTAAATGCCTTCGGCTCAAAATAATACGCCAATGCTGTGTATTTTGGGATGGCTGGTCTTGAACGCCTCTAATATATATTAATTCCTTTCTGACTCAGACTTGACAACATACCATTCTCTCTGCCAGAAATGCTTTCTGCTGGCTAACCCATCTGGTCAACTGCTGTGCATCCTTGGAAATGTAAATGCTATTTTCAGGAAGCATTCCTGATAAAACCAAATCTCCCTGTTCTCTTTTGCACATGAGCTGCCCTTACAGCAAAGCTTTAACAGGAAATCAAATGTTACAAAGTGAACAAAAACGTATGTACAGGGTACACTGAGTCCGGCCCAATCCCAGGATACAGCAGCCAAATAGGAAATGTCAGAGGACAGGGGGAACAAAACAGTGGGATGCACTGAGAATGTGCAGCCAGCAAAGCACAAAGTGGGGGCCACTAAACCGGACTATCAGCCCATACTCAACATAGATCAGTGAAAAGCAGACACTTAAAAGATGGTCAGGGAGGCAGAGTGGCATCAGAGAGAAAGGAATGTTGTTTCTACATCATTCCTGTATTGTATGTTCATCGGTCTATTTCAATGACCCTATGCCTTTTCTTTTTTTGAGACAGGGTCTTGCTCTCACAGGCACTAATACCAAAAAAATTTGCGGCGGGGGTGTGGGGGGCAGGTGGAAACAGAGTCTCACTATGTTGTCCAGGCTGATCTCGAGTTTTTTCTATTTTTAGTGGAGAGGGGGGTCTCACTCTTGCTGAGGCTGGTCTCAAACTCCTGAGCTCAAGTGATCCTTTTGCCTCAGTCTCCCAGAGTGCTGGGATTGCAGGCGTGGCCACCCCATCGGGCCTCTACAACCTCTTTCTATATCCTACTAGGCTGATAAGGTCCTTGGATTTTGGGAGGTGACATGTCACTCCAGAAGGAACAAGTCTGGCCATGGGAGACTTAGTCCCATCTGCCCACTCAGTGTCACGGGGCATGTGGCTGTGCCTAACAAGGGCACTAAAAGACCACCCTGCATCTAGAATATCATGGCCATGGAAAACACTGGACACCAGTTAGGTTTGAAATTGAGATGAATAATCTTTTAGTATAAATAAGAATGTCAGCCGGGCGTGGTGGCTCACGCCTGTAATCCTAGCTCTCTGGGAGGCCTGGGCAAGAGCGAGACCCCGTCTCTACTATAAATAGAAATTAATTGGCCAACTAATATATATATATAAAAAATTAGCCGGGCATGGTGGCGCATGCCTGTAGTCCCAGCTACTCTGGAGGCTGAGGCAGGAGGATCGCTTGAGCCCAGGAGTTTGAGGTTGCCGTGAGCTAGGCTGACGCCACGGCACTCACTCTAGCCTGGGCAAGAGTGAGACTCTGTCTCAAAAAAAAAAAAGAATGTCCCATATATTGTATACAAGTCATGTTTCGAGTATGTCCCAAGCACATTATCTGCAATCCCAATGTAACCGGGCATCCTGTAATTTATTTGCTCTACCAGAGAAACTTCACCAGGAAACTCCCATAGCAATCCAGTCAAGGTTGGCAAATTTGGTTTTGAACTCCTGACCTTGAGCAATCCGCCCGCCTCAGCCTCCCAGAGAGCTAGGATTACAGGCGTGAGCCACCGCGCCTGGCCTTAGGTTGGCAAATTTGGAAGGAACTAGGTAAGGAGGTGGAAATCTGGGCAAGGGGAATGCACTGCCTGGGTGTTCTATGGATTTTTAGACTAACTGCTTGATCCAAAAATTCTCCACCAGACCGAGTCGGGTCAGGAAGCACAGCTGGTTTGGGGAAGCAACCAGCAGGATGCCGGGCAGGTGTCGATGCCGTCAGACCTGTAGCCGAGAGGAAGTGAGGGCAGGGAAGACACACACTGGGCTCAGATCAAACCCAAATTGAAGCAGGGCTCCACCCAGCGTGCACTGCCCCGGGTTACCCTCAGGGTGACTGGGCAGAGCTCAGGGACATCACCCTCCTAGGCACCTGGGCCTGCCCACAGCTGTGCAGGCGTGGGGGAGCTCGGATGGCACAGACCCACCATACCTGCCCTAAGATCCCACTTACATGAAATGCCCTAGAGGCAAATCCCTAGACGGAAAGTACGCCAGTGGCTGCAGGGCTCTGGATGGAAGAGACCACAAATGGATGTACTTCCATGTAGAAAAGTCAGAATGAGCTAGAAGCAAAAGAATAGCCCTCCTTAGCCACTTGGGGACCCCACTCACCGGCCCAAAACTTTGCCCTACTTTGCCCCAAACAGCCAGCACTCACAGTCCGCACTAGTTTGTGCTGTGCATTGACCACGAATCCGTTTTTTGCTCTTGTGTGATGAGGAAAGCTTTAAAGCACTGAAAGCTTGTTTTACTTTACAGGCAGCTTTATTTATAATGTAATTCAGAATAGGTAACATACATGTTTTTATTACATTACTTTCAAATGTTCGCAATCTCATTTTGATAAATGAAAAATTAGAAGTCATATCATGGCTGTGGGGTAAAGACACTGTGCACATTCGTCTGTGGCTGACTATAATCGACGCTGGTACCAAGTGGTTCATCCTAGCACTCTGGGAGGCCAAGGAGGGAGGATTGCTTAAGGTCAGGAGTAAAGAACCAACTTGAGCGAGACCCAATCTCTACTATAAATAGAAATTAATCAGAACTTATTAACATTAGTGTCAAAGTTGGTATTCAAGCCCCCCACTGCTAAATTTGACTGGCTTAAAAAAAATATAGAAAAAATTAGCCAGGCGTGGTGGCACATGCTTGTAGTCCCAGCTACTTGGGAGGCTGAGGCAGGAGGATCACCTGAGCCCAGGAGATTGAGGTTGCTGCGAGCTAGGCTGACGCCCGGGCAGCAGACTGTGTGTCGAAAATAAAAGAAAAACAACAGCCCTCTTGTCCCTGTCTCGCCTCTCCATGTGTTTGGAGAGGGGGTCCTGCTGTCACCCAGGGTGGAGTGCAGTGACCATAGGTCAATGCAACCTCAACCTCTGGGGCCCAAGAGATCTTCTCCTACCCCCTAAGTGCTGGGGTTGCAGGGGCGGACTTGCTATCTTTACAGTGAGAGCCTCTTCCCAACAGACATGACGAATATTAAACAGCCAACGATTGTATTACCATCACACAAATTCACGGATTTGTCATTGGGTCTGGAGATCGCCAGCATCAGCCTCAGGGTCGCTGTCCTCAAACAGTGAGGCTCAAATGGGAAGCACTTTCCCTCCTTTACAAAACAGACAAACTGCTTCCTACTTGAGTGTCACAGCTTGAGCAGGTCTTCCGGCTGCTTCAGTCTTAGGTTTCTCCATCTTGGTGATTTCCTTGGAATCTAAAATCTTAAGTAGACACTTCGCTGGGTTAAAAAAGGATCAAGACAAAAACCAAGTCAAGCATTCATTTACGCTGTTTGCGTTTTCTCCAGAATCCAAAACATAAACCCATCATAAAAGGATCATCTCAGGTTCCTTGGTTCAGGAGCTCACAAGTCCTGCCCTGCTAGCCAAGGGGAACCCTACTGGGTTTTGCCCCCAAAACGAAGATCAATGCCTCTCAGACACAACTTGTTTTAAATCTAGATGGTTTGCCTCAGATTGTGATGTTCAAGGCTTGGAGGTCCTTTTTCAGAGTTACAGAAAGCACCCCCGAGCTTGAAATCACAGCCTGAGCTGCACTCCGGAAAGATGGGTTGAGGCATGGCCTGTTCCCCAAAACCCCACAATAGACACGTGCATTGGGTAGCGTATCCATTCACATGGAATTGCAGTACATAGAAGTTTCCCTGGCGGTCTAGCGGTTGGTTAGGATTTGGAGCTGTCACCTGGAGTAAGAACCCATGGTCCAAGATATCCCGGAGGAACATCTGGGGCATCTGCAAAATAGATGGAAGGGTGTGGAAGGGTGAGGAAGGAAACAGGAGGCATATCACCAACTGAGGTGCCAAGTACCTGGAATTCCCGGTGTCTCAGAACAATGAGGAAGGTGTTTTTGCTTTGCATGGTAGAGACTTCATCCAGCAAAGAGCCCAGAGAACTAAAAGCAGAGGCCAGGCCGGGCGTGGTGGCTCACGCCTGTAATCCTAGCAATCTGGGAGGCCGAGGAGGGCGGATTGCTCAAGGTCAGGAGTTCAAAACCAGCCTGAGCAAGAGTCAGACCCGTTTCTCTACTATAAATAGAAAGAAATTAAAAGTAGCCGGGCATGGTGGTGCATGCCTGTAGTCCCAGCTACTCAGGAGGCTGAGGCAGGAGGATCACCTGAGCCCAGGAGATTGAGGTTGCTGTGAGCTAGGCTGACGCCACACGGCACTCACTCTAGCCTGGGCAACAGAGTGAGACTCTGTCTCAAAATAAATAAATAAAAGCAGAGGCCAACCTGATTATCTACGTCCATGTGGTTCCATGCAATGGGAGTTGGGGAAAGCTGAGCAGACCTTGTAGATCATTCCCAGGTCAGGGTTTTTCCTCAAAAAGTGGGTGCACTTTCCTACCCGGTCATGGAGAACACCCCCAGTTTTGAGAAGCCCAGTCTGAGCATTCTCTTCCAACATCCAGACTTCCTGTGAGTACATCACAGCAGGATTTGCTATTACACACCGGATGGAGTGCATTCATCCAGACCACGAAAACAAACCTCAAAAATGTCACCATGTAGCTACATCACTAGGTGAAGCAGGTGCTTACGAAACTTCAATGTATATAAACTCGCAGAGTTTAAAAGAACCTCTGGGAGGCCAAAGTGGGCGGATTGCTCAAAGTCAGGAGTTCGAAACCAGCCTGAGCAAGAGCGAGACCCTATCGCTACTATAAATAGAAAGAAATTAATTGGCCAACTAATATATATAGAAAAAATTAGCCGGGCATGGTGGCGCATGCCTGTAGTCCCAGCTACTCAGGAGGCTGAGGCAGCAGGATTGTTTGAGCCCAGGAGTTTGAGGTTGCTGTGAGCTAGGCTGACGCCACGGCACTCACTCTAGCCTGGGCAACAAAGCGAGACTCTGAATAAAAAAAAAACTTAGTAATATCATTAAGCACAGAATTTATATAAATTAAGGACTGACCATGTGTAAGGTGCCACACATTTGACCAGAACCAAAAATGTACTATAATTCTATATTTTCATAGTCCTGGCTGTTGTAAAGACAAAAATCACTTAAGGATGTGTGTACACATGGAAATTTTATGGTTAAATTTACAACGGCATAGCAATGGCTCGAAATCATACTATGATGGGGGCAGGGCGTTCTCAGAGAGGGGAGGGTCACTGGAGCCCCGGAATTTGAGGCTAAGGTGAGCAATGTCGCCATTACACTTGGGAGACACTTTGTCTCAAAAAAGGAAACTGAAGCCCCACCTCCTCAATCCCCCATTCATATTGAAAAGATAAAGAATCAAGTACTCCTAAGGCCCTGAGGGACTGGAGCCCTAGTTTTAATGACCTTTAATCCCAATTTATTCTGGAAAGCTGAGGCGGGTGGATTGCTCGAGGTCAGGAGTTCAAAACCAGCCTGAGCGAGACCCGTCTCTACTATAAATGGAAATAAATTGGCCAACTAATACATATAGAAAAAATTAGCCAGGCATGGTGGCACATGCCTGTAGTCCCAGCTACTTGGGAGGCTGAGGCAGGAGGATCGCTTGAGCCCAGGAGTTTGAGGTTGCTGTGAGCTAGGCTGACGCCACGGCACTCACTCTAGCCTGGACAACAAAGTGAGACTCTGTCTCAAAAAAAAAAAAAATCCCAATTTATGCATGTTCAGAACATACTTGTGCTGCCTGGGATAGATTATTTTTTTGTTTTTCGATAGTGTCTTTCCCTGTCACCTAGGCTGGAGTGCAATGGCAGGGACCACAGCTCTCCATAGCCCTTCTGGGCCTAAGTGATCCTTCCGCCTTGGCGTCCCAACTTGCTGGGGCGACAGGCACGAGCCAGTGCACCTAGTCTTATTTAAGGGGACTGCTAAGAAAGGGCAAATTCCTATTTATCTTAGACCGCCCGCGCTGGTGGGAAAGCACTGTGTGATGGGCCAACTTGCTTTTTGCTCAGCAAGGACATAACTGGTCAGTGACACAGGACAGCGTGGGGAAAACCTACCCAAGTGGTTGTTGCTAAGGGCAGTGTCGCCTGGCCGGTCGCATGTGGAGTCCTGGATTATAGCTTCCATGGGGCCTGGGCTCGCTCAGCCCAGACCTTAACAGCGGCTGGCACTGAGTCTGTTCAGTCATTCCCTGCGCGGGGCGTGCTTGCCCCCTGCTGCCTCAGTCAGTGCAGCTCAACTGTGACAGCACTTCCATTCGGACACCAGGAAGTGCCCCCAGGGCTGAGTCGCACAGGCTGAGATGAGATGATTTCCTTCCCTTCATGGCTCCAGCCCCGGAACTGCAAGCCAGATCACAAATAGTTAAACCTGCCTCCCACCCGCCGCCCAGAGAAAGGTAGGGTGAGCTCACCGGAAGTATCCTCTGCACTCCTCCCCAAACTATGCAAGTCCTGTGACTCTAGGGAGTCCCTTCGTGGTCATGCCAGGTCCTCACTCCTAAACCACGCAGCCATTCCTCTCCACAATCTAGCAGGTTCCCTCAAATCTTTACCTGGTCCTCCACAGGCATCTTAAAAGAGAAAATCGGCCGGGCGCGGTGGCTCACGCCTGTAATCCTAGCTCTCTGGGAGGCCGAGGCGGGCGGATTGCTCAAGGTCAGGAGTTCAAAACCAGCCTGAGCAAGAGCAAGACCCCGTCTCTACTATAAATAGAAAGAAATTAATTGGCCAACTGATATATATATATATAAAAAATTAGCCGGGCATGGTGGCGCATGCCTGTAGTCCCAGCTACTCGGGAGGCTGAGGCAGCAGGATCACTTGAGCCCAGGAGTTTGAGGTTGCTGTGAGCTAGGCTGACGCCGCGGCACTCACTCTAGCCTGGGCAACAAAGTGAGACTCTGTCTCAAAAAAAAGAAAAAAAAAAAAAGAGAAAATCCATCTTTCCTAGCAAAGTCTGCACGATCCCGCCATTACAAGGTGCATGGACATTATTCCTTCTTTGAATGTTTGTGAATTTAAAGGCTTCTTATCAGCCCGGGCGGGTGCCTCACACCTGTAATCCTGGGCGGATTGCTCGAGGTCAGGAGTTCGAAACCACCCTGAGGAAGAGCGAGACCCTGTCTCTACTATAAATAGAAAGAAATTAATTGGCCAACTAATATATATAGAAAAAATTAGCCGGGCATGGTGGCACGTGCTTGTAGTCCCAGCTACTCGGGAGGCTGAGGCAGGAGGATCGCTTGAGCCCAGGAGTTTGAGGTTGCTGTGAGCTAGGCTGACGCCATCACTCACTCTAGCCTGGGCAACAAAGTGAGACTCTGTCTCAAAAAAAAAAAAAAAAAAAACAACAAAAAAAAGCTTCTTATCCATGGTGCAATACTAACACTTTTTAAATCTCATCTGTTCCTGGATAGCCATAAGGACTTCAAGAATTAGTTTTCAACCATGGCTTACCTTAAGTGTGTCTGTAAAGTGAAAAAGTATTAAAAAAATTAAAATTTAAAAACAAAACAAACTAGTTTTCAGGCCAGACGCCGCGGCACACACCTATGATCCTAGTACTCTGGGAGGCTGAGGTGGGAAGATCGCTTGAGCTCGGGAGTTCGAGACCAGCCTGAGCAATAGCCAGACACCCTCTCTACTAGAAATAGAAAAATTTAGTCAGGCGTCCTGACGCACACCTGTGGTCCCAGCTGCTCTGGGGGCTGAGGCAGGAGGATCACTTCAACCCAGGAGTTTAAGACCAGCCTGAGCAAAAGAGTCACTATTAAAAATAGGAAAAAAAAAAATCAGCCAGAAAACTAAAAATAGAAAAACTTAGCTGGATGTGCGCAATCACCTGTAGTCCCAGCTGCTCGGGAGGCTGAGGCAGGAGGATCGCTTGAGCCCGGGAGTCTTGAGGTTGCTGTGAGGCAGATGCCACAGCACTCAAGCCCGGACAAAAGACCAAAGATAAACAAGGCCCAGGGAAAAGTGGGAAAATATCGGAGACTAGGAGAAGGGAATGAGTCCTAAACCCAAACCCCAAGTAACAAAGGAGGGCGTGGGGAAAGATGGAAGGAAGCAAATACTTACTCAGGGAGCCCAGTGAGGACCTCCCACCCTCAGGCAAAGAGGAAGACTGCAGGCCTCCAGCTCTTTTATACACCCGGGGACCCTTCAGATTTGCAGAGGTGAACGGATTGGAGTCTGGCCACGCCCTATCCGTGCTCTTCACGCCTCTGTCTCTCCTTGAATTTGAGTTTCCTATGCTTCCGTGAAACCTATTTTCTAAGTTTCTACTTTCATTGTTTAAGAATTTAAAAAATTTCTCTTTTGGCCGGCGTGGTGGCTCACGCCTGCAATCCTAGCACTCTGGGAGGCCGAGGCTGGAGGATCCCTTGAGGGCAGGAGTTCCAGGCCAGCCTGAGCAAGAGACACCCGTCTCTGCCAAAAATAGAAAAAAAAAAAAGTAGGATGAAGTGGCGTGTGGTGGCTCTAGCCTGTAGTCCCAGCCACTTGGGAGGCCGAGGCAGGAGGATCCTGTGAGCCAAGGTTGTGTGAGCTATGATGATGTCACTGCACTCCACCCTGGGTCAAGAAAAAAAAGGAGAAAAATACAAGGAAGAAAATGATAGTCCCACCTGCTGGGGTAATTGTTCTATTCTACAAATACGTTTGTGCGGAAGGATGCCAGGTGTGTCTTCAGGGACTTGGGAGTGTGAGGGGAGCTAGACCCACGAAGTCCTTGTCCTCAGAGTTGGGAGACAGACAAGCATGCCTACAAGTAAATAGCTAAACTTGGCTCTCACTTTTGCTTTACTTCTGTCTCTTATGTACAAATACATATATATTGGACAGGGCAGGCAGGGGAGATATTGCATATAAGGAAACCCGCTAAGATATAGCATAATGGCAAAGAATGTGTTTACAATGCCGGCCATTATTAACCTCAGTTAATGCTTTTCTGAAATAAAGGCTCTTTCCTTAGGACTCGCCTACCCTTTTGGCCTTGTTCCCGAGGCTCGCTGTTCCCACCTTCCTTGGCCCAGGGTCAACAGCATCTGCAGAATAAAGGTGATTTATATGCACATTATTCAGGAAAGACTTTCCTTTAAGCCCAAAAAAAGCACAGTGCCTGGGGCCTGCAATATCTTTAGGGGCCTATTTAAAAATTTGCATTTCTTTTAAAATCCCAAGGAAAAAATTAACTTTAGGTCATGGAAATAGTTTAATATTAAAAGGCAGCCATAAAATATAGTTTTGAGTATATTTTTATGAAGGGGGTACAGGAGGGCAAAAAGTACCCACAAATATCAAATTATGGCCCCAAAGGGGCTCCTCCCTAATGTTTCCTAAGCTAACGCTCATTTTATCTCTGATTCATTTAAATCAATGGTCACAAACTCAGGTGCCTAGAGTGGTCAACTGAGATACAACAGGAGTTGAGCAGAATGAGTATATTTTAAAATAATATTTAATTTTTTAAAAAACATTATTGACCATCTAAAGCTTTGCTTTTCAATAGTAATTTTTAAAAAGCTCCCAGGTAGCGCCATTCGTTAGCATCCTTGATGACTGGGGGTGATGAGTTTTGGCTCTTCCGATTATGTAAATATATCAGGTTCATCCGACTCTTTTTTTTTTTTGCTTATGAAATATAATTTGGTTTATCTAACTCTTACCCTAAACGAAGAGGTGTACACCTAAGGGTTGTAATTACTTACCAACAAAAGCTTTCCTTTCTGCTTCAAGGTTAAAATAAAGTCAAATGCTAGCGTGATTTTCTGATCTACTAATACTTCAAGTGACAGTTTAAAAAAAATAACCATGTCACGTGGGCGAGGAGAATGAACGCGAGCACAGCGGAAATGAATGGGATGGGACGGGATGGAGGAGACTGGCCTAGACACAGTAGGCTTTTCCACTGGCAATGGTAATGGTCTTTACTGTTACAGGAAATGAGGTTTCAGGTATATTCATTTTTAAGAATGTGAGGTCTTGATGTAAAACATCTTACCCTGGGTTGCATGAAAATGTTTGGGAAACACTAAACTCTTGATCTCGTCTGCTGTTGAATGCTTACCTCCTGCCTCACTCTTCTTCATTCAGCTCAGCTCTGGCCACATGGCCCTTTTTCTGTGCCAAAAAACTCAAACTCCCAGGCTCAAGCGATCCTCCAGCCTCAGCCTCCCTGGTAGCTGGGACTACAGGGGTGCGCCACCATGCCCGGATAATTTTTTCAATTTTCGTGGAGACTTGGTCTGACTGTTATCCACACTGATCTCAAACTTCTGGCCTCAAGGGATCCCCCCATCTCCACTTCCCAAAGTGCTAGGGTTAGGGGCTGAGCCACGGTGGAGCCTGAGTACACCTTTGTCAGTCTGGAACCTTGGGCGGCAGGAGCTGGGTGCCCCAAGTTAAGGTTAATTGGAACCCAGAAAGACAAAAGAATCAGAAAACCAAACCTTTCCAATGGAGATTTGAGTGGGGGTGGGAAGCCCAAAGGGGCCTTGAGATACCTGGGCTCTTTCCTGGGAAAGACAGGTCCTAATTTGCAAGTCACAGCGCTTTACTGCAATTCCATGGTTGCCCCACCCTAGGCTGGCCCGGGCCCTCCAAACATTCCGAAATACTCGTGCCTGCTCTCTGCCGGGATTTCTTTGTGAGATCCTACTTTGTATTTTTTTTTTTTTGAGACAGTCTCGTTTTGTTTTCCAGGCTAGAGTGAGTGCCGTGGCGTCAGCCTAGCTCACAGCAACCTCAAACTCCTGGGCTCAAGCAATCCTCCTGCCTCAGCCTCCCGAGTAGCTGGGACTACAGGCATGCGCCACCATGCCTGGCTAATTTTTTCTATATATATTAGTTGGCCAATTTCTTTCTATTTATAGTAGAGACGGGTCTCACTCTTGCTCAGGCAGGTTTCGAACTCCTGACCTTGAGCAATCCTCCCGCCTCGGCCTCCCAGAGTGCTAGGATTATAGGCGTGAGCCACCTCGCCCGGCCAGTATTTTAAAACCTTTCATCCACATTATCCACTTGCTAATCCTGTCATTCCTCCTGCAAATCTTTCATCCGAAATCACCATTTAGCCAGAGGGGCTAGGCAAAACCCAGGGAAGTTGAGAGGGGGAATTTTTTTTTCAATACCAAGTTCATTGAGGGGTCGGAAGCATCAATTTCATCCACCAGTGTGGATCCTGGTACTTTTAAAGACTCTGTATTTTCAGTTCTAGGCTTCAAATGTCTTCATTTACTTGTTGAAAGTCACCTTCACTTGCTATGTTATTTGTATGTGTTATTTTTTTTCTTTTTTGGCGGCGGGGAGGGGGGGTGCTGTACAGAGTCCCTCTGTCGCCAGGGCTAGAGTGCTGTGGCATCAGCCTAGCTCACAGCAACCTCAAACTCCTGGGCTCAAGCGATCCTGCTGCCTCAGCCTCCCAAGTAGCTGGGACTACAGGCATGCGCCACCATGCCCGGCTGATTTTTTCTATATATTTTTAGTTGTCTGCCTAATTTGTTTCTATTTTTGGTAGAGATGGGGCTCTTGCTCTTGCTCAGGCTGGTTTCTGACCTTGAGTGATCCGCTCCCCCTTCGGCCTCTCTGAGTGCTAGGATTATAGGCGTGAGCCACCACGCCCGGCCTGGATTTCTTTCTATTTTTAGTAGAGACATGTCTCGCTGTTGCTCAGGCTAGTCTCGAACTAGACCTTGAGTGATCCTCCTGCCTTGGCCTCCTGAGTGGTAATATTACAGGTGTGAGCCACCACGCCTGGCTCTATCTCCGTCTTTCTATCCCTTTGTCTCTAGCTCCAGCTCTTCCTTGCTGTCTGTCTCTCTGCCTCCCTCCCCCGGTCTCCCAGTCTCCACCTTTGTGTTCCCCCCTGCTCTCTTTTCTTTCCTGTCCCTTTGTCCGTCCTTGTGTCTCTGTCTCTTGTCCTCCCTGGTGCCTCTCCTTGTGTCTGGCACTGGGGCTGGTTGGTTGATCACCTCCTTTTGTCTCTGTGTCACACATATGCCTCTGAGAACATTCTAGAATCAGAACTTTGACCCTATGTGATAAAGGAGACTATAGGTTCCAGGTAAAGTCTCTTCTATGGATGACTTTGAGGCTGCACTCTGGGAGGCTGGGGCAGAGCAGGAGGAAGTTGCTCAAAATAGACAAAGAGCTGAGTTTTGGGGGAGCCCTCCTGGTTCTAATGGAAACGGAACAGCACTGGGGGTGGGAGGGCTGTGTGTCGAGTCCTTCCTTGCGTGGTTTTTGAGACCATGAGATCCGTTCTGCGTACACACCACATTTTGCCTATCTGTTCCATGGTGGACACTTGGGTCGCTTCCTCATTTGGCTACTGTTACAATGCGTCTAGGAACCTGGCTGTAAAATGTCTCTGTGAGACCTTGCTTTCAGTTTTTTTGACATATAGCCCAAAGTGGAATTGCTGGATCCATTCAGCAAGTCTATGTTATTTATTTATTTATTTATTTATTTATTTATTTATTTTGAGACAGAGTCTCACTTTGTTGCCCAGGCTAGAGTGAGTGCTGTGGCATCAGCCTAGCTCACAGCAACCTCAAACTCCTGGGCTCAAGCGATCCTCCTGCCTCAGCCTCCCAAGTAGCTGGGACTACAGGCATGGGCCACCATGCCCGGCTAATTTTTTTCTATGTATATTAGTTGGCCAATTAATTTGTTTCTATTTATAGTAGAGATGGGATCTTGCTCTTGCTCAGGCTGGTTTTGAACTCCTGACCTTGAGCAATCCGCCCGCCTTGGCCTCCCAGAGTGCTAGGATTACAGGCGTGAGCCACTGTGCCCAGCCTATTTGTTTATTTTTTAATAGACAGGTCTTGGCCACCTATGGTGGCTCACACTTGGGATCCCAGCACATTGGGAGGCCCAGGTGGGAGAAATTGCTCGAGGTCTAGAGTTCGAGACCAGCTTGGGCAATATAGCACATGACCCTGTCTGTCTAAAATAATAATAAGAGACAGATCTTGCCAGGTTGCCCAGGCTGGGTTCCAACTCCTGGACTCCAGTGATCCTTCTACCTCAGCCTCACCAGGAACTGCAGCTGGTTTCTCTGCGAAGAACCACGAAACAGGTGTCTTTTGAGACAAATACAGCAAGTGAAGGAGACTCTCAACATGTACAGGCCGAGCGCGGTGGCTCACACCTGTAATCCTAGCACTCTGGGAGGCCAAGGTGGGAGGATCGCTCGAGGTCAGGAGTTTCAGACCAGCCTGAGCAAGAGCAAGATCCTGTCTCCAAAAAAGAAGGAAAAGGGAGGATGGGCCGGTGTGATCTGTGATGATTCACCATCATGGCCATGCTCCAGTCAGCAAGATGGAGGAAGGAGGAAAAGAAGGAAGAGGGTAGTTCCTCATTTCCAGTCCAAGGCTTGACCTGGAAACCGTAAATGCCAAGACTGCCTGCATCCAGTTGTCCAGAACTTGATCACGTGGCCCAATGCACCTACCAAAGGAACTGAGAAATGTAGTCTGTGGTCTGAGTAGCCACAGCCTGAGTGTTCTAGGAGAAAATAGGTAGGGAAGAAAAACCAACAGTCCCTTTCACATACTGGCTAGAGTCAGGTCCCTTAATATGGTGATTAAAATGTTGTTAGGGTAATCCTAGCACTCTGGGAGGCCGAGGCGTGCAGATTGCTTGAGGTCAGGAGTTCGAAACCAGCCTGAGCAAGACCGAGACCCCGTCTCTACTATAAATACTTTTTTTTTTTTGAGACAGAGTCTCGCTTTGTTGCCTAGGCTAGAGTGAGTGCCGTGGTGTCAGCCTTGCTCACAGCAACCTCAAATTCTTGGGCTCAAGCAATCCTCCTGCCTCAGCCTCCCAAGTAGCTGGGACTACAGGCATGCACCGCCATGCCTGGCTAATTTTTTTCTATGTATATTAGTTGGCCAATTAATTTCTTTCTATTTATAGTAGAGACAGGGTCTCGCTCTTGCTCAGGCTGGTTTCGAACTCCTGACCTTGAGCAATCCGCCCGCCTCAGCCTCCCAGAGAGCTAGGATTACAGGCATGAGCCACCACGCCCGGCCTCTACTATAAATAGAAAGAGATTATTTGGCCAACTAATATATATATAGAAAAAATTAGCCGGGCATGGTGGCACATGCCTATAGTCCCAGCTACTCGGGAGGCTGAGGCAGGAGGATCGCTTGAGCCCAGGAGTTTGAAGTTGCTGTGAGCTAGGCTGACACCATGGCACTCACTCTAGCCTAGGCAACAAAGCGAGACTCTGTCTCAAAAAAAAAAAAAAAATAATAATAATAAATAGAAGAAGAAAAGAAAAAGAGGTGGATTATGAGAATAAAATAATTTGCACGTACCCAGTGCGGCAGATATTTAATAAGTCACAATCATTATGGTGATTATTCCAGGGCTGAACCTTGGAGACACAGGGAAATTGAGAATCATCAAATGCATTAGTCCACCAGTGTCAACTCTACTCAAAAGCCAGAGGAGGAAGAATAGCAAACGGACCAAATCCCACCTGATCACATCACATTCTTGGGGAGAAGCAAGGAAAGAAAAAGGAACCTGTTCAAAAACTTAGCCCCCAAACAAGTTCCCTTGAGCAAAGTTTGAAAGAAGTTGAGTTCATCAGTCCCATAAGAATGATTTAAAGTTTTTGAAGTTCTCTGGGTCCTGAGGCCAGCCCCGTCTCTCACTCTGGACTCCCTGCGGGCAGGAGGCGCTGGGTAGGGGAGGCGAGGCCGAGCGAGGGAGAAGCCGCTGCCCTGTCCATCTGCCCATCTGTGGTGTGGCCTTTGCAGACCAAGAACGCTTTTTTTTTTTTTTTTTTTTTTTTTTTTTTATTTTTATTTCTTTATCTAGTCCATGCACTTTTTTTTTTTTTTTTTTTTTTTTTTTTTTAAGATAGAGTCTCACTCTGTTGCCCGGGCTAGAGTGCCATGGCGTCAGCCTAGCTCACAGCAACCTCAAACTCCTGGGCTCAAGCAATCCTCCTGCCTCAGCCTCCTGAGTAGCTGGGACTACAGGCATGCACCATCATGCCCGGCTAATTTTTTCTATGTACATTTAGTTGTCCGGCTAATTTCTTTCTATTTTTAGTAGAGACGGGGTCTCGCTCTTGTTCAGGCTGGTCTCGAACTCCTGACCTAGAGAGATCCTCCCACCTCAGCCTCCCAGAGTGCTAGGATTATAGGCGTGAGTCACCATGCCCGGCTGGAGGTATTCTTGACATATCAAAAAATTCATCTGTCAAATGTGTACAATTGAAAGATTAAGACATGGGGTCTCAAACTCCTGGCCTCAAGTGATCTTCCTGCCTCAGCCTCCCAAATAGCTGGGTCTATAGGCCTGTACCACCACACGTGGCCCCATGGTCTACTTTATTTTTTTAATTTTTTTAGAACTTTTATTGTTATTTTGCTTATTATTTTTTTTTCTTTTTTATTTAGAATTCTTTCCTAAACATCACATCTGCAACTACAAGAACTTTTTTTATTTTTTTGAGACACAGTCTCACTTTGTTGCCCAGGCTAGAGTGGGTGCCGTGGAGTCAGCCTAGCTCACAGCAACCTCAAACTCCTGGCCTCAAGCGATCCTCCTGCCTCAGCCTCCCGAGTAGCTGGGACTACAGGCATGCGCCACCATGCCCGGCTAATTTTTTCTATATATATTAGTTGGCCAATTAATTTCTTTCTATTTATAGTAGAGGCAGGGGTCTCGCTCTTGCTCAGGTTGATTTCGAACTCCTGAGCTCAGAGGATCCGCCTGCCTCAGCCTCCCAGCCCATGGTCTACTTTAAACTTTTTCATCACCTAGAAAGTTCTTTTTAATGCTCTCAGGCCCTGGCAGCCAGTCTACTCCTTTTTATAACTATATATTTGCCTTTCTGGACATTTCACATAAATTGAATCCTTCAAGATGTAGCCTTTTGTGTCTGGCTTCTTTCACTCAGCACAGTTTCGACTTCCTTGTAGTTTTCAGACAAGGTCTCACTCTGTTGCCCAGGCTGGAAAGCAGTGGTGAGATCTTAGCTCTCTGCAGCCTGATCGCCTGGGCTCCAGCCATCCTCCTGCCTCAGCCTCCCACGTAGCTGAACCTACAGGTGCCTGACACTGGTCCAGGGTAGTCTCAAACTCCTGGCCTCAAGCAATCCTCCAGCCTCGGCCTCCCAGAGTGGTAGGATTAGAGGCGTGAGCCACCATGCCTGGCCTCTCAACACATTTTAAGTGCACAATACTATGCTGTTAACTAGGCAGTATGTTGGACAGTAGATCTCTAGACCTAATTCATCTTGCATAACTGAAACTTTACACACATTGAACAACTATTTTTTCCTTTGATATTAAAAACGTTTGTTGGAGGATATGCTTTTAGGCTATGCAAATAAACTGTTTCTCCTCAGTCATTTGCCCTTTGATTTTTGTATTTATCAAGCTGTCTTGCTTGCGAGGATTATTTTATGTCTGATGATCTTGTATTCCCTCATTCCCGTTTTTTTTTTTTTGTTTTTGAGACAGGGTCTCGCTTTGTTGCCCAGGCTAGAGTGAGTGCCGTGCCGTCAGCCTAGCTCACAGCAACCTCAATCTCCTGGGCTCAAACAATCCTCCTGCCTCAGCCTCCCGAGTAGCTGGGACTACAGGCATGCGCCACCATGCCCGGCTAATTTTTTCTATATATATATTAGTTGCCCAATTAATTTCTTTCTGTTTATAGTAGAGACGGGGTCTCGCTCTTGCTCAGGCTGGTTTTGAACTCCTGACCTTGAGCAATCCGCCCGCCTCGGCCTCCCAGAGTGCTAGGATTACAGGCGTGAGCCACCGCGCCCAGCCCCTCATTCCCTTTATATTTATAGTTTTGTGTATATACATATAGGAAGAAAGCAACAGCAGTATGTTTTGTTTTTCCATGTAAGTAGAATGATAATTTTAGTTGATTTGAGTTTGTCTTTTTTTTTTTTTTGCCAGATTATCCTGTCTTAGAACTGTCCACAGTATTCCAGACATCTTCATTCTTCAAGTAATCGGAACACATGGAACACTACTTTTGCAGAATGGCGTCAGAGGTAAGCATTTGACTGTTTTCAACGCCCCCCACACGGTGGTGTTTCCAGCTTTTTGCTATTACAAACAGATGTGCAGTAAGGTTTTTGTGTGTGTGTATGTTTATTCCCCATTTTTTTTTTTTGAGACAGAGTCTCGCTTTGTTGCCCAGGCTAGAGTGAGTGCCCTGGCATCAGCCTAGCTCACAGCAACCTCAAATTTCTGGGCTCAAACAATCCTCCTGCCTCAGCCTCCCGAGTAGCTGGGACTACAGGCATGCGCCACCATGCCCGGCTAATTTTTTCTATATATATTAGTTGGCCAATTACTTTCTTTCTATTTATAGTAGAGATCGGGTCTCGCTCTTGCCCAGGCTGGTTTTGAACTCCTGACCTTGAGCGATCCTCCTACCTCGGCCTCCCAGAGTGCTAGGATTACAGGTGTGAGCCACCGGGCCCGGCCTATTCCCCATTTTTAAATAATGTGTTTCTATTTCTTGACTTTTAAATTTGGGGCATTTTCTATTGATTTCTCAGGCTTTCTTCCCAAAGATTAACTGGCTCTCCCAGCAACCTGCATTCCCACTTCCCACGTCCTAGCCTCTACAGAATATGCCATCATTTCGTCTGCGTTAACATTTATTGTTCGGGCTGGGTGCAGTGGCTCATGCCTGTAATTCTAGCACTCTGGGAGGCCGAGGCAGGAGGATCGCTCAAGGTCAGGAGTTCAAAACCTGCCTGAGCAAGAGCGAGACCCCGTCTCTACTAAAAATAGAAACAAATTAATTGGACAACTAAAAACATATTTAAAAAACTTAGCCGTGTATGGTGGCGCATGCCTGTAGTCCCAGCTACTCGGGAGGCTGAGGCAGGAGGATCCCTTGAGCCCAGGAGTTTGAGGTTGCTGTGAGCTAGGCTGATGCCACAGCACTCTAGCCCAGGCAACAGAGTGAGACTCTTTCTTAACAACAACAAACAACAACAACAACAACAACAAAAGATACATTGTTCATGTATCTGTAAATTTTAATCACTGCTGAGGAATTTAGCACACTATGATTATTTTAATTGTGAGAGAATAACATTGTTTCTCTAAATTTCATCTATGTTATGAATATATGAATATTTAATAATACATTTAACATATTAAAAATGGCTTAATATGCTTAACAAGATATCTTTAATAAACAAATACTAAATATGCCTATCACTAATGCAAAGCACGTTGGCCCCAGTTATTCAGATCTTGACCCTTAGTACTCGCAAACCCATCAGGCTCTCTACAAATTCAGTTTCATCTTCTTGGCCTGCCCCAGTGGGGACTGCTCGTTCTTCGTGCCTGATGAGCCCCTGTAGCTTGGCATCTCCTTCACCATATTCCCAGTGATTTCCCTGTCCCTGGGAATTCCAGATGCACCCAGCCCCTCAGTCCCTTGGCCTCTGTTGGAACCTCCATCCGCCTGTTGCAATGGACATTTTTGCCAAGTGAGTCCTGGAAAACCAAGGGCCAGGCTTGGAGGGCCTCCTGGCCAAAGGGCGACTTGCGTGTCCCTGCCTCTGCGCTTGGCTGTTGTTGTCATTTTCTCCTCCTCTGGAAAATGAACAAGAGATGAGACAAAAGGAGACCCACCGAAACTCAAAAGTTCATTCAACCTGGGGGAAATCAGGATCTTGGCAAGAGTGGAAGGGAATTCATGGTTTAATACAATGAAAAAATTACATTTTGTTATTTAAACTAAAGTCTTAATGGGGGTGAAGCCTTCAAACATGAAGAAACCAAAAGTTTCCCCTTGGCCGGGCGCGGTGGCTCACGCCTGTAATCCTAGCACTCTGGGAGGCCGAGGCAGGCGGATCGCTTAAGGTCAGGAGTTCAAGACCTGCCTGCACAAGAGTGAGATCCCATCTCTACTAAAAATAGAGAAAAACTATCTGGCCAACTAATATATATAGAAAAAATCAGCCGAGCATGGTGGCGCATGCCTGTAGTCCCAGCTACTCGGGAGGCTGAGGCAGGAGGATCGCTTGAGCCTGGGGGTTTGAGGTTGCTGTGAGCTAGGCTGCCACGGCACTCTAGACCACACGACACAGTGAGACTCTGTCTCCAAAAAAAAAAAAAAAGCCCACTAGAACAAAATATGATATATATACACAATGAAATATTATTCAGCCTAAAGAAAGGAAAGAAAGGCCGGGCGCGGTGGCTCATGCCTGTAATCCTAGCACTTTGGGAGGCCGAGGCGGGCGGATTGCTCAAGGTCAGGAGTTCGAAACCAGCCTGAGCGAGACCCCGTCTCTACCAAAAATAGAAAGAAATTAATTGACCAACTAAAAATATATATACAAAAAATTAGCCGGGCATGGTGGTGCATGCCTGTAGTCCCAGCTACTCGGGAGGCTGAGGCAGGAGGATCGCCGAGCCCAGGAGATTGAGGTTGCTGTGAGCCAGGCTGACACCACGGCACTCACTCTAGCCTGGACAACAAAGTGAGACTCTGTCTCAAAAAAAAAAAAGAAAGGAAAGAAAATCTGGCACATGCTCCAATATGGATGAGTCTTCAGGACATTATACTGACTCAATTGTGTGATTCCATGTATACGCGGTACTAACATGGGCAAACGGAGACAGAAAGCAGAAGTAACCAGGGCCTGTGGTAGGGAGGAATGGGGAGGCATAGTAAATGAGTATATTTTACCACAATTAAAAATATAATACAATGTATTAATATTAACAGTAAGAAATAGAAATCTAGTCTTACAGCTCTTTTAGAATTTGTCTAGCAGGTTTTCATTAGAAGAAAACCAGCCCCAATGCTTTAAAAAAAAAAAAGAGGACTGGGCATGGTGGCTCACGACTGTAATCCTAGCACTCTGGGAGGCTGAGACGGGTGGATTGGTCGAGGTCAGGAGTTCGAAACTAGCCTGATCAAGAGTGAGACCCTGTCTCTACTATAAATACAAAGAAATTAATTGGCCAACTAATATATGTAGAAAAAATTAGCCAGGCATGGTGGCGCATGCCTGTAGTCCCAGCCACTCGGGAGGCTGAGGCAGGAGGATCCCTTGAGCCCAGGAGTTTGAGGTTGCTGTGAGCTAGGCTGACACCATGACATTCACTCTAGCCTGTGCAAAAAAGCGAGACTCTATCTCAAATAAAAAAAAAGCATTTATACCCTTAACCACATGTAAGTGATTAATAAAATAGGTGAAAGTAGAAAGCAATAAAGATTGGGGAGCAGAAAATAATTTTAGAAATGCAATAGTGGCAGGGCACGGTGGCTCACGCCTGTAATCTTAGAAATTTGGGAGGTGAAGGTGGGCTGACAGTTTGAGCTGAGGAGTTCGAGACCAGCCTGAGCAGAGCAACACTCCATCGCTACTAAAATAGAAACAAATTAGCTGGACAACTAAAAATATATAGAAAAAATTAGCCGGGCATGGTGGCCCATGCCTGTAGTCCCAGCTACTCGGGAGGCTGAGGCAGGAGGATTCCTTGAACCCAGGAATTTGAGGTTGCTGTGAGCTAGGCTGACGCCACTGCACAATGGTCCAACAACAGAGTGAGACTCTGTCTCAAAAATAAAACAAAAACAAACAAAAATGTAATACAAAATAAACTCCCCTTCCATAATCCTCACAAAGACTAGATACTGTTAGTGACTGAAAAGGAAAGAACCGAAAAGAAACTCATGGTGCCAGGGTCACCTTAATACAAAATATAAAGGATACCTAGATAAGAAAATTATATAGGCAAACAGATATGCAAAGTAAATAACATTTTCATTGATCAAATATGAACAAACTAATAGTTGTGCATCAACATAATGATGAACAGGGGACTAATTAGCAAACCAAGACTGGTGTAAAATGTGTGCAGGTAGTATTAACAGATGACTACAAATAACACAATCTTTTTAGTAAATGCAAAGTTGTTTCAAATCTTTTTAAATTAAGTACTAGCAAAAATATCAGAGTAGACGAGGGTTTCACAGTCTTGGCACTCCTGAGGTTTGGGCTGGGAATCCTGCGCCGGGCAGGGCTGTCCTGTGTGTTGTGGGAAGTTTAGGGACGTCATGGTTTCTACCTGCTGGATGTCGGTACCATTCCCACCACCCCCACTTCCCTTTAATCCTGCTAATGACCAAAATTGTCCAGAGTGATGATTAATATATGATCAATATATTGCCTAAGAGGCAAACTCCCTCTCATTGAACACTACTGGGCTAGACCACCTGTCTCTTATTTTGAACCCTTCACAGGTCTCGCACTGTTCACAAAACGCCCCAGAGTTCGTCCCAGATTATCTAATCTAGAGCCCGAGCTGTGGGAGGATGCAGCCAAATTGGCCTTTGAGTTATTCTGCACGTGGCTTCCGTGCTCCCCCTCTGTGCTGGGGTGCTCCCGATGCAGCCACTGGCTGTGGGGGTGTCACTGACTCCCGGCAGGTGCTGTGTGGAGGGTCTCACTGAGGGGACGGAGGGTGGCGGCAGGGGCGGGTCTGGGGAAGCGCAGAGCAAGCCCGACTCACAGGCCGTGTGTGTTTTCACCCAGAGAACACAGCAGGCGAGCGGCGCGTGCGCAGAGAGCCACCCCACGTGCCAAGAAGACACGGCAGCCCTGCCACCAGGTGAGCTGGAGGTGGCCACAGGGGACCTGTAAGGGTCCCAACTATGGCCAATGTGACGTTGCCAACGCTGTGGCTCATGCTTATAATGCTAGGATATGTGGAGGCCAAGGTGGGAGGATCCATTGAGGTCAAGAGTTCAAGACCATCCTGAGGAAACTAGTGAGACCCCATCTCTACAAAAAATACTAAAATTAGCCGGGCATGGTGGCGCGTGCCTGTAGTCCCAGCTACTCGGGAGGTTGAGGCAGGAGGATCGCTTGAGCCCAGGAGTTTGAGGTTGCTGTGAGCTAGGCTGACGCCACGGCACTCACTCTAGCCTGGACAACAAAGCGAGACTCTGTCTCAAAAAATATATATATATTTTTTAACGGTGGGGGAGGGGTGCTGTAAATACAATAAATTAATATAATATTTTGTTCACCAGAAATATATATATTCTCCCACGGTCGTAGAAATCGAGGCTCAGAGGAGGACACAGTGCCCAGGAGGAGGCTGGGGGGAGGTGGAGGGCGGAGGCTGCAGGGGACAGACGGGACTCCAGAGCGAGGAAGGAGCAAGGGCGACGCCCACGGCGCCCAGGCAGCCGGTCCCTGTGTCCCCGCCAGGCAGTGGGCGTGCGGCCACACGAGGTGGCGCTAACCACTGTCTCCTCTCCTCAGCCCAGCCCTGGCGGGGAAGCCGCCCCCGCACCTGCTTCTCGGCTGAGCAGGACACAAGGACAGAAGCTCTGCTGCCCCCGACCCCGTTCCCACGTCACCTCCCCCAACAGGCCTTGGCGCCAGGAATGGAGCTGGAAGCCCCGGCAGTGCAGGTCAGAGCCGCCGGGGTGCCAGGCGTGTCCTGTGCTCCCAGACCCTCTCTCACAGGGTTGCACCCCTGCCCTCGGCCCGTGATCGCGGGATCATGCGTGCCAGGCGCAGTTTGTATTTTCATCCTCAGAAACACAGACCTGCGGGCTGGGCACGCTGGCTGCACCTGTAGGCCAGTCACTGGGGAGGCTGATGCAGGAGGCTGAGACCTTGAGCCCAGGAGGTCGAGGTTCCAGGGGGCTATGATAGGGTCGCCTGCATTCTAATCTTGGCGACAGAGCATGACTGTGTCAAAAAAAACCAAAAGTAATATAGAGGATAATGGGCAATAAACATACATAAATGTGGAACAAAAAAATGGAACGGTACCAGTAAACCATGTTGGATAAAAAAGGTATGCAGAGGGATATATTCGAAATTATCAGAAATAAAAAACTTAAAGCCTTTGGCTAAGAGTAAAAATTGGATAAATTATGCAAGTTTCTAGAAAAAAGTGAATGATCCAGGTGATTGACCAGTAATGTAGTGGACCAGGAGTTTTCAACTTTTTCTGGAAGGACCAGATAGTGAATATTTATTTCCAGTTTTGCAGACTATACCATTTCTGTCATGAGGGAAAAGCAGCCAAAGATGACATGTAAACCAATGGGCACGGTCATATTTTGCCAACAGGGTGTGAGTTGCCAGCCAGTGAAGGTCTAGAGAAACTGACCTCTAAACTTTATAAATAATTGAAGTTGGTGGGACGCAGTTGCTCACGCCTGTAATCCTAGCACTCTGGGAGGCCGAGGCAGGAGGATTGCTAGAGCTCAGGAGTTCGAAATCAGCCTGAGCAAGAGTGAGACCCCATCTCTACTATAAATAGAAAGAAATTAATTGGCCAGCTAATATATACAGAAAAGATTAGCCGGGCATGGTGGCACATGCCTGTAGTCCCAGCTACTCGGGAGGCTGAGGCAGGAGGATTGCTTGAGTCCAGGAGCTTGAGGTTGCTGTGAGCTGGGCTGATTCTACAGCAGTCTAGCCCAGGGACAGAGTGAGACTCTATCTGAAAAAAAAAAACAGAAACAAACCTGTAATGTAGTAAAAACCCCCTTTCCAACCATCACCATGGCTAGGTGATGTTAGTGACTGAAAAGGAAAAAAAAAACAAGGAGAAACCCACGGGCCTGGGACCACCTTTATACCAAATTTAAAGTATATCTGGAAAAGAAAATTGTAGCCAAACACACTGTTGAATACATGTGCAAAATAAATACAATTTTCGTTGAGCAAATATAAACCAAAGTAATTGTGCTGCATCAACATAATGGCCAACAGGGTAAAAATTAGGAAGCTACGACTGGCGTAAAATGTGTGCAGGTAGTATTAACAGATGACTACAAATGATACAATCTTTTCAGTACAGTCAAAGTTGTTTCAAATCTTTTTAAATTAATTACTAGCAAAAATATCAGAGTAGACGAGGGTTTCACAGTCTTGGCACTCCTGAGGTTTGGGCTGGGAATCCTGTGCCGGGCAGGGCTGTCCTGTGCATTGCGGGAAGTTTAGGGACGTCATGGTTTCTACCTGCTGGATGTTGGTAGCATTCCCACCACCCCCACTTCCCCTTCATCCTGCTAACGACCAAAATTGTCCCTGGTGATGATCAATATCCCCTAAGAGGCAAACTCCCTCTCATTGAACACTGCTGGGCTAGACCACCTGTCTCTTATTTTGAACCCTTCACAGGTCTCGCACTGTTCACAAAACTCTCCAGAGTTCGTCCCAGATTATCTAATCCAGAGCCAGAGCTGTGTGAGGATGCAGCCAAATTGGCCTTTGAGTTATTCTGCACGTGGCTTCCGTGCTCCCCCCCTGTGCTGGGGTGCTCCCGATGCAGCCACTGGCTGTGGGGGTGTCACTGACTCCCGGCAGGTGCTGTCTGGAGGGTCTCACTGAGGGGACGGAGGGTGGCGGCAGGGGCGGGTCTGGGGAAGCGCAGAGCAAGCCCGACTCACAGGCCGTGTGTGTTTTCACCCAGAGAGCACAGCAGGCGAGCGGCGCGTGCGCAGAGAGCCTCCCGCCGTGCCAAGAAGACACGGCAGCCCTGCCACCAGGTAAGCTGGAGGTGGCCACAGGGGACCCGTAAGGAGTCCCAACTGTGGCCAATGTGACGTTACCAACGCTGTGGCTCATGCTTATAATGCTAGCACATGTGAACGCCAAGGTGGGAGGATCCCTTGAGGTCAAGAGTTCAAGACCATCCTGAGGAACATAGTGAGACCCCATCTCTATAAAAAATACTAAAATTAGCTGGGCATGGTGGGGCATGCCTGTAGTCCCAGCTACTCGGGAGGCTGAGGCAGGAGGATCGCTTGAGCCCAGGAGTTTGAGGTTGCTGTGAGCTAGGCTGACGCCACGGCACTCACTCTAGTCTAGGCAACAAAGCGAGACTCTGTCTCAAAAAATATTTATATATTTTTTAACGGTGGGGGAGGGGTGCTGTAAATACAATAAATTAATATAATATTTTGTTCACCAAAAATATATATATTCTCCCACGGTTGTAGAAATCAAGGCTCAGAGGAGGACACAGTGCCCGGGTGGAGGCTGGGGGGAGGTGGAGGGTGGAGGCTGCAGGGGACAGACGGGACTCCAGAGTGAGGAAGGAGCAAGGGCGACGCCCACGGCGCCCAGGCAGCGGGTCCCTGTGTCCCCGCCAGGCAGCGGCGTGTGGCCTCACGAGGTGGCGCTAACCACTGTCTCCTCTCCTCAGCCCAGCCCTGGCGGGGAAGCCGCCCCCGCACCTGCTTCTCGGCTGAGCAGGACACAAGGACAGAAGCTCTGCTGCCCCCGACCCCGTTCCCACGTCACCTCCCCCAACAGGCCTTGGCGCCAGGAATGGAGCTGGAAGCCCCGGCAGTGCAGGTCAGAGCCGCCGGGGTGCCAGGCGTGTCCTGTGCTCCCAGACCCTCTCTCACAGGGTTGCACCCCTGCCCTCGGCCCGTGATGGTGTGATCATGCGTGCCAGATGCAGTTGTATTGTCATCCTCAGAAACACAGACCTGCGGGCTGGGCACGCTGGCTGCACCTGTAGCCCAGTCACTGGGGAGGCTGATGCAGGAGGCTGAGACCTTGAGCCCAGGAGGTCGAGGTTCCAGGGGGCTATGATAGGGTCGCCTGCATTCTAATCTCGGCGACAGAGCGTGACTGTGTCAAAAAAAAACAAAAGTAATATAGAGGATAATGGGCAATAAACATACATAAATGTGGAACAAAAAAAATGGAACGGTACCAGTAAACCATGTTGGATAAAAAAGGTATGCAGAGGGATATATTCGAAATTATCAGGAATAAAAAACTTAAAGCCTTTGGCTAAAAAGTAAAAATTGGATAAATTATGCAAGTTTCTAGAAAAAAGGGAATGATCCAGGTGATTGACCCGTAATGTAGTGGACCAGGAGTTTTCAACTTTTTCTGGAAGGGCCAGATATTGAAGATTTATTTCCAGTTTTGCAGACTATACCATTTCTGTCATGAGGGAAAAGCAGCCAAAGATGACATGTAAACCAATGGGCACGGTCATATTTTGCCAACAGGCTGTGAGTTGCCAGCCAGTGAAGGTCTAGAGAAACTGACCTCTAAACTTTATAAATAATTGAAGTTGGTGGGACGCAGTTGCTCACGCCTGTAATCCTAGCACTCTGGGAGGCCGAGGCAGGAGGATTGCTAGAGCTCAGGAGTTCGAAATCAGCCTGAGCAAGAGCAAGACCCCGTCTCTACTATAAATAGAAAGAAATTAATTGGCCAGCTAATATATACAGAAAAAATAAGCCGGGCATGGTGGCACATGCCTGTAGTCCCAGCTACTCGGGAGGCTGAGGCAGGAGGATTGCTTGAGCCCAGGAGCTTGAGGTTGCTGTGAGGTAGGCTGATTCTACAGCAGTCTAGCCCGGGGACAGAGTGAGACTCTATCTGAAAAAAAAAAAAAAAAAACAGGAACAAACCTGTAATGTAGTAAAAACCCCCTTTCCAACCATCACCAGGGCTAGAGGATGTTAGTGACTGAAAAGGAAAAAAAAAAACAAGGAGAAACCCATGGGCCTGCGACCACCTTTATACCAAATTTAAAGTATATCTGGAAAAGAAAATTGTAGCCAAACACACTGTTGAATACATGTGCAAAATAAATACAATTTTCGTTGAGCAAATATAAACCAAACTAATTGTGCTGCATCAACATAATGGCCAACAGGGTAAAAATTAGGAAGCTAAGACTGGCGTAAAATGTGTGCAGGTAGTATTAACAGATGACTACAAATGATACAATCTTTTCAGTACAGTCAAAGTTGTTTCAAATCTTTTTAAATTAATTACTAGCAAAAATATCAGAGTAGACGAGGGTTTCACAGTCTTGGCACTCCTGAGGTTTGGGCTGGGAATCCTGTGCCGGGCAGGGCTGTCCTGTGCATTGCGGGAAGTTTAGGGACGTCATGGTTTCTACCTGCTGGATATTGGTAGCATTCCCACCACCCCCACTTCCCCTTCATCCTGCTAACGACCAAAATTGTCCCTGGTGATGATCAATATCCCCTAAGAGGCAAACTCCCTCTCATTGAACACTGCTGGGCTAGACCACCTGTCTCTTATTTTGAACCCTTCACAGGTCTCGCACTGTTCACAAAACTCTCCAGAGTTCGTCCCAGATTATCTAATCCAGAGCCAGAGCTGCGTGAGGATGCAGCCAAATTGGCCTTTGAGTTATTCTGCACGTGGCTTCCGTGCTCCCCCCCTGTGCTGGGGTGCTCCCGATGCAGCCACTGGCTGTGGGGGTGTCACTGACTCCCGGCAGGTGCTGTCTGGAGGGTCTCACTGAGGGGACGGAGGGTGGCGGCAGGGGCGGGTCTGGGGAAGCGCAGAGCAAGCCCGACTCACAGGCCGTGTGTGTTTTCACCCAGAGAACACAGCAGGCGAGCGGCGCGTGCGCAGAGAGCCTCCCGCCGTGCCAAGAAGACGCGGCAGCCCTGCCACCAGGTGAGCTGGAGGTGGCCACAGGGGACCCGTAAGGAGTCCCAACTGTGGCCAATGTGACGTTACCAATGCTGTGGCTCATGCTTATAATGCTAGCACATGTAAACGCCAAGGTGGGAGGATCCCTTGAGGTCAAGAGTTCAAGACCATCCTGAGGAACATAGTGAGACCCCATCTCTATAAAAAATACTAAAATTAGCCGGGCATGGTGGCGCGTGCCTGTAGTCCCAGCTACTCGGGAGGTTGAGGCAGGAGGATCGCTTGAGCCCAGGAGTTTGAGGTTGCTGTGAGCTAGGCTGACGCCACGGCACTCACTCTAGCCTGGACAACAAAGCGAGACTCTGTCTCAAAAAATATATATATATTTTTTAACGGTGGGGGAGGGGTGCTGTAAATACAATAAATTAATATAATATTTTGTTCACCAGAAATATATATATTCTCCCACGGTCGTAGAAATCGAGGCTCAGAGGAGGACACAGTGCCCAGGAGGAGGCTGGGGGGAGGTGGAGGGCGGAGGCTGCAGGGGACAGACGGGACTCCAGAGCGAGGAAGGAGCAAGGGCGACGCCCACGGCGCCCAGGCAGCCGGTCCCTGTGTCCCCGCCAGGCAGTGGGCGTGCGGCCACACGAGGTGGCGCTAACCACTGTCTCCTCTCCTCAGCCCAGCCCTGGCGGGGAAGCCGCCCCCGCACCTGCTTCTCGGCTGAGCAGGACACAAGGACAGAAGCTCTGCTGCCCCCGACCCCGTTCCCACGTCACCTCCCCCAACAGGCCTTGGCGCCAGGAATGGAGCTGGAAGCCCCGGCAGTGCAGGTCAGAGCCGCCGGGGTGCCAGGCGTGTCCTGTGCTCCCAGACCCTCTCTCACAGGGTTGCACCCCTGCCCTCGGCCCGTGATCGCGGGATCATGCGTGCCAGGCGCAGTTTGTATTTTCATCCTCAGAAACACAGACCTGCGGGCTGGGCACGCTGGCTGCACCTGTAGGCCAGTCACTGGGGAGGCTGATGCAGGAGGCTGAGACCTTGAGCCCAGGAGGTCGAGGTTCCAGGGGGCTATGATAGGGTCGCCTGCATTCTAATCTTGGCGACAGAGCATGACTGTGTCAAAAAAAACCAAAAGTAATATAGAGGATAATGGGCAATAAACATACATAAATGTGGAACAAAAAAATGGAACGGTACCAGTAAACCATGTTGGATAAAAAAGGTATGCAGAGGGATATATTCGAAATTATCAGAAATAAAAAACTTAAAGCCTTTGGCTAAGAGTAAAAATTGGATAAATTATGCAAGTTTCTAGAAAAAAGTGAATGATCCAGGTGATTGACCAGTAATGTAGTGGACCAGGAGTTTTCAACTTTTTCTGGAAGGGCCAGATAGTGAATATTTATTTCCAGTTTTGCAGACTATACCATTTCTGTCATGAGGGAAAAGCAGCCAAAGATGACATGTAAACCAATGGGCACGGTCATATTTTGCCAACAGGGTGTGAGTTGCCAGCCAGTGAAGGTCTAGAGAAACTGACCTCTAAACTTTATAAATAATTGAAGTTGGTGGGACGCAGTTGCTCACGCCTGTAATCCTAGCACTCTGGGAGGCCGAGGCAGGAGGATTGCTAGAGCTCAGGAGTTCGAAATCAGCCTGAGCAAGAGTGAGACCCCATCTCTACTATAAATAGAAAGAAATTAATTGGCCAGCTAATATATACAGAAAAGATTAGCCGGGCATGGTGGCACATGCCTGTAGTCCCAGCTACTCGGGAGGCTGAGGCAGGAGGATTGCTTGAGTCCAGGAGCTTGAGGTTGCTGTGAGCTGGGCTGATTCTACAGCAGTCTAGCCCAGGGACAGAGTGAGACTCTATCTGAAAAAAAAAAACAGAAACAAACCTGTAATGTAGTAAAAACCCCCTTTCCAACCATCACCATGGCTAGGTGATGTTAGTGACTGAAAAGGAAAAAAAAAACAAGGAGAAACCCATGGGCCTGGGACCACCTTTATACCAAATTTAAAGTATATCTGGAAAAGAAAATTGTAGCCAAACACACTGTTGAATACACGTGCAAAATAAATACAATTTTCGTTGAGCAAATATAAACCAAACTAATTGTGCTGCATCAACATAGTGACCAACAGGGTAAAAATTAGGAAGCTACGACTGGCATAAAATGTGTGCAGGTAGTATTAACAGATGACTACAAAGGATACAATCTTTTCAGTAGATGCAAAGCTGTTTCAAATCTTTTTAAATTAAGTACTAGCAAAAATATCAGAGTAGACGAGGGTTTCACAGTCTTGGCACTACTGAGGTTTGGGCTGGGAATCCTGCGCCGGGCAGGGCTGTCCTGTGCGTTGGGGACAGTTTAGGGACGTCATGGTTTCTACCTGCTGGATGTGGGAATCATTTCCACCACCCCCATTTCTCCCCTATCCTGATAACGACCAAAATTGTCCCTAGTGATGATCAAATATCCCCTAAGAGGCAAACTCCCTCTCATTGAACACTACTGGGCTAGACCACCTGTCTCTTATTTTGAACCCTTCACAGGTCTCGCACTGTTCACAAAACGCCCCAGAGTTCGTCCCAGATTATCTAATCTAGAGCCAGAGCTGCGTGAGGATGCAGCCAATTTGGCCTTTGAGTTATTCTGCACGTGGCTTCCGTGCTCCCCCTCTGTGCTGGGGTGCTCCCGATGCAGCCACTGGCTGTGGGGGTGTCGCTGACTCCCGGCAGGTGCTGTCTGGAGGGTCTCACTGAGGGGACGGAGGGTGGCGGCAGGGGCGGGTCTGGGGAAGCGCAGAGCAAGCCCGACTCACAGGCCGTGTGTGTTTTCACCCAGAGAACACAGCAGGCGAGCGGCGCGTGCGCAGAGAGCCTCCTGCCGTTCCAAGAAGACATGGCAGCCCTGCCACCAGGTGAGCTGGAGGTGGCCACAGGGGACCCGTAAACAGTCCCAACTGTGGCCAATGTGACATTACCAATGCCATGGCTCATGCTTATAATGCTAGCACCTGTGGAGGTCAAGGTGGGAGGATCGCTTGAGGCCAGGTGTTCAAGAGCAGCTTGAGGAACATAGTGAGACCCCATCTCTACAAAAAGTCCCAAAATTATCCGGGTTGGTGGCATGTTTCTGTAGTCGAAGCTAATTAGGAGGTTGAGCCTGGAGGACTGCTTTGAGTCCAGCAGTTCCAGAACAGTCTGGGCAACATAGTAACACCTAGTCTCTCTCAAAAAAAGAGAAAAGGTGTCCATTTTCTAGCAGTGAGAGAGAGGATAAGTACACAGAGTACTCAAGAAATCAGTGTTCGCGGGGCGCGGTGGCTCATGCCTGTGGCTCCTAGCACTCTGGGAGGCTGAGGCGGGTGGATTGCAGGAGGTCGGGAGTTCGAAACCAGCCTGAGCAAGAGCGAGATCCGGTCTCTACTGTAAATAGAAAGAAATTAATCAGACAAGTAATATATAGAGAAAAAAACAAATTAGCTGGGCATGTAGACCCTGCTACTTGGGAGGCTGAGGCAGGAGGATCACTTGGGCCCAGGAGGTTGAGGTTGCTGTGAGCGAGGCTGACTCCACGGCACTCACTCTAGCCTGGGCAACAAAGGCAGAATCTGCCTCAAAAAACCAAACAAACAGCCTACTGTAGTGTAGGTTGGGCCAGAAAAAAAAGGACAAAAAATTATTTAAATAAAAAAACAGAACAAACAAAACAAGAAACCAGTGTTTCTTTTTTCTATTTCCAAAACATTGCTTTTCTATGTTCTTTCAGTTAAAAGAAAATGAAAACGAAATGAACGTGTTTTCTCAGCCTCCCTTGAGTGCAGGAGTTGGAGGCTGCCGTCAGCTGCCAACGTGCGTGTGAACAGCCGCACGCCAGCCCGGCCACACAGCGCCACCCTGTCTTTCAAACGTTTTTTAACGGTGGGGGAGGGGTGCTGTAAATACAGTAAATAAATATAATATTTTGTTCACCAAATATATATATATATTCTGTCATGGTCGTAGAAATCGAGGCTCAGAGGAGGACACAGTTCCCAGGGTGGAGGCTGGGGGAAGGTGGAGGGGTGGAGGCTGGGGGGAGGTGGAGGGGTGGAGGCTGGGGGAAGGTGGAGGGGTGGAGGCTGGGGGAGGTGGAGGGGTGGAGGCTGGGGCAGGTGGAGGGGTGGAGGCTGGGGGGAGGTGGAGGGGTGGAGGCTGGGGGAAGGTGGAGGGCGGAGGCTGGGGGAGGTGGAGGGGTGGAGGCTGGGGGAAGGTGGAGGGGTGGAGGCTGGGGGAGGTGGAGGGGTGGAGGCTGGGGGAGGTGGAGGGGTGGAGGCTGGGGGAGGTGGAGGGCGGAGGCTGGGGGAGGTGGAGGGCGGAGGCTGGGGGAGGTGGAGGGCGGAGGCTGGGGGAGGTGGAGGGGTGGAGGCTGGGGGAGGTGGAGGGGTGGAGGCTGGGGGAGGTGGAGGGGTGGAGGCTGGGGGAGGTGGAGGGGTGGAGGCTGGGGGAGGTGGAGGGGTGGAGGCTGGGGGAGGTGGAGGGGTGGAGGCTGGGGAAGGTGGAGGGCGGAGGCTGGGGGAGGTGGAGGGCGGAGGCTGGGGGAGGTGGAGGGGTGGAGGCTGGGGGAGGTGGAGGGGTGGAGGCTGGGGGAGGTGGAGGGCGGAGGCTGGGGGAGGTGGAGGGGTGGAGGCTGGGGGAGGTGGAGGGCGGACCCTGCAGGGGACAGGCGGGACTCCAGAGCGAGGAAGGAGCGAGGCGACACCCACGGCGCCCAGGCAGGCGTCCCGAGACCCGCCGGGCAGCGGGCGTGCGGCCACACGAGGCGGCGCTGACCACTGTCTCCTCTCTCAGCCCAGCCCTGGCGGGGAGGCCGGCCCCGCACCTGCTTCTGGGCGGAGCGGGACGCGAGGACGGAAGCTCTGCTGCCCCCGACCCGGCGCCCACGGCGCCCACGGCTCGGCCCCCGACAGGCCTTGGCGCCACCGGTGGAGCTGGGAGCCCCGGCAATGCAGGTAGAGCCGCCGGGGCCTTCGTGTCCTGTGAGCCAGACCCTCTCTGGCAGGACTGCACCCCTGCCTCGGCCCGTGATCACATGATTGTGTGAGCCAGACCCTCTCTCGCAGGACTGCACCCCTGCCTCTGCCCGTGATCACATGATTGTGTGAGCCAGACCCTCTCTCGCAGGACTGCACCCCTGCCTCGGCCCGTGATCACATGATTGTGTGAGCCAGACCCTCTCTCGCAGGACTGCACCCCTGCCTCGGCCCGTGATCACATGATTGTGTGAGCCAGACCCTCTCTCGCAGGACTGCACCCCTGCCTCGGCCCGTGATCACATGATTGTGTGAGCCAGACCCTCTCTCGCAGGACTGCACCCCTGCCTCGGCCCGTGATCGCAGGATCATGCGTGCCAGACGCAGTGTGTATTGTCATCCTCAGAAACACAGGCCAGGGGGCCGGGCACGCTGGCTGCACCTGTAGGCCAGTCACTGGGGAGGCTGATGCGGGAGGCTGAGACCTTGAGTCCAGGAGGTCGAGGTTCCAGGGCGCTATGACAGGAACGCATTCATTCCAGTCTCAACGACACAGGGTTCCAGGGCGCTATGACAGGGCGCATTCATTCCAGTCTCAGCGACACAGTGAGACTCTGTGTCAAAAAAAAAAAAAGTAATGTAGAGGATAATGGGCAATAAACATACATAAATGTGGAACAAAAAAATGGAAGGGCACCAGTAAACCATGTTAGAAATGTTGAAAAAGGTATGCAGAGGGATATATTCAAAATTATCAGAAATAAAAAACTTAAAGCCTTTGGCTAAAAAGTAAAAATTGGATAAATTATGCAAGTTTCTAGAAAAAAGTGAATGATCCAGGTGATTGACCCGGGAGTGTAGTGGACCAGGAGTTTTCAACTTTTTGTGACAGGGCCAGATATTGAATATTTATTTCCAGTTTTGCAGACTACAATTTCTGTCATGAGGGACAAGCAGCCAAAGACGACATGTAAACCAATGGGCAGTCATATTTTGCCAACAGGCTGTGAGTTGCCAGCCACTGAAGGTGTAGACAAACTGACCTCTAACCTTTAAAAATAATTGAAGTTGGCTGGGTGCGGTGGCTCACACCTGTAATCCTAGCACTCTGGGAGGCCGAGGTGGGAGGATTGCTCAAGGTCAGGAGTTCAAAACCACCTTTAGCAAGAGTGAGACCTCATCTCTACCATAAATAGAAAGAAATTAATTGGCCAACTAAAATATATAGAAAAAATTAGCCGGGCATGGTGGCGCATGCCTGTAGTCCCAGCTACTCGGGAGGCTGAGGCAGGAGGATCGCTTGATCCCAGGAGTTTGAGGTTGCTGTGAGCTAGGCTGATGCCAAGGCACTCACTCTAGCCTGGGCAACACAGTGAGTCTCTGTCTCAAAAAAATAAAAATAAATAAAAATAATAATAATAATAATTGAAGTTCAAAAGTTGGCCTGGTGTGGCGGTGTGTGTGTACGATCCCAGTTGTTAGGGAGGCTGAGGCAGGAGGATCGCTTGACTTAGGAGCTTGAGATTCCTGTGAGGTAGGCTGATGCTACGGCACTCTAGCCCAGAAACAGAGTGAGACTCTATCTCAAAAAAAACAACCTGTAATGTAATTAAAAAACCCTTTCTAATCATCACCATGGCTAGATGGTTTTAGAACTTAAAAGGGGGAAAAAAAAACAAGGAGAAACTCATGGGCCTGCGACCACCTTGATACCAAATTTAAAGGATATATGGAAATGAAAATTGTAGCGAAACACATTGTTGAATACATGTGCAAAATAAGTAAAATTTTCGTTGAGCAAATATGAACCAAACTAATAGTGCTCCATCAACATAATGACTAACATGGGATAATTAACAAACCAAGACTGGCTGAAGATGTGTGTGCGGGTAGTATTAACAGATGACTACAAATAACACAATCTTTTCAGTAGATGCAAAGTTGTTTCAAATGTTTTTAAATTAAGTACTAGCAAAAATATCAGAGTAGACTAGGGTTTCACAGTCTTGGCACTCCTGAGGTTTGGGCTGGGAATCCTGTGCCAGGCAGGGCTGTCCTGTGCGTTGGGGACAGTTTAGGGACGTCATGGTTTCTACCTGCTGGATGTGGGAATCATTCCCACCACCCCCATTTCTCCCCCATCCTGCTAACGACCAAAATTGTCCCTAGTGATGATCAATGTCCCCTAAGAGGCAAACTCCCTCTCATTGAACACTGCTGGGCTAGACCACCTGTCTCTTATTTTGAACCCTTCCCAGGTCTCGCACTGTTCACAAAACACCCCAGAGTTCGTCCCAGATTATCTAATCTAGAGCCCGAGCTGTGTGAGGATGCAGCCAAATTGGCCTTTGAGTTATTCTGCACGTGGCTTCCGTGCTCCCCCTCTGCCTGGGGTGCTCCCTATGCAGCCACTGGCTGTGGGGGTGTCACTGACTCCCGGCAGGTGCTGTGTGGAGGGTCTCACTGAGGGGACGGAGGGTGGCGGCAGGGGCGGGTCTGGGGAAACGCAGAGCAAGCCCGACTCACAGGCCGTGTGTGTTTTCACCCAGAGAACACAGCAGGCGAGCGGCGCGTGCGCAGAGAGCCTCCCGCCGTGCCAAGAAGACACGGCAGCCCTGCCACCAGGTAAGCTGCAGGTGGCCACAGGGGACCCGTAAACAGTCCCAACTGTGGCCAATGTGACATTACCAATGCCATGGCTCATGCTTATAATGGTAGCACAGGTGGAGGTCAAGGTGGGAGGATCGCTTGAGGTCAAGAGGAGCCTGAGGAACATAGTGAGACCCCATCTCTACAAAAAATAGTAAAATTAGCTGGGTGTGGTGGCGTGTGCCTCTAGTCCCAGCTACTTGGGAGGCTGAGGATGGAGGACTGCTTTAAGATCAGGAGTTGGAGCACGGCCTGGGCAAGATAGCAAGATCTCAGCTCTTCACCAAAAAATAGAGAAAAGGAAGTCATTTTTTAGCAAGGATAGAGAGGATAAGTCGACAGAGTACTCAGGAAACCAGTCTTTCTTTTTTCATTGTAGAAACATTGTATCCATATGTTCTTTCAGTTGAAAGAAAATTAAAACTAAGTAAATATATTTTATCAGCATCCCTTGAGTGCAGGAGTTGGAGGCTGCGGTCAGTTACTAATGCCAGCCCGGGCCACAGGGCGTCACCCTGTCTTTCAAATATTTTTTTGGGGGGGTGAATTTATATTTGTGAATATAAATAATTTATATTTATATATAAATATAAATTTTATATTTAAAATATATATTATATATAAATATAAAAAATTTATATTTGTGAATACAAATAAATACATATAATATTTTGTTAAGAAAAAATATATATATTTTCTCAAGGTAGTAGAAATCGAGGCTCAGAGGGGGACCCAGTGCCCGGGTGGAGGCTGGGGGAAGGTGGAGGGCGGACCCTGCAGGGGACAGACGGGACTCCAGAGTGAGGAAGGAGCAAGGGTGACGCCCACGGCACCCAGGCAGGCGGGTCCCTGTGAGCCCAGCCGGGCAGCGGGCGTGTGGCCACACGAGGTGGCGCTAACCACTGTCTCCTCTCCTCAGCTCAGCCCAGGTGGAAAGGCCGGCCACGCACCTGCTTCTCAACTCTTCAGAGGGTAGAGCTGGAAGCTCTCTTTTCATCGAATCAGTTTCCAAATTATGTCACCCTAGCATCGTTGGCGTCAAGAATCGATTTAGATGTCTCGGCAGTGCAGGTAAGAGCCGCTGGGGGTGCCAGGCGTGTCCTGTGCTGCCAGACCCTTCTCACGCATGGTCTCATCCCGTCCTCAGCCCCGTGATCACATGATCATGCGTGCCAGACGCAGTGTGTATTTTCATCCTCAGAAACACAGGCCTGCGGGCCGGGCACGCTGGCTGCACCTGTAGCCCAGTCACTGGGGAGGCTGATGCAGGAGGCTGAGACCTTGAGCCCAGGAGGTCGAGGTTCCAGGGCGCTATGATAGGGTCACCTGCCTTCCAAAAAGGGTGACAGAGAAAGACTGTGTCTCAAAAAAAAAAAAAAAAAAAAAAGGAAAGAAAAAAGAAGAAATGCAGTGCTGTTTTACACTTGAGGTAAACCAAGGCACATGAGGGCAGGGTGACAGAGTACAGGGTTTCAAGGCTGCTCAGCTGTGAAAATGCACTTCTAACGCGGCCTCTCATCTGGAGCCCTTGTCTGTCCTGACCCGTGCTGTGCCCACCCTCGAAGGGAAGGGTCGTCCTCTCCGGTCCGAGACACGCCTTTGCTCAAGCTTCACTCTGGTCCTCATGTACTGAGGACATACCCTGTCCCTTCTGGAATATTCCTCTGGTCCTCATGTACTGAGGACATACCCTGTCCCTTCTGGAATATTCCTTTGGTCCTCATGTACTGAGGACATACCCTGTCCCTTCTGGAATATTCCTTTGGTCCTCATGTACTGAGGACATACCCTGTCCCTTCTGGAATATTCCTTTGGTCCTCATGTACTGAGGACATACCCTGTCCCTTCTGGAATATTCCTCTGGTCCTCATGTACTGAGGACATACCCTGTCCCTTCTGGAATATTCCTCTGGTCCTCATGTACTGAGGACATACCCTGTCCCTTCTGGAATATTCCTCTGGTCCTCATGTACTGAGGACATACCCTGTCCCTTCTGGAATATTCCTCTGGTCCTCATGTACTGAGGACATACCCTGTCCCTTCTGGAATATTCCTCTGGTCCTCATGTACTGAGGACATACCCTGTCCCTTCTGGAATATTCCTCTGGTCCTCATGTACTGAGGACATACCCTGTCCCTTCTGGAATATTCCTCTGGTCCTCATGTACTGAGGACATACCCGGTCCCTTCTGGAATATTCCTTTGGTCCTCATGTACTGAGGACATACCCTGTCCCTTCTGGAATATTCCTTTGGCGGGCCCATCAGAGGGGCTTCCGAAGGCAATTCTGCAGGACGCTGGGCCTGGCTGCCCTGCACAAAGCCCTGCCTCTCTCGCTCCTGCCGAGAGCGTGTGGGGTCGCCCAGCCCCTGCTCCCCGGCGGTCTCAGAGGCCTGGCCTGCTGCCTTTCTTCTTCCTTTTTTGCACGCCTGGCCTCCTGGCCTCCCTGGGCCTGGGCACGTGGGAGTGGCTCCCGCCCTGCCCGTGTGCAGCCGCCTCCTGCCACCTGCAGCAGCCTCCTCCCCCACCCAAGACGAGTGACTGTCACCCCAGCTCCCTTTCCCACTCACACGCCCCTCCCCCATCTCCCCTTTTGACTCCCCAGATTTGGTTCAAGAACCGACGAGTTAAATGGAGAAAGAAGGAGCTGAAAGGTCAAAAAGTGGAGTCTCAGCCCAACGGCCGCCCACCCCGGAGGGAGAGAGAGGCAGCGCGCGGCCGTCCCGGCGCGAGGGGCACTGTCGTCCCGGGGTGTCCGCGGCCCCGCGCCCCCACGGCGGCCCAGTCGGGCCACTCTGAGCTGGACGGGCTGGAGGCCACCGTCCCTGCCCTGTTTTCAGGGCCGTACGACATCGGCTGGGTGATAGAGGCTTACGGATGTTTTGAGGAGGGGGGGCCCGAAGACTTCAGCTGCCTTTTTCAGTATCTCTCCCGGTGAGCCGCTAACTGGTGGCACAGCGAGTCCTGCTGCTCTTCCACTGCGGTGTGACAGCACGGGAGTAAGCTGAACATCCCGCCCAGCCCGCAGCCCTTAGGCCCAGAGATGTCAAAATTCATGGCTCTGGGCTGGGCGCAGTGGCTCACACCTGTAATCCTAGCACTCTGGGAGGCCGAGGCGGGAGGATTGCTCTGCTCGAGGTCAGGAGTTCAAAACCAGCCTGAGCTAGAGCGAGACCCTGTCTCTACTATAAATAGAAAGAAATTAATTGGCCAACTCATACATATAGAAAAAATTAGCCGGGCATGGTGGCGCATGCCTGTAGTCCCAGCTACTCGGGAGACTGAGGCAGAAGGATCGCTTGAGCCCAGGAGTCTGAGGTTGCTGTGAGCTAGGCTGACGCCACCGCACTCACTCTAGCCAGGGCAACAGAGACTCTGTCTCAAAAAAAAAAAAAAAAATTCATGGCTCTGGGCCAGGTGCAATGACGCCAGCCTATAATCCCAGCACTCTGGGAGGCTGAGGCAGGAGGACGGCTCGAGCCCAGGAGTTTGAGGTTGCTGTGAGCTAGGCTGACCCCATAGCACTTTGGCTTGGGTGACAGCAAGACTCTGTCTCAAAAAAAAAAACTCTACGGTCATACCACCCTAAGAAAACTAAAAGCAAAACTCTTGTTTCCATTTACTTAAAATGTAAATCTAAATAAGTCTTTCTTGAAGACTAAAGTTATTTTTCCATTATTTATTATATAATTTAATTATATTTTATTTATTTATTTATTTATTTTAGCTACCACGACCCACTATTTTTTTGTGTCTATTTTAGTTGGCCTGCTAATTTTGTCTATTTTTAGTAAGCACAGAGTCTAGCTCTTGCTCATGCTGGTCTCGAATTACTGCCCTGAGGGGATCCTCCCACCTCAGCCTCCCAGAGTGCTAGGATTACAGGCTTGAGCCACCCCGCCCAGCCTTAATTATATTTTAGATGAGATGGGGTCTCACTGTGATGCCCAGGCTCTGTCTTGAACTCCTGGGCTCAAGTGATCCTCCTGCCTCACCTCTCCAAGTAGCTGGGGTTACAGGTGAGAGCCACCTTGTCCATCTTTATGACTTTTATTTTATTATTTATTTATTTTTTTTTTTGAGACAGAGTCTCGCTTTGTTGCCCAGGCTAGAGTGATTGTCGTGGCACAGCCTACCTCACAGCAACCTCAAACTTCTAGGCTCAAGCGATCCTCCTGCCTCAGCCTCCCAAGTAGCTGAGACTATAGGCATGCGCCACCATGCCCGGCTCATTTTTTCTATATATTAGTTGGCCAATTAATTTCTTTCTATTTAAATAGAGATGGGGTCTTGCTCTTGCTGAGGCTGGTTTTGAACTCCTGACCCCGAGCAATCATCCGCCTCGGCCTCCCAGAGTGCTAGGATTACAGGCGTGAGCTACCACGCCCGGCCTAGATCTCTGGAACTTACTCCTCCTGTGGCACTGAAACACCCCGTGACCAATGTCTCAGCCCCCTCCCCGGCCCTGGTGACCACCTTTCTGCTCTCTGCTTCCACAAGCGGGGCTTTTTTAGATTCCACCTGTAAGTTGAGATTGTGCTTATTTTAAGTTGCAACACAAAATTAACATAAATTACCATCTTAGTTGTTTTAAGTGTACAGTTCAGTGGCATTAAGAACATTCCCACTGTTGTACCACCATCACCAGCATCCAAAAGTTCCCTTTTGTAAAATGTGATAATGCAGGCTGGGCGTGGCGGCTCACACCTGTAGTACTAGCTCTGGGAGGCAGAGGAGGGAGGCTTGTTTGAGCTCAGGAGTTTTATGCCACCTTGAGCAAGACTGAGACCCCATCTCTACTAAAGATGGAAAAATTAGCCGGGTGTCAGAGGGGAGTGCCTGTAGTTCCAGCTGCTTGGGAGGCTGAAGCAGGAGGATACCTTGAGCCCGGGAGTTTGAGGACACAGTGAGCTATGATGACACCACTGCACTCTACCAGAGGGGACAGAGCAAGGCTCTGACTCAAAAATAAATAAATAAATAAATAAATAAATAAATAAATAAATAAATAAATACATACATACAAGAGGATAATGCTTGTCTTGAGCTGTTTCTGCAATCTGCTCTGCCCTCTGACTCAATGCCCCCTTCCAGTGGGGGTCATTATACCCATTTATCAGATGAGGAAATCAAGGCGAGGATTCAGTAAATAGTTCACTAGGAAAGGAGGCAGATGCAAGCCCCGCCTTGGGTCTTTCAAGTGTTCTCAGGTCTCTGGGCTATGAATTGTGTCCCAAGGGGATCCCACTGCCACCAGCCTCAAACCTCCGTGGGCTCCAGCCCTCAGTCTCCCCTACATTCTCCATCCTCTCCCTGCTGTCCACCCTGGGACAAGCTGAGCCAGCCCTGCTCAGAGTCAGGTGCGCGCGGGGCCCACAGGATGTCCATCCGTGGGAACCCTGTTGGATGGACCTGAGCACTCGTCACGCGACTAAGGGGACACATAGACAACGGGGGGATGGGACATAATCACAGACTTCAAGCCTTAGCCCAAATGGTGCCATTCTCCAATTAAAGAAGTACATCCCTCAAAGGGATCCAAGGTCCCCGGCCCAAGTGTGCACAGCGGGCTTGGCGTGCACAGTCGGAGACGCGAGCGCATGCGCACACGCACACGCATGCGCCAGGGTGGGGACCTGGTGGGGGCGGCTGGCGCGCTATCAGGCACTGGCGTCTAGACCCTGGGGCGCCAGTCTGTGGAGACTGGGGGCCATGGGTCGTGGGGGTGGCGGGTGGACCCGTTGTCAGGGACAGAGCGGAGAGGCCCGGCCCGTCGGGGTTAGCATGGAGGAGTCGCCGTCTCCGGACCTCGCTGGCCGCGTGGACCTGGGCAGGTAAGGAGCGCCGAGTTGTCCGCCGGGGTCCCCACGTCTCCCCAGCGGGGGAGGACAGTGTCCTTCTTCCCCGACGTGCAGGCGGGGACCGCGCTGGCACCGGCGTCTGCGCCGCAGGGTGGCGCCGGACGGGAGCCCGCTCCCCCGCGTGGCCGTCCCCAAGCCGGCCGGGACAGCGCCCCTCGCAAGGACGCAGGACCCTCGGCTGTCGCTCCTGCCCCGGCTGCGTTAGGTTCCAGGGGGGCAGGCCGGGCGCGGTGGCTCACGCCTGTAATCTAGCACTGTGGGAGGCCGAGGCGGGCGGATTGCTCGAGGTCAGGAGTCAAAACCAGCCTGAGCAAGAGCGAGACCCCGTCTCTACTATAAATAGAAAGAAATTAATTGACCAACTGATATATATATAAAAAATTAGCCGGGCATGGTGGCGCATGCCTGTAGTCCCAGCTACTCGGGAGGCTGAGGCAGGAGGATTGCTTGAGCCCAGGAGTCTGAGGTTGCTGTGAGCTAGGCTGACGCCACGGCACTCACTCTAGCCTGGGCAACAAAGTGAGACTCTGTCTCAAAAAAAAAAAAAAAAAAAAAAGTTCCAGCAGGGCGGATGGAGAAGGGAAGGGTCAGGAGGTACCAGTGGTGCCACCGCAGTTCAGGGTCGGCTTAGCGTGGTTTGGGGCGCTGTACAGGAATTCTGGTATGTGAGAGCTCTCTCTGTCTGTCTCTGTGTCTGTCTGTCTCTCTCTGTCTGTCTGTCTCTCTCTCTCTCCCTCTCTCATGGTGCGGAAAATGGTTTGGGTCTGCGCAGAAAGATACTGACTTAGACACCACTGGGATGTGACTGATTTAGGGACTCTTTTGGGTGTTGAGATTTGTGGGAATAATAAAGAATAGAAATCTGAGCAGGTGGCTGGGCGCCAAGTGGTGGTGTAATCCTAGCGCTCTGGGAGGCCGAGGCGGGTGGATTGCTCCAGGTCAGGTGTTGGAAACCAGCCTGAGCAAGAGCGAGACCCATCTCTACTATAAATAGAAAGAGTAGGGAGGGGAAGCATGGGCAATATACCTAACCTTAACATTTGTATCCCCATAATATGCTAAAATAAAAATAAATCAATAAAAATAGAAAGAAAACTAAGAATATATCACACAAAAAATTAGCCGGGCATGGTGGTGCATGCCAGTGGTCCAGCTATTCGGGTGACTGAGGCAGCAGGATTGCCTGAGCCCAGGAGATTGAGGTTGCTGTGAGCTAGGCTGACGCCAGGGCACTCACTCTAGCCTGGGCAACAAAGCGAGACTCTGTCTCAAAAAAAAAAAAAAGAAACGAAAGGCTGAGCGTGGTGGCTCACACCTTAATCCTAGCACTCTGGGAGGCCTAGGCAGGTGGATTGCTCAAGGTCAGGAGTTCGAAACCAGCCTGAGCAAGAGCGAGACCCCGTGTCTACTATAAATAGAAAGAAATTAATTGGCCAACTAATATATATAGAAAAACTTAGCTGGGCATGAAGGCGCATGCCTGTAGTCCCAGCTACTCAGGAGGCTGAGGCAGGAGGATCACTTTAGCCCATGAGCTTGAGGTTGCTGTGAGCTAGGTTCACCCCACGGCACTCCAGCCCGGGCAACAGAGTGAGACTCTGTCTCAAAACAAACAAAATAATAAAATAAAATAAATATAAGTCTTGCTAGGCATTGTGGCTCATGCCTCTAATCCTAGCACTCTGGGAGGCCCAGGCGGGCAGATCGTTTGAGCTCAGGGGTTCGAAACCAGTCTGAGCAAGAGAGAGACCCTGTCTCTACTAAAAATGGAAAGAAATTAATTGGCCAACTAAAAATATATATAGAAAAAATTAGCCAGTTGGCACTTCGGTAGTTAAGAAAAAAAATAAATGAGTAAATAACATAAAATAAAAAAAGAATTAAGAAAATTAATATATACAAAAAGAAAAAAATAGCCAAAAAAAGAAGTTTTGGTAGCTGGGCAATATGCCTCATGCTTGTGATCTTAGCACTCTGGGAGGCCTAGGCATGAGGATTGCTGGGACTAAACACACAATATTATTTATCGTTTTCGTTTTTTCTTCTTTTGAGACAGGGTCTCACTCTGTTGCCTGGGCTAGAGTGCCGTGGCATCAGCCTAGCTCACAGCAACCTCAAACTCCTGGGCTCAAGCGATCCTCGTGCCTCAGTCTCCCGAGTAGCTGAGACTATAGGCATGTGCCACCGTGCCGGACTAATTTTTTCTGTTTTTGGTTGTTTGGCTAATTTCTTTCTATTTATAGTAGAGACAAGGTCTCGCTCTTGCTCAGGCTGGTCTCGAACTCCTTAGCTCAAGCAATCCTCCCGCCTCGGCCTCCCAGAGTGCTAGGATGACAGGCGTGAGCCACCACACTGGTCACAATATTATTTTTCTAACATTACATACTTAACCATTTATGTATGGTAGAAAAACTTAAATATCTATTCTCTTAGCAATTTTCAAGTATATACATTGTTACAAACTAAGTCAGCATGATGTAGAGCAGATAACTTTTTTTTTTTGAGACAGAGTCTCGCTTTGTTGCCCAGGCTAGAGTGAGTGCAGTGGCGTCAGCCTAGCTCACAGCAACCTCAAACTCCTGGGCTCAAGCAATCCTCCTGCCTCAGCCTCCCGAGCAGCTGGGCCTACAGGCATGGCCACCATGCCCGGCTAATTTTTTCAGGCTGATTTGAACTCCTGACCTCGAGCAATCCGCCTGCCTCGGCCTCCCAGAAACCTAGGATTACAGGCGTGAGCCACCGTGCCCGGCCTAGATCTCTGGAACTTACTCCTCCTGTGGCACTGAAACACACCGTGACCAATGTCTCTCACCCCCCACCCCCCCACCACTTTTCTGCTCCCTGCTTCCACAAGCAGGTCTTTTTTAGATTCCACCTGTAAGTTGAGATTGTGTTTAAACCACACTGTTTAATAACCTCACTAAGAGGCCAGTTGCGGTGGCTCACGCCTGTAATCCTAGCACTCTGGGAGGCCGAGGCGGGAGGATTGCTCGAGGTCAGGAGTTCAAAACCAGCCTGAGCAAGAGCGAGACTCCATCTCAACTATAAATAGAAAGAAAAGAAATTAATTGGCCAACTAATATATATAGAAAAATTAGCTGGGCATGGTGGCGCATGCCTGTAGTCCCAGCTACTTGGGAGGCTGAGGCAGGAGGATTGCTTGAGCCCAGGAGTTGGAGGTTGCTGTGAGCTAGGCTGATACCCTGGCACTCACTCTAGCTTGGGCAACATGCAAGACTTTGTCTCAAAATAAATAAATAACTTCACTAAGAGATTTAAGAAAAGTGTATAATCATCTCAAGAGACACAGGAAAAACAAATTTTGGGCTACACAGGGGCTCACACCTATAATCCTAGTACCTTGGGAGGCTTAGGGAAGAAGTTTGCTTGAGGCCAGGAGTTTGAAGTTGTAGTGAGCTATGATGATGACACTGTACTCTAGCCTGGGTGACAGAGACCTTTTCTCAAAAAAAAAAAAAAAAAAGACTAGGAGTTCCAGACCTCATCTCTGCAAACAAACAAATAAAAAGGTGCCATAGTGCCAGCTACTTGGGAGGCTGAGGCAGAGGACCAGGAGCTGGGGAGTTGAAGGCTGCAGTGAGTGAGTTACTGCATGTGCTTCCACTGCATTCCAGCCAAAGCGACTGAATGACATAGTCTCAAAAAACAAGAACAAAATTAAAACACAATTTAAAAAAGCTGGCTTAGAACCATGCAAAATTCATGATCTGCCATTTTTTTTTTAGGCAGGGTCCCCCTCTATGTCCCGAGGTCAGTGCAGTGCAATGGTGTCATTATAGCTCACTGTAACCTCAAACTCCTGGGCTCAAGCAATCCTCCTGCCGTGGCCTTCTGAGCATCTGGGACCACAGGCGTTTGCTACCACACCTGGCTGATTTTTTCTGTCTTTTCAGTTGCCCTGTTAATTTCTTTCTATTTTTAGTAGACATGCGGTCTGGGTCTTGCTCAGGCTGGTCTTGAACTCATGAGCTCAAGGGATCCTCCTGCATTGCTTTGGCTTCCCAGACTGCTAGGGTTACAGGTGTGAGCTACTGCCCACCTAATTTTTTTTGTTTTTTATAGAGATAGAGGTCTCACTGTGTTGTTCAGGCTAGTTTCAAACTCCTAGCCTCAAACCATCGTCTACTTTAGCCTTCCAAAGTGCTAGAATGACAGGTATGAGCCATTGCACATGGTGCACCTTGTCTTTTCTTGGGGCTTGAGCCCAGGAGACCCTAGTACTAGAACTGACACTGCATTGCAAGCTGAATCTCATTTGTCCTAGTGTCTGCCTTTCTTCCTGCTGGGTCACAGAAAGTACCCACTGACATAAGAGGAAACTCTGAACCAATGTATCCAGCCTCCCTCTGCCCTCAATTCAAATGAAAAAAATAACAGTACTAGCAAGCACTTTTTCCTTTATTTTTTTTTTGTGAAACACCATCTTAGTCTTATATTACGTTGCCCAGGCTGGATTTGAACTCCCAGGTCAAGCAATCCTCCCTCCTCAGCTGCCTGCGTAGCTGGCTAGCTAGCATTTTTTAGTTCTTACAACATGAAGGTGCGATCCTACACCCTTCCCATACATCGCCTCACTTAAAAACTATTGCAACAAACTCAGAGACTAGACACTATTATTATTCCCAATTCCAGATTAAGAAATGGAGGCAGAGAAGTCACAAAACAAGGATTCACCCTTCCCAGCCTCTTTTGGACTTTGATGGGTGCCCACATGGAAGATAAATTTTCTCATCTCATTTAGATAGGGTAACCAACTCCTACCATTTTGACACTTTCCTGGCACAGAAAATCCTGCATCCTGGGCTGGGTGAGGCAGCTCACATCCATAATCCTAGGACAGCTGAAGCTGGAGGATTGCTTGAGGTCAGGACTTCCGAGACCAGCCTGAGCAAGAGGGAGAGCCTGTCTCTACTAGAAATAGAAATAATTAGCCAGGCGTGGCATTGCATGCCTGTAGCCCCAGCTGCTTGGGAGGCTGAGGCGGGAGGATTGCTTGAGCCCAGGAGATTGAGGTTGCTGTGAGCTAGGCTGACGCCACAGCACTCTATCTCAAGCAACAGAGTGAGACTCTGTCTTTAAACTGGGGCCAAAGAACAAGCCCCACATGAAGCCTCAATAGCCCGACTCTCCTTGGAGCAGACAAAAAGGAGTCATCCTCAGAGGGAGACAGGGAGGATTGAGGATGTGGCCAGAACCCTAACCCACGCCCAGCACTAAGCCCCCCAGAGTCTGGGTCACCGGGACTCACACCCCACAGGGCTGGATCCAGCCCTCAGCCACCCTACACACCCTTCACCTCCTCCCTCAGGCTCACCCTGAGAACTTCCTCTGGGCGTGTCTCCTTTTACCTTCTCCCAGAAGGGTGGGGGGCATCCAGGTTCTGGTTCTGCCTCCTGGCACTCACCTTTGTTAAGTACAGCCCCAGGGGAAATGGCCCCTCCTGGGAACCACGCCTTCAGTGGAGAATCGGGTTTTCACAGCTGCCCAGGAGATCTGACCTTCCTCATCAAGTTTGGGAACTGTGGGCTGGAAGGTGGCGAGAGGGAGGAGGCCGATTTCATGTAACCAATGCCCTTCTCCTAAGGCCCTGGGGAGCCTTCCTTTGAGTCAATCTCTGCCTTGTTTGTTCCCTTCTCCCCTCCCTCTTCTTACCCTTTCCTCTCCCTTTCTTTTTCTTTCAAAAATATATTTTGGGCTGGGCGTGGTGGCTCTTGCCTGTAATCCTAGCTCTCTGGGAGGCCGAGGCGGGCGGATTGCTCAAGGTCAGGAGTTCAAAACCAGCCTGAGCAAGAGCGAGACCCCGTCTCTACTATAAATAGAAAGAAATTAATTGGCCAACTGATATATATATAAAAAAAAAATTAGCCAGGCATGATGGCGCATGCCTGTAGTCCCAGCTACTCGGGAGGCTGAGGCAGAAGGATCGCTCGAGCCCAGGAGTTATATATTTTGAAGCTGGGAGAGGTGGCACACGCCTGAAATCCTAGCACTCTGGGAGGCAGAGGTGGGAGGATCGCTCAAGGTCAGCATTCAAAACCAGTCTGTAGCCCGGTGTGGTGGCTCACGCTTGTAATCCTAGCACTTTGGGAGGCCGAGGCGGGCGGATTGCTCAAGGTCAGGAGTTCGAAACCAGCCTGAGCGAGACCTCGTCTCTACCAAAAATAGAAATAAATTAATTGACCAACTAAAAATATATATATACAAAAAAAATTAAATTAGCTGGGCATGGTGGCGCATGCCTGTAGTCCCAGCTACTCGGGAGGCTGAGGCAGTAGGATCGCTGAGCCCCGGAGATTGAGGTTGCTGTGAGCTAGGCTGACGCCATGGCACTCACTCTAGCCTGGGCAACAAAGTGAGACTCTGTCTCAAAAAAAAAAAACAAAACAAAAAAAAACCAGTCTGTGCAAGAGTGAGACCCTGTCTCTACTAAAAATAGAAATAATTAATTGACCAACTAAAAATATATATAGAAACGATTAACTGGGCATGGTGGTGCATGCCTGTAGTCCCAGCTACTCAGGAGGCTGAGGCAGGAGGATCGCTTGAGCCTAGGAGTTTGAGGTTGCTGTGAGCCAGGCTGATGCCAGGCAATAGAGTAAGACTCTTTTCAAAAAAAAAAAAAAAATAATATATATATATATATATATTTTTTTTAGCCTAGTGCACTGTGCACCTGTAGTCCCAGCTACTTGGGAGGATCCCTTGAGTCCAGGAATTCAAGATTGCAGTGAGCTATGATTGCACTACAGCCTGGGCAACAGAGCAAGACCCTGTCTCTCAAAACAAAACAAAAATATTCATATTTTGAAAACTGATCTTGTGACAGGCACTGTTCTGGAAACAGGACCTAGCAGGGATCATGAGAAGCCTGTGTATACTTTAAGGATTGAGGTTCCAGGCAATCAATAAACACTCTGCACTCAACAACTATATGAAAATCCTTCCATTTCAAATGAAACTGAAAAAAAAAGTACACCCCCCCCAACACGAGCTAATTTTTCATAGTTGGAATAAACAAGAACATAAGTTCACCCTGCTCAAGGCAGGCTTAAGTTTTTAGCCTATGTTTCCTGCATGGATTTTTATATTTTTACCAACTACCACTATTTCATTTATGATTTGGCATTGATGAAGAAATGTTCTAAGTCCAGGTGGGTGGATTACTCAAGGTCAGGAGTTGGAAACCAGCCTGAGCAAGAGCGAGACCCCGTCTCTACTATAAATAGAAAGAAATTAATTGGCCAACTAATATATATAGAAAAAATTAGCCGGGCATGGTGGCGCATGCCTGTAGTCCCAGCTACCCGGGAGGCTGAGGCAGAAGGATGGCTTGAGCCCAGGAGTTTGAGGTTGCTGTGAGCTAGGCTGACGCCACGGCACTCACTCCAGCCTGGACAACAAAGCGAGACTCTGTCTCAAAAAAAAAAAAAAAAAAAAAAACAGTCTGTGCAAGAGTGAGACCCTGTCTCTACTAAAAATAGAAAGAATTAATTGACCAACTAAAAATATATATAGAAACGATTAACTGGGCATGGTGGTGCATGCCTGTAGTCCCAGCTACTCAGGAGGCTGAGGCAGGAGGATCGCTTGAGCCTAGGAGTTTGAGGTTGCTGTGAGCCAGGCTGATGCCAGGCAATAGAGTAAGACTCTTTTCAAAAAAAAAAAAAAAAAAAAAAAAAAAATATATATATATATATATATTTTTTTTTTTAGCCTAGTGCACTGTGCACCTGTAGTCCCAGCTACTTGGGAGGATCCCTTGAGTCCAGGAATTCAAGATTGCAGTGAGCTATGATTGCACTACAGCCTGGGCAACAGAGCAAGACCCTGTCTCTCAAAACAAAACAAAAATATTCATATTTTGAAAACTGATCTTGTGACAGGCACTGTTCTGGAAACAGGACCTAGCAGGGATCATGAGAAGCCCGTGTATACTTTAAGGATTGAGGTTCCAGGCAATCAATAAACACTCTGCACTCAACAACTATATGAAAATCCTTCCATTTCAAATGAAACTGAAAAAAAAAGTACACCCCCCCCAACACGAGCTAATTTTTCATAGTTGGAATAAACAAGAACATAAGTTCACCCTGCTCAAGGCAGGCTTAAGTTTTTAGCCTATGTTTCCTGCATGGATTTTTATATTTTTACCAACTACCACTATTTCATTTATGATTTGGCATTGATGAAGAAATGTTCTAAGTCCAGGTGGGTGGATTACTCAAGGTCAGGAGTTGGAAACCAGCCTGAGCAAGAGCGAGACCCCGTCTCTACTATAAATAGAAAGAAATTAATTGGCCAACTAATATATATAGAAAAAATTAGCCGGGTATGGTGGCGCATGCCTGTGGTCCCAGCTACTCGGGAGGCTGAGGCAGGAGGATCGCTTGAGCCCAGGAGATTGAGGTTGCTGTGAGCGAGGCTGACACCACGGCACTCACTGTAGCCTGGGCAACAAAGTGAGACTCTGTCCCAAAAAAAAAAAAGAAATATTCTTAGAAGCAGAAGTGTCTATCTGATAACTGTGGAAGGAATAGCTCAATTAGGTAACATCTCCATTTCTAACTCCTTATGCGTAGAAATTGCTCGGCTGCTGTTTCAAACAACCAAAGTGGAGAAGGTATTTTGAGACAACCAGAGACATTTAAATACGGCCTATCAGTTAGGTTTGTGGAAATTAATGAATATCATCCAAATGAGGGCAAGGATTTTTTTAAATTAATTTTTATTTTTTATTTTTAGTTGGCCAATTAATTTCTATTTTTGGTAGAGACGGGGTCTTGCTCTTGCTCAGGCTGGTTTCGAACTCCTGACCTCGAGCAATCCGCCCACCTCAGCCTCCCAGAGTGCTAGGATTACAGGCGTGAGCCACTGCGCTCGGCCACATTTTTTAATTTTTCTTTTATGAGATGGAGTTTTGCTCTATTGCCTGGGCTAGAGTGCAGTGGGGTCAGCCTAGCTAATGGCAGCCTTAAATTGCTGGGCTCAAGTGATCCTCCTGCCTCAGCCTCCCAAGTAGCTGGGAGTACAAGGCGCATGTCACCTTATTTTTTCTGTTTCTAGTATATATGGGGTGGGGCATGTCTCATTCTTTCTCAGGCTGTTCTTGAACTCCAGACCTCAAGCTAGGGCTATAGGCATGAGCCACTGTGCCTGGCGTATGTTTATTATTTATTTAATTTATTTATTTATTTCATTTTATTTTTGAGACAGAGTGTCACCGTGTTGCCTGGGCTAGAGTGCCGTGGCGTCAGCCTAGCTCATAGCAACCTCAAATTCCTGGACTCAAGCGATCCTCCTGCCTCAGCCTCCTGAGTAGCTGGGACTACAGGCATTCGCCACCATGCCTGGTTATATATATATATATATATATATATATATATATATATATATATATATATATATATATGTATGTATGTATGTTTATATATATATATATATATATATATATATATATATATATATTTAGTTGTCTTTTTAAGAAATGTTCTTACAAGCAGAAGTGTTTTGTATTTTTTTAGTAGAGACGGGGTCTCGCTCTTGCACAAGCTGGTCTTCAACTCCTGAGCTCAAACTATCCGCCCACCTCGGCCTCCCACAGTGCTGGAATGACAGGTGTGAGCCACCACACCTGGCCAGGATCTCTACTTGATTGTGCTTCTGGGAGCCTTTACTGAGGCTTGTGGCAAAAGCCCGTGAGCACCTCCCAGTGACGACTGCTGGGACTTTGAGCGAGAGAATGTCCCCACTCGAGGGGGACATTTGGTAAGTGAACTGAAGCTCCCGCGTGGCCGAAGGACAAACAATGATCTGGACACCTGCAGGTGCCTGGAGGTCTTGGGCGATGTCAGAGAAACACTCACGGGAGCAGCACTGCCCGGATGCAGTCCCCCTCTGCATGGCTGTCATTTCACGGGTCCACGGGGCCACCTGCAGTGTCCACACATCTGTTCCTATCGTCTTCCGGTCCTGGAAGGGACCTTCTCTGGTGGGCAGCAAGACCTCATCTCTTAAAAAAAAAAAAAAAAGAAAAAGAAATTGGGGGGAAAAATTGCTAAGACTTCGCAAGTTTCTACCCCGTGCCTGTCAACATCCTAAGCCCTCGGCCCATCTCACTCTGGTCCAGGACTATTATTCTATTATTCCCACTATTATTATTACTAGTTTCAGATGAGAACATTGAGGCAGATAGTTCATAACAATATTTCTTCCTATACTTTCTGCTCTTTGTCAGACCCCAGAAGAGGCATTTCTGTGTGGATTTTCTTGTAAGGATTAAAACAAAAAAAACCCAGTGCTTCCCTTTTGTAGATAGTTTTCAAGACTTTGGGAGGGGACAGCGCCTGTGTGGGAGGTGGCGGCCACTGCAGCTACCAGGCCGTGCTCGGGGGTACAATGCAGAGGCGGTGAGGTGTGGGCTACCCGGGGTGTGGGCAGCGGCAGGATGGGGTGCGTGTTTTCAGGAAAGGGGCATGCTGTGACAGGCGCCCCTGTGGGATGGATTTCATGTAACAAAGGCGAGGTGGGGGGAGTTTGTGAAGCCAGACCCCCTTGCTCTTCCCCGGGGTCAGCCGATCAGCTGAGGAATTTTGCACAAGTGATTTCATTCTTCTTTTTATTTATTTATTTATTTAGATTTTGTAAAGAATAGTCAAGTGCAGTAGTGAAAAGGGGGCAAAGAGTGGAACAAGGAGTTCCATCTGTAACTGACTGTGAGCAATCCAGTGAGACATCTCTCTACCTTCACACGGCCCTGATTTCATGCTTGCCTCAGTTTCCCTCTTCTTGGAAAAGGAGATGGGGATCTCTATTTCTCTTTTTTTTTTTTTTTTTTTTTTGAGACAGAGTCTCGCTTTGTTGCCCAGGCTAGAGTGAGTGCCATGGCATCAGCCTAGCTCACAGCAACCTCAAACTCCTGGCCTCAAGCGATCCTCCTGCCTCAGCCTCCCGAGTAGCTGGGACTACAGGCATGCGCCACCATGCCCGGCTAATTTTTTCTATATATATTAGTTGGCCAATTAATTTTTCTATTTATAGTAGAGACGGGGTCTTGCTCTTGCTCAGGTTGGTTTCGAACTCCTGAACTCAAACGATCCGCCCGGCTCGGCCTCCCAGAGAGCTAGGATTACAGGCGTGAGCCACCGCACCCGGCCTGGGGATCTCTATTTGATGAGGTAACGCACTAAACTATCTCTTTGCTAAGAGTGTGCTACGCTGTTTTACAATACAATTCCTCCCACAAGGATCCACTGTGCCTCTTCATGAGGTGGGGAAATCAAGGTCAGATCAACTGCTCAAGTCAATAGGTCACCAACAGAGGAAGCTGGGTGCCAACTGGGTTCAGTGTTCTCCCAGGGTCCCCGCCTCTCTGGACCCAGCACCGAGCCCCAAGCATAGGCTCAAAGTTTCACATGTAACCTCTCTGTCTTCTGCTTTGGTCTCCTCTATATCCTGAACCCTTCCTTTTCTTCCTACTTACTTGACTTACTCTGGGATTTTATTTTTTTAACCTGATGTAGAAAAAGAGTATCTTTCTGAATGCTTTAACCATTCTTATCCTTGTCCTTCGTTTTATTGTTGTTAAAGAGACAGGGTCTTGGCCAGTACGGTGGCTCATGCCTGTAATCCTAGCACTGTGGGAGGCCGAGGCCTGTGGATTGCTCCAGGTCAGGAGTTCGAAAGCAGCCTGAGCAAGAGCGAGACCCCGTCTCTACTATAAATAGAAAGAAATTGGCCAACTAATATATATAGAAACAATTAGCCGGGCATGGTGGCGCATGCCTGTAGTCCCAGCTACTCGGGAAGCTGAGGCAGGAGGATCGCTTGAGCCCAGGAGTTTGAGGTTGCTGTGAGCTAGGCTGACGCCACGGCACTCACTCTAGCCTGGGTAACAAAAGTGAGACTCGGTCTCAAAAAAAACCCAAAACATCACTCTAGCAAAGCTATGTCAAAAAACACCATTACCCCGGATGGACAAGCTGAGCCAGCCCTGCTCAGAGTCAGGTGCGCGGGGCCCACAGGATGTCCATCCGTGGGAACCCTGTTGGATGGACCTCAGCACTCGTCACGCGACTAAGGGGACACATAGACAACGGGGCCATGGGACATAATCACACACTTCAAGCCTTAGCCCAAATGGTGCCATTCTCCAATTAAAGAAGGACATCCCTCAAAGGGATCCAAGGTCCCCGGCCCCAGTGTGCATAGCCGGCTGGGCGTGCACAGTCGGAGACGCGAACGCATGCGCACACGCATGCGCCAGGGTGGGGACCTGGTGGGGGCGGCTGGCGCGCTATCAGGCACTGGCATCTAGACCCTGGGGCGCCAGTCTGTGGAGACTGGGGCCATGGGTCGTGGGGGTGGCAGGTGGACCCGTTGTCAGGGACAGAGCGGAGAGGCCCAGCCCGTCGGGGTTAGCATGGAGGAGTCGCCGTCTCCGGACCTCGCTGGCCGCGTGGACCTGGGCAGGTAAGGAGCGCCGAGTTGTCCGCCGGGGTCCCCACGTCTCCCCAGCGAGACTCTGTCTCAAAAAAAAAAAAGTGGTCTGTATACACCATGGAATACTATTTATCCATAAAAAAGAATGAAATCTTGTCATTCACAGCAACATGCATGGAATTGGAGGACATTATGCCAAGTGAAATAGGCCAGAAACAGATAGTTAAACACTGCATATTCTCACTCATATGTGGAAGCTCAAAAAAGCTGATCTCATTGAGTACAGTGTAGAGAAGAGGTTATTTTTTTATTTTATTTTATTTTTTTTTGAGACAGAGTCTCGCTTTGTTGTCCAGGCTAGAGTGAGTGCCGTGGCGTCAGCCTAGCTCACAGCAACCTCAAACTCCTGGGCTCGAGCGATCCTTCTGCCTCAGCCTCCCGAGTAGCTGGGACTACAGGCATGCGCCACCATGCCCGGCTAATTTTTTTTTTATATATATATATATCAGTTGGCCAATTAATTTCTTTCTATTTATAGTAGAGACGGGTGTCTCGCTCTTGCTCAGGCTGGTTTTGAACTCCTGACCTTGAGCAATCCGCCCGCCTCGGCCTCCCAAGAGCTAGGATTACAGGCGTGAGCCACCGCGCCCGGCTGAGAAGAGGTTATTGAACGTTGGGAATGGAGGGATAAGGAGAGATTTGTCGAAGGATACAAAATTACAGCTAGATAGGAGGAAATAAGTTCTAGTATTCTATATCACTGTAGGATTACTGTAGTTAACAGTATACCTTCAAATAGCTAGAAGGAAGATATTGAATATTCCCAACACAAAAGTGAATATTTGATTATGGACATGCTAATCACCCTGATCTAATCGCCAGACATTATTTGTATTGAAACTGTTAGGTCTGGAGCCAAGAGGGAGACACAGGAAGTGTGAGGCGTAGCAAAATGCTGTTTATTTTGAGCATCTGGGTGTAGATGGGTGGGGGCCACCTCGAGGGAAGGGAGACCCTGGGGTTCTACAGAGGGTTTCTCCCTGGGGGGAGCGAGTACTTGGGCCAGAACCGATGCTGTACTCAAATTCTTTTCAAAAAACCAACTTCTGCAACCCTTGAGTCCATCTCAACCTGCAGAGATAAGGGAGGGGGGTAGTTTTGGCCTTATCAGGGCTGATAAGAATACCAGCACTCTGGGAGGCCGAGGCTGGCGGATTGCTCAATGTCAGGAGTTCAAAACCAGCCTGAGCAAGAGCTAGACCCCATCTCTACAATGAATAGAAATAAATAAATTTTATCTGGAGGCTTTGTTGAAATAAAAAAAAAAGAAAATAAAAGAGAAAGATTATTTTAAAATAAAAAAAAATTAATTGGGTAACATATATAGAAAAAATTAGGATGGGTGCCTGGCTCATGCCTAGAATCCTAGCAGTCTGGGAGCCCAAGGTGGGCGGATTGCTCAAGGTCAGAGGTTTGAAACCAGCCTGAGCAAGAGCCAGACCCCATCTCTACTGTATCTTATTTTTTGTTTTTTTTTGAAACAGAGTCTCACTTTGTTGCCCAGGCTAGAGTGAGTGCCCTGGCATCAGCCTAGCTCACAGCAACCTCAAACTCCTGGCTCAAGCGATCCTCCTGCCTCAGCCTCCTGAGTACCTGGGACTACAGGCATGGGCCACCATGCCCGGCTAATTTTTTCTACATATATTAGTTGGCCAATTAATTTCTTTCTATTTATAGTGGAGACGGGGTCTCACTCTTGCTCAGGCTGGTTTCAAACTCCTGACATGAGCAATCTGCCTGCCTCGGCCTCCCAGAGTGCTAGGATTACAGGTGTGAGCCACAGCGCCTGGCCTCAGCATTTTCTTAGTGATAATTGATGAGGGAAAGTTCTTACAAGCAAAGATACCTAACAGTTGTGGAAGGAATGATGGAATTGGCTAACTTGCCTTTGTGAGCCCTGATGAGGTGATCTTACTCAGATGTTGGTTTAACCAAGAAGGTACTTTGGGATTTTCACAGAAATTTCAATATCACCTTCTATGTGAATTCACTAATGAAATGGTCAGTGAAAGAAGCCAAGGAAGAGTTCACATGCTGTGACTCAGTTTCTCTCAAGTTCAACAACAGGCAAAACTAATCCATGGCTACAAGACAAGATGATTCATTCTGGGGAGATATAGAAGCCCTAAGGGCTCATTTTATAACAACACACAGGGGAGAGTTTTGTCCCCACCTACAAGCTGAGGAAGCAGGGCCCAGGGTGGGAGGAGGGGATGTGGCGCTTAAGTCACCAGTTCACTGGGGGAGGAGGCAGGATGCAAGCCCAGCTTTGGGTTCTCCTGGTGTTCCCACCCTCGGGACTCGAACCCACGCCGAGCACTAAGCCCCCCAGAGTCTGGGGACCGGGATTCACACTCCGCCGGGTGGATCCAGCTCTCAGCCACCCTACACACCCTTCACCTCCTCCCTCAGGCTCACCCTGAGAACTTCCTCTGAGCGTGTCTCCTTTTACCTTCTCCCAGAAGGGTGGGGGGAATCCAGGTTCTGGTTCTGCCTCCTGGCACTCACCTTTGTTAAGTACAGCCGCAGGGGAAATGGCCCCTCCTGGGAACCACGCCTTCAGTGGAGAATCGGGTTTTCACAGCTGCCCAGGAGATCTGACCTTCCTCATCAAGTTTGGGAACTGTGGGCTGGAAGGTGGCGAGAGGGAGGAGGCCGATTTGATGTAACCAAAGCCCTTCTCCTAAGGCCCTGGGGAGCCTTTCTTTGAGTCGATCTCTGGCTTGTGTGTTTGCTCTCCCTTTCTTTTTTTTTTAGACAGAGTCTCCCTTGTTGCCCAGGCTAGAGTGAGTGCCGTGGCGTCAGCCTAGCTCACAGCAACCTCAATCTCCTGGGCTCAAGGGATCCTTCTGCCTCAGCCTCCCGAGTAGCTGGGACTACAGGCATGTGCCACCATGCCCGGCTAATTTTATATATATATATATTAGTTGGCCAATTAATTTCTTTCTATTTATAGTAGAGACGGGGTCTCACTCTTGCTCAGGCTGGTTTTGAACTCCTGACCTCGAGCAATACGCCCGCCTCAGCCTCCCAGAGTGCTAGGATTACAGGCGTGAGCCACCGCGCCCGGCTTGCTCTCCCTTTCTTTTTCTTTCAAAAATATATTTTGAGGCTCGGAGCGGTGGCTCACGCCTGTAATCCTAGCACTCTGGGAGGCCGAGGCGGGCGGATTGCTCAAGGTCAGGAGTTCAAAACCAGCCTGAGCAAGAGCGAGACCCCATGTCTACTATAAATAAGAAAAGAAATTAATTGGCCAACTAATATATATAGAAGCAATTAGCCAGGCATGGTGGCACATGCCTGTAGTCCCAGCTACTCGGGAGGCTGAGGCAGGAGGATCGCTTGAGCCCAGGAGTTTGAGGTTGCTGTGAGCTAGGCTGACGCCACGGCACTCACTCTAGCCTGCCTGACAAAGCCAGACTCTGTCTCAAAAAAAGAAAAAAAAAAATCTAGTCTTAGTAGTTTTGGGTTTTTTTGCAAGATAAGCACAAATATGAAGTTTATTGAGGAGAGGAAGATAGGATTTTAGAGTGAGAAAAATTGACCCTTTGTTTTGATTAAAAAAAAAAAAGGCCCCAGGTTGGTCTTAAACTCCTGGACTCAAGGGATTGTCCCTGATCGGCCCGGTAGCTCACTCCTGTAATCCTAGCACTCTGGGAGGCTGACTGAGGTGGGAGAATTGCTTGAGCTCAGGAGTTTGAGACAAGCCTGAGCAAGGGCAAGACCTTGTCTCTACTAAAAAAAAAAAAAAAAATAGAAAGTAATTAGCTGGACAACTAAAAATATATAGAAAAAATTAGCTGGGCATGGTGGCGCATGCCTGTAGTCCCAGGTACTCGGGAGGCTGAGGCAGGAGGATCGCTTGAGCCCAGGAGTTGGAGGTTGCTGTGAGCTAGGCAGATGCCAGGGCACTCTAGCCCTGGCAATAAAGTGAGACTCTGTCTCCAGAAAAAAAGGGGGACCTTCCCGACTCAGCCTCCCAAGGAGCTGGGGCTAGAGCTGTGAGCCACTGCACCTGGAAATTGGAAGGACTTTAAGCAGTGAAATGATGCAAAATTTCTAAAAATTTTTTTTGAGACAGAATCTCACTTTGTTACTCAGGCTACATGCCATGGCATCAGCCTAGCTCACAGCAACCCCAATCTCCTGGGCTCAAGCGATCCTCCTGCCTCAGCCTCCCGAGTAGCTCGGACTACAGGCTTGGGCCACCGTGTCCGGCTAATTTTTCTATATATATATATTAGTTGGCCAATTAATTTCTTTCTATTTATAGTAGAGACGGGGTCTCTTGCTCAGGCTGGTTTGGAACTCCTGACCTTGAGCGATCTGCTCGCCTCAGCCTCCCAGAGCTCTAGGATTACAGGCGTGAGCCACAACGCCCAGCTTTCAGCGTTTTTTGTTTTTCTGTTGTTGTTGAGACAGTCTCCTTTTGTTGTCCAGGCTAGCTCACAGCAACCCCAATCTCCTGGGCTCAAGCGATCCTGCTGCCTCAGTTTCCCGAGTAGCTGGGACTACAGGCATGCGCCACCATGCCCGGCTAATTTTTTCTATATATATTAGTTGGCCAATTAATTTCTTTTCTTATTTATAGTAGAGACGGGGGTCTCGCTCTTGCTCAGGCTGGTTTCGAACTCCTGACCTTGAGCAATCCTCCCTCGTCAGCCTCCCAGAGTGCTAGGATTATAGGCTAGAGCCACCGCGCCCGGCCGCAAAATTTCTAAAATAATAGTGGAGTTAATCCTGGTTACTATTTGAAGAACACATTAAGCAGAAGCCAAAAGAAATGAGGGTAGATTGATGAGGTCATTCAGGTAACTCAGGGCCTAGAAAATGATGGCCAAGGAGATGACAAGAAAAATAAGCCCATTTGTTGACAGTGACTAAATCTCAGTAGCTGAGCAAACTAAAAATCAAACCAAAAAGTAGCAGGGAGGAAAAAAAACAAACCAGTTCTTACTAATTTCATTATGTAGTTTTCTTTTTATTTAGTTTACTTCAGCATATTATGGGGGTACAAATGCTTCTGAAACCCCTGGCCTCTACTGCAAGCCTGTCTGCCCCTTGCGTTCTCCTGCCTGGGAATCATGGCCTGTGGCCTTTCACGTCTGGCGCCTGCCTCTCCCTGCTCCGTAGAAGTGAACAGCCGACGACATGAGGGCCGAGGCGTGCGGAGCCCGCCTGGGATTCCACAATGGGATACAGGCAGTAAATGTTAGGGTCGTGGCAGCAGCCAAAGTGGACTATTCTGTGGCCAAGGAAGACATCCACAGGGCCCTTGACGCTGGGGTATAGGCTCAGATGGTATGCCGGAGCCTGGTGGCCTCTGTAGACGAGGCCTACAGGATAGGTGGGGTTCGGGGGCCTGGGCTGCGGGTCCACAGTACCCTGGCTGGGAGTGGTCTTGTTTGCAGCCTCAGGTGCCGGTGGCTGTGGAGGAGGGGCTTGCTTCGGCTGCACCGTCTTGCTCTTTGCTTTCTTCAGTTTTGCTCTGTGGTTCTTGAACCAAACCTGCGGAGAGAAGAGGGGAACGCTGTGGGTCAGTGAGCGGGCTGAGATTCTGGGAGAGTTTGCATTCTGCTCAACAGCTGGGTGCTTCTAGGTGGGAAGAGCTGGCTCCACAGCTTGGCCTTTTATATCCAAATTGCGGGACTCTCTCCCCAACCTAGTCTCAGGAAGGAGCGGAAGTAAGATTGTGGGGACAGAAACTGAGGCGGGGACCAGAAACTCTAGAGCAGGGGACTGGAGAGCAAAGGGGTCAGTCCCGGGGATGCCCGAGGGCTGAGGTCAGGAAAGGGAGGTTCGTGGGCTCCATTTATATATATATATAATGTTTTTTTTGAGACAGAGTCTCACTATGTTTCCTGGGATAGAGTGAATGCTGTGGCGTCAGCCTAGCTCACGGCAACCTCAAACGCCTGGGCTCAAGCGATCCTCCTGCCTCAGCCTCCCGAGTAGCTGGGACTACAGGCATGCGCCACCATGCCCGGCTAATTTGTTCTATATATATTAGTTGGCCAATTAATTTCTTTCTATTTATAGTAGAGGCTGGGTCTCGCTTTTGTTCAGGCTGGTTTCGAACTCCTGACCTTAAGCGATCCACCCTCCTCGGCCTCCCAGAGTGCTAGGATTACAGGCGTGAGCCACCGCACCCGGCCTAGAGTTTATATTTTTAAATGGTTGCAAAAAACAAACAAACAAAACAAACACAATAAGAATACTATTTTGTGGTGTGAAAATCTTATGAACTTCAAATCTGTGTCCATAAAATTTTATGGGAGCAAAGGTAGACCCCGCTTGTTTGCACATCCGTGGCTGCTTTTGCACCATGACGGCAGAGTGGAAGAGTTGTCAGAGAGACAGCTCGACCCACAGAGCCGAGGCTATTTACTCTGTGGTCCTTTACCGAAAAAATCTGCTCGTCTTTGCCCTGCGGGCTGGTAGACGGGATCATGGGGTGGGGATTGGAGTCTGAGGGGATTAGAGTGGTGTCCGCTCTCAGGAGTTATGCTGGGGGTCGGGGAGGGGCTCAGCGAGTGCGGCATGACTTTCCCACCTGCAGAACCGTCGGGTGTATGTCAATTTTTGAGGCCATCTCTCTCTGAAGGCTGGGGTTTGGGTATGGGTTCTCATTGAACAGCATGTTCAAAGCTTCCAGTTGCTTCTCGGTGAACATGGTTCGCTTTCTGTGCGGATGCACCTGGTGCGTGCCTGGAGAAAGGAGAGAAAGGCCCAGGTGGGAAACGGCCAACAGCTCTGTTCTCGAAACCCCGAGCGGCCCCTGCCTCTGCGCAGAGGTAAAGCCCGGCAGTCCACTGACTGAGGGGCTCAGCATTTTTTCTTTTAGTTTTTATTTTCCATTTATTTATTTATTTTTTGAGATAGAATCTTGGCTCTGTTGCCCAGGCTAGAGTGCCATGGCGTCAGCCTAGCTCACAGCAACCTCAAACTCCTGGGCTCAAGCAATCCTCCTGCCTCAGCCTCCTGAGTAGCTGGGACTATAGGCATGCGCCACCATGCCCGGCTAATTTTTCCTATATATATTTTTAGTTGGGCAATTAATTTCTTTCTATTTATAGTAGAGGCTGGGTCTCACTTTTGTTCAGGCTGGTCTCGAACTCCCGAGCTCAAAGGATCCTCCCACCTCGGCCTCCCAGAGTGCTAGGATTACAGGCATGAGCCACCGCGCCCGGCCTAGACTTATTGAGTATCTGTGTCCTCTCTATACTTTAAAAAATTTTTCAATTTTTTATTTGTTTTTGAGAGACAGGGTCTTACATTGTCACCCAAGCTGGAGTGCAGTGGTGCGACCACAGCTCACTGCAGCCTGGAACTTCTGGGCTCAAGGGATCCTCCTGCCTCAGCCTCCAGAGCAGCTGGGCCTAGAGGAGAGAGCCACCATGCCTGGCTACTGAGTACATTTAAGGAGTATAGCAAGGAAGTCAATGGAAAAATAAAATCACTGCTCTCATGGATATCAAATTTTAAAGGAGACACACACAGACTAAAAATATTAAAATATACATTAAGTTAGATAATGTTAAGTACTGTATAGAGAATAAAATTAGGGAAGGGGGAGAAGGAATTTGAGTTTTAATGACCATTGAGTCATGGAAGGCTGCCTGGAGGAGGTGAGAGAGTGAGCCATGTGCATATATGCAGAAAGGGGATTTCAGACAGGGAGTAAGTACAAAATGCCTGGGAATGATCACGAGATGAGTATGGTTGGAGTATAGAAGTATTAAGAAAATGTTGCCTTCCGGCTGGTGCAGTGGCTCACACCTGTAATCCTAGCAGTCCGAGGCAGGAGGATCACTCAAGGTCAGGAGTTCGAAACCAGCCTGAGCAACAGCGAGACCCTGTGTCTACTATAAATAGAAAGAAATTAATTGGCCAACTAATATATATAGAAAAAATTAGCCAGGCATGGTGGCGCATGCCTGTAGTCCCAGCTACTTGGGAGGCTGAGGCAGGAGGATCGCTTGAGGCAGGAGTCTGAGGTGGGCAAGGCTGACGCCACGGCACTCTAGCCTGGGCAACAGAGTGAGACTCTGTCAAAAACAACAACAACGACAAAAATGTTTCCTTCCAAGTTTCATTATAATGTTGATGAGAAAAACCCCTGAAATGTATTAAGGACATTAGGTGTGTGAGAAATGTTGGGGTCTTAGATAAGAAAGGCAAAACACTAAAGCTACAAGAGGACAATTCCAGAGATTATCTTTGTTACCCCTGAATAAGTGAAGGATTGCGACATTAGACACAAAGAGCAAACGGTTATAGGGAACACATGGTATATTGAGTACATTATAGCCAAGCAATACTGCTGAGAAGCAAACCCACTCTTCCACATGTGACGGAAAAATAGAAGCTTCTAACCATTTGAACACCTTATTTTGGGGGGATCCTTTCTTTCCCCCTGGGGTCGTGTCTGTCATCTGTCTATGTACCCATCTATCTGTCTACTTCCTGACAGACTTTGTTTTTACTCCCTACTCCCTTCGGTCCACTTGGGCCGTTTCATTTTCGGAGGAGCAGGTGGGTGAGTGATAGCTAATTTGGTGTCACCGCCTGCGTGGTTGTCAAGCAGGGTATTTCAGCTCCAGGGGAGCAGCCAGAGCTGGAAATTCCAAACTTGCGCAGGACTGTCCACATGCCCCAGTGAGTGACTGATTGAGCCACGCAGACATGCGGCCTTGAGCAAGTTACTTAATCCTTGCCTCAGCTTTCCCCATCTGTAAAATGGTGCACACCACGTAGTGTGCTCGTGACGACCGAATGACTTAACATTGGCCGTGCACTTGGAAAGATGCCCAGTGTCTAGTAAGACCTGGATAATTAGTAAATAGAACAAAACCAGCACTACAGACCTAGACGGATCAACATTCAATCTTTTCCAAGACTGCACATGTGGCCCCCTGGAGATCTAGACAGTCTCCTTTCGCTCTTTTTTTTTTTTTGAGACAGTCTCACTTTGTTGCCTGGGCTAGAGAGCCATGGCGTCAGCCTCCTGCCTTAGTCTCCTGAGTAGCTAGGATTACAGGAATGCGCCACCGTACCCAGCTAATTTTTTTTTCTCTATATATATTAGTTGGCCAATTAATTTCTTTCTATTTATAGTAGAGACGGGGTCTCGCTCTTGCTCAGGCTGGTCTCGAACTCCTGACCTCGAGCGATCTGCCCGCCTCGGCCTCCCAGAGTGCTAGGATTACAGGCGTGAGCCACCGCTCCGGCCCAGTCTCCTCTCTTGAGTAGGATGCTGCCAGTTCCTTAACAAGCTATATGCACCATGTGACAGAGATTTAGCATTTGCTGAGTATACCGTATGGATTGGCTCTTGGATCCAACTTGCAAATATATGCATTTTAATATATTTTTAAATAAAACATTTTTTATAAAATATACTGTTTTTATGTTTTATATATATATAAAACATATATTTATTTATATATATCACATTATGATATAGATATATATCAGTTTTATATTCTTAGAATTTCGCAGAAGCCCAGCTCTATGCCAGGCACTGTTCTAAGTGTTTTGCAAACATCAGCCCATGCATGTCTCATTATTGCCCACGTGGTGGGGACGGATGAGGAAGCCACGGCACAGGGCGCTTAGCGGATGCCAGGCTATGTGTCACCTCTGCGGGGCCGTGAGAACACGTGCCTGACGCTGTAGGCGTTTACTGAACTGGGCTCCCGCATTAGCAACGGCTGGTCCCGGGCCTTGGGCTCACTTGCCGCGTGAGCCGGGGCTGAGCATTCCATCTCATCTCAACCACTGTATAGAACCGAGACTTCTGCCTAGTCACTCGGCTTTGAAAGGCATTGATTGTTGGATCAGATCACGGCTGAAAATGGTCTGACACCAGCCCTGGAGTGCGGCAGAAGCTCACTGGCCGATGGATTTCCAGCCCGATTAAGCCTGTAATCCATGACTTTCTCATCCTAATAGGGATCAGGTTCCCTTTTGCTCCAGAGCCAAGCCCCGAGGATCGGAGGGCTTATGACACGGTAAGAAGGGGAAGACTGAGAACTGGAGACATTAGTCTGTGGTTTCCCGCTCACGTCTGCTGTTGGGTGGCAGTGGCCACGCCGCCCGCCGCACACGTGGGTGAGGCGTGGGCTGCGGCCACCTGGTCCCTCTGCCTGGATCCCACAGGGCAGCCGCTCTCGGCATCTTCACCTGTCCCGGCTTCGGTTCCCACCCCTCTGGCTTACCTTGCGGAAGCTCCTCGCAGCCTGCCATCTTCGGATCCACACCTTCACCTTCCATGAGATCAGTGACAAGGGCCAAAAAGAGGCACCGGGACTTAAGTACATCCTACGACAACCACACCCAAGCTCCACCCTCCCCACCTTTCTTCCCAGTCCGCTAATCTGGTTCTGGAATCTTCTCAAACCCCTAGATTTCCCCGGATTCTGTCAATTACCTAATATTTATTGAGCCTGGACTCACCTTATAACTCAAACCAGCCCCATTGGCATCTCCTGGGATTTTCTTAAAATGCAGAATCTTGGTCCACTCCAGACCTTCTGAGTCTGAATTCAAATTTTAAAAAGACACCAGGGAGACTGAGGAATGCAGCGGTGCATCTGTGGGTCTCCATGTCTCAGGGCCACCAGGATCACCTGGAGGGCTTGGGCTGGAGTGGGGCCTGAGCACTGACGTCCCCAACAGGTGCCCACGTGCTGGTGCTCTGCAGTGGGGACTGGGAATGTACGTGTCCCTGGTAAGTCTGGCCCTATGTCAGTAGGTAGCTTGCAGGGACTTACTACATATTCTTTAGTGGCTAGTATATGCCTGGCATTGTTCTAAGCACCTGCAGATGCTGAGTTATTTAATTCACTCAACAATCTTCTTATTTTATAGATGAGGAAACTCACTGTTTTTTATTAGACAAGCAAAGTAATGAGGAGGAAAGGAGTAGAACAAAGAGTTCAATCTATATCTGACTGTGAACACCAGCTGGCTTTGGACCAGCTGGAAACTGAGTTTTTTAAAAAGAGAGTTTAATTGGTTTTGCCAATGTCCCACAACTAGTACTCCAGGCAGGAGGCAGGCGCAGTGTCTCACACCTGTGATCCTAGTACTCTGGGAGGCCAAGGTGGGTGGATTGTTTGAGCTCAGGAGTTCAAAAGCAGCCTGAGCAAGAGCGAGACCCCTGTCTCTACTAATAAAAATAGAAAGAAATTAGCTGGACAACTAGAAATATACAGAAAAAATTAGCTGGGCATGGCGGTGGGTGCATGCCGGTCATCCCAGCTACTCAGGAGGCTGAGGCAGGAGGATTGCTTGAGCCCAGGAGTCTGAGGTTGCTGTGAGCTAGGCTGACGCCACGGCACTCTAGCCTGGGCAACAGAGCAAGACTCTGTCTCAAAACAACGACAACAATAAGCCTGTTGGTGTAGTTAGTCTTCCTCGTGGCCAGCATCCCCCCTTCTACAAAATGGGTTGTGCTTTTCTTCATTCTGTTCCATGGAAGAGCTACAGGAAGCTGTTTGCTTCTTCGGAGTGTTTTCCCACAGTGTAGACCTCATGAACCAGATCCTGCAGGAAGGTGGCGCCGCGTTTGCCTAGAGATTGGGGTAACGGTGGCACCTGGGGAAGCAGTTCACTCCGTACTGATCTTGCCGTAAGCAAGCCTGTCACAGCTCATCGAGGGACTTGAAGTTCAGGTATCCACATGTAATGCTGTACATTGTTTCACAGTCCTCAGCATGTCACCCGAAGCCCCAGTCAGCTCACTAACAGTACCCTTGAAGATATGGGAACAGTGAAGAAGCTGTAACACCCTTTTTCTGGACCACGAAGCTGCCAGCTTTTCTGGCCACCTTGTCCCTTCGAATCTCAGTTCAGTACATCTGCCTGCGTTCCTGTGACAGTGGCTACTAGCCTTTGCACAGGCAGGCTTCTTCCTTGCCTTTTGTGTTTTTAATTTTTTATTTAGAAAAATAATTTTTTTCCTAATGTCCAAGGGCAGAAAAATGAAAAAAAAAAAAAAAAAAAGAGAGTGAGAAAAAGGCTAGAGTGAGTGCCGTGGCATCAGCCTAGCTCACAGCAACCTCAAACTCCTGGGCTCAAGCGATCCTCCTGCCTCAGCCTCCCGAGTCGCTGGGACTACAGGCACGCCCCACCATGCCCAGCTAATTTTTTGTATATGTATTTTTCAGTTTTCAATTAATTTCTTTTTTTTTTTATGATATTCAAATGAAGAAATTTTTAATTGGTACTGATAACAGTATCTTTTTGATTAAAAACGAGACAAATCTTTTTTTGTGTCATTTAAGGTTTCCTTTGAATCTGCATGCCTAGATTATCTATTTAAATAATAATTTTAAAACGTATATATAGGGACAAGCCATACAACTGCATCAACTGGGTCCTAGATCCTCTTTCCCCAAGGGTAGCCAGTAATTTCTTTCTATTTTTAGTAGAGATGGGGTCTCGCTCAGGCTGGTTTTGAACTCCTGACCTTAAGCGATCCGCCTGCCTTGGCCTCCCAGAGTGCTAGGATTACAGACGTGAGCCACTGTGCCCGGCCTTTTCTATTAATATTTATAGTAGAGACGGGGTCTCATTCTTGCTCAGGCTGGTTTCGAACTCCTGACCTCGAGCAATCCACCCGCCTCAGCCTGCCAGAGTGCTAGGTTACAGGCGTGAGCCACCGCGCCCGGCCAATGCTTCATTTCATATTAACTGTATATCTGTTTGTTCACGTGTTGATGTGCAGGCTAGGGCAGGAGGAATGGGGAGTACCTGCTTAAGGGGCTTCATTTTGTTTTTTTTTGTTTTTTTATATTGAGTCCTTGACACTGAATGGGCTTCATTTTGGATTGATGACAACATTTTGGAACTACTTAGAGGTGGTGGTGGTTGCACAATATTGTGAATATACTAAATACCATTGAATTGCTCATTTTAAAATGGTTAATTTTATGTTATGGGTAAAAACAAACCATGGAAACACTAAGAAGTGTCAAAGTTTGGTTATCAGAGGTACAAAGACCTGCTTTTCCTCAAGCTGCTACCATCAGCCCGGTCCAAGGTGTTAAATGCACATTTCTCTCTTTGGGCACAATTTTTTCCTGTATTTTGAGGTTGAAGACATGACCAGCTACTGTAGGGTCACCTCAGAACAGCTATAAGTGCTATAGAAACATTTTTCTGTTAAGAAAAAAAATCTCTTCGTTCCAAGTCTTTCTCCAGATAGCTGATGATGTCTTTTCCCTTTTGGGAGTCCTTGTCATTTTAATGAACTGTTCTCAGAAGTGCTCACGGGCCTCTGAAAGAGCACGGGTCAAGGATAAGGCATCATCCAAGGGGAGAAAAAGAGATCTGGCACAGTAAAATTTACAAGTCTTAGCGGCCGTATTCAACCTTGACAGTATATTATCATTCTCATGGGAGTTACAGAAAATGCCTGGAGCTCCATGGTAGGGTCAGTGAACTTAAAATCTCTGTAGGTGGGGCCCAGGTATTTTAGGATTTGTAAGAAATCTTTCTAGTCCAGGAGGTAGGTAGGGTTAGACACTGCCAGCTCTTGTCAACATTTTGAGGGGGATTGAATTAGCTTCCCAAGGAGTTCTTGACCTTGGAGCTAACACTGCCTGCCCAGACCAGCCCAGTAAGGAGCTGGCCACCACTCCCAAAATGTCACGGGGCTTACTACTACTTAGTGTCTCAGTCACAATCTGTGATCTTACAATATCTCTAAAAGCTTTCAGTCTCCTCCCCATCCTTACCTGTAAGCCACTTCCCCATGCCTGCGGGAGTCAGTGGCTCCATTATCCCGCAGGTACTATCTGGTCTTTGACTAATCTTGAGCCTCTCACCGCAGACTGCCTGCGGACACGATTTTCCTTGCCAGGAGAAGGGGCGGCGCGTGCATCTGCATCCCGTGCATCGCGTGCATCTGCATCCCGCTGCGGGGTGGGGTGTGCAGCCGCCTCACTGTGCTTTGGCGCTGAACCCTGGCCCGTGTTCACCCTCCTTCTTAAATCCAGATCCTTTGAGCCACCTGCAGTGAGGCGGTTCCCACTGCGGGCTCAGACCAGTGGCTCTTTGCCAGAGGACATGTGGCTGCTCAGCAGACATTTGGCAGTGTCTGGAGACGTGTTTGGTTGTCACAACCGGGGAGGCAGCTCATGCTAGTGGCATCTAGTGAATAGAAGACAGGGATGTCTGGGAGGCCGAGGCGGGCGGATTGCTCGAGGTCACGAGTTCGAAACCAGCCTGAGCAAGAGTGAGACCCCGTCTCTACTATAAATAGAAAGAAATTAATTGGCCAACTAATATATAGGGAAAAAATTAGCCGGGCATGGTGGCGCATGCCTGTAGTCCCAGCTACTCGGGAGGCTGAGGCAAGAGGATTGCTTGAGCCCAGGAGTTTGAGGTTGCTGTGAGCTAGGCTGACGCCACGGCACTCACTCTAGCCTGGACAACAAAGCGAGACTCTGTCTCAAAAAAGAAAACAACAAAAAAAAAAGAAGGTGGGGATGAATGAAGCTAAACATTGACTGTCTCCAAAAAAGAAACAAAAACAAAAGCAACAAAAGCCGAGATAAAGTCACCACCTTCATAGAAGGTTTCCTCCCTCCCCTAGTGGGAGCTCTAATGATAAATTAGTAAACAGACAGACATATTTTTAGGCAGTGATGAGTGATGAAGACAATTAAGTGTGATAAAGTGACCTAGAGCACCTGATTGGCAGAGGAGTTCCTGATGTACATACGATGTGCTAATCTCTCCCAAATAATTCGAACCCAAAGGACCACTTGAGGCAGGTAGATTTGGAAAGTCTCCTGCAGGTCATTTGCTGGGCGACACAAAGGCTGCCCATCTGTAGGGCAGAGGAATTTGTAGGACAGAGGAAGGGCAGAGGAATTCTTCCAATTGTCGGGAATTTACTTGGGTGGGGCAATGAGCTAACCGCAAACCTTTGCTTCTGGCCATTGCTTGCTTGCTACACCGCTGTATGGGGAATTATGGGATGAGGTCATTGAAGCACGGGCGACTGGCCCATCAGGCAATAGAGGGCAACCAACCCGCCAATTATTTCAAAAGGCAACAGTGGGCAACCAATCATTTTAAAGGTCTACGCATGGATCATGCGTAGTCGGCTTGTGCGCAGCTTGTGTACCCTGGGGATAAAAGGCATGCCGTTGTTCCCGTAGGGGTCCTTGCCTGCGAGAGTGGCCACTGCGCTGGTGCTCTGGGGCTTGCACCCTGGCTAGCCAGAAAATAAACCTCCTCTTGTGTGATTGCATCCTCGATGTCTCTGCTTTTCTGTCCGGTGGGGCTGTGGAAGGTCGGTCCCTAACACATCCTGAGCAGGACCCAGGGCAGGCTGGCCGTAGATTCCAGCGCTTCCAGTGGCGGCTAGCGGTGTCTGTGGTCATGGACAGTGCTCTCAAGAGCCTGTGTCAAGCCTCTTTTATAGAGTCACGTTGCAATGCTGGAGTTCTGGAGCAAGGCCATGCCTTCTGCAGCAGAGACCCCCTCCCTGTCGTAAAGCAGTTCCTGGCACGCTACAGAGCCCGGACACACAGGGGACATCTAAAACCGGGACCACACACTTGGGGGCCTGGCTACTCGGGAGGCTGAGACGAGGATTACATGAGGCCGGGCGCTGTGGCTCACGCCTGTAATCCTAGCTCTTGGGAGGCCGAGGCGGGCGGATTGCTCAAGGTCAGGAGTTCAAAACCAGCCTGAGTGAGACCCTGTCTCTACCAAAAATAGAAATAAATTAATTGACCAACTAAAAATATATATACAAAAAAAAATTAGCCGAGCATGGTGGCGCATGCCTGTAGTCCCAGTTACTTGGGAGGCTGAGGCAGAAGGATCGCTGAGCCCTGGAGATTGAGGTTGCTGTGAGCTAGGCTGACGCCACGGCACTCACTCTAGCCTGGGCGACAAAGTGAGACTCTGTCTCAAAAAAAAAAAAAAAAAAAAAAAAGCAAGCAAGAAAGAAAAAAACCAACATTCCATTAGCCAAATGTAGTGTCACGTGCCTGTAGTCCCAGCTACTCCAGAGGCTGAAGTGGGAGGATCTCTTGAAGCCCAGGAATTCAAAGCTGCAGTGAGCCATGATGTCGCTGTAGTCCAAGATGGTGACAGAGCAAGACTCTGTCTCTCTAGGAAAAGAAAAGAACATTCCAGAACTGCAGGAAGTCAATGCCTTTGGAAGAAGCCCTCAGTCAATGAGGGGTGAAATTTGGCACGTTTGTGCCCCAGCCTCCCATCTTTCTGGCAGGAGATTAAGTGAGGTGTCACATGCAATCTCAGTAGGTTCCCAAGGCAGCACGTGCTTGTTGCCCACCTCCTGGACTTCAATAACTTGTCCTTTTACAGGATATTGGGTTCCTTCCCTTCCTGGACTTACTCTTCCTGCTGCCTCCCTCTGACTTTTAGGATCACTTTCCAAATAAACCTCTGGAACTCAAGCCTTTGTGTGAGGCCCTGCCTTGGGGACCTCAAGTTTAGGCAGTGTCATTTTGGTAAACGTAATGGGGAAGAGATGCAAGACATGGAAACAATATGACAGTAACATCTCCGTTCCCCTAAAAAGACAATTACAAGGATAAAATAGAATACAAAAGACCCAGAGACGGAAAATGGAAAGAAATGAGTTAGTATAATTGCCTTTTCCATCCATTTCTTTTGCCTTCATTATTCATGTAGCCTGTTTATGGAGAAAATAAAGGAGAACTGAGATGGTAATAAAAATAATTACAAGCAAGGGGGTGGGGATGGAATTAAAAACTCTAAAGGAGCGTGAAAAGATACATGAGTCTGTCCCAGAGGATCTTTTGTGGAGTTCAGTAGGGTTACTCTGCAGTTTGGGTCAGGAAGAACCAGGGTTAGGGTTGTCCCTGGCCCTGATCTCAAGCTATTTTATTTATTTTATTTTAAAAAATTTATTGTAGATATTGAAGGTGTAAAACATGATTTTTTTTTTTTTTTTTTTTTTTTTTGAGACAGAGTCTCACTCTGTTGCCCAGGTTAGAGTGCCGTGGCGTCAGCCTAGCTCACAGCAACCTCAAACTCCTGGGCTCAAGCGATCCTCCTGCCTCAGCCTCCCAAGTAGCTGGGACTACAGGCATGAGCCACCATGCCCGGCTAATTTTTTCTATATATTTTTAGTTGTCCAATTAATTTCTTTCTATTTATAGTAGAGACGGGTCTCGCTCTTGCTCAGGCTGGTTTCGAACTCCTGACCTCGAGCAATCTGCCTGCCTTGGCCTCCCAGAGAGCTAGGGTTACAGGTGTGAGCCACTGCGCCCAGGCCCTAAAAGGTTTTTGGTCCTTAGAGACCCTGAGGAAAATTCCTGGGATGGGGTTAAAAGTGCATCTGATAGACCCAAAGGGGGGATGAGGTCTTCATTCAAAAGCGCTTGGCAGTTGGAAACACTGGCGGAACAGTTACAAGGAAGGGACAGAGCACACGACTGGCGCGTCCTAGGAGCGTCTCTGGCGTTCTGATTCTGTTACCTGTGTCTCATAATAGGACACAGGTTTTCCACCATCACCCCGTATACGCACATCCTATAACTAAAACCTTGTACAGTGCACTTTGATATTTCCTAACCTATTTTTGTCTACTCCGTTTTTTTTTTTATCTGATTAAAAGTAATAGGGGGGTGGGGGGCATGGGCAATATGTAGCTTTAACACTTGTACCCCCATAATACGCTAAAATAAAAATAAAAAAAAATTGGAAAAAAAACTAATACACTGCTTTTATGATCCACTAATTTGTCATTTTCTGTATTTGCAAAACACTGCTGACATGGGGGAAAGACAGTCTTTTCAATACATTGAGCTGAGACAAGTGAATATCCATATAAGAAAAAAAAAGATGTTTGCCCTCCACTTCATGCTGTGTAAACATAAGATTCAGTCTAGAGGGGTGTAGATTTAAATATGAAAGGTAGAAATATAAAGCGTATAGAAGAGCTTTATAACTTCAGTCTAGGGAAAAATACCTCTTTAAAAAGAATGGGGCCGGGTGCTGTGGCTCACGCCTGTAATCCTAGCTCTTGGGAGGCCGAGGCGGGCGGATTGCTCGAGGTCAGGAGTTCGAAACCAGCCTGAGCAAGAGCGAGACCCCGTCTCTACTATAAATAGAAAGAAATTAATTGGCCAACTGATATATATATAAAAAATTAGCCGGGCATGGTGGCACATGCCTGTAGTCCCAGCTACTCGGGAGGCTGAGGCAGAAGGATCACTCAAGCCCAGGAGTTTGAGGTTGCTGTGAGCTAGGCTGACGCCACAGCACTCTCTCTAGCCTGGACAACAAAGTGAGACTCTGTCTCAAAAAAAAAAAAAAATAAATAAAATAAAATAAAATAAAATAAAATAAAATAAAATAAAATAAAATAAAATAAAAAGAATGGAAAAATACCATAAAAGAGAAGATTGAAACATTTTATTATATTAAAATTAAGGATTTATATTAATCAGAAGACTCTAAGAAAAGATTCCCCGTAGCATAATGGCAGACACCTAAATCTGAATCTCTGTATCTGTCCTCTAAAACTGGACAGGACAACAGAAGAACAAAGGAAATTACCCACTGCACGTGTTGGAGCAGGAAACCCAGGTACCACAGGACAAAGAGACAGTCACTGAGGCTGAAATCATCAAAAGGAGTTTTATTGACTAGCTCGAGCTAGGGCCGAGTCTCAGAGCGCCAACGCAGTGGCCTCTATTGTGACAAGGACCCCCCTTGGGTTACAGGTATCCCTTAAGTAGTTTTCTCCCTCCTCCTCCTGCAGTCTTCTTCAGCAGTTTATTTCATCCCTTTTCTGGTTGGCTCTGGTTGGTTCCTCTCACCAGCTGATTGGTTCTGGCATTAGGGCTTTTCCTCTGCATTTTATTTCAGCATTTGTTTGGCCCCTCTCCCGGTCCCGCCCCGGGGCTTTTCAACCTCTTACCAGGAAATGACCTGCGGTTACCGCCTTTTGAGGCCCAGCCTCCGCTGAAGCCTGTCATGGCTTCACTTAAGCTATCTATTGTAAGCAAGCAAGCTGTTAGCTCTGAGTTTTTCTCATAATTTCCATTTCTTACACACGTGACAACAGCATCACAAATTTTCTTAACCCTACTTAATCCCAGGCACAAAAATCAAATACAAATGAATTGCACATTTAAAATCAGAGGGTAGGCCGGGCTCGGTGGCTCACGCCTGTAATCCTAGCACTCTGGGAGGCCGAGGCGGGCGGATTGCTCAAGGTCAGGAGTTCGAAACCAGCCTGAGCAAGAGCGAGACCCCATCTCTACTATAAATAGAAAGAAATTAATTGGCCAACTAATATATATAGAAAAAAAAATTAGCCGGGCATGGTGGTGCATGTCTGTAGTCCCAGCTACTCGGGAGGCTGAGGCAGGAGGATTGCTTGAGCCCAGGAGTTTGAGGTTGCTGTGAGCTAGGCTGACACCATGGCACTCACTCTAGCCTGGGCAACAATGCGAGACTCTGTCTCAAAAAAAAAAAAAAATGTAAAATAAAATCAGAGGGTATACCCCACAGAATCTTATCACAATACATACGTACATACATAAATAATAAAATCAGAGGGTAAAACAATTTTTTAAAAAGACAATGTAGAAGAATATTTTTATGATCTGAGAGTAGGCTAAGATTTACTAAACAGGACACAAAACTTACAATGAAGAAAAAAGTCATTATTAGACTATGTAAAAATTGAGGACTTATTTTTTTCCCCTCTCTATTTTTTAAGATATTCTACTGTTTTGAGATTTAATGTTTTTATTTTTATTCATTTATTTATTTTGAGATAGGGTCTCATTCTGTTTCCCGGGACTCTGTTGCCCCAGCTAGAGTGCAACGTAGTCATTACAGCTCACAGCACCTCAAACTCCTGGGCTCAAGCGATCCTCCTACCTCAGCCTCCCGAATAGCTGGGACTACAGGCATGCGCCACCAGGCCTGGGTAATTTTTTTATATTTTGTAGAGACACGGTCTTGCTCTTCCTCAGGCTGGTCTTGAACTCCTGACCTCAAGTGATCCTCCCACCTTAGTCTCCTAAAGTGTTACGATGACAGGCGTGAGCCCCTGTACTCTTCCAGGACTTCTTTTTTTTTTTTTTTTTTTTTTTTTTTTGAGACAGAGTCTCGCTTGTTGACCAGGCTAGAATGAGTGCCGTGGCGTCAGCCTAGCTCACAGCAACCTCAAACTCCTGGGCTCAAGCGATCCTCCTGCCTCAGCCTCCCGAGTAGCTGGGACTATAGGCATGCACCACCACACCCGGGTAATTTTTCTTAATTTTTGTAGAAGTGGGGTCTCACCCTTGCTCAGGCTGGTCTTGAACTCCTGACCTCAAGCAATCCTCCCACCTCAGCCTCCTAGAGCGCTAGGATTATATATGTGAGCCATTGCGCCGGTACTTTAAGATACATTAAAAACACAAGAGTTTGACAGACAGTTTGAGAGCTTGGGCTGTGGCAGGCTAGTGTTGGGGTGCAGAAAATAGTAGTGCAAATTGAGGGCCCCGTAAGCAAAGGCTCCCTTCTGCCCTCCTGTCTCCCTCAGGGTGGCTATAGAAGCTATTATAGAATCCCTGTTCCCCACGGTCGTTCATAGAAACCAGAACCTCTTTTCCACAAACCCAGCCATGTTACTTTAACTTTTCCCCAACTCTCTGTGTAAAAACTGGCAATAAAGAAGTTCTCACAGCTACCATGTTTGACTGTAGCTCATAGGCCCCCCTTCCAGAGCCTTCTGCCCCATACCCGGAAGGGAGGAATGCTGCACAGAGGGACCAGGAAGAATCTAGACAGACAGGCCTGGCTGGGCTTCCCCACTCAGTCTGCAGCAGTGGATCATGCCCTTTCCCCCTTTCTGTCCAATCATATTTCTACACGACTGTCCATAATTTGTTGAACCTAAGCATAAAAATCACGAGTTTCCCTGTATCTTTGGATTTCCATGCTGAAGGCTCCCATGTCAGGTAAAACTGTGATTCAGTGAGTCTTTTGCCTTTCTCCTGTGAAGCTGGCTTTTTCCAGTTGACTTTCTGGGAACCCTCAGAGGGCAAAAGGGGGCCGGGCGCGGTGGCTCGCACCTGCAATCCTAGCACTGTGGGAGGCCGAGGTGGGAGGATTGCTTGAGGCCAGGAGATTGAGACCAGCCTGAGCAAGGCAAGAGTGACACCTTGTCTCTACTAAAAACAGAAAAAGTTAGCCAGGCATTGTGGCGCGCACCTGTAGTCCCAGCTACTCGGGAGGCTGAGGCAAGAGGATGGCTTGAGCCCAGGAATTTGAGGTTGCTGTGAGGCAGGCTGAAAGAAAAAGAAAAAGGGCGAAGGGAAATTTCCCCTTGGCCTCCACACGCCTCCCTGGCTTATAGGCTGTGACAGGGCCACAGGGAAGCTCTGGCTGCCAGAGGGCCTTGGCCCGGTAGCCTTGGCGCTAATCTCCAAAGCCTTGCTCCCAGGGCCGGCATTGCCCTCTGGTGTGGGCCACCTCACCTGTCACCCGGATCTCCACTGTGGTAGTCAAGCCCACGTCTCCAGAGAGCCACCGGCATAAAGGTACGCCTCAGACTTTAATTAGACTTTGCTCTCCTCATAATCCTGCTTCCAGCCTAATTGAGCCACAAGACTTTAATAATTCTTACCATGGGCCAGGCGCGGTGGCTCACGCCTGCAATCCTAGCCCTCTGGGAGGCCGAGGTGGGAGGCTCATTTGAACTCAGGAGTTCAAGACCAGCCTGAGGAATAGCAAGATCCGATCTCTACCAAAAAGAGAAAAAATTAGCCGGGCATGGTGGCGCATGCCTGTAGTCCCAGCTACTCCGGAGGCTGAGGCAGGAGGATCGCTTGAGCCCAGGAGTTTGAGGTTGCTGTGAGCTAGGGTGACGCCACGGCACTCACTCTAGCCTGGGTGACAGAGTGAGACTCTGTCTCAAAAAAAAGAAAGAAAGAAAAGAAATGGAGTCTCATTGTTGCCCAGTCTTGTCTCAAACTCCTGAACTTAAGTGATTCTCCTATCTCAGCCTCCTCACTGGGAGTGAGCCATCGCACCCAGCAGTGTTTTATAGTTTTGATTGTAGAGATCTTTCACTTTGTTGGTTAAATTTATTTCTGGGTTTTATTTTTGGTAGCTATTGTAAATGGGATCGCTTTCTTGATTTCTTTTTCGAATTGTTAATATTTGTGTCTAGAAAAGCTACTGATTTTTTGAATGTTGATTTGTAAAAAGTTTATTTTAGTTTTTTAAATTGAAAAATAATAATTGTACATATTCATGGTGTACATAATGATGTTTCTGTATGTATGATGCACAGTGATCAGATCAGGGAAATTAGTATATCCATCATCTCAGACATTATGTTGGGAATATTCAACATCCTCCTTCTAGCTATTTCAAACGACATAATATATTGTTAACTATAGTCATCCTACAGTGGTATAGAACACTAGAATTTCTCCTACCTACCTGTAATTTTGTATCCTTTAAAGAAATCTCTCCTTATCCTCTCTTCCCCTGTTTTTCCCAGCCTCCAGCATACTCTACTTTTTACCTCTATGACATCAACTTTCTTTTAGCTTGAACATATGAATGAGAACATGTGGTGTTTAACTTATTGTTTCTGGCTTATTTCAGTTAACACAATGTCCTCCAGTTCCATTCATGAATGGATGGATGAATCCATTGATCCCTGAATGACAGGATTCCATTCTTTTTCGTGACTGCATAGTATTCCACTATGTATATAATATTATATACCACATTTTCTTTTACCTGTTCTCTGTTTCTGGACACCAAGGTTGATTCCATAGTTGGGCCATTATAAACAGTGCTGCAGTAAACATGGGGGAGCAGATGTCTCTTCAGTATGATTGCCTTTACTTTGTATAAATTGTCAGTAGGAGGGATGTGGGTCATGTGGTAGTTCTATTTGTAGTTTTGGGGGGTTTTGTTCTCCGTAGCAACCGTACTAGTTGCGTTCCCACTAACAGTGTGTAAGAGTCCACTTTTCTGAGCATCGTTGCCAGCATTTGCTATTTTTCGTCTTCTGATAATATCCATCCTATTTAGGGCGAGATGCTGTCTCACTGTGGTTTTGACTTGCATTTTCCTGATGATTAGTAATGTTGAGCATTTTTTCATATACTTTTTGGTCATTTGTAAGAAATGTTGGTTCAGATCATTTCTTCATTTATTATTTATTTATTTATTTATTTATTTTGAGACAGAGTCTCACTCTGTTGCCCAGACTAGAGTGCTGTGGCGTCAGCCTAGCTCACAGCAACCTCAAACTCCTGGGCTCAAGCAATCCTCCTGCCTCAGCCTCCCGAGTAGCTGGGACTGCTGGCATGCGCCACCACGCCCAGTTAATTTTTTATATTTTCAGTTGACCAGCCAAATTTCTTCTATTTTTCAGTAGAGATAGGGTCTGACTCTTGTTCAGGCTAGTCTCAACCTTCTGAGCTTAAGTGATCCTCCTGCCTCCACCTCCCAGAGTACCAGGATCACAGGTGTGAGCCCTCATAGCCAGTCACATTTAAAATTTTCATGGCCAGCCACATTTAGATCTTTGATCCACTTTGAGTTGATTTTGTTTGTTTGTTTTGAGACAGGGTCTCACTCTGTTGCGGGATAGAGTGCCGTGGCATCAGCCTAGCTCACAGCAACCTCAAACTCCTAGGCTCGAGCAATCCTCCTGCCTCAGCCTCCCCAGTAGCTGGGACTACAGGTAGGTGCCACCATGCCTGGCTAATTTTCTCTCTATATATTTTGGCTGTCCAATTAACTTCTTTCTATTTTGGGTAGGGACGGGGTCTCGCTCTTGCCCAGGCTGGTTTAGAACTCCTGAGCTCAAACGTCCACCCGTCTGGGCCTCCCAGAGTGCTGGGGTGACAGGCGTGAGCCACCGCGCCCCTCCTGGGGGTGATCTTACGTCCCACCCCCATAGCCAGGGCGAGTGATCACTCTCGGTGCTTTTCCGTCTTGCTTCTCAGCAGCTGGCGGCATCGTCCCCAACTCCACCGGAGATGGGCTGTGAGGGCGTCCGCCGGTGGGGCCGGAAGCTCGTGCGCAGGCGGCCCCTGGAGCCGAGCGCAGGGGCTGCGAGCCGCCTGTCCCGCTGTCTCAGCACCCTGGACCTGGTGGCCCTGGGTGTGGGCAGCACCCTGGGAGCAGGCGTGTACGTCCTGGCCGGGGAAGTGGCCAGAGACAATGCGGGCCCGGCCATCGTCATCTGCTTCTTGGTGGCCGCCCTGTCTTCCGTGCTGTCTGGACTCTGCTATGCCGAGTTCGGGGCCCGGGTGCCGTGCTCCGGTTCTGCCTATCTCTACAGCTATGTCACCGTGGGCCAGCTAGTGGCTTTTGTCACCGGCTGGAACCTCATTCTCTCCTATGTCATTGGTGAGACGATGGGGCAGGGATGGAGGGGCGGGAAAAATGAGGGACGCAGGGCCAGAATGAGGGGGACGGAGTGGCCTTCACCCTCATTTTGCAGTCCACCATGGGGGGAGTGGGGATGGCGGGAGGGAGACCTCGGAATGTCATTCTCCTCAGCTCCATTCGGCTTCCCTTCAACGACTGAAGAACAAACCAAGAAGAAAGGGAGTGTAGGGTGTGGGAAGAGCTCTTGTACATGCGGGGCAGACAGGTCCCCAAGCCTGTCCCCACCGTTGTGAAGCCTTCCCTCAGCTGCCACCGGTGTGAGATTTCCTCTGACCACTCCTTTGTTTTTTGGGTTTTTTTTGAGACAGAGTCTCACTGTGTTGCCCAGGCTAGAGTGAGTGCCGTGGCGTCAGCCTAGCTCACAGCAACCTCAAACTCCTGGGCTCAAGCCATCCTCCTGCCTCAGCCTCCCAAGTAGCTGGGACTACAGGCATGCGCCACCATGCCCGGCTAATTTTTTCTATACATATTAGCTGGCCAATTAATTTCTTTCTATTTGTGGTAGAGACGGGGTCTCGCTCTTGCTCAGGCTGGTTTCGAACTCCTGACGTTGAGCGATCCTCCCGCCTCGGCCTCCCAGAGTGCTAGGATTACAGGCTGAGCCACCGCCCGCCTCTTATCGTGAAGTGCAGTCACCCTGCAGGCAGTGGAACACTGGAAAACGGGACGGCGGGGTGTGGCCGCGTGCTGGCGCAGGGCTGTCCCCGCTCATCACTGCTGTGAAGCGGCTCCCTGCTCGGGTGTCCGTCATCCGTGCCCGCCCCCTCCTCCCGGGGAAACAAGCTCTTTGAGATTAGGGCTTTTTTCTTTTTCTTTATAAACTGAGCGCGGCGCGGATGGGTCAGTGGACGCTGGGGACTGAACGTCCCTCCTCCGCCGCTGCAGGGGCCGCGAGCGTGGCCCGGGCCTGGAGCTTCGCCTTCGACAACCTGACTGGGAACCACATCTCCCGCGCCCTGCAGGGCGCCCTGTCGCTCCACGTGCCCCGAGTGCTGGCCAAGTACCCGGATTTCTTCGCGCTGGGCCTGGTGCTGCTCCTCACTGGTAGGGCTGGCCGCGGCAGGGGCGAGTGGGAGCAGCCGGAGGGGCGGGAAGGGGCGTGGGAGAGGCTGGGGAGGCCACTGCGGAGCGGGTGAGAACCGAGGACTGGGCTGGGCTCACGCCTGTGATCCTAGCACTCTGGGAGATGGAGGCGGGTGGAGTGCTCGAGGTCAGGAGTTCGAGACCAGCCTGAGCAAGAGACCCCGTCTCTACTAAAAATAGAAAGAAATTAAATGACCAACTAAAAGACAAATGTATATATATATAAAATCAGCCGGGCATGGTGGCGCATGCCTGTGGTCCCAGCTACTCGGGAGGCTGAGGCAGGAGGATCGCTTGAGCCCAGGAGTTTGAGGTTGCTGTGAGCTAGGCTGATGCCACAGCACTCACTCTAGCCTGGGCAACAAAGCGAGACTCTGTCTCAAAACAGTAAAAATAAAATAAAATGAAACTACATAAAGTGTACAGTTCCGTGACATTTAGTATATTCGCAGGGCTGTGCACGCCCCTCGATCTAGATCCAAAACGCTTCCCACATTTCCATCACCGCAGGAGGAAGCCCTGCGCCCTTTAAGCAGCCTTTCCTCAGTCCCCGTGTCGCCGGGCCGCCACTCATGTGCTCTCTGTCTCTTGGGCTGTGTTGGTTCTGGAGATTTCCTCCTTCCCCCAGGCTTGCTGGCCCTGGGAGCTCGGGAGTCGGCCCTGGCCACCAAAATATTCACGAGTGTGAACCTTCTGGTTCTGAGCGGGGTCACCGTGTCCGGCTTCATCAAGGGGGACCTGCACAACTGGAGGCTCACGGAGCGGGACTACACGCGGGCCACGGCCGGGCCCAACGGCTCGCACAGGTGCGCGGGGCTGCGCGGGGCGGGGACGGGACGGGACTGCGCGGGGCGGGGACGGGACGGGTCGGGGCTGCGCGGGGCGGGGACGGGACGGGACGGGACGGGGCTGCGCGGGGCGGGGACGGGACGGGACGGGACGGGGCTGCGCGGGGCGCGGGCGGGACGGGACGGGCAGGCACGGCCTGGCGCCCAGAGCTGGCTGAGCGCCGCCCACCGCTGACCGTCTTCCTCTGTCGCCCTAGCTTGGGCCCCCTCGGCTCCGGAGGGTTTGTGCCTTTTGGCGTCAGAGGGATTCTCCGCGGAGCAGCGCCCTGCTTCTTCGCCTTCGTGGGCTTTGACTCCATCGCCACCACCGGTAGCGCGGGCTCCTGGCCACGGGGGCCGGGCGGGTGCCGCCTGGGCCGGCCCTGGGCGCGGGCGCTGGCGGGGGAGGGGGGTCGGCCTCCCGGGGTCCCGACCCCGCCGCCCCGCAGGGGAGGAGGCCCCCGCCGCCCCGCAGGGGAGGAGGCCCATGGCCTCCCGGGGTCCCGACCCCGCCGCCCCGCAGGGGAGGAGGCACGTGGCCTCCCGGGGTCCCGACCCCGCCGCCCCGCAGGGGAGGAGGCCCGTGGCCTCCCGGGGTCCCGACCCCGCCGCCCCGCAGGGGAGGAGGCCCGCCACCTCCCGGGGTCCCGACCCCGCCGCCCCGCAGGGGAGGAGGCACGCGGCCTCCCGGGGGTCCTGACCCCGCCGCCCCGCAGGGGAGGAGGCCCGTGGCCTCCCGGGGTCCTGACCCCGCCGCCCCGCAGGGGAGGAGGCCCGTGGCCTCCCGGGGTCCTGACCCCGCCGCCCCGCAGGGGAGGAGGCCCGCCGCCCCCCGGGTTCCTGACCCCGCCGCCCCGCAGGGGAGGAGGCCCGCCGGCCGCAGCGCGCCATCCCGCTGGGCATCGCGCTCACGCTCTCCGTCTGCTTCCTGGCCTACTGCGGCGTGGCGGCCGCGCTCACGCTCATGGTGCCCTACTACGAGATCCGCCGGGACAGCCCCCTGCCGCAGGCCTTCGTCCGCGCGGGCTGGGCGCCCGTGCGCTTCGCGGTGGCCGTGGGCACGCTCTGCGCCCTGTCGTCCAGGTCAGCGCCGGCGTGGCCCCGCCCGCCCGCAGGTCCCCGGCTCCCGCGTGGGGCTCCCGTGTCCCCACGCGCCGCTCTTGTCCCCCAGCCTCCTGGGCGCCATGTTCCCCGTGCCGCGCGTCGTCTACAACATGGCCCAGGACGGGCTCCTCTTCCGCCGCCTGGCCCGCGTGCACCCGCGCACCGGCACGCCCGCGGCCGCCACCGTCCTGTCCGGGCTCTTCGCAGGTGAGCCGCCCAGCCTGGTCCTCGCCTGGTGTTTCCGCTGGCTGCTTTCTCATCCTCCCGTTTCCATCTGTTTCTCTTCTTTTCTTTCTTTCTTTTTTTGTTTGCTTTCATCATTATTATTATTTTTTTCAGACAGAGCCTCACTCTCTTGCCCCGGCTAGAGTGAGTGCCGTGGCGTCAGCCTAGCTCACAGCAACCTCAAACTCCTGGGCTCAAGCGATCCTCCTGTCTCAGCCTCCCAAGTAGCTCGGACTACAGGCATGCGCCACCACGCCTGGCGAGTTTTTTCCATATATTTTTAGTTGGCCAATTAATTTCTTTCTATATTTAGTAGAGACTGGGTCTCGCTCTTGCTCAGGCTGGTCTCAAACTCCTGAGCTGAGAGGATATGCCTTCCTTGGCCTCCCAGAGTGGTAGGACTACAGGCGTGAGCCACAACTCTCGACTTTCATCCTTTTTATTAATCCACACATAATAATTGTACATATTTATGGGGCATAATGTGATATTTTGATAAATCTATGCAATGTGTGATGATCAAACATTTATCTTGTTTACAAGTAATTGATCACAACCATTTACAGATTCCTTTGTTCCTTGTCCACTTCCATTTAGACTGCTTCACTTGACCAGCCTTAAAAAATTAATTATAGGCCGTGCACAGTGGCTCACGCCTGTAATCCTAGCACTCTGGGAAGCCCAGGCGGACAGATCGCTCAAGGTCAGGAGTTTGAGACCAGCCTGAGCAAGAGCGAGAACCCGTGTCTACTAAAAATAGGAACAAATTAATTGGCCAACTAAAAATATATAGCAAAAATCAGCCAGGCATGGTGGTGCATGCCTGTAGTCCCAGCTACTCGGGAGGCTGAGGCGGGAGGATCGCTTGAGCCCAGGAGTTTGAGGTTGCTGTGAGCTAGGCTGACGCCACAGCATGTAGCCTGGGCAACAGAGTGAGACTCTGTCTCAAGAGAAACAAAAACAAAAAATTTATATTTTCTTTGTGTTAGGAATCCTGAAAACCCATTCTTGAGCTATTTGAAAATATACAAGTTAGTATAGTCACGCTGTGGTGCCGCAGAACGCTGGAACTAACTCATCCTTTTCTGTGACCTGCTTGTAGCATTCATGGCATTCCTCTTTGAGCTCAGTGATCTCGTGGACCTCACATCAATCGGGACCCTGCTCACTTACTCCTTGGTGTCCTTCTGCGTTCTTGTCCTCAGGTGAGACTCCATTGCACCTTGGCAGGGGTCGTGGGCACACGAGGGTGGAAGAGGTGACAGTCCTCTTCTGCCTTTGTCCCGGCCCCTAAGTGTCCTTCTACACTCGGGGGAGGGGGCACAGAGTCCCCCTTATACATAGGGACGTGTTCTAAGATCCTCACGGAATGTCGGAACCCACGGGTCGTGCCAGACCCTCCATGTACTGTTTTGTTCCCACCTGGTAACCTGAGGCCTGCTGAGTGACTGTCATAACGGCAGGGGAGCACGCACGGTAGGAGCATGCTGGACAAAGGGACAATTCACGTCCTGGGCGGGTGGAGCGGGGCATGGCATGCGGCCCATCATGCTGCTCAGAGTGGTACATATGTTCATTTCTGGAATATTCCATTGAATATTTCTAGGGCGCGGTGGACGCGGGTAACTGAAACCATGGAGAGCGAAACCATGGCTAAGGGCGCGCTGCCACAGGTGTGTCAGGTGTCTGACGGAGATGAGGAGGGGCGGGGTTACTATTGTCCCCGCGTCTCTGATTCAGGTACCAGCCAGACCAGAATCCCCGCAAGAATGAGGCAGCGGAGGGGGAACTTGAGATGAAGCCTGTGCCTGAAGCAAGGTCGCCGGAACCTGTTCCTGTGGCAGGACCCGCGGCGACTCTCAGGAGTCTGTGTCACCCTGTCGACTCCCGTCCCACCCCGAGATCAGGCCGCACCGTGTACGGCTGTGCCTTGCTGCTCGGTGAGCGTGGCATTTGGGATCGTGTGACAGTAACGGCACGGGCTGGGCGAGTGTCTGCGGCAGCTGAGCAGGAGTCTTTTTCCTTTTCTTTTTTTTGAGAGAGTCTCACTCTGTTGCCTGGGCTAGGGTGCCGTGGCGTCAGCCTAGCTCACAGCAACCTCAAACTCCTGGCTCAAGCAATCCTCCTGCCTCAGCCTCCCGGGTAGCTGGGACTACAGGCATGCGCCACTATGCCCGGCTAATTTTTTCTATATATTTTTAGTTGTCCAGCCAATTTCTTTCTATATTTTTAGTAGGGATGGGGTCTCGCTCTTGCTCAGGTTGGTCTTGAACTCCTGACCTTGAGCAGTCCTCCCGCCTCGGCCTCCCAGAGTGCTAGGATTACAGGCGTGAGCCCCTGCGCCCAGCCTGAGCAGGAGTCTTGAAGATATAGTGGATCCCATCGAAATGGGCAGTTTTCAGGGTGGCCCGAAGTCTTATTTAATTTCTGGAGTTGGACCTGTTCTCCCTCCACGGGACCTGTTTTCAGTTTTCCTGCTGACGATCCTGAGCCTCATCCTGGCCCAGTGGCCCGCACTGCTGTTCTCCGGAGACCCGGCGTGTGCGGCCGTGACCGTGTTGCTGCTGGCGCTCATTGTGGGCATCACGTTCATCATTTGGAGACAGCCCCAGAGCAACACTCCTCTTTACTTCAAGGTAGGTGACCTGGGTCCCCAAGTCCCCGCCCTGAGTGAATGACCTCTGCATGCCTCGAGGTCTAAACACTCTTTGCTGCACAGCGAAGAAAACGGGGAGTGGCTAAAAGCCGTGGATCATTCACGGGTGACCCCAACACCCCATATCAGCACTTTGCTACCGTGTTTCCCCACAAATAAGGCCTACCCATAAAATAAGCCCTAGCAGATGTCTAAGCATTTGCGCAATAGAAGCCTCAACCTGAAAATGAGCCCTAGTGACGGGCGTGGCCACCAGCGCGTCTGCACAGCCCAAGCGTGTCGTCGCGGAGCGGGAAAGAACACGAGCAGCCCTTCTCCTCTGCCCTGTGACAGCTCTGTGGCTCCACGTGAGAGATCGGGGCCGGTGGTTCTAAAGGAAATAGAGTGGCAAGAAATTCAGGATGGAATTCAGGGTTTGGAGAGTGATGATGATGTTCCAGAAGAAGACGACTTCACTATATTTGAATCAATGTAGATTATTGTACCATACTTAAAACACATGCCCTGAAAATAAGCCCTAGGGTGTCTTCTTGAGGAAAATTGAATATAAGACCCTGTCTCATTTTCGGGGAAACACGGTAGTTGCATCTCTCCATACCGATGTCTTCTGCGACATCCCACGGGACACTCAGTGTGGACAGGCTTGGAGTGCGCGGCCGGGGCGGGCTGGAGTTCCGTGCGGCGCGGCGGGGTCTCTTCCGGACTGCAGTGTGTGCCCGGGAGTCACCGGCTGTGCCCGCAGGTCCCGGCGTTGCCTGTCCTCCCACTGCTGAGCATCGGCGTGAACGTCAACCTGATGATGCAGCTGACCGCCGAGACGTGGGCCCGGTTTGCAGTGTGGATGGTGATCGGTGAGTGCGTTTCTGGAACAATGAGGCCTCTCGGGTGACTGAGCCCAGCGCGCTTCCTGCCGCCTTCCCCGAAACGGTCTCAGAGACCCCAGGAGCAAGCCCTGTGGGATTTCTGAGCGGAAGGGCCACCAGGTCTCCACTCAAGGCCTCTCCCCCCTAGGATTTGCTATATATTTTGGATATGGGATCCGACACAGCTTGAAGGAGAAGACCGATCAACAGCCGCCCGTCTCAAGCCCCCAAACTCTCGATGAGAACATCTGTGAGGATGAAATACTTTAACTACAGAAAACAGATGCTCAAGCATGTTGGAGGTGCCTTTTGGATCGAGGGAAAGTTTGAACCTCTATGGAGGGTGAAGGTGGGATGCATTTGGGGCCTTGTATCGATTGCCAGTCAGCAAAGTGCCTTAAACATCTTTTTTAAATTTATTTTTTTAATTGACAAATAAAAATTGTATATGTGTACGGTGTACAACATGTTTATATACATACACACACACACACATATTTTGGAATGGCTCCATCAAGCTAACATATCTATTACCTCACTTATTTTTTGTGGGGAAACATTTAAAATCTATTTCTTAGCAATTTTCAAGCGTGCTATAATGTTGTTTTTTTGTGACGACATGGATGAACTTGCAGGACTTTACCTGAAGTGAAATAACCTAGGCACAGAAAGATAAGTATTGCATGATCTCATTTCCATGTAGAATCAAAAAGTTGAATTGAGAAGCAGAGAGCCGAGTGGTGGTTACCAAGGGCAGGGGCTGGATATTGGCCAAAGGGTACAAAACTTCTGTTAGACAAATGGAATAAATTCAGGAGACCTATTGTACAACACAGTGACTATGCCTTTGATGTTGTATAGTTTTTTAAAGTTAGAATGTAGCACATCTTGATGTTTTATAGCTTACTCTGTCACCCAGGCTGGAGTGCAGGGGCAAGATGATAGCCCATGGCAGCCTCGAACTCCCAGGCTCAAGCAATCCTCCTGGTTTGGCCTTCCAGAATGCAGGGATCATTATAGGCGTGAGCCACCTGCCTGGCTGATGTTTTGCAGTTTTAAAGTAAACCTTTACAAGTACGTACAGAAAAGTGCGTACTTCATAAGTTTACTGCAAGATGAATGTTTTTGGCCTGTTTGAGACCTGGTGTCGCTCTGTTGCCCGGGCTAGAGTGCAGTGGCAGTCATCATAGCTCACTGCAACCTCAACCTCCTGTGAGGATTACTCTAGTGATCCCCTTTGCTCAGCCTCCCGAGTAGCTGGGACTACAGGAGCAGGGGCCCCCACCCCCGGCTATATTTTTCTATTTTTAGTAAAGACGGGGTCTCGCTCTTGCTCAGGCTGGTTTTGAACTCCTCACCTCAAATTATTCTCCTACTTCAGTCTCCCAGAATGCTAGGAATATAGGCTTGAGCCATTGTGCCTGTCCCTCTTAGCTTCATTTTTTTTTTTTTAATTTATTAGAGTTTATCCAATTTGTTGTATTTTTTTTTTATTTCGGTATATTATGGGGGTACAAATTTTAAGGTTTCGATAAATGCCCTTTCCCCCCCTCACTCCACAAGTCTGAGTTTCCAGCATGACCATCCCCCAGATGGTGCACATCTCACTCATTATGTATATATATACCCGCCCCCACCTCCTCCCACCTGCCCAATACCCTATTACTGTAGTTCCTATGTGTCCACTTAGGTGCTGCTCAGTTAATACCAGTTTGCTGGTGAGTATATGTGGTGCTTGTTTTTCCATTCTTGGGAAACTTCACTTAGTAGTATGGGTTCCAGCTCTAACCAGGAAAATATAAGATGTGCTATATCACCGTTGTTTCTTAGAGCTGAATAGTACTCCATGGTATACAATATACCACATTTTATTTTATTTATTTATTTATTTTCACAGTTTTGTAAGAATTTAATGTGTAAACACAGAAAAATAAACATAGCAACGAAACAGTTTTGCTTGTTACAGCAATTTTAAAGACACTTCCAAGTACATTTTTTATATATATACATATATATATATATATATATATATATATATATATATGAATCTATGAGGCTATCTCTGCAAAGTAACATTTAGCTTCCTGTAGAATAACTTCACAGTCTCAGATTTTAAGCCAGGATAATAAGATTCATGCTGGTAAAGCAATCTGTAGATACTGTTTGTTGTCACAATTAGTATACTTTAAAATTGTAAAAAGGTATTCCAAAGGGTTTGGGAAAGAATGTGCTTAAAGGAGATGGCTGGGGCTTCCCAGAGTAAATCCTTGCCCAAAGGGGCTGCCCTAGTATGTGCAGGATTAAAATGGTCAGACAAATTAAAAGCTAGGAAAAGAATATACCTTTACCTTCAGTGTATTTGCCTGATTCAAGTGGTTCTCCCCAAAGGAAATAAAACAGTAGAGGTAAGATTTCTAAGAACTATATGGCATTTATTTGCCTTTGGTACTAAAGGGAGAGAATAAAACATCTATGGTTAATTATCAATCTCAAATGACAACTTTATAGGAGGTTTCTATTCAGAGTATAGTAGATTGATTCTTTAAAGTAGTAGACTGATTCATGTATAAGATGGGTCCTCGCACTCATCTTGAATTATTTGAGGAAGTATTGCCATTGAAAGTGGTTTTTTCCTGAAAATGTCATGTTATAGAACGGGACAAGAAAATACAGATTATCTCCAATTTTCCCCACAAAGAACAAGATGGGAAAATCAGATTACAATATATTTTGTGAGGAAAACATGTTTGTTTCTCAAAAGTGTATTTTCAGTTACTTTCCAAACTACAGTTTTTTAGTTTGGAAAGTTTTTTAATTTAAATTAAGAAATGATTGTTTCTGTAAGACAATGAATACATATGGTAAATTTTGGTTGGTGTTTAAACAATTTTTATAGGAAATTGTTTACAAGTGGATAAACTAAGGCACAGAAACTTAACCAATCTCAGTTTCAAGGTTGAGTTTAATAGTACAAGTAGAAATAGAGTCTAGGAATCTGATTCCCAGGTTAGAGGGTCATGGGCAAAATCTTCTCAAAGGGGAAAAACAAAATTTCTTATTCTGGTGGATAATATTAACACATAATTTTTGAAATATATAATATGAATTTTCTTAAAAATCTTTGAAGGCCGGGCGCTGTGGCTCACGCCTGTAATCCTAGCTCTTGGGAGGCCGAGGCGGGCGGATTGCTCAAGGTCAGGAGTTCAAAACCAGCCTGAGCAAGAGCGAGACCCCGTCTCTACTATAAATCGAAAGAAATTAATTGGCCAACTGATATATATATAAAAAATTAGCCGGGCATGGTGGCGCATGCCTGTAGTCCCAGCTACTCGGGAGGCTGAGGCAGGAGGATCACTCGAGCCCAGGAGTTTGAGGTTGCTGTGAGCTAGGCTGACGCCACGGCACTCACTCTGGCCTGGACAACAAAGCGAGACTCTGTCTCAAAAAAAAAAAAAAAAAAAATCTTTGGCATTTGTGAGAGTCTTTGTAGGCTGAGGTTTTTAGGTATTTTTCCCCCAAAATATAAAGAGGCAGGGGAGCTAGCTTTTAAGTTAAACAAAAAAGATTACTCTTAAGTTCAAAATGACATGAGTTTATTCTACATGATCATATAAATCAATTGTACAGCTTATGAGTACTCTGAAATAGAGGCTGATACAACTCACAGAGCTCACACACATGCCTTCTGCAACGATATTTATATGACCAGAACCTATTCCACTTATTCTATACTTATGTGAAGTACAAAAATAAGATGTCTCGGCCTAATTTTTCATAAGTCCAACTATCTGAAGAACTCAAGCTTATTACAGTGGGATCATTAACTCAGCTACTGTATGTACTAGGTTAGCCCCAAATTCAAGTATTTATAATATTCATCCCACATGAATGTTTCTTTGTACTGGTTGAGATGTGAGTTGTGAAATTTATATAGCTCAGTTAGGCCTTTTTTCCCTGTATGTTTTTGATCACAAAACCTCTAATTTCATAAATTTGCACTTGTAAGAGCTCAAGTAGGTTTATGTAGTCATAATGTAGTACTATAGAACATACCATGTAAAAGTAAAAAATAAAATTATTTTCAAGTTTTTTTGCATTTAAAGTGCTCCATGTGCTATATTAAATCAAGTTTCAGATTATAGAAATCCATGACTAATGACTAGTAATAGTTTTACAAAAGGTCAGCAGTTAAAGAAGAATGATTTTTTCAAGTATGAATATACAGACCGAGATGCAAAAATTCTTTAGGCACATTCAAATCCAAATGGTACAAAAAGAAAAACCCCCAAAAAAACAAAAAATCAACGACTAAAGCATCTAAGAGGGATAGCGGAGGTGTTTAGAAGGAATGTCAGAATGTCAGAGACTAATTTGTAAGGTAACTGGTATGTAAACTCAAAGTGGTTCTGAGTGTTTAGGTAACAAATATTTGTCCAACAAAACAGGAACAAAAATAAAATACTCGGGGCCCTGTGCAGTGGCTCACGCCTGTAATCCTAGCACTCTGGGAGGCCGAGGTGGGCGGATTGCTCGAGGTCGGGAGTTCGAAACCAGCCTGAGCAAGACCCCGTCTCTACCAAAAAAAAAAAAATAGAAATTAATTGACCAACTAAAAATATATATACAAAAAAAATTAGCCAGGCATGGTGGTGCATGCCTGTAGTCCCAGCTACTTGGGAGGCCGAGGCAGGAGGATCACTTGAGCCCAGGAGTTTGAGGTTGCTGTGAGCTAGGCTGACGCCATGGCACTCACTCTACCCTGGGCAACAAAGTGAGACTCTGTCTCAAAAAAAAAAAAAAAATACTCATTCCTTATCAGAAATAAAATAGAAAGTAAATCTGTCCAAATGCTCAGAAGTTGCATCATAGAAATATTTTTTGAGAAATTTCATGCCTAATAGGTTGCTTCATCCATGTTGTCATCACTGTCTTCGCCAAAATCATCTCCATCTTCAAAGAATGAGTGAATGTAGTCATTTTCCTCCTCTTGCTCTTCTTCATCATAGTCCTGTTCTGCAGCATCATCGTCATTGTCATCACCTTCTTTACTTTTCTCTTTGCTTCCTTCTTTCTCTTCATTTTCCTCATATGATTTTCCCCCATCACCTGGCTTTTCCAATTCCTTGATTTTTTTCAACACATCTGCAGTGTTAGTGAGGGGAGTGCCTTTGCCTGTATCTTTTGCCTGTTTGGATTTTGGGCCTGCTTTTTTGCATTTTTTCCTTGGCATCAACTCTCTTGGAAGTCTTCTCCAATCTGGTATCCACTCTTCTTTGTAGACCTTCCTATATCTTTTACTATACCTTTCAATATCTTGTTTTTCTTCTGGTGTTTCAATAAAATAAGGCATTCTTTTCATTGTTTCTCTCAACTCCTGTTTCAAGGCCAGCACATAATCTTCACTTTCTCCAGTTTTCAGTGGCACTGGCTTATAATCTGTATCAGGAAACAGTGGGGGTGGTTTCAATACTACATCGGGTAATTTATCTCCTCTGCTAAATCCAACGGCCTCAATATTGAAGGTATAAGCAGCACGTCCTCTTCCTTTATTCCCAGCCATCGGAACTAGTTACACTCGAAGAGCAGGCAAATTCTGCTCACTTAGTCTCGTGGCTTGGGCAAAAGTGTGCAGCCCACGTGCCGGCCGGCGGGGAAGGGGTGCTGGCAGACCGCGCCGCCCTCCACGTGGCTCCAGAGCCCCGCTCCTATACCCCATTTTACTAATCCATTCTTGGATTGATGGGCACCTGGGCTGTTTCCACAGCCTTGCAATTATGAATTGTGCTGCTATAAACATTCGAGTGCAGGTGTCTTTTTTGTAGAGTGTCATTGGATCTTTTGGGTAGATGCCCAGCAATGGGATTGCTGGATCAAATGGTAGATTCACTTGTATCACTTTAAGGTATCTCCATATTGCTTTCCACAGAGGTTGAACTAGTTTGCAGTCCCACCAGCAGTGTAGGAGTGTTCCTCTCTCTCCGCATCCACGCCAGCATTTATTGTTTGGAGACTTTTTGATAAAGGCCATTCTCACTGGAGTTAAGTGATACCTCATTGTGGTTTTGATTTGCATTTCCCTGATGATTAGAGATGTTGAGCATTTTTTTCATATGTTTGTTGGCCATTCTTCTGTCTTCTTTAGAAAAGTTTCTGTTCAAGTCCTTTGCCCACTTTTTTTTTTTTATTTTGGCATATTATGGGGGTACAGATTTTAAGGTTTCATTAAATGCCCTTTCCCCCCGCCCACTTTTTAATAGGGTTATTTGATTTTTTCTTGCTGATTTTCGTGAGTTCTAAGTCTATTCTAGTTATCAGCCCCTTATCAGATTCGTAGGATGCAAAAATTTTCTCCCATTCTGTAGGTTGTCTGTTTACTTTCATGACTGTTTCTTTGGCTGTGCAGAAGCTTTTTAGCTTGATCATGTCCCATTTATCTATTTTTGTTTCTGCTGTGCTTGCCTTTGGGGACTTCTTTATAAACTCTTTTTTTTTTTTTTTTTTTTTGAGACAGAGTCTTGCTTTGTTGCCCAGGCTAGAGTGAGTGCCGTGGCGTCAGCCTAGCTCACAGCAACTTCAATCTTCCTGCCTCAGCCAATCCTCCTGCCTCAGCCTCCCGAGTAGCTGGGACTACAGGCATGCACCACCATTCCCAGCTAATTTTTTCTATATATTTTTTTAGTTGGTCAATTAATTTCTTTCTATTTTTAGTAGAGACGACATCTCAGGTTGCTTTTGAACTCCCAACCTAGAGCAATCCGCCCTCCTCGGCCTCCCAGAGTGCTAGGATTACAGGCGTGAGCCACCACGTCATGTCTATGTTTCATTTTTTATTTATTTATTTATTTTTGAGACAGAGTCTCACTTTGTTGCCCAGGCTAGAGTGAGTGCCCTGGCATCAGCCTAGCTCACAGCAACCTCAAACTCCTGGGCTCAAGCAATCCTGCTGCCTCAGCCTCCCGAGTAGCTGGGACTACAGGCATACACCACCATGCCCGGCTAATTTTTTCTATATGTATTAGTTGGCCAATTAATTTCTTTCTATTTATAGTAGAGACAGGGTCTCACTCTTGCTCAGGCTGGTTTCGAACTCCTGACCTTGAGCGATCCGCCTGCCTCGGCCTCCCAGAGTGCTGGGATTACAGGCGTGAGCCACCGTGCCCGGCCTATGTTGTATTTTTTAAAGTTTTTTAAAGGCTAGTCAAGAGGAGCAGTGGGGGTGGAGAAGGAACAAAGGAATCTGTCACTGGTTGTGATCAATTAGTTATAAACATCACTGCACCTGGACCAGCCTATATCTTCTTGAATGAATTGACCCCTTTCATCAATATATGTCTCTTGCAGTGGTTTCTAATTGAAAGCTTATTTTGTCTGTTGTCATTATAGCTATCTCAGCCCCCTTTTTTTGAGTTACATTTGCATAGAATATCTTTTTCCATCCTTTCACTTTCAACCAATTTGTGTCTTTGAATCTAAAGTATCTTGTAGGCAGCATATAGCTGGAATTTTTGGAATGTTTTAAATTGATACATAACAGATGTACATATTTTGGGGGTACATGTGATATTTTGATACATTCATATAATGTTTCAAAATCAAATCAGGGTAATTGACATATCCATCACCATAAATATTTATTTTTTCTCTATGCTAGAAACATTCAAATTATTCTCTTCTAGCAATTTTGAAATATATAATAGATTATTAACCACAGTCATCCTACTGATTAAAGTTTTTTTTTTTTTTAAAAATCCACTGTGTCATTCTTTGTTTTGGTTGAGGAGTTTCATCTGTTTACACTTAAAATAATTACTGATGAGAAAGGAGTTCTGCCATTTCGAGATTTGTTTTCTGTATGTCATACTTTTTGGTTGCTCTTCATTTCCTCTATTAACTGCCTTCTTTTGTGTTTAACAGATTTTTTGTAGTGAACTGTTTTGATTTCCTTTTGTGTATATATTTTAGATATTTTATTAATGGTTATAAAAACTTAATTCTTATATAGTTTTACCCGTTGTATTTTTGTCACAAATTACATCTTTATATCTCATGTCTATTAACATAGATTTATGATTTTTAATATATTTATCTTTTTAAACATAGCAAATAAAAAGCAGATTCTGACTAATGTTGATTCTTCACTGAGGCAAAAAAAAAAAGAAATAAAAATATTAAAAAAGAAAGCATAAAAAATAAAAAAAAAAGAAAATAAAAAACAGAGATAAAAAATACTATAGCATATTTACCTAGGTACTTACCGATTCTTTGTCTTGCTTCAGGTTACTGTCTAGTATTTTTTCATTTCATCCTGGAGGACTCCCTTTAGCATTGGTGGTAAGGGATATCTGCTAGGAATGAACTGCCTCACTTTTTATTTATCTGGGAATACCTTAATTTCTTTTTTGAAGGATAGTTTTGCCAGATATATAATTGTTGGGCTGATAGCTTTTTTCTTTGAGCACCTTAAATGTATAAAATATAAAACATAATATAAATATGAAAAAGTATTCTATGCTGGTATACTGATCATTAGAATCGGTGTTTCGATACAATTCATTTATGTGACGGACATTTCTCGGCTGCCTACAATGTACAAGGTACTATTTTGAGGGGTCAGGATGCAGAAGTGAGCAAGCCTAAAAAGGCCACAGGATTCAATATCCTCACACTACAATGGAGTACACAGATAACAGTAAAAAACAGAAATTTCAGTTTTGACAAATGCACCAGAAGCAAATAGACAGTGATGTGACAGGGAGAACTGCATGGAGGTGACCTCAGCCTTACTCTCTCAAACGTGAAACCTGAAACAAGGATTATGTGCTGGAGCTTTCTTGGGCAGTGAGAAGGAACTTACCAGAACTGCTCTGATACTAGAGTGTGGTTGCCATTTATTCAAAATTGGAAGATTAAGATGATCATGCAAAGACAGCAGAGTTACTAATAGAAGGTCTTACATTTTTAAATTGTGGAACAAAGGGAACGTTTCTGGTAAGGGCGGGGAGGTGTGGGGGAGAAATGCAGGGGGAGTGGGGGGTGGGGGCGGGGGGGGGAGGGGCTGGCTGCCATGGGAGAGGTGCAGCACTGGCCGTGCAGCGCGGCACTGGACACCACAACGATGGCCCGGGAAGCAACACAAAGTACTGGAGGAAAGAATCTGAATTCAGCCAGGGTGGTGGCAGGTGCCTGTAGTCCCAGCTACTCAGGAGGCTGTTGGGGGGAGGATTGCTTGAGCCCAGGAATTGGAGGATGCAGTGAGTTATGATTGCATCTGTGAATAGCCACTGCACCCCTGTCTGAGCAATAGAGTAAAACCGCAATTCAAAAAATGGTCTGAATTTTGCATAGAATGCCAATGACATAGTGTAACACGGTGAAGCCCTAGAAATGGGGCCCAGACACTTAAAACATAGGTATAAAGTCTTGCATTAGAAATTATACATGGTATCAGAGTAGAAAATACTCCTTTTTGATCAAATAACAGAGAACAGATGAATTGTTTTATAAAAATGTGGTTTCTGGCTCAGCACAGTGGCTCATGGCCATAATCCTAGCACTCTGGGAGGTCGAGGTGGGAGGATTGCTTGAGCTCAGGAGTTCGAGACCAGCCTGAGCAAGAGTGAGATCCCATCTCTACCAAAAATAGAAAAAATTAGCCCGACATCATGGCGTATGCCTGTAGTTGTAGCTACCCAGGAGGCTGAGGCAGGAGGATTGCTTGAGCCCAAGAGTTTGAGGTTGCTGTGAGCTAGGCTGACGCCACGGCACTCTAGCCTGGGCAACAGAGTGGGACTCTGTCTCAAAAAAAAAAGTGGTTTCAGAGAATTTTTATGACAAATTTCTGAGCACTAGTAAACAGATAACAATAATTGTTAAAATGGCAGGTGGGGCATGGTGGCAGCTCATGTCTATAACCCCAGCATTTGGGAAGCTTAAGCTGGAGGATCACTTCAGGCCTGGAGTTCAAGACCAGCCTGGGCAATATGGTGAGACCCTATCTCCACAAAATATTTTAAAAACAGATATTGTTATCTGTTCACTGGCCAGGCATGGTGGTGCATGCCTGAAGTCCTTAGTCCTAGCTACTAAGTTGAGCAAGGATGATCACTTGAGCCTGAGAGCTGGAGGTCACAGAGAGCTGTGACTGCACACTATACTCCAGCCTAGGGTGACAAAGCAAGACCCTGCAAGCCAGGCCAGGTTGAAACTTGTCACTTACGACTTATATTAACAAAGCTCTCTTTGATTTCTTGGCCACCCTTTACCCCATCCAGGATTTTATTTCTCTTTGTAAGAGTATCATTTGGATGGGGGGGGGCAGAGTCTCGCTCTGTTCTCTGGGCTAGAGTGCTGTGGCATCAGCCTAGCTCACAGCAACCTCAAACTCCTGGGCTCAAGCGATCCTCCTGCCTCAGCCTCCCAATTAGCTGGGACTATAGGCATGCGCCACCATGCCCAGCTAATTTTTTCTATATATTTTTAGTTGTTCAGCTATTTTTTTTTTTTTTGAGACAGTTTCACTTTGTTGTCCAGGCTAGAGTGCCATGGTGTCAGCCTAGCTCACAGCAACCTCAAACTCCTAGGTTCTAGCAACCCTCCTGCCTCAGTCTTCTGAGTAGCTGGGACTACAGGCATGTGCCACCATGCCCAGCTAATTTTTTCTATATATATTAGTTGGCCAATTAATTTCTTTCTACTTATAGTAGAGACAGGGTCTCGTTCTTGCTCAGGCTGGTTTCAAACTCCTGATCTTGAGCAATCCGCCCGCCTCAGCCTCCCAGAGAGCTAGGATTACAGGCGTGAGCCACCACACCCGGCCTCTTTTTATTTTTTAGTAGAGACGGGTCTCGCTCTTGGCGCAGGCTGGTCTCAAACTCATGAGCTCAAGCGATCCTCCCGACTCAGCCTCCCAGAGTGCTAGGATTACCGGTGTGAGCCACCGTGCCCAGCCATAAGGGTATGACTTTAAAAAGTGAAAAAGAGGCCAGGCACGGTGGCTCAGGCCTGCAATCCTAGCACTCTGGGAGGCGAGGAGGGTGGATTGCTCAAGGTCAGGAGTTCGAAACCAGCCTGAGACAAGAGTGAGAACCCATCTCTACTATAAATAGAAAAAAATTAATTGGCCAACTAAATATATATAGAAAAAATTAGCTGGGCATGGTGGCTCCTGCCTGTAGTCCCAGCTACCCGGGAGGCTGAGGCAGGAGGATCGCTTGAGACCAGGAGTTTGAGGTTGCTGTGAGCTAGGCTGATGACACAGCACTCTAGCTGGGGCTACAAGGTGAGACTCTGTCTCAGAAAAAAAAGTGAGAAAGAACAGGGAGGTTCAATATGTTGTCCTTCACTGTCTCAGACCCTCGTCCCATCCTACACCCTCCCGGGTGGTGGCAGCCCCTTCTGAAAGCACGCCCTCGTTTCACCCGAGTTAGTGTTCTGGCTCCTGCTCTGCGGTGGATAGCGCTGCTTCTGCACGTCCGGTATCTGGAAATGTTTTGTTCAATGTTTTGTTCAAAAACACCCCAGCTCCAGCCTCTGTAGCCTCAGTTGATTCCAAGGTGGTCATAAGGCTTGGCTGGCCCCTCAGACGAACTGAATCCAGCTCGCCATGGGGACAGATTTCAGGATGGACTCTTGCACCACTTGGCCAGGGACACCTCATTATGTAAAAAATCTGTGCACATGTTAAGGGACGTTTCTTTTCTTCACGCTCTGTGTGACCGGACCCTTCAGTGCAGCCCCAGTCTAAAAGTTCCTCGTAAGAAAGCAGAGCCACCACTCAAGGCTCGTCTTGACGTTTTGTGTCAGCCCTGGACCTCCTGGGGCTAACGCCAGTAACAGCTCTGGGAAAGTCCTAATACCATTCTTCCTGCATTTCTTTCTGTCAGCTACCCTCGTCCGTCTGGGCTGTCTTCCGGCGTCTGCGCTGTGTCACCTGAGCCCTGCCCAGGACTGCATGTCTACACTGCTCTCCTATTGCTCAGCACCGTCTCCACCACAGTCCTCCTCACACTTGTCATCCCCTGTACGGGCCTTCTCCCCCTCCTGGCACTAATCTTCCAGTCCCTCCTCCTCCTCGCACTTCGCTCTCCGCCCATCTCATTCCCCTGCCTTGTCCCTGGCTTCCCTGCCCCTCCCATCTCCTCTGTCTATGCAGGGACGTCCGGAAGGGCAGTGGCCACCCACGCTTGCTGCTCTTGCTGTGAGGAAGGGACCCTGCGTCTCTCCTGCTGATGTCGGCACGCGGTCCACAGGAGAAGGGGGCAGTAAGGATGACAACTCCTATGAGGAAGATGACTTTTTGGAGATGGGTCTTGCTCTGTCACCCAGACTGGAGCGCTGTGGTGCAATCACAGCTCACTACAGCTTTGAACTCGTGGGCTCAAGCGATCCTCCTGCCTCAGCTTCCTGAGTAGCTGGGACTACAGACCCATGCCACCACGCCTAATTTTTTTTTTTTTTCTGATTTTTGTTTTGTTTTGTCTTGAGACATAGTCTGGCTCTGTTGCCCGGGCTAGAGTGCTGTGGCGTCAGCTTAGCTCACAGCAACCTCAAACTCCTGGGCTCAAGGGATCCTCCTGTCTCGGCCTCCTGGGTAGCTTGGACTATAGACACATGCCACCGTGCCCAGCTAATTTTTTCTATTTTAAATTGCTTGGCTATTTTCTTTCTATTTTTAGTAGAGACGGGGTCTTGATCTTGCTCAGGCTGGTCTCAAACTCCTGAGCTCAAACAATCTGCCCGCCTTGGCCTCCCGGAGTGCTCTTTTATTTTTAATTTTTTAAAGTAGAAACGGTCTCACTATGTTGCCCAGGCTGGTCTCAAATTCCTAGTCTCATGGGATCCTCCCACCTTGGCCTCCAGAAGTGCTGAGATTATAGGTGTGAGCCACTGCACCTGGCCCTATGGGAATTATTATTATTATTATTTTTGAGACAGAGTCTCACTCTGTTGTCCAGGCTAGAGTGAGTGCCGTGGCATCAGCCCAGCTCACAGCAACCTCAAACTCCTGGGCTCAAGCAATCCTCCTGCCTCAGCCTCCTAAGTAGCTGGGACTACAGGCATGAGCCACCATGGCTGGCTAATTTTTCTTATATATATATATATATATATATTTTTTTTTAGTTGTCCAGCTAATTTCTATTTTTTTTTTAGTAGAAATGGGGTCTCACTCTTGCTCTGTTTGGTCTCCAACTCCTGAGCTCAAACGATCCTCCCGCTTCAACCTCCCAGAGTGCTGGGACGACAGGCGTGAGCCACCGCGCCGGGCCTGGGGATGATTATTGAGGATATTGAAGGCCTGGTTCGGCTCATGCCTGTCATCCCAGCACTTTGGGAGGCCGAGATGGGATCATCACTTGGGACCAGGAGTTCAAGACTTGCTTGGGCAATGTAGCAAGACGACCTTATCTCTATAAAAAATAAAAATAATTAGCCAGGGATGGTGGCGTGCACCTGTAGTCCCAGCTATTTGGGAGGCTGACGTGGGAGAACTGCTTGAGCCCAGCAGTTCGGAGTCACAGTGAGCTATGATTGTGCCGCTGCACTTCAGCCTGGGCGACAGAGTGACACCATGCCTCAGGAAAAAAAAAAAAAAAAAAAGGAACTGAAGCCTAGTCCAGAAAGATACTCAGACCTGAAACCTGGGTCTGGCACTCCTTCCCCTAACATGTCCTCTGACTTCCTTCCCCAGAAGATCTGAGTTCTTAAGCTAAGGCTAAGGCGTGTGTAACTGGAGGAAAGTGGCTTTCTCTGGGATGTCGCCCTACCTCTGAGGTAAATCGAACAAAAGCCCCACTTCAAACTGATACTGTGCATCCTTTGCCAGCCTTCATAGCAGCGGTCCCCAACCTTTTTGACGCCAGCGACCGGTTTTGCGGGAGCCAGTTTTTCCACATTCTGGGGCCGGAGGGGTCGCCGCCTCAGCCGCGCCCCAGGGCGTCCGCGTTGGGTTCTCCCGCGCGTGCGCAGTTTGCAGCGGGCTCCGCGCTCCTGGGAGGGTCTGATGCCGCCGCTGACCTGGCCCGCGTAGGCGGGACGGGGCTCCAGCCGCGACGCGGTGACCCCCGCCACTAGCCTTCCGCTGTGGTCTGGTTCCTGTTAGGCGGGGACCACAGCTTTGTGGGTCACTCCGGGCTCTAACTACGTCGCTGTCCCGTGCCAGAGGCTCTCCCGCTGGCTTTAGCGTCAGCCCTGCATCTCCACGGCTGTCCTCATGAGCACGTCAACCCTACCCCAGCTCCCAAAGGCTCCCGTGCTGGACTCCATCCCTTCCTTCAGTCTCCCAGAACATGTCCCTGAGCTGCAGCCATTCCTTTCCATGCACCAGGCCCTCCTGCGCCCATCAGCCCTCCTCCACCTTTTCCAAACTCACTCCCATGGACTCTAGCCCTCCCCCATCCGTATTCTCAGATTCCTACTATGGGCTCTAGTCCTTTTCCTAAGATAACCCTCCCCTCACTCCACAACCATCTTAAGATAGCTCAGGTCCCTCCTGTGAGTCTAACTGTGCCCTCAACTCTCCTGGGGTGCTTCCCTGGCCCTGCCCCTTCTCCAAGGGCTTCCCTTCTTCCCTGTCCCTCCCGGGGAAGACCTCCAGGATTTGGCAGTGGTCCAGTTTGCTGGCCCAGGTCCTGAACAGGCCATGTCTGAATGTTCAAATAGTCAAGCTCATATGTGATTTTATTTCTTTATTAATATTTTTAAGTAAATTGACAAATAATTGTATCACACCTATCAACGCTTTATACAATTTGATGTTTTGACACACGTACACAATGTGGAATGATTAAATCAAACTAATTAACATAACCATCACCTCACTTTTTGCGGTGAGACACCTGAAATTTACTCTGTGATTTTCATTTTAGCCATTCTGGTGACTGTCTAGTGACAACGGCACATTGTGGTTTTACTCTGCATTTCCTTGATGAGTAATGGCGTTCAACACATTTTCACTTCCTATTGGCCACTTGGTGATCTCCTCTTTTAATGTTCTTAAGTCTTTCCTCCTTTTAATTGATCTATTTTATTAACTTGTAGAATTCTTTGCATTTTCTATGTGAGTTCCTTTGTTAGATGTACGTGAAGTGAATATTTTCTTCCAGTCTGCTTTTTTTTTACCATATCTTTTTTTTTTTTTTTTTTGAGATAGGGTCTCGCTTTGTTGCCCAGACTAGAGTGAGTGCTGTGGTGTCAGCTTAGCTCACAGCAACCTCAAACTCCTGGGTTCAAGCGATCCTCCTGCCTCAGCCTCCCGAGTAGCTGGGACTACAGGCATGCGCCACCATGCCCGGCTAATTTTTTCTCTATATATTGGTTGGCCAATTAATTTCTTTCTATTTATAGTAGAGACGGGGTCTCGCTCTTGCTCAGGCTGGTTTTGAACTCCTGACCTCGAGCAATCCGCCCGCCTTGGCTTCCCAGAGTGCTAGGATTACAGGCGTGAACCACCACACCCAGCCTACCTTTTCCATATCTTAATGGTATCATTTGATGAGCAAAACTTTGAACTTTTGGATAAAATCTAACTTGACCTTTTCTTTTATGTACTAAGAAATCAGTGTCTATCCCAAGGTTGTGACAATAATCTCCTATGTTTTCTTCTAGAAATTCAATAATCTTTTCTAACTCATTGTATCCATAGCTGGTTTTCTTGTAATAGTTCACTAATAGTAACACTAATGGTAATGATCATAAGAACAATAGCTAATATTTATTTAGCTTACACAATATTCCAGTTACACTTTCAAACACATGTACCAAACATTTAATTTCCACAATAGCAATCTTAGGTAGATGTGATTATCCCTATGTACAAATAACACGCATAATGTACATTTGAGAACGCACAGAGGTAATAAGCAGTCTGCTCAGTGTCTCACAAGGAGTAAAGCAGTGGGACAGTGATGACAGTTGGTAGGGTATGTGCCAGGACTAAAGGCTTTCCCACACTTATATTAGCAGGGTTATTCCCTAGAAGGAATGTGTAATGTGATAAAGATGGAATGGTATTGGTAGGGTTCTATGCATCCGTTAAACTAACCTATGCAGTAAAACTTTTACACTGAGAATGTCATGACTGTTCAGAAAAAGTGATTTTTCTACTCTCCAAATTTGCCTCTAGTATGACTTTTGATATTTTTTAAGCAGAATACTATTAAAGGCTTTCTTGTGTTAAACTGTATCATGAATTCTCATGCTGAGGAAGGAATGAATGTAGTTTAGAGGCCTTCATACATTCTTTGTACAGCTGTCCCTTTATCTGAGGGGGATACGTTCCCAGACTCCTGGTGGATGCTTGAAACCCTGGATAGCAGTACTAAGTTTTTTCTTGCACATATATACTATATACTATGTTTTTTCCTGTACATACATATCTAAAGTTTAATTTATAAATTAGGCACAGTAAGAGATTACCAACAATAACTAATAAAATAGAACAATTATAACAATATACTGTAATAAAATTATGTGAACATAGTCTCTCTCTCAAAATATCTTATTGTAATGTAGACCTTAGTAACCTCAGCATATTTTTTTCCCTTTGTTAAGTTGAGAACTTTTACCTTTTCATTTAAAAGCACTGTACGGCTTCTCTTTGGCATATTTGATTTGCCAGCATTACTGCTCTTGCACTTTGGGACTATTAAGTAAAATAAGGGTTACTTGAACACAAGCACTGTGCTACCACAACAACGATAACCAAGACGGCTACTAAGTATTAATGGGGCAGGTAGTCTACAGGGCAGGTAGTGCACAGGATGGATGTGCCGGACCAAGGGATGATGCACGTCCCCAGCTGGTTGGAGCAGGACAGCATGAGATTCATGAGATTTCATCATGCTACTCAGAAGGGCGCGCAATTTAAAACTCACAAATTTTTTATTTCTGGAATTTTCCACTTAATATTTTCAAACTGCGGTTGACCGCAGGTAACTCAAACTGTGGAAAGCGAAACCCTCAGTAAGAGGGGACTATCGTATTCAAAAGATTTTTCAACTGTTTAAAATTTACAAATTGTTTATTTCTGGAATTTTCCACTTAATATTTTCAAACTGCGGTTGACCGCAGGTAACTCAAACTGTGGAAAGCGAAACCCTCAGTAAGAGGGGACTATCATATTCAAAAGTTTTTTCAACTGTTTAAAACTTACAAATTGTTTATTTCTGGAATTTTCCACTTAATATTTTCAAACTGCGGTTGACCACAGGTAACTCAAACTGTGGAATGCGAAACCCTCAGTAAGAGGGGACTACTGTATTCAAAAGGTTTTTCAACTGTTTAAAACTTACAAATTGTTTGTTTCTGTAATTTTCCATTTAATATTTTCAAACTGCAATTGACCGCAGGTAACTCAAACTGTGGAAAGTGAAAGCCCCAGTAAGAGGGGACTATCGTATTCAAAAGGTTTTTCAACTGTTTAAAACTTACAAATTGTTTATTTCTGTAATTTTCCATTTAATATTTTCAAACTGCGGTTGACTGCAAGTAACTCAAACTGTGGAAAGTGAAACCCCTGGTAAGAGGGGACTATCGTATTCAGAAGGTTTTTCAACTGTTATGAGTCTTCTGATGCTCTCTAAGAAGGTTCACATGATTAAATTTCTTTCCACATTCCTTACACTCATAGGATTTGGAATGAGTTTTCTGATGCTGTGTCAGCTGATGGCCATGGCTAAAGGACTTCCCACATTCTTTACATCTATGGGGTTTTTCCCCTGTATGAATTCTCTCATGTTTAACAAGGCTTGACCCATAAATAAAGGCCTTCCCACATTCCTTACATTTATAAGGGGTTTCACCAGTGTGAATTCTCTCATGTTGAGTAAGGTGATAGCCACAATTAAAGGCCTTCCCACATTCGTTACATTTATACGGCTTCTCACCCGTATGAATTCTCTCATGCTTAACTAGGCTTGAACCCCAACGAAAGGCCTTCCCACACTCCTTACATTCATGAGGTTTTTCACCAGTATGAATTTTCTGATGTTGAGTAAGATAATTGACTCGAGTAAAAGCCTTCCCACACTCTTGACATTCATAGGGTTTCTCACCTGTGTGAATTCGCTTATGTTGAATGAGGCTTGAACCACAAATAAAGGCCTTCCCACAGTCTTTACATTCATAAGGTTTCTCCCCACTATGAATTCTCTTATGTTGAATAAGTTTATACACACGACTAAAGGTTTTCCCACAGTCTTTACATTCATAGTCTTTCTCACCAGTATGAAATCTCTGATGCTGAGTGAGTTCATCACCACGTCTAAAGGCTTTTCCACAGTCTTTGCATTCATAGGGTTTTTCACCAGTATGAATTCTCTTATGAATAACAAGGCTTGAGCCCCATCGAAAGGCCTTCCCACAGTCTTTACATTCATAAGGCTTCTCACCAGTATGAATTTTCTGATGTTGAGTAAGCTGATTACCCCAGCGAAAGGCTTTCTTACATTCTTTACATTGATAAGGTTTCTCGCCAGTGTGAATTTTCTGATGTTGACTAAGTTGATAGCCTCGACTAAAGGCCTTCCCACATTCCTTACATTCAAAGGAACTCTCCTTAATTTGAATTCTGTGATGTGATCGAGTAAGTGTACCTTCTCTATTAGGCCTCTTTTCATAGGTGACTATCATTTGATTGATATATCTCACTCGAGGGCGTGGTGGTTCTTCACGTGTACCTTCACTTCTCCGGTTAAGGCTATGGGATTTACTTTTTCCATCACGGTTTTCTTTCCTTTTGGGAAAATTTCTTTCACGAATATTCCTTCCTGGCGCTAAAACCTTAGGGTCATATGATGATGACTCCAAATCTGGAAAAAAATAACATATTTTGTTTCCTTTAAGGGGAAACAAAAACAAACAAACCTAGCCACAAATCAAAAACTTGTCAAGTAGAAATAAAAAGTCTCCAGTAGAATAAATGTGAATCACCTAGGGTTCTTGTTAAAATGTAGATTTTAATTCTGGCATCACATACTTAATGAGGATACATTGGAGGCATTTGTTCTAAAGTCAAACATGAAAAAGGTCCCAACTATTAGTCTATTATTTCCTACCAGCTGACACAATAGCCAAAAGATATTAGGGTGATAAATCTCAAAAATGAAGATGAAAACAAATATAATCTGTAGGTGATATGATGACATTCCTGGAAAACTAAAGAAAATATATAACTACTGTAAGTAAGAATATTTTGTGACTGAAATGTATATGTTAATAATATAATTAAAAGTAATTCTGAGGCCGGGCGAGGTGGCTCACGCTTGTAATCCTAGCACTCTGGGAGGCCGAGGTGGGCGGATTGCTCAAGGTCAGGAGTTCAAAACCAGCCTGAGCGAGACCCCGTCTCTACTATAAAAAAAAATAGAAAGAAATTAATTGGCCAACTAATATATATATATGTAAAAATTAGCCGGGCATGGTGGCACGTGCCTGTAGTCCCAGCTACTCGGGAGGCTGAGGCAGTAGGATTGCTTAAGCCCAGGAGTTTGAGGTTGCTGTGAGCTAGGCTGACGCCACGGCACTCACTCTAGCCTGGGCAACAAAGTGAGACTCTGTCTCAAAAAAAAAAAAAAAAAGTAATTCTGAGCCTGAGCAAGACCCCATCTCTACAAAAAATAGAAAAAATTAGCTGGCCCTGGTGGTGCACACCTGTAAGTCCCAGTTCCTCAGGAGGCTGAGGCAGAAGGATCACTTGAGCTCAGGAGCACAAGGTTGTAGTGAGCTACGATACTATTACACTCTGTCCTGGACAACACAGCGAGACCGTCTCCTCCCCAACCGAAAAAAAAAAAAAAGTAATTCTGGATAAAAGCAACAAAATTTAGCAAGCAAATTAAGCAAGACTTAATTTAACAAAAAATGTGAAAAAGTTTAGAAGAGCTACGAGGAAAACTTTAGAAAAACTTGAGCATCAATCAATATAAAGATACTAATTGCAAAGGACTGAAGAACGATTAAATCTATGAGCTCATGATGCTAAAAAATTTTAAATGGCTAACTTTGGAGCATGCTAGGAAACCAGTCCTTTATTATAAAAACCATCATTAAAGAAAAACAACAAAGTTTTTATCCTTTATATCCAATTTGAATAGCCACTGCATAAGCAATTAGCAGAGAGAGCAAAGCTTCTCTTTAAATCATCATAGCTAATAAATGAAGCAATGACAGACTAGCACCATTTTGAACCCCCAATGAAATGATGAATGTAGGCACTGGGTGTCGATGACTGCTAATAGCATGAGAAAGCCATAACCAGATATTATGTACTTCATGATGGAAGAACATAACAGCACCCAACCTAAAAATCAAAATGATAGTGATAGAGACTTCATAAACAGAAAGGATGATTAAAGAACAAACAAGAAACCAGATAGGTAAAGAAAAGGTCTTATTTCAAATTTTTGTAGGCATTATCCCCAGAGGCAAGTATAAAATGGTAGTTTGCAGATGGATTCTGGGGGCCAGAATTTTTGGATTCAATTCTTGCTTCTGCCTCCTGTAACTAAATCACTTTGTGCCTCAGTATACCCATCTTCAAAATAGACAATGATTGTGCCTATCTCATCAACTTGTGAGAATTAAATATTTTTATACACACACACACACACACACACACACACAGTGCTTAGAACAGAGCATGGCACAGAGTAAGCATAATGTTAGCTACTAATATTACTGTTGTTTTGCTAGGAGAAAAATAAAAAATTTCCTGAGACATGAAATATTGTCATTTAATGTTATTTTAAAAATTTATTTTATTTTATTTTTTTAGAATCTTGTTCCTCAGATTGAACATTCAATGTTTAACTCAAAGTTCATAGATTGTACCTGTCAACTTCACTTCAGGTATGGTGTGTAAGAAATGAAATATGCTCACTTTGGTTTTTTACAAACTTCAAACACACAAACTGGTTTATTGGAACGAATCAGAGTGATGTGTCCAGATGTTTTCCCTAACAGTGGGTCTCCAAAATACCACAGATCATCAATAGCAATTTGGATATAAACATAGTATCATAGGATGAGGCTTGGTTTCTTTGAAGATGGTTGTGAAATAAATATCCCAGAATTCCAATTCATTCCTCAGTCACTAAGAAGAGAGATGATGACAGGGAGGGCCAGACAAAGGTGGGAAGACAACTAATGGATGGGAGATGAAGGTGTGTAATGCCCATTTCCATAGTGGGAACATGAAGAAGGAATTCAGTGAGTTTCTTGAAAGATGGGCCAGAATTCACAGTGGAGAGCTGATGTTCCAGGAAGCAGAGTCTAAGTTATTTGAGGCACACAACTTACCCAGTGAGACCAAGTTACTGTAGTTCTCCAACATCACATCCCAGTACAGATCCCGCTGAGCAGAGGTCAGACAGGCCCATTCCTCCTGAGAGAAGTCTATGGCTACATCAGAGAATGTCACCACACCCTGAAAACATAAAAATCCACATACTCCTGATGAAAGGAAACAGTTTCAAGATGAGGGAAAGAAGACAAAAGGCTACCATCTGGGTAGAGAAAAATACAGTGAGTAGACCGAATGCCTGTGATATGGGAAGAGGGTGGTAGGGGGGAACATCTTAACTGTGACTGACGCAGAATACCTACATGTTACTGAAGAGCCCTACTGCTGCACAGAAAATGACCTGCACTCTGTGGCATTCTTAATTATTCAGACTTGTCAGGAAGTGGGTAAAACAACCATTTCCTTTTGTTTATAAGCACAGAGTCTGCTACATGCCTGCCTTGCAAATTCTCAACAAGTATGGATTCCTATAGCATTCTTTTTTTTTTTTTTTTTTTTTGACACAGAGCCTCACTTTGTTCCCCGGGCTAGAGTGCCTTGGTGTCAGTCTAGCTCATTGCAACCTCAAACTCCTGGGCTCAAGCAATCCTTCTGCCTCTGCCTCCCAAGTAGCTGGGACTACAGGCATGCGCCACCATGCCTGGCTAATATTTTCTATATATTTCTTTTGACTATCCAAGTAATTTCTTTCTGTTTTTAGTAGAGATGGGGTCTCGCTCTTGCTCAGGCTGGTCTTGAACTCCTGAGCTCAAATGATCCACTAGCCTCGGCCTCCCAGAGTGGTAGGATTACAGGCGTGAGCCACTGCACCCGGGCCTCTTTTTTTTTTTTGAAGGGAAAAGAAAATCCTGAGATTTTTGTTTGTTTAATATATTTTATTTTAGAAAACATGTTTTGCATGTTTGACTATTTTCAAGCCTCAAGTTCATCAATGTGGCAAATTACACTTTAAGCTGTTTTCCTTTGTAATGACAAAAACACGTTCTAACTCTGGGAGGCCAAGGTGGGAGGATTGCTCAAGGTCAGGAGTTTGAAACCAGCTTGAGCAAGAGCAAGATCCTCTCTCTACTAAAAATAGAAAGAAATTAATTGGCCAACTAAAAATATATAGAAAAAATTAGCTGGTGGTGCATGCTTGTAGTCCCAGCTACTCAGGAGGCTAAGGCAAAAGGATTGCTTGAGCCCAGGAGTTTGAGGTTGCTGTAAGCTAGGCTGATGCCATGGCACTCTAGCCTGGGCAACAGAGTGTGTGTCTCAAAAAAAAAAAAAAAAAAAGAGAAAAAAAGCATGTTCTTAGTCTATTAAAAACTTAGGTTGATCAAAGCATCTAAGGTTAACCCCAATAGTGGAGGTATAAGATCACCTACTGCTTCCATACTAGAAGATCCTTGTGTTTGTTACTATTCATAACTCCTGCCTTTTCCCTGTTCATAACTGAGAAGATATTGGTTGTCAAATGATTCAGAATCACACAGAGGTCTGGCAGGAATTTTATTGTTCATTCAACAATAAAATTTATTCCCCAGTTTCCCTAGCAAGAACATGGTCTCTGTCCATAGGCCCTAATCACAACCTTATCCAATTCTAAAAGCCCATAATGCTTGAGGTCTCACCACACTGAGACCAATAAGTAGGAACATTTCCTTTTATCTAGCTAGAAAACACCATCAGTGGAAAATTTATTTTCTCATGTGGTCAAATAGAATCAACTTATCTAACTCATCAAACAACAAATTTAAATATTTCTCTCAAGGGTCTTTGTTCTTTCATTGCTCCAACATTACTCTTGACAAAAAAAAGTGAGCAAATAGGTAACACTGAATAATGTGCTCAATGATTAAGTAAACATTATCCAAAAAAATAGACATTGGTCTATAATGGCATTATCATTCACTGGAATAGAAAGAAAGGGGAAATGGTAATTAGATGGGGCTTGATTAGGTAGAAGGCTTTGTATAATTAACAAAAATATCCACAAAACCCAAAAATCACATTTCAAGAAAAAAAGAGAAATACACACTTACCTGGGCCATGGTTTTAGAATTCAAGAATTGATCAGTCTTCTTGGAGTCCCTACAGAAGACAAAAATTCCAAGAGGCCAGAGCTAGGGATGGAAAAACAGACATTAAAACCAGGTGCACCTTGGGTTCCCAAAATGACTTAATATGACTTTTTGCTCCTCCATCTTGGCTTCCCAACATAAACATGACAAATGTGGGGAAGATTAACAGGATTCTAGATAAAACCAAACACCTTCCTAAAACCCCAGGAAGCTCAGCTGCTTATAGCAGAGGGGCTTTTGTTTTTCCTTCCCTTTTTGGCTTGACGGCATACCCAGACACTTCAGCAGGATGATTTCTGGCTAGCTACCTACTGAGAGTTGGAGGATGGGATGTAGTAAAGAATTTGGACTTGTCCAAAAAGAGGTCTGGCCTTGCCCTCAGCTTCTGAGAGGTAATCCATATCATACCTGATAGGAATGTCTTCGTTTTTGGTGGGGGCTCAGCACACCAGAAAGACCAACCAGGTGATTCAGGCTGAGGGCTTTGGGTCACGCGGTTAGCAGCTGATGTGGAGTCTGAAATTCATCATGTAGACAATCAATCCATTAATCATGCTTGTGTGTTGATGCCCCAATAAAAAATTTAGACATCAGAACTTGGGTACGCTTCCCTGGTTGCCAACAGTTGGTGCTTATTGTCACACATCACACAGCAGAGTAACGAGTCCTGATTCCACAGGGGGAAGACACCAAAAACTACATGTCTGGAATACTGCTTGACTTTAACTGATGTGCTTCTTTCCTTGTCTGCTGTTAATCTGTACCCTTTCCCCGTAACAGACTATAACCATGAGTATACCATCTCTCAGTGAGGGTTCTGTGAGTCCTTCTAGTGAACTGTTGAACCTGAGGGTAGTTTGGGGAACCCTTCAAACAAGCAGCTGTTGTTGTGGTCTTGTGTAGAGATGGTACCCTAAAATCTTGCAGATTAGCTAACGGTATGCAGGGGGGATTGTGATCTAGATCTGAGAATGGGTGCTTAGGATGTTTAGTCTCATTCTGAGCATATCCTGGTCCCTCTAGATAACCCTTCAGGGTGAAGAGGGTCTGTATCATACAAACTTGGACCTCCTCTTGCCTCTAGAGCAGTGATGTTACTCAAAATACAGCAGGTGGATGGAGTGGAAAAGGAACTGCCCTGGCTGAGTTCAGTACCCTTGAGTCCAGAAAAGCTGACTACATAATTACATGTAGAATATCAAAGTAAAAAAGTAAATGGTAACCAAATTCTAAGTTGAAAGAAATACTTAAAGACATGAGACATATTTCAGATACACTGTAAGTAGAAAAGTTAGCTTACCCAAACAGGATACATTTGTAAAATTCTATATATGACTATAAATGTTTATATGTATATACACACATATACATGTATGTATATGGAGAGAGAAAGAGATAGGGAGGGAGGGAAGGAAGGAGTAAGAGAGGGAGGAGGACACAGACAGACATACACATGCTGACAAACCAACCATATGATAACAGCAGAAAGAAAACAGATATAAAAACAGAAATAGTGAAACAGAAAGAAACAGTCTGGGAAGTTGTATTTCCCTTACATAGAAAACATACTAAGTATGTTTTCTGTAAGCCTATTCACAAACTGGTCCTTGGCATCTGGGAATCAGATTCCAGAGTGTTCTCACCATTCCTTAAAATTTAAGAGGGACTTGCAGTGCTTCAACTGCTTGTATAAATAATGTGGTTTATGCTGAATACTTGCTTTCCTCTGGGAGTCTAGAAGTTCAGATTGTGCTAAATAGAGTGTATGTATGTAACTGAATGAACCTTGATAAAAACCTTGGACCACCAGACATTGGTGAGCTTCCCTGGTAGGCAACATGCAACAGGTGTTGTCTTATTGCATTGCTGGATGAATGAAGAACATTCTGTGTGATTTCACTGAGAAATGACTGAGAAAGATTGAGCCTGGTTTCCTCCCAACTTGTCCCATGCATCGAAATCTGCTAATTTTGCTTTGTATCCTTACAGTGGAATAAATCAGTCATGAACAGGACTAAGTGTTGAGTCCTGGAAAAGAGTAGTTTTTTTTTTTGAGACACAGTCTCACTTTGTTGTCCAGGTTAGAGTGCCGTGGTATCAGCCTAGCTCACAGCAACCTCAAACTCCTGGGCTCAAGTGATCCTCCCGACTCAGCCTCCAGAGTAGTGGGGACTACAGGCATGCACCACCATGCCCAGCTAATTTTTTCTATATATTGAGTTGTTCCACTAATTTTTTTTTTTTTAAAATCAAACTGTTTATTGTTGCTTTTTGCCATTTGGTAGCATTTTACACATAGGCTTCAATCTTCAGAATACCCTGGATTCAGTAGAAAGCTCTTTAAATGAAGTTTTGTACAAAAGAAACTTCTTAGCAGTCAAAATTTAGACTGTAAAGAAATACATGCAAAACATATTTTCCTGAAAACACTTAACTTTGAACAAAGCACCGAACTACACAAATACAGAATGAAAACAGCATTTCAACTCCACCAAAAGTAGTTGTCATAAAAGGTATAAAAGTCACCTAATTACACTAGGCACTGTTCACTTTTTAAACGAGACAATAAAAAAATATTGTCCACAAACAATATCCCAGCTCTAGGGCAGGTTTCAGAAAGTCTTCAACTTCATGCTTTAATAGCAACGAGGTGAGTATGATCAAGATCTGGAACGTGATCTGTATCCTCCACGACTGTAGTAAGGGGAAGGTGACCGCCTTCTATAAATCTGATCCCTGTCTTGAGCAGCTCTCCATCCTCCTCCTCCATTTCCTCCTCCTCTATATGATCTGCTATAGTAGTCCCGATCATCGTGGCCTCGATCGTATGCTCTGTCATAATAATCCCGACGGCGTGAACTGCCATAGGTGGGCCTTCCCATGTAAATTCCTGGTGTTGGGGTATGTGGTCTTTTTGTTATAGAGAAATCAACTCTGATCCTCCGACCATCAAGCTCCATTCCATTGGCACGTTCTCTAGCTTCCCTGGCATCATCTACATTTTCAAAATATACAAAGGCAAATCCTCTTGAACGCCTAGACTGCTGGTGATATACAACAGAGACATCCGCAATGGTACCGTATTTAGAGAACACTTCTCTTAGATCTCTTTCTGTGGTGTACAAGCTCAACCCAAACACTCCAAGACAACAGTTGGGATCAGGATTCACCCGATTCCCAACATGACGCCTGCGAGTAGACATGGGAGAATGACTGTGGCTGTGCCGTCTGCGATAATCGTGACTGTAAGACCTGCTCCGGGATCGTCTATGGGAGCGGGAACGAGACCGTGACCTGGTATGCCTTCGAGAGCTTCTTCTGGACCTAGACCTAGATTCAGATCTGGACCTGGACTTTGATCTGGAACGCCTGGAATCTTCCTTGGAGCGAGACCTTGCAGGGGTATGCCTTGCAGATTTCCCCGATCCGTGAGCACTTCCACTTCTGGAAGCATAACAGGATTCCCGCTCGCCGCCGTAGTTCTGTTCGCCGCTGTTGCTCATGACTTCTGGCTGCTGTCGCCGCTCGATGTGCTTCAATTGAAGCTGCCAACCTGTTGTGCCTTCTTTAAAGAGGCTCCGCCACAGCCTCACACGATGCACAGGTTTCCCAGCCGCTCAGAACTGAAGCGCTCTGCGCCGCCTCCGCACGGGCTCTAACTCTCTAATTTCTTTCTGTTTTTAGTAGAGATGGAGTCTTGCTCTTGCTCAGGCTGGTCTTGAACTCCTGGCCTCAAGCTACTTCCTGCCTCGGCCTCCCAGAGTGCTAGGATTACAGGCGTGAACCTCCACACCTAGCCTCTAATTTTAAAAGGCTGTCTTTCTTGATAATTTGTTGGCATGGATTAGATTCTACTGTGTCATCTCTAATCCTATAAAGTAGAAATATTTGAGAGACATTTCAAAGCAAGACAAAGATCACTGGCATGCCCTTGCCCTCCCAAAATGCACACAGGTATAATGTGATCCATGGCTGGGTTCGATTCCTTTAATAAACTAAGATTTAGAGAGTCTTTGGCTCTTTTACATGATTAATTAGCAAGATCCAATGCTCCAGAAACAAAACACACGTGCTTGGAGGCAAAGAGCATGACTGGAAACATACACACCAAAATGTTAACAGTAATTATCCCTGGATGCTACAATTATGGGTAATTTAGAGATTTAGAGATTCTTCTATAATAGCTCTTTAGGGACTGACCTTGAGTGATACACCAAATATATTCTTAAATGAGGTTTCTAGGTAACTAAAACACTTTCCACAGATGCTACTGTTAACAACCATTAGTAGAGCTAAATATTATGTCACATGCACTTTTATTTCTTATGACTATCTCTAAACACACTTCTTTGTACCTGCATGTTCTCGTAAAATAAATGTGGTATGATTACTTAAACATTTCCATCATCCTGAACACTAACTGTGCTTAAGGTAACATAATCTTTGATTTTACACTAATGGGTCTAAATCTCATTATGGCATGTCACCCTTCTAATGTCTTGCGATTATGGAGCACCCCTTCACTAAAAATAAAAAAAAACAAACATAAAAAAACACACATGGCATATAAACTGTGTATACAATTTCTTTTGGAAAGTAATAAATGGAGTTAAAGAAAGGACCTCAGGTTAAATATTCCTGTTGTAGACCACTGAGACTCAGCTTCATTTTGTGAATTTGCAAATATCCATCACAACTACCTTCGTGTGTATGCTGTTCCTGTATACGCATCCAGATTTGCGACATTAACAACCACAGCTAACATTTACTGAGCACTTATGCTACAGGGCACTGTTCTATAAGAGTTTTACATTTAGTAATGCATTTCATTCACATCTGAATCCCTTCTTCAGAGAGTGCAATAAGCTAGCGAGAAGCAGAGATAGGAATGAAATCCTGGTAATTTACATCTTGAGTCTGGGTTGTCCTATAAACACAAATCACATAAAAAAAAAAAAAAAAGGAAACTCACCTGTATCTCTATTTTAAGATGTATAGCAATTCTTCCCCTGCAGAGGTGCCTATTCTGAAGAATGCAGACCTAAGGGAAAGAGGAAGATAAAAAATGATGCAATAGGGCCTTTCTGGAGTACAGGCAGTCTTAGAATATCTTCTAAGCCACACTGGCCCCCAGGCCATATCTAAACCAGATCAGAAGTCAGAGGGCCACAAGACCCGAATCTCTGAGAGATTCCTGAAGACTAAGCTCTGAAACTGAGGTTGCGACAGGCGTAGCTGCCCCTTCTTCCCACCTCCCCCATCGCAGGGGCCTCTCTCCCTACAAAAGGGATTCCACCCGAGGCCACTTCCTCCTGTCACGCAGGTGGCTCCATGGCTGTAACAGTGTCCCCTGGTGACTATGTCTGTATCTTTCTTGTTGACCGTTTTCACCACCGGATTCAGGCTCTCACGTCCCTTTGCAGCCACTCGTCTCAGGCAGGTACCGCGCGGTCGCGAGGCGAGGACAGAAACCGGCAGAGACTTTCGAGCCACAGGTTGTAGCTCCGCAGGCAGCCGAGCTCACACAAAAGCCCGTCCGCCTAGTCGCTCGGTCACCCAAGCACAAACCTGCGCCCCTCACGGCCTCGCGAAAACACACAATGCCACGAACACACGCCTGCCCTGCCAACCGCACGTATGTGAAAAGACATACGTGCGCCCGCGACGGAGACACATCCCGGCCGTGCCGCCCCAAGCCCGCGAAAACGTACCTCACGGCGCGGGGTCCGGAGGCGCCGCCGGCCGCTCCCCGCCCCACGGATGCTCACCGCCCGGGCTCCGCCGCCCGAGCTTCTAGAACACCCTGCGTCACAGATATGGAGAGAGGGCCGCGCCGCGTCCGCCCCCCACTCCCTCTGGCAAATGCGTCACTCAGCCACACGTCCTGTGCCCGTCACCCCCGCAGCGCATACGCACGTACATCGCTCTGCACGCACTGGCGCCAGACGGCAGCTGCGTCACCGATGCAGATGCTCCCGCGGCACGGTCCCCAAGGCCCCCAGTGACGCTCGCACGCACACCTGTGTCACAATTACGAGGACAGAGCCAGCCTCGTCAAGCCCGCACACGCCCACGCAAGTGCGTCACACGCGCTCTGTCCCTGTCTGCCGGCCGACACGAATGCGCATGCGCGCACATCCCAGTCGCAGGGTCTGGCCTCGGCCTCCCAAGCGGCCGGTGCGCGCTCACGTGAGCATCTCGGCACGGATGCGCGCTCACGCGGACATAGATACGGTGCGCCCTCACGCGGGCATCTCGGCATGGATGCGCGCTCGCGCACAGAACCGGCCATACGCACGCACGCACATACATGCACACTGACGTGCGGGCGCACACACTAGCGAGTGCATGTTCCTGCCCGCACATATACACACGTGTGCGCGAGCACACGCACATACGCTGGCACACGCACATCATATACGCGCGCACAAACACGCACGCATGCGCGCCCCACCTCCAGGCCACAGGTTGCGGCTGTTTCGCGCCCTCTCGGCAGGGCGGCTCCCTCACCGCGGTCCCCACCCAACCCTGGGTTCCGGCTTCTTCCAGGGAAGCGAACATTCCCCACCAGGGCCCAACCCCCGCGGGACCCAGGCAGGGGCGCAGGGGGCGGGGAGGGCCCCGGACGGTTTCCCGGGAAACCGGCGCCTACATGTCCCTACGTGTCCCAGCATGCAACTCAGCGCCCCCCACCCCGCCTGGCCACACAGACCTCTGGGAAATGGAGTCCAGAACATTCTCCGGCGCGGGTCTGACAGCGGACCCGACAGGGCTGTCAGGGCGGACGGTGTCACTCTGAGCACGTCCTGCCCCCTGGAGACAGCCCTTGCTCTGAGAAGAGGGGCCGAGTCGCCCAGCTCGGAACTCGTGTGGCCTCCGGACCGGGTGCTCCGGTCCAGACGTGGCGGCCCTCAGGATGCTGCCCCTTCCCAGCAGCTCTGGGCGCCGGCTCGGACTCCCTTCGGGCCTCGCTCACGGGCGCCCGGAGCTGCCTCCGTCCGGTGTCCCTCCTTGCTGCCCTACAGCGACCTACAGGGAGCGGCTACGGCCGGTGAGTCATTCATTCTAAGTGCTAATTTCACAGCGCTCGGCATAGGTCGGCACGTAATAAATGTCTGATTTTTGACTCAGAATTCCACTTTTTGGAACTTGTATGAAGGAGATTTCTATGGAGTACGTAAATGTATGCCCACGTATGTTCACAGAACATTTTTCTTTGAAAGTTTTTCGCTTTTAAATCAATAGAACTGTAGCCTCATATTTACTTGTAAGAAATAATACTGAGAGATCCTGTGTACCTTTCACCAGACCATCCCAACTGGGGATTAGTATAATATCACAAGCGGGACATTAACATTGATATGATCCATTGATGTTACCTAAATTTCTAGAGAATAGCTTTTCTCCTTTTTAAAATTTTTTTCCTTCCATTTAATTTTTTTTCTTCTACTTCTGAAGCACATGGAGAGAATAGTTTTTAAAAGTGAAAATTTCACAGTAGAGGACACATAAACAGTTTTGTTCCCACTGGGCCAGGTGGCTCACACCTTTAATCCTAGCACTCTGGGAGGCCAAAGCAGGCGGATTGCCCGAGGTCAGGAGTTTGAAACCAGCCTAAGCAAAAGTCAAACCCTGTCTCTACTATAAATAGAAAGAAATTAATTGGCCAACTAATATATATAGAAAAAATCAGTGAGGCATGGTGGTGCATGCCTGTAGTCCCAGCTACTCGGGAGGCTGAGGCAGTAGGATTGCTTGAGCCCAGGTGTTTGAGGTTGCTGTGAGCTAGGCTGACGCCATGAAACTTACTCTAGCCTGGGCAACAAAGTGAGCCTCTGTTTCAATAAAAAAAAGAAAGTTGAGTTTTTAAGACCTTAAATTATAATATAACTATAAGATGCTTTATGTAAGTCAGTATGGCAAACACAGAGAAAAAACATCTAGTAGATACACAAAAGATAAAGAGAAATTATCAAAGCATACCACCATAAAAGTCTGTTAACACATCACAGAGGATGGCAATAAGACTGGAAGAAAAGAATGATGGAAAGACAAAACAATCAGTAAACAATTAACACAATGACAACATTAAGTGCTTACCACTCAATAATTACATTAAATATAAATGGATTATAGTCTTTAATCAAAAGAAGGTGGATGAATGGATAACAAAACAAGACTGAAGAATAAGCTACTTATAAAACTCATTTTAGACCTTGGACACACATAACAGCAAAGTAAGAGACAGAAAGAGATATTCCATGTCACTGGAAACCAAAAGAGAGGAGTGTTTACACCTGTATCAGACACAATAGACTTTAACTCAAAAACTAAAAACAGAAAAAGATCATAATATAATGATAATATAATGAAAAAGGTCAATCAAGATAATATATCAATTATGGATATGTATGCACATAACACAGGAGCACCTAAATATATAAAGCAAATATGAAGACATTCTAAAGGAGAGACAGATTTCTACTTCAGACAGTAGAAAGAAACTTCACACCCTACCTTCTACAAAGAACAATCATTCAGACAAAATTAATAAGGAAACATTAGACTTGAATTACACTTTAGACGAAATGAATCTAACAGATATATTTCACACTTTTTAACAGTAGAAAATACACTCTCCTAAGGTGCACATGAAACATTTTCCAGGATAGATCATATATTATGTCATGTAACAAAATTTAAGGAATTTAAGAAGACAGAAAGTATATCAAGTATCTTTTCAAATCACAAAAGCATGAACCTGGAAATGAATAACAAGAATAATTTAGGTAAATTCACAAATACGTAGAAATTAAACAAGACACCAAACAACCAATGGACCAGAGAAGAAGTTAAAGGGGAAATTAAAAAATATTTTGAAAGGAAATACAATATCCCCAAATTTATGGGAGGTAGCACTTCTAAGAGAGATATTCACACCAATAAATGCCTGTATCGAGAAAAAAAAGAAATATCTCAAACAACTTTTCACCTCCAGTAACAAGAAAAAGAACAAACTAAACTCAAAGTTGGTAGAAGGGAGAATAAAGATCAGGGCAGTAACATATGAAATAGAGACTGGAAAAACAGTATAAAAATATCAACAAAACTCAGAGTTTTTTTTTTAAAGACAGTGTCTTGGAGGGGAGGCAAGATGGCAGACAAGAGACACCACCAGACAGAGCAGCTCTGCGAGAAGGAGAAATTTTAGATGAAAGAGGAAAAAAAAAAAAAAAACACACAGACAAACAAAGATAGAATGAGGGTTGGAAGGAGGGGTGTCTGAACCTATAGGAGAGTCCATGGGAAAAGGTTGTGGAGCAGAACTGGAAAGAGAAAGGCATTGGTGGCAGGGATTAAGCCCTAAGAGGATTAGAGACCAGTGAGAATGGGTAGGTAGAGCAGTTAAAATTCCTCTCCCTTGCATCTTAGACTGTCATCCAGCTTCAGCCACTCAACCTCCCTTCACTGAGTTGGACAATAAGGACACACCTAAAAGTCCCAGGGCCCCACCCACCCACTACGTGGAGCACTTGAGTGCTTTTCCTGAGGAACTAGAGCTGGTCGCAGGACCCCAAAAGGCACTGCAATCTGTTCCTTCTAGAAAGCACCACCTACTGACAGGCAGGTCAATTTGCATGCACTTTTACTGCATTTACTAACTCATCGTACAGGGTGTGGTTGATTCCCACCCATAAGCACCGCTTACTGGCTAAGAGACTAAACTGAGCATGTCATTATTTAAACAAAATAAAATCCAAAGGTTAAGAAACAACAGCTACTCCAGATGAGAAAGAATCAGTGAAAGAACTCTGGAAGTATGAAGCATCAAAGTGAAAGGATAACCCCCAAACAAACACCAGCTTTTTAGCAATGGATACCAAGCAAAATCAGAACACTGAAATGACAAAGATGAAGAATTTTCAACGTGAATTGTAAGGAAACTCAATGAAATGCAAAATAAAATGGAAACCCAATACAAATAAACCACAAAAAGGCAAGAAATGAATGAAAAATTCACTAAAAAATTGAAATATTCAAGAAAAACCAAACAGAACTTCTGGAAATAAAAAAATTATTCGAAGAATTACAAAACACAGTGGAAAGCCTTAAGGATAGGTTAGATCAAGCAGAAGAAATAATCTCAGAGATTGAAGACAACATCTTTCAATTAAACAAGTCAGTCACAGAGATAGAGCAGAGAAATAAGAGATTGGAGCAATGCCTACAAAAAATGTGGGATTATGTGAAGAAGCCTAATGTAAGAATGACAGGCATCCCTAAGGGTGAAAAAGAAAATAGACAAAGGTTGGATAATCTATTTGAGGGAATAATGTAGGAAAATTTCCCTGGCCTTGCTAGAATTCTAGATATCTAGGTGGAAGAAGCTCAAATGACTCCTGGGAGATCTACTACAAACAGGAAAACACCATGACACACATAGTCATCAGAATGTCCAAAATAAACACAAAAGAGGCCCTCCTACAAGGTGTAAGGTGAAAGCAGCAAGTAACCTACAAAGGAAAACCCATCAGATTAACTGCAGACTTCACAACTGAGACCTTACAAACCAGATGGGACTAGGGCCCCATTCTCAGTCTTCTCAAATACAATAATGCCCACCCTAGAATTTTGCATTCTGCAAAACTAAGTTTCCTATAGGAAACTTCATATTTGAAAGAGAAATAAAGATCTTCTCAGACAAGCAAACACTGAAGGTATTTGTCAAGACAAGATCTGCCCTCCAGGAAGTACTCAGAACAGTGTTACAAACGGATCAGCACAATAGACAAAATCATCCAAAAAGCTAAAGGTAAAGGCATCTACCACAATGGCTGAAGAGAGAAAACAAAGCAACAACATTCAACTCAACAGGATGAACAGAAATCTGCATCACTTATGAATTCTTTAAATAAATGTGAATGGCTTGAATTGCCCACTAAAGAGACATATGCTGGCTGAATGGATAAGTATACATAAGCCAAGTATCTGCTGTCTTCAGAAAACACATCTAACCATAAAGGACTCATTCAGACTCAAGGTGAAGGGATGGAAAACAATATTTCATGCAAATGGAAACAAAAAGAAAGCTAGTGTGGCAGTTCTCATTTCAGATAACTTAGTATTTAAACCAACAAAAGTAATGAAAGATAAATATGGTCATCATATAATGGTAAAGGGAACAATTCAATAAGATGACATAACAATTCTAAACAGCTATACACCTAACACAGGTACACCCAGATTCATAAAGCAAATCCTACTTGAGCAAAACAAAATGATAAAGAGCAGCACTGTAATAACAGGGGACTTCAACACCCCTCTGACAGAAAGGACAGATCCTCCAAACAGGAAATAAAGAAACAATGGACTTAAACAGGACTTTAGAACAAATGGGTCTGACAAACATTTACAGAACATTTTACCCAAAAACCACTGAATATATGTGTTCCTCATCAGCTCATGGGACACTCTCTAAGACCGACCATATCCATATCCAGAAAGCATGTCTTAACAAATTTAAAAAGTAGAAATTATACCATGCATCTTCTCAGACCACAGTGGAATAAAATTAGAAATCAACTTCAACAGAAAGACTCATCTCTACACAAAGTCATGGAAACTAAACAATGTACTGCTGAATGATAGTTGGGAAAAGGAAATTAAGATGGACATCAAAAGATTCTTTGAATTAAATGATAAAGGGGGCACAAATTATCAAAATCTGTGGGACACAGGTAAAGCAGTCCTGAGAGAAAATTTATAGCCTTAAATGCCTACATCTAAAAGACAGAAAGATCACAAATCAACAATCTAATGAATCATCTCAAGGAACTAGAAAAGGATGAGCAAACCAATCCCAAACCCAGAAGAAGAAAAGAAATAATCAAGATCACAGCAGAACTAAATGAAATAAAAAACAAAAAAACTATACAGAAGTTTAATAAAAGAAAAAGTTGGTTTTTTGAAAAGATAAACAAAATTGACATGCCTCTTGCTAGATTAACCAGAAGCAGAAAAGAAAGGACTCTAATAGCTCAATCGGGAATGAAAAAGGAGAAATTACAACTGATACCATGGAAATACAAAATATTATCTATGAATACTATAAAAATCTCTCTGCACATTAACTTGAAAATGTGAAGGAAATGGACAAATTCTTATAAACACACAGGCTCCTTAGGCTCAATCAGAAAGAAATAGAATTCCTGAAAAGACCAATATCAAATATAGAAATTGAAGCAGCAATAAAAACCCTTTCTTAAAAAAAAAGTCCTGTATCTGACAGTTTCACACCTGAATTCTAGCAGACCTACAGAGAAGAACTGGTGCCTATCCTGTAGAAATTATTCCACAACATTGACAAGGAAGGATTCCTCCCAAACACTTATTGCCAAGCCAATATCACCCTGATACTAAAGCCTAGAAAGGATTCAACAACAACAACAAAACTACAGACCAATATCCTCTATGAATATAGATGCAAATACTCTCAATAAAATCCTAGCAAACTGAATTCAGGTGCTTCTAAAAAAAAAAAAAAATCAATCATGACCACGTGGGCTTCATCCCAGAGATGCAGGGATGGTTCAACATACACAAAATATATGCAAATCTATAAATGTAATTCACCAGATAAACAGAAGTAAAAACAAAGAACATATGATCCTTTCAATAGATGCAAAAAAAGCATTCAAGAAAATCAGTACCCTTTTATGATAAAAAACGCTTAACAAAATAGGCATAGAAGGTACTTACCTCAAAATGATAAAAGCCATATGTGACAAACCCAGAGCCAACATCATACTGAATGGGGAAAAAAAATGAAAGCATTCCTGCTTAGAACTTGTACCAGACAAGGTTGCCCTCAATCATCACTTCTATTAAACATAGTGCTGGAAATCCTAGCCAGAGCAATCAGACAAGAAAAGGAAATGAAAGGCATCCAAATGGGGCAGAAGAGGTCAAACTGTTGCTCTTTGCTGATGATATGATCTTATATCTAGAAAACCCCAAAGATCCTGCCATGAGACTACTGGAATTGATAAATTCAGCAAAGTGTCAGGTTACAAAATCAATGTACACAAATCAGTAGCACTCATATACACCAACAGTCAAACTGAGAACCAAATCAAAGACTCAATGCCTTACACAATAGCAACAAAGAAAATAAAATACCTAGGAATATATTTCACAAAGGAGGTGAAAGACTTCTATAGGGAGAAGTATGAAATGCTGAGGAAAGAAATAGCAGGGAATGTAAACAGATAGTAAACCATACCATGCTCATGGATGGGCAGAATCAACATTGTTAAAATGTGTATACTATCCAAAGTGATCTACAGATTCAATGCAATCCCCCTTTCTTTTTGGCAGTGCGTGGTGGCAAGATGGTGGTACAGATCTCCAAAAAGAGGAAGTCTGTCGCTGATGGCATCTTCAAAGCTGGACTGAATGAGTTTCTTATCGGGAGCTGGCTGAAGATGGTGGCTACTCTGAAGTTGAGGTCCGAGTTACACCAACCAGGACAGAAATCATTATCTTCGTCACCAGAGCACAGAATGTTCTTGGTGAGAAGAGCCAGCACATTTGGGAATTGACCACAGTAGTTCAGAAGAGATTTGGCTTCCCAGAGGAAGAGCTTTATGCTGAAAGGGTAGCCACGAGAGGTCTGTGTGCCACTGCTCAGGCAGAATCTCTGTGTTACAAATTCCTTGGAGGGCTTGCTGTGCAGAGAGCTTGCTATGGTGTGCTGCGGTTCATCATGGAGAGTGCAGCCCAGGGCTGTGAGGTCGTGGTGTCTGGGAAACTCCGAGGACAGAGGGCTAAGTCCATGAAGTTTGTGGATGGCCTGATGATTCACAGTGGGGACCCTGTTAACTATTACATTGACACTGCCATGCGCCATGTGCTGCTCAGACAGGGTGTGCTGGGCATCAAGGTGAAGATCATGCTACCCTGGGACCCTACTGGTAAGACTGGCCCTGAGAAACCTTTGCCTGACCACGTGAGCATCGTGGAACCCAAAGACGAGATACTGCCTACCACTCCCATCTCAGAACAGAAGGGTAGGAAGCCAGAGCCGCCTGCCATGCCCCAGCCAGTCCCCATGGCATAACAGGGTCTCCTTGGCAGCTGTATCTGGAGTCTGGATGTTCCTCTGTAAAGACATTTAATAAAGTCTTGTACAAAGACACAAGGCGGGCTGACTATAGTGTATACCCAGGATTCAGACTGTGGATGTCAGCCAGATGCAGATGGCTGGAGATGGGTACAGATTCCAGGGATCTCGAAATTCTGAGAAAGCCTCTGCACCACTGCCTCAAAGTGGATTGGCTACTGCAAATGAGAAGCCAGAACCCCCTTCTATCAGTTGATAGTATGTTTGGGGATCCATTTGACTTTGGTGAATTTAAATTTCTCATTCTGCAAACAAGTATTTCTCTGATCATTTCTCACTAAATAGGGGCAACTCGGACTACCTTGTTTTTCTTCTGGATTGAATGCTATAGTTAAACATAAAACCAAATTTTGAGAGAATGGACCAATAATTTTCAAAAGTTGTGGGTTTTTTTCCCACTTTGAGCCACAAAGAAAGTGGTAATTCTTGTCAAAGCTTCTGGGACTGAGTATTTGGGACTATGCCTACGGAGAAAGAGACATCTTTGTAATGGGATTTCCTAAGTCATGGATAGGAATCCATACAGGTGGTGAGGTGGGAGCTGGCTCTAGTGGTGCCCTTGAGATATTGATGGCCCTAATGTCTGTTTATCCAACCCTTTCCCCAGTAAACTCTGACTTTTATCCTCTGAGAAAATAGCCCACAGGACTGGGCCCTTCTTAATTACCCATCTTGCTTCTAACCTGTGTAAATTTCTGTGGTGGCTGTCTTATGTAAGACACAGTAAAAATTTATTGTATTAGTTTCCATTAAATGTTAAAGGAAATGTTATGAAAATGTAAAACAGGCCGGGCGCAGTGGCTCACGCCTGTAATCCTAGCACTCTGGGAGGCCGAGGCGGGCGGATTGCTCATGGTCAGGAGTTCGAAACCAGCCTGAGCAAGAGTGAGACCCCGTCTCTACTATAAATATAAAGAAAATTAATTGGCCAACTAATATATATAGAAAAAAAAATTAGCCGGGCATAGTGGCGCATGCCTGTAGTCCCAGCTACTTGGGAGGCTGAGGCAGCAGGATCGCTTGAGCCCAGGAGTTTGAGGTTGCTGCGAGCCAGGCTGACGCCACGGCACTCACTCTAGCCTGGGCAACAAAGTGAGACTCTGTCTCAAAAAAAAAAAAAAGAAAATGTAAAACAAACATCTGGAAAAAAAATATTTTCTTGTTTTTTTTCCTTTTTTTTGTTTTAGAAATAGAGTTTTTGAGACAACATGGATGAACATGGAGGACACTATTAAGTGACATATGTCAGACACCTGCGTGAGCTAACTTATTTGTGGAGTATAAAAAAGTTGAATTCATAGACACAGAGAGGTGGTTACCAGGGACTGGAAGGCAGGATGGGGAATGAGGAGATAAAAAGGGACAAAGCTTCAGCTAGAGAAGAGAAAAAAGTTCTGGAGATCTGTTGTACAGTATAGCGACCAAACAGAATGAATAATATTGTATAGTAAACTTTAAAAATCCCAACTGAGTAGATTTAAATGTTCTCATTATATATATAATTATTAGTGAGGTGAGATTTATGTTAATCAGCTTGATTTAATCATTTCACCTCAGTTGTACACCATAAATATATACAGATTGTCACTATTAATTAAATAAAAATAAAAAATTAAGGTCAAAGGAAAAACCTTACAATAATCCAAAAAGACAAATAAAAAGGAGACGAAATTATATGCAACCATATGTGTGACCCACAAAACATAAAATATTTGCTACCTAAGTTTTTATAGAACACGTCTGCCAACCCCTGCCCTAGATCCAGAACTCATACTAAACATCAAACCATATGGTTTATCACAGTTGACGCAAAGCAGCAACTGAGAAAAAACAAGCTGTCAGTTCAAAGAAGTCCTGGATAATGGAACAAATTTTGATTTACTGATTAATTGAAAAACATTCTTGTCTTTGATGACACAGAAATTTGGTGAAACTCCACTTTTAAAAGCCTCACAGGCTGGGCTCAGTAGCTCATCCCTGTAATCCCAGTGTTTTGGGAGGCAGAGGTGGGAGGATCACTTGAGGCCAGGAGTTTGAGACCAGCCTGGGCAATATCCTAAGACCTGGTTTCTAGAAAAAATAAAATAATAATAAAAAAAGCCTCATAAGGGTGACATTTTTGTCATGTACTGACTAAACAATCAAACCTTCTCCCCTTTTGCTGTGTTTTGAAAACCTGTCCCAGGGAAAAGACCAAAGTTATCTGGTATTTGAGTCTACATGGAAACCAAACACCTCCTTATGAAGCCACACTGTAAAATAAAGTTCAAACCACTATAAGGTATTTTTCTATACCATCAGATTCTTAGAACACCACAGCAATTTGATAAGGGGGACTTGAACAATTTGACAAGGGGGTATGTGAATACTCAATAGAGAGGGTTGGTCAATAGGAGTACATACAAGATACACTTGTCACACCTCTCTGGTAGGAATTACTTGGATAAATTGCTAACAGGGAGGACATTTAGGGCCATGAAAAGCAATTAGTCCTAAACTATATAAACACAAATTTAATGAACATTTAATAAAGCTGATTTTAAGATATGTAACAATTCTTATTCCTCCTCAGGATGCTTTTTCTGAAGGACAGGTGGCCTAGAAGAAGAGGGTAAGAATGAGCACCAGAGTCTTCCTGGAGTACAGACCACATTAGAAAATACCTTCCAGGGCACACCTGCCCTCAGGCCACAGCTAAAACCAGTGAGAAGTAAGAGGGCACTGGCATTCAAGAATTTTAGAGATATTTGGGACTAAGCTGTATTTTACCTGGGGTTCTAAAACATGGAGATGCCCACTCCCCTCATGTACCTAGCTAGGTACTTCTCCCCTCCCAAATAGGAATCTCATTCATGACGCTTTCTGCTCCTGTCATACAGGAGTCTGCATGGAAGACGCTTCCCGCTCTAAAGTTATCTCATGGCTATGTCTGTGCCCTTTTTGTTGACGACATTCATGACAAGGTCCTGGCTCTCACATCCCACTGGGGCCACTGCTCCCATGCAGGTACCACATGGTTGGAAGATGAAAGCAGAGGAAGCAGAAGGGACACTGGAGATACAGATTACAGTGTCGTACATAGCCACGCCCACTCAGTAGCCATGCCCCCTAATCATCCAAACACCACCCTAAACCATTCACTGACTCCCAATCCCAGGCCTTGTCACACCTACTGACTGGCAGGCCAGAGAGTCCCTGCCCATCCCTGTCAATCTGACAGAAGTGCAAAGATACATCCTGGTTGTGCCACCTCCATCCATCCTGTAGGCATGCACCTCACAGAGCAACAGAGCAGTGTCACACCTAAAACGATCAGCCCCTTTGCCAGCAAAGACACTTGAAAACACTTGTGTTACAGCTCTAAAGACAAACACTGCCCCTCTCACTTGTTCCCCCCACATTCCTAAGCAAGTGCATTGCATAATTGAATGCCCTGTCTCTGTGTCACTCCACAGAGCCCACACATACCTATCTCACCCTGCAAAGAGTCAGAGAGATATACCCAGCTGTGTCATTGGTATAGACCCCTTCAGCCAGAACCACCCCCATCACCCCAAGGACATTCACACACAGGTGTCACAGTTAATGTGACAAAGCCTGGAAGCATCACCCCACACACATACTAACACACAAGTGTGTCACAGACCAGGGGATAGGGCTCATCCCTGTCATGCAGTCCCTCTTATGCACAGACTCACTGACACACAAACATACACAAATCCTCCCACGTCTGGAAGCCACAGGTCAAGGCTCTATTTCAAGGGGGTGGCTCCCTCATTGCCATCCCCACCACATTCCTGGATTCTGGGTTCGTTACTAGAAGCGAACAAACACCCCCCCCCCCTTCAGGCCCAGCCACCACTGGGATGTCCAGACAGGGTGCAAGGGTTGAGGAGGACCCCGGATGGTGTCCTAGGAAAGTAGAGCCTGAAAGTCCCCGCATGTCCCAGCATACAATTCAGCACCCCCTTGTGGGGCTAGGCCTTGGAGACCTCTGGGAAATGGAGTCCAGAACATTCTCCTGGTGGGGGCCTGAGAATGGACCTGAAAGGGCTGTCAGAGTGGACAGTGTCACGTTGAGCACATTCTGCTCCCTGGAGACAGCCCTTCCTGTGTGAGGAGAGGCTGCATCATCCCAACTCAGACCTCATGTGGCCTCTGGATCAGGGGTGATCTAGTCAAGACGTGGCTATCCCCAGGATGATGCCCCTTTCCTAGCACTTCTCGGGCAAGGCAGCTGGGATTCTCCATAGGCCTTGCTTACAGGCTGCATTGAGCTTCTTCGATTCAGTTTCGCTTCCTTGTTGGATTATAAACAATGTACAGGTGGCAGCTATATCCCTTAGTCATTCATTCTAAGTACTAATATCATAGGGTCTGGCACAGTGCAGATACTTAAAAATTATACAATATCACAACCAGGACATGGACATAGATTGCAATAACAGATCTTATCCACAATTTCCTGAGAATAATGTTTAAGAATGAAAAAATGGAACAAATATATCACACAGTTGAGGACAGTTAAATACATTATGGTCTGCTATATAATGGTATGGAATGCCAACAGTGATACTGATTCTTTTTTTTTTTTTTTTTGAGACAGGGTCTTTGCTCTGTCTCCAAGGCTAGAGTGCACTGGTGTCATCATAACTCACTGCAATTTCACACTCCTGGGCTCAAGTGCTTCTCCTGCTTCAGCCTCCTGAGTAGCTGGGACTACAGGCACGTGCCACCAAGCCTGGCTAATTTTTCTATTTTTTGTAGCAACAGGGTTTTGCTCTTGCTCAGGCTGGTCTCCAACTCCTGGCTTCAAGTGATCCTTCTGCCTTGGCCTTCCAGAATGCTAGCACTACAGGCATGAGCCACCACATTCAGCCATGACACTTATTTTATTTTTATTTTCTTTGAGACAGGGTCTCACTCTGTTGTCCAGGCAGGTGTGCAGTAGCATCATCATAGCTCACTGCAACCTCAGCCTCCTGGTCTCAAGTGATCCCCCCATCTCCTTCTCCCAAAGAACTCATATTATAGGCATGAGCTACCACACCTGATTTTTATTGAGAAAAAATTTATGCAGAATAACCAATGGAGAGGGTAGATTAAAAAGGTATATATAATCTGAGCAGAGACATTCTGGTAAAATTAAGAACACAGATTATTCTGTGGTCTGACTTTCAAGGTGTAACTCTGGACTCTCTCAGTTACTAACCTCACAGTATCTGTGTTCTCACTGGTAGAAACAGAATAAAAGTACTATAAAGTACAACTGTTTCAACTAGCAAGTAAGAGAATCTATGCAAAACATGAAATAATATGTAACAATTGTTTAATATAAGCTACTTATTATTATTGAAGATAAACTCAAGTCTGTCAATTGCTTTTTTTTTTCTTGTGGTAAAACATGTGCTTCTTTTTAAAACTATTATTATGCTTTTAGAGATAGGGTCTTGCAATGTTGCACAGGCTAATCTGGAACTCCAGGGCTCAAGTGATTCTCCTGATTCAGCTTTCCAAGTAGCTGGGATTACAGAAATGAGCCAATGTGGCCAGCTTCTAATTTTCTCTTTTTTCCTGACACAGGGTCTCACTCTGTCATCCAGGCTGGAGTGCAGTGGCATAATCAAGCTCACTGCAACCTTGATCTCCTGGGTCCAAGTGATTCTCCTACCTCAGCCTCCAGAGTAGCTATGACTACAGGAGCTAGCCACCACACTCGGCTAATTTTATTTTTATTTTTTATGGAGATGGGGATCTCACTAGGTTGCTCTGGCTGGTCTAGACCTCATGTGCTTAAACAATTCTCCCAAAGTGCTGGGATTTATAGGCATGAGCTACTGCACTCAGTCTAATTTTTTATTTTGTTATTTATCTATTCATTAACATATGTGCTTCTTGAACCTGTTGTCTGTATAATCAATATTAACCAAAAAAATTCTCAGACCCTGATATAAAGAATTAAATTTGTTTAACCACATTAGCAAAAAAGATGCTAAGACACATAAGGAGGAAATGTTCCCTCTCTACCAGCAACTAGGGAAAGAGAGACATGATTCTGCATAAGAAATCTAACTTAACGAATCTAACCGGAGAAAATGCCAATTTGAGAACATTAGCAAGAGGCTGAGTCATATGTTCTACGTGAAATGGGAGATATTTGTGAACATTTTAAACTACTGCCATCTTATTCTTTTTCTTATATCTTGGAAATGTTGTTTATATAGTCCATATGTTACTTTTTTTTTTTTTTTGAGACAGTCTCGCTTGTTGCCCAGGCTAGAGTGAGTGCCGTGGCGTCAGAGCTCACAGCAACCTCAAACTCCTGGGCTCAAGCAATCCTTATGCCTCAGCCTTCCGAGTAGCTGGGACTATAGGCATGTGCCACCATACCCGGCTAATTTATATATATATATATATATTAGTTGGCCAATTAATTTCTTTCTATTTATCGTAGAGATGGGGTCTCGCTCTTGCTCAGGCTGGTTTTGAACTCCTGACCTCGAGTAATCCGACCGCCTCGGCCTCCCAGAGTGCTAGGATTACAGGCGTGAGCCACCGCGCCCGGCCCATATGTTACTTTTATATATAACCTTGCTAATGTTATTTGGAAAGTCCATACTTGTAAGGCACCCAGTGATTACTGTAGTGTTCATCAGTGATTACTGCCATGTCCTGTGAAACAAACGTTAAAATCCTAGTATCTCTAATTCTAAAATGCTGTCTTGTTTTTTTTCTGAGACAGAGTCTCACTCTGTTGCCCGGGCTGGAGTGCCGTGGCATCAGCCTAGCTCACAGCAACCTCAGATTCCTGGGCTAAAGCAATCCTACTGCCTCAGCCTCCTGGGTAGCTGGGACTACAGGCATGAGCCACCATGCCTGGCTAATTTTTTTCTATATATTTTTAGTTGTCCAGCTAATTTCTTTCTATTTTTTTAGTAGTGACAGGGTCTCGCTCTTGCTCAGGCTGGTCTTGAACTCCTGAGCTCAAAGGATCCTCCCGCCTTGGCCTCCCAGAGTGCTAGGATTACAGGCGTGAGCCACCATGCCCAGCCAAGGCTGTCTTTCTTGATAATTGGTTGCCATGGATTAGATTCAATCGTGGTACCTTTAATCCTGTAAGGTAGAAATATTTGAGAGATATTTCAAAGCAAGACAAAGATCACTGGCATGCCCTTCCCCTCCCAACATGCACACAGATACAATGTGACCCGTGGCTAGGTTGGATTCCTTGAATAAACTAAGATTTGGAGAATCTTTGGTTTTTTCACATGATAATTTGCAAGACTCAATGCTCCAGAAACAAAACATACACATGCTTAGAGGCAAAGAGGAAGACTGGAAACATACATACCAAATGTTAACAGTAATTATCTCTGGATGGTATAATTATGGGTAATTTAGAGATTCTTCTCTACGAGCTCTTTAGGGACTGATTCCCACCCTCACACAGGGCTAAATTAATTCTATTATAAGAACAAGAGAGTCCAAAATTAAATAATTAACAAACAAAAAGGACCATAGTTATGGGGGAGGAGGTATATGGTCGTCATTTAGGAAACTCTGAATGGCTAGGCCTGTGGTAGCCAAAATCATTGCCTCTCAAATATGGCCATATGGTAATTCTCGCACCCGTGAATATGGGACCTTATATGGCAAAGGGGAATTAAGGTTGCAGATGGACTCAAAATTGCTAATCAGCTAACTTTAAGATAGGGAAGATTATCCTGAATTATCCCATTGGGCCCAATGTAATCACCAGGGTCCTTAAAATTAGAAGAGGCTCAGGAGAAGAGAAAGATTTGAAGACAATGTGTTCTGTCTTCAGAATTAGAGGGATGTGATGTGAAAGAAAAAGGACTTGTCTTTGTTGGCTTGATGATGGAAGAAGGGGTTATGAGCCAAGGTGCCTATAAACTGGGAAAGGCAAGGAAATAGGATGTTTCTGAGAATCTCTAAGCAAGAACACCTTCTTCTTCTTTTTCTGAGACAGAGTCTCACTCTGTTGCCTGGGCTAGAGTGCTGTGGCGTCAGCCTAGCTCACAGCAACCTCAAACTCCTGGGCTCAAGCAATCCTTTTGCCTCAGCCTCCCAAGTAGCTGGGACTACAGGCATGTGCCACCATGCCCGGGCTAAGTTTTTCTATATATTTTTAGTTGGCCAATTAATTTCTTTCTATTTTTAGTAGAGACAGGGTCTCACTTTTGCTCAGGAGTTTGGTTTCAAACTCCTTACCTTGAGCGATCTGCCTGCCTTGGCCTCCCAGAGTGTTAGGATTACAGGCGTGAGCCATCACTCCCGGCCAGGAACACCTTCTAGAGCCCTACTAGCACCTTGGTTTTTAGCCCAGTGAAACCCACTTCAGGTTTATGACTTCTAGGACTATGCCAATAAATCTGTGGTGATTTATTACAGCATCAAAAGGAAACTGATACAAGGCCTAATAGTGAAAAAACAGTGTCTGAAATAGGTATAACCTTCCCCTGCTGAAACCTCCTTTCACCCTGTCTCAGTAACAAAATCCAACCCTAAACACAATAATGTAGCTAAAGTACCTCTGCAGATTCCCAGTGAAATGAATGTTTTGTTTCCCACCCAATTCCTATTTTGAAATGCTATCCCCCAATGTGATAGTATTAGGAACAGGGTTTTTGAAAAGTGATTAGATCAGAGGGCAGAGTCCTTGTGAATGGGATTAATGCTTTATAAAAAGGATCCCAGAGAACTCTGAGCTCCCTTTCCACCATGTGAAGACAGCCACGAATGTGGCTGTGTGTAACATGGAAGAGGGTCCTCACCATAACCTGACCATGCTAGCACCCTGATCTTGAACTATGAGAAATAAATGTTTGTTCTTTCAGCCACCCAGTTGATGGTATTTCGTTATAGCAGCACTAAGACTAGAATAAATTAATGAGTATGTGCCATATAGACAGAAGAGTCTCGTAAAGAGAATGTGCTCAATAAACATGGCCACACGCCTCCCTTCTTTCATTGAATAATCAATGAAATTGTCATGTTGGATACAATATTTACAAAGTGTCATCTTATATGAGATTTCTAGGTAATTAAAGGACTTTGTACACATGTTAATAACTATTAGTGCCTAATATTATATCACATGTGCTTTTATTTTGTATGACTATCTCTAAACACACTTCTTTGTACCTGCATGTTATTCCATAAAATGAATGTGGTATGATTACTTAAAGATTTCCCCAATCCTGAACATTAACTGTGATCAAGGTAACAGTCTTTGATTCTAGACTAGACCAATGGGTTTTAAAGTCTTTGGGGTATGTACACCATTCTTTTTTTTTTTAATACAATTTATTTATTTATTTTTTATTTCGGCATATTATGGGGGTACAGATTTTAAGGTTTCAATAAATGCCCTTCTCCCCCCCCCCAAGTCTGAGTTTCCAGCTTGACCATCCCCCAGATGGTGTACACCATTCTTAATGCCATGTAATTATAAAGTATCTCCTCAGGAAAAAAAGACATCTTGAGAAACATATACATTAAGTGCTGTACATTTTCCCCCTGGAAAATAACAATTGGAGTTAAAGAAAGGACCTCGGGTTAAATATTCCTGTTGTAGACCTATGAGGCTCGGCTTCATTTTGTGAATTTGCAAATATCCATCACAACTACCTTTATGTGTATGCTGTTCCTGTATACGCATCCAGATTTGCGACATTAACAACCACAGCTAACATTTACTGAGCACTTATGCTACAGGGCACTGTTCTATAAGAGTTTTACATTTAGTAATGCATTTCATTCACATCTGAATCCCTTCTTCAGGGAGTGCAATTAGCTAGCGAGAAGCAGAGATAGGAATGAAATCCTGGTAATTTACATCATGAGTCTGGGTTAAGTCCTATACACAAATCACACACACAAAAAAGGAACCTCACCTGTATCTCTATTTTAAGATGTATAGCAATTCTTCCCCTGCAGAGGTGCCTATTCTGAAGAATGCAGACCTAAGGGAAAGAGGAAGATAAAAAATGATGCAATAGGGCCTTTCTGGAGTACAGGCAGTCTTAGAATATCTTCTAAGCCACACTGGCCCCCAGGCCATATCTAAACCAGATCAGAAGTCAGAGGGCCACAAGACCCGAATCTCTGAGAGATTCCTGAAGACTAAGCTCTGAAACTGAGGTTGCGACAGGCGTAGCTGCCCCTTCTTCCCACCTCCCCCATCGCAGGGGCCTCTCTCCCTACAAAAGGGATTCCACCCGAGGCCACTTCCTCCTGTCACGCAGGTGGCTCCATGGCTGTAACAGTGTCCCCTGGTGACTATGTCTGTATCTTTCTTGTTGACCGTTTTCACCACCGGATTCAGGCTCTCACGTCCCTTTGCAGCCACTCGTCTCAGGCAGGTACCGCGCGGTCGCGAGGCGAGGACAGAAACCGGCAGAGACTTTCGAGCCACAGGTTGTAGCTCCGCAGACAGCCGAGCTCACACAAAAGCCCGTCCGCCTAGTCGCTCGGTCACCCAAGCACAAACCTGCGCCCCTCACGGCCTCGCGAAAACACACAATGCCACGAACACACGCCTGCCCTGCCAACCGCACGTATGTGAAAAGACATACGTGCGCCCGCGACGGAGACACATCCCGGCCGTGCCGCCCCAAGCCCGCGAAAACGTACCTCACGGCGCGGGGTCCGGAGGCGCCGCCGGCCGCTCCCCGCCCCACAGATGCTCACCGCCCGGGCTCCGCCGCCCGAGCTTCTAGAACACCCTGCGTCACAGATATGGAGAGAGGGCCGCGCCGCGTCCGCCCCCCACTCCCTCTGGCAAATGCGTCACTCAGCCACACGTCCTGTGCCCGTCACCCCCGCAGCGCATACGCACGTACATCTCTCTGCACGCACTGGCGCCAGACGGCAGCTGCGTCACCGATGCAGATGCTCCCGCGGCACGGTCCCCAAGGCCCCCAGTGACGCTCGCACGCACACCTGTGTCACAATTACGAGGACAGAGCCAGCCTCGTCAAGCCCGCACACGCCCACGCAAGTGCGTCACACGCGCTCTGTCCCTGTCTGCCGGCCGACACGAATGCGCATGCGCGCACATCCCAGTCGCAGGGTCTGGCCTCGGCCTCCCAAGCGGCCGGTGCGCGCTCACGTGAGCATCTCGGCACGGATGCGCGCTCACGCGGACATAGATACGGTGCGCCCTCACGCGGGCATCTCGGCATGGATGCGCGCTCGCGCACAGAACCGGCCATACGCACGCACGCACATACATGCACACTGACGTGCGGGCGCACACACTAGCGAGTGCATGTTCCTGCCCGCACATATACACACGTGTGCGCGAGCACATGCACATACGCTGTCACACGCACATCATATACGCGCGCACAAACACGCACGCATGCGCGCCCCACCTCCAGGCCACAGGTTGCGGCTGTTTCGCGCCCTCTCGGCAGGGCGGCTCCCTCACCGCGGTCCCCACCCAACCCTGGGTTCCGGCTTCTTCCAGGGAAGCGAACATTCCCCACCAGGGCCCAACCCCCGCGGGACCCAGGCAGGGGCGCAGGGGGCGGGGAGGGCCCCCGGACGGTTTCCCGGGAAACCGGCGCCTACATGTCCCTACGTGTCCCAGCATGCAACTCAGCGCCCCCCACCCCGCCTGGCCACACAGACCTCTGGGAAATGGAGTCCAGAACATTCTCCGGCGCGGGTCTGACAGCGGACCCGACAGGGCTGTCAGGGCGGACGGTGTCACTCTGAGCACGTCCTGCCCCCTGGAGACAGCCCTTGCTCTGAGAAGAGGGGCCGAGTCGCCCAGCTCGGAACTCGTGTGGCCTCCGGACCGGGTGCTCCGGTCCAGACGTGGCGGCCCTCAGGATGCTGCCCCTTCCCAGCAGCTCTGGGCGCCGGCTCGGACTCCCTTCGGGCCTCGCTCACGGGCGCCCGGAGCTGCCTCCGTCCGGTGTCCCTCCTTGCTGCCCTACAGCGACCTACAGGGAGCGGCTACGGCCGGTGAGTCATTCATTCTAAGTGCTAATTTCACAGCGCTCGGCATAGGTCGGCACGTAATAAATGTCTGATTTTTGACTCAGAATTCCACTTTTTGGAACTTGTATGAAGGAGATTTCCATGGAGTACGTAAATGTATGCCCAAGTATGTTCACAGAACATTTTTCTTTGAAAGTTTTTCGCTTTTAAATTGATAGAACCAAAGATTCATATTTACTTGTAAGAAGTAAAATTCATATTTACTGAGAGATCCTGTGTATTTTTCAGCTGGTTACTCTAATGGGTGATTATAGTATAATATCACAACTGTATATCCTTCACAATGATATAATCCATTGACATTATACAGAATTTCCAGGGAATAAATTTTAAAAATGAGTATCTTAGAGGACAGAGGAAAATTATACAATGCAGGACAAATTAAATAAATTGTGGTCTGATAATATTATGGCATAGAATACATTTACTCAGAATGATAAAGACTCATATTGAGAAAGAATTTAGGATGGGTTACCATCTAACGAAGGTATATTTAAAAGGTACATATATTAAGGACAGAGCTATTTGGTGAAGGCTCTGTGGTGGGCCTTTCAGGATGTGATTTTGAGCTCTGACAATTATTAACCTCACCATGTGTTTCTTCACTGGTAAAATAATGGAATATTTTGGAATAATGCTACAACTCTCTCAACAAGTATGATAATCTACATAAAAATAATCTACATAAAACATGCAGCAGTTAATTTAATATAAGCTAGCTGTTATTATTGAAAATCAGTAACATGACATATCCCTTAATCCAGTTTTATAAAAGTAATTAAAGTCTGGGATTTCCTTAATTTCCCATGAAATTCTTTTTGTTTAACTGCATTAGTAAAAGAGATTCTAAGACATATAAACGGGAAACCTTCCCTCTCTGTCAGCAACTATGGGGACAGAGACATGATTCTGCATAGAAAATCTGGCTTAAAGAATCTAGTCTGGACCCGGCATGATGGCTCACACCTGTAATCCTAGCACCCTGGGAGGCCAAGATGGGATGGTTACTTGAGGTCAGGAGTTCCAGACCAGCCTGAGCAAGAGTGAGACCCCATCTCTACCAAAAATAGAAAAATTAGCTGCATGTGATGGTGCATGCCTGTAGTTCCAGTTACTCAAGAGGCTGAGGCATGAGGCAGGAGGATCGCTTGAGCCCAGGAGTTTGAGATTGCAGTAAGGTATGATGATGCCACTGTATAGAGCCTAGGCAATACAGCAAGATTCTGTCTGAAACACACACACGCACGCACACACGCACACACAAAGGAAGAAAGAAAGAATCTAGTCTGAGAAGATGCCAATTGAGAACATTAGTGTGAGCCTAAAACTTGTCTTCTTTGCGATAATGGGAGATATAAGTTAATATTTTTAACTATGGCAATCTTAATCTATTTCATATATATTCTTTTTTTTTTGAAATAGAGTCTCACTCTGTTGCCCGGGCTAGAATGCCGTGGCATCAGCCTAGCTCACAGCAACCTCAGACTCCTGGGCTCAAGTGATCCTCCTGCCTCAGCCTCCCACGTAGCTGTGACTACAGGTATGAGACACCAGGCCCAGCTAATTTTTTCTATATATTTTGAGTTGTTCTGCTAATTTCTTTCTATTTTTAGAATAGAAAGGATCTCACTCTTGCTCAGGCTGATCTCAAACTCCTGACCTTGAGGCATCCTCCTGCCTCAGCCTCCCAGAGTGCTAGAATTACAGGCCTGCGCCACTGCGCCTGGCCTATTTCATATAACTTTGAAATGTTATTCATAAATGTTAAAGTCCGTATTTTTTTCTTGTATATTTAACCTTGGAAAAGTTATTTGTACAGTCTATATTTGTAAGGTACCCACTGATTTTTTAAATGTTCTTCGATGATTAATGTCATCATCTCTGAAAGAGACATTAAATTCCTAGAAAATCTAATTCTGACAGGATGCCTTTCCTGATAATTTGTTACCGTGGAATTAGTTTCAAATGTCTTATCTGTATTCCTTAAGGCATAAATATGTGAGAGATTTTTCAAAGCAAGGGAACCTGACTGGCATGCCCTCCTCTCCCCATATAGAGACAGGTATAACGTGATCCATGGTTGGGCTGGATTCCTTTTACAAACTATGATTTAAAAAGTCTTTGGCTCATTTACATTATTAATTAATAGGATTCAGTGCTCAAGAAAGAAAACATATACAAGCTTAAAGGCAGAGGGGAGGATGTAAACATACATGTGAAATGTTAATAGTAATATTTCTGGATGGTATAAATATGGATAATTTTGAATTTCTTCTTTATGTGATTCTTAGGGGAATAAAGTTTTTTTGACAGGCCTATATTAATCCCATTATATAATACATAACTTTAGGGAGCCGGAAAAAATAAAAAGACAAAGAAAGAAAAAGGACTTATAGCTTATCAAAGAGTGGGGTACATTTTAGTTTTTTTTTTTTTTTTTTTTTTTTTTTTTTTTTTTGAGACAGAGTCTCACTTTGTTGTCCAGGCTAGAGTGAGTGCCGTGGCGTCAGCCTAGCTCACAGCAACCTCAAACTCCTGGGCTCAAGCGATCCTCCTGCCTCAGCCTCCCGAGTAGCTGGGACTACAGGCATGCACCACCATGCCCGGCTAATTTTTTATATATATATCAGTTGGCCAATTAATTTCTTTCTATTTATAGTAGAGACGGGGTCTCGCTCTTGCTCAGGCTGGTTTTGAACTCCTGACCTTGAGCAATCCGCCCGCCTCGGCCTCCCAAGAGCTAGGATTACAGGCGTGAGCCACAGCGCCCGGCCTACATTTTAGTTATTTAGGAAAGTTTGATGGATAGGCCTGTGGCAGGCAGAATAACTGAGTCTCAAGGATGTCCATGTCCTAATTCTGGTACTTGGGAATAAGTTATGTTATAAGGCAAGAGAATTCTGGTACACAGAATTCCCTTGAGAAAAAAATAAAAGAGAGAAGGTTGGACTTAAGTTACTAATTAGCCGACCTTAAAATCGGGAAATTTTCCTGAATTATCCCTGTGGGCCCAGTATAATTACAAAGTTTCTTAAAAGTAGATAAGGGAGGTTGGAAGAACAGACAGAAGGATGTGATGACAGAAGCAACTATGGAATGAGGTGATGTGAGAAGAGATTTACTTGTTTTTGTATAGTTTAAAGATGGAGGAAGGAGTCAGGAGCATGGGCAGCCTTTAGAAAGACAAGTAAATAGAATGACTCCTAGAACCCCTAAAGGGAACACAGCCTTTAACACCTTAGTTTTAGCGCACTGAGAATCACGTTAGACTTCTGACTCCAGGACTTGAGATAATAAATTTGTGGTGTGTTAAGCTAGCATATCTATGATAGATTAATTTGTTACAGCAGCAAAAGGAAACTGACATGAGACATAATACCAAAAAAACAGTGTGACTGAACCAAACGTCACCTCCCTAATCTTGAATATCCTTTCATTGTGTCTCAGCAATACAATCAGATCCTGAGCACAATAATGCAGCTAAGTTGCCTGTGCAGAGTGAATCAGAGTATGTATGCAAAGCAGACAGAAAAGTATTTGATATAGAGACTATGTTTAATAAATGTGGTCATGCTCCTCTCTTCCTTCACTGAATAATCAATTAAATGTCATGCTTGGATATGTTACTTATAAAGTATCATATTAAATGGGGTTTGTGAGATAATTTAACATTTTCACACATATTATCACTTATAACTATGAGCATTGCTTAATATTATACCACATGCATTTTTCCTGATTTATGACTATCTCTATACATACCTCTTTGTAGCCACATAGTTGGGCTGCTATAACAAAATAACTTAGACTAGGTAATTTATATATAAATTTAGTTTACAATTCTAGAGGTTAGGAAGCCCAAGATCAAAGTGCCTACAGATTTGGTGTATGCTGAGGGCTTGTTCTTCATAATGGCACCTTCTTCCTACATCCTAACGTTGTAGAAGAGACAAAAATCAAATTGTGGAAGGGGCAAACATACTCCCTTCAAGCCTCTTTTATAATGGTACTAATCTCAGTCATGAGGCCATCACAGTCATAAACTATGAGTTTATGACTCCACATCCTAAAGACGCCATATCTTAATACCATTACTTTGGGGATTAAGCTTCAACATCTGAACTTAGGACATCAGCATTTAGACCATTGCAATAGTATTCCATAAGATGAATGTTATGTGATTTAACCATTTCCATCATCCAGAACACTAATTGTGGTCAAGGTAACATAATCTTTGATTTTAGACCAATAGGTCTAAATCTCTTTAGGGTATGAATATCCTTCTTAATGCCATGATCCCATATTAAATCCCATATTAATCCCATATTAAAAACACATACAATAGGTGTGTGTGTACAATTTCCCTTGGAAAGTTCTAAATGGAGTCAAAAGAAGAACCTTAGGTTAAGGATTTCTGTTCTAGACCATTGGAGGTGCCAGTTCATTTTGTGAACTTGCAAGTATCCATCATTAATTACCTTAGTATGTACGTTGCTCCTGATTTATAAACATCCAGAGTTATCACAAGATAACTATAGTTAGTATTTACTGAGCTTTTATGCTTAGAGGAACAGGGTGCTGTTCTATAGGCTTTATGTATATTAACAAGTTTCATGCTTATCACAACTCTAGGTTCATGAAGATCCAAAAGCCAAGAGGTAAAAACAGGATTGAGACCCTGATACTTTAGATTGGGCTCGGCAAACTCCTGCCTGTAGGTCAAATGTGGCCCACACCCTGTTCTGTATGGATAAAGAGCTAAGAATGATTTCTATATTCCAAAGGGCTATAAGGAGGGACCATACCTCCCCACTCCCTAAGTGTAAACTGTGCATACTGACTTCCTCCCAAAGAGTACAGTATGGAAAGGAAGAAAAAAGGAGTAATTTCATAGTGGAGAAAATTGACAAATACTACCTCAGCCAGGTGAAGATCAAGTCAGCCCTAAAAGTCATTAATCATGTTGACAGTATGTGCCCTTCCTACAGTAGGATGAAAGTGGTATTTATCTCTGTAATCATCCTCTTCCAATTCCATAACTCCAGTTTAATCATGAGAAAAATACCAAAATATTTTCAATAGAGGGGCAGCCTACAAAATACTTCACTACTCAAAACTGTCAATATCATCAAAAATAAGGGAAATCTAAGAAACTATCATAGCCAAGAGTCGTCTAATGATAAGAAATGTAATGTGGTGTCCTGGATGGACTCCTGGAACAGATGAAGAATATTATATAAAAAATGAGAAAACCTGAATAAAGCATCTAGTTTAGCTAATTAAATAATACATAAAAAGCGGTTCATTAATTGTACCAAATGTCCCACACTAATCTATTATGTTAATAGTGAAAACTGGGTACAGAGTACGTGGGAATTCTCTGTACTATCTTTGCAAATTTTCTGTAAATCTAAAACTTTTTTGAAAAAATTTTCATTTAAAAAGTATGAGAGGAGTGACATCAGCAGGATGGTGGCATCCAAGGACCTCTGCATGTATTTCCCTATAGTAATATTTATTTCACAGCCATCCATCCATAGACAAAAGTGCCCTGTGGGAACCTAGGGACTTAGGAGTTTGTGAAACCATGGTGGAACCCAAGACACAGGAAGGTTGTTTTAAGAGGGCTGATCTGCACCCAGATGGGAAACTCACTGATCATTGTCTTGACTCCAGACTCAGAAACACCCCTGTTGCCCCAGGGGCTTGCTACAGCACAGTTTGGCTTTGATTCTGCTGCCAAAACCATCTACCAAGAATCCCAGAAGAAATCACACGCTCTAGTGCCTCACAGTCTTAACTGTGGACCTTAAAATCGCCCAGTAATTCAGATCCACCCACCTCAACTGTAGTCCTAGACTAGTCCTGTGTGTACAAGTACCCAGAGGAAAACATGCCCAACTAAGTCTCAGGAGCAGGCTCCCTGGCCTCAATCCCACAGCAAAGCCGGAAGTAGTCCTGTATCTCAGACCAAGCCCTTCATGGCTGGTCTCCTGGAGCAACTCTGCCTGCTATGGGACCTTCTGGGCAGTGCCCATTTGGGCAACCATAATAGGCTTGCCAAACTTAACAGCACAGCAGATTCCGACATAGCCTTGAATCTCTGTCCTAATGCCACTCTGTTGTGTCAGGGAACAGTGCTGCCTGTCTGGGGAACTGGACAGAGGCACACCTGTCAGTGCCCCTGTAGGCTGACTTGCTGAATGCAGTCCCACTGTGGTACTTAAATTAGCAGTAGAAATCAGCTCCAGCCACTATCAACTGCAGTGTGAGTAGGGCTTCTAGCCCAGGAATCCATCAAGAGAAATGCCTGTTTGTTCCTCAGAGACAGTCTTGAATACTTTGGTCTCTGCTGTGGACAGTAAAGTAGCCCCGTGACTTGGTTCAAGCCTCTCTCAGCCATACACCCTGGCAGTATTTCTTGCCTAATGATCTAATGGGAGCCCACCTAGGGATCTGGAGGAGGCCATGCCAGTCTGCATACCTGGTAACAGACTTGCTGCTTACGGACCTTGAAGTGGACCCACATCCCAGCGCCAGCCCTATGGACCAAGTTTATGGACACAGTAGAGTCTGTTCAGGGACAAGAGAAGATTCACATCCTGTAGAGTCCCTGGTAACAAGGCCTGGCAACCGTGCTACACACTGTGGACCCAACAGCAGCCACCTGACCCACCTCCAACTCAACTCAACTGCAATCTTAGAGGCAATCCTATCAGCCTGGGGACCTAATGGGAACAAGCATCAATGTGCCAAATCAAGCAGTAAGGACTAGAAGAGGTATTTGCTCCCTCAAATGCACAGACACCAACACAAGGCTACATGTGTAACAAAGGATGAGGCAAACATGACATTATCAAAGTAAAGTATTAAAGCTCCAGGAACTGATCTCAAAGAAATGGACATCTAAGAAATAAAAACAGAAACTATAAAGAAGAAGCAAAAAGAAATCCCAGAGATGAAGAATGCAATGATGAACTCAAAAATCCAAGAGAGCATCAATGGCAGATTTGATCATGCAGAAGAAAGAATTAGTGAATTTGAAGGCAGGTCATTTGAAATTAGCCAATTCAAAGAACAAAAAGAAAAACAGATGGTAAAAGAGTGAAGAAAGCATAATGGACCTATAGTATACCATAGAAAGCATATGAATATATGCATTATGGGGGTTGAAGAGGAAGAAGAGAGGGAGAATGGGGGCAGAAAGCTATTCAAAGAAATACTGGGTAAAAAATTCTCAAATTTCGGCAGGGATTTGGATGTCCAGTCCATGAAGCTGAAAGGCCTCTAAGCAAGATCAATGCAAAGAAAGATATGAATCTGAGACTCATAATGAAATCATCAAAAGTCAAAGACAGCCGGGCGCGGTGGCTCACGCCTGTAATCCTAGCTCTCTGGGAGGCCGAGGCGGGCGGATTGCTCAAGGTCAGGAGTTCAAAACCAGCCTGAGCAAGAGCGAGACCCCGTCTCTACTATAAATAGAAAGAAACTAATTGGCCAACTGATATATATATATAAAATTAGCCAGGCATGGTGGCGCATGCCTGTAGTCCCAGCTACTCGGGAGGCTGAGACAGAAGGATCGCTCGAGCCTAGGAGTTTGAGGTTGCTGTGAGCTAGGCTGACGCCACGGCACTCACACTAGCCTGGGCAACAAAGCGAGACTCTGTCTCAAAAAAAAAAATAAATAAAAAAAAAATAAAAAAAAAATAAAAAAATAAAAAAGTCAAAGACAAAGAGAAAATCTTGAAATCAGCAATGGTAAGAGACTTGTCACATATAAGAAAATGTCCTTAAGGCTCTCAGCAGACTTCTCAACAGAAACCTTTTAAGCCAGAATGGAGTGAGATAATATATTCAAAATAGTGAAAGAAAAACTGTCAACCAAGATCAATACACTAGGCAAAGCTGTCCTTCACAAAGTAAGGAGAAAAATATATTCCAGGACAAAGTGAAGGAGTTTATTACCATGTAATCCTCATTACCAAAAATGCTAAAGCAAGTTCCTTGAGTGGAAATAAAGGCTCGTTAAGTAACATAAAATTATAGAAGGGCATAAAATTCACTAGTAATGGTAACTATAGTGTCAAATTTATAATACTGTAATGGTGGTGTGTTAATCACTGTAAACTCTTAGCAAGAAAGTTAAAAAAGACAAAGTATTCAAAGTTAAGTTTTTATTAGCTTAGAGTGTAACTGCAAGATGCTTTACATAAGTCCCATGGCAACCACAAAGAAAAAATCTAGTAGATAGACCAAGACAAATTATTTAATGAACAGAAAGGTAACTCACCCACACCTTGACTTTTAGACGTGAAATGGTTCTTCTATTTCAGGGATGCTTTTCTGAAGGACAACTGGCCTGGGGGAAAGAGGAAGATAATGAAATATTAAGGTCTTTCAGGAGTACAGGCCACATTAGAAAATACCTCCCAAGGCACACTTGCCCCCTGCCGCCATATCCATAATATTCAGAGATAAGAGGGTGCTGGGATCTGCATGTTTCAGAGGTTCCTGGGGTCTAGCCTTTGTTATCTGGGGTTCTAGAACATGTATGTCCTTCCTCTCTCATACTGATGTTCAACCCATATGGCCTCCATCGTCCCCCAAAACACTCAAACACTTGTGTCAGTTACAGGGACAGAGGCAGCTGTGTCAAGCCCACACACTCCCATGCAAGTGTGCCACATACATGCCCGGTCCCTGTTACCCCTGTGGACGCTAATGTGCCTGTGTACACATCTTGGTCCTGGGACAGCCCTGGACCCATGAAACAGATGGAGTGCGCCTTCACAGAGACACATAAGCCCACATATGTTGGAGCACTGACGGACAAAAATGGCTAAAATTCCAAGCGATGCCCTGTAGATACTGACAGCTGTCTTGGGGCTGCTTCCTTTTATTTTTTGATAAAAGTGTGAATTTTACTTGTGAACCTGTTCTTCAAGCCTTGATGGCCTGCAGACAAGTACTAGCTAATTCACCCTATCTACTAGTCTTCACTTTGCATCAAACATTATTAGAAAAATACAAGGTATGAAACTTAGAAAATAAATTCCATTTATCTCCACAAATAACTTGTAAATTTAGAATTATTTGGTTATGACCTGACATCAGTGGGTGTTATCAGAATGATGTCCCCTTCCTAGCATCACTTAGGGCACATCACTTGGAATTCTCCACAGGCCTTCATTGCAGGCTGCCTTGAGCTACTTCTTTTCATTTTCTCTTCCTTGCTGGATTATAAATAATGTACAGGCAGCAGCTATGTCTTTTTATTTAATTCTTTCATCCTAAGCACTAATATCATAGAGTTTCATATATTGCAGGCATTTAACACACAAGTCTGATTTTGACTCAAAATTTCACTTTTCAGAATTTATCTAAAGGACCTAGCTATAGCAATACATGAATATTTGTGCAAGAATATTCAGAGAATATATTTTTAGTGAATTTTTTTTAAAAAATTGAGTTATAGATTCACATGTGGTTGTAAGAAATAATATAGAGAGATGGTGTTTTACCCTTTACTTGATTTACTGCAACGATGATCACTGCAAAACTACGGTAGGACACTGACACAAATATAATCCACTGATATTATCCAAATTCTCTAGATAATAATTTTTAAAAAATAAAATAGAAATATCTCACAGTAAAGGACAGATTAAATAAATTATGTTCTGCTATGTAATGACATAGAAAACATTTACTAATAATGATCCTGATTCATATTAATTGAGAAAGAATTTATAATGAAATACCAAGTGAAGGCGGCAGGTTTAAGGTTTGTATAATTTAGGCAGAGATGTTTTGGTGAAATTAAGAACACAAGCTCTGTGGAGTTTCAGGATGTGTACCTGAGGTCTGACCTCACAGTGTCTGTCCTCACTGGTAAAATCGGAATAAAAATACCACAAGATATGACTGTCTCAGCTATTAAGAATCTAAATCTGATGGCCGGGCGCGGTGGCTCACGCCTGTAATCCTAGCTCTCTGGGAGGCCGAGGTGGGCGGATTGCTCAAGGTCAGGAGTTCAAAACCAGCCTGAGCAAGAGCGAGACCCCGTCTCTACTATAAATAGAAAGAAACTAATTGGCCAACTGATATATATATATAAAAATTAGCCGGGCGCTGGTGGCGCATGCCTGTAGTCCCAGCTACTCGGAAGGCTGAGGCAGAAGGATCGCTTGAGCCCAGGAGTTTGAGGTTGCTGTGAGCTAGGCTGACGCCACGGCACTCACTCTAGCCTGGGCAACAAAGCAAGACTCTGTCTCAAAAAAAAAAAAAAAAAAAAAAAGAATCTAAATCTGAGAAATTGAGACTATTAGCAAGAGGCTGAATTGTATGTTTTATGTGGTATGGGGAATTTATGTGAATATTTTAAATTATCGCTGAGTCACTTTTCATATATCTTGGATTTGTTAGTTACGCAGTGGGTATTTGTTACTTGTATATAATCATAGAAATGTCATTTGTATAGTAAATATTTGTAAGGCATCAAACATCAGTGATTATTATCCTTTTCTGTGAAAGAAACATTAAATTTATAGACAATCTAATTCTGAAATGCTGTCTTGATAATTTGCTGCCATCGGATTCATTTCAAACAGTGTATCTCTAATTCTACAAGGTGTAAACACGTGAGATTTTTCAAAGCATGAGAAAGATCATTGGCATGTCTCTTCCCTCCCCACACGTGCAAAAGTGTGATATGACTCATGGCTTGGTTGGATTCCTTTTACAACTAAGATTTGAAGAGTCTTTAACTCATTTACATGATCCATTAGCAGGATTTAATATTCCAGAAACAAAAACACACACACATTTAATGGGACAGTAGAGGACTAGTTGTCATAACTGTACCTCAAAAATGTCCATATCCTAATTCACGAACTTGCGAATACGTTATGTTACAAAGTAAAGAGTACTTAGGTTGCAGATAGACTTAAGTTGCTAATCAGCTAACCTTAAGATAAGGAGAGTATTCTGAATTATCCAGGTGGGCCCAATATAATTGCATGGGTCCGTAAGAGAAGGCTTGGGGAGATGTTGTACACATAAATATACTACTGTTTTGGCTAATTAAAAAAAAAAGTAGATGAGATGGCTCTTACGAGAAAGATGTGATGACAGAAACAGGGTCAAATGAGGTGATGTGAGTAGGATTTGACTCGATTTTCCTAATTTTTAAGGTGGAAGAAAGATTGATGAGTCAAGAAATATGGGCTATCTCTATAAGCTGGGAAAGACAGGGAATAGAATGCCTCCTACAGCCTCCAACAGCTTGGTTTTAGCCCAGTGAGCCCCACTTCAGACTGTTGACCTCTAGGACTGTAAGATACTAAACTTGTGTTGTTTTAATCCACCAAATCTCTGCTTATTTATTATAGGAGCATATGGTAACTAATACAAGGCCTAATATTGAAAAACAGTGTGACTGAAACAAATTATCTCCTTCCTGATCTTGAACATCCTTTCACTGTGTCTCAGCAATAAAATCAGACCCTGAGCACAATAATGCAGCTAAGTTGCCTGTGTAGAGTGAATCAGGGCGTGTGTGCAAAGCAGAGAGGAGGGAGTTTAATACACAGGTGTCTAATATATGTAGCTAGCCTCCTCTTCTATTTCACTGAATAATAAATTAAAATATCACATTGGACATCATATTTTCAAATATCGTATTACAATGAGATTTTAGGCAATTTAAATTTTTCATGCATGTTTTATAACTATTAGTATTACTTAATATCATGCTACATGCATGTTTCATTCTCAAGACCATGTCTAAACATACTTTTTTGTAGCTGCATAGTATTCCATAACACAAATGTGGTATGCATTTCCATCATCCTAAACACTAACTGCAGTCAAGGTTAACAGTCTTTGATTCTACACCAATGGGTCTAAATCTCTTAGGGACATGCACATTTTTACTAATGCCATGAAATTATAGACTTCGTCCCCTGCAAAAAACCCCACTGCTTTTACAAACATATACAATAAGTGTATAAAGTTTCCCTTGGAAAGTTATAAACGAACTTAAAAGAAAGGCCTGAGGTCAAGCATTCCTGTTGTAGACCAGCAGTCCCCAACCTTTTTGGCACTGGTGACCACTTTCATGGAAGATAATTTTTCCACTGATGGTGGGGCGGGAGGTAAGTGGGTGGAGCAGGGTGCAGCAGAGCTCAGGCAGTGATGTGGTCTGGTTCCTAACAAGCAGGTTGGAGACCACAGTTGTAGACCATTTGAGGCACTAGTTCATTTTGTAAACCTCTAAGTACTCATCATAAATACCTTTATAAACATCCAGACTTATCACATAACAATAACAGTTTGTATTTACTGAGCATGAATGCTCTGTGGACTGTTCTGTGGGGGTGTAGATATATTAACACATTTTATCTTCATTATACCCTATTTTCAGAAAGTAAAAAAAGCTAGGAAGAGGCAGAAACAGGATCGAAATCCTGATCCTGCAGATCAGGCTCAGCAAACCACTGCCCACAGGCCAAACCCAGCCTGAAGCCTGTTTTGTATGCCAAAGAGCTAAGAATATTTTTTACATTTTTAAAGAGTTTTATAAATGATTAAAAAAAATCCCAAGAAACAAAGGAGGAGGAGGGAGCATAACTCCCTACTCCTTAATTGTGAACTAGCATTGTCACTTTCTGCCAAAGAGTATAGTATGGAGAGGAGGAAAAAAGGAGCAATTTTACAGTGAAGAAAACTGACAAACACTACCTCAACTAGGTGACAGAGGTCATAAATCATGTTAACAATGTGTCTTTTTCATGATGTTGTGAAAGTGGTAATTTACCTCTGTGATCATCATCTCTCAACCTTATATAGACCTAGTGTAATCATGAGAAAATTATCAGACAAATTGCAATAGAGGGGCATCCTACAAAATAACCTCTCAAACTGTCAAGGTCATCAAAAGCAAGGAAAGTTTGAGAAACTGTCACAGCCAAAAGGAATTTAAGAAGACATTACAACAAAATGTAATATGGTATCCTTGATGGGATCCTGGAACAGATGAATAAAATTAAGTAAAAACTAATGGGAACAGCATAAAGCATAGATTTAAGTTAATACATTAAAAATGGTTCATTAATTGTAACAAATGTCCCATACTAAGAAGTTAATAGAGAAAACTGGGTACAAGGGTCTCTGTGTACCATCTTCACAATTTTTCTGTAAATCTAAAACTTTAAAAAAACTATTTAAAAAGAATAAGAATATGCAAGTATATGTGGTGTATGAAGTATAAAACATTTACTACCTACCTGACCCTTTACAGAAAAACTTGCCCTGTCCTAGATACAGACTTAATACCCAACATCAAACCATTTCTCAGAGTTCACACAAGGAAGCAACTGAAAAAATCTGAGGCTGTCTGCCTCAAGGAAGACTTGGTTATTAGAATAAATTTCTCTTTATTTATCACTGGGAAAAAAAAATACCTGCCTTATGCTCAGATCTCACTCTTAAAGGCCCCACAAAGCTGACAACTTTGTCATTTATTGACTAACACAACCAAATCATCTTTCTTGCTGTGTTCTGAAAATCAGGCCCATGAAAAAGACCAAAGATATCTGCTGTTTGATGTCAGCTAACGAATCCCCTACCCCTTCCTTATCAAACCACACTCTAAAATAAAGCACTAACATTAACCTTCAGGAGGTCCAGTGGTCCTCAAACTTTTTAAACAGGGGGCCAGTTCACTGTCCCTCAGACCGTTGGAGAGTGCACATTGTGGGCCCAGGACAAGTCAGCTGCTAAGCAGGACAGGCAGCAGCGGCAAAAACACCCGGCAGGCTGTAGTTTGAGGACCCCTAAGATTCTTAGAAAGCAGAGAACTGAGGAGGATTTGAACAATTTGCCAAATGGGTACATGAATACTCAAAGAAGAGGGCTAGTCAACAGGGAGTACACTGAGGGATACACTTGAATGGCCGTGTAACACCACTTGGGATGGAAATATTGGTATAGGTTGCTATCAGGGAGGACATTTAAGGCCAAGGAAAGCAAAGAGTCCTAAGTTGTATAAACACAAATCATTTAATGAACAAAACTGACCTGAACCTTGATTTTTTAATTTTTTTTTTTTTTGAGACAGAGTCTCACTCTGTTGCCCAGGCTAGAATGCGGTGGCATCAGCCTAGCTCACAGCCAACCTCAAACTCCTGAGCTCAAGCAATCCTCCTGCTTCAGCCTCCCAAGTAGCTGGGACTACAGGCATGCGCCACCATGCCCAGCTAATTTTTTCTATATATATTTTTTTAGTTGGCCAATTAATTTCTATTTTTAGTAGAGACAGGGTCTTGCTCTTGCTCAGCCTGGTCTTGAATTCCTGAGCTCAAACAATCCGCCCGCCTCTGCCTCACAGAGTGCTAGGATTACAGGCGTGAGACACCACGCCTGGCCCTGAAACTTGATTTTAAGAAGTGTAACAATTCTGCTTCCTCCTCAGATGTCTTTTCTGAAGGATGCTGGTCTGGGGGGAAGAGAAGGATAAGAATGAAGCACTAGGTCCTTTCTAGATCATGCCACATTAGAAAATACCTGCCCCCAGGCTATATATAAAACCAATTAGAAATAAGAGGGCCTTGGAATCTTACTGTTTCAGAGATTCCTGAGGACTAGGCTCTAGGAACTGGGATTCTGAAACATGTAGTTGCCCCTCTCACAGCCTCCCATGGCAAGTTCACACATTCATAGCTCAGGAACACAGGTCAATGACAAACTTCTTTGTAATTCAACCCAAAGAAATTCTTTATATTCCAAAATCACTTTGCACTCTAATAGATACCAGTCTTCCTCATCTCCTCAAAATCTTTCATGGAATCACAATTTCTGTAGAAATCTGCATATACTTTCTTTCTTGGTTCATCCACAGCAAATACAAACAATGCTCCAACCATATGAAACTGTAGACTCTTGGCCAGGAGGCCATGAATTTGAGGTTTCAACAAAGCACTGGAAGCCATGGGAGTTACTGTCCTTGATAGGTATGCCAACCTCAAAAAGTCCTTCCTAGCTGCTGAACTGTCACTTCCCCCCAGGAATTCTATTCTTGAGGCTGCCTCTGCTTGTTGTTCAGGTGGTCTGCATGGAAAGCACTTCTGGCTCTAAAATTGTCAACTCATGACTATTTCTGTGCTCTTCTTTTTGGTCTATTTCATGACAGCATCCAGGCTCTCATGTCACTTTGGGATCACAATTCCCAAGCAGGTACCACATGGTTGGAAGGTGAAGGCAGAGGAAGCAGCAGAGACTCTGGAAATACAGGTCACACTTTCATATACACCTGTGCTCACTCAATAAGCCACGTAGCCAAGCACAATCTCTCACCAGTCCCACCCTCACAATCGCCGCAGGCCCTTTCATACCCACTGACGGCCACACCAGAGAGACACTGCCCTTGGCTGCCAACTCGACATAAGTGCAAAGGGACATTTCACTGCCACGGACACACATCCTGGCCGTGCCACCCCGGCAGAGCCCACAAGCACTTACCTCACATAAAGCAGAGTTGTGGAGACACAGCCCAGCTGTATCATTCCTACAGATGCTCACACAGCCCAGCCCCATCGCCCTCATACACATTCACACACACCTGTGTCACAATTATAGGGACAGAACTGGCCGCGCCAACCCCGCACACAGAAGTACACCTAAGTGTATCTCAGCCAATAAGACCGGGAGCCTCGTTACCCCCACAGACGCTCACATGCCCATATCTCGGGCGCGGGGACACGGCGGAACCCCGTCAGGCAGATTCTAGCTCTCACGCAGGCACACACACGCAAGCACACACACACCACACACACCACACCACACACACCACACCACACCACACCACACCACACCACACCACACACACCACACCACACCACACCACACCACACCACACCACACCACACCACACCACACCACACCACACCAAACCACACCACACTCACTCGCACTACCCTCCTCGGCTTCTCCCAAAGCCTCAGGCGGAGGCTTCGTTTAGGGTCTTCTCATCCGGGTAGCTCCCTCACCGCCATTCCCCGAGACACCTCGCGCTGGCTTCCTCCTGGGAAGCGAACAACGCCCGTCCCAGGGCCGAACAACATACAGGACGTCGGGAGGAGAAGCATGGTTCGAGTGTACTTGGGGCGATATCCCCACGAAACCATTTTTAAAAATCCCGCGAGCAGGAAACACGCCCCTCAGCGGGAATCTCGTCACGTTCCTCGTTGGACTGTGCCCCAGAGGCCTCTGGGAAATGTAGTCCACCACACGGGAATCCGCGGAGCTGGAAGAGCGCCCGGCAGTGTTTCCCAGCATGCAACTCTACACTGCCCTAATGGAGCCGTGCCTCACAGACCTCTGGGAAATGTGGTCCACGTCGCGGGAATTCTTGGCGTCGGAGGTGCCCTCCATGTGCACCTCCTCCTGCTGCGGAAGCAGCTGGTCCCCACAGCCTTCTGTGGAAACGTATTTCAGGGTGGGAGAATGTTTAAATACTGGAAGCCCTGTTGGCCCTTCAGATTTCTCTCAGCTTGAAACTTGGCCTACTGCTTAGGACACGCCCACACATTCTTCTGGGAAATTTAGTTCAGGGTCAGGGAGCCAATAGCCCGATTGCTCCCAACTTGCACTTTGGACCCCACCATAAATTTGGGACAGTTCGAAATTTTCCCAGCGTGCCACACGGGCCTGCTTCTGAACGAGCTGTGCCTCCAGACGGTTCTTGGAAATACAGTCGGGGGCCGAAAAGGTCTTTAGGAAATGTAAGCTAGGGTGTTCAGAGAACGCAAAGTTTGCTCACGGTGCCTCGAGATTTTTAGGGAGTTTCTTCCCGCACAAGTAGATTCCAGAGCTCCAGGCTGGTGTGGGGTATCCTGTGTAGGTTCCACGGGGCAGAACCCGGGGGTCACCGGGTGTGTCACAAGCCTCTCTCTGGAAGGTCCGTACTTTGTTTTGTTCCATGACGCTGCCGGAATCCCTTAGAGCACTGTGTCTCGTTGAATGGCTCTGCCAGTGTTACCTTGAGACCGATTTTGTGCCCGAGACGTTGCCTAAGGTTGTTTCTATTTGTGGTGTGGTTTCTGTCTGTGAGATTCTGTTTCCTTGGGCATGAGATGCTTTGTCCACGAAAATATACACAGTTGTTGGAAGAGAACGATTGGTGACTGTGACTAGATTTTTGACTGTGCATGGAATTGTGAACTAAAATAAAATTTTGAGGCTCCCTTCCCACCCCCCACTGGCTGACTGAATAGACCCCCTGGTCACTGAAGGAATATCTTAAAACTAAATTGTCTGCCAGGAGGAGGGAGGTCAGACATGCCTCATCATGCACACCCCCCCTTTCATTTGTAACCCATTAACAGGCCTAAGGGTATGCAAGACAAACCTGCAGGCCCTCGATTTACACAACAAATCTATGTCTGGTGGCTTATCTCTGATATATAGCTCCTTATGTTGAAACATTCCAAGCCTTTAGACAAAGCTTCATGGATTTAATCAATTACAAACCAAAGAATCTTTAAACCCACCTATAACCTGTAAGCCCCCCCACCCTTGGAGATGGCCCACCTTTTCCAGCCAAACCAATGTATGCCTCCCACATATTGATTTATGACTTTACTTGTAACCCCCGTCTCCCTGAAATCTATAAAACCAAACTGTAACCCAGCCAGGGCCAGTCCACTTGCTCAAGGCTTCTTGAGTGTGGCTCCAGGTTATGGTCCTCAAATTTGGCTCAGAGTAAATCTCTTTAAAATTATTTTACAGTTGTGGCTCACGCCTGTCATCCTAGCACTCTGGGAGGCCGAGGTGGGCGGATCGTTTGCTCTCAGGAGTTTGAGGCCAGCCTGAGCAAGAGAGAGACCCCGTCTCTACTAAAAAAAAGAAGAAATTAGCTGGACAACTAAGAATATATAGAAAAAAAATTAGCTGGGCATGGTGGCTGATCTTAAACTCCTAGGCTCAAGTGATCCTTCTATTTTAGCCTCCTGAATAGCTAGGATTATAAGCATGTGACACCACACCCAGTTGAATGTGTTTCTTTTTTTTTTTTGAAACAAGAATCTCACTCTGTTGCCCCAGCTAGAGTGCCATGGTGTCAGCCTAGCTCACAGCAACTTCAAACTCCTGGGCTCAAGCGATCTTCCTGCCTCAGCCTCCCGAGTAGCTGGGACCACAGGCATGAGCCACCATGCCCAGATAATTTTTTTAATATATTTTTAGTTGACCAATTAATTTCTTTCTATATTTAGTAGAGATAGGGTCAGACTGGTTTCGAACTCCTGACCTTGAGCCATCCTCCCTCCTTGGCCTCCCAGATTATTAGGATTACAGGTGTGAGCCACCGTGCCTGGCCAAATGTGCTTCTTTTTTATACTGATAACATGCTGTTTTAGTTACCAAGCTTTGTAGTACAATTTGAAGTTAAGTAATGTGATGCCTCCAGCTTTGTTCTTTTTGCTCAGTACTGCTTTGGTTATTCAGGGTCTTTCATGGTTCCATATGAATTTTATTGTAGGATTGGTTTTTGTATTTCTGTGAAGAATGTGATTTATATTTTGATAGAGATTACGTAAAATTGACAGATTGATTTGGGTACTATGGTTCTTTTAACAATATTTACTCTTCTGATCTGTGGTCATGAGATGTTTTCCCATTTGGTTGTGTCCTCTATAATTTCTTTGATCAGTGTTTTGTAGTTTTTATTGCAGAGATATTTCACATCCTTGATTAAATTTATTCCTAGGTATTTTCTTTTTTATAGCTGTTATAAATGTAATTACTTCCTTGATTTCTTTTTCAGAAAGTTATTGGTGTATTAAAATGCTACCAATTTTTTGTTTTGTTTTGTTTTGTTTTCTTTTAACATTTTTTATTTCAGCATATTATGGGGCTACAAATGCTGAGATTATGTGTTTTGCCTTCCTCCCTTCCCCCCCCCCCAGTCAGAGCTTCAAGCCTACCCACCCCCCAGATGAAATGCTACCAATTTCTGTATATTAATTTTGTATTGTGCAACTTCTTGGAATTCATATGACTTCCTCTGTTTTGGACTTCTTTTCCAATTTGGGTACCCCTTTTATTTCTTTCTGTTGCCCAGTTGCTCTGGTTAAGACTTCCAGTACTATGTTAAATGAGTGGTGACGTGGGCATCCTTGTCTTGTTCCAGTTCTTAGAGGAAAGGCTTTCAGCTTTCAGTATGATGTTAGCTGTGGGTTTGTCATATATGGCCTTTATTATGTTGACGTATGTTCTTTCTATACCTAATTTGTTGATAGCTTTTATCATTAAGGGATGTTAAATTTTGTCAGATGCTTTTTAAGCATCTATGGAAATGATCATATGGCTTTTTGTCCTTCAGTCTGTTGATGTGATGCATCACATTTGTTGATTTACATATATTTGAGCCATCCTTGTTTCCTCAGCCTAAATTCCACTTGATCGTGGTGGCTTATCTTTTTGATGTATGTTGGATTTTGTTGGCTAGTATTTTGTTGAGAATTTTTACATCTATGTTCATCAGTGATATTGGCCAAAAGTTTTCTTCTCTGTCTCTCTCTCTCTGTCTCTCTGTCTCTCTCTCTCTCTCTCTCTCTTTTTGTTTGTGCTTGTCTGGTTTTGGTACCACAATAGTACTGGCCTCATACAATGAGTTTGGAAGAATTGCCTTCTCCTCAATTTTTGGGAATAGTTTGAGAATTGGTGTTAGGTTTTCTTTAAAAGTTTGGTAGAATTCAGCAGTAAAGTCATCTTGTCCTGTGCTTTTCTTTGTTGGGAGACTTTTTGTTACCGATTCAATCTCATTACTCATTGTTTTATTACTGACTCAATCTCATTACTCATTATTGGTCTGTCCAGGTTTCCTATTTCTTCCTGGTTCAATCTTTGTAGGTCGTGTGTGTTTAGGAATTAATAATTTCCTCTAGATTTTCCAATTTGTTAGCATATAGTTATTCATAATTGAAATGAGCTGAAGCAAGCCATCCCAGGGTCAGATTGGCTGAGATCCCAAGTCAGCAGAATGGGAGCCCATTGCTTGTTCCCACAATTAGCAGGACGTGGCTTGTTGACCAGCTGAAGAAACTGTTTCTCCAGGCAAACGGCCAAGAACCTGTGGCCTCGCGTGCGAGCCAAGGTTATCTGATAACCAGCATGCAGTGCTAGGCGCTGCAAGACAGTCAAGGATTCAAGGTCTTGCACTCGAGCCAAGATTGTTTGTTATCCGAAAGCGGTACAAAACATCAAAGAGATCTCTTGTAGAAGGCCATGCTTTTTGCTTTGACTGGAAAAGCAGGTATTGTTGACCATAGGAAGTCACGTACCAAAAAGTAGCTGGGAAAGTAGCTGGCATGAGAAAATAGCTGTGGGAGCTTGCCCAATTAAACTGTATATATGACGAGCACTTTTCCAGTGCTGCAGTCTGAAATCGTCTCTTGTCTCTGTGTCCTTTTTTCTTCCGGGACTGCAGCCAATTCTGTCTGTCTGCGTCTTATGTATATGTTCTGTGTATGTCATCCCCTGTTCTGTAATCGGGCCATGACACATAATAGTTAATCCCTTCCCTTCTCTCCCCTCCCCTCCACTTCCCCTCCCTTTTTCCCAGTGTTATTTCTACCAGAAAATCTGGAGCATATGAGAACAAGGAGTGATAGCAAATGGTTATACACAGTTATATAGTGGTGTAAAGGACATTGAAAACTAAGAAGAGGGGAGAGTGGGAGGGAGTGAGGGATACATACCCATTGGGTACATTGTACACTACTCTGGTGATGGTCACAATATAAGCCCTGACTTCAGCATCCATGTATGTACCAATAACACTTGTACTCCCCTTGTCGCAGCCGATTGCAGTACGGGGGATGAACACAGAAAGAGAGACAAAAAAACCACACAGACACAAAAGACGGTACAAGACTGCAGTGCTTAAAGCACCAGTTGTTTTATTTTTATACTGTTAAATTTGGCAAGCGTCCTGCAGCTACTTTCTAGTATGTGACTTCCTACGGATCAACAGCACCTGTTCTTCTAGACATAGCACAAGAGATGCCCTTCAACGTCTTATACCGTTTGCAGATAACAAGACGCCTGGCTTGGTTGCATAGCACAAGAGAGGAAGATGTTTGCATTCTATCCTTTACCGTCTGGTACCAAGTGCGGATAACAGACAACCTTGGCTTGCATGCAAAACCACAGATCCTTGGCCATTTGCCCGGAAGAACAGTTCTTTCTTCTGGTCAACAAGTCACGTCTTGCTAATTGTGGGAACAAGCAATGTGCTCTCGTTCTGCTGACTTTGGGTCTTGACCAATCTGACCCAGGGATGGCTCCTTTACCCCTTAATATTTTGAAATAAAAAATTTTTTTAAAGTATGATTTAGGTATCATAATAGTTTCTAATGATCTTTGTATTTCTATGGTATCGGTTGTAATGTCTTTGTCCATTTTGTTTCATCTTTTTTGTGTGTGTGGTTAGCCTAGGTTGCCCTGGCCCATTTGCAGGATGAGGGATGAACATAAAACATAAAAGAAAGACATAGACAGGCACACAAAGACAGTTACAAGACTCGAGTGCCCAATGCATTGGTCAGTTTATTTTTATAATCCAAAGAAATCAAAGTTAGTTCCTTATATGTGCCACTCAGACATTTCAGCAATGGCCATAAATTCTGGAACATGTAGCCTAAGGACACAGATGTCCCCTGACTCAAGGTTTCCAGGTGGTTGCTCTAGGCGCCAGGCATAGATTACAGACTGAGATTAGCAAGGTTAGGAAAGGCAGCCACGGGGGGCATTTTCCGTCCCCAGTTCCTCTAGGCTGGCCCCCAGTGGCTGTGCATGTCTTAGGTTGTTCCTCCCTGAGGAATCTTACCCGTCATTGACTAACCAGCCATCTTATGGGGCTAAGCAGCAATCCTAGGAATAATGTGTTTATCACGTGGCCTCCAGACCCCTACTGCCGCGGGGCTGGGCAGTCTTGCTTACTTGCAGAAACTCAGGCCCTTTGTTATGCCTCTAGGCAGCAACCTTGTTTGTCACAAGGACCTGTCCAGAACACATTACTCTCAAACGCTCTGGGCAGAGCACGTACATTACTCACTAAATTTAATTCTTAAACCAGGAAAGTATAATGTCAGTCCTCAACACTAGGTCATTGATCAATTTTGTTTATCTTTTTGAAAACTCAATTTTTTGCTTTGTTGACTCTTTGTAGAGTCTTTTAGTCTCTGTTTTGTTTATTAATTCTTCTCTGACCTTTATTAATTCTTTTTTTCTATTTATATTGGGTTTGTTTTTTTCTTGATTTTCTAGTTCCTTGAGGTGCATCATTAAGTTTTTCATTTGTAATCTTTCTAATTTTTTTGATTTAGGCATTTATTTTTATAAAATGTTCTCCTAGCACTGTTTTTATTGTATCCAATAGATTTTGGTATGTTGTGTTTCACTTTTCATTTATTTCAAGAAATAAATGATTTCCTTCTTACTTTTGATTTCCTTCTTACTTTTCTCATTGGCCCATAGTTGTTGAGGAACATGTTATGTAGTTTCCATGTATTTGTACAGTTTCCAAAGTTCCTCTTATTATTGTTTTATTCCGTCATGGTCTGAGTATATACTTCATATGATTTTGAGTTGTTTTGAATTTGTTGAGACTTGTTTTGTGACTCAACTGTGGTCTATCCTAGAGAATGTTCCATTTGCTGATGAGAAGAATGTGTATTCTACAGCTGTTGGATGAAATATTCTGTAAGTGTCTATTAGGTCCATTTGGTCTAAAGTGCACATTATATGATATTTCTTTGCTGATTTTCTGTTTAGATGATCTGTCCAGTGCAGAAAGTGATGTGTTAATGTCCCCAACTATTATTGTGTGTGATCTATCTCTCTGTTTTAGCTCTCATAATGTTTGCTTTATATATCTGGGTGCTCCAGTGTTGGATGCATATACTTACAATTGTGTGTTTTTTTGCTGAATTGGTGTCTTTATCATTATATAATAATCTTCTTTATCTCTTTTTGTGTTTTTTTTAAACTACTCTTACTATCATTCCCAATCTTTTTGTGTCTTTTGGCTTACAGTCTGTTTTATGTGATACAAGGATAACTACTCTTGTATGCTTTTGGTTTCCATTTATGTGGATTTTTTTTCCATCCCTTCACTTTCAGACTGTCTTTACGGGTGAAATGAATGTCTTCTAGGCAGAAAATAATTGGGTCATTTTTTTTTTTTTTTAGTGCATTCATCCAGTCTTTTAATTGGAGAATTTAATTCATTTACATACAAGGTTGTTATTGATAGGTGAGGACTTTTTCCTCATAGGTCTGTTAATTGTTTCTAATTGCTGTGTATATCCTATTTTCCTTTCTTTATCATTTGTTGCTTATCTTTTCAATTTCATGTTTTTTTCCTAGTAATAATGTTTGTCTCCTTTCTCTTTCTCATTTGTGTATCTGCTGTACCAATGAATTTTATACTTTTGTGTGTTTTCCTGATGGTAGTGAAATTTTGTCTGGTTTGCTTCAGTAAATTGTATGAAGCTGCTTATTTCTCCCAATCCTTTTATATTTTCTTTTAGATTTTTATATTTCAAAATATTAAGGGAGTATAAGTTTTTATTTTATGGGTAAACTGTATAAGGCTAAAGTCAGGGCTTTCAGTGTACCCATCACCAGAATAGTGTATATCATTCCTGATAGCTAGATTTTAGCTTCCAATGTCCTTTATACCACTTTATGACCATGTGTACCCATAATTTAGTGCCCACTTATTAGTGAAATCATATGGTGCTTGTTTTTCCATTCCTGAGATACTTCATTTAGGATAATGTTCTCCAGTTCCATCCAAGATGCTGCAAAAGACATTATTTCATTCCTTTATATGGCTGAGTAGTACTCCATGGTGTGTGTGTGTGTGTGTGTGTGTGTGTGTGTGTGTGTGTGTATGTGTGTGTGTATCTCACATTTTCTTTATTTGCTCATCAATGATGAGCATTTAGGTTAATTCCATATCTTTTCAATTGTGAATTGTGCTGCAATAAACATTTGGGTACAGGTATCTTTTTCATAAAATGGATTCTTTTCCTTTGGGTAGATATCCAGTAATGGGATTGCTGGATTGAATGGTAGGTCTACTTTTATTTCTTTGAGGAATCTTCATACTGTTTTCCATAGAAGTTGTGCTAATTTACAGTGCTGCCAGCAGTATATAAATGTTCCTTTTTTTTTTTTTTACGACATCCACATCAACATCTATTGTTTTTTGATTTTTTAATACTAGCCATTCTGATAGAGGTAAAGTGGTATCTCATTAGAGGTAAGGTGGTATCTCATTTTAGCTTTAACAAGCATTTCCCTGATAATTAGTGATGTTGAGCATCTTTCATATGTTTGTTGGCCATCTGTCTATCTTCTTTTGAAAGAACTCAGTTCATGTCTTTTGCACACTTTTTAATGGGGTTACTTATTTTTTTCTTGCCGATTTGTTTGAGTTCCTTGTAGATTCTGGATATTAGTTCTTTGTTGGTTGTATAGTTTGCTAATATTTTCTCTCATTCTGTAGGTTGTCTATTTACTCTGTTGTTTATTTTCCTTTTTAAAATTAAGTCTCTTTTATTTATTTTTGTTCTTGCTGTATTTGCCTTTGGGGTCTTAGTCATTAATTATTTGCCTAGCCTAATGTCTAGAAGAGTTTCTCCTACATTTTCTTCTAGAATTTTTATTTTATGGTTTCAGGTCTTACACTTAAGTCTTTAATCCATTTTGAGTTAATTATTATATATAATGAGAGATAGGGATCCTGCTTCATTCTTCTGAATGTGGCTATCCAAGCACCATTTATTGAATAAGCTTTCCAAAGTGTATGTTTTTGTCTGCTCTGTCAAAAACCAGTTGATCATGGCTACATGGTCTTATTTATGCATCCTCTATTTTGTTCCACTAGTCTCTGTGACTATTTTTATACCAATATTATGCTGTTTTGGTTACTATAGCCTTGTAGTATAATTTGAAGTCAAATAATGTGATGCCTCCAGATTTGTTCTATTTGCATAAGATTGCTTTGTCTATTTGGGCTCTTTTTTGGTTTCATATGAAATCTAGGATTATTTTTTCTACATCTGTGAAAAACAACATTCGTATTTTGATGGAAATTATATTGAATCTGTAGATCACTTTGGGTAACAAGGACATTTTAATAATGTTTGATTATTCCAATCCTTAAGCATGAGATGTTTTCCCATTTGTTTGTATTATCTATGATTTCTTTCATCAGTGTTTTGTAGTTCTCCTCGTAGAGATCTTTCACCTCCTTGGTTAAGTATATTCCTAGGTATTTTCTTTTCTTTTCAGCTGTTGTAAATGGTACTGAGTTTTTGATTTGACTCTCAGCTTGATTGTTATTAGGTATTGAAGAATAATGCTTTCAATTGTTTTACCAAAATTTTATTTTATTTATTTTCACTGAAAAATCATATTTTATTTTTTTATTATTGTTTTTTATTTCAGCATATTATGGGGATACAAATTTTAAGGTTTCAAATAATGCCCTTGCTTCCTCCCACCCCCCACAAGTCTGAGCTTCAAGTGTGACCATCCCACAGACGGTGCACATCTCACTCATTATGTATGTATATACCCACCCCCTTCTCCCTCCCCCCTGCCCAATTAATGTAGTTCCTATGTGTCCACTTAGGTGCTGTTTAGTTAATACCAGTTTGCTAATGAGTATATGTGGTGCTTGTTTTTCCATTCTTGGAATACTTCACTTAGTAGTATGGGTTCCAGCTGTATCCAGGAAAATACAAGATGTGCTATATCACCGTTGTTTCTTAGAGCTGAATAGTACTCCATGGTATACATATACTAAATTTTATTAATCCACTCATGAATTGATGGGCACTCGGGTTGTTTCCACAGCTTTGCAATTATGAACTGTGCTGCTATAAACATTTGAGTGCAGGTGTCTTTTTTTGTAGAGTGTCATTGGATCTTTTGGGTAGATCCCCAGTAATGGAATTGCTGTATCAAATGGTAGATCCACTTGTATCGCTTTAAGGTATCTCCATATTGCTTTCCACAGAGGTTGAACTAGTTTGCAGTCCCACTAGCAGTGTAAGAGTGTTCCTATCTCTCTGCATCCACGCCAACATCTATTGTTTTGGGACGTCTTGATAAAGGCCATTCTTACTGGAAATAAATGATATCTCATTGTAGTTTTGATTTGCATTCCCCTGATGATTAGAGATGTTGAGCATTTTTTCATGTTTGTTAGCCATTATTCTGTCTTCTTTGGAAAAGTTTCTGTTCATGTCCTTTGCACACTTTTTGATAGGGTTGTTTGATTTTTTTCTTGTTGATTTTTATGAGTTCTAAATAGATTCTAGTTATCAGCCCCTTATCAGATGTGTAGGATGTGAAAATTTTCTCCCATTCTGTAGGTTGTCTGTTTACTTTCACGACTATTTCTTTGGCTGTGCAGAAGCTTTTATAAATATAATCACCAATATATTTAATAAATCTCTAGTATGCTTTGGAATTCTAAATTATTGAAAACAGTATTAGCAAGTATTGGCAATATTAAAAGATTATAGCAAAATCAAGTAAATATTTTTTTTTTTTGAGACAGAGTCTCATTCTGTTGTCTGGGTTAGAGTGCTGTGCTGTCAGCCTAGCTCACAGCAACCTCAAACTCCTGGGTTCAAGTGTTACTCCTGCCTCAGCCTCCCAAGTAGCTGGGACTACAGGTATGTGCCACCATGCCTGGCTAATTTTTTCTATTTTTTAGTAGAGATGGAGTCTCACCCTTGCTCAGGCTGGTCTCGGACTCCTGAGCTCAAATGATCCACCCGCTTTGGCCTCCAAGAGTGCTAGGATTACAAGTGTGAGCCACCATGCCCGGCCTCAAGTAAATCTTATACCAAGACTACAATAGTTATCACTGTTAGGAAATAATAATATATTAGTGTAATTTATCACTTTACAAAGATAAGCAGAAAGATATACAGTCATCTTGACAGATGCAAACAAACTAATGTGGCCGAATTCTACAGGTAATAATGATAAAAAATAAGACAATAAGATATTAGTGCATGTTACTCAGCTTGAAAAAGAAATGTCACTGAGCATCAGTGCTATCTCACCTATAGAGAAATAGTAGATTAATTCCCCCTGAAGTCAGAAAGAACACTATGAGACCCATATCTTCTAAATTATTTGGCACTTTATTTGAAGTGTTAGTAAAGGCAATTAACCATGGGAAATAAATCAGCAAAATCATATCTATTTGCAGAGCATATGGATATATATCTGAAAGCCAAAAGAATCAATAAAAAATAATAAAATAATCTAATAGAATGTAACATGAGTATATAGTACTTAAGCCTTCATCTATATATATTTTAATCAGTTACAAGATACTATGGAAAGGAGGCTACAATTACAAAGTGTGTGTGTATACACACACACACACACACACATATATGTATATATATATGAATGAAAAGCTTAGATGAGGAAAATTATAAAGCATTCCTTATAGAGATAATGCAGATTTAAAAGAAAACAACAAACAGCAAAGCAAACATTTCCTTGGTTAGAGAATCTGCTCAGGTTGACATAACAGAATACCATAGACTAGGTGGCTTAAACAAAAGTTTGTTTCTCACAGTTCTGGCATCTGGGAAGACCAAGATCATTCTAGCTAATTTAGTTCCTTGTGAGGGCTCTCTTCCTGTCTTGCAGATGGCAACCTTCTTGCTGTGTTCTTGTTGTCATATGTCAGAGAGGGACAGCAAGTTCTCTGGTGTCTCTTCTTTTAAAGGAACTTATGTCATCATGAGGGGCCCAACTTTATGGTGGAATTGAACCCAAGTTACTTCCCATACAGTCCACCTCTAAGACCATCATACTGGGTGTTAGGACTTCAACATACAAATCCTTGCCAAGTCCAGTGTTGTGAAGCTTTTCTCCTATGTTTTATTCTCACTGTTTTAGAGCTTCTGGTCTTACACTTAAATCTTTAATCCATTTCAAATTGATTTTTGTATACAGTATAAGGGTCCAATATTATTCTATTTCATCAATGTTTTCCAACACTATTTGTTGAAGAGATGTTGACTATCCTTTCCCTGCTGTGTGGTCTTTGCTCCCTTGTCAAAGATACATTGACTGTATACATTTGTGTTTACTTCTGGGATCTCTATTTTCTTCCTTTGATCGATATGTCAGTTTTTATGCCAGTGCCATACTCTTTTGATTATTGTAGCTTTGTAATATGCTTTGAGATAAGAAAATGTGATGCCTCCAGCTTTGCTCTTCTCTCTCAAGATTGTTTTGGCTATTTGAGTTCCTTTGTGCTTCATATGAACTTTAGAATTTTTTTCTATTTCTGTAAAAAAAAAATGCCATTCAAATTTTGATAGGAATAATTTAAAATTTTAAAATGTAAGAAAAATGATACCTCCTCTGTCTACAGGTGCTTTCCCAGAGATGCTTTCAAATTTTTCTACAGCAGTGAGAATATAGTGTGCACTGACCCACCCTAAAAAGCCCATAGAGAGCAGGTCTCATTTTCCTCCACATATTGCTGGTTCCCAGTGAAAACTACCCAAGAATTCCCTGAAAATCATAATATTTTCTGGCCTTTTGCCAGATGAGAGGAGTCCAGAGAAAGCAGTACTGTTTGATCTAGGCTATGTTGGGGAAATAGAATGCATTCATTTGTTGAAGCTGTGCTTACTGAGCCTCTACTATGTGCTCACACATATGTTAGGGTGCACTATTTGCAGGGCACTGTGCTTGGATCTACACCCATTAAGTGAATCGATCCTCCTAATTCCCTGCTACTTGGGTATTATTTGGCCTATCTGACCCAGGAGAATTTAGAATGTCTTCTGTTTCCTTATTATTGATCATAAAAAAAGTCTTGTATGTTATGTTTTCTAAATAGAGATGGAAGAGAGGGAGGTGGAAAGGGGGACTGGAGGTATATGGGTACACAATTGTTGACATATGACATCTTACAAATATTTGCAAGATCTGTTAACTGGTTCATGCCTGCAGGGAAAATATACACTCACAATGGTACAATGATACTAAATATAAGGACCACTCAGATAACCCATATGTGCTTAATCAGTGTGATTCACATACCATGACATGTGTGATAGCAGGGGACAGATGGACACATTCAGCTCTGTTAGTGTGTAAACAGGGAGTGTTTCAGTGAAGATGGCTTATTCATAATCATGATGGAATATTATGTGGCATTTCGAGGAATGCATAGATCTGTTTAACTGGTATGAAAACATCACTAATTAAGGAAAGCTATTTAATTGCATAGTAATCTAACTCTGCAAATATGTATTTAAATACTGAAACAAGAGCAAAATTTCTTCATGGGGAGTGTATATACATATATTTTTATGCAATTTCAGATGTAATTTTAGATATATATGAAATTGTAAATGCAGAAGGATACACTTAAAACTGATAAAAGTTATGTCTGGATATCAATCTACTGTTGGTCATGGGGCAACTAATGGGTATTTAAAATTTTACCTAAATATTATGTCATTAAATTTGTTCAGATGTGTATAAATTACTACAGTCTAACCAGCTGTTTAGCACAGCACCCATTTATTTTCTCACAGTTCACAGAGGAGAAATCTGTCAGGCTTTGGTGGGTGCACAAGGCCAAAATCAAGATGGGAGGTATGGGCTGTATTCTTGTGTCTCTGGGGGAGAAGCCACGTCTAAGGTCATTCAGGTTGTTGTCAGAATTCATTTCCTTCTCATGGTTCCCACATAGTCATTGTCAGCTACAGCGTGTGAAATCACCCTCCTGTTTCTAAGCACTAACTTACTCTTCTGTCACATCTCTCTGACTTACTTCTCAGTTTCAAGGACACATTGGTCCCACTCGGATAATCCAGGATAATCTCCCTAGTTTAAGATCAAATAACTAGTAACCTTAACTACATACATAAAGTCTCTTATGGCATGCAACATACAATGACATAAACACAGGAATAGCACCAGGAGTTGGAGGGAGAACTGGCTGTGACATTATAAGACCAGTGAATTTTTTTGCAATGAAAAAACATTTCATTGTCAATTTAGCCAGAAAACTTTTACCACTTGGGATATTTCTGTTAAGAGAAATTGGCATATTGCTAAACTATGTTGGTCATGCTATATTTTATATATTTATATAATACATATTATATTAATATAGTTATATAGTACTATATATTTTAATATTAGTAAACTATATTTTTCTCCAAATTTTCCATATTATTTGGTGTTGAGTTGTGCTCATGAAATAATGATTTATAATATAAACTACTGGCATCATATTCTTCCTTTCACCCCTTTGAAAATCCTTCTTAGATATTTTGTCTAATTCCATTTCTCTGCACTTGACTTAAAAATCATGTGCAGCTCAGAGGTCTGAAGATTATAAAGAACTTTGTTTTGGCCAGGCACGGTGGCTCACGTCTGTAATCCTAGCTCTCTTGGGAAGCCAAGGCGGGCGGATTGCTCGAGGTCAGGAGTTTGAAACCAGCCTGAGCAAGAGCGAGACCCTGTCTCTACTATAAATAGAAAGAAATTAATTGGTCAACTAATATATATAGAAAAAATTAGCCGGACATGGTGGCGCATGCCTGTAGTCCCAGCTACTTGGGAGGCTGAGGCAGAAGGATTGCTTGAGCCCAGGAGTTTGAGGTTGCTGTGAGCTAGGCTGACGCCACGGCACTCACTCTAGCCTGGGCAACAAAGCGAGACTCTGTCTCAAAAAAAAAAAGAACTTTGTTTTGGGTAGAAAGACTTCTCTGGTATGCAGAGACTCCACTGAGACATATGTCAGACCACAGTATCTCCTGTTTTCTTCCACATGAGACCCTGTCAGCCTCCAAAGATCAAGGGAAAAAAAAGAGCCTCCCTAAACACACCAAAGTCTCTATGGAGATGCTAGCTAGGAGCTAGTAAATTATTTTTTTTGTAATTACAACAAGGGAAAAAGAGTTTTAAAAATATATTCTCAACATCTTGGGACTGCACTGTCATTGCGGTGACAGGTAAAATGATAATTGCAGTTCTGAGAGAAGGTGAGGTCATGACACCATAAATCTATATCTTGAGGTCTGGCTGCCTCCCTCCCACATAATACTGACTGGCGTGGCCACTGCACTGAGCCCCGCCCCCCTCACCCAGACAGAAGCATAAAGTTAGGTGAGTATTTTATATTTCAGTTTAACAGGTAGTGTCTGTAAGGAAAGGACATATGTCAGGAGTCCGGGTAGGTGATTATATATAAAAAGGGGACCCTTATGGGTCTAAAACTGGCACAGTGCCACAGGCGCACAGGAGGGAGTGATAATCCTACATCCTGAGCTGAGCTGGTATAGAGTGTTGGAGGTTGTCGACCCTACACCACTCTTATAATCATCGATGATGATGACTTTTGGTGTTTACACGATAATGAAACTTCAGTTTTAAGGTGCTTGAAGACTATAATTCTAAAATCTATGTCTTGTTCAGTCTACTTTATACAAATTATAGATAAAATTTTAAGGATAATGAGAGGTGCACCTATATCAATCAGTTCCATGCTTATAATAAAGAGTTGGATAAATCTATAAGAATTATCTAATCCTATGCAGAAACAGTGTATCCAAATGACGATTGCTGAAATAGAAATGTTTTCTGAAACAGTCATGTATGAAGTGCTAAATGGAGACAGTAATTGTGTCTCTACTGAAAACATAAGTGATCTGTTGCTTATGCTGAGCCTGTTTTCAGTCATGAAGTTAAGCAACATTTAAGGAACAGGTAACCTTATAATCAGTTTCAGATAGCAGTTGCCAGTATTGAATTACCTTGTGATGATTTTCTCTGGTTTAAACTATGGATATGTTTATGGATATGATATGGGTCCATCATATGGATATGATGGATATGATAGTTAGCTTGACTATTTCTACAATAGATCAAAACATTACATTGTGTCTCATAAATATATATAATTATTATTGGTCAATTAAAAATAGATAAATAAACAAATCTACTATCCCCAAATCTACCATTTCAATTTATAAAATGCATAAGATTCCACATCTTACAGACTTAATTTTCCATATGTGTCCTATGTTAATATCTTTCACAATCTCATCACAATGCTAATTGTTTTACTTATATATTAATCAATGAGTATGTGAACTGAAAATAGTAATAATTAAGTTTCCACCTTACTCTATTTGATCATACACTAGTGTTCCATGTCCCATAATTAGTTCATGATATCAGATTGTTCAATAATTCCTATAGTAGGTGGCAGTGTACTTTTGTTCCTGGCCTAAAAGAAAATGAGTCTCTCTGTGGCTATCCTGAAATGGGGACTAATTTTTTTTTTTTTTTGAGACAGGGTCTCTCTTTGTTGTCCAGGTTAGAGTGCAGTGGTGTGATCATAGCTCATTATAATCTCAAACTTCTGACTCAAATGATCCTCCTGCCTCAGCCTCCCAAGTAGCTGGGACTATAGGTACAAGCCACCAAGCCAGGTAAAGTTCTCTTTATTTTTTGTAAATATGGAGTCTCACTTTCACATGGGCTGGCTAATCTTGTATTCATTAAATCCAACTAAACCATGGGGCATATTTCTGTATTATTATACTACAATCAGTGCATCTAATTTTATCAAGACCTTTAAAAGTTCATTCATAATTGACATTGGCCTATGGGGTAATTTTTTATACTACCAATTGAAATTTGAAACAAAATTATAAAACTAAATATCACTGATGTAAAATATAAAGACAAGGCATAAAATAAAAATTATATATCTGAATTATTGGAAGAACTCAGCTAACTTGCTTTGATTGTAGAACATGGTGTTAAAACACACTCTTTGAAATGATCCCAGACAACATCAAGTTCCCATCTACCCCAACCAGTGTGTAAATTTAGACAAATCACATACATAACCTCTCTGTGCTTAAGTCCTCCTTATCTTTATAATGGTAGTGCCTGTCTCACAGATTCAGGGGGAATAAAGAAGTTACCGCATGTCTGTTCTTCACAGCAAGGATTAATACGTTGCAAGTACACTTTAAAGAGTATGCATTCACGTATCGGCAAACTCTTAATAATAGGAAAAAACTTTAAGGAAATATTTCCAAATGGAGAAATCGGATTTCAGTGGACATTGTAAATGTAGCCCATGCCTCATATTCCTATGCAGGATCCTCTGGCTCTGAAGATGAATATTGGTCTGTGGGAACCGACAGAATGGCTGCCTTAGATTTGTCTACAGTAATGACCTTCTTATCACAGACTGCACTTGGAATCCTGGGGAACTTCTCCCTTCTTTACCATCTTCTCTTCCTTTACTGCTCTGGGTACAGATTAAGGTCCACAGATTTGATTCTCATACACCTGGTTGTAGGCAACTCCTTATTTCTCCTCTTTAGAGGAGTTCCTCAGACAATGCACGCTTTAGGGTTTAGACATGTCCTCAATGACTTTGGATGCAAACTTGTTTTCTATCTTCACAGAGTGGGCAGGGGTGTGTCCACTGGCAACACCTGCCTCTTGAGTGTCATCCAGGCCATCACAATCAGCCCTACGAACTCCAGGTGGTGGGCAGAGCTTAAATGGAAAGCTCCCAAGTATATTGGTACCTCCATATTGCTATGTTGGATTCTCCACATTCTGGTAAATATCATTTTTCTTATGTATATGACTGGCAAGTGGAACACAAAAAATATCACAAAGACAAAAGATTTTGGATATTGTTCTGCTGTTCACCATGACAAAGCCAGAGAGTCACTATATGTTGCCTTGTTATCATACTCTGATGTTTTATGTTTGGGGATTATGACCTGGGCCAGCAGCTCCATGGTTTTCATCCTGCACAGGCACAAGCAGCGTGTCCAACACATCCACAGGACTAATGTCTCCCTCAGATCCTCCCCTGAGTCCAGAGCTACAAAAACCATCCTTCTTCTGGTGAGCACCTTTGTATCTTTTTATGCTCTCTCTATTATGTTACAAGCGTGTTTGGCACTTTTTAATAATCCCAGTCAATTGATAGTGAACATCTCTGCAATAATCAATGCATGTTTCCCAACTGTCAGCCCCTTTGTTCTCATGAGCGGGGACTCCAATGTGTCCAGGCTTTGCATTGCCTGGATAAATAATAAAAAAATTCTGGCTGGGCGACTCTGGGAGGCCAAGGTGGGTGGATTGTTTGAGCTCAGGAGTTCGAGACCAGCCTGAGCAAGAGCGAGACCCCATCTCTACTAAAAATAGAAAGAAATTAGCTGGACAACTAAAAATACGTACAAAAAAATTAGCCAGGCATGGTGGCGCATGCCTGTAATCCCAGCTACTTGGGAGACTGAGGCAGGAGGATCGCTTGAGCCTAGGAGTTTGAGGTTGCTGTGAGCTAGGCCGACACCACAGCACTCTAGCCTGGGCAGCAGAGTGAGACTCTGTCTCAAAAAAAAAAAAAATCCCCTAATATTATCAGAAATATGTGAATCGTATGTATTTGTACAACATTCAGTTCATTCACTTATCTCCATAGACCTGAAAACACTGTTAAGAAATAGTCACACTATAAGGAAGTGGTGATACACACACGTTTGTATAAATATCAGTGTGTATGTATATTGTATGTGTATATATGTATGTGCATAATCACTGTAACATCAGCTGACTCTAGCCAAACGCTGTGTCCCTTGAAACTATTAATAATTCATGTTACCTTTAAGACTTTTGGGAAAAAGTCATGGACTCTGACATGCTGTGTCTTTCATCACTAAATCTATTAAAAATAGGCTGTCTGATTTCATTTCCTTTTCCTCCTCCTGATCCACACATTTTGTGTTTTTATTTTATTTATTTTATTTATTTTTATTATTTCAGCATATTATGGGGGTACAAATGTTAAGGTTACGTATATTGCCCTTATTCCCCCTCCCCCTCCCCCCTCGAGTCAGAGCTTTTGGCATGATCATCCCCCAAACGCTGCACATCTCACTCATTGTGGTTGTATATACCCATTCCCTCCTCCCCCTCCCACCCGCCTGACACCCAATAAATGTTACTCCTATATGTCCACTTAGGTGTTGATCTGTTAATGCCAATTTGCTGGTGAGTACATGTGGTGCTTGTTTTTCCATTCTTGAGATACTTCACTTAGTAGAATGGGTTCCAGCTCTATCCAGGAAAATATAAGATGTGCTATATCACCATTGTTTCTTAAAGCTGAGTAGTACTCCATGGTATACATATACCACATTTTATTAATCTACTCATGTATTGATGGGCACTTGGGTTGTTTCCACACCTTTGTGATTGTGAATTGTGCTGCTATAAACATTCGAGTGCAGGTGTCCCATTTGTAGTCATTTTGATCCACACATTTTGGTTAAGTAATTTGTTGATTGAATGAGGCTGTCCCCAAAAGGGCTTATCTCTTTTTGACTGCCTCTAGGATAAGAATGAAATGGTTGGGAACTATGTGAATCTATTTCCTAAATTTGAGATTTTTCACTCTGACCATTACTGGGCAAGGTGTGTCTGTCTTTTTCCTAACAGCAACCCCCGGCCAGCCTGATTTGTATATACTGACCATCTGAGTGGCAGCCCTGCCAAAAGCGAGTTTATGGGATTCAGACTTAGTTCTGGGTAAGTTTTAAATGTCCCTCTTTCACCTGGCTGTTATGGATAAAATGTCTATGGGAAAGTAGGGAATGGCAAGAATAAGGTGAAATTATGGGCGGGCGTGGTGGCTCACGCCTATAATCCTAGCACTCAGGGAGGCTGAGGCGGGCGGATCGTTTGAGCTCAGGAGTTCGAGACCAGCCTGAGCAAGAGCGAGACCCCGTCTCTACCAAAAAATAGAGAGAAGTTAATAGAACAGCTAAAATATATAAATAGAAAAAGTTAGCCGGGCATGGTGGTGCATGCCTGTAGTCCCAGCTACTTGAGAGGCTGAGGCAGGAGTGTTGCAGCAAGTGTACAGCTAGTGTTACAGCTCCTGACTGGGGAAAGAACGGAGCGGCACACGAAGAATCAGAGAATAGCCTTTATTCCTTCCCACCAGGCTCAGCACACCTAGTGTTACAGCTCTCTTCCTGTCTTCCGATCTTCTGACCCTCTTCCTTGTGCTCCTCCTGCTTTTATACCCTTGGTAGGGCTCAAAAAGCGTCCAATCAACTACAAGCTTTAACATCCAATCAACAACAAGCTTTAACATCCAATCAAAAACAGTGGGATTCAAAAATTACCCAATCAGGATCACACAAGCAGCATGGCTGGAAACAGGCAGTGGCACGGATGGCATGCGGGCCGGGCGGCTCTCTGCCGGGGGGCCTGGCCTCAGCAGCGTGTCCTCCAACTGGCCATGCACAGTGCTGGCCCGCAGAGATGCAGAGCGATGAGGAGGTGACAAGCGGCCACGTCCAGGCGCCTGACATTTTCCATATCAGGGGGATCGCTTGAGCCCAGGAGATTGAGGTTGCTGTGAGCTAGGCTCATGCCATGGCACTCTAGCCCAGGCAACAGAGTGAGACTCTGTCTCAAAAAAAAAAAAAAAAAAAAAAAAGAAGGTGAGATTATAGTATGAGAACGGGACTGATTCTGTAGAGGGAGAGGGACATCCTGAAACCTGGGGAGGAATCAGCTTAGATTCCAGGAGCTATGGGTAATGGAGGGGCATTAATAACCTCTGTCTTTCTGAATCACCCCTGCGAGGCCCAGAGGAGAGTCTGGAAATCATGTTGGGCCAGGACTGTGTTCGTATCAGTTAAGCAAATGGTATGGCAGGGACTGTGGGTTCATCTTCTTAGTTTGGTTGCCACAGCACCCTTAAGAATCCTGTGGGACTGTTCCATCACTCTATGATGTAGGTGTGAGATTCTCGTGCGGAGTGTGCACTCAGTGCCCAGCTGTCCAGGGTCACAGTTGCTTCAGACGTTGGAGAACTATCACTTTTGCCTGAGGAGACTTAGTAACCCAAGGCTGAGCTTAAGCTGGACTCTATGGAGTACTGATTTCATGTTATACTTTCGGAGTGAGCTGGAGCTTCTCTTTCTGTTTTTCTATCACCTAGAGATGAATCTATATCAATATTTGAGTAAATCAAAGACATGGCTAAGGTAAGAGACCCCTAGACATAGCCCCAAGCATAGCCCGACTTTGTCTGTTCCTCTTCCCACTTTACTAATTATGTTGGCATGAGCTAATAAAGAGAGACTAGTAAAGAGAGGTGGGGTCCGACATCCTACGCAAATCTCTGATGATTCCTAATGTAATTTAGTGTGGCCCACAATGACAGTGATTGTTGGTGCTTGATCCAAGTGACCGTGAAACCTGATCTTTCATGTGCTTAAAGACAGTAGTCCTGAGATCCATCTGCTGTTCAGCCCACTCTACAGGAATCACAGACTAAATGTGTAGGTTTACCAGATGTATACCTGTAACTGTCATGCTTGTCATGAATGGTACTTGTAGAAGGAGTATACAGGGGTATCACAATCCTGTGCAGTGTGTCCAAATGGCAGTTACTTAGATAGAAATGTTTCCTTTAACTTTGGTTGTATGATGCGATGAATAGAGACAGTAATTGTGTCTCTATTGAAAACATCTCTGGTGGTTGATTATGGTCTATTTTCCTCTTGGAGTTACGCAAACAGCATTTCAGAAAAAGATAACTATGTGTTTCAGACAGCAGTGGTCAGCAGGAAATGTATCTTGTGATATTTTCTCTACTTGTTTAAAATATTTTAATATTATTATTCTTTGAGCCAAGGTCTCACTCTGTCACCTAGAGTGCAGTGGCATCATCATAGCTCACGGCAACCTCAAACGCCAGGGCTCAAGCAATCCTCCCACCTCAGCCTCCTGAGTAGCGGAGACAACAGGCACCTGGCTAATTTTTGTATTTTTTTTTATAGAGATGGGGTCTTGCTCTTGCTCAAGCTGATCTTGAACTCCTGGGCTCAAGCAATCGTCCTGCCTTGGCCTCCGAAAGTGCTAGGATTACAGGCACCGGCCAACATTCCCAGCCCTAATATTAATTTTAAGATATCTATTTCAATTCATAAAATGTACAAGCTATGCACCTTGAAGATCCAATTTTGTAGATATGTGTTTCTTATATTTTAATATCTTTCACAATTGTTGCTTCATCGCTCATAATTTCACTTAACTCAGTTACTAAGTGTGTAAGTATATGATTTGAATTGAATGATAATTTCTACCATATACTATTTTATTATGAAGTCTTGTTTTATGTCCTATAATTTAGGGCATGAGCTCCTATTGTTTAGTAGTTCCTGTGATAGGTGTACTTTTGCTTATGGCATAAAAACATATGCATCTTTCTATTGCTCTCCTAATAGTAGTATGTACTGTGTGCCTCATATATTTTTTTATTATTTATTTATTTATTTATTTATTTATTTATTTATTTATTTATTTATTTATTTATGAGACAGAGTCTCACTCTGTTGCCTGGGCTAGAGTGCTGTGGAGTCAGCCTAGCTCACAGCAACCTCAAACTCCTGGGCTCAAGCGATCCTTCTGCCTCAGCCTCCCGAGTAGCTGGGACTACAGGCATATGCCACCATGCCCAGCTAATTTTTTATATTTTTGGCAGAGACAGGGTCTTGCTCTTGCTCAGGCTGGTCTCGAACTCCTGAGCGCAAATGATCCACCTGCCTCGGCCTCCCAGAGTGCTAGGATTATAGCCCTGGGCCACCACACCCGGCTGAGATTTTGAAGAAAAAAAAAGTTATCTTATGTACACTCTTTATAGCAGTGATGTATACTTTGTAAATTTCCTCTAAAGGTTGTATTTTCAACTCTTGGAAATCTCTTAATAACACTTAAAAAGAAAAATTTGGAACATATCTAAGAAGGAACTGATAGTATGCAGATACTATTGGATTTCAGTTCACATGATAAATGTAGCTTTTGCATGCTAAATCCATGAAGGATCTTCTGGCTCTGAAGACAAATATCAGTCATTGAAAACTGATGGAATGGCCTCCAGAGATTTGGCCATAGGAACAGTCTTCTTATCACAGAGTGTACTGGGATCCTGGGGAACTTCTCTCTTATTTATCATCATTTCTCCCTTTCCTTGTCTGGGTGCATATTAAGGCCCACAGGTTTGCTTCTGAAGCATCTGATGGTAGCCAACTCCTCATGTCTCCTCTCTAGGGGACTCCCACAGACAAATGGCAGCTTTGGGCTTGAAACATCTTTCCAGTGATTTTGGATGCAAACTTCTTTTCTATGTTCAAAGACTGGGCAGGGGTGTGTCCATTGGCACCACCTGTCTGTTGAGTGTCTTTCAGGCCATCATCATGATCCCCTGGGACTCCTGGTGGGCAGAGCTTAAAGTGAACACTCTCAAATGCATAGGCTTACTCACCATCCTGTGCTGGATCCTGAACATGCTGATAAATACCGTTTTTCCTCTTTACGGTGTTGGCAAATGGATCAACAGAAACATTACCAAGAAGAAAGGCCATGGTTACTATTATAGTATAGTTAATGACACAATTATAGACTCACTATATTCAACGTTATTACTATTCACAGACGTTTTGTGTCTGGGACTCATGATCTGGGCCAGCAGCTCCATGGTTTTCATCCTGCACAGGCACAAGCAGCAGGTGCGACACATTCGGAAGACTAATGTTTTTCCCAGATCCTCCCCTGAATCCAGAGTGTCGTGGCCCGTTTGCAGGACAGAAGATGGACACAGAACAGAAAAAGACACACAGACACACACAAAGACGGTTACAAGACTGCAGTGCGGAACGCACCAGTTGTTTTATTTTTATACCCCAAAAATCAAAGTTAGTTCTTTATACGTGCCCACCCAGGCATTTCAACAATGGCCATAAATTCCAGAATGCATAGCCTTAGGGAAGCAGATAGCCTCTGGCTCAGAATTTCCAGGTGGTTGCTCCAGGGGCTAGGCATAGATCACAGACAGAGATTAGCAAGGATGGGCAAGGCAAGCCACAGGGGGCATTTCTCATCCCCAGCTTCTCTTAGGGTGAACCCCTAAGGTTGTAGGCTGACCCCCGGCAGCTGTGCATGGCTTAGGTCTCCCCTCTTCTTGTGGAGTCTTACCCGTCCTTGACTAACCAGCCATCTTATGGGGTTTGAGCAGCAATCACAGGAACAATGTGTTTATTGTGTGGCCTCCAAACCCCCCATTGCCGTGGGGCTGGGCAGCTCTTGCTTACTTGCTGCTCACTTCCTTTGTTATGCCTCTAAGCAACAGACCTTGTCTGGAGCACATTGCTTTTAAACGCTCTGGGCAGAACACGTACATTAATCACTAAATTTAATTCTTAAACTAGAAAAATTTACAAAAATCCCCTACACCAGAGCTACCAAAAGCATCCTTGTCCTGGTGAGCACCTTAGTGTGTTTTTATACCCTCTCCTCTATCTTTCAGCCTTGCTTGTCTCTTTCAAATAATTCTGGTTGGTTGGTGGTGAACATCTCTGCACTAACTGATGCATGTTTCCCAACTCTCAGTCCTTTTATTTTCATGAGCCAGGACTCTAGTGTATCTAGGCTCTGTTTTGCCTGGATAAGAAACCGAAAATCCCCTAATATTATCAGAAAAATATAAATTTTATGTTTTTTCACAATATTCAGTTGTTAATTTACTCATTTACCACAGATTTGTGGAATTGTAAGCATAGTTATGTAACAGTGAGAATGGTGGTATATGCACAAAAATGCGTATTTGTATGTCTATAAATGTGTATCTATAAATCAAATTATATTTATCATTCATCAAATGATATTGGAAAGTATATATTAAAAATATAAAATAATACTAATTACATCAATTACAAACTGCTTTAAGCTTAAAGGCCATTTTATTTGATTTTTTATGGCCATCCTACTTGATTAATTGCTTAAATTACATAAGATATGTATGTGTGTGTGTGTGTGTGTATATATATATATATATATAGAGAGAGAGAGAGAGAGAGTCTCACTCTGTTGCCTGGGATAGAGTGCCGTGGTGTCAGCCTAGCTCACAGCAACCTCAAACTCCTGGGCTCAAGTGATCCTCCTGCCTCAGCCTCCTGAGTAGCTGGGACTACAGGCATGCGCCACCATGCCCGGCTAATTTTTTCTATTTTTGGCAGAGACAGGGTCTCACTTTTGCTCAGACTGGTCTCGAACTCCTGATCTCAAGTGATCTGCCCACCTCAGCCTCCCAGAGTGCTAGGATTACAGGTGTGAGCCACTGTGCCCAGCCTACATAAGATATATTTTTAAAAATTTTTCTGCTTTAATGTTTTGGCTATATCTCTCAAAAAATGTCTAATTTAATATTGTCATTAATGTTTCACTTTAATAGGAGCAATTAGTCTATTTGGATTTAAAATAATATTGGATATGTTTGGCATTCAGTTTATTGACTTATAATGTGCTCTTCATGACAACTGCCTTATTTTCTTAATTTTTTTGCCTTAGCTTTTCTGTTGTTTAAATAATTCTGTATTTTACCCTTTTTGTGCTAGCTGTATATATAGAATCTCTTAAATTTTGCTTAAATATTGGGGCAACCTTAAAAAGTAATCACAGTAAAGGTATTTAAGACTTCTATTTTGACAATATGAGGGAGTCATGCCACAAATCTATTTACATTCTTCAAACCTTAAAATTTTTTTTATATGTATTTTTTTAAAAAATTAATACATTAGTCTGGGTGCGGTGGCTCACGCCTATAATCCTAGCACTCTGGGAGGCTGAGGCGGGAGGATCGTTTGAGCCCAGGAGTTTGAGGTTGCTGTGAGCTTGGTGATGCCATGGCACTCTAGCCAGAACAACAAGAGAGAGACTCTGTCTCAAAAAAAAAAAATAATAAAAAGAATACATTAATGCATACACAGATCATAAGTGCATAGTTCAAGAAAGTTTCATAAACAAGATACATCTCTGTATGCAGCTTTTATATTAAAAAACAAGAACATTGTTCGCCTGTCAATAGAAAAGAAGTCAAACTCTGTAAAATAATTTAAAGACATATATATTCTGAGCTAGATTTGAGGACCGCAGCTTGGAGCCATGGCCAAGAAGCCTTGAGCAAGTGGACTCATTGTGATTGGGTTACAGTTGGGTTTTATACATATTAGGGAGACAGGGGTTACAGGTAACGTCATAAGTCAATACGTGGGGGGCATATATTAGTTTGGCCTGAAAAGATGGGACATCCTAAAGTGGGGGCTTACAGGTTATAGGTGGGTTTAAAAACTCTTTGGCTTGTAATTAGTTAAAAAAATGAAGCTTTGTCTAAAGGCTTGGAATGTTTTAAGATGAAAAAGTCTGTTAATCAGAGATAAGCTACGGCCATATATGTGTTGTATAAATTGAGGACCTGCAGGTTTGTCTTGCACAGCCTCAGGCCTGTTCATCAGTTACAGAGGATAGCTACAAGAGGGACCAACGCGTGATGAGGCATGTGTGACCTCCCTTCTCATGGCCGGCAACTCAGTTTTAGGGTATCCCTTTGGCCAAGAGGGGGGGTCCATTCAGTCAGCTGGTGGGGAGTGGCCTTAAGATTTTATTTTAGTTCATAAACCTAATAGATGCTTCCTCATAGCCTCACCCAGTCACTATCCTAAAGGGTGACCACTAATGACAGACATCTCTTTTATCATTTTGACACTTTTTATGGAATCATACAGCATGGATTTGTAGGGGCCAAGGGAAAACTTATCCTTTGCCCTCTGAAGTTTCACTGAAAAATCAACTCACAAAAGGCAGATTAATTAGAGAAAAGGCATACTAATTTATTTTATCGTAGTGCTTCATGGAACAGGAGCCTTCAGAATGAAGACCCAACCACCTAAGGGGGTATGGTATATGCCATCTTGAGGTCACAGAAGAATGTGGGCTCAGAGCATGCTCAAGGTTACAGTGGTAAGTCAGGCTTTAGTGGGAAGGCAGGTTATGGGAGAGGAAGAAGAGGATGGTTAGTTAGCAAAGATGGTCTTGTTATGTAGCTGAAACCTCACAGGTTGCAATCCTCAGAGAGAGTAGTTGGTAAGTGTTTCTCTCTCTCTTTCTTTTTTTTTTGATACAGACTCCCACTGTGTTGTCTTGGCTAGAGTGCCATGGTGTCAGCCTAGCTCACAGCAACCTCAAACTCCTGGGCTCAAGTGATCCTCCTGCCTCAGCCTCCCAGAGTGCTAGTGTTAGGGTGGAAAGCCTAGTAGGTGCTCACGGCATAGGTGGAGAAAGATTTCTCATGCAGAGATTTGGATCTAAAGGTACAAAAGTTTATTTTATCTTCTTGGAGGACAGAGAGAGAGAGTGAAAGAGAGTGGGGAAAGAGAGAAGGGGGGTGGCATGGCCCAAAAAGGACAAGGGAGATGCCAGCAGTGAGGCCAAGTGGCTTGCTGATTTTATGAGGACAAAAAGAAAGAAAGGAAAAAAAAAAAAAAACACCCAGTGAGCATTGTCAGTTGAAACTAAAGCAGCTGTGGAGTAATTAGCAGGCAGCTTCATCAGGTTGTTGTCATTCTTTCTTATTTTCTCTGCTCCTGGAGACTTGGTTATCTCTGAGATGTAGTCAGGCTTTTTCCAGGGGATGTGATTTTGCCCCTGAGGTATGGTTTTGGGTGGGAAACTGAGGCTTGGAGATCAGAATTCTTTTAAAAAATAAAATTTTAGTTAAATATTTTTTTTTTTTTTGAGAAAGAGTCTCACTTTGTTGCCCAGGCTTCAGTGAGTGCCGTGGCGTCAGCCTAGCTCACAGCAACCTCAAACTCCTGGGCTCAAGCGATCCTTCTGCCTCAGCCTCCTGAGTAGCTGGGACTACAGGCATGTGCCACCATGCCTGGCTAATTTTTTCTATATATATTAGTTGGCCAATTAATTTCTTTCTATTTATAGTAGAGACAGGGTCTCACTCTTGCTCAGGCTGGTTTTGAACTCTTGACCTCGAGCAATCTGCCCACCTTGGCCTCCCAGAGTGCTAGGATTATAGGCGTGAGCCACCGCACCCGGCCTCTCCTTCTACTTTAAAGTGACCTTATTTTATATGTAATATAAGCATGTTATAATAATATATTTTCTGAGCTTTATGTTATCATACAATTTACTTTTTTTAATTCATGAATTTTCTATTTCAATGGTCTCTCAGTCTATTTATGTAAGTATACACTGTGTTTCTTACACATGCTTTGTAATATGATCTAGTCACTGATGGGGCTATCCAGAATCAAGTTTTTTTTCATATTTTGATAATACATATGTAAACTTTTATATATGTGAATATATATAAGCATTACATATGTGACTATATAAGCATGTACGTATATAAACATTGTAACAAAATATATTCCTGGAAAATTCTGATTAATCTTTCTACCAAAAAAATTATTTAATTTTTCCATTTCTTTAAATCTATTTTATCTATATATGTAAGCTTCATAGCTTTCCTCATACAGGAATTTCACATTTCTTGCCATTTACTTCTATTTTATTCTATTATTTTTTATTTGCATCTTCCCTTTCAATATAGCTTATCTTAGACCCTTTTATGTTGCTCTAACAGAATACAACAGACTGAGTAATTTTTTTTTTTTTTTTGAGACAGAGTCTTGCTTTGTTGCCCAGGCTAGAGTGAGTGCCATGGCGTCAGCCTAGCTCACAGCAACCTCAAACTCCTGGGCTCAAGTGATCCTCCTGTCTCAGCCTCCCAAGTAGCTGGGACTACAGGCATGCCCAGCTAATTTTTTCTATATGTATTAGTTAGCCAATTAATTTCTTTCTATTTATATTAGAGATGGGGTCTCGCTCTTGCTCAGGCTGGTTTCGAACTCCTGACCTCGAGCAATCCACCCACCTTGGCCTCCCACAGAGCTAGGATTACAGGTGTGAGCCACCGCGCCCGGCCAGACTGAGTAATTTTTAATGAACAGAAATTTGGTTCATTTGGTTCATGGTTCTGGAGGCTGGGAAGTCCAATACGAAGGTGCCAGCATCTGGTAAGGCCCCCTCTTGCTACCTCATTTCATGACAGAATGTAGAAGGGCAAAAGAGCATGCTTGAAAGGAGGGAGACTGAACTCAGGTATTTATTAGGAACACAATTCCATGATAATTAACCTGTACTCGTCATAATGGCATTAATTAGCTCATGAGGGCTTGAATCATTTCTCAAAGATCCCACCTCTCAATATTGTTGCATTGGGGATTAAGTTTCCAACACATAAACTTTGGAGACCTAATTCCAACCTAGCATTCTGTCCCTGGCCCCCCAAATTCACATTTTTCTCAAATGCAAAATACATTTATTCCATCTCAATAGACCGAACGTCTTCACTAATTCCAGCATCAACTCAAAAGTGCAATGTCCACAGTCTCATGTAAATCAGATATAGGTTAAGACTCAAGGCACAATTCATCCTGAGGCAAATTACCCTCCAGCCGTGAACCTGTGAAATCACATTAATTCTCTACTTCCAAAATAAAATAGTGGGATAGGCATAGGATAGACATTCTTGTTCCAAAAAAGGGAAATGACAGGAAGAAAGAAGTAACTGGTCCTAAGTAAGTCTAAAACACAATAGGGTGTGCAACATTGCATCTTAAGACTTCAAAAATAATTTTTCCAGAGGAAAAACAAAGAAAAAGAATTGTAGGACAGGCCAGGTACGGTGGCTCACGCCTGTAATCTTAGCACTCTGGGAGGCCGAAGCAGGTGGATTGCTCAAGGTCAGGAGTTCGAAACCAGCCTGAGTGAGACCCCGTCTCTACTAAAAATAGAAAGAAATTAATTGACCAACTAAAAATATATGTAGAAAAAATTATCCGGGCATGGTGGTGCATGCCTGTAGTCCCAGCTACTCGGGAGGCTGAGGCAGGAGGATCGCTTGAGCCCAGGAGTTTGAGGTTGCTGTGAGCTAGGCTGACGCCATGGCACTCACTCTAGCCTGGGCAACAAAGTGAGACTCTGTGTCAAAAAAAAAAAAGAATTGTAGGACAAATAACCTCTTCCAGAAGCGTGGGACCTAATGGGATACATGTGCTTCACTGTCAGTCCCTCAAAGCTCAGACTTCAACTTTCCCTGCTTCCTCCTTGTAAGACCCTTCTTCCTCCAGGGAAGGAGGCAGCTTCTCTGCTAAACACTCCATCTGTCTCTTTGGAGATGCTAACTGTAAACTAGAAACTTTTACCTGTTTCTGGGAATTTGGAAGTGGGAAAAAGTTTTTCAGATGTACTCGTAACTCTGACCCTTCCACCGACACTCCATGTGAATTGATAGTTTCAGTTCTGTAGGGAAGTGAGGTCACACAATTGCTGATATGTCTGTCACCCAGAAGTCCCCATTCTGGCAGTGGGAATGAGATGGGTGAGCATTTTCTCTTTCAGTCAGAGAAGGCAGAATCTTTAAGGAAAGTGGTGCAACAGGATTCGTGGTAGGTGATTTTGTCTAGAAATGGCATTATTCTGGGGTAGAAATCAATTTAGTGTCAAAGCCACATGGAAAGAGGACTAAATCTTGATGCATGGGCAGAGCTTGATGGAAACTGGAGAATCTATACTTAAGCCTAATAGTTTATAATAAATTTTAATGTAACTTATGATGATTGTTGATGTTAGTTAGGTCCAAGCCGTAATAAAATTTATTTTTTTTAATGACATGTAGAATTCTAATTTGGAAATTAATGCAACTTTCAATCTGCCATAAAGAAATTATAGGAAAATTTTTCATTTGTATATTTTTCTCAATATTATTTCAACTTACAAATTATTGTATGCATTATGGGTTACAATGGAATGTTTTGATATATGTACATAATGTGCAATGATTCAATCAAGTTAATTAAATATCACCTCATTTATGTATCTTTTTCATGATGAGATGTGAAATTTAGTTATTTTGAAATGTGCAATTACATTAGTAGTCCCCCCTAATTAGTATAAGTATTTGTGTCTTTTGTTAGCTAAAATACATGTTTCTCTATTTTTGTGCCACAAGGTTAAATATGCATCTATCTATATAAACACAAACATATATATTATGACAAACTAATTCTTTTACTTTTCTGATTAGGTACTTCTTTTTTTTGTTTTTGTTTTTGTTTTGAGGCAGAGTCTCACTTTGTTGCCCAGGCTAGAGTGAGTGCCGTGGCGTCAGCCTGGCTCACAGCAACCTCAATCTCCGGGGCTCAGCGATCCTCCTGCCTCAGCCTCCCGAGTAGCTGGGACTACAGGCATTCGCCACCATGCCCGGCTAATTTTTTGTATATATATTTTTAGTTGGTCAATTAATTTATTTCTATTTTTGGTAGAGACGGGGTCTTGCTCAGGCTGGTTTCGAACTCCTGACCTTGAGCAATCCGCCCGCCTCAGCCTCCCAAAGTGCTAGGATTACAGGCATGAGCCACCGCGCCTGGCCTAGGTACTTCTTAATATTCTGCATGAGCTTTATAATGTAAATACAGAGATAGCTATATAAAACATCACCTGTACTTTAGAAATATCTATTTTGCTCCTGTGGAAGTACATGTGCCACAAACTTTACCTAAACAAATATGTTTCGTAACTTTCCCCTCTGATGGCTGTTCCTCTGTTGCTCTAAGTTTAACTCCTCACCTAAGAGATAGGAGATTTTTTTTTCGCCAAATATCTTTCCAACATGGCCAACTGGCATCATCATGTTTTACAAAAAATTTTGTCTTCTATAGATGCTACAACCCATGCTGTTTTATCCCAGACATCCTGTCTTTTTAAATTGTCAACACTTAGCTAATATTTTTAATACATTTTTTTTAATTTCAGAATATTACAGGGGTATAGCCATTTAGGTTACATATATTGCTGTTTTTATAAAATCATCTAAAACATGTTTGGGTTCTCCTTTTTCCCACTCCCGTTAAATCTGGTTTCTACATGAAGATGTTTTGAATATGCTTACCTGTCTCCATAGTATCATATTTCAAATGATCACCAGCTTTATGAGGACGTAACATAAATCTTTAATTATTTTGCCCCCAATAAACCTACTACCTGAAACTGATTTCTGTTCCACCGTTAGCTCATACTGCTTCATTATTCCTTGAGAACAATCATTTCTCCAGTTTCTTGAATGATCATCTCACATTGCTTGCTGTTTCTTTCTCATGGAACTTTTCCAGAAATTCCATGTTTAGTTAATTGTGGAATAAACTTATTATGTCAGAATGAAAGTTACACATTCAAAGACATTGCCATAATCTCCAGATTGTTTTAGGACCTACTGTTTTATTATTTCATAGACTCTGAACTACTCCACTGCAAACATGAATACAATTTATTTTTATTTTTTATTTTTTTTGAGACAGAGTCTCACTCTGTTACCCAGGGTACAGTGACGTGGCGTCAGCCTCGCTCACAGCAACCTCAAACTCCTAGGCTCAAGCAATCCTGCTGCCTCAGCCTCCTGAGTAGCTGGGACTACAGGCATGTTCCACCATGCCCAGCTAATGATATATATATATATTTAGTTGGCCAATTAATTTCTTTCTATTTTTATAGTAGAGATGGGGTCTCGCTCTTGCTCAGGCTGGTTTCGAACTCCTGACCTTGAGCGATCCGCCCACCTCAGCCTCCCAGGGTGCTAGGATTACCATGAATACAATTTAAATTATATAAGTATTTACATAATGATTATGTCATTACATGATTACAAGTAATTACATGATTACATGATTACAAGTAATTACATGATTATGTCATTTATTTGATACAATTGCTGTTACTGTTTGTGGTTTATTATTGGTCAGAAGCTATCTTACTCACTGTTCTCTTATAATGTGACTGCTTCCTAATTGTACTTACAATCTTTGGAAATGAATAAACAAAGAAGTGAGAATGGTGCAAAAACACACATTTTATGTATTTCTGATAAGATTAGCAGATACTGCATTCCTTAACCAGATAAAGAAGGGCCTGGATACACTGAAGTCACAGCTCATGAGAACAAAGGGGCAGGTAGTTGGGAAACACACAGAGATTAGGGCGGAGGTGTTCCCCAGCAACCAAGTGGGATGAGGAGAATAAGAAATACAGACTTGCTAGATGGAGGAGAAGGTGTAAAGTGATACAAAGGTGTTCACCAGAACAAGGATTCTTTAGAGTCAGGGGAGAATCTGGGACAGATGTTAGCCCTGTGGATGTGTCGCACCTGCTGGTCGTGCCTGTGTAGGAGGAAACCATGGAGCTGCTGGCCCAGAGCATGAGCACCAAACACGAAACATCAGGGAATAATAACAACACTGTGAGCAGTGATAGTGTGATTTCATCACTATGTTCCCCAGAACGGAATCCCAAATCCTTTTTCACTGCGGTGTTTGTGTTTCTAGTATTCTCTATTTGCTAGTCACGTACGGAGTGTAAGTTACATTTACCAGCATTTGCAGGATCCGACATAATAATATAGAGGAGCCAGTGTACTTGGGAGCTTTCATTTTCAGTTCTGCCCACCTGCAGTTCCTGAGGCTGATCTCGATGGCTTGGAAAACACTCAAGAGGCAAGTGGTGCAGATGGACACACCCCTGCCCACTCTGTGAAGATAGAAAACAGGTTTGCGTGCAGTATCTTGGGAAAATCTCTCAATCCAAAAGCTGTCATTGTCTCGAGGACTCCTCTGAAGAGGAGGGCTGAAGAATTGGCTACAAGCAAGTGTTTGAGAATCAAATCCATGGATCTTAACCTATGCCCAGTGAAGTAAAGGAAGAGGCAATGATATAGAAGAGTGCAAATCCCACGGATCCCAAATGCACTCTGTGATAACCAGATCATTCCTATTGCCACATCCCTGGAGGCCATTCTGCCAGTTTGCAGTGACTGGTATTTATTTGTCTTCAGAGCCAGAGGACCCTGCATGAGAATATGATGCAATGGCCACATTTACAATGTAAACTTAGATATCATATTCTCCACTTACCGTTAGTTCTCCTTTAGAAATCTTCATAATCTTTCTTTTAATAACATGTTTTCAAGAATTACATATGTAACCTTTAAGAGCACTTATAATTTATTGACAACTGTTATGAAGGCTGTGTATGTGGTGATGTTTTCTTTTTGTCACAAATCCATAAGGCAACCATTATTACTTCCCTGTAAAGATGAGGAGAATATACACACCGAGAGGTTAAGTATTTTTTTTTTTTAAATTCACATCCGATTTAGGGGCAAAATGGGAAATTTAATGTGATTGTGCTTGTTTCAAAGACAAAGCATTATCATCCTGCTACACTGGCAAAGCTAATTGGCTGCATTCTTGGAATGATTCATTTATACAGTATATTTAGTTTTGTTTTTCTGCCTTGTCATTTTATTTCGGATTGTTGGTGTGTTATTCTTAGAATGTAAACGTACAAGTTTCAATCCATATATAAAGATTTATTCTATAGGCTAATTTCAATTATGAATGGAGATTTAGGGACTTAGTAAAATGAAGACGCACTGATTGCAGTGTATGCAGGAACCTGCTCTAGGATTGAGTCTGATTGAATGGCTTCAAGAATTGCTCAAGATTAGGATGACAACAGAATGATTTGTTTGCTTTTATGCTAGGAAGAAAAGTACAAAGGCATCTGTCAGGGGAATTATTGAACAATATCATGTATTGCTGGAAACTATGGGATATGAAATACAAATACAGAATAAAATATTAATATTATCATTTAATATTGGAAACTATGCTTTTGGTAATTTCAGATCATACAATTATGTGTGCATTAACATCTTACTTAAGTAAAACTATTACCAATGGGGTGAGACATGTGAAACATATTAAGATGTTAAGACTCACATGCAAAATAAAGGATGTAAGGGATATACTTTTGTGCGTTTTGTAAACTCAAATTTTAGATTTGGGGATTCATATTTGAATATTTTTAAATAAGAGAATCAATCACAAGACATATTTGAAAGTGACAGCTTCAGTCTTCAATGCACAATTATAGTGAACCTTTTCTTAAATGCTGCTTCCTTAACAAGGGAAAACAGTTTCATCAATATCACCAGACAGTGGATATTTTCAGTAGAGACACAAATAATGTCCCCATTAAGCCAGCGTTGAAAAAGACATTTCTACTCTAGCAATTACCATTCAAACACACTATTTCTGCAGTGGTTTTGATGATTTTTGTGGATTCACCCTACTCTTTATTACAAGAAAAGAAGTATTAGAGACACACCTCTAGTAACTTTGGAAACTTTATCTATGATTCCTGTAAAGTAGGCTGAACAACAGATTGATTTCAGAACTACAGTTCTTAAGTACTTTTTAAAAAATCACATTATACTACCACTTATATTAAACATCACCAATCAGTGTGAAGGAGGATTACAATAAATCACATTTGTAGTCATTTGAGAGTGGTTTAGAATGTCTAGGAACCCTGGTTCACCTTACTAGTTCACCTCATGCTTTAGAAACTATTTGTCCTTCCTGTGTGGTTTTAGCACTGGAACCATTTCAAATCCAAAAGAATCCCATTTTCCAATATGATCGCTAACCTGTCTGATAGATCTCCTCTTACACACTATGCCTCTCAGACGAAGTAAAAAATACTCACCTTACCCACTCCTGCTCTCTGCAGGGTGAGCTCAGTGTGGTAGTTGTGACGGTTGGCGTATGTATGAGAGGGAGGCAGCCAGGCCCTGAGATGAAGGTTTATGATTCTGTGACTTCACCTCCCCATTGAGGTTCAGTTATTTCATGTGTAGCAGCAATGACATTTGTGGCTTGGGAGCTGAGAACACTCTGAAAAACTCTTTCCTGGTTGCTAATTCCTAAATCCAATCACAAATTTCTAATTAGCATCTCAAAGAGACCATTGCAGTGTTTGAGAAAAGTTCTTTTCTCTCTGTCATTCTAGAAGCAAAGTCTCCCATGGAGGGAGCAGAAAATGCTGAGTTCTGACACATGAGGGACTGGCAGTGAATCACTGTGCCTCACTGAATGCTCTGCTTCCCCGAGAAGTTTCTCTACCCAAAGGTGAGTTCTTTTCTAGTCTTCATGGCACTAAGCCACACAATGAATTATGAACAAGGAAATGGAAAGTACTTGATAAGGATTCTCAAAGACATACAGGAAAAGGAAGAACATGAACCCAAATATTACTTGACAGTTAATTTGGATGTCTAGATGACATGGAAATTTTGTAGGAAAATCAACTTTCTTGATATTGAATACTCAGTAATGAGGGAAGTGCTAAATAAAGCAACAACCATACAATGGGAGAAGTTGATAGGAATCATGCACAACTGAAAGCACAGCATCTGATGGTTTAAAAGGCCATTCCTTTTAAATATCAGCTAAGCCACTACTACTCACTCAGATCAAGAGCATTGAATGGTTGCCACAGTCAGATATACTTTTTTTTTTTTTTTTGCTGAATTTTCAGTAATGAACACTGGTTACTTTCTTAATTAAATAAAAAATATAAGACATGAGTTAAAATTAAATATTTCTTTTTAATACCAAAAATCTACATTTGTTCCAGGTCTATTATTCAATGTCTCTCAGTTTCCAAGTCAGATATTAGAGTCTTAATGGTGGACAGCCCTTCCTACTGCACACACACACACACACACACACACACACAATTACACACTTACACAGAGAGGCAAACACATACACATGCATGCACATACACACAAATATGCAGTCACATACACTCACATACTTACACATATCCTTTCTCAAACTTCCCACTAACTCACCTTCATCCACAGACTCATTACATATTAATAAAAATGCACAGTCATATCCATACACATGCAACATAACATAGACAAATTCAGTCTCACTCTCATTTAAAAAAATCAAACACACAGTCATCATTCACATGTATGTCTTTTTTTTTTTTTTTTGAGACAGAGTCTCACTTTGTTGCCCAGGCTAGAGTGAGTGCCGTGGCGTCAGCCTAGCTCACAGCAACCTCAAACTCCTGGGCTCAAGCGATCCTTCTGCCTCAGCCTCGCAAGTAGCTGGGACTACAGGCATGCGCCACCATGCCCGGCTAATTTTTTCTATCTATATTAGTTGGCCAATTAATTTCTTTCTATTTATAGTAGAGACGGGATCTCGCTCTTGCTCAGGCTGGTTTTGAACTCCTAACCTCGAGCAATCCGCCTGCCTTGGCCTCCCAGAGTGCTAGGATTACAGGCATGAGGCACCGTGCCCGGCCCACATGTATGTCTTGATGTTGTGTTCATATATGAAAGAATGGTGATATCTCCAGACCTCTTTTATTAATACTCATTTATATTCCTTCAATCTCTGCGACAATGGTTAAATGTGTTTCCTGAAGACAGCAGATAATTGCCTTGTGTATATTTATGCATTTGGCCATCATATGTCTCTTTAGTGGGCAGTTCAAGGATTGATCGAAAGCATTGGTAAGGGGGGGGCACATCTCTTTATCCTGTTGAGTTGAACTTTGTTGCTTTGTTTTCTCTCTTGAGCCATTGTGGTATCTGGCCTTTGACTTTCAGCTTTGGATGATTTTATTTTATTTTATTTTATTTGTTTTTGAGACGGAGTCTCTCACTTTGTTGCCCAGGCTAGAGTGAGTGCCGTGGCGTCAGCCTGGCTCACAGCAACCTCAATCTCCTGGGCTCGAGTGATCCTACTGCCTCAGCCTCCCGAGTAGCTGGGACTACAGGCATGTGCCACCATGCCCGGCTAATTTTTTGTATATATATTTTTAGTTGGTCAATTAATTTATTTCTATTTTTGGTAGAGACAGGGTCTCGCTCAGGCTGGTTTCGAACTCCTGACCTTGAGCAATCCACCCGCCTTGGCCTCCCAAAGTGCTAGGATTACAGGCGTGAGCCACCGCGCCCAGCCAGCTTTGGATGATTTTACACTGGTGAGTGTTTATTGTGCTGAACCATGTGTAATGCTATTTTGAGTACTTCCTGGAGGGCAGGTCTTGCCTTGATGTAATTCTTCAGTCTTTGCTTGTCTGAGAAAGTCTTTATTTCTCCTTTGTATAAGAAACTTAGTTTTGCAGGGTATAAGATTCTAAGCTGGGCATTAGTTTGTTTGAGAAGAGTGAGAATGGGGCCCTTGTCTCCTCTGGTTTGTAAGGTCTCAGTTCAGAAGTCTGCAGTTAGTCTGATAAGTTTTACTTTATAGGTTACCTACTTCTTTTACCTTATAGCTCATAGGAGGGCTTCTTTCATGTATATTTTGGCCACTCTGATGGCTATGTGTCATGGTGTCTTTCTGTTTGCGATGAATCTCAAACAGAGATTTGTTTGTTTTTTCACTTTCATCTTAAATCTTTCTTTCTTGCAGAGACACTCTGGCTGGAGGTTTTTCACATCTGCATGTTTTGTCAGTAAATCTAGTTTGAATCCAGTAAATTATTTAACAATTCTACATTTGATTAAGACCTCTGAGTGTTCATTCACATTATGAATTTGTGATTATCTGATATAATAAAATTATTATATGATGTGTTAGCACAATTAAACTTATAAAATAAAACAAATTTGAACTATAACAATGACATGTATTAGGACTGTTTCAAGAGCATAAAGAAGTGGGTATGATAAACACCAATATCCCTGCAATGAGGAAATGCAGGTTAAAACCCTGACTTCAAAACATATGTGTGAGTCCTTTAAATAACGTTTTACTTATATTTTCCCCATCTCAAAAAGGAAAATAATGGTAGGCCCTAATACATAGAATTGTAAATGTGAAATAAGTTAGAAATAAACAATTAATAGCAATGACCCATATATTATAAATCCTATATAAATACATGAAACTTGGAAAATCTTTTAACAAAAGAAATGATGTATTTAAAAAAATTCTTAGGGGGAAGTAATAATAAGTGGAAAATTTTGGATGTAATTTTCTAGAAAAATAGTAGACCACAACTCATATTTGCATGCAGAATCCTGTGTTTGTCAATGTCAATATGGAGTCCGGGAAAATAACAGAATGAATTCCATGGATTGGAAAATTGGGATGATTTTCTGGCTCAGATTGCCATTGCACCTGGAGAATCTCTCACTTTCATTTCACTACATGTTCCTTTGCTTCAGTGGACACAAGCCAAGGCCTACGGATTTGATTCTCAGGCACCCAACTGTTGCCAACTCCTGGACCATTCTCTCAAGAAGAATCCCAGAGACCATGACAGCTTTTGGGTGGAAACATTTTCTCAGTGAGTTTGGATGCAAACTTGTTTTCTATGTTCACAGAGTAGCCAGGGATGTCTCTTTTGTGGCCACCTGCCTCTTGAGTATCTTTCAGCCCATCATAATCAGCCCCAGGAACTCCAGATGAGTAGGGCTTAAAGAAAAAGCTCTCGGGTACATTGGCCCCTCCAATATTCTGTGCTGGATCCTGTACATGCTGGTAAATATCAAAGTTCCTATGCATGTGATTGGAAGATGAGGGAATGAAAACATCACAACCAGAGATTTTGGATGCTATTCCTTTAGGCATCAAGGTGAAGGCACAGACTTGCTATATGCAATGTTTAGACGGTGTGCACCTACCCACTGGGTGTGAATATACCATCCCCACCTACACACACACCTGCCTGGCACCTGATAAATGTATTTTTTGTTATGATTTTTCATTTTCGGGCATTTGCTTTGTTATTGTAGACCTTTCACTATTTTTTGCAGAGCTTCTGTTAAGTTTATTTTGCCCATATGTTGGCTGTTTAGCCATTTCTTGGCTGTGTCTTAATCTTTCTTTGGGGCCAAGGGCTTAAAGCTTCCTGGTCTTCAGTTTTTATGGAATAGCCCTCATTCTTTTTTTTAAACACATTTTGAATTCACTTGGCATCTTTCTTTGGTATATTACAAGAGGAATGGATTATAGGATTATATTTTATTTTTTTCCAATAATAATATGCAAATATTCAAACAATCGTTATTAATAAATACATATTTTAATTGCTTTCTTTGTTTCATATTAAATTATCTTTTGAAGTTTTATCTATTTCTGAATTTTCTTCCCAATGATCTGTCATTCTATGTCTCCAATGCCACACAGTTTTACTTACAGGTCTTTGTAATACAATTTAGAATTTCATAGAACTAGGTACTCTCAAGTATTTTTTAGGATGTTTCTGGTTATATATTTTGCTAAGTCAATAAAATCCCTACTCTCAGCAATACATGCACAAACACACACACAAACACACACACACACTCATACACAGATAGTTTATCTTCCTACCAAGGAAGAGAGTTTTATTTTTTCAATTTAAAAATATTCATTACATGTATAAATGACATTTCATAATTTTTCTTATGTAGGCTTTTCACATTTCTTGATAATTAACTCCCAAGTTAGTTCATACTTTTCTTAGTTGAGCCTTCCTTCTGTATAATTGATTAAAGTTTATTTATATAAAGACCTGGATACTATATTTTAATATTATATTCCATTAGACTATTATATTGATTCAAGGTAGTTTTAATTTTTAGAATAATTTTTAGTTGATATTTAGGCTTCTGGGATATGTATTCTTGTGCTGAACAAACAGATGATATTTACCCTTTACTTTTGATCATTAATTGCCTTTACTTATGTCTCTCAAAGGTACTAAATAAAGAAGTGATATAGGTTTCCCACTATCATATCTGAATTTAGTGAGAATTAACCAACTACTTCTTTACAAATTAGGTTAATAGGTTTAGAGCTCAATCATGTCTGCTTAATAAAGTTAAAGACATACCCAAAAATGTGTTATTGGTTTTTTTCTTTATCATTATCACATATAGAATTCAGCCAAATAGATTTGTTTGGATATATAAACATGAACATATGTTGTCATGATTAATACATGACATACATGTATTAATACATATGATTATATTAATGTATATCTAATAAAATAATCATATGTATCAATACATATGATTAACTATATTAATGTATTTCTGAATAATGAAATTATTGGATTTCTGGTACAAGCTGTGCTTGATGGTGCTATAGTATTTTATTTTTGGAGACATTTCTTAATATTATATTTAATAATTTTGAAAAAGGTGTATATAATTTTTTTCAATTATCTATGATTATGTTTGTAAGACTTTGGAAAATTATTTGGCAGCATTATTCTTCAGTAATTTTTTATCGCCTAAGTAGCACAGGTTTTTGTGGTAGTTAAGAGTAGTAGACTCCAGCAAACTGGTATTAACTGAGTAGCACCTAAGTGGACACATAGGTGCTACAGTAATAGGGTATTGGGCAGGTGGGAGGGGGGAGGGGGCGGGTATATACATACATAACGAGTGAGATGTGCACCATCTGGGGGATGGTCATGATGGAGACTCAGACTTTTGGGGGGAGGGGGGAAAATGGGCATTTATTGAAACCTTAAAATCTGTACCCCCATAATATGCCAAAAAAAAAAAAAAAAAAAAAGAGTAGGAGAATGCCACTGATAACGCCATATCACATGGTGCTGTTTTTGTGAGAGAGCTCTCATAAATATTGCTCTCTCTTCCATACACATTGTTCACTTCAGGATTTTTTACCTCTTCTTGGGTCAATATTGATAAAACATACATACCTAGAAATATCCATGTCAACCAGACTTTTCCATTAATTTGGACTGAATAGTATAAATTACCTCTAATGATTATTAATATGTGCCCCTTGTATCATATTTTCCTTTTGCTCTTCTTTCCTGGAAAAATCCTTCTCAGGCCCTTTGTAAACTTTTCTGTATCTACTCAAAACCTTCTTTATTTTGCCATGCATGGAGAAGCCAGAGGATAAACAGATAATTACTTTTTAAAGACAATGAGCTTCTCAGGGAAACACTGGGTCCAGTTCAATCCATGAGCTTTACTGCAATTCTCTCATGTATTAAAACACAACTTTTCCTACCTTCACTGCATGAGATCCTATCTGTCTCCAGGAGATCTATTTATAGAAAAGGAAAAACTTCTCCCAAACACTCGACATGACTTTTTGGATGATGCCCTTGAAATTTCTAAGTGCATTTGGGAGTTGGGGACTGGGAGTAAGTTTTTGTTTAAGATTACTCTCAACTGCCTCATTGTTTACTATCATGGGAAGTGCAGACAAAGAGATAACTGGAGTTGTGTGGGGACTTGAGGTCACACACAGATTCATAAACCCATATCTTAGGTTCTGGCTGTGTCCCTCCAAAACAGCCGCACGCGTGCACACATACACACACGAGTTGTCCAGACTGTCACCAAACTCACAGTGTGGGCAGAAAGGAGTTAGTTGGGTGAGTTTTTATTTATTTCGGTCTGACAGACAGATTATATAAGGAACTAAAGTGTGTCAGGTTCAGGATAAGTGTTCACATCGGCCAAAGGGATGTTTTCTTGGGTAGGCATTTGTTCAGTAGAAAACCCACCCAGGAAGGAGGAACACTTTTTGAAGCGTAGGCTGGGCTTTTGAAGAGAGACTGAAGGTCCACATCCTACTCCATCTTGAACTGTTTCTAATGTTCCGTGATATAACCCTTACTGATGATGCTTGTTGAAATTTGTCCTAAGTAGTAATGAAGTCCGGTTTTTATGATCCTTAAGTCTGTAATTTGGAATTCAATCTCCGATTTAATCATTTCTATAGAAATCACAAGAACAGCTCACAATTAGTGTTGTTATTTCAGTAAAATGTCTGTGAATGTGATGAATTTGATAGAGCTCATTAAAACATCCGTCTCTCTCATAAACAATGTGACTAAGTGGCATTTGCTGAAGTATCATTATTTTTTTCTCTCACATTTGATGTTTTTAATGAAGATACTTATGTCTCTTCTGAAAGTATTCGTAGTATATTCATCAAGGTGGGACAATCTTTCTTGTTGAAGCTAAGAAGGAAACTTTAAGCAAAAGTTAGCCTCTCACTTGAGGGATTCAGACAGTACAATGAATTCAGGACATTTTCTCTAGTTTATAAAATTCTAATATCATCGTGTTTACCTTTTTGTTTCTCCATTTTTTATTTATTCAATCCAGAAGATTTCATGGCTCATGTTTTATCTTGCAGACTTGTTACTTAATTTTTAAATTCTAAAATAAAGACTAATTTAGTTTCCACCTTCAATAGTATTTTATAGATACTTTAAATTAAAATCTCATTGCTTAGGGTAAAGCCCAATGTTATGCAATAATTTCTTGTACATTCCGTTGGCCAAATAAATGATATGATTCATTGTGGTGCTGCTCCAGTATTGACCTACCTTAGGTAAGTCCCATTTGGAGATGGAAAATTATTTACTACATCTATGAATGTTCATTCCCTTTGTGATTTTGTGGTTGGTCCATATAAGAAATGTTTATAAAAAATGAGTTAGCACAATTAAACTCATATAATAAAATAAATTTGAAATATATCAATGATATATATTTGGAGTATTTAAAGAACACAAACAAGTGGCTGTATAGCACAATGATAAATACCAATATCAATATTAAAGAAGTTGGATAAACAATGAATAACAATGACCCATATATTGGAAGTCATACATAAATATATCAACCTTGGAAAATCTTTTAACAAAATAAATTAAACATTTGAAATAAATTCTTAGCCAGAATGGAGATTTGGGGATTTAGTTTTCCACAAAAATAATAGACCACAATTCACACTTCCACTCGGACTCCTGTGTTTGTGAGTGTGAATATTGAGTCCTGGAAAATAACAGAATGGCCTCCGTTTAATCTACCCATATGTTGGCTGTTTAGCCATATCTTGGCTGTCTCTTAATCTTTCTTTGGGGCCAAGGGCTTACAGCTTCCTAGCTGCAGTTTTCATCGAATTGCCCTCATTTAAAACCAACCACATTTTCATTTCACTTTGCATATTTCTTGGGTATGTGGTGAAAGGAATGGATTATATTTTATATTTTTAAATAATAATATGCAAATATTCAAGCACCATTATTAATAAATATATATTTTTAATTGCCTTCTTTGTTTCATATTGAATTATCTTTTAAAGTTTTGTCTATTTCTAAATTTTCATCCCAATGATCTGTCATTCTATGTCTCCAGTGCCACACAGTTTTACTTACAGGGATTTGTAACACAATTTAAGGTCTCGTAGAACTAGGTCCACTCAAGTAGTGTTTAAGAATTTTTCTGGTTATATATTTTGCCAAGTCAATAAAATCCCTACTCTCAGAAATATACACATGCAGCCACAGACTGCATGTGTATGCACACTCACACACACATGGTTTATCTTCCGACCAAACAATAGGGTTTTATTTTTTTATTTTAAAAATACTGATTACATATATAAAGGACATTTAAAAATTTTTCTTATGTAGGCTCTTCATATTTCTTGATAGATTAACTCCCAACTTACTTTATACTTCTCTTAATTGAACCTTCCTTCTGTGTAATTGATTAGAATTTATTTATATAAAAACCTGCATCATATATTTTAATATTATATTCCATTAGACTATTATATTGATTCAATATAGTTTTTAATTTTTAGAACAATTTTTTTTTTTTTTTTTGGAGACAGAGTCTCACTTTTGTTGCCCAGGCTAGAGTGAGTGCCATGGCATCAGCCTAGCTCACAGCAACCTCAAACTCCTGGGCTCAAGCGATCCTCCTGCCTCAGCCTCCCAAGTAGCTGGGACTACAGGCATGCGCCACCATGCCCGGCTAATTTTTTGTATATATACTTTTAGTTGGTCAATTAATTTCTTTCTATTTTTAGTAGAGACGGGGTCTCGCTCAGGCTGGTTTCAAACTCCTGACCTCGAGCAATCCGCCCGCCTCGGCCTCCCAGAGTGCTAGGATTACAGGCGTGAGCCACCGCGCCCGGCCTAGAACAATTTTTAATTGATATTTTGACTTCTGTGATATGCATTCCTATACTGAAGACACACATGATGTTTAATCTTTTTTTCCTTTTTATTTCATAATATTATGGGGGCACAAATATTATTAAGGTTACATATACTGCCCTTGCCATCCCCCCCCCCCGTCAGAGCTTCAAGGGTGTCCATCCTCAAGGTGGTGTGTGTCACACTCATGTAAGTACACACCCATCCCCTCCTCCCCTCTCCCACCTGCCTACCACCCGATAAAAGTTTTGTTTTGTTTTGTTTTTGACATTTTGGTTACATTTTATATCTTTGCCTCTCCCTAGGAAGGGTTAGAGGTACGCCCTTCCCCTCCACAATGCTCGCCACTTCCCTAAGATGTGGATCTCCCCCACCCAACCCCTTGTGAGCACTACCACCTAATCTTTACTTTTGATCATTAATTGCCTTTATTTGTGCCTCCAAAAGGTACTAAATAAAGGAGTGATATAGGTCTCCCAGCTTCATGTCTGACTAAATTGGCAATTAATCAACGATTTCTTTACAAGTTAGGTTAATAGCTTTAGAGCTCAGTAAGAGATTTATTAAGCTCATCTGCTTAATAAAGTTGAAGACATACCCAAAAATATGTTATGGTTTTCTTTCTTTGTCATTATCACATGTAGAATTCAGCCAAATAGATTTGTTTGGCTGTATTAACATAATCATGTGCTGTCTCCTTTAATCAATACAAATGACTAACTACATTAATGTATTTCTGAATAATAAACACATTGGATTCCTGGTACAATCTGTGCTTGATGATGCTGTAATATTTTATTTTTGGAGACATTTCTTAATACATATTTAATATTTTGGGAAGTAGGTATACATAAGTTTTGTCAATTATCCATGATAGTGTTTGTAAGACTTTAGAAAATTATGTGGAAGCATTACTTTTCAGTAATTTTTAATGGCCTAAGTAGCACGGTGTTTTTGATAGTTCAGAGTAGTAGAATGCTACTGATACACCACATCAAATAGTGCTGTTTTTGTGAGGGAACTCTCATAAACATTGCTCTTTGTCCTACAGACATTGTTCACGTCAGAATTTGTACCTCTTCTTGGGTCAATATTGATAAAACATATAACATACCTAGAAATATCCATGTCAACCAGACTTTTCCATTAATTTGGACTGAGTAGTATAAATTATTTCTAAAGATTATTAATATGTGCCCCTTGTATCATATTTTCCTTTTGCTCTTCTTTCCTGGAAAAATCCTTCTCAGGCCCTTTGTACCCTTCCCTGCATCTGCTCAAAACTTTATTTTACCATTCATGGAGAATCCAGAGGATAAACAGATAATTACCTTTAAGGACAATGAGCTTCTCAGGGAAACACAGGGTCCAATTACATACATGAGCTTTACTGCAATTCTCTCATGTATTAGAACACAACTTTTCCTACCTTCACTGCATGAGATCCTATCTGTCTCCAGGAGATCTATTATAGAACAGGAAAAACTTCTCCCAAACACTCGACATGACTTTTTGGATGATGCCCTTGAAATTTCTAAGTGCATTTGGGAGTTGGGGACTGGGAGTAAGTTTTTGTTTAAGATTACTCTCAACTGCCTCATTGTTTACTATCATGGGAAGTGCAGACAAAGAGATAACTGGAGTTGTGTGGGGACTTGAGGTCACAGATTCATAAACCCATATCTTAGGTTCTGGCTGTGTCCTTCCAAAACACACGCACGCGCGCACACATACACACACGAATTGTCCAGACTGTCACCAAACTCACAGTGTGGGCAGAAAGGAGTTAGTTGGGTGAGTTTTTATTTATTTCAGTCTGACAGACAGATTATATAAGGAACTAAAGTGTGTCAGGTTCAGGATAAGTGTTCACATCGGCCAAAGGGATGTTTTCTTGGGTAGGCACTTGTTCAGTAGAAAACCCACCCAGGAAGGAGGAACACTTTTTGAAGCGTAGGCTGGGCTTTTGAAGAGAGACTGAAGGTCCACATCCTACTCCATCTTGAACTGTTTCTAATGTTCCGTGATATAACCCTTACTGATGATGCTTGTTGAAATTTGTCCTAAGTAGTAATGAAGTCCGGTTTTTATGATCCTTAAGTCTGTAATTTGGAATTCAATCTCTGATTTAATCATTTCTATAGAAATCACAGAGAACAGCTCACAATTAGTGTTGTTATTTCAGTAAAATGTCTGTGAATGTGATGAATTTGATAGAGCTCATTAAAACATCCGTCTCTCTCATAAACAATGTGACTAAGTGGCATTTGCTGAAGTATCATTATTTTTTTCTCTCACATTTGATGTTTTTAATGAAGATACTTATGTCTCTTCTGAAAGTATTCGTAGTATATTCATCAAGGTGGGACAATCTTTCTTGTTGAAGCTAAGAAGGAAACTTTAAGCAAAAGTTAGCCTCTCACTTGAGGGATTCAGACAGTACAGTGAATTCAGGACATTTTCTCTAGTTTATAAAATTCTAATGTCATCGTGTTTACCTTTTTGTTTCTCCATTTTTTATTTATTCAAGCCAGAAGATTTCATGTTTTATCTTGCAGACTTGTTACTTAATTTTTAAATTCTAAAATAAAGACTAATTTAGTTTCCACCCTCAATAATATTTTATAGATACTTTAAATAGGCTCTCACTTCATACTAAGTCTTCTAACTTTTGGTTATCTAATCCATTTTCTACAGTGCCACCAGGGTGGCTTTCAGATGTGATCACTACACTGCTACTTAAAATCCTGTAATGGCTCCTCGCTGCCTTTAAAATAAAGGCCAAGCCCCTGGGATGGCACAAATTGTTCCTGTAAGACCTGACCCTTCCTCCAACAATGTCCCCCACCTGCCTTCAAATCTCATTGCTTAGGGTAAAGCCCAATGTTATACAATAATTTCTTGTACACGCCGTTGGCCAAAAAAGATACAGTTCATTGTGGTGCTGCCCCAGTATTGACCTACGTTTGGTAAATCCCATTTGGAAATGGAAAATTATTTACTGCATCTATGAATGTTCATTCCCTTTGGGATTTTTGTGGTTGGTTCATATAAGAAATGTTTATAAAAAAATCAGTCAGCACAATTAAACTCATATAACAAAATAAGTTTGAAATATGTCAGTGATATATATTTGGAGTATTTAAAGAACACAAACAGGCTGGGGGCGGTGGCTCAAACCTGTAATCCTAGCACTGTGGGAGGCCGAGGTGGGCGGATTGCTCGAGGTCAGGAGTTCAAAACCAGCCTGAGCAAGAGTGAGAACCCATCTCTACTATAATAGAAAGAAATTAACTGGCCAACTAATATATATAGGAAAAATTAGCCGGGCGTGGTGGCGCATGCCTGTAGTCCCAGCTACTTGGGAGGCTGAGGCAGGAGGATTGCTTGAGTCCAGGAGTTCAAGGTTGCTGTGAGCTAGGCTGATGCCATGGCACTCACTCTAGCCTGGGCAACAAAGCAAGACTCTGTCTCAAAAAAAATAAAAATAAAAAAAAAAATAACACAAACAAGTGGCTGTATAGTACAATGATAAATACCAATATCATTGCAACCAGGCTAAAACCCTGACTCTACAAATATATAGATGAGTCCTTTAAATAACATTTCAGCTAAAATTTCCTTGTCTGTAACAGGAGAATAATGTTAGATCCTAAGTCAGAGAGTTGCAAATATTAAAGAAGTTGGATAAACAATGAATAACAATGACCCATATATTGGAAGTCCTACATAAATATATCAACCTTGGAAAATCTTTTAACAAAATAAACATTTGAAATAAATTCTTAGACGGAATGGAGATTTTGGGATTTAGTTTTCCACAAAAATAATAGACCACAATTCACACTTCCACTCGGACTCCTGTGTTTGTGAGTGTGAATATTGAGTCCAGGAAAATAACAGAATGGCCTCCATGTGTGTGAATATTGGAATGATTTTTCTGGCTCAGATTGCCATTGGAATCCTGGGGAATCTCTCACTTTCATTTCACTACATGTTCCTTTGCTTCGGTGGACACAAGCCAAGGTCTACAGATTTGATTCTCAGGCACCTGACTGTGGCCAACTCCTTGACCATTGTCTCAAGAAGAACCCCAGAGACCATGACAGCTTTTGGGATGAAATGTTTTCTCAGTGAGTTGGATGCAAAATTGTTTTCTTGTCTTTTTTTATTTTGTAAGACAGAGTCTTACTCTGTTGCCCAGGCTAGGGTGCCATGGCGTCAGCCTAGCTCACAGCAACCTCAAACTCCTGGGCTCAAGCGATCCTCCTGCCTCAGCCTCCCAGTAGCTGGGACTACAGGCATGCACCACCATTCCTGGCTAATTTTTCTATAAACTTTTAGTTGTCCAGCTAATTTCTTTCTAATTTTTAGTAGAGACAGGGTGTTGCTCTTGCTCAGGCTGGTCTCGAATTCCTGAGCTCAAACAATCTGCCCATCTCGGCCTCCCAGAGTGCTAGGATTACAGGCGTGAGCCACCGTGACTGGCCCAAACTTGTGTTCTATCACAGAGTGGCCAGGGATGTCTCTCTTAGTACCACCTGCCTCTTGAGTGTCTTTCAGGCCATCATAATCAGCCCCAGGAACTCCAGATGGGCAGGGCTTAAAGGAAAACTCTGGGAACATTGGCCCCTGCAATAAGGTGCTAGATCCTGTACATGCTGGTAAATATCAAAGTTCCTATGCATGTGATTCGAAGGTGAAGTAATGAAAACATCATAACTGTAGACTTTGGATACTTTTCCTTTAGCCATATAGGTGGAAGCACAGACTTACCATATGCAATATTTATATCCACTCCTGATTCTTTGTGTTTGGGCCTCATGACCTGGGTGAGTGGCTCAATGGTTTCCATCCTGCACTGGCACAAGCAGAGGGTCCAACACATCCTAGGAGCACCCAGATCCTCCGGTGAGATTAGAGCCACCCACAGCATCCTCATCCTGGTGAGCACCTTTGTCTCTTTTTATACCCTCTCTGCTATCATTTACCATTATTTTTATTTTTTTGATAAGACTACCCAGTGGCTGGTGAAGACAGCTGCCTTCATCTATGCGTGTTTCCCAACTGTCAGTCCCTTTATTCTCTCTAGTAGTGACCCTTGTGTATGCAAGCTGTTCTTTGTGTGCACTGAAAGAAATGTACAATTTCCTCATCTCATCAGAAAAATATAAATTGTGTATTTTTTCCCTGTCTTCACAGATTGATGTACTCATGCCTCCCAGATTCTCAAGCACATTTGTAAGCCAGTCTCACTGCAAATAGAGTTGTGAGTTAGATACTTTGCTGTAATATTAAAGAAAAAAATAACAGCAATTGTAAATAAAATCTTACGTAATTTTTACAAGTACTCTTATATTAATAAGTGTATTTATTAAGGGTCATTGTGGAGAAAATCAAAGTCCAATCAGTAAGTTGTGAATAATGCAGAGATCCTATAAAAGTCTTCAGTTTTTATTTTTTCATATAAAATATTAAAATTTCCTAAGATTTAACTGGACACAAGGTTTTAAGGACATTTCAATACAAGTTACATAGCATTTCAGATGGTCTTTCATGAAACTGGAGATGGACTATATGGTGCCCTGGTGGTGACACCAGCAGTAAAAGTAAGGTTTATTTATTACAAATATTTGGGGCTGAGTTGTTAATCTGAGATATACCTCACCTCTTAGGAGAAATGTGATCATCTCAGACATGATAATGCTTACAAAGAAAGATTAGTGTATTTTCAGTTCAATACTGAGACTGTGAACTGCAGGAGACAAAGGAGAACACAGGAAATATGTCAGATGATATTTAAAAAGAATGCAGGTGGGAATCAAACATAAAATAGACATTTCCTTTCTGAGATCAAATTGAATGGTTTCTGGTAATGTTTAGAAAGTAGTTGCTCTCTTTAAGCCTCAATGTCAATTGTCGTGGTGACAACAAACAGACTTCAGTGTAGTCTTCTGCATCTCCAATTTTAAGAAGAAATGTTATGGAAGAATCTTTTACTAAACTTAGAGCCATAGAGTAGTAGCAATTAGCTGGCCAAAGACATGAATTTATTGTTTATTGAGGAGTTTTATTGCTTTCGAAATCACCAAAGGAGCCCAATGGACATGTTCGAATGAAAAAAAAAAAAGCTCATATTAACTCAAACATAGTAAACCATTTCAGGTAACACTATGTAATTAAATTATAAATAGTTGCAATTATTAAAGCAAATTTTTATTTTGAAATATAATTTTATGTACCCAAATTTATTAAACTTAAGATTACATTACTGTATTTACCCGAAAATAAGACCTACCCATAAAACAAGCCCTAGCAGGACTTCTAAGCATTTGGGCAACATAAACCCTAAAATAAGCCCTAGTGATGGGTGTGGCTACCGCAGCGTATCTGCACAACTCTTGCATTTCCTTGTGGAGCGGTAAAGAAGACTCATAGCCCTTCCCATCTGCCCCATGAGAGCTCTATGGTTCGACATGAGAGATTGGGGCCAATGGTTCTAAAGGAAATAGAATCGCAAGACATTCAGGATGGAATTCGGGGTTTGGAGAGTTATGATGATGTTCCAGAAGAAGACGACTTGACTATATTTGAATAAATGTAGATTGTTGTACCATACTTAAAAAAAAATAACACATCCCCTGAAAATAAGCCCTAGGGTGTCTTCTTGAGGAAAAAGAAATATAAGACCCTGTCTTATTTTGGGGGAAACATGGTATTTATCACGTGCATAGTTCTTGTTTTGTGCTTTCACTTTGGTCAATGTCCAGTGAGAAATATAAAATCCACTTTGAGTATTTTATTCAGATGTAATGTTGTGGCAATACAGAGACTGGCTCCATGTGGAACCCGCTACCAGCCCCACGAATGGAGGCACAGTGGAGGAAGCTGGAGTTACTGGAGCCCACAAGCCAACATCAAGGGCAGAGACAGCCCCTGATTGAGATGGCATCTGAGGACAAACAGGATGACCTCCTCTCCGCTCTGCTAGCATCTCCCTCTGCCTGAGCTGGCCCAGAGGCCGGTAGGCTGTGGAGTCTGTAAAACGCCCGACTGTCCTCACGAAACAGGTGCGAGACAGCAGTGGGTCTAACCATTCCCAGGCCTATGATGGACAGAGCTTTTAAGGTGGAAAACCTAGTGCTGATTAACCCGTCCAGGCGAGTGACTTGAGCAGGGTGTAAGACTCAATCTTAAGCTCTCTCTCTCTCTCTCTTTCCAGTAGGGTCCATTTTTATCCCATGGAAAAGATTCTCGTGTTCTGTGCTCTGGCAAATCTCGGGGCTGCAGTTACTCCCCACTACTCTGCAGTTGGGGTCAGGGTTCTCATGAGAAGGAAGACACCATCACCATATTCCCCCAACATGCCCAGGCTTTTGCTGCTTCCACTGCTGTGGAATGAGAGTGAGGGTCCCCCAGGAGATGGGACACAAGGGTCACAGTGACTAGTCACAGTGAAAAGAAGTGTACTCTTCCAATTCTCTTCCTTGAGCTGTGGAGATTTTTCGTATAATTGGACATTAACCCCTCCTGAGATACATGACTTGCAAATACCTTCTTTCATCCATGGGCATCTTTTTCATTCTGCTAATTGTGTTCTTTGATGCACAGAAGTTTTAATTTTGATGTAGTCCAGTGTATTTATTTTTACTTTTGCTGTCTGTGCCTTTGGCGTTGTAGCCAAGAAATCATTGCCAAATCCAATGTTATAAAGTTTTCATGTTATGTTTTCTCATATAACTCTATAGTTTTTGCTTTTACATTTAGGCTTTTGACCCATTTTGAGTAAATTTTGTATATGGTGTAAGCCAAGGGTATGCATTCATTATTTTGCATGTGAATATTCAGTTTTACCAGCATCGTTTGTGGAAGACTGTCCTTTCCCCAATATTTGTTCTTGGTACCCTTATCAAAAATCATTTGACCATAGATGTGAGAGTTTATTTCTAGGTGCTCTAATCTATTCCATTAGGCTATATGTTTATATTTATGCCAGTGTTATACTCTTTAGATTACAGTTAGCTGTGTAATAATTTTTGAAGTCAAGAAGTATGAACCTCCATTTTTGGGGGGGGGAGCTATTTGTGTTCTCTTGAGATTCCATGTAAATTTTTGGATGGGCTTTTCTATTTTTGCAAATAAAACACTTATGATTTCAATCGAATTAAATCTGTAGATCACTTTGCACTTTGAGTAGCATTGACATTTTGATAATATTAATACTTTAACCCAAGAACACAGTATATCGTTTCATTTATTTATGATTTGTTTAATTTCTTTCAATTTAAACAAGGTCAGGAATTCGAAACCAGCCTGAGCAAGAGCGAGACCCCGTCTCTACTATAAATAGAAATAAATTAATTGGCCAACTAATATATATAGAAAAATAAGCCGGGCATGGTGGCGCATGCCTGTAGTCCCAGCTGCTCGGGAGGCTGAGGCAGGAGGATGCTTGAGCCCAGGAGATTGAGGTTGCTGTGAGCTAGGCTGACGCCATGGCACTCACTCTAGCCTGGACAACAAAGTGAGACTCTGTATCTAAATAAATAAATAAATAAATAAATAAACAAACTTATGATGGTGTATTTTCTGAATGCAGTGGAATAAGTCTACAAATCAATAGGTTTAAATAGAAGATAAAAAGAAAATTCCCAAATATTCAGAATTTAAACAATTCATATTTAAATAATCCAAGGCCCAAAAGAAAAAGCCCCAAGGCCAAATAATAACCCAAAAGAGCAATTCAAAAATATTTTAACTAAGTCATTATAAACATACCTAAATCAAAATGTATCGGATGCAAGGAACTCTCAGTTTAAAGGGGGTCTCTATACTGTATGTCCACTTGTGAGAATATAATCAATAACTCAACTTCCCTTTAACACTCTGTCAATTTTACATTTGGTCTCGTTTTCTCCCTGTCTTTCAATGCTCCTACCTCTCTGACTCCATCTCCATTTACTATCCTTTTTGTGTGTGCGCTTCTGTCTGATTTCCCTGCCATTTTAACCCCATCTTACTCTCCATAACTTGCATTTCTCCTTCCTTCTCTCGACGTCTCCTCTCTCATTTCCTCTCTGTTCGCTGGCACCCTGTCTTCTCCCTCCGACGCACTCGCTCACCCTCTTCCCTGCTGCTCTATACCTCCCCACTCACATTTTCCATCTCCCTTTTCCTGTTTCTTCTGATTTGTATCTTTCTCCGAGTTCCCTTCTTCCTCACTTTTCTCTCCGATTCCATTATGGCCTTATTTGTCTCCCTCCGTCGCCCCCCCTTTAAACCCTATGACATCAGCTTCGTTCTCTTCGGTTCTCCTTCAGGTTCTCGCCTCCTCTTTCGTTTCCTCTCTCTTTCTCTGGCCTCTCTCTCTATCCCCTCCCTTTACCTGCCTCTCTTTATATGGTCCACTCGGGATATATGGTCCACTCGGGTTATATGGTCCACTCGGGTTATATGGACTTTATATGGTCCACTCACCTTTCTTTCGTTGCCTTTCTTCCTGTGTCCTTCACGAATCTTCACTCTGTTTTATCATTGACCTCAGAAATAGCTCTCAAAAGGCCTATACTCTGGCCGGGCGCGGTGGCTCACGCCTGTAATCCTAGCACTCTGGGAGGCCGAGGCGGGCGGATTGCTCAAGGTCAGGAGTTCAAAACCAGCCTGAGCGAGACCCCGTCTCTACCATAAAAATAGAAAGAAATTAATTGGCCAACTAATATATATAATATAAAATCAGCCGGGCATGGTGGCTCGTGCCTGTAGTCCCAGCTACTCGGGAGGCTGAGGCAGGAGGATTGCTTGAGCCCAGGAGTTTGAGGTTGCTGTGAGCTAGGCTGACGCCATGGCACTCACTCTAGCCTAGGCAAGAAAGCGAGACTCTGTCTCAAAAAAAAAAAAAAAAAAAAAAAGGCCTATACTCTCATGAATTCCTTAATGAATAACACTTCTAATTACAACGTAGTAAATGCAAATTCAAATAAATACATGGCGTAAAAGATAAGAAGTGTTTACATTCAGTCTCCTCGCAGGATCAGTTACCTCCTCAAGAAAAACTCTCATATGCTTCTCAGGCGAGCAATGCAAGATCCATGTGCAGAGAGTCGGGTCTACAAACACAAGTTCACACACATCTGTTCACACACATGCAAATATGCACACACACAAATACAAATGGACACCCAGGTAAATGTGCACACACAAATGCACACAGACACATGTGCACAGATAGACACATATGCACACCCACACAACACACAATTCATGTTAAAAGTGTTTTGTATAAAACAAACAAAAAATGAAATTTAAAACTATACAAAATCTAAATACAATGAGCGGGTGGGGTGGAGAGTAGGGGGGGTCTTTGGGGGTGGTGGGAGAGGGAGGAGGCGGCGAATCACTTATAAATGGTTCCGAAGCCTAAATTCCAGGAGGGTGAGCGAGCACTGAGCTTTCATGGGCCTCTTCTTTATGAAGCAAAGTGTGTAAAGGTTGCCATAAAGGACAAACAAGTGAAATACTTTATACATTACAGTGGTTGGAATAAAAATTGGGATGAGTGGGTTCCAGAGGGCAGAGTTCTCAAATCTGTGGACGCCAATCTGCAGAAACAGCGAGAACTTGGAAAAGCCAATCGGGAGCAGTGCGCAGAGGGGAGACGGGAAAGACGGCATCCGGTCTGCGACAGGAAAGTGTTGACGTGAAAACAAAAAAGGACGAGCAGAAAGCACCTGGCAGTGGACATGGTGGCAGTACCGGCGAGTCACCTCGGCCCCCTCGGAAGCAAGGGCCCGGGAGATCCTGCTGTTGAAAAGGAAGAAACATTCACGAACAGAGTTGAAGTTAAAGTAAAGATTCCCGAGGGGCTAAAACCTTGGCTTGTTGACGACTGGGACTTAATGACCCGGCAAGAACAGCTGCTGTATCTTCCTGCCAAGGAGAGTGTGGGCTCCATTCTAGAGGACTGTGCAAGTCACAAGAAACCCCGTGGAGGCACAGATGACCAGGGGCATGCCGTCAGCGAAGTGGCGGCAGGGACGGAAGAGCACGTCAACGCGACGCCGGGCACCCCGCGGCCCTGCAAGCGTGGGAGCCCCCAGCACCCCGAGATTCTGCAGGTGCCCTGCGCACCCCGGCCCACGTCTGGAGCGCCACACCTGCTGAGATTATTCGTGCGAATCGGAGCCGTGTCGGCCTACACACCTTTGGGTGAGAAGAGCCTTGCTTTGTTACTGAATTATCTCCATGGTTTCCCAAAGTACCTGGCAAGGAATTCTGCGGCTTTGTTCGGTGCCAGCGGCGAGGAGTGGCCCCCTGAGCGCCATCGGGACGCCGCGCCAGGCCTGCCCGCGTGCTGGGACTCCGCGAACACGGTTTGTTCCTGGTCTTTCTCCTGCACAAACAATGCACTTTGAAGACGCTAGTGTATAACAGGATTGATGTTTGCTCTCTGTTTGATTTTAAACAGAGAAAATAAAAGGGGTTATAGCTCCTTTTTTCTTTTCTTTTTTTTTTCTTTTTTTCCATTTCAAAGTTGCTACCAGTGAATTCGATGATGGACAACAGAGAGACATGCTGCAGAGTGTTTATGGCCCAGTTGACAAAGCTGCTTCTGAACGCTGGCGGTTCTAGTCCTTTGCTACGCACTTTTAGAGTACGTGCTAATGCTATGTGACAAAATGCTCTGATTCCTAGCGCCAAAGGTTCAATTCAGTGTATATAACTGAACTCACTCACCCATTTGTGCTCCTTTTTTTTTTTTATGGTGCTTAAAGTAAAGAGCCCATCCTTTGCAAGTCATGTTGTTCCTTAGGCATTTTAACTTTGCTCAAATTGTTAAAGAATGGCGGCATGTTTCATGGTTTTTGTATTTGTGTCTAATGCACGTTTTAACATGATAGATGCAATGCATTGTGTGGCTAGTTTTCTGGAAAAGTTGATCTTTTAGGAATTGTTTTTCAGATCTTCAATACATTTTTTCTTTAAATTTCAAAAAAAATAAATACAATGAGCATTATAAATTTATAAAATGACAAATTATATAAAGAATTTAAGTGCAATAAGCCATGCACACCTGTAAGTGGAATACTTTAATCAATATTTATTACTAGTATAAAATACTGCTTTTTATTAACTAAAATAAAATATTACATTCAATTTTTTATTTTAATATACATCTTAGAGAAATGTAAAGACATAAGTTAAATAATATGAAAAATTATATAAAACCGGCCGGGCGCGGTGGCTCACGCCTGTAATCCTAGCTCTTGGGAGGCCGAGGCGGGCGGATTGCTCAAGGTCAGGAGTTCAAAACCAGCCTGAGCAAGAGCGAGACCCCGTCTCTACTATAAATAGAAAGAAATTAATTGGCCAACTGATATATATATAAAAAATTAGCCGGGCATGGTGGCGCATGCCTGTAGTCCCAGCTACTTGGGAGGCTGAGGCAGAAGGATCGCTGGAGCCCAGGAGTTTGAGGTTGCTGTGAGCTAGGCTGACGCCATGGCACTCACTCTAGCCTGGACAACAAAGCGAGACTCTGTCTCAAAAAAAAAAAAAAAATGATATAAAACCAAACATTGCAACCATATATACAACATGCATAATTTTATTCACATTCATAAAACATTTTATTACAGAATCTCTCATCCTAGGTAATGCAGTATATTGTATAAAATTTATAACAGACTTATATTTTCATTATGTTAAACAACACTATGCAAAAACACCTTCCCAAAATAATTAAAGTTACATCTTAATAAATTAACAAAAGAAAATTAAGCTAAAACAAATATCAGATGATTTGGCAAATTAAATAATTGAATTTTAAATAATGTAAGAAGAGGAGACATAAGCATAAATATGAAATCCAAGTTAAGGAAGATTTGAAAAAAATCCCTGAGCTTTGCCCTGTGGGAGTTCTTGCTCCCTGCAGGGCAGTTCCTTGGCACCGCCTGTATGCCTGCTTCATCCGAGTCACCTCCCTCTTGGGCCGGACAGATGTGTCCTGCTGGGAGTTCCAGTGAAACTCCCAGCTCTTCCGTCTAAGCACACACCTGGGAAGATGCAGGGACACTCAGGAGCACCCTTCAGAAAGGAAGGAGGCTGCCCCAGAGCAGGGACAGAGATGTCGCGGGAATCAGCTCAGTTCGGGAACCATGTCCCAAAGATGGAGGTCGGAAGGCTGGACCCTAAAAGTGGAGGCAGCACAGACAGAAACTGTGTGAAAAGACCACAGATTCAGCAAGTGCCACAAGAGCTTCTATGCAGAGGCCCTCCAACGCCACCTCCTGGAAATTTTTTCTTTCCAAAGTTTTAAAATCAAAATTGAGCAGTCTTCTTTGCCTCCAGTTCCAGGTTACTACATTCTAGTGTATTCTACATTATAGAAGGTGTTTTCATTATTCCTCCCAGCTCCACCACGAAGCCCATACAGGAGCACTTTCCCCGCAGCTTCAGCAGGGGCTCCACAACATGGACAGAATTCCTAATGAGGCGGTCGTACCCTCCTACAGGCCGTGACACTGAAGACCAGAGGAGGGTTTAGGGAATTTCTGAATGAGTTACCTGATGTGCTGGGGGCAGGGGAGGGAATGGCAGGGATTCCTTTAAGTCAAGTCAGAAAGGGAAGACTTTTAGGAGCAGGTAGGGAATTGTGTGTGTGTGTTCCCTGCATTTTAAGGGAATATTGCAGAGGTTGAGTGCATCGATGAATGACTTAACACAGTGAAAGAGAGAAAATTCATATTTTTAATGCTGAGATAAAGTGATTATGCTCTCCTTCCAAAATAGGAACAGTAGATTCTAGATACACTGTGCTCACCCCTCATGAGCACAAAGGAACAGGAACTTGGAAAACACCCATTTATTTAGGCAGACACAGTAAACAGAAAGCAGTCAGGATTATTATTATTATTATTATTTTTATTTTTATTTTTTTTTGAGACAGAGTCTCACTCTGTTGCCCAGGCTAGAGTGAGTGCCGTGGCGTCAGCCTAGCTCACAGCAACCTCAAACTCCTGGGCTCAAGCGATCCTCCTGCCTCAGCCTCCCGAGTAGCTGGGACTACAGGCATGCGCCACCATGCCCGGCTAATTTTTTGTATATATTTTTAGTTGGCCAATTAATTTCTTTCCATTTATAGTAGAGACGGGGTCTCGCTCTTGCTCAGGCTGGTTTCGAACTCCTGACCTCGAGCAATCCGCCCGCCTCGGCCTCCCAGAGAGCTAGGACTACAGGCATGAGCCACTGCGCCCGGCCAGCAGTCAGGATTATTAAAAACAGCTACACAAACTTGGATGATGCAGGAGAGGATGTAAAAACACACAAAGGTGCTTACCCAAGACAAGGATGCCGTGGGTGGCTCTGGTGGCAGGGAGGATCTGGGGAGAGGTTGTTGTTGTGGATGTGTTGCCCCTGGCACTTCTGCCTGTGCAGGATGAAAACCACGGAGCTCCTGGCCCAGACCATGAGGCCCAAACACGAGACATCAGGGATGGGTACCATTGCTGCAATCAATGGTGAAGACACAACATTTTCACCAACTGGAGCAGAAGAGTGTGCAAAATCTGTTTTCTTTGTGATGTTTGTGTTTTTCCCTTTGCCAGCCACCTTCACGGGAAAAATGGTATTTCCCAGCAAGTGCAGAATCCAGCAGAGGATCATGGAGGTTCCCACGTATTTGGGAACTTTTACCTTAAACTCTGACCACTTAGAGCTGCTGGGGCTGATTGTGATGGCCTGGGAGATGCTCAAGAGGCAGGTGCTGCCAGAGGACACACCCCTGCCCTCCCTGTGCGCACAGAAAACAAGTTTGCACCCCAAATCACTGAGGAAATATTCCAACCCAAGAGCTACCATGGTCTCTGGGATTCCTTTGGAGACAACAGTCAAGGAGTTGGCCACCGTCAGGTGCCTGAAAACCATATCTGTAGACCTCGACCTGCATCCACTGAAGTAAACGTATATACAGTGACATGAGAGTGAGAAACTTCCCAGGGCTCCAACTGGAATGTGGAAAAGGAAGGTTATTCCAATTTTCAAATCCATGGAGGCCATTCTGCTGCTTACTTGGCTCAACATTCAAATTCTTAAATAGAGGATTCTGCATGAAAATATAAGTTGTAGATGATTTTTCTTGAGAAGTCAATGCAAAATTCTCTATTTACCATTCCTTTTTCCTATGAATTTCTTTCTAAAACATATTTCCTTTTGTTAAGATATTCCCACATTTAAAGCATTTCTTTCTTTAGCACGTACTATGTATGGACTGATATTAGTGTTTTACACATTTTAACTAATTTAAAATTAACAATATGATTTAAGCATGACTATTATTCTACTATTATTTTTCTTTTACACTCTAGAATTTAGCCACAGGAATGTTAATGACACATTTAAGTATTTACAGAGCCTGGCTTTGAACCAAAGCAGGCCTGGTTGCAATGGCATTGGTGTTACCATTGTGTGGTATTATCTTAGCTCCCTCACCTGTTCTTTGAATAATCCAAATATTTGTGTTCCTTGTCATACTTTATATACATTTGAATTCTATAAGTTTGATCAGGATAATTATCCTTTGTCTAAGTTTTATTCTACAGACCAATATCACTGATGAAGGCGATTCAAAATCTTAATAAAATGTAGATACACAAGAGTAATTTACCATGACCAACTTGTTTTCTTTTTGTTTCAGCATATTATGGGGATAAAAATGTTAAGGTTGGCCGGGCGCGGTGGCTCACGCCTGTAATCCTAGCTCTCTGGGAGGCCGAGGCGGGCGGATTGCTCGAGGTCAGGAGTTCGAAACCAGCCTGAGCAAGAGCGAGACCCCGTCTCTACTATAAATAGAAAGAAATTAATTGGCCAACTAATATATATAGAAAAAATTAGCCGGGCATGGTGGCGCATGCCTGTAGTCCCAGCTACTTGGGAGGCTGAGGCAGAAGGATTGCTTGAGCCCAGGAGTTTGAGGTTGCTGTGAGCTAGGCTGATGCCACGGCACTCACTCTAGCCTGGGCAACAAAGTGAGACTCTGTCTCAAAAAAAAAAAAAAAAAAAAAAAAAAAAAAAAAAATGTTAAGGTTATGTATATTGCCCGTGTCCCCCCTCCCCCCTCGGATCTGAGATTCCATCGTGTCCATCCCCCAGACGGTGCATATCACACTCATTATGTATGCGTATACCTATCCCCTCATCCCCCCCAACCTGCCTGATACTGATAAATGTTATTCCTATATGTCCACTTAGGTGTTGATCAGTGAACCCAATTTGGTGTTGAGTACATGTGGTGCTTATTTTTCCATTCTTGGGATACTTCACTTAGTAGAATGTGTTCCGGCTCTAGCCAGGAAAATACAAGAGGTGCTGTATCACCATTGTTTCTTAGAGCTGAGTAGTACTCCATGGTATACATATACCACATTTTATTAATCCACTCATGTATTGATGGGCACTTCGGTTGTTTCCACATCTTTGTAATTGTGAATTGTGCTGCTATAAACATTAAAGTGCAGGTGTCTTTTTTTGATTTTTGAGACAGAGTCTCACTTTGTCGCCCATGCTAGAGTGAGTGCCGTGGCATCAGCCTAGCTCACAGCAACCTCACACTCCTGGGCTCAAGCAATCCTGCTGCCTCAGCCTCCCAAGTAGCTGGGACTACAGGCATGCGCCACTATGCCCAGGTAATTTTTTGTATATATATATTAGTTGGCCAATTAATTTCTTTCTATTTATAGTAGAGACGGGGTCTCATTCTTGCTCAGGCTGGTTTCGAACTCCTAACCTCAAGCAATCCGGCCGCCTCAGCCTCCCAGAGTGCTAGGATTACAGGTGTGAGCCACTGCACACAGCCCAGGTGTCTTTTTTATAAAGTGTCTTTTGTTCTTTTGGGTAGATGCCCAGCAATGGGATTGCTGGATCAAATGGTGGATCCCCTTGTATCGCTTTAAGGTATCTCCACATTGCTTTCCACAGAGGTTGAACTAGTCTGAAGTCCCACCAGCAATGCAGGAGTGTTCCTCTCTCTCCACATCCATGCCAACATTTATTGTTTTGGGAATTGTTAATAAAGGCCATTCTCACTGGAGATAAGTGATATCTCATTGTGGTTTTGATTTGCATTTCCCTGATGGTTAGAGATGTTGAGCATTTTTTCATATGTTTGTTGGCCATTCTTCTGTCTTCTTTTAGAAAGTTTCTGTTCATGTCCTTTGCCCACTTTTTGGTAGGGTTGTTTGATTTTTCCTTGCTGATTTTTCTGAGTTCTAAATAGATTCTAGTCATCAGCCCTTTATTGGATATGTAGCTTGTGAAAATGTTCTCTCATTCTGTAGGTTGTTTGTTTGGTCTCTTGACAGTTTCTTTGGCTGTGCAGAAGATTTTTAATTTGATTGGGTCCCATTTGTTTATTTTTGTTGATGCTATGATAGCCTTTGGGATCTTCTTAATAAATTCTTTCCGTAAGCCAATGTCTAGAAGAGTATTTCCAATGTTTTCCTCTAGAATTCTAATAGTTTCACACCTAAGGTTCAAGTCTGTTACCCATCATGAGTTGATTTTTGTGAGACGTGAAAGGTGTGGATCTTGTTTCAGTCTTCTACATGTGGTATCCAGTTTTCCCAGCACATTTATTGAATAAGGATTCTTTTCCCCAGTGTATGTTTTTGCCTGCTTTGTCAAAGATTAGATGGCTATATGAGGATGGTTGTAGATCTGGGTTCTCTGTTCTGTTCCACTGGTCAATGTCCTTGTTCTTGTGCCAGTCAAAAGCTGTTTTAATTACTATAGCCTTGTAGTATAGTTTGAAGTTTGGTAAATTGATACCTCTCATTTTGTTTTTATTGCCTAGGATTACTTTTGCTATACAGGGTCTTCTCTGGTTCCATACAAAGTGTAAAATTATTTTTTCTATATCTGTGAAAAATGATGATGGTTATTAATAGGGATTGTATTGACTCTGTAGATCACTTTGGGTAGTATAGACATTTTAAAAATGTTGATTCTGCCAACCCACGAGCATGGTATGGTCTTCCACCTGTTTATGTCCTCTGCTATTTCCTCAGAGTTTCATAGTTCTCCCTGCAGAGGTCGATTACCTCATTAGTTAAATATATTCCTAGCTACTTTATTTTCTTTGTTGCTATTGTGAAGGGAATTGAGTCTTTGATTTGGTTCTCACTTTGACTATTATTTGCATATATGGATGACTCTGTTTTGTGTGTATTGATTTTGTATCCTGAGACTTCACTGAATTCATTTATCAATTCCAGGAGTCTCTTGGTTGAATCCTTAAGGTTTTCTAGGTATAATATCACATCATCAGCAAAAAGTGAGAGTTTGATCTCTTCTGCCCCCATTTGGATGCCTTTAACTCCACTCTCTTGTCTGATTACTATAGCAAGGACTTCCAGCACTATGTTGAATAAAAGTGGAGATAGTAAACAACATTCAGGATAATGGTTACCTCTGGAGAGAAAAATGGGGAATTTATTTAAAATGTATTAGCAAATTCTTTTTCTCAACTGACCTAGGAGGTAAATGAGTATTTATTTTGATTATTCTTCAAATTGAATATAAATATTTTTGCATGTATGAAAGATATTACAATAAATAGAAAATAAGTTAATGAAATTCATGAAACCTAGGAGTCACCCTTGACCATGCTCTTACAGACCAAATCCAATTAGTTTTTAATACCCTTTCTTTCCACCCTGGCTCAAGCCACCTTTGTCTTACCTAAAACACTAAAATCACTTCCTTTCCCTTAAATTCCTACTCTAATCCAATTTCTACACTGCAGCCTAAGAAAACACCTTCAAATGGGATTAACCTTGTCTCCTCAATTCCGGCAAGTCTTGGGCTTCAAAAGCCTCCTGGAGGGGGGCTGAGGGACCGGTGCAGTCTAAACCCCTTGCCCGTGTATTTAAAATCATGTCCTCCCCTCACTTGGGGCTTGGGTGGAGGGCACTGGATGTCCACCTCTGGTACACGGGGGCCACTAGTGACACAGACCAAGGCAGCCAAGCAGGATGGGGTCAGGGTAGGGGTGGGAGGGCAGAGGAAGGCACGGCCAAGGCTGTGGAGCTTCCCCAGACACCCAGCTCCTCTCCTTGGCAGTACTGAGCATTCAGAATGTTCTGCTCCTCAGGAGGCAGGGTGCCTGCATGCACCTCTGAATCCTTAGTGTCCAGCACAGGGCATGACCATGTCCAAGAACTCAGAGGCATGGCTAACCCCTACAAGTCCTTCAGGTCTGACTCAGGCACCTCCTCGGCAGGTCTGTCTTCCCTGACACATCCTTTAGTTGTCTTCGTGCTCCTCACCATCGGTCTGCACAGCCTTGGCGTGCTCTGCATGGTGGGCCCGAAAAACACTGGTTGAGTGAATGGAATCCTGCATGCTGACTCTCCTCCGAGCAGTTGTCAGATCCAGTGTTCTCTGCCTGGAATCCTCTTGCTTCTTCATTCACCTGCTCAGTTTATTCCAACAGCCGGAGGGATTATGAGATGTTATTGTTACTAGGTTCAAGGGTCGCCTCCACCAGAAAGCCATTCTGACTCTCCTTTTGGCAACTTCTCTTCCCGACTGCACTTAGGGGTACTTCTCAGCCCCTAGACCAAGGTCCCTTGAGCATAGAAACCAGACCTGATTCATGTCTCTGTGGCCACCACCTGGCCATGCTTGGGATGAATTGGGTTCAGGAAACACCTACTGAAGGCACCGTCTCTTAAGGGAGAGGCCACCTCTGGAGCAGATATATCTGCACTTAATCACCTGGCCAAGTTTTTTTTTGTTTTTTTTTCACTGTTAGCTTGCTGGTCAGTAAAATGGCCTGGAGTCCAGAAACACAGTTCTAAACTATCTGAGTGTCCAAGGCAGTCATTATCCCCTCAACCCTAGAAGACAACAGAGCAGGACAGGCCCCTTAATATCAGGTGCAAGAACTAAATACTGAAGTTCTATTTGGGAGGTACAAGCCCAAGGTATTCAGATTGAGAAGGGGGAAGTGAGGCAGGAGGGATCAGGAGGTAATGCAAGGTAATCACCAGGCTGGGCACTGCAGTGCCAGATCCCATGTCCCCATGGCAGGGCATTCCATCCAAGTCTAGAAGTCACGGTGGGAAGAGACAGAAATCTGGGCATGTGCCTAGTGAGTGCCAGAGAGTACCTGATATGGGACATGTGCCGTGGCCAATACAATCATTCTTTTCTCATTTTCCAGAAGACAAAACAAGGCATAGTAATAAAAGACCTGTCCCAAGGTTGCATGGCTAGTTAGTGGTAAATCCAGGATTTGAACATGTCTGGCTCTGGAAACTGTGGAAGACCAAGATAAAGAACTTGGATTTTATGTAGCAAAGGAGTCACTGAAGGGCGCTAAGCCTAATCTCTGCTGTGCTCCATCTTCCCATCTGGCTACACTCCAGCAGAAGTAGGTGGCCACAGAGAAGTCGGGGCATCCAAGACAGGTTTTGAGGAGTCTCTGACTGGGTCCAGGACTTCATTTGGGCTTCAACATTGCCTCATAATGTTGTACAGACTTCATCTAAGCTTCCATCCACCAAAGAGGTGAGCTGGTCAGAGGCAGCCAGGATCCTGGGGAGGACCACCCATCTCTCCATCATTGGCTTGTGGGTCTCAGGGTCCTGGCATATGCTGATGAGTCCTTTGGTGTTGCTTGAGATGGTCAGATCTCATGAAGCGTCGCCCACATTGGCTACATTTATGTGGTCGATATCTGGTGTGTATCCGTATATGTCGTCCAAGTTCATCGGAACAGAAGAAAGACCATGTACAGTCTTGCCAAGTGCATTTGTAGAGCCTCTCACCTGTGTGTTTGCACTGGTGGGAGTGCTTGGTGTAAGCTTTTCCACAATTCTCATGCTGGCAGACATAAGGCCTGAAAACTAAGGGTTTCCCTCCATGTGGCCCTTCCTGGGCCCTGGAGTTCGGGTCTGCTCCCTGTGGAGCAGAGCTGGGCTGTTCAGGCAGGAAGACGCCTGCCTGAAAGGCGGGCTGACTCACAAAGAGTCCTGTGATTCTAATGCCAGCAATGATTGGGACTCATCTGGGGACATCCCAAGGTCAAGGGGCTCTTTAGGGGGCAACATCTGAGCCAGAGAGGGAAGCATAACGTGGGCCTCGGTGGAAGGTATGGTTGGGGCCAATAACATCTCAGGTGTCGAAGAGGCTCTGTTAGAAGATACCGTTAAGGGTTCAAAATTAGGCATTGTTGGGGCCCAGAAGTGGGACATCATAGGGATTCTACTAGAAGCTGAGTCTGGCAATCCACTGGGGTACATCCTTGGATGCCAAGGGAAGGTCATGGCTACCCCTGTATTATTGGGCTCTCCGAAGGCCATCGCCTGGGACCCCTTGTAAAGCATCTCTTGGTGGGAGGGAGACGCTCCCTGACAGTAAATCATCTGCGAAGGACCAGGGATCGCTTGGGGGCAGCATCTCTTGCCATTCTCAGGTAATGGCATATTGAACTATAGCCCTACTTCATCCGCATTCTGCCTTGGTACCTGGGCAGACACCAAGGGGTCCCCGACACCTCTCTTCCCTGAGGAAAGTGCTGAATGCCTGGTACGCCATGTTTCCAAGAGGTGTGCACCCCACTGGTTCCAGAAGGTGGAGACGTGTCCGAGATGGACGTTAGGTTCCTGTTACCCTGGGCGGGCTGGTGCGTCCCGGGCCACTGGCTCAGCTCCTCAGCCTCCATTTCGGCGTGAGGTCGAGGCCAACTCCAGACCAGAAGACAGACCAGACACCACGGGCATTGCAGGCAGGTGTCTCTGCTGCACCTGAATTCTTAAGAAGACGGTCACAAACCATGTATAAGACTAATACATGTCTCCACACCCAACATATACGAAGGCCTGTGGAGAACAGAGGACGAGTTAGAGAGTTTCTACAAGAGAACACCCGAGTGCTGTGACTTCCTGTCTTAACACAGGGCGGGCTCTGTGTTGTTTTCCCTTCAAATCATACAGGGGCCACTTAAATAAGACAGGAAAAGAGTTGAACATGTGTCCCTTGCATTTAGGTGAGATATAATGGAGGTATTTTATTCCCCTGAGAAATCTATAGGGCAAGAGGCTGCCTGAATCAGCCCCTGACTGAAAGAGCAGAGTAACTGCAGTCCTGGAATTTTCCAGCACAGACAAATACAACTATTTCCCATGGACGAAGACTACCCACACTGGAGAGCTCCCACTGGTCTTAGATCTTGTCTAACCTGCTCACCTGTAGGGTTTAATTGACAACGGTTTCTTTCTCCTAAAGCAGGCGTCCTCAAATTACGGCCCGCAGGCCACATGTGGGTGTTTTTGCCCGTTTGTTTTTTTACTTCAAAATAAGATATGTGCAGTGTGCATAAGAATTTGTTCATAGTTTTTTTTAAACTATAATCTGGCCCTCCAATGGTCTGAGGGACAGTGAACTGGCCTCCTGTCTAAAGAGTTTGAGGACCCCTGTCCTAGAGGCTCTGCCCATCATTTGCCTGTGGTCACACATTGTTCACCTGTGAATAAACCCGGGGACAGGTGTATCTCAGACTCTCCAGGCACTTGCAGACTGAGCTCCTGTCTCAGTCGCATGCTGTGTCTTTGCTCCTGGTGAGGGCCCTGGCTGCAGGTTTCCAAACACTCCATCCTCCCTCCTCTCCCTCCAGCCCTAAGGGTGGGAGCTGCGTCCGGCAGAGCCAGTCTCTGTGTTGACGCAACATTCCCTCTAAGAGAAGCACACAAAGTATATTCTAAAGTACATTCAGAAAGGTACAAGTAATAGGTACGTAAATTATAAATAAGGCATGTTTAACTTAATAAACTAGCTGTAACAATTTTCTTAAAGAACTTTTATTATGAATATGAAATCATATAATAGGCATTATATAAATGTAGTCTATAAAGGTATAATTTACATGAAGTAAAATTCAAGCCTTTTAAATGTACGGTTCTGTGAGTCTTGACAAATGTTTACAATTGTGTAACCATCACCGTGGTGTAGGAGCAGAGATTTTTCCATCAACAGAAAGATTTCCCTCCTGCTTGTTTGAAATCCCTATCCTCCCCCAGCTCATACCATGGACACTGCTGATCTGATTTCTGTCACTATATTTTCAGGTTTTTTTGAATATCATATCGATGGAATCATGCAATATGTAACGTTTTGACACTAGTTTTTCTTGCTCAGCTTAATGTCTTTGATATTCTACCAGGGTGTTGTATGTATCATTAGCTCACCTTTCCTATTACTGAGTGTCATTCTATTATATGGTTGTGCCACAATTTTTCCTCCATTCTTTACTTGTCACACATTCCAGTCTTTTCCAGTTTTGGCAATTATATTATAATGCTATAACACATCTACACCTTTTATTGGTGATGAAAAATTTTTATACTTATGCCAAAATATTTGAGATATCCTGAAACTTGCATCCTTTGAAATCATTTAATCTTTAGATTAAAATTTTAGATTCCACATTAAACGAGGTAACAGAGTCTTGCAAAACTCTTTAGACTGTAGAAAGCAAAACATTTCAGGATGAATGATATATCACAAATCCCTAAAAATGTCTCACGAGAGAAATTTTTTGCATCTTTAAATATCTACCAAGATTAGAGAATAGTGATGGTACTGAAATAGTTCCCATGTTAACTTTTTTTTTTTTTAATTTTTTTTTTTTTTTATAGTAGAGACGGGGTCTCACTCTTGCTCAGGCTGGTTTCGAACTCCTGACCTCGAGCAATCCACCCGCCTCGGCCTCCCAGAGAGCTAGGATTACAGGCGTGAGCCACCGCGCCCGGCCCCATGTTAACTTTTGACATCACTTCTGTATTCACCCTCTGGAGAGAATGACGATGGCACAGAGAGAAACTTTGAATTAATGAGAAGAAGGATGACATTATTACATTGGTACTTGCCCAGTAGAGGGACTCAGCTTGAGGGTTGAGGTTAATGTAAATACATAGTACACATATTAAAACTTTACCTAGTGCCTAACGAATCATGAATTTCACAGTGCCCTCTGGCAATTTGTATCTCACAAAATGGATTTCAAAGAACAGAGGAAAATTAATTAGCTTTCCAAATGTATCACTGTATCATCCTTGTTCAGCATGTTACATATACACCTAAGAATTCAAAACAACAGTTTTCAACAGCTAATAATTTTTCATAAACTCTGTGAGAAATACAAAGTATGGTTATTTTGAAAATGTAGGTGCCTCGAATGCCATATTACTTAACAAATACACATAAGCAAGGGGAAAGAACCCTGTGGTACTACTGGATTAGAATGAGACACAAGTATAAACTCATATCTAGATAGATGGATAGGCAGCTATTAAAGACGTATGTACAAATGTGTATGTTCTTGACTAACACTAGTGACATTCAGTAGCAATGAGCACTCAGCACCTATATGTTGATTGCTAATACAATCATCTAATAAAGGCTTCTTGGAGAACTGTCTGATTCTATGTTTAGCCTAGAAAAAATACTAGATGAGCTCGGAGCATTTTGCACTAACAGAAAGCAGGAAAGATTTTCTTAAATTCAAGACTATCAAAGGGATGGAAAGTCAGTCTGATAGAGCTCCAAATGAGCAGCCAAAGCTGTAACAATTTGAGCAAAAATATACATACAGTTTTTATTACAATACACAACATAAAACCAACATACATGATTTTATATGGATATGATAAATCATTGAGTAAATACATGAGGGAGAAGAGACAAATCTTTCAGATAGAAGAATGTCAATTAGAACATGTATATACTCCTCTTTCCAGTAGGTAGAGATTAATTCAGCTACCCCGAATCCTTTGTGTGTGGGCTAGACTTCGGTGATTCCCATCCAAACAAAGGAGGATGAAAATGGACACACTGTAACTTTATAATGGAGACCTGAAAAATATCACCTCAAGCAAATGATCAAGTTTAACATCACCAGTGATGTTAATTGTATATAATCCCTGATGTGACACGACATGATGAGATATTTTAAAGATCCATAAACCCAGGCTAATCATGAGAAAAACATCAGACAGCCCTAACTGCAGAGATATTCTAAAAAGTATGGACCACTTCTCCTCAAACCTTCCAAAGTCATGAAAAAGTGGAAAAGGCTGAGAAACTTTAACAGAGAGGAGAATAGGGAGATATGACGACTAAATATAATGTGGTATTCTGTATTGGATCATGGAATAGAAAAAAGACATTCGTGTTAAAACTGGCAAAATGCAAATAGTCTCAAGTTTAGCTCATAGTAACGTATGCCAATGTTGGTTTCTTAGTTTCGGAAAACATACCATAGTAATGTAAGATGTTAACATCAAGAGAAATGATAACAGATATTAGATGTATGAGGACTCTTTGTTAAATATCTTTGCCACATTTCTGCAGGCATAAATTTATTCCAAAATAAAGATTGACCTTAAGAATTGCAACTATTTATAATTTAATTACATAGCAGTACCTGACATTATTCACTATGTTTGAGTTAATATGAACATTTTTCTTTAGAATGTGTCCATTTGCCTCCTTTGATAATTTCAAAAGCAATAAAACTCCTCAATAAACAAATTCATGTCTTTGGATCTAATATTGATAAAAGATTCTTCCATAAAAATTGCTTCTTATAATTGGAAATGCAAGACAACATCCTAAAACCTGTTCTGGTCTATTTTTTTTCAACAGAGCCAATTAGCATCAAGGTTTAATGAGAACAACCTACTTTCTAAACATCACCAAAATCCATTCAATTTGATCTCAGAAAGGAAATGTCTATTTAATGCTGGATCCCTACCTACACTCTTTTTAAATATCAACTGCCACATTTTTTTGTTTTCCTTTGTCTCCTGCAGTTCATTATTTCAGTGTTTAATGGAAAATATTTTAATATGCTAATATTTCTCCATAAGCATTATCACATCTCAAATTATCATATTTGTCCTAGGATGTAAGGTATATTCCATATTAACAACATGGCCTCAAATGTTTGCAATAAATAAAACCATTTTTCTTTTAGCTTCATCTCCGGGTGACTCTACATTCTACCTCAGTTTTTTGAGGGGCCATATGAAATGCTATGTCATTTTTATTGAACTGTCTTTAAGACCCTGGGTACAGTTAAATCATAGAAAAGTTTAATATATTACATTAAATAATACAAACTAAAAGCCATTTTCAGGTTCTCTACATTCTTTCAGGAATTACTTAGTGGACTCTGATTTTCTCCACAATGACTCTTATTAAATACAATTATAAGAGTATTTATGAAAATTACATAAGATTTCATTTACTGTGGCTATTATTTTTTAATTAATATTTGAGCAAAGTCTCTGTGTAACTCAGAACTCCATGTGCAGTGAGACTGGCTTATAAATGTGCTTAAGAATCTGGGAAGCATCAGTACATCAATCTGTGAACACAGTGAAAAATACACAATTTATATTTTTCTTTTTTTAATTACCTCATATTATGGGGGTACAAATATTGTTAGGGTTACATATCTTGCCCCTGTCCCCCCACCTGGTATGCCAGAGCTTCAAGCATGCCTGGCCTCCAGGTGGTGCACACCACACCCACCATGTAAGTACATACCCTTCTTCTCCTCCCCCCTTCCGCCTGCCCACCTCCTGATAACAGATTTTTTTTTAAGACATTTTGGTTACAGCATATATCTTTGCCTCTCCCTAAAAAGGGTTAAAGGTAATCCCTCCCCCCCAACAATGCTTGCCACATCCTTAAGATGAGGATTCCCCACCCCCCCAAATCCCTGTTGAACACTACCATTTTTTGAGCACCATAGTTTTAGTCAGTAACAATTTGATGGCGAGTAGATGTGTAGCCCATTTTCCAGATCTTGTGTCATTTCGCTTTGTATTATGGGCTTAAATTTAATCCAGGATAGCATAAATGGTGCTAGCTCACTGTCATTTCTTAGGATTGAGTAATATTCCATTGTGAGCATATACCACATTTTAGTTATCCACTCATGAATTGACGGGCATTTGGGTTGTTCCCATGACTGTGTTAGGATTATAGGCGTGAACCACCGCGCCCAGCCTCATTGTGGTTTTGATTCGCATTTCTCTAATGATTAGAGATGTTGAACATTTTTTTATATGTTTGCAGCACATTATTCTGTCTTCTTTGGAGAAGTTTCTGTTCATTTCCGTTGCCCATTTCTTGATGGGGTTGTTTGATTTTTTCTTGTTTATTTTTTGAAGTTCTAGATTCTTGTTATTAGACCTTTATCAGAAGTGTAGAGAGCAAATATTTTGTCCCACTCTGTGGGTTGTCTCTTTGCTCTAATGATCATTTCCTTTGCAGTGCAGAAACTTTAAAAAATTTTTTTCTCTTTTTATTTTTTCACTAGACAGGTGAAGGAACAGAAACTTTTTAATTTGATCAGATCCCATTTGTTTATTTTTGATGCAGCGGTGATTGCCTTGGGGGTCTTCCTTATAAATTCTTTGCCTAGACCAATATCTGATAGGGTTTTCCCAATATCTTCTTCTAGGATTCTTAAAGTTTCATGCCTTAGGTTTAGGTCTGTTATCCATCTTGAGTGAATTTTTGTGAGAGGTGAGAGATTGGGATCCTGATTCACTCTTCTGCATGTTGCTAACCAGTTTTCCCAGCACCATTTATTGAAGAGAGAATCTTTTCCCCATAGTATATTTTTGTCTGCTTTATCAAAGATTAGGTTACCGTATACAGATGGTTTGATCTCTGGAATCTCAGATCTATTCCAGATATCGATGCTTCTGTTCTTGTGCCAGTACCAGGCAGATTTAACTATTATTGCTTTATAGTACAGCTTGAAGTCTGGAAGACTGATGCCTCCCAGTTTGTTCTTTTTACTTAAGATTGCTTTGGCTATACGTGGTTTTCTCTGGTTCCATACAAAGCGAAGAATTATTTTTTCTAGATCTGTAAAGAATGCTGGTGGTATTTTGATGGGGATTGCATTCATTCTGTAGATCACCTTGGGTAATATTGACATTTTAACAATATTGATTCTACCAATCCATGAACATGGTAGATTTTTCCATCTGTTTAAATCATCTGCAATTTCTTATTTTAGTGTTACGTAGTTCTCCTTGTATAGATCTTTTGTATCTCTCATTAAGTATACTCCTAGGTATTTAATTTTCTTTGGGGCTATAGTAGAGGGTTTTGCATTTTTGATTTGAGTTTTTGCTTGATGGTTCTTGGCATATATGAATGCTTTTGATTTGTATATATTGATTTTATACCCTGAAACTTTACCGAATTCATTTATCAAATCTAGGAGTCTTTTGGATGAATCCATGGGGTTTTCTAAATATAATATCATATTATCGGCAAAGAGTGAGAGTTTGGTCTCATCTTCTCTGACTTGGATGCCCTTGATACCCCTCTCTTGCCTCATTGCTAAAGCTAGGACTTTGAGCACTATGTTGAATAGGAGGGGAGAAAGTGGGCATCCTTGTCTAGTTCCGGTTCAAAGAGGGAATGACTTCAATTTTTCCCATGTAGAATGATACTAGCAGTTGGTTTGACATAAATGGATTTCATAAATTTAAGGTATGGGCCATATATGCCTATTTTGTTAAGAGTTTTTATCATAAAGGTATGTTGGACTTTGTCAAATGCTTTTTCTGCATCTATTGACAGAGTTATATGGTCTTTGTTATTGATTTATAAAGTGAATTGCATTTATAGACTTGCGTATGTTGAACCAGCCTTGCATCCCAGGAATAAATCCCACTTGGTCATGGTGAATTATTTTTTTGATGTGCTTCTGTATTCTATTTGCTAAAATTTTATTTAGGATTTTTACATCTATATTCATGAGGGAAATTGGTCTGTAATTTTCATTTTTGTTGCATCCTTTCCTGGCTTTGTAGAATGAGTTAGGAAGAATACCATCCTTCTCAATGGTGTGGAATAGTTTCTGTAGTGTAGATATCAGTTCATCTTTGTACATTTGGTAGAACTCTAAAGTGTAGCCATCTGGATTTTCCATTTGGGGAGGTTTTTAATTACTGCTTCAATTTCTGAGCTTGTGATTGGTCTTTCAAGAACTCAGTTACCTCCTGGGTGATCTTAGGGAGGTTGTATGAGTCCAGGAATCTGTCCATTTCATCTTCATTCTGTAGTTTTTGGGCATATAAATTTCTATAGCAGTGAAACATAATGTTTTCTATTTCTGTAGAGTCTGTTGTGATCTCTCCTTTTTCATTTCTTATTGAGTTTATTAGAGTCCTTTCCCTTTGAGTTCTTGTAAGCCTAGCCAGAGGGCCGTCAATTTTGTTGATGTTTTCAAAAAACCAGCTTCTGGTTTCATTGATCTTCCATATAATTCTCTTGTTCTCCATTTCATTTAGTTGAGCTTTGATCTTAGACATCTCTTTTCTTCTGCTAGAATTGAAATTGGTTTGCTCTTCTTTTTCCAATTCCTTGAGTCTATTCATTAGGTTGTTGGTGTCTAATCTTCCTGTTTTTTGGATGTGAGCATTTATTGTTTAGTTTTCCTCTGATATGCTTTTGCTGTATCCCATAGGTTTTGGTAAGATGTGGCTCCATTGTCGTTTTGTTTGAAGAAATTCTTGATTTCCCTCTGAAATTTCTTCCTTGACACAATAGTTATTCAACAGTAGACTCTTTAGTTTCCATGACTTAGTGATGTGGTGTGTATTTGTGTTATAATTGAACTCTAATTTTATACCACTATGGTCAGAGAAGACACATGGTATTCTTTTTATTTTCTTGAATTTTTTGAGATCTGGTAGTATGCGGCCTAGTATGTGATCAATTTTGGAGAAGGTTCCATGTGCTGCTGAGAAGAATGTAAATTCAACTTTATTTGGGTGGAATGTTCTGTATAGATCTGTCAGATCTTTTTGGTCAATAGCTTTGTTTAAGTCCCTTATTTCTTTACTTAATTTCTGTTTGGAGGATCTATCCAGTTCATTTAGTGGTGTGTTGAAGTACCCTGATACTATGACAGAATTGTTTAAAGTGGTATTTAGCTCAGACAAGGTTTGCTTTATGTAATTGGGTGCTCCTGCATTGGGAGCATAAATATTAAGAATCGTTAGATCTTCCCTTTCACCATTATAAAGTGGCCGTCTTTATCCTTTTTTACTTTTGCTAATTTAAATCTAATGTCTGTGAATAACATGGCTATCCCTGCTTTCTTTTGATTTCCATTTGCCTGGATGATAGTTTTCCATCCCATGATCTTCAGCTGGGAGGCATCTTTGTGGTTTAGGTGTGTTTCCTGTAGACAGCAAATACTAGACTTGTGGAATTTTATCCACTCTGCCAGCCTATGTCTCTTCAGAAGACAGTTTAAACCATTTACGTTTATTGAGAGGATTGAAATTGGAGAAAGATTTCCATTCATATTGATGGGTGAAGTTCTGTTACTTTGTCTTAGACCTTGAGCCATCATGAAGTTCGAGGTCTAGACTTTAATTCTTTGCAGATTTTATTTTGAGGAGTGTCTATTGCCCTGTTCACTGTGGAAGGCAGGTCTGAGAATTTCCTGTAGGGCTGGTCTGCTCTTTGCATATTCCTTCAGCGATTGCTTGTCTGAGAAGGATTTTATTTCACCCTCATAGATGAAACTTAATTTTGCCCGATAAAGAATTCTAGGTTGGGCTTTGTTCTGTTTTAGAAGATTAAAGATAGGCACCCACTCCCTCCTGGCTTGTAAGGTTTCAGATGAGAAGTCTCCAGTTAGTCTGATAGGCTTTCCTTTATAGGTTATTTGTTTTCGCCTTGCTGTACGGAGGATTGCTTCTTTCACATTTACTTTTTTTTTTTTTTTTTTGAGACAGAGTCTCACTTTGTTGCCCAGGCTAGAGTGAGTGCCGTGGCGTCAGCCTAGCTCACAGCAACCTCAAACTCCTGGGCTCAAGCAATCCTGCTGCCTCAGCCTCCCCAGTAGCTGGGACTACAGGCATGAGCCACCATGCCCGGCTAATTTTTTTTATATATATATATCAGTTGGCCAATTAATTTCTTTCTATTTATAGTAGAGACGGGGTCTCGCTCTTGCTCAGGCTGGTTTTGAACTCCTGACCTTGAGCAATCCGCCCGCCTCGGCCTCCCAAGAGCTAGGATTACAGGCGTGAGCCACCGCGCCCGGCCTCACATTTACTTTTGTTAGCTTAATAACCGCATGATGAGGCGATTGCCTATTCACATTGTGTCTTGCAGGAGTTCTGTGTGCTTCTTGAATTTAGATATCCAGATTTCTAGCTAGGCCTGGCATATTTTCTTCCAGTATGCCGTAAAATAAGTTTCCAACCCTTGTGAATGTTCCTCTTCCCCTTCTGGAATCCCAATAAATCTGAGATTCAACTTTGTTTTTACATAATCCCATACTTCCTGTAAGCTTTGATCCTGTCTCTTATTTCTGTGCACCCTTTCTTCCTCTGATTTGTTTAGTGTGTAGGTATAATCTTCAAGCTCTGAGATTCTCTCCTCAGCATGATCTATCCTGTTTTTGAGGTGTTCCACTGTATTATTATAGAGTTCCTTGAATGTTTCCTTCACTGCCAGAATTTCTGCTTGGTTTCTCTGAATTACTTCTATATCTTTGGAGAATTTTTCATTCATTTCCTGGATTGTTCTTGTGGTTTCTCTATGTTGGGATTCTATTTTCTCTTCAATTCCGTTGAGCTTTCTAACACTCCATATCCAGAATTCTTCCTCTGTTAGTTTAATCATATCATGTAAGTTGGTGGAGAATGAGTATTTTCTTTTGGAGGTGACTTTTCTCTCTGATCCTTCATGATTCCTGATGTCTTTCGCTGGTTCTTCCTCATCTGGATACTTTGTTGAGGACCAGAGGTGCTAGAACTTGAGTATGAGCTGTGTTCCTGGGTTCCAAAGGAATGATCCTTGGAAGAGCTGGGGAGTATGTGTTCTGGTCCTGTATCATCTAAGAGGAGTTTGGGCCTCTTGGGTTATCTTTGACCTGATGTCTTCACCTTCTGTGCACAGAGTTCAGTGGGTTTGGGTCGCTTGCTTAGACCCCCAAGGGTTCATTCACTCTAGTGAGATGGAGACCAGTTTCCACCACTAGGTTGAAGTGGGAGGCACTGTGTTAAGCACTGAGTTTACGCTTACTTTTGTTCTCTGTGGTTTGTGGGAAGGAGTCAGTTATCAATGTAGACAATATATCTTTGTATTGCGCTCTAAGCCTCCAAATAGGATATAAAGGTATCTCAGTGTTAAGCAAATTTCTTGCCACTCCCAAGGGTTCCTTGAGTCCTCAGGAATAGCAGCCTCCTTCGCTACTCCGCCTTGCTAAGATAGGCTCGGCTCTCTGGGCAGATTGCCAATAGCTGAATGCAGTAAGAAACCACCCAGGTTCAAACTTGTGAGATAGCCGCCGAACGAAAACACAGCTCTTGCCTTTCCACCCTTTTAAATTCAGCTTCCGAGGCCACCTGCTGGGATAGGGCAGAGGGGAAGACTGAAATCACTAACAGGGCAGGCCTCCGCAGCATTTCCAAGCTACGGAGTGGCAGTGGCACACTTTGGCGGCACTGACACTGCAGGTCCCCTGTTTGGCGAAAGACTGGGTTGGGTTTGGCAGGCTGGCTTCAAATGACCACTGCACTCCCTAAATCCCCCACTCACAGAGATGCATTGGTTTATGTGTGGGGAACTGCCCTCTGTCTACAGAGCGCCAGCCAAAGCTTCAATGGTATCCAAAGGCCAAGCCTCCTTTAAGGTAGAGTCTCTACTTCCTGGACCTGGAAGTGTCCTGAGGTAAAATGCCAAATTCAGCACTCGTTTCTGCGGTATGGGAAGGCGGCTGCTGAGTTCTGCACCTGCAGGTTCAGCTCTTACACCTGCTTCAGCTGAGTGCTGGGAGCTCAAAAAGGTTGTCTTCCCCAGAAGCCCTATCAGATAAGCAGGTTTGGGGTAGAGGGTATGCCTGAGGCCGCTTCCAGCGCAGCACTCCACAGCGTTTCCAAGCTATGGAGCGGCGCTGTGGAGCTGGGAAGCGGCTGCTGGGTTCAGACCCTCTCCCACTTGCTACTGCTTCCGCGGAGTGCTGGGAGCTCAACAAGTTACCTTCTCCAGAAGTCTGAACAGTTCAGCCAGTTTAGCGTAGAGGGGGTGCCAGGGAAACGCTTCCAGCATTGACCTCTACAGTGTCTCCAAGCTATGGTGCAGTGCAGCAGTGCTAGGAAGCAGCTACAGTGTTTGGACACTTTCCCCTCCTGCTACTGCTTCAGTGGAGCTCTGGGAGTTCAAAAAGATGCCTTCTCCAGAAGCTCCAACAGTTCATCTGGTTTAGGGTAGTGTGGATGCCTGATAAATGCCTCCAGCACGGCCCTCCACAGCTTCTCCGAGCCACAGGACAGGGCGGTGGGACTGGGAAGTGGCTGCTGGGTTTGGACCTTTTCCCCATCCACTACCGCTTCAGCAGAGCACTGGGAGCTCAAAAAGCTGCCTTCTCCAGAAGCGCGAACAGTTCAGCTGTCCTAGGATAGTGGGGATGCCTGAAAAATGCCTCCAGCACTGCCCTCTGCGATATCTCCAAGCCACGGGGTGGGGCAGTGGGGCTGGGAAGCGGCTGCAGTGTTCGGACTTTTTCTTCACCCACTACTACTTCAGTGGAGCACTGGGAGCTCAAGAAGCTGCCTTCTCCAGAAGCACGAACAGTTCAGCTGCCCCAGGATAGTGGGGATTCCCAAAAAACACCTCCAGCACAGCTCTCTGCAGCGTCTTCCAGCCGTAGGGCAGGGCAGCGAGACTGGGAAGTGGCTTCAGGGTTCGGACTTTTTCCCCACCCACTACAGCTTCAGCAGAGCACTGGGAGCTAAAAAATCTGCCCTCTCCAGAAGCACAAACAGTTCAGCTGGTCCAGGGTAGTGGGGATGCCTGAAAAAACACCTCCAGTGCAGCCCTCCGTGGTATCTCCAAGCCACGGGGTGGGGGGGTGGGGCTGGGAAGTGGCTGTTGGGTTCAGACTCTTCCTGCTTCAGCGGGGTGCTGTGGAGAATTCAAAATGCTGCCTGCTCCAGACTCCTTTCCAAACTGCTTGTCTGCCCACATTGTCACCTCCCACCAACTTCAGGCAGTTCCCTGCCTGCATGGGAGTGGGGATCAGTGGGGAAGGGATCATCTCCCTGTGTAGGGGAGAAGGGATGCCTCCTCCGGCCAGCCCATGGGGCAGTAGATGCGTGGACACGCTCCTTCCCCACCACACTTCCAATTCCCCAGGTTTTGTGGAAGAACGTCAGTTCACCTTTGATTATTGTCCACGATTTCTGTATCCTGGTGTCTGCAGTCTTGCGAAGCTGATCCAGAGTAGGTGTAGATGACTTGTGCGTGGTTGTCTACCCTCTTCACCTCTCACCCCAAGAGCCGAGAGCCAAGAGGTCAGCCATTTTCCACCATTTTTCACAATCACAATTCATATTTTTCTGATGTGATGAGGAAATTGTATATTTCTCCAGTGCACACAAAGAATTTGCATACACAAGTGGCACTAATTTTTTTTTTTTTTTTGAAACAGCATCTCACTTTGTTGCCCAGGCTAGAGTGCCATGGCGTCAGCCTAGCTCACAGCAACCTCAAACTCCTGGGCTCAAGAAACCCTTCTGCCTCAGCCTCCTGAGTAGCTGGGACCACAGGCATGCACCACCATGCCTAGCTAATTTTTTCTATATACTTTTAGTTGGCCAATTAATTTCCTTTCTATTTTTAGTAGAGATGGGGTCTCGCTCTCGCTCAGGCTGGTTTTGAACTCCTGACCTTGAGCGATCCGCCCACCTTGGCCTCCCAGAGTGCTAGGATTATAGGCGTGAGCCACTGTGCCCGGCCTAAGGGTGACTATTTGAGAGAATAAAGGGACTGACAGTTGGGAAACACGCACTGATTAAGGCAGCTGTCTTCATCAGCCACTGAGTAGTCTTATCAAAAAAATAAAATCAAAAGTAAATCATGGCAGAGAGGGTATAAAAAGAAACAAAAGTGCTACCAAGATGAGGACGCTGTCGGTGGCTCTAATCTCAGGAGAGGTGCTGGGAGTTCACGACTCTCCCAACAAAACGGGTCCCAGGCAGGATCATCGAATGAGATTTGGAAATAATAGAGACAGAGACAAAGTCTAGTTTAAAGTGATGGGGAATTCAGGGTTCCTCCAGCATTCCTGTGAGCCAGGGGACACCGAGTGAAATCCAGCACCAGTATTTATTGGTATAGCAAATAGTTGTCAGTGGTTATAGATTTATGTGTACAGATCATTCGTTTAGGTTTTAAGGCTCCCCAAAGGCTTCAAGAGATCCATTACCTAATTCTATCCATAAGAGCAAATGGTCACAAAAATTTTTCAAGATAAGCATTTTAAGCCCTAATTAAGGAAAAGACATGGCTGAGCATACAAGTTAAAGACAAAGTCATTAATTAAGCAGTAACATAAAACAGGAACACGGAGCCTACATATTTCTCTATTTCTCTATATGGTCAGGAGTCAAGCAGGAATAGCCTTCAAGTTTATGATAGTTCCAGTGGCAGGTTGTTTGTTTTGTTGACATCCCTTGATCACATTTCTTAACCTTTAGCCCCATGCCAAGCTCTGCCTTGCACAAGCTGCAGGCACCACATTGTAGTTGCCTCTGATCAGTGGAATTCTCCACTTAATGCTAAGCAGCTTCTGATTTGTGAACTAATAAGCCAACAGATTTCTTCAAGGCAAAGCCTTGCACAACTCCTGAAACTTTCCATGTCTCTGAACTCTATTTCCCAACAGTATGGACTGCCTGATGCACAATGAGCAATGAACGCACCCTAAAGCCTTTCCTGCCCTCATTACACTTGTAAGGTTTCTCTCCACTGTGAATATTTTGATGATCAACGAGCTGTGAATTTTGAGTGAAGGCCTTGCCACACTCATTACATTTGTAAGGTTTCTCTCCAGTATGGATTACCTGATGGACAGCCTTGAATGTACACTAAAGGCTTTGCCACACTCTTAACACTTGTAAGGTTTCTCTCTATTGTGAATACTTTGATGCCTAACAAGGTGCCCATTTTGAGTGAAGGCCTTGCCACACTCATTACATTTCTAAGGTTTTTCTCCAGTATGCCTTCTCCTGTGACGTATAAGGTGCCCACTTCGAATGAAGGCCTTGCCACACTCATGACATCTGTAAGGTTTTTCTCCAGTATGCCATCTCCTGTGACATGTAAGTTGTGAATTTTGAGTGAAGGCCTTACCACACTCATTACATCTGTAAGGTTTCTCTCCAGTATGGATCATCTGATGGGTAGTTAGGCTTGAATGAAGACGAAAGGCTTTGCCACACTCAAAACACTTGTACGGTTTCTCTCTATTGTGAATGCTTTGATGCCTAACAAGGTGCCAACTTTCAGTGAAGTCTTTGCCACACTCATTACATCTGTAAAGTCTCTCTCCAGTATGCCTTCTCCTGTGACGTGCAAGGTATTTACTTCGAGAGAAGACCTTGCCACACTCACTACATTTGTAAGGTTTCTCTCCAGTATGAATTCTCCTGTGATGTGCAAGGTTTGAATGTTGAGTGAAGACCTTGCCACACTCGTTACATTTGTTAGGTTCTCCACCAGTATGGATTAGCTGATGGGTAGTTAGGATTTTATGAGCTCTAAAGGCTTTGCCACACTCATAACACTTATAAGGTTTCTCACCAGTATGAATTCTTCTGTGGATTGCAAAGGAGCCATTATACCTGAAGACCTTCCCACATTCGTAACATTTGTAAGGTTTTTCTCCAGTATGCCTTCTCTTGTGACATACAAGCTGTGAAGTTGCAGCGAAGGCCTTGCCACACTCATTACATTTGTAAGGTTTTTCTCCAGTATGCCTTCTCCTGTGAAGTGTAAGGTCTGCATTTCGAGTGAAGGCCTTGCCACACTCATTACATTTGTAAGGTTTTTCTCCAGTATGCGTTCTCCTGTGAAGTGCAAGGTCTGCATGTCGCGTGAAGACCTTGCCACACTCATTACATTTGTTAGGGTTCTCTCCAGTATGGATTGCCTGATGGACAGTTAGTCTTGAAGGTACACTAAAGGCTTTGCCACACTCATAACACTTGTAAGGTATCTCTATACCGTGAATACTCTGATGCCTAACAAGCTTTGAATTTTGAGCGAAGGCCTTGTCACATTCATTACATTTGTAAGGTTTTTCTCCTGTATGCGTTCTCCTGTGACGTTGAAGGTCTACATTTCTACTGAAGGCCCTGCCACACTCATTACATTTATAAGGTTTTTCTCCTGTATGCGTTTTCCTGTGAAGTGCAAGGCCTTCTTCTCCTGCATTGGTCGTGTCTTTTGGTGGTACATTTTTTATTACAAATTCAGGAGAGAGATCTACAAGATAGAACCGTAAGTTTCCAATTAATTACAGCATATAAACAAACCTTTCACATTGATAAACTTAATATTACACCAAAAGTAATACTGATATTAAACATATCTATGAAACTTCAGAAAGATAAAATTTAATTTTTAGGAACACACAAGGAATAGGATTGTTTCATAAAGATGATTTCATGTGATCCAAATTAATATCGTGGAAGTCAAGTTGCAAACCATCTATAACTAAAATACGATGTGCAAAACTATGTTTCCCCTGAAAGGCATGACCACCATTTGACAAAAAACATATGGCTATCTCACAATTGAAATGAAAACAAGTTATATTGGATAATGCATACTTAAAAATTATCATCTAAAAATAGTAACAAAAAGTAATTAGTAAGACATCCTAGTAATACATTATAAAACAAGCAAAAAAAATCAGTAACTATATCTACAAAAAGTTATAGTTTGTGGAAATAGGAACAATTTTCTCTTAAGGAAAAAACAAGAACATCCATTTTAGAACCAGTACAGAATACAAGAACTGTAATATGAGTTTTTTCACAATCATATCACAATATGATATAACAACAATGTTATATCATGATATACCTTTATAATGTGGAATGGAATGAAGCTTATAACTGTATCCATCACCACCAAAACATCATTTACTCCTGAATAAATGAATTGAATTGAAACTTTGTACCCACTGACCAACTTATTCCTCATTTTCCAGCTTCTGATAATCAACACTCTACTCCAATTGCATTGCACATATAAATGAAAATAAATATCCAATACTTGTATTTCTGTACCTGGTTCCTTCAGTTAGCAAAATGTCCTCCATGTTCATCCATGTGTGGGAAACTGAACTTCCTTCTTTTGAAAGCTGAGTAGTATTCCACTCTGTATTGTACATCACATTTTCTGTGTCTATTCATCTGGTAACAGACACTTAGTTTGACTATATAACTTGGCTGTGTCAATAATGCCACAGTAAACACAAAGTACAAATATCTTAGACATACAGATTCCAGATTCTTTGGTTTGAAACCCAGAAGCGAGATTTTGGATCATATAGTAATACTATTTTTAGTTTTTAGAGGAAACTCCATACAGGTTTCCATAATGCCTATATTAATTTACATTCCCACCACCAGTATAGAAGGGTTTCCTTTTCTTCCTATCCTCACCAACACTTCTCAGCAATAGCCATTATGACTGGTCTGCAGTGGTACCTCATTGTGGTCTAAAGTTGTATTTTCATAATGATTACTGATCTTGAGTCTTTTTAATATATCTATTGTTCATATATATGTCTTCTTTCAAGAAATATCTATTGAGGTCCTTTGACTGTGTTTTAATTGGGCTATTTCTTTTCATGCCATTGAGTTGTTTCAGTTTCTAATACATTTTGGATACTAATTTCCTACCAGATGTACAGCTTGGAAATATTATCTCACAATGCGAAGTTTCCCTTAATTGTTTCCTCTGCTGTGAAGAAACAGTTTTCTTTAGTGCAATCCCATTCATCTATATTTGTTCTGTTGCCTGAACTTTTGAGAGCCAATCTAAAAAAATGTTCAGACCATGTCTAAACATGTTTTCCCCTGTGATTTCACCTAGTGGTTAATTTTTATACAACAGCTGTTGGAAAGTATCCAGCTATTGTTAATACTATTTTTCATATTACACGGCTGGATACATTATGGAAAGCACTTGTATATGATGTGAGATAAGAGTCCAGTTTCATTCTTCTGCATGTGCAATCATTTTTGCAGCACTGTGTACTGACAGACTGTCCTTTTTCACTTGTGTGTTCTTGACACCTTTGTCAAAAATCCATTGACCATATACGTATTGGTTCATTTCTCTTCTTTATTCTGCTTCACTAATCAATGTGTCTATTTTTAGGCTACTACAATCCTGTTTTAATTACTATACTTTGCAATATAGTTTGAAATTAGGTAGTATGATACCTCTAATTTTGTTGTTTATCATAAAAATTCCCTTGAATATATGAACTGCTGATTAAATAAATTTTTGAAAAGTTCATTTATAATACATAAAACTATGCAAGAGGAAAGATGCACTGGCTTAAACATATTATGGTAGAACTAAAATATGGAGACATCATTTAACTTCATAAACTCCCTAAAGAAAATGTTTTAAAACCATGCCTATTACAGGTCTGAATCAATGACAAAATGACAAAGTTTTTGTTGTTGAAAGAGAATAGTGACACATATAGGGGATGAAAAATGTGACATGAACAACAGTTTACACATGAGGGAATGGCCTTAAAGAATGTTTTCCCTAGAAGAAATTCCTACAAAATTGACTGCTGGCTCAAGGGAGATGATCATTAGTATATGTGATCAGCATTGTCACAGTGACAGTTTTGTGATGCTTCTAAAAAACTAGAAAAACAATAGAAATACTTATCAGTCAGACTGACTTGATACGTTTTATCTCAAGATCATGGGCCAGCTCTACAGAGTGGCTTTGAAGGGCATCTTTGCATGTAGCAGGATGATATTCAATCATATTAGTTAAAGTGTTCTCCTTCATCAATTTTATGTTATCCAATAAACCCCAGCATACTCCACAGAAATTATTATGCATAACCTAAAGCTGGATTATCCCAACAAGTCAGCACTGAGGCTATCATCTCACTCAAGCAATGCAGGGGTTAACAAGAAACTCAGAAGAGAAACTGCAAAGATACATGAGTGCAGATCCAGATTTCCAGAGGAATGTGTATGTTGAACGCCAGTTTCAGAAAAAAAAAATCATACAAACTAAGAAGAGTACAAAAGCAGGCAGAGCCAAGGCTCCCTACATTCACTGAGTAGTAACAGTGGTGGAAAGCAGAAAAATACAATGCATGGGCATCAGATTTTGTGATATCTTGAGAATGGACTCCATGTTCTGCCAACAGATCCCACACAAAGAGATTGAAAAGAATAGGATCTGTACCCATGTCGGACTGGAGATCAAAGACAGGATGTTTCTATTGACTTCTTTTTCTGCAGAGTGACAATCTCAGAAGATCCAATTCACTCCCTTGTCACACACAGCCGTGAAGTGTGGCAAAAATGGCTGAGGTACCTCACCAGGCAGAAAGGGCTTCAGAAAGGTCTAGGAAGTGTCTGGAGACCCACAAGCAAAGGAAGACCAAACAATGTTTCCCATCTCCTGATTGGGTCTTCCAAGCACATGAAATGGGATGGAATATAGATCGGTCTAGTCATCAGAACTGTGAAGGCAACAACTCTTATCAATATGGACTGCAAACAGCATCAGATGGAGTCAACTGCAGAAGGAAAGGGCAGGGAGAAAGCAGTCCTTCTGAAACAGCCTTTCCTGTGCTGCTCAGTGTCAACAACCAAAGAGTTCTTGAGGTCAGATAACACAGTGTTGTCCACCATAACAAGGACTTTCCATTTGTTTCTGTTTGAGCTGAAGCACCGCTGGAGGGCATAGGGATAAAGTGTTACATATCTGAGGAACAGAGCGAGAAGTGAAGGAAAAGAAAAATTTCCTTTCAGAGCTCACAGGATGTAAACTTTTGTTTTCCCATAGAACTATCAGATTTGCATAGTTTCCCAAGCACTATTTGATGAGCAGCTTTCTCTCTATCCATCTGAGCACTTACTTACCTGTCCTCACACGTTTGATTCGTTTCCATCCATCTGATTTTCTTGCTATTTGCACTTGACTCTCTATAGTCCAGGGCTCTTTTCCTTGCTCCAACATGGAGATAATACTCAGGTCAAAATGAGAAATTCCTGCTTATAGAAACAAAGGAATATTAGGTACCATGGCTTTTCCAGAATCCTAACCCTATGTTTAGGTAAGGAGAAAGGATATTGCAGATAGATATATAAAGATATATCAGAAATCAATCATCTGAATGCCTCTTTTTGAATGCCTCGGGAATATTGTAACATGTAGACATTTAGTAGTCTTTGAAGAACCAATGAATCAAAGCACAGGAGTGATAAAAAGGAAACTGGACATTTTAAACATCTGATACAAGGTGGCAGTTAAAGTCTAGATACCCATTAGAAAGCTTTTCATTTCTGAATCCAGAGAGCTTCAATCTCAATCAAGCAATGCAGGGCTAACATGAGACTCACAAGAGACAATGGAAAGATACACAAGAGGACATTCTGACTTCTAAAAGAAAGTTATCCTCACCCAAGAAGACGAGGTTCCTGTAGTTCTCTAACATCACATCCCTGTATAAAGCCCTCTGAGTTGAGTCTAAGCATTTCCACTCCTTTGGAGAGAATTCTATGGCCACATCCCTGAATGTCAACCGTTCCTAAAATGAAAAACACATTTCACCAAGTGGCTATTAGGAGAGTTCTGAGGAGAGAACTCTAAGAATAGATTTGATTGAAGTGAATGGGCTCACAGATCCACATTATGATACTGTAAAATATTAATATATGTGGTCATCTACTCCCTCCTGACATACAACTCACCTGAAATCTTTGGAGGGACAGTATCGTGTTGTATGTTAATAAGGTAAGTGGTGGCCAGAGGCCCCTACTTCAGGTTGGGGGTTGGTCACTGGAAATACCCAGGCTGTATAACACGGTCAGAACTTTTACCTGCAACCCTCAACCTCCCCTGAGAGGACACGGGCTGATCATCAATATCCAGTGATATATACAATTATGCTTATGTAGTGACGTCTCACAAAAACCCAAAGAACAGGGTTCAGAGTACCTTCCAGACAGGGGAACATGTAAATGTTCCCAGAGGGTGGTGCTTGCAAAGATGGCATGGAAGTTCTGAGCCGCTTCCTTCCACACTTTGCGCAATACATCCCTTCCATCTGGCTGTTCATCTATATACTTCAGAATATCTTTTATAATTTCTTTTGCAGACTTCAGTGAAACCTCTTATATTAATTTAAGGATATGGAGTTCTGCCTCTTACACTCATAAATTGTGATAACAACTTAGATAAGGATGTTGACTGCAGAAAGAATATTATTTCTCAAGAGAAATAAATAAGAAACTCTTGGGCGATATCATTTTCCCTGCATCCTAGTATGACTACTATGTTAAAAACCTTTGTTATAAAAGCAGTGTATCAATCAGATTATAGTCATTCCTTGCTTTAACAGGGATACTTTAATGCAATTTCTTAACTCTTTCAAAATGGATGCACACAGTGGCGTTTTGTCCTAGTCTAAAAGCTGAGTACTCTCTCATCATTTTAATACTATTTTAGGCAATACCTATGACAATTATACCAAATTTCCTCAAACAACCCAAGTTGATCAAGAGGCTCCTCTGTTGCGGGTGTGCACTTCATGCTTAGGCCTTCACAGAGAGTGAGGACTGTGCCTCTTCCCTTGGGGAGTTATGGTGGAATAGAGGAGCACAATTTGGGAGGTACCTGCGAACTGGTGCTTCAGAACTGGAACAAGACAAGGATGCCTACTGTCACCAATTTTATTCAACATAGTGCTGGAAGTCCTACCCAGAGCAATCAGGCAAGAGAAGGACCTGAATAGTGACCAAATGGGAGGTCAAACAATTGTTCCTTGCTCACGTTATGATTTTATATCTAGAAAACCCCAAAGATTCTTCCAAGAGACTCCAGGAAATTGATAAATTCAGCAAAGTCTCAGGTTATAAAATGAATGTACACAAATCAGTAGCATCTCTATACAGAAACAACAATCAAGCTGAGAATCAAATCAAAACTCAATACTTTTCACAACAGCAACAGAGAAAATGAAATATCCAGGAATATATCTAACCAAGGAGGTAAAAGATCTCTATATAGAGAACTATGAATCACTGAGGAAGGAAATTACAGAGGTTGGAAACAAATGAAAAAATAAATCATGGTCATGGATTGGCAGAATTAACATTGTTAAAATGTCCATACTACCCAAAGTGATGTACAGATTCAATGCAATCTCCATCAATATACCAAGGTCATTTTTCACACATCTAGAAAAAATACTTCTATGCTTTGTATGGAAATGGAAAAAAGATTCAATAGCCAAAGCAACCTTTAACAAAAGGAACAAATCAGGAGGCATCACTTTACCAGACTTCAAGCTATACTACAAGGCTACAGTAACCAAAACAGCATGGTATTGGCACAAAATAGGGACACAGACCAATGTAACAGAACAGAGAACACAGATATAAAACCCTCTACATAGCCCAATGTAACAGAACAGAAAACCCACATATAAAACCCTCCACATATAGCCATCTGATCTTTGACAAAGCAGACAATATATTGGGAGGAAAATCCCTATTCAATAAATGGTGCTAGAAAATTGGACAGCCACATGTAGAAGACTGAAACAGGATCCTTACCTCACCACTCACACAAATAAATTCCTAATGGATAACAGACTTAAACCTAACACATGAGACTATAAGAATGCTAGAAGAAAATGTTGGAAAAGTATTCTAGATATTGGCCTAGGCAAAGAATTTAGAAGATGACCCCAACTGCAATCACAGCAAGAAAAAAAAAATAAAATAAACAGGACTTGATTAAACAAAAAGCTTCTTCACAGCCAAAGAAATAATCACTAGAGCAAATAGACAACCTACAGAATGAGAAAAATATTTGCATGCTATCCAGTTGATAAAGGGTTAATCACTAGAAATTACAAAGAACTGGAGCAAACCAGCAAGAAAAGAATCAAACAACCCCTTTAAAAAGACGGCAAAACACACAAACAGAGCTTTTAGATAGACAATAGCTTTTAGATAGACAATTGAGTAATGGCCAATACAATATGAAAAAATACTCAACGTCTCTAATTATCAGGGAAATGCACATCAAAACCACAAGGAGATATCACCTAACTCTAGTGAGAATGGCTTTTATCAAAAAGTCTCAAAACAATAGATGCTGGTGTGGATACAAAGAGCAAGGAATACTTATACATTGTTGGTAGGACTGTAAACTAGTACAGCCTCTATGGAAATTAGTATGGAGATACCTTAACAAACTAATAGTATACTTACCATTTGATCCTTCAATTCCAATACTGGGTATTTACCCAAAGGAAAAAAGCATCGTTTTATTAAAAAGACACTTGACTCAGATGTTTATTGCAGCACAATTCACATTCGAGAAGAGGCAGAATGAACCCAAGTGCACGTTAATTCACGAGTAGATTAATAAAATGTGGTGTATGTATAACACGGAGTACTACTGAGCCATAAAAGAGAAGTTAATATCCTTTGTCACAACCTGGACAAACTGGAGACCATTCTCCTAAGTGAAAGAGTGCAACAAAGAATAAACAAATACCACACATACTCACGTTACATTGGAACTAACCAATCAGCACTCAAATGCACATATGGAAGTAAAACTCAAAGGAAATCAAGCAGGTGAAAGGCGGGAGAAGGGGATGAGTGAAATGATACCTAATGGATAAAATGTACACTATCTGAGCGATGGACACACTTGTAACTTTGACTCAAGCTGTACAAAAGCAATCCACATAACCAAAACACCTGGACCTCTGTAATATTCTGAAATAATAATTTAAAAAAATTTAAAAATGGTACAATATAAAAAAATGCAGAAACTTGAATTTTAATACTATTAAGTACATGTATTAAAAAAATATGGATACAATTTTGTGTAGTTAAATTTAGATATGTAGTCATTACCAAAAAACCCAAAAGAGTTTATTAAAACAGATTATTCCTGTAACAAAATCAGAACATGAGAAATGGAAAGTATCAATATCATACATTACTTTAACAAATTTAGATTAGGCCAGTGCAGTGGCTCACATCTGTAATCCCAGCACTTTGGGAGGCCAAGGTGGGAGGACAGCTTAAGGCCAGGAGGTCAAGCCCAGACTGAACAACAAAGTAAGAACCTGCACCTCACCAAAAAATTAAAAATTAGCCAGCTATGGTGGTGCACACCTATAGTCCAAGCTACTTCGGAGGCTGAGGCAGAAGGATTGCTTAAGCCCAGGAGTTGGAGGTTGTAGTGAGCTCTGCTCATGCCTCTGTACTCCAGCATAGGCAAGAAAGTGAGACCCTGTCTCTTAAAAAAAGAAAAAAAGAGAAAAAAAAACCAACCAGATGTAGATTTATAAAAAAATGCATCACAACCCTGTGTACCTGAAATAATTATTAGATAGTTAAAAATCAGGCCAAAATATAAATATGTGAAAACAACCCTAATGTTAAGAAAGAATACTTCACCAAATATCATGATCCCAGTAAGCATAGGATGCATCTCATTTAATTAAGATGGAGAAAAGTGGGCTGGCCAGGACTCCAGGCAAACACCACTGCCCAAGATATCTGAGCAGGGACCAATAAAGAGGAAAATAGTGAAAAAAAAGGGAGTGGGGAAGAGAGTAAAGAGCTAGATTTGTTAAAATTAACAGATGACATGACTGCAACCTAGAAAAAAATGCCGTTTAAGTATAAAAATTAATACAAATATACTGAAAACCATCTTCTTTCCTTAGCAGCTCTCATTAAACAGACACATGGCACATGACATTTCCACTAGCAAATATATCATGGCACCTAATTAAAAGATATTTCCAGGCTTATGTAAAGAAATTATAGAAGTGTACTAATGAGGTGGTATCAGTAAGAGAGAGGAACCGCAAACCCCAGACACAGAGACACACACAGATAACAACACACAGAGCAACTGTCTGTGTGAAGTTGAGGAATCACTTAAGAGGTTGGAACCCCTAATGGATGCCTAATGGGAACTATTGAGACACTTTGCCAGAGGCACTACCCTGCCATGATGTGACAACATTTTGAAGAAACCCCTAAGTCCTGATTTCTTCCAGGGGACGAAAAGTATGGGAACATCCGTCCCACATGCTGATTTTCAGGGGACTACTGGAGGGACAAATTTCTATCTTGGGTGAACATAATCACTGAAAGTAAAAGCACACTGGGCCTGGGAGCCACTGAAAATAAAGGCCATCATTATAAACAAGTACCGCAGGAGCACGGGTAGGACACTAGGGGGAGACCCAGACCACAGTTTGCTAGAGCACCAACAAGGCTGCAGACTACCAGGCAGACAACAGAAGAGCTTCTGAGTAGAAATGGCTCAAATGGAAAAATCTGTTCAGTTAGATTATAACCAAAAGCCTAGAGAGGACACATCCTCAAAAAAGTCTTGAGATGTCTCCAGAATGTCTAGTCGGGCTACATAAACAGTGTCCTCTCTAAATGAAGGGAAACAAAAACCGGAAATAAGTGCCTGATTTGAGAAATGCTGAAGTCCCAACAGAAGATAACGACATATATAAAATACAAAGGAAACAAAACCCATACATAGGACCAAATTAAATCACCACAAACTGACACTAAAGAAATGAAGATTTTTTGAATTACCATGCAAAGAATTCAAAGTAAGAGTTACAAGGATATTCAACGAATTAAGAGAGCACATATGGACTTCACCACATCGGAAAAACAATGTATAATATGAACAAAATGAGATTATCATCAGAACTAGAACTATACAAAACAGAAGAGAAATTCTTGAGCTGAAAAATATAATGATACCTAAATTGAAAAAAAACACTAGTGGGCTTCAAAAGCTGACTTGACCAGGTAGAAGATATAAACAGCAAACAGAAAAAGGAGCAAAAGAAAACACAGAATGAAGAAAAATGAAGACAGCCTAAGGGCATTAGGGAAAACCATCACACGCATCACCTGCATGTCACAGTAAGAAAGAGTGTAAAAGATAAGTATGGTCAAGCATATGCCAACAAATTACATAAGCTAGAGGAAACTGATCCATCTGTAGAAATACACACAACCTACTGAGTCAAAAAGAAATAAAAAATCTACACACACTTATAAGTACTATAGATATTAATCAAAATCTCCCATCCAAGAGTCTAGAACCAGATGCAAAATTCATAATCACTGCATAATTCTATCAAACTTTTAAATTAACACCAATCCTTCTCATTTCTAAATGATGGTAGAAAGAGAACGCAAAGAAATTTCATTCTGTGACACCACCAGGACTCTGATACAAGCCAGGCACACACATTACAAGCAAACAAAACTATACAATGTTCCAGATGAATACTGATGAAAAAGTCCTCAACAAGCTGAGTTTAGTGGTTCATGCCTGTACTCCCAGCACTTTGGGAGGCTGAGGAGGAAGGATCTCTTGAGCTCAGGATTTTTCAAACAGCCTGGGAAACAGAGCAAGCCCCATCTCAACAAAATATTTTAAAAATTAGCTGGGTGTGGTGGCGTGTACCTGCAGTCCTAGCAACTTAAGAGGATGAGGCAGGATGATCACTACAGCCCATGAATTCAAGGCTACGGTAAGCTATGATCATGCCACTGTACTCCAGCCTGGGCAACCGAACAAACTCTCTCTAAAAAAAAAAAAAAGAGAGAGAAAGTCTTCAGAAAAATACTAAGAAACCAAATTGTACAGCACATTAAAAGAATCACAGGCCATGAGCAAGTGTGATACACACTAGGAAAGCAAGGGTGGTTCAGGAGAAGAAAGTCAGTCAACGTAATACACGACATTGACACAGTGAAAGACGGACTAGGAACAGAAGGAACATTACATTTGGCAATGATTTCTTGGATATAACACCAAAAGCATAAGCAGAACAGCAAAAATAGACAAATGGGACTATCTCCAACTGGAAAACTTCTGTCCTTCAAAAGATGCACCGAAAAGAGTGAAATGGTAGGCCTGTGTTCTGTCAATGCAAAAGCAATGTAACCTTGAACAACAACAAAATGAAATCCTTTGATTAACTACATAGAAAGAACTTGTATTTTGAAACTTTAAATCAATTAAAGTACCTACAATGTATACCCCAAAATCCAAATTAATAAGACATATAATCAAAATATTAAACTACTAGATCCAAATGAATCACACCATTTTGTATACATGCATTAAGTGAGGTCTTCCAAAGCAAGATAAAACATACACACAATAAAAGATCGGGGCTTGAATCAGAGAAGGATTTTGTTTCATGCAAAAAAATCTACAACTTACAGAAAGACAACAAGTCATATACATAGAGTTAAACCATGAGCTATAAAATAGCTCTTAATATACAAGAAAAGAAAATGGAGCAACATATAAAATCCATCTTATATATACATATCCACAAAGTAATGAAAGCTCATCAGACTCGTGAGTAATCAGAAAATGTAGGAGGAGAGAAAGAGGATTGTCATTTTGCCCATATTTTAAAAATGTAAAAAGAACATACTGGCAAGTTTTGTTTAATGAAGGGGAAATCTGGTTTGTTGTTGGTTGTTGGGGGCTGATTCTGGTGTTATGCCTTATACTAATCATTCACCATAGCCTGTAATGTACGTGTGCTGCCTCACACAGCGGTAGCCAGTATTTTCTTCAGACACAGTTACTGCCTTGGGACATAACAAGAGGCCTGAGTGTCTGCACATAAGCAAATGGTGCCCAGCTCCCACATGGTGGGCCCCCGTGGTGAGAGTCTGGAAGCCATAATGATAAGAAGAACATTCCCAACGTCCGGCCCTGTATGATAGTTGGTAGTCAATGACGGGTAAGATCCCTCATGGGGAGGACCACCTAAGACAGACACAACCGTGGCGGTCGGCCACTGGCTGGGAGAGAGCTGCTGGCTTGGAAAGAGCACAAGAAATTCTTCTGATGGCTGCATTGCTTAAATGCTGCTTATCTCAGCCTTGGTTTTGAGTTATGTCTGGCACTGGCGCCTCAAGTAACCGTTTTGAGGTCTGAGATTATGGGAAATTGTTCCCTTTTGAAACAACTCCGGAATTGGCAGTTATTGCTACTATGTTCAGATGCTCATGTACAAGGAACTAACCTTGGGTCCGGGGGGTATAAAAATAAAGCGACTGATGTATTGGACACTCAAGTCATTTCATGTCCGTGTGCGTCTGTGTCATTATTTTATGTTCTATGTCCATCCCCCGTCCTGTAATTGGGCCACGTCAGTTGGTGGGAGAGGGTAAACCTTTGCAGCTGAGGTGGAGAGATGGAATGTTGCCAGATGTAGCAAGGTAGGAAATGCACCATGCTGGAAGAAGCAATCACTCTTTCAAATGCCCAATCTGCAGGAATCCTCCGATATCTATAGTGAATCTGACTTGTTCAGAGGAAGCCACTGTGGAATTCTTTGTAACACTGGGAAAGCGAAAACATCCACCTGTCTTCACTAGCAGAATGCTCCAACAAGGATGTAGAATTCTAAGGCCAGGTGTGGTGGATCATGCCTCTAATCCTAGCATTCTGGGAGGCTGAGGGGGGCAGATTGCTCAAGGTCAGGAGTTTGAAACCAGCCTGAGCAAGAATGAGACCCCGTCTATACTAAAAAGGGAAAAGAAATTAATTGACCAACTAAGAATATATAGAAAAACTTAGCTGAGCATGGTGGTACATGCCTGTAGTCCCAGCTATTCCGGAGCCTCAGGCAGGAGGATTGCTTGAGCACAGAAGTTTGAAGTTGCTGTGAGCTAGGCTGATGTCACGGCACTCTAGCCCAGGAAACAGAGTAAGACTCTGTCACACAAAAACAAACACAAAAAAGGATGTACAATTCTATAGCAAGCTATCTGTCAATGTTTCCTAACAAAAAACATATACATTTTGGAAGCTTGCAGGTCAAAATGTCATAACAAAGCATTCACTGAAGAACTTTACCTTTTAATCTCACAATGAAGCCGACGTTTCCACAGGACTTGTGCTCTCTCCACAAAACTGACAACACTGATTCCCCACTAGCACGGGAGGAGGGTGGAAGGCCAGACAGGACGGGCGGTGCTCTACGCCTTAGCACCTAAGCTCAGCATGTTTGTTTAGAGTTTTACTATAAACTAAATATATGCCGTGGGATGTTTCAAGAAAAATGGAATATTTAATAATAATTGGCAAAACAAAAATAAAGTTCCATCTTCTCTAATGGCAAAGAAGTTCTGTTCCTCGGTCTGAACAAAATTACAACCACTCTTAGCTAAAACGCCTGTCGCACAAGAGTCCCTGCAGGAACACAACGGTATCTGTGGTATGGATTGTCTGAGAATAGTTTAATGAAGCTCCTGCTATTTGACATCTATGTTATAGTAAAAACGGATGATGGAATGAAAGGATCCTCTATCACTGATGTCTGTGTCTAACTTTCCATTCCACTCTGTCACTAGGAGTTTGAGTCAGTGACTCACTAATTTAGCTATAAATGTAATATAAATGAATCAGAAAGAATATCTCCTGATTATTCTCTTTTTAGAGCATTCAGCAGGTGTCTGTGCGCATTACCCATGACTCAAGGGCAGCTTCTCTAATCCCAGTCTACAGAGAGCTGACAGTGCATCCAGCCGTGGCCCCTGAACAGGCCCTGCTGCCCGACAGCACTGACGCCACAGGGCCACACCCGTCTCCAACCCCTGCCTGGGTGAGAAGCCCTTCCCAGGACCGTGTCCAATGGAGCCTCTTCACAGGGTCCTGTCACTGGGTCACAGTGAGATGGAATCTGAGTGGAGGTGACAGGGACTGAGGGAAGGCACGGGTGAGTGTGGGCAAACACAACAGGCAGGATGCTGCAGAGTCGCAGAAGATCAGCGACTCCAGTGCCCGGCATGTCAGAAAGGAGGGAGACACAGAGCCACCCACTGAGAACATCACCTTACCTGAGCCAGAGCCATTCCTGACTCCTTTCCTTTCCTCCTGGCCCGCTTCCAGGCTTCTTCCTCACCCAACATGAGTCTTTGGCAGTCAATCCTGAATGTGAAAAATAGGAGGATTAAACATAAGAAACCACACACCCCCTTCCTGTGCTACAGCACATACAAAGACAGACCTCACCCTGCAGAGAAAAGGTCCTCTGCGACCCACTGCACCAGGAGGGATGCAAGGATAAAAACCTCACACAGGAAGCCCAAAGGGTGAGTTTTTGACCCCTTTGAGCAGAACTCGCCCCCCTTGTGGAAGCCCACACTCACGCTGCAGCAGGGGGGAGCTGGGCTGGGCTCCCCTCCAGGGCACAGGTGTGGCCCTGACCAACCTGATGCAGAGCACGGCCCCCTCACCCCTGCATGGACCGCAGGCTGGTCTCTGCCCATAGAAATAAAAGAAATTGAGCCTGGACACTCGACGCTGGATACGCACTGGAGCCACGCGGGGCACTGTAAATATACTGAAGGAGCGTCCCAACGTGACTATGGGAGCGGGAATCTCTGCAAAGGGGGCACAGGGATGTGTCTGCAAAGCCTTAGCACCCTAACGTGCAGCCAGGCGTGAGCTCGGGGACAAACCCAGCACACTTCCCTCTGCTCTTGTCCCCTTGGGGACTTGGTGCCACCAGTATCCAGACAGTGAACGGCAAAGGAACAAAAAGAAACACACAGAACAGGCAATATGGACCAGTGTGGGGGGTGAGGGTGTGGCTGGAATCTTAAATTGGGGGAAGTCGGAGAAGCCTCCACTGAGAAGGGGATAGCAGGACAATGACCTGGGCAAGGAAGGATGTTTCCACCTCCAGGAGGGAGGGCAGAGAGTTCTAGGCAGACAGACTGCCCACATGGAAGCCCTGAGGCAGGAGCCACCTCGTGCCCAGGAAAAGGGAAGAGGCCTGCGAGGTCCTGGCGGAGCAGAGCAGGGAGGGCCAGGTCTGCACACGTTTCTCTCCCACATCTCAAGAGAAGTTTGCAAACTACGGATACCCTCACCAATATCGAGTGAATGTGCGATTTTTTCTTTATATTACATCCTACAATACATACAAATCATGTAATTATTCTAAATATTTAAAATACAAGCTGATGAGTTCAGACAAGCCCCAGGAAGTACAGGGTCACTCTCACCTGAGATGGGGGACGAAAGGGGAACACGTTTGGGGGAGTTCAGAATGTCCCTTTTGGACATGCGAAGGGGCAGATGCCTGTTAGCCCAGCAGAGAGTGGAGGACACAGCTGGACGCAGGAGTCTGCAGTTCGGGGCAGAGGTGTGCAAGGGAAATGCTGACATGTCAGTGGGGCTTAAACCACGAGAAGAGACGACTAGGAAAGGCAGTGCGTGTGGACTGAGATGAGAAGAGGCTCAAGGACTAGGCTGTGGGTCACGCGCACATTCAGAGAACTGCGAGTTCAGGACACACCAAAAGAGGAAAGTGTAAAATCATCAGGGAGGTGACAAGAAAACTAAATCAAATAGACTTCTGAAGGTTAGTGGGACATCCTTACACCAAGGAAAAAGAGAGAGAGAGAGACAGAGACACAGAAAGAAAGAGAAAGAGAGACACCAGCTGTGTAACATGTTAACAGGAGAAAAAGAAAAAAGGACAGAAAATTAAATACTGGTTCAGAAATAGGGAGATCACGGGTGACTCTGAAAAAGAGACTATCAGTGGAATAGTGGATGTGGAAGCTTGATTGGATGGAGTCGAGGGAACTGAAGGCAAGAATGAAGATAGAATATAAGCAAGTTTTTAGCTTTTAAATGGAACTTAGAAGAAGGGTGTTTACTAAAGATAAATACATATTTCATGGAAAATTTATGTTTCCAAGAAGGAAGAATGGAGGGGAAAAAGCCTCACTGTGTGTGTGTGTGTGTGCGCGTGTGTCTTAATACACATTATGACCATCTGGGTACTTAGATCAAAATAATTCCCTTAAAGTAAATATTGATGACGCCAGGGAGGAAGGAGGCCACACCATCCTGAGACTGCGAGTGTGGCTGGCAAGCAGGGCACAATGGCAGGGCCAGCAACAATGAGGAGCAGGGACAGACCATTCACAGCCACTACTGAGCACAGACCACAGGCCCTGAGACAGGGGTGGGTCGGTACCAGATCTCTTTTCTTGCTTCCAGGGATTCAAAGGAGGAAAAACAAAGGTCTTAGAGAAAAAAGATAAAAGAAAAGTTGGGGTGCTGAGGGGATCAAGAGAAAACGTGTGGAATAGACAAATACTGTGTTTCCCTGAAAATAAGACAGGGTCTTATTTTTATTTTTCCTCAAAAAGACACCCTAGGGCTTATTTTCAGGGGATGTGTTATTTTTTTAAAACTATGGTGCAACAATCTACATTTATTCAAATACAGTTAAGTTGTCTTCTTCTGGAACATCATCATAACTCTCCAAACCCCAAATTCCATCCTCAATTTCTTGCGACTCTATTTCCTTTAGAACCATTGGCCACAATCTCTCATGTCAAGCAATAGAGCTCTCATTAAATGAGCAGGGCTGGCTTATTTGTCAGAGATCCAGCGAGCACTGGGTCCAATCTGCACAGTGGGGCAGAAATGAGCTCTCTGGGCTCAGCAGGACACTGCTTGCTGAAGCTTTTCCCACATTCCCTGGTGTCTGTGGGGGCTGAGAGAGGCCCACAGTGCTGAGTAAAATGGCAGCCACAGCTTTCCTTCTTCCCCCTGGGAACACACAATACCTAAAGCGGAGCGTCCCGTTCCTCACTTCACTGAGGACACTGGTGCCCTCAAAGCCTCAGCTTGCAGCCTGCACAGGATGGCCGGGACCTGACAGGGGGAGCCAACCTTGCTGGTAGGGCTGTACACACTTTCCGGTCACCTCTGAGATAGCAGCTGTTACAATGGGGCAGATGAGAAGGGCTGTTTATCTTTCCTGCTCGGCGACAAAATGCTTGGGTTGTGCAGACATGCTGCGTAGCCACGCCCATCACTAGGGCTTATTTTCGGGGTGGGGCTTCTATTGCGCACATGCTTAGAAATCCTGCTAGGGCTTATTTTATGGGTAGGTCTTATTTTCAGGGAAACACTGTAAGGAAATGCAAGCACAGGTGAGCAGGAAAGCGCAGTGAGATAGGTCAATCTGGGTGAATGTTTTCTCCAGGCTGTGATCAGCCACAGGGACAGAAACAGAGTAGGCAGAGCTGGATGGGGTGCTGATGTCAGGAGGAAGCAAGGAAGTCAGGAGTCCCAGGGGAATGATTACCTCAGTCCTTTGCATTGGGGCATTTGTCTCAGATGACTATTAGTAATTCAATAGCCCAGCCTGGGCATGATATAGTAAGACCCCATCGCTTAAAAAAAAATCTCTATATCTATCTGTGTGTATGCGTGTGTGTGTGTGTGTGTGTGTGTGTAAAAACAAACAAAATAAAGTAGAGCCGTAAATTCTGTTGGTTTACCATTTTTATCTGTGTTGCAGGCAAAAAAGCCAGGCTCCACATGTAGTGAGTAAATGAACGAAAGGGAATGACATATAGGCACAGTGGTCCTCCCTCTGGCACAGCCTTCACTTTGAGGAGCCTGGACGTTGTCCTGAGGAAAATGGGAAGCCAGTGGAGGGTTCAGTGCCACAGATGGACGTGACCTGCGTTTAGATGTAGCTATGATAACTCTAAAGCTGAGAGAGATCTCTGAAGATGGTGTGTCTGTCTCTAAGTCGAAGCTCCTGTTTCTTCCATTCTACTGACTTTGTTTTTAATTTGTTTTTTCGTTTTTGAAGGACTGGGTCCCACTTAAAGTTCTAATAAAAACTAGGGACTGCTCCCTCCCAAAAGAAAAGCCACACACAGACTCTACTCTATTTGGCCAATCACTTCAGGGGTCAATGTCAACCACAATGAGGTTTTCTGGGATAGTCCCTCATCTCCATGTTGCAGGTGGGCTCAATGGAGCTCAGAGAAGTTTCACCAAGTTATCCTGAGTAGGTCTGGGTCCAGTCAGAACATGTACCTGGATCCTGATATGGTGGCCTGGAAGGGCCAATGTATGGGTTTCTCTCTATCACACCTCCTCTAGAAAATTCCAGCCCATCTTTCACATGTCTCAGCAAAGAAACTTCTCTGTCATTGTTCTGATGTCATTGATCCCAAACATTTAATTACTCTCCACCAGAAGATCACAGTAATATACTGAAAAAATACACAACTGTGAACACATACCTATGTGTGCTTAAAACAGTCAGGTCTGAGCAAATTTTTTCTTCCTCAACACATGGGCTCTGTTGGAAGAAACTTCCAAGTCATTCCAACCCTGCTTTTACCTTTGCAGAGAACATGATGAACCAGAGGGACTTGAGGGCGATATCTATCTAGGAGCTCACAGCTCACTAGTTTTAACAGATGACAAGAGGGAAGAAAACTGAATACCAGACTAGCTACTTCAACTAGATTTTGATGCTAAGGTGAAAAATGGGTCATTGATATCTTTAAGAAGTGCACATTGAAACAATCTAAAATTACATATTAGGTTCCAAAGAATGTTTCTAATATATGATAAAGACTAGCCAGGTGTGGTGGCTAACACCTATAATCTCAGAGACTCTAGAGTCTAGGAGACAGCAACATAATTGGAGCCCAGGAGTTAGAGGCTGCAGTGAGCTATGTTAATGTCACTTTCCAGCCTGGGTAAAAGAACCAGACCCTATGTCTTTAAAAAAAAAATGCGGGCTGGGCATGATATTGAGATATATATATATATATAATGTGATCATAGAAAGAAGGAAAAAATAAATAAATAAACTGGACAGAATCTATTTTAAAGAGAAACAATTTTGAAATTCTTAAAAAAAACTGATGAATTCTGAGGTCAAAGAAAATAATATGAAAATATGTAATTTTGAAAACAATGATGTATGCTTATTATAGGATACTACCAACCCTATATCAGAAGTAATTATATGTAGAAAAATACAAATTGAATAAAGGAAAAATCATGTCAAGTTTCCAAAATCAATTAATGAAATGAAAAAGACCTAGAAAAGGCCGGGCGCTGTGGCTCACGCCTGTAATCCTAGCTCTTGGGAGGCCGAGGCGGGCGGATTGCTCAAGGTCAGGAGTTCAAAACCAGCCTGAGCAAGAGCGAGACCCCGTCTCTACTATAAATAGAAAGAAATTAATTGGCCAACTGATATATATATAAAAAATTAGCCGGGCATGGTGGCGCATGCCTGTAGTCCCAGCTACCCGGGAGGCTGAGGCAGCAGGATCACTCGAGCCCAGGAGTCTGAGGTTGCTGTGAGCTAGGCTGACGCCACGGCACTCACTCTAGCCCGGGCAACAAAGTGAGACTCTGTCTCAAAAAAAAAAAAAAAAAAAAAAAAAAAAGACCTAGAAAAGAAAGGAACGCCATTACAAAAAGAGCACAAAACCATTTTCAATGTTGCTTTTGAAAGGCACCATGTAGGCCATACCTGTAATCCCAGCACTTTCAGAGGCTAACAGGGGAGAACTGCATGAGGCCAGGAGTTAAGTCCAGCCTGGGCAACACAGCAAGACCCCTATCTGGACAAAAAGAATTTATTTTTTAAAAGGCACCCTGCGGTAATGGACTCCATTACTTCTTACCCACTTCACTTCCCATACCCTACCCCATCCCAGGAAAAGGGAAGAGATTACCCACAATTAAATGAGTAAAGTCAGTTTCTTTTAGCTGAATATGCATTTCAGGTGGAAGCTAACTTCTGCTGCCATGATTATAAAATGCACCAACCTTATAAAGAGGAATTTGGCAATTCTGATTCTCTTCTGAACCACTTAAACAAAAATATATATTATATACAGAGAAATGAACAGTTGACAACTTAACTATCTATTCAATCACCTTAACACTCATCTGGTTCCAGTGTCCCCCCACTTTTCTCATTACTGTGTGTATCCCTCCCTCATTCGTCCCCTATCTCTCAATCTCACCTTCTTCCTCTAGCTCTTTTTCCTGTGTTTCCCCCCTGAGTTTCAGCCCCTCTCCTCTTCTGCTTTCTCCCCTTCTTCCTCTCTCTGTTCCTTCTCTTCTGCCTGTCCTGCTCCACTCTGGAAACGTGCTTCACCTCTTGTTCCTTTTTCCCCAGTCTTTCCACTGTCCCCACTCTCCATGTACTTATGTCTCTTTCTTCCCTGTCTCTGCTCCCCCTCTGCTGTCCATGGTAAACTGCCTCTTCCCTGCACAATCCCTCAGTCCCAGGCTCTGCCACCCCCAGGTCCCTACACTCCCTCCCTCCTTGGTTCCCCCTCTGCTCTCCTTGTCACCAGGTGGCCCCTCTTACTGTCCCAGCACCATGCTGCTGTCTCCCCCCACTCTCTGTCTGAGGTCCCTGCCCCTTGGCTGCCCCTGTCCTTATTTTGCTGAAATTCATCTCTCGCGAGATCAAGCCCTTCTCTGCATTTCTCCAGTCGCTTTTCTACCCCTGCTACTTTCCCATATCCTTTTTTCAATCCTACTGTCTCTTCGCAAATCCTTCACCCATCCTGGACTTTGCATTCTTTTTTGCGCATTCTCAGTTTTTCTGTTTCCTCCCAGTCTGTCTCTCCTGATCCCGTGCCCACAGTCAAAGGGAGGGGAACGCGGTGAGATGTCCGACTCCAAGAAGGGCGGCATTTCCCAGTGGGCGTCATTTGGGACCAACGACACTGGCTGTCTCCAGAAGGGACCGTGGTCACCTCCCCCAACGCGGAATCGCAGGAAGGGATGACTGCTAAGAGTCCTGGGGAGCAGAAGGGCCTGGCCCAAGGAGGAAGGGGGGGTGAGGGGGGTCTGCAGATTCCCCGGACCAGGGAGAGGACAGGGCTTCCCCAGGACTGGGCTGCAGCGCCGCCCCGCAGGGGCCCAGAAGGGCGAGGCTTGGGGACCGGAAGGGCCTGAATCCACCTGGGGGTGAGGACTTTACATGGCTCAGGTGGGCCGAGAGGTCAGTGACAGGTTTCAAGCAGGAAAACGGCGCCAAAGGAGGCGTCTCGCGGCCTGAAGGCAGAAAGACTGGGGACAGGAAAAGCCTCTCAGTGATTTTCTCCAACCCAGGCGACCCCGCACCCGGGGCGACGCCTGACTTACGTGGAGAGAAGGGAATGCTGTGAGGATTTACGTTCTGTAAGTCACCCCAGATCCCATGTACGGAAGCCCCGGAAGTCTGAGAAGCCGAGGTTCAAACAACGTAGATAAAAGGAAACTCACGCGCAGCCACGCCACGCTCCCTCCACCCGATCCGCTTCCGGGTCCACAGAATGCTGCGCGCGCAGGAGACCCAGGCCTGGGCGGGGCCGGCGAGGGTGTGGGCGGGACCAGAGAGGGTGTGGGCGGGACCAGAGAGGGTGTGGGCGGGGCGGGGGAGGGGTGTGGGCGGGGCCTGAGCTTCCCTCCGCCTTGCTGTCAGCCTTTGCAAGGCTTTGGAGGGGTTCGGGGACCCAACACAGGCGGAAGCAGCTCAGGGGAGTGAGAACTGGGATTGCTCTAGCGGGATCCACGTGGGTTGTGATTGCATCCAGGGAAGTTTCTTCCATTCAAATTCTTGTTAGCAATTTAATTAAACAGCCCCAGAATTGACTGCGAAGGGGATACGATCTAGAATGTGAAATGCAAATCTCTGGGTGGACAGAATGTGCAATTTCATGCTGATGCCCAACAGAACACAGTGGAAATCCTTTCCGTTTATATTCCCCATTTGCTGTGGAAGGAATCAACCCTGTGCTCAGTTCCAGAGACTTTCATAGGGACAACACCTGAGGTGTAAGGCATGCAAACCTAAATCCAGTGATAAGTTAGGTCACCAATTGTTGCTTTTAAAAAAGCAATAACTTTTTTTTTTTTCGTTTTTTTTCTTTTTTTATTTTGTTTTTTTGTTTTTTTGTTTTCTTTTAAAAAAGCAATAACTTTTTAAGGTAGATATTAATTAGTTCCTTACACTTGGTACACTTGTTATGTTATGCCACTGAAGGGAGGTTAACCGGAAATACTTTGGAGATAAACTTTGCTGACATCACAATATTGTTATGTCAGTAATTTCCAAATACACTGTAATTTAAAATTGACTTTATGTGCATTCTGAAAACCTACTGTTTTATCTTTCTGATTGTTTTGTTATGTATGGACAACAAAGGCATTTGCGTTTATATGCCCCTAGAAATAATTTTGCAATAGTTTTAAGACTCTATGGCAGGTAGGCTATTCTCCTTAATAAGAACCCTGAAAAAAGGAAAACTTCATTATCAAATTTTAAATATCTTCATTTCTACGGGCAGTATCTGTGAGTTAACATGTACTAAGAGTATGTTTTTTTTCTAGCATCAGTTTGTGGAAAGTTTCATTCACGAAGAAATGGTAATAAATTTAAATGTGATCATGCACACATGGAAACTTAGCATATTTAACATTTTATCAGCATTTTATCAGCAAGACATTCTGAAATGAGCAGAATGTCTTGGCATGGCACACAGATGAATACAAGAAAATATATCTGCATGTTATTAAAAGTTGCACTGTCCAGACTAGAATTTGGATCTTTACAAGGTAGACGATTCTGTATTATGCAATAATAATAATAATAATAATAACTATGTTGCCAGAAAGGAACTTTTAACCTAGGCTTCCCTGATCCCAAGCAAATAAATGAGTTGATTGTGCAGCTTTTGGTTAAACTCAAAATAGTAGACAAGAAGCTGAGTATACCTGAAAGTCTTGAATCTATTTTGCATATGGGGAGTTTTGCTGCTTCTAAACATTTCAAGGAAGCAACATGGACATTCTTATTCATGAGAAATAAAAAAGGAATATTTTCTCAGCCACAGAAAAATGTTCACATGTGGTCTCTGTATTAGCATTATAAGACAGACATAAATTACTAAGGATTTAAAACTTTTTTTCCAACTAGAAACTAATTTCACCTATTGAGTATATATTATAGCCTATACCATAAAAAAGAAAATGAGCAGTTTTTGTTATATTTTCCTTTTTAAATTTGAAGTTTTTTATGAGGTCTAGATGGGACAAAAGACAGAATGTACATATTCTAACACAGATGAAACAATAAAAATATTTCTTATTGTCAAAAAATAAGTTTACACATAGGAGAAATTTTATTGAAAATGATTATTGCAATAGGGAGAATGTGTCAACCACAGGTTCTGCAAATGTGTTAGAGTCACACACAAAAAAAATAGCTTCTCTTTTATATGAAAGAGTAAACAATCTAGAAAGTACCAGGTTCAGGGCAATGGATGAGCCCCTGGGACCTACAGGTACTCTGGGAATATTTTAGCCTAAGATCAGCCTATTTGGGGGAGGGGTTGTCCAGGAGGAGAGCTTGTTCTGATTTCCAATGACCTAGGACAGTCCAAAGTTTGGGGGTCTGGGAGGAGTGAAACTTAATTAAGGTTTCATTAAATTAAGCAGCATTGGCCAGGTGTGGTGGCTCACGCCTATAATCTCAGCACTTTGGAAGCCAAAGCTGGAAGGATTCCTTGATGCCAACAGTTTGAGATCAGCCTGACCTGGCCTCTAAAAAAAAAAATTTATATATATATTAGCCAGCATGGTAGTGTGAGCCTCTAGTCCTAGCTACTCTGGAGGCTGAGGCAGGCAGATTGCTTGAGCCCAGGAGTTGGAGGTTGCAGTGAGCTATGATGATGGCACTGCAATCTAGCCAGGGTGACAGGGCAAGACCCTGGCTCAAAAAACAAACAAACAAAAAAAAACCCAGAAGTTTTCTTATTGATCAGTGGGGACAAACAATTAGGGAATCCTTAATAAGTCAAAGGGTGGGAATTTGGAGAGCCTTCATCTAGCTTTTTCCTATGTAAATAATGGTGCTATCATAAGACTTAATAAAGTACTATGGGGCAGGTGTGGATCATGCCTTTAATCCTAGAATTCTGGGAGGCTGAGGCAGGAGGATTGCTTGAGTTCAAGAGTTCGAGACCAGCCTGAGCAAGAGCAAGACTTGGTCTCTTCAAATATAGAAAAATTAGCTAGGCATGGTGATGTGCACCCTTAGTCCCAACATCCTTTGCTTTCTCCATGTGAAGACCTGGCTGCCTTTGGAGTGGATGGAAAAGGAAGAACTCCCACCAAATACTCCATGGTGTGTTTGGTGATGTATATTAGGAACCTGTAATTGTTTCTGAGAATTGACAAAGGGAACACAGGTTTTCAAAATATTCTTATCTCAGGAAGTATACACTCTCATTGACACTATTGGTAAATTGTTCATTAAAGTTCAATGAGCTGCTATTTAAGAATCACAAATAGGCCACAGACTGGATACCTCTCTTGAAAGATTGGATGGTCTTTTTTACAGGATTTTTTTTTCAAATTTGCTAAAAGTGAATTTTATTTTATTTTATTTTTATATATTTATTTATTTGAGAAAGAGTCTCCCTGTCATTCTGGATAGACTGCAGTGGTGTCATCATAGCTCACTGTAACCTCAAACTCCTGGTCTCAAGCGATCCTCCTGCCTCAGCCTCCTAAGTAGCTGTGACTACAGACCTGCCCCATGACTCCTGGCTAACATTTCTATTTTTTAGTAAGGATGGGGTCTCACTCTTCCTCAGGCTGGTTTTGAACTCCTAAGCTCAAATGACCTCCTGCCTCAGCAAGGAGGATTACAGGGTGCTAGATTACAGACAGGGTGCTAGATTACAGGAGTGAGCCACTGCACCCAGGCTAAAAGAGTGGATTTTTTAATTTTAGTATATTATGGGGGTAAAATGTTAAGGTTACGTATATTGCCCATTCCCCCCCTCCACCCGCCCAACACCTGATAAATATTATTCCTATATGTCCACTTAAGCGCTAATCCGTTCATACCAATTAGCTGGTGAGTACATGTGGTGCTTGTTTTTCCATTCTCAAGATACTTCACTTAGTAGAATGGGTTCCAGCTCTATCCAGGAATATACGAGATGCTATATCACCATTGTTTCTTAAAGCTAAATAGTACTCCATGGTATACATATAACACATTTTATTAATCCACTCATGTGTTGATGGGCACCTGGGTTGTTTCCACACCTTTGCGATTGTGAACTGTGCTGTTATAAACATTTAAGTGCAGGTGTCCCATTTATAGAGTGTCATTTGATCTTTTGGGTAGATGCCCAGTAATGGGATAGCTGGATCAAATGGTAGATCTACTTGTATCGCCTTAAGGTATCTCCATATTGTTTTCCACACAGGCTGAACCAGTTTGCAGTCCCAGCAGCAGTGTAGGAGTGTTCATATCTCTCCACTTCACGCCAACATTTATTGCTTGTGGACTTTTTGATAAAGGCCATTATTACTGGAGATAAGTGATATCTCATTGTAGTTTTGACTTGCATTTCCCTGATGATTAGAGGTGTTGAGCATTTTTTCATGTTTGTTAGCCTTTATTCTGTGTTGTTTAGAAAAATTTCTGTTCATGTCCTTTGCCCACTTTTTGACAGGGTTGTTTGATTTTCTCTTGCTGATTTTCCTGAGTTCTAAATAGATTCTAGTTATCAGCATTTTATCTGATGTGTAGCTTGTGAAAATTTTCTTCCATTCTGTGAGTTGTCTGTTTGCTCTCTTGACAGTCTTTGGCTGCGTAGAAGCTTTTTAATTTGATAAGGTCCCATTTGTTTATTTATGTTGGTTTTGTGATTGCCCTTGGGATCTTCTCCATAAATTCTGTGCCAATGTCTAGAAGAGTATTTCCAACATTTTCCTCTAGGATTCTAATAGTTTCACACCTAAGGTTCAAGTCTGTTACCCAGTGTGAGTTCATTTTTGTGAGAGGTGAATGGTGTGCATCCTGTTTGAGTCTTATGCAGGTGGCTAACCAGTTTTCCCAGCACCATTTATTGAATAAGGATTCTTTTCCCCAGTGTATGTTTCCTTCTGCTTTGTCAAAGATAAGTTGGGTATATGAGGATGGTTTTATATTTGGGTTCTCTGTTCTGTTCCACTGGTCAATGTCCCCGTTCTTGTGCCAGTCCCAAGCTGTTTTAATTAGTATAGCCTTGTAGTATACTTTGAAATCTGGTAGATTCATACCTCCTATTTTGTTGTTATTGCCTAGGATTGATTTTGCTATACGGGGTCTGTTCTTGTTCCATATGAAGCGTAAAATTATTTTTTCTATATCTTTGAAAATGATGATGGTATTTTAATAAGGACTGTGCTGACTCTGTAGCTAACTTTGGGTAGTATAGACATTTAACAATGTTGATTCTGCCAACCCATGAGCATGGTATATTCTTCCACCTGTTTACATCCTCTGCTATTTCTTTCTTTCTTTCTTTCTTTCTTTCTTTCTTTTTGAGACACAGTCTCGCTTTGTTGCCCCCAGGCTAGAGTGAGTGCTGTGGCGTCAGCCTCACTCACAGCAACCTCAATCTCCTGGGCTCAAGCAATCCTACTGCCTCAGCCTCCCGAGGAGCTGGGATTACAGGCGTGTGCCACCATGCCTGGCTAATTTTTTTCTATATATATTAGTTGGCCAATTAATTTCTTTCTATTTATAGTAGAGACGGGGTCTCGCTGTTGCTGAGGCTGGTTTTGAACTCCTGACCTGGAGCAATCCGCCCGCCTCAGCCTCCCAGAGTGCTAGGATTACAGGCGTGAGCCACCACGCCCGGCCTGCTATTTCTTTCTTTACTGTTTCATAGTTCTCCCTGTAGAGGTCTTTTACCTCCTCAGTTAAATATATTCCTAGCTACTTTATTTTCTTTGCTGCTATTGTGAAGGGAATTGAGTCTTTGATTTAGTTCTCACTTGTACTGTTGTTGGCATATATGAACACCTCTAATTTCTGTGTATTGATTTTGTATCCTGAGACTTTACCAAATTCATTTACCAATTCAAGGAGTCTGTTGGTTGAATCCTTGGGGTTTTCTAGGTATACTATCATGTCGTCAGCAAAAAGTGAGAATTTGATCTCTTCTGCTCCCATTTGGACGCCCTTAATTCCACTCTCTTGTCTGATTGCTGTAGCCAGGACTTCCAGCACTATGTTGAATAGAAGAGGAGATAGTGGGCAACCTTGTCTAGTTCTAGCTCTGAGTGGGAAAGCTTTCAATTTTTCCCCATTCAGTATGATAATGGCTGTGGGTTTGTCATATATGGCTTGTATCATTTTTAGGTAAGCCCCATCTGTGCCTATTTTGTTGAGCATTCTTATCATATAAAGGTGTTGGGCCAGGCGCGGTGGCACACGCCTGTAATCCTAGCACTTTGGGAGGCCAAGGCGGGCGGATTGCTCAAGGTCAGGAGTTCGAAACCAGCCTGAGCGAGACCCCGTCTCTACCAAAAATAGAAATAAATTAATTGACCAACTAAAAATATATATACAAAAAATTAGCCAGGCATGGTGGCGCATGCCTGTAGTCCCAGCTACTCGGGAGGCTGAGGCAGTAGGATCGCTGAGCCCCGGAGATTGAGGTTGCTGTGAGCCAGGCTGACGCCACGGCACTCACTCTAGCCTGGGCAACAAAGTGAGACTCTGTCTCAAAAAAAAAAAAAAAAAAAAAAGGTGTTGAATTTTGTCAAATGCTTTTTCTGCGTCTAATGAGAGGATCATATGGTCTTTATTTTTGCTTCTGTTAATATGGTGAATTACATTTACAGATTTGCATATGTTGAACCATCCCTGCATCCCTGGGATGAAGCCCACTTGGTTGTGATGGATTATTTTCTTGACAAGCACCTGGATTTGATTGGCTAGAATTCTGTTGAGAATTTTTACATCTATATTCATAAGGGATATTGGTCTGTAGTTTTCTTTCTTTGTTGCATCCTTTCCTGGTTTTGGTAGCAGGGTTATGTTCACTTCATAAAATGTGTTGGGGAGGTTTCCATTCTTCTCAATGTTCTGGAATGATTTCTGTAGGATAGGCACCAGTTCTTCTTTGTAGGTGTGGTAAAATTCAGGTGTGAAACCATCTGGTCCAGGACTTCTTTTTAGGAAGGATTTTTATTGCTGTTTCAATTTCAATACTTGATATTGGTCTGTTTAGGAATTCTATTTCCTCCTGGTTGAGCCTAGGGAGGTTGTGTGTTTCTAAGAAATTGTCCATTTCCTCCACATTTTCCTGTTTGTGCATGGAGAGGTTTTTGTAGTATTCATAAATTATATTTTGTATCTCCATGGCATCAGTTGTAATTTCTCCTTTATTGTAACTGATGGACCTTATTAGAGATTTTTATTTTCTACTTTTCATTAGTCTACCCAAATGTGTGTCAATTTTGTTTATTTTTTCAAAGAACCAAATTTTGTTTTATTAATCTTCCGTATAATTTCACTGTTGTCAATTTTGTTTAGTTCTTATTTGATCTTAATGATTTCTATTCTTTTGCTGGGTTTGGGGTTGGTATGTTCTTCTTTTTCCAGCTCTTTGAGACAATTCATTAGGTTGTCTATTTGTGATCTTTTCAGCTTTTGAATATAGGCATTTATGGAAATAAACTTTCCTCTCAGGACTGCTTTAGCTGTGTCCCACAGGTTTTGGTAACTTGTGTCAGCTTTGTCATTTAGTTCAAAGAACCTTTTGATTTCCGTCTTGATTTCCTCGTTTATGAAGTGATCATTCAGCAGAAGGTTGTTTAGTTTCCATGACTTTGTGTAGAAATGAGAACTCCTATTAGGATTGACATCTACATTTATTCCTTTGTGGCCTGAAAAGACACATGGTATAATTTCTATTTTTCTAAATTGTTCGAGACGTGCTTTGTGTCCTAGGAGTTGGTCAATCTTAGAGAATGACCCATGAGCTGATGAGAAGAACATATATTCAGTGGTTTTGGAATAGAATGCCCTTTAAATGTTCTTCAGGCCCATCTGTTATAGCATTCTGTTTAAGTCCTTTATTTCTTTGTTGATTTTCTGTTTGAAGGATATGTTCTGTGCTTTCAGTGGGATGTTAAAGTCTCCAACTATTATGGTGTAGTTGTTTATCCATATGTTTAGATCAAGTAGAGTTTGCTTTATGAATCTGGGTGCAGCAAGGTTGGGTGCATATATATTTAGAATTGTTATGTCTTCTTGTGAACTGTACCCTTCACCATTTATATAGCGACCTTCTTTGTCTTTTATTACTTTTGTTGATTTAAAAACTAAGTTACCTGTAAACAGCACTGCCACGCCAGCTTTCTTTTGGCTTCCGTTTGCTTGAAATATTGTTTTACACCCCTTTACCTTTAGTCTAACTACAACCTTGCAGGTGAGATGTGCCCTGAAGGCAGAAGATACTTGGCTTGTTTTCTTTTTTATCCATTTGGCCAGCCTATGTCTCTTGAGTGGGGAGTTCAAGCCATTCACATTTATTGAGATAACTGATAGGCTGGGTAGATATCTGTTCATTCTGATGTTGAACTTTGTTGCTTTGTTTTCTGTCTTTAGCCATTGTGGTATATGGGCTGTGGTCTTTTTTTTTTTTTTTTTTTGAGACAGAGTCTCACTTTGTTGCCCAGGCTAGAGTGAGTGCCATGGCGTCAGCCTCGCTCACAGCAACCTCAATCTCCTGGGCTCAAGCAATCCTCCTGCCTCAGCCTCCCGAGTAGCTGGGACTACAGGCATGTGCCACCATGCTGGGCCAATTTTTTGTATATATATTTTTAGTTGGTCAATTAATTTCTTTCTATGTTTTTGGTAGAGACGGGGTCTCACTCAGGCTGGTTTCGAACTCCTGACCTTGAGCAATCCACCTGCCTCGGCCTCCCAAAGTGCTAGGATTACAGGCGTAAGCCACCGTGCCCAGCCTGGGCTTTGATCTTTAGCTTTAGTAGTTTGACATTTGTCAGTGTTTATTGTGCCGATCCATGGGTAACAGTGTTTTGAGTACTTCTTGAAGGGCTGGTCTTGTCTTGGTGAATTCCCTCAGTCTTTGCTTTTCTTAGAATGTCTTGATTTCTCCTTTATATACAAAACTTAGTTTCACAAGGAATAAGATTCTAGGCTGGGCATTGTTGTTTTAGAAAAGTGAGAATGGGGCCCCAGTCTCTCCTTGCTTGTAAAGTTTCAGTACAGAAGTCGGGTGTTATTCGGTTGGCTTTCCTTCATATGTTACTTGCTCCTCCGTCTTACAGGGCCTCTTTAGTTGATATTTTGGTCAGTCTGATGACTGCATGTCTTGACGTCTTCCTGTTTCCATTGAATCTCCCAGGGGTCCTTTGAGCTTCTTGAACTTGTATATTGAGATTTTTAGCAAGGCCTGGGAAATATTCCTCTATTATATCTTCAAATAGCTTGTCCAGCCCTTGAGTGTTTTCTTCTTCCCCTTCGGGTAATGGTATGACCCTCACATTAGGTTTCTTCACATAATCTCACATCTCTTGTAGGCTTTCCTCTTTTCTCTTGTTTCTCTGCTGTATCTCTATGACTGATTTATTTAATTTGAAGGTGTGATCTGTAATCTCTGAGATTCTTTCTTTTGTTTGATCCACCTTATTCTTAAAGCTTTGCACTGTGTTTTGTAGTTCCCCAAATTGATTCTTCATTTCCAGGAGTTTGGTTAAACTTTTCTTCATTGTTTCAATTTCTTTAGTGAATTTTTGTTCCAGGTCCTGGAATCCTTTTGAGTTTTCTTTGTGTTGGTTATCCAGTTCTTCTTGCAGGTTGTTGAATTTTCTTATGATCCACATTTGAAATTCCTCTTCTGTCATTTTGGTTGCCTGATTTTAGTTGGTGTCCATTTCTAAGGGGCTCTTTGGTGGTGTGGTTTCTGTTTGGTTCTTCATATTTCCGGAGTTCCTTTGCTGATTTCTTCCCATCTGGCTCAGTTGTTGCTTCTTGACTTTAGGTTTTTGTTTGGGTATTGACATGTCCTGTTCAGTCTCTGAGCTGGTAGGTGGTATTTGTGGGTGAGATTCTACCACACCCTGTGTGATGAGTCAGTAGGTACCATGAAAAGGGTGTGCAGAATGTCCTCCCTGTCAGTAGGTGGTGCTTGCTCAGAGGAACAAGCTACACTGTTGTTTTTGGGTCTTGTATCCAGTTCTTATTCCCCTGAAGAGGCACTCTAGTGCCTCAGGTGGTGGTGGGGTCCTGGGACTTCCAGGTGTGTCCTTTTCTCCCTCTCAGTGAGGGCTGGTCTGGGAGTGAATCTGGGCGGAGCTGGGTTTTGTAAGCCTGTCCTCAGGCACCACCAATGCTGTTAGCTGGGGTCAAAGTTCTGTTCTCTGCTTCTGGGATAGGCTATCAGGGATGGGCTGGAGTGGCCCCGCTCAGTCAGAAAGTCTGTGTGTGGGGGACAGGCCACCTGAGACCCACAGTCTGGAGTGGGCCTGGCTTCTTTCCACCCTCCTCAACTCCGCGGCTACTCCTGGGCCTCTGCCAGCAGGCCAGACCTCACACCACTGGGCCTCCCCTTGCTGTGATGCCGGCCAGGAGGTTCCCTGTGCAGGATTGCAGCCTGGGCTGGGTGCACGGCCCCCCTTTGGAAGGAGGGTTGCCCTCAAGGATGCTGATCTGCCCCTGTAGGCACACACACCTCAGTAGGCTATTCACAAATATTCCTTCTGTGCCCCTCGCAATGGGAGACCTGGGTGCACAGGATCCTGTCTGCAGGTCTGACCTCTGGATCCCAGAATTCCATCCCTGACCCCACCAGGGAGAGGAGTGCTAGTCCTAATTCATCCACGTGGAGCCCAAGCTGGGTCGATGTCTCTCAGCCTCAGGGTCTTCCCTATTTTTCTAGAATCACCACACCAGCAGCACCTGGGAGGGCTGGCAGGTAGGGAGCTCACAGTCTGAGTACCCATCTGTCAGGTGAAGGGCCCCAAAAGGGAAGGTCCTGTTCCCTGGAGGTGCCGCCAGCTGGTGGCTATATTGTCTCTCTCAGCAGGTGCGGATAGGGAAGGGGGAAGGGAGAATGTAACAATATGACACCTGTTGCACAGCTCGGGTATCTGCACACGGATGTGCCCCAGGGAGTTGGGAGCCTGGTGCTACATCCACTATAGGCTTACAGCTCAGTGGGTGGCCGTCTCTGGGATGGTGTCCACATTTCTCTCCAACTGCTGGGGAGCCCACCAGCAGTCCGAGATGCAAGGGAGGGAGAAGTTAACCGCTCCACCTATCCTTGCCCCTGGTCTCCAAGCTTCCTGGGGGGGTCTCTGCTTCCAGTTCTCCTTGGCAACCTCCTCCCGTGTTGTCTCCCATGGTCTCAGGTACCCCTCCTTCTGACCCTCTTCTGATGTATGCTCATCTTCTTGCTTTTTTCTTCTAATTTCTCCTAGAACCTGCCTTTTCTGCAGAGACACTCTGTCTGGGGGTGTTTCTTGCCCAACCTCTTGCTCCATCCCCCCTTTCTTACAAGACTATGTGGTAATCAGTGTTTTTCCAACTAGTTTAAGCATAATTCATAGGAACTACCGACCTATAAAATAAAAGTACCAGGGCCAGGCAAGGTGGTGTGCACCTGTAGTCCCAGTGACGTAGGAGGCTGAGGTGAAAGGTTCACTTGAGCCAAGGAATTCCAGGTGGCAGTGAGCTATTATCAGGCCACTGCACTTCAGCCTGGGTCACAGAGTGAGACCCTGTCTAAAAAAAAATAATATAATAAATTATAGTATAAACACAATAGAAAGTTACAAGAATCACAATAATGTATAAAGATAACCCATATAAAAATGACAACAGATACTAACCAAACAAGTATAGATGTTGAGTAGTTGAAGGACATATATTACCAGCACTATTACTGTGGTATCACAGTTGAGATTGGTCTTTGCACTCAGACATGAATTCAAATTCTGACTCAGTCACAGGGATGTGACTAGGTGAGTCTCTTTTGTATGAGACAGAGTGTCACCCTGTTGCAAAGGCTGTAGTGTAGCAGCATGATCAGAGCTCACTGTCGCCTCCAACTCTTGGGCTCAAGTGATCCTGCCTCAGCCTCCCAATTAGCTAGGACTACAGGCCAGTGTTTTCATTTTTGTAGAGACAAGGTCTCACTATGTTGCCCAGATTTGAGTGAAGTCTTTAACCTCCTAATGTCACACCTGGGCCTTCTTCAGCCATAGCTTCTGCAACTTAGGAATACTGCACCAGAATGGTGGGGCAGAGTCCCAAGTTGGTGCAGGGCAGCAAATGCTGAGCTCGCAAGGGCACTCCCCTGGAAATATTTCCCTCTGGGTCCTAGTTTGACTCAAAGATCTCTGACATGCCTTCAGGTTCATTCTCCCATCATCTTGATTGTTAGAACCTGGCTTCCTCTTATCCATATCGATCTCTTTAGTAAATGGTCACTTGGCCATATCCTTAGTATTCTTTCTTGAACAGGCTTGAATAGCCTTGAGAGGCTGTTTTGACACTGTAACAGGACCCTGTAGAAGTCTTGCTTTACCTGTGTCTGTGTCTCCAGGACCACTACAACTATAAATATTGCTTATCTAAACCCACAATACTCTGATGAGTGGCAGGAGACAGGAATCTTTCCAGGGAATAGGCGAGAGCCACACCTGTTCAGGGGCTTATAAAAAGCAGATCCTGGCCGGGCGTGGTGGCTCACGCTTGTAATCCTAGCACTCTGGGAGGCCGAGGCAGGCGGATTGCTCAAGGTCAGGAGTTCAAACCCAGCCTGAGCGAGACCCTGTCTCTACTATAAAAAAAAAAAATAGAAAGAAATTAATTGGCCAACAAATATATATATATAAAATTAGCCGGGCATGGTGGCGCGTGCCTGTAGTCCCAGCTACTCGGGAGGCTGAGGCAGGAGGATTGCTTCAGCCCAGGAGTTTGAGGTTGCTGTGAGCTAGGCTGACGCCACGGCACTCACTCTAGCCTGGGCAACAAAGCGAGACTCTGTCTCAAAAAAAAAAAAAAAAAGCAGATCCATTAGGCCAACCTGCATTCTGAATCAGGACTAGTAAGAGAAAGGGCCTCCCATTGCATTAAAGATGAGACTGACGACCCAGACCCCCTCTGCTCCACCACCCGAAGCCCAGCTGACCAGCCCTCCTTACCTAGCTCCTCTAAAGAAGTGGGTTCCAATGTGAATGAGAAACCATTTGAAAGAAAAAGCAAAACACTTCCTTTCCGGTCCAGTGTAAGCCAGACCCAAAAGCATGAGAGGGAATTGGGCTGTTTGTATGGAAGCTGAAAGGAATGGTGAAATTAGGGATACCAAATTATGTGTATTTGTTTAGTCTTTATTTTGGGGAAGGTTATGGCCAATGGCTTCTAGTCCAGAGGAGTCTTTAGCAAACATGATTCCCTGGAACCATATCCCTCCTTCTCATACTGGTCACCTGTTGAGCAGTCTAGCTTGAGGAAATGAGCCACAAATATGGGTCATAGAGATTCTGTGTGTCTTAGGGGGGGAGCCATCGACCTAAATTTCCTCTTTTTCTTCAGGTTCAGAGCCCAAATCAAATAAAGAGCCAAATTCCAAGGGAATTATCATTAAAGACAGGAATAGCTAGATTGCTATATTAAGTGATATTTTGCTATTCTGTGTTGAAGAGGGAAAGAAGATAGGGTAACTCAGTCTCCCTAGAGCAGGGAGCTGAGAGCTCTACAGTAACTCAAACCCTTACTTTATTTACAAATCAGAGCGCAACAGAAATAAGGAGAACTCCAGGAAGAGGAAAATTAGCTAGATGGTAGATAAAACAGCTATGATCTTGCTTTCTTTTTTTCCCTTTTTTATCCCAAGAGGAACAGGCAGGCAAGAAAATAACTCGTCAAGTGTGGGCAGTGCCTAGGAAAGGGGTTGCACAGGGGGTGGATTAAGTGGGTTTGGAAAACCCATGATCCAGGGAGCATTTGGGGACAAGGCTGGGTATGGTCTCCCCTCCTCACAGACACTGGGGAAGTTAGAAGGAGGAGAAGAAACAGTTGGGGTTCACCAGAAGACCATGGTGAGATCTCGGCAATGGGGGTCCTTGGAAAATGCTTTGGTGAGTTTCTCAACCACATGCTTGCTCCATATGAACCTCTCCAGGCTTGAGCACTGAATTAAATAGGGAAAAAAAGAAACAAAAGACCCCAACACAGGCTACTACCATGAGAGCAAGGAGAACAGCAATACCTGTCAAAGCAGATCTGGGAGGGCACCTTATGGACTCCTCAGGCAGTACAGGTCCTTGTCCCTACCAGGTTACCACCTTGAACCACTTCAGAAAAGCCTCTTATCCTTCCTGCAAGCTACCTGTGAGGCCAAGTCAGGATGCAGTCCAGGTACAGTAACAGTAAGTGACCTGGTAGCTCTGGGGCTCACCCAGCTCTGAGGGGCTCTGATGGAATCTGCGTGCCACGGTGGCCTGTGTCTTCCTTACTGAGGGCTGACTCATTCCAGCCCCACTGCTGGGTCCCCAGGGCCCACAGAGATGCTCAAAGCTCCTCCTAGGATGGAGGGAGGCCCACCCCTCCCAGGGAGGTAGAGAGCTGGAGACATTAATGCATCAGACTGACTTTGAACTGGGGCACTTGGTCCCTATACAGCAAAGGGGGCAGATCTGGGAGCAAGAACAAAGACCTGCTACTTCTCAGATTCATCCAGATGACCAGGAGGGACGGTTTTAGACACACTGATAATAAATGACAGAACCTGGGTGATCATAAAAAGGAAGCTTGAAAAATATACTCACAATGAAGAACTCTTGGTTTTGTTGAGGATGAAGATTACAGTCAAATATTAAATTTCTGCTAGACCTTTGATGTGGTTTGAGTGTCTAACAATCATGGTATTCTTTATAATGAGAACAAACATCAGGTATAATCATTCATATGTGTGTGTGTGTACTATAGGATGCAGCCAGACTTTTATGAGTTCATATCCTCCCCATTTAGTTCTAAAAGGGAGGTAGCTCTAGAACTCCTATGCCCAGTCCATGCAGGATTTATAAGAAAATCCTTTAACAGCATCTCTGTGTTAAAAAATACTTACATTTTTCAATTTGATATGTGAAATCACCACATCATTTTTGTTTCATTTTTATGTCTCTTATATGTAGACAAAATCAGGCCAATTAAATGATTATTATTTAAATTCACTTTTCATTCAACTGTTGTCTCATTCAATTTGGCAACTCTTTCCTGTTTTATGTTTTCAATTTGTCTTATTTTACTGTAGTACTTTAAATCTCATATAGATATCGTCATTTGTTTTACATATTGTTATATTGCTTTTACATGTTTTTGTATTTGGATTTTATGGATGGATCCCAGAATCTTCCAAATTATAAATAGATACACCTTTATTTAGGAAGAGTATTTAGGTTTGTTTTATCCTTTTGACTTATAATTTCATATTATGTAGCGAGGAAATCAATATTTATTTTTTCTAAACTTTTATATTTTAGGTGTGTGTGTATTTAATCCATATGGAATTTGTTTTACTACATGTCTGGGTTAGAAGGCTGTCCCGGCCTGCGGGACCTTCTGTTACTCGTGGGGTCAAGGGGGACCTTGCCTGAAAGAGATGGGTGAGAGAAAGGAACGAGACCAAGCAAAGGGTTGTCAAGGTCTGCTTTACTTAGATCCTTTGTTGGTTTTATAAGCATACAGAAACAATGAAGTAGGGAGGGGCAGGAGGGGGTGTTAGGGTTGATCAATTACAAACAGCCTCAGGCAGCAAGCCTGGAATATCTTGCAGTTTTTTCCTGGGTTAAGCACTTTTTGGCAACTCAGGGTATTTTCTGCTCAGGGTATTTCTGGGTTAAGAACTTTAAAGGCCTCGGTTCCCAACATCTCTCCCTTTCTTTATTAATATGAGGGAGATTTATACAGGTTGGTGGAGAGCCTGTCTTAGGCTACGCGATGGGCTTCTGCGCCCAGCACCCCAAATATAAGATAGGGCGATTAATGTGAAGGTGAGGCCTCTGTCTTAGGCTATGTAGGTGGCATCTAGCTCTGGCACTTTTGATTATGAAGTGTGCCCCCGGGCATGGACCTACAATATTCCCGTCATGGAGTTACCTCACTGCTGGCGGGCTGTGCATCTGGTACACGGCATCGCGATAATCCCGTCATGGGCGTCTCCACAGTTTTTGGAACCAACTGCGTTCTATGTCTGAGGCAAGGTCTGAGAAATTTAGACCATTAGTGGGTGTGTTGGGAGACTCTTCATGAGGGTCTTCTCTGGAGCTTTTTAGTTCTAGCCGTTGGTAAAACACGGAGACCGATTTTTGTGTGGCTGCGTCTACCTGCCACGTATAATTGTAGACCTGATGGATGTTAGCTGCGGTGGTGCTCTCGATCGTGACCAGAACCAGGCACAGGAGGGGCAGCGCCTTCTCTCGGGGAGTCATTTTTTTCTGGAAGAGAACAGAATTAAGAATTCTTCTCAGGGGATTCTCTGGGTGGGTTATATAACTTAATCGCTCTCTCTGGTAGCCATCTGCCGTTTTCTGCCTGGATATCATAGATGCAGGCATGTCCTTTTCCCCATATGAGGACAGGGTCAGGCCCCAGCCATTTGCCTGTAAGCGGCTCTTTCCATAAGGCCTGTGCATAAGTATCTGTGGTGGATGGGTGCCAAAGGCGGTCGGCAGCTGTTTTACCGGCGGTGTCAAAGGTGAGAAAATTTAAAATGAACAGGGCATGATTAAGCAGGGTTTTGGAATTACCTGTTAAAGGGTACAAAATTCCTCCTCCCAATTGTAGTTTGGAGAGCGTATTTTTTAACATCTGATGAGCTCTCTCTACAATACCTTGGCCTTGAGGGTTATATGGAATGCCTGTAATATGCTTAATGCCTAGCTGAGCAGAAAAGCTTTTGAAGTTGGAGCTGACATATCCCGGGCCATTGTCAGTCTTAATAACTTTAGGCTGAGGGAGGGAGGTGAGACAGGCTATAACATGACTAATAACGTGGCGGGTGGCTTTGCCTGTTTGTAGGGAAGCAAAGATAAATCCACTACAAGTGTCTATAGAGACATGTACATATTTAAGCTTTCTGAAAGGGGGGTAATGAGTGACATCTATTTGCCAGAGCTCCCCAGGGATCAGGCCGAGAGGGTTGACTCTTAGGTGTGGCTCAGGGAGAAGGGTAAAACAGGCCCTGCATTGGCGGACGATTTTTCTGGCTTGTTCTCTAGTAATAGAGAATTTAAGTCTGAGGGTATGGGCATTGAGATGGTGTAAATTATGATCCTGTTTGTGCCCGCAAACAGGATCAACAGTGATAGTGTGGACTGCGCCTGCAATGCGGGTTGCCTGATCAACAAGATTATTTCCAGTGACTAGAGGTCCAGGAAGGCCAATGTGGGTGCGAATATGACCTATGAAAAAGGGGGCAGAATGGGAGTGAATGAGTCCTTGTAGTTGCTGGAACATTTGAGTGGTATTGTTGGAGGGCCGAATATGAGGCACAGTTTCTAAGGTGGCGACAGCATGAGCAACATAAGAACTATCAGTATACAAGTTAAATGGTGACTGATCTACGTTTTTGAAGACTGTGACTAAAGCTTCTAACTCAATGAGTTGAGCAGAGGAGAACCCGGTGGGAAAACTGCAAACCTGGCCATTAATGCTATAGGCTGCGGTGCCTGAGGAGGATCCGTCGGTAAAGACTAAGACGGCTCTTGGAGCCGGGCGCGGTGGCTCACGCCTGTAATCCTAGCACTCTGGGAGGCTGAGGCGGGCGGATTGCTCGAGGTCAGGAGTTCGAAACCAGCCTGAGCAAGAGCGAGACCCTGTCTCTACTATAAATAGAAAGAAATTAATTGGCCAAGTAATATATGTAGAAAATTAGCCGGGCATGGTTGCGCATGCCTGTAGTCCCAGCTACTCAGGAGGCTGAGGCAGCAGGATTGCTTGAGCCCAGGAGTTTGAGGTTGCTGTGAGCTAGGCTGACGCCACAGCACTCACTCTAGCCTGGGCAACAAGCGAGACTCTGTCTCAAAAAAAAAAAAAAAAAAAAAAAGACGGCTCCTGGAATGGGGGAGACTCTTGTTCTCTTGGGAAATATTACAGGTGTCCGATAGAGGAACTGAATTAGTTTATCAGGGGGGTAATGATTATCTAGTTTGCCCTGGAAAGACGTACAGTTAACTGCCTAGTCATCATCATTTTGTATTAGCCACTGAATTTGGGAAGCATTGTAAGGGAGTATTATGATATCTGGATCCTTTCTAAAGAGCTTAAGGGAGTTTTCTCGCCCCAAGCGAATAATCTTAGCTACTAAGTAAGGGTAGATGGAAAGGACTTTAGGGGGGAAGCCGACAGGTGAACCCAAAAAAGAGGCTTGCCCTGCCAAAAGAGTCCCGTGGGCAAAAAGGGGGTAGGGAGGACAATAAAGTACAAGGGGGAATCGGGGGAGAAGTAGCCAATGGCCTGGGCATTTATGGCCTGCTCGACTAAATTAAGCGCTTGCTACCCTTCTTTAGTTAGGGAGCGGGGAGAGGTTGGATTGGCATCTCCCTGCAGGATGTCAAATAGGGGTTTTAACTGTCCTGTGGTGAGTCTCAAATATGGGCGAAGCCAATTAATGTCGCCTAGAAGGCGCTGAAAATCATTAAGGCATTGAAGAGAGTCTTTTCTGATTTGTACCTTTTGGGAGAGGACCTTATTGGGGAACAATTCAAAGCCTAGGAACAGGTGAGCGGGGCAAACCTGAATCTTTTCATGGGACAAGCTGAGGCCTCGAGCTTGTAAGGCTGAGACAACCTGCATGGTAACTTGATGTAAGGTTGCCTCGTCGGCTCCGGCAAAAAGAATGTCATCCATATAATGAATTATATATAGCTGAGGATGTTGAATTCTAAAGGAATCAATTGTCTGAGCTACATATTTTTGGCAAAGGGTAGGGCTGTTGGCCATGCCTTGAGGCAATACTCGCCACTGGAAATGCGGGGAGGGTCCTATACAATTTACTACCAGAAGACTGAAGGCGAAGCGCTTACAGTCATCTGGGTGCAATGGTATGGAGAAAAAGCAGTCTTTTAGGTTAATGACTATCTTATAGTGCCTTTGGGGATAGCTACGGGCAAAGGCAAACCAGGCTGGAGTGCCCCCATGGGAACCATTGTTTGGTTAATGGCCCGTAAGTCTTGTAGCAGCCGCCATTTGCCAGTCCTTTTTTGAATGACGAAAATGGGGGTGTTCCATGGTGAAGTAGAGGGCTCTATGTGTCCGGCAGCTAATTGTTCCTGCACCAACGCTGTAGCTGCAGCTAGCTTGTTAGATGGGAGGGGCCACTGATCGATTTAGACAGGTGAGTCACTTTTCTAAGTGATTTTATCTGCCTGAAGTGCAGGGGGATCAATGGCCCTTATGAAAAATGGTCTTTGAACCCTAGTCCTGATCTGTCTGACTTAGGGAGGGTGGTCAAGGGTGCTCTTAGTTCTTGACCCTTTTTGCCTAAACCTTGTCCTGGGAGGAATCCCTGTTTAAGCATTTGGCTGGTTATAACCTCATTGGGGCTGCACAGAATGACATTCATTTGTGCAAGGATATTACGCCCCCACAAGTTAACAGGTAGGCTCGGGACTACGAAGGGTTGAGTGGTACCCCTGTTTCCCTCAGGGTCTTCCCATGTTAAAATTTTTGAGCTCTGAGAGTATTTTTAGACTGTCCTATACCTTGCAAGTGCGTAAGGGAGGGCTGCAGTGGCCATGAATCGGGCCAGGCGTCTTGGGCAATAACTGTGGGATCGGCGCCTGAATCAAGAAGGCCTTTAAAAAGTTTACCATCTAATTTTAGTCGCAGGGTGGGCCATTCTTTGGTGATAGCTTGGACCCAATAGAGATCAGAAGAGCCAGGGCAGGAAGCACCTCGGTTAGAGGCGATGGCTGGGAAGGATGTATTAAGGGGCAAGGGTAACGCCTGAGCTAAGCGCTGTCCCTTAGAGCCATACATAGGGCCTGTAAGCGCGCTGGCTAAGATGTTAATTTCCCCGGTAAAGTCACTATTTACTATGGAGGGGTGGACTATGAGCCCTGCAAGAGTGGAGGAGGCTCGGCCCAGAATAAAAAAGAACATGTTAGCCGGTGGGGGTCCAAATGAGCCAGTGGGCAAAATTTGAACACCATCCTCAGGTCTTAATATTGTGTCGGAGGAGGCACACAAGTCCACTCCTGCGCTCCCTGTGGTTGCTCGGAGGAGTCTAGAGTCTGGGGGCTCTCTTGTCGGCTGTTCCCCGAGGCCGACTGAAATTGAATAGGACGGGGGGCCCGGGGCTGGCCCCTCAGGCCGTTTCCCGAAAAGGGGGGGCAAGGGGTTTCCAAGGACATCAGTCTTGGAGCGGCACTGATTGGCCCAATGCTTCCCCTCTTACAGCGAGGACAGAGGGAGGGGGGCTGGGCTGGCCTGCCTGGCGGCTCACTGAGGTTAGGGGTAACAGAATAAGCAGCTAAGGGGCACTGCCTCGCAAAGTGCCCTGGTTGACCGCATTTAAAGCAGTCTCTCTGTGCCGAGGTCCCTTGGATGGCGGCCCCAACTGCAAGCTGCACGGCCTGCGATACCTTATGGGCGAAGGGGTCAACATCATTACACATTCTAATCATGTCATTAAGGTCTTTATTTTTGAGTTTGCCCCTGAGGATGGCCCTACAGGTGCTGTTGGCATTTTCATAGGCCAATTGTTTAATAAGCCTATTATTCTCAACCTCGTGTCCGAGGGTTCGTTCAGCAGACTCTAAAAGCCTGCCCACAAATTCACTAACGCCCTCTTGAGCTCCCTGGGTGATTTTTGTCAGGGGAGTAAGAACAGATCCCGTAGAGGGAAGTGTTCGCCAAGCGCCGAAGGCGGCTGCGGCGGTCTGAGACAAAAGTCCAATTGGGAGTCTCCTTTGGCGCTGTTCAGAGGCAAATTTCCCTTGTCTGCTAAGCTTTTCAAGGGTCTAAGATGCAGAATTGGGTTTTTTTTAAATTATTAGCAGCCGTAGTCTGACAGCGGTCGAGAAAGTCGGCCTTCCAAGAGAGGAACTGCCCACGAGAAATGACCGCCTGGACTAGTTTGATCCATTCTCCGGGGAGCAGGTAGCCGCCCCCTGAGACTGCCTCTAGAAGGGAATAGGTAACGGGTGCATTGGGCCCATACGCCCTAACGGCAGAATTCAGTTCTTTTAAGGTTTTGAATTTTAGTCTGCGAAATTCAGTGGGCTCTGAGTCTGTTTCTTCTGGGAGGTCATCGCTCTCGCTTTCTCTTTCTCTCCCTTCCGTATCCTCATTATATGAATCTTGGGGCGGGGACTGGCTTGAAGAAGGGGCGGCAAGGTCTTTTTGCTTATTAGACCGAATAACTATCGGGAATGCTAGGGCTTTATGGGAGGACTTTAAGGATTTTTTATTTAAGGTGGCATATGATTGGGCGGTCTCATGATGTGGGTGGCTAATGAAGACCGAATCTTTAAGCATATTTTGGAGGGAGGACAAGTCTTTGGAAAGCTGGGAAAACTCTTTTTGAAGTTGTAACACATCTTTTAATTGCGTAACCCTTTGACTTAAGTCTTTTTTGGCACGCAAAAGTAAGGGCATTGTAAGGAGAGGCATTAATGAAGGTGAGCAAATCTGGGGCGCATAAGGAGGAGGCCATTTGGGATTGTGATATTGGGCCGCTTCTTCTCTGAGGGTTGCCTCTTCTTTGGGGTCGAGGGACTCTTGGAGGGGTTGTTTTTTGAATACCGGGTAATTGAATGCATGAGGGGCCGTATCTTTGGGTAAGGGAGGAGAGAGGGTCTTGGTGTCTGGCCTACTAATCGGGGGCTCGTCCCTAGATGTCTGGAGCTCAGCCGATGGGTCTGGAGGGGGCATATTAATACAAACTGAGGGGCAAGGGGAAGGGCATGTTGGTCTCTCAGGATTATTAGGAGAAGCCGACTCTCCGGTCGCCTCTAAAGACGTTTTCGAAGCAGACCGTGACACGGGTCGGAGGCAGAATTCTGCTACTGAGAGCAGCTGCTTTTTATTGGGGTCTGAATCTCCTCCCTCAACAATATCTCTGATTAGTCCCCAGTAGGAGAAAACGGATATAGGGACGGCATCTGGGCCCTGATTTAGAAGTAAATTGTTTAAATCTCTGCCTACCTTCTGCCATTTGCATGGGTGAATCTCAGGTCCACCAACAATAAACCAAGGACAAGCACGATCAATGAACACAAAAAACTTTACTAGATCCTTTTTCTTAACTCTAATTCCTCCCTCTCTGAGTGAGGCCTTGAGATCCTTGATAAAAATGGCCTCTTTAGACAATGAATGGCCCATCTCGATGGGGTGACAATGTAAAAATTTACTCACCAGACCGTTGACTCTGTGAGCGGCAGAACGAGGGTCTCTGTAGGGTTTCCTTCGGCCGAAGAGCGCTGTGGCGTCACCCGACAAAGGTCCGTACCTCAGGCCCCACGTTGGGCGCCACTTGTCCCGGCCCGCGGGACCTTCTGTTACTCACGGGGTCAAGGGGGACCTTGCCTGAAAGAGATGGGCGAGAGAAAGGAACGAGACCAAGCAAAGGGTTGTCAAGGTCTGCTTTACTTAGATCCTTTGTTGGTTTTATAAGCATACAGAAACAATGAAGTAGGGAGGGGCAGCAGGGGTTAGGGTTGATCAATTACAAACAGCCTCAGGCAGCAAGCCTAAAATATCTTACAGTTTTTTCTTAAAACAGTCATTAAGCACTTTTTGGCAACTCAGGGTATTTTCTGCTCAGGGTATTTCTGGGTTAAGAACTTTAAAGGCCTCAGTTCCCAACATCAGGCTGTTTTCTCCTCATTTCTTTTTCCCTCTGTTCATGTCCCTGTCTCCAGATTTCTCCTTTTTTATAAGATCACCAGGCATCTTGTGTTAGGTGCCTGCCCTATTTCATTCTGATACTATCTTCATTAACTCCATCTGTAAGGACCTTATTTCCACATAAGGTCACATTATGAAGTATTTGCGTTAGGCCATCAACAGATGAATTTTGCAAGCACATTTTAAATCTACAATGGTGTATTTTCTGAATGAAGTGGAGTAACTCCACAAATCAATAAGTTTAAATAAAAGATAAAAAGAAAATTCTCAAATATTGAGAATTTAAATAATTCATATTTAAATAATCCAAGACCAAAAAGAAAAAACCTCAAAGCCAAATAATAACTCAAAAGATCAATTCAAAAATATTTTAAAACTGGAGAAAAGAATCCGTATTCAATAAATGGTGTTGGCAAAACCAAATAACCACATGTAGAAGACTGAAACAGGATCCACACCTTTCACCTTTCACAAAAATCAACTCATGCTGGGTAACAGGCTTAGATCTAAAGTGTGAAACTATTAGAATTCTAGAGAAAAATATTGGAAATTCTCTTGTAGACATTGGCCTAGGCAAAGAATTTATGAAGAAGAGCTAAAGGCAAGCATACTAACAAAAGTAAATAAATAAGACACAATAAAATTAAAAAGCTTCTGCACAGACAAAGAAACTGTCACGAGAGCAAACAGACAACCTACAGAAAGGGAGAAAAAATTCCCAAACTACACATCTGATAAAGGGCTGATAACTAGACTCTATTTAGAACTCAGGGAAATCAGCAAGAAAAAATCAAACAACCCTATCAAAAAGTGGGCAAAGGACATGAACAGAAACTTTTCTAAAGAAAACAGAATAATGGCCAAGAAACCTATGAAAAAATGCTCAACATCTCTAATCATCAGGGAAATGCAAATCAAAACCACAATGAGATATCACTGATCTCCAGTAAGAATGGCCTTTATCAAAAAGTCCCAAAACAATAAATGTTGGTGTGGATGTGGAGAGAGAGGAACACTCCTACACTGCTGGTGGGACGGCAAACTAGTGCAACGTCTGTGGAAAGCCATATGGAGATACCTTGAAGAGGTACAAGTAGATCTACCATTTGATCCAGCAATCCCATTACTGGGCATCTACCCAAAAGAACAAAAGACATGCTATACAAAAGACATTTGCACTCGAATGTTTATAGTATCACAATTTACAATTGCAAAGATGCGGAAACAACCCAAGTGCCCATCAACACATCAGTGGATTAATGAAATGAGGTATATGTATACCATGGAGTACTATTCAGCTCTAAGAAACAAGGGTGTTATAGCACCTCTACTATTTTCCTGGCTAGAGCCGGAACTCATTCTACTAAGTGAAGTATCCCAAGAATGGAAAAATAAGCACCACAAGTACTCACCAGCAAATTGGTTTCACTGATCAACACCTAAGTGGACACATAGGAATAACATTTATTGGGTGTCGGGCAAATGGGAGGGGGGAGGAGGGGGTGGGTATACACGTACATAATGAGTGTGATGCGCACCATCTTGGGGATGGACACATTTGAAGCTCTGAATGGGGGTGGCGAGGGGGTGGAAGGCAACATACGTAACCTAAACATTTCTACCCCCATAACATGCTGAAATGAAAAAAAGAAAATTAACTAAGTCACTATAAATATACCTAAATCAAAATGCTTAGGATGCAAGGAATTTTCAGTTTTAGGGGAATCTCTATACTATATGTTCACTTGTGAGAATATAATCAATAACTCAACTTACCTTTAAGACTCTGTCAACTTATAAATTTTCTCTCAGTTTCAACCTGTCTTTAAATTCTCCTACCTCTCTAACTCCATCTCCATTTACTGTCTTTTTTTGTCCTTCTGTCTGATTTCTTTGCCATTTTAACCCCATCTTACTCTCCATAATTTTGATTTTTCCTTCCCGCTGTCTCCCCTTCTCCCTACTTCTCCTCTCTGTTTCCTCTCTGTTCCTTAGTAATCTTTCTCTCTCTCTCTTTTATACACACACCATCTTCCTTGTTACTCTATACATTCTCACTCATATTTTTCATCTCATTTTTCCTCTTTTTTTCTTATTTGTATCTTTCTCTGAGTAATTTTCTCCCTCATTTTTCGCCCTGATTCCATTATGTCCTTATTTCTCTCACTCTGTTGCTCCCTCTTTAAAGCCCATGACATCAACTTTCATTCTCTCTGGTTCTCCTTCAGGTTCTTACCTCCTCTTTCATTTCCTCTTTCTTTTCCTGGCATCTATCTCTATCTGTTCCCTTCACTTACCTCTCTCTTTATATGATCCATTCAGGATATACCTCACCTTTCTTTCATTTGCTTTCTTCCTGTGTCCTTCACAAATCTTCACTCTGTTTTATCATCGACCTGAAAAGTAGCTCTCAAAAGGTATATACTCTCATGAATTCCTTAATAAATAACACTCTTAATTACAATGTAGTATATGAAAAATCAAATAAATACATGGCATAAAGATAAGAAGTGTTTACATTCAGTCTTTTCAGTCTCTTCACAGGATCAGTTACCTCTTCAAGAAAAATTCACCAAGGCAAGACCAGCCCTTCAAGAAGTACTCAAAACAGTGTTACACACGGATCAGCACAATAAACACTCACGAATGTCAAGCCACTCAAAGCTAAAGATCAAAGCCCAGATACCACAATGGCTAAAGACAGAAAACAAAGCAACAAAGTTCAACCCAACATAATGAACAGAAATCTGCCCTACCTATCAGTTACCTCAATAAATGTGAATGGCTTGAACTCCCCACTCAAGAGACATAGGCTGGACAAATGGATAAAATACACAAGCCAAGTATCTGCTGCCTTCAGGGAACACATCTAACCTGCAAGGATGCAGTCAGACAAAAGGTAAAGGGGTGTAAAACAATATTTGAAGCAAACAGAAGCCAAAAGAAAGCTGGCGTGGCAGTGCTGATTACAGATAACTTAGTTTTTAAGTCAACAAAAGTAATAAAAGACAAAGAAGGTCACTATATAATCATGAAGGGTACAGTTCAACAAGAAGACATAAGAATTCTAAATATATATGCACCCAATCTTGCTGCACCCAGATTTATAAATCAAACTCTTCTTGATCTAAACATATAAACAACTACACCATAATAGTCGGAGATTTTAACATCCACCGAAAGCACAGGACAGATCCTCCAAACAAAAAATCAACAAAGAAATAAAGGACTTAAACAGAATGCTATAACAAATGGGCGTGACGAATATTTACAGGGCATTCTACCCCAAAACCACTGAATATACGTTCTTCTCATCAGCTCATGGGTCATTTTCTAAGATTGACCATCTCCTAGAACACAAAGTACGTCTCAAACAACTTTAAAAAATAGAAATTATACCATGTGTCTTTTAACACCACAAAGGAATAAATGTAGAAGTCAATCCTAACAGGAGTTCTCATTTCTACACAAAGTCATGGAAACTAAACAACCTTCTGCTGAATGATCACTTCATAAACGAGGAAATCAAGATGGAAATCAAAAGATTCTTTGAACTAAATGACAAAGCTGACACAAGTTACCAAAACCTGTGGGACACAGCTAAAGCAGTCCTGGGAGGAAAGTTTATTTCCATAAATGCCTATATCCAAAAGCCGAAAAGATCACAAATAGACAACTTAATCAATCATCTCAAAAAGCTGGGAAAAGAACAGACCAACCCCAAACCCAGCAGAAGAAGTGAAATCATTAAGATCGAATCAGAACTAAATGAAATTGACAACAGGGAAACCACACGGAAGATTAATAAAACAAAAAGTTGGTTCTTTGAAAAAATAAATAAAATTGACACCCCTTTGGCTAGACTAACGAAAAATCTCCAATAAGCTCCATCGGGAACAATAAAGGAGAAATTACAACTGATGCCACAGAGATACAAAATATAATTTATGAATACTACAAAAATCTCTATGTGCACAAACTGGAAAATGTGGAGGAAATAGACAATTTCTTAGAGACACACAGCCTCCCTAGGCTCAACCAGGAAGAAATAGAATTCCTGAACACACCAATATCAAGTACTGAAATTGAAACAGCAATAAAAAAACCTTCCTAAAAAGAAAAGTCCTGGACCAGATGGTTTCACACCCGAATTTTACCACACCTACAAAGAAGAACTGGTGCCTATCCTGCAGAAATTATTCCACAACATCCAGAAGAATGAAAACTTCCCCAACACATTTTATGAAGTGAACATAACCTTGATACCCAAAGCAGGAAAGGATGCAACAAAAAGAAATAAATAAATTTAAAAAAAGAAAACTACAGACCAATATCGCTTATGAATACAGGTGAAAAATTCTCAACAAAATCCTAGCCAATCAAATCCAGGTGCTTGTGAAGAAAATAATCCTTCACAACCAAGTGGGCTTCATCCCAGGGATGCAGGGATGCTTCAACATATGCAAATATATAAATGTAACTCACCATATAAACCAAGCCAAAACAAAGACCATATGATCCTCTCAATAGACGCAGAGAAAGCAGTTGACAAAATTCCACACCCTTTTATGATAAGAACACTCAACAAAATAGGCACAGATGGGGCTTACCTAAAAATGATACAAGCCATATATGAAAAACCCACAGCCAATATCATACCGGGAAAAATTGAAAGCATTCCTACTTAGAACTGGAACTAGACAAGGTTGCCTACTATCTCCACTTCTGTTTAACATAGTGCTGGAAGTCCTTGCTACAGCAATCAGACAAGAGAGTGAAATTAAGGGTGTAAATGGGAACAGAAGAGATCAAACTCTCACTCTTTGCTGATGATATAATAGTATACCTAGAAAACCCCAAGGATTCAACCAAGAGACTCCTTAAATTGGTAAATGAATTTGGTAAAGTCTCAGGATACAAAATGAATACACAGAAACCAGAGGCATTCATATATGCCAACAACAGTACAGTGAGAATGAAATCAAAGACTCAATTACCTTCAAAATGCAACAAATAAAATAAGGTACCTAGGAATATATTTAACTAAGGAGGTAAAAGACCTGTACAGGGAGAACTATGAAACACTGAAGAAGGAAATGGCAGAGGAAGTAAACAGATGGAAGAATACACCATGCTCGTGGGTCGGCAGAATCAACATTGTTAAAATGTCTATACTACCCAAAGTGACCTACAGAGTCAATGCAATCCCTATCAAAATAGCATCATCATTTTTCACAGATGTAGAAAATATAATTATACGCTTCGTATGGAACCAGAGAAGACCCTGTATAGCAAAATCAATCCTAGGCAATAAAAACAAAATAGGAAGTATCAATTTACCAGACTTCAAACTATACTACAACGCTATAGTAATTAAAACAGCTTGGGACTGGCACAAGAACAGGGACATTGACCAGTGGAACAGAACAGAGAATCCAAATATAAAACCATCCTCCTATAGCCAACTTATCTTCAACAAAGCAGACAAAAACATACACTGGGCAAAGAGAATCCTTATTCAATAAATGGTGCTGGGAAAACTGGATAGCTACATGTAGAAAACTGAAACAAGACCCACACCTTTCACCTCTCACAGAAATGAACTCACGCTGGGTAACACACTTGAACCTTAGGTGTGAAACTATTAGAATTCTAGAGGAAAATGTTGGAAATACTCTTCTAGACATTGGCCTAGGCAAAGAATTTATGAAGAAGACCCCAAAAGGAATCTCAACAGCAACAAAAATAAACAAATGGGACCTGATCAAATTAAAAAGCTTCTGCACAGCCAAAGAAACTGTCAAGAGAGCAAACAGACAACCTACTAAATGGAAGAAAATTTTTGCAAGCTACACATCTCATAAAGGGCTGATGACAAGAATCTATTTAGAACTCAGAAAAATCAGAAAGGAAAAATCAAACAACCCTATCAAAAAGTGGGCAAAGGTCATGAACAGAAACTTTCTAAAAGTAGACAGAATAATGGCAACAAATATGAAAAAATGCTCAACATCTCTAATCACCAGGGAAAGGCAAATCAAAACCACAATGAGATATCACTTATCTCCAGTGAGAATGGCCTTTATTAACAAGTCCCAAAACTATAGATATTGACATGGATGCAGAGAGATAGGAACACTGCTACACTGCTGGTGGGACTGCAAACTATTTCAACCTCTGTGGAAGCAATAAGGAGATACCTCAAAGCGATACAAGTAGATCTACCATTTGATCCAGCAATTCCACTACTTGGCATCTATCCAAAAGGTCAAAAGTCACTTTATGAAAAAGACACCTGCACTTGAATATTTATAGCAGCACAATTCACGATTGCAAAGCTGTGGAAACAACCCAAGTGCCCATCAATTCATGAGTGGATTAATACATGGAGTCCTACTCAGCTTTAAGAAACAATTGTGATATAGCACCTCTTGTATATTCCTGGATAGACCTGGAACCCATTCTACTAAGTGAAGTATCTCAAGAATGGAAAATCAAGTACCACATGTACTCACCAGCAAATTGGTGTTAATGGATCAACACCTAAGTGGACATATAGGAGTAACATTTATCGGGTGTTGGGAGGGTGGAGGAAGGGATGGGTATATACAACTACAATGAGTAGTTGTGCAACATTTGGAGGACGGACACGCTTGAAGCTCTTACTTGAGGGGGTAGGGGAGCATGGGCAATATATGTAACCTTAACACTTGTACTCCCATTATATGCTAAAATAAAAAAAAAAGGAAAAAGAAAACAAAAAAAGAAGTAGAAATAAAAAATCCAAACCTTAAAAAAAATGTCATCTACTGAGAGCTCAGTCAATTCCATCTGTAGTTGTTTAGGTGCATTGGTGACACCAATTTGAGTGTGATGTCATGATCTTAAAAGTCAGTGAAGCTTTCATTGTATTCTATGATTAATAGGTCTATAACAGCTGTGTATTCTTCTAATGATTAACACACATCATCCTGCTCATCGATGACTTTTCCTAACTGGGGAAAATGTTCATCCGATATTTCCTTTGGAAGAAAAGCTTTCTTTTTTCCAAAATGCTTGCATATTTTTGCCACATATCATATGTACACTTAGTTTTGCCTTGCAAAAAAAATATTCAAGTCATTTTTATTTGACATGATATCACACAGAAATGGTGCATTCCTGTAGAAATCTTCCTTCAATAATCCACAGTGCTGATTCCGTTCTTCATAAAATTTATCTGTTCTCACAGAGATAAAATTTTGGCTAACACCTGTCCCTCCAATAGCCAATGCACTTAAGAATGATATGGCAAATCCACACTGAATAGTTCATCCTTCAAACTTTAGCATGTTACAAAATTGACCATGCCATGCGGATTTACATGAATAATTTAAAAATACTTATAACTTATTCCAAAATGCCACTTAAAGTAGCAGATTTAGCACAGGGATTTTGTTGATACAACATACAAGTAAAAGAAATGAGAGAATCTGGATCTGTTAACACTTTTTAAAGTCTGTGCAATAAACCCTTCATGTTTTCCTGTTATTGGAGGTACACTGTCTATATATAAACTCACTAAATTTTCCAAATGCAATCCCACTTCACGACATTTATCTTGAAATTAGAAGATATCCATTTCCTGTGTTCTGTTCACAGGGGTGCTCAAAGCAAGTAACACTTTGTAGCAAAGAAAATCTTCTATTATGATCCAAATGAATATAAAACCTGTGCGGAGCCAATAGTATCAGTTGATTCATCCAAAGAGTTTGAATACTATATTTTTTCTTTTTGAATTGGTGCATGACATTGTTCTGTTAAGTGAAAGCCTAATACATGCTGCCAGTCAGTTATGGTTCTCCTTCAAAGAGACAGTTTGTACTTTGAAATACTAACAGTGTCTAATCATCTTAAAACTTTGACAATGCATTCTTTCAAGATTTCTACATCACTGATTGGCTTCCCTTTTTTCCTGAGTATAAAAGCTACTTTATAAGTTGCTTCCGTGGCATTATTTCCAGGTCTTATTGCTGCTTGAAAGAATTGTCTTTGCTTTCATTTTTCGTCTGTTAATTTCTGCAATACAACCTTTGGCAAATCTTCAGTTTCTTTAATGTTGATATTGCAGTAACACAAAGCAAGAAAATCATCTTATCTTTAGCAGAAATAAGATAATATTGCAATTCCCAATCTTCATTTAAAATTCTTTCTTACTTCAGCAGTTTCTTGGTCTTCTTTAACATGATGAGCTAGTAAGCAGACAGACTTAAAAATACTGTCAAGATGTGCAACTATTCACAAAATCCACTCAGACAGAAATATAGTACTCATTGTCAAAGCTGATAACAGGCTGGTTTACTGGACCTCCATAAACTCTCACCAACCAGCCTCCTTCAGTAGTGGCACCAGTAAGGCAGGGGAAGTTAGAACTAAATCATGAGATTGGCAGCTGTCAATTTAGCCCTTATCGCTTATTAATGTTCTAATTGTGCCAGTCAATCTGGGAAGATTATTTTGTTGAAACTTATTTTATTCTTGGGTATTTTAAATACGTTCATTTTAAAAATAAAATGAAGATATAAAAGGTGATCAAAAATGTATTAATAAAAATGAAAAGATTTGTTCTGTAAATTCTGGATTCAGTCAAAAGGACCTAGAAGGCCACATTTGATCTTAAGGCTAAAGGTTCCCCAGTCCTGGTCTTAGTTGGTGTGCATATGTCCTAAATTCAGGAAGAACACTGGGGTCCGTAATTGCCTCAATTACAGAACACTTTCTTGGAGGTGTTAATAAATGTAATTCACCAGGATACTAAGAAATAACATCACATTAACTCAATTTTTCGATTACATGAAAAAATATGTATGAGGGCTGTTCAAAAAAGTATCCAGCCATGTAATATGTTCTCATTATATTAACAATGGCTGGATACCTTTGGGGGAGCCTTTGAGTGTGTGTGTATTATGAATATATATGTATATGTGTATATATATATGTATTTGTGTATACATATATACATATATATGCACAAAACAAGGTGCACCTAGGGACAGACTGTGCAGAGAGACCTCAGATCCACCAAATTAGAGAGAAGCAGTTTTTATGCAGAAACCACCTCCACCCCAATGCCACCTCCTGGAATTAAACTTTGCAAATTTAAATGTGAATATCAGCACATTTGCTTATGCAAAAGGCAAAATACTTTTTAGTTATTACAAGGTGTGTTCATCATTTTATCCAAATTCAGAGGTGATGCATCTATAGTTACAATTTACCCACAAATTCATCTGAGTGTCTGAGACATGGACTCAATTCTTAAGAAGATAGTCACAATCATCAATAAGACTAATACATTTCACCACACCCAATACATACGAAGGCCTGTATAGAACAGAGGAGTTAGAGAGTTTCTGCAAGAGAACATGTGGAGTGCTGATTTCCGATCTTAACATAGGGCGGGCTATGTTGTTTTCCCTTCAAATCATACAGGGGCCACTTCAGTGAGACAGGAAAAGAGTTGAATATATGTCCCCTACATTTGGGGGAGATATAATGGAGGTGTTTTATTCCCCTGACAAATCTATAGGGCAAGAAGCCACTCTGATCTATATCTTTCTTCCCCCTATTTAGATCCTCTATTTCCTTCTTCAGTGTTTCATAGTTCTCCCTGTAGAGGTCTTTTACCATGTAAAATATATTCCTACATACTTTATTTTCTTTGTTGCTATTGTGACTGGTCTTGAGTCTTTGGTTTGGCTCTCACTTTGACTGTTCTTGGCGTATATGAATGCCTCTGGTTTGTGTGTATTGATTTTGTATCCCGAGACTTTACTGAATTCATTTATCAATTAAGGGAGTCTCTTGGTTGAATCCTTGGGGTTTTCTACATATAATATCATATCATCAGCAAAGACTGAGAGTTTGATTTTTTCTGCTCCCATTTGGAAGCCCTTAATTCTGCTCCCTTGTCTCATCGTTATAGCAAGGACTTCCAGCACTATGTTGAATAGAAGTGGACATAGTGGGCAACCTTCCCTTATTCCAATTCTAAGTGGAATGCTTTCAATTCTTCTCCATTCAATAAGATGGTGGCTGTGGGTTTGTCATATATGGCTTGTATCATTTTAGGTAAGCCCTGTCTACACGTATTTTGTCATGCATTCTTATCATAAAAGGATGTTGAATTTTGTCAACAGCTTTTTCTGCGTCTATTGAGAGGATCATATGGTCTTCGTGTTGGCTTCTGTTTATATGGTGAATTACATTTATAAATTTGCGTATGTTGAACCTTCCTTGCATCCCTGGCATGAAGCTCATTTGGTTGTGATGGATTACTTTCTTGATAAGCAACTGGATTCGATTACCTAGGATTTTGTTGAGAATTTTGGAATCCGTATTCATAAGAGATATTGGTCTGTAGTTTTGTTGTTGTTGTGGCATCCTTTCTTTGTTTTGGTATCAGAATTATGTTCACTTGATAAAATGTGTTGGGGAGGATTCCATCCTTCTTGATGTTGTAGAATAACTTCTGCAGGATAGGCACCAGTTCTTCTTTGTAGGTGTGGTAAAATTTGGGTGTGAAACCATTTGTTCCTGACTTTTCTTTTCAGGAAGGTTTTTTATTGCTGTTTCAACTTCAGTAGTTGATATTGGCCTGTTCAGGAATTCTATTTCTTCCTGGTTGAGCCTAGGGAGGCTGTGTGTTTCTAAGAAATTGTCCATTTCCTCCACATTTTCCATTTTGTGTGCATAAAGTTTTTTGTAGTATTCATAAATTATATTTTGTATCTCTGTGGCATCAGTTGTAATTTCTCCTTTATTGTTCCCGATGGAGCTTATTGGAGATTTTTCTTTTCTGCTTTTCGTTAGTCTACCCAAAGGTGCATCAATTTTGTTTATTTTTTCAAAGAACCAACTTTTTGTTTTATTAATCTTCCGTGTGGTTTCCCTGTTGTCAATTTCATTTAGTTCTGATTTTATCTTAATGATTTGACTTCTTCTGCTGGGTTTGGGGTTGGTCTGTTCTTCTTTTTCCAGTTCTCTGAGACAATTCATTAGGTTGTCTATTTGTGATCTTTTCAACTTTTGAATATAGGCATTTATGGAAATAAACGTTCCTCCCAGGACTCCTTTAGCTGTGTCTCACAGGTTTTGGTAACTTGTGTCAGCTTTGTCATTTAGTTCAAAGAATCTTTTGATTTCCATCTTGATTTCCTCATTTATGAAGTGATCATTCAGCAAAAGGTTGTTTAGCTTCCATGACTTTGTATATAAATGAGAGTTCCTGGTAGGGTTGATTTCTACTTTTATTCCACTGCGATCTGAAAAGACACATGGTATAATTTCTATTTTTTTTAATTGTTTGAGACATGCTTTGTGTCCTAGGAGATGGTCAATCTTAGAGAATGACCCATGAGCTGATGAGAAGAATGTATATTCAGTGGTTTTGGAGTAGAAAGTCCTGTCAACCTCAGTCGGGCCCAATTGTTCTAGAATTTTGTTTAAGTCCTTTATTTGTTGATTTTCTGTTTGGAGGATCTGTCCTATGCTGTTAGTGGTGTATTAAAGTCTCCGACCATTTTGGTGGTGATGTTGTGCCAAATGGCAAAGCTGTAACAATTTGAACATAAATATACATATTATCATAGTTTTTATTACAATACACAATACAAAATCAACATACATGATTTGATAATGGACATGATAAATCATTGAATAAATATATGAGAAGAGACAAATCTTTCAGATAGAAGAATGTCACATAGAACATGAATATACTTCTCTTTCCAGTAGGTAGAGATTAATTCAGCTACCCTGAATCCTTTGTGTGTGGGCTGGACTTCGTGATTCCCATCCAAACAAGGGAGGATGAAAATGGACACATCGTAACTTTATAATGGAGACCTGAAAAACATCTCAACAAATGATCAAGTTTAACATCACCGGTGATGTTAATTGCATATGATCTGTGATGTGACAGAAGATGATGAGATGAGATATTCTAAAGACCCATAAACCCAGGCTAATCATGAGAAAAACATCAGACAACCCTAACTGCAGAGATAGTCTAAAAAGTATGGACCACTTTTCCTCAAATCTTCCAAAGTCATAAAAACTAGAAAAGACTGATAAATTTTTTTTTTTTTTTTTTTTTTTTGAGACAGAGTCTCGCTTTGTTGTCCAGGCTAGAGTGAGTGCCGTGGCGTCAGCCTAGCTCACAGCAACCTCAAATTCCTGGGCTTGAGCGATCCTTCTGCCTCAGCCTCCCGAGTAGCTGGGACTACAGGCATGCGCCACCATGCCCGGCTAATTTTTTATATATATATCAGTTGGCCAATTAATTTCTTTCTATTTATAGTAGAGACGGGGTCTCGCTCTTGCTCAGGCTGGTTTTGAACTCCTGACCTTGAGCAATCCGCCCGCCTCGGCCTCCCAAGAAGACTGATAAATTTTAACAGAGAGGAGAAGAGGGAGATATGATGACTAAGTATAATGTGGTATTCTGGATTGGATCCTGGAATAGAAAAAAGACATTTGTGTTAAAACTGGCAAAATGCAAATAGTCTCAAGTTTAGCTCATAGTAACATATGCCAATGTTGGTTTCCTAGTTTTGTAAAACATACCATAGTAATGTAAGATGTTAACACCAAGAGAAACAATAATAGATATTAGATGTATGAGGACTCTTTGTTCTATCTTTGCCACATTTCTGCAGGCATAAATTTATTCCAAAATAAAAATTGACCTTAAGAATTGCCACTATTGATAACTTAATTACATAGCGGTACCTGACATTATTCACTATGTTTGAGTTAATATGAACATTTTTCTTTACAATGTGTCCATCTAGCTCCTTTTGTGATTCTAAAAGCAATACAACTCCTCAATAAACAACAAATTCATGTCTCTGGCCTGCAAATTTCTACTACTATATAGATCTAAGATTGACAAAAGATTCTCCCATAAAAATTGCTTCTTATAATTGGAAATGCAAGACAATATTCTAAAACCTATGTTTTCTGTTTTATCAACAGAGCCAATTGGCATCAAGGTTTAATGAGAACAACCTACTTGTAAACATCACCAAAATCCATTCAATTTGATCTCAGAAAGGAAATGTCTATTTAACGCTGGATCCATACCTACACTTTCTAAATATCAACTGACACATTTTTTGTTTTCCTTTGTCTCTTGCAGTTCATTATTTCCGTGTTTAATGGAAAATATTTTAATATGCTAATTCTTTCTCCATAAGCATTATTACATCTCAAATTATCATATTAGTCCTAGGATGCAAGGTATATTCCATGTTAACAACATGGCCTCAAATGTTTGTAATAAATAAAATCGTTTTCCTTCTAGCTTCACCTCCAGGTGACTCTACATTCCACCTCAGTTTTTTGAAGGGCCATATGAAATGCTATGCCATTTTTATTGAACTGTCCTTAAGACCCTGGGTATAGTTAAATCCTAGGGAAGTTTAATGTTTTATATTAAATGATACAAACTAAAAGCCATTTTCAGTATTTCTACACTCCTTCAGGAATTACTTAGTGGACTCTGATTTTCTCCACAATGACTCTTATTAAGTACTATTATAAGAGTACTTATGAAAATTACATAAGATTTCCTTACTGTGGCTTTTGTTTTATTTAATATTAGAGCAAAGTCTCTGTGTAACTCAGAACTTTATGTGCAGTGAGACTGGCTTACAAATGTGTTTAAGAATCTGGGAAGCATCAGTACATCAATCTGTGAACACAGTGAAAAATACACAATTTATATTTTTCTGATGGGATGAGAAAATTGTACATTTCTTCGAGTGCACACAAATAAGAGCTTGCATACACAGGGGTCACTACTAGAGAGAATAAAGGGACAGACAGTTGGGAAACACGCACTGATGAAGGCAGATGTCTTCACCAGCAACTTAGTAGTCTTATCAAAAAATTAAAATTAAAAGTAAATATGGCACTGATGGTATAAAAAGAAACAAAAGTGCTACCAGGATGAGGACGCTGTCAGTGGCTCTAATCTCAGGAGAGGTGCTGGGAGTTCGTGACTCTCCCAACAAAATAGGTCTCCAACAGGATCATTGTAAGAGATTTGGAAATAATAGAGACAGACACAAAGTATAGTTTAAAGTGATGGGGAAGTCAGGGGTCCTCCAGCATTCCCATGAGCCAGGGGACACTGAGTGAAGTCCAGCATCAGTATTTATTGGTATAGCAATTAGTTGTCAGTGGTTATAGATTTATGTGTACAGATCATTCATTTAGGTTTCAAGGTTTCCCAAAGGCTTCAAGAGATCCATTACCTAATTCTACTTACAAGAGCAAACGGTTACAAAACTTTTTCAAGATAAGCATTTTAAGCCCCAAATAATATACATAGCTGTGCATACAAGTCATTAATTAAGCAGTAGTATAAAACAGGAGCACCGAGCCTGCATACATCTCTAATCTATTTCTCTATATAATGAGACATGTAGTCAGGTGTTAAACAGGAACTGTCCTTGAGGCTAATTGGTTTTTGCTGCAGGTGTCTCCTGGGTGGAAATCCTTTGATTAGTCTCTTAGCCTTTCGCCCCATGCCAAGATCTGCTTTGCTTAAGCTCCAGGCGCTGGCTGACAGGCCTTGAGACTGGCAACACCTTGCAGTCATCCCTAATTGGTGGAATATCTCCCTTGTTGCTAAGCAGCTTCTGGTCTGTGAACTAAGACGCCCACGGATTCTTTCAAGACAGAATTCCAGCAAAACTCCAGAGTTTCCACGTCTCTTAACCCAATTTCCCAACATCTACCCCTTTCTTTATTAAAGTTGATGAAGCTGGATAGGTATCACTGCAAGGCAATGGACTCCGGACTCTTGTCTTCTGTGGAGTTTTTTCCAGACTATAAGTACAAGCAAATGATTAAAATAATTCCAAAAATTATATCAGAACTCTTCATAGATCTTAAGATGAGAAAGTGGGTTACCTGACTCCATTCCAGATGAAATACTATTAACAATGTGAGCCTCTGAGATTAGATCAAATTTGTGACTAAAGATACTTAGTATTTCTTGATATAAATTTCCAATCTCTTCAGTCAGATTTCCTTAAGAAGATGTTTGTTAATGTTTTCCCAAGGAAACTGAATCTGATTACATATGTGAGGTGTAACACAAAATTGAGTGATATTCCACTTGCGAGTCTAATTTACTTTTACAGCTTCCAACCACTTGTTGGAAGTCAACCACTTGAGTAGCCAATTTGTTGATCTGCTCTAAATTATGGTCACTTGATTGATCTCTGTCTCCCTTAACCTACACTGCCCTCCTGTCAGAAGTGAACCTTGAACACAATGAGCAAGATAAGTGACATCATACTTTTACATTATTCTCTGCCCCTCCCAGATGCTAATTCAGATAGTACTTAATATTCAATGGCAGCATCCTTCTTCTTACAGGAACATCGATACAAGTGATCCTCACTTCTAAACCAGGGCCTGCCATGCAAAGTATTCTTGCCCACAGGTCACAATGAAAGACTTTTGAAAAAGGTGTAATAGTAAGATTTCAAAGTTCAAGTTGAAAGTTATGAGTAGTTAAGCAGCATTTTCAAGAATCCTCAAATAAATGACTACAATATTTTGTAACTTCGAAGTAATTGGCCATCTCTAAATGTCCTGACACTGTGATATATATCATGCCATAAGTTTTAACACATTTGGACTTAGAATTATTTTACAGTATGTAGTATCAAAGGTTAACCATGGAGAAATAGAGATTGAATAATTCCTCATACAAATCCCCATTACATTTATGGCCACTGGGTAATAGCCACAACATGCATGTTACATTTATGTGGCTGAATCTGATTACATATATGAGGTGTAACACAAAATTGAGTGATATTCCACTTGCGAGAGTCTAATTTACTGTTACAGCTTCCAACCACTTGTTGGAAGTCAACCACTTGAGTAGCCAATTTGTTGATCTGCTCTAAATTATGGAGATGTGTATTTTGATGCCCAGTGGGTTGTGAGGAATGAAAAAAGCCTCTTCCAGATATAATTAAATGATTGTACTTTAGCGTGAGTTCTCCAATGTTAATGCTTGAACTCATGAGGGGTCTGCCATCGTCTGCATTTGTAAGGATTCTCTTGAGAATGAATTATCCAATGTCATGCAAGGAGTGAATTGTGACTGAAGACCTTGCCACACTCATTTGTATGGTTTCTTTGAAGTATGAATTCTGTGATGCCTTGCCAGCTTTGATTGTTCACTGAGGAGCCTGCCACAGTCATTGCATCTATAAGGTTTCTCACCAGTACGAATTCTTTGATGATTTGCAAGTTGTGAACGTTGAGTCAAAACCTTACCATGTTCATTACATTTGTAAGGTTTCACTCCAGTATGGATTGCCCTGATTGGTAGTTAGGCCTGAAAACAATCTAAAGGCTTTCCTACATTCATTACACTTATAAGTTTTCTCTCCATAATTAACTCCTTGATGACTTGAAATGCGTATATTTTAAATGAAGACCTTGCCACACTCATTACAGAAGGTATTTCTCTAGTATGGTGCTGGGAGTTAGCTACTCTCCCAACAAATGGGTCCCAGGAAGGATTGTCAGAAGAGATTTTGAAATAATAGAGACAGAGACAAAGTATAGTTTAAAGTCATGGGGAAGTCAGGGGCCCTCCAGCATCTCCGGAAGCCAGGAGACACTGGTTGAAGTCTCACATTAGTATCAATTGGTAGGGCAAGCAGTTGTCCTTGGTCATAGAATTATGTGTACAGATTATTCGTTTAGGTTTCAAGGCCCCCCAAAGGTATCAAGAGATAAAAGAAGGCCGGGCGCTGTGGCTCACGCCTGTAATCCTAGCTCTTGGGAGGCCGAGGCGGGCGGATTGCTCAAGGTCAGGAGTTCAAAACCAGCCTGAGCAAGAGCGAGACCCCGTCTCTACTATAAATAGAAAGAAATTAATTGGCCAACTGATATATATATAAAAAATTAGCCGGGCATGGTGGCGCATGCCTGTAGTCCCAGCTACTCGGGAGGCTGAGGCAGAAGGATCACTCAAGCCCAGGAGTCTGAGGTTGCTGTGAGCTAGGCTGACGCCACGGCACTCACTCTAGCCTGGGCAACAAAGCGAGACTCTGTCTCAAAAAAAAAAAAAAAAAAGAGATAAAAGAATAATTGGTTACAACATTTTCCCAAGATAAACATTTTAAGCCCTAAGTTTAGAATAGACAAGGCTCTGTATACAAGTTAAATTGTTAATTAAGCAGTAACACATAAAACAGTAACACTGAGCCTGCATAGTTATCTAATCCATTTCTCTAAATAACGAGACATATGGTCAGGAGTGAAGCAGCAACAGCCTTCAAGTTTATGATAGTTCCAGTGGCAGGTTGTTTGTTTTGTTGACATCCCTTGATCACATTTCTTAACCTTTAGCCCCACACCAAGCTCTGCCTTGTACAAGCTGCAAGCACCACCTTGCAGTTTCCCCTGATCAGTGGAATTACCCCTTAATGCTAAGCAGCTTCTGTTTGTGAACTAATTCACCAACAGATTACTTCAAGGCAAAGCCTTGCTCAACTCCTGAAACTTTCCATGTCTCTCAACTCTATTTCCCAACAGTATCGACTGTCTGATGCACAATGAGCAATGAACGCAGTCTAAAGGCTTTCCCACCCTCATTACATTTGTAAGGTGTCTCTCCACTATGAATACTTTGATTTACAAGCTGTGAATTTTGAGTGAAGGCCTTGCCTCATTCATTACATTTGTAAGGTTTATCTCAAATATCCATTATCTGATGGATTTTAAGGGCTGATTTCCGTCTGAAAGCCTTGTTACACTCATCACATTTGTAAGGTTTCTCTCCAGTATGGATTACCTGATGGACTTTAAGGGCTGATTTCTGACTGAAGGCCTTGCCACACTCATTACATTTGTAAGGTTTCTCTCCAGTATGGATTGCCTGATGGATAGTCTTGAATGTACACTAAAGGCTTTGCCACACTCTTAACACTTGTAAGGTTTTTCTCTACTGTGAATACTTTGATGCTTAACAAGGTGCCCATTTTGAGTGAAGGCCTTGCCACACTCATTACATTTCAAAGGTTTTTCCCCAGTATGCGTTCTCTTGTGACATCTAAGGTGTCCACTTCGAATGAAGGCCTTGCCACACTCATTACATCTGTAAGGTTTCTCTCCAGTATGGATCATCTGATGGGTAGTTAGGTTTGAATGAAGACGAAAGGCTTTGCCACACTCATAACACTTGTACGGTTTCTCTCCATTGTGAATACTTTTATGCCTAACAAGGTGCCAACTTCCACTGAAGGTCCTGCCACACTCATTACATCTGTAAAGTGTTTCTCCAGTATGCCTTCTCCTGTGACGTGCAAGGTATTTATTTCGAGAGAAGATCTTGCCACACTCACTACATTTGTTAGGTTCTCCTCCACTATGGATTACCTGATGGTTAGTTAGGATTGTACGAGCCCTAAAGGCTTTCCCACATTCATAACACTTGTAAGGTTTCTCACCAGTATGAATTCTTCCATGGATGACAAGGGAGCCATTACACGTGAAAACCTTCCCACATTCGTAACATTTGTAAGGTTTTTCTCCAGTATGCCTTCTCTTATGACATACAAGCTGTGAATATGCAGCGAAGGCCTTGCCACATTCATTACATTTGTAAGGTTTTTCTCCAGTATGTGTTCTCCTGTGAACTACAAGGTCTGCATTTCGAGTAAAGGCCTTGCCACACTCATTACATTTGTAAGGTTTTTCTCCAGTATGTGTTCTCCTGTGAACTACAAGGTCTACATTTTGAGTAAAGGCCTTGCCACACTCATTACATTTGTTAGAGTTCTCTCCAGTATGGGTTGCCTGATGGACAGTTAGTCTTGAATGTACACTAAAGGTTTTGCCACACTCATAACACTTGTAAGGTATCTCTATACCGTGAATACTTTGATGGCTAACAAGTTTTGAATTTTGAGCAAAGGCCTTGCCACACTCATTACATTTGTAAGGTTTTTCTCCAGTATGTGTTCTCCTGTGACGTTCAAGGTCTACGTTTCTACCAAAGGCCCTGCCACACTCATTACATTTGTAAGGTTTATCTCCAGTATGCGTTCTCTTGTGACATTCAAGGTCTACATTTCTACCAAAAGACCTGCCACACTCATTACATTTGTAAGATTTTTCTCCAGTATGCATTCTCCTGTGAAGTGCAAGGCCTTCTTCTCCTGCACTGGTCTTCCCTTTTGGTGCCACATTTTGTATTACAAATTCAGGAGAGAGATCTACAAGATATAAACCACCATAGGTCTCCAATTAATTACAGCATGTAAACAAACATTCCACATTGAGAAACTTAATATTACACCAAAACTAATACTGATATTAAACATATCTATGAAACTTCAGAAAGATAAAATTCAATTTTTAGGAACACACAAGGAATAGGATTGTTTCATAAAGAAAAGATGATTTCATGTGATCCAAATTAATATTGTGGAAGTCTAGTTTCAAACGATCTATAACTAAAACACAATGTGCAAACCTATGTTTCCCCGGAAGGATGTTACCCCAAGATATATTGCATAATGCATATAGTTATATAGCATATAGCATAGTCCAACAAGTCATATGGCATAATGCATACTTAAAAACTATAATCTAAACATAGTAAAAAAAAAATAATTAGTAAAACATCCTAATAATCTATTAAAAACAAGCAGACATGGAATCAGTAACTACATCTATAAAAAGTTATAGTTTGTGGAAAAGGGAACAATTTTCTCTTCAGAAATATACAGGGACATCCATTTTAAACCAGTAGAGTACAAGAACTGGAATTTGAGTTTTTAAAATTTTTATTATATATAAACAAATTATAATTTTATATATTTGTAGAGAACAAAGTAATATCATGATATACCTATATAATGTGGAATGATGAAATGAAGCTTATAACTGTAGCCATCACCATCAAAACATTACTTACTCCTGCTGTTGAACTGAAACTTTGTAATCACTGACCAACTTATTCCTTATCCTCCAGCCTCTGATAACCAACACTCTACTCCAACTGCATTCCACATATAAATGAAAATATCCAACATTTGTATTTCTGTGACTGGTTCCTTCTGTTAGCAAAATGCTATCCATGCTCCTCCACATGCGGGAAACTGAACTTCCTTCTTTCAAAAGCTGAGTAGTATTCCACTCTGTATTATACACCACATTTTCTGTATCTATTCATCTGCTTATGGACACTTACTTTGACTATATAACTTGGCTGTGTTAATAATGCCACAGTAAACATACAGATTCCATATCTTTAGATTTAAAACCAGCAGTGAGATTGTTGGATCATATAATAATACTATTTTTAGTTTTTAGAGGAAACACCATACAGGTTTCCATAATGCCTATAATAATTGACATTCCCACCACCAGTATAGAAGAGTTTCCTTTATTTCCTATCCTCATCAACAATTCTCAACAGTAGCTATTATTACATGTGTACAGTGGCATCTCATTGTGGTTTAAAGCTGTATTTTCATAATAATTACTAATGTTGAGTCTTTTTAATATATTGATTGTTCGTATGCATGTATTCTTTCAAGAAATATCTTTTGAGGTCCTTTGACCATTTTTTAATTGGGTTATTTCTTTTCATGCCATTGAGTTCAGTTTCTTACACATTTTGGATACTAATTTCTTACCAGATGTACAGCTTGTAAATATTTTCTCATGATGCCAAGTTTCCCTTGTTTCCTTTGTTGTAAAGAAACAGTTTTGTGTGGTGCAATCCACATCTATATTCATCTATATTTCCTTCTGTTTCCTGAGCTTTTGGGGTCAAAACTAAATAAATGATTATTGAAACCAATGTCAAGTATGTTTTTCTCTGTGATTTCTTCTAGTGGTTTATTTTTATACAAGGGCTATTTTTTTTTTTTTTTTTTTTTTGAGACAGAGTCTCGCTTGTTGCCCAGGCTAGAGTGAGTGCTGTGGCGTCAGCCTAACTCACAGCAACCTCAATTTCCTAGGCTCAAGCAATCCTGCTGCCTCAGCCTCCTGAGTAGCTGGGACTACAGGCATGTGCCACCATGCCCAGCTAATTTTATATATATATTAGTTGGCCAATTAATTTCTTTCTATTTATAGTAGAGACGGGGTCTCGCTCTTGCTCAGGCTGGTTTCGAACTCCTGACCTCGAGCAGTCCGCCCGCCTCAGCCTCCCAGAGTGCTAGGATTACAGGCGTGAGCCACCGCGCCCGGCTGCAAGGGCTATTGGAAAGGGCTATCCAGCTACTGTTAATACTATTTTTCATATTACATGGCTGGATACATTATGGACCGCACTTGTAGAGGATCTGAGATAAGGATCCAGTTTCAATCTTCTGCATGTGGAATCATTTTTGCAGCACTGTGTACTGAGAGACCGTCGTGTTTCACTTGTGTGTTCTTGGCACCTTTGTCAAAAATCCATTCACCATATGTGTATTGGTTCATTTCTCTTCTTTATTCTGCTTCACTAATTAATGTGTCTATTTTTAGGCTACTACAATCCTGTTATAAATACTACACTTCTGCAATATAGTTTGAAATCAGGTAGTATACCTTTAATTTTGTTCTTTATAATAAAAATTACCTTGAATATATGAACTGCTGATTAAATAAATTTTTTAAAAGTTCACATGTAATACATAAAACTATACAAGAGGAAAGCTGCACTGGCTTAAACAAATTATGCTAGAATTAAAATATGGAGACATCATTTAACTTAATAAATTTCCTACAGAAGATGTTTCAAAACCATGCCTATTACAGGTGTGATTCAATGACAAAATGACAAAGTTTTTGTTTTTGAAAGAGAATAGTGACACATACAGGGGATGAAAAGTGTGACATGAACAACAGATTACACATGAGGGAGTGGCCTTAAATAATATTTTCCCTAGAAGAAATTTCTACAACATTGACTGCTGGCTCAAGGGAGATGACCATTAGTATATGTGATCAGCATTGTCACAGTGACACTTTTGTAATGTTTCTCAAAAACTAGAAAAACAATAGGAAATACTCATCAGTCAGGCTAATTGGATACTTTTTATCTCAGGATCACGGCCCACCTATACTCAGTGGCTTCAAAGGGTATCTTCACATGTAGCAGGATGATATTCAATCACATTAGTTAGAGTGTTCTCGTTCTCCTTCATCAATTTTATGTTATACACTAAACCCACTCCAAGGAATACTCCACAAGAAGTTATGCATATCCTAAAGGTGGATTATCCCAACAAGGCAGCCCTGAGGCTATCATCTCAGTCAAGCAATGCAGGGGTTAACTAGAGACTCAGAAGAGAAACTGCAAAGATACCTGAGCACAGATCCAGACTTCCACAGGAAATGGAAGTGTGTATGTTGTGTATGCGTATGTTGAAAGCCAGTTTCTGAAACAAAATCATACAAATTAAGAAGAGTCAAAATCAGGTAGAGCCAAGGCTCCCTACATTCAGAGTGGAAAAGAGATGCAATGGAAAAGAGAAAAATACAGCAATGGAAAAGAGAAAATACAATGCATGGGCATCAGATTTTGTGGTATCTTGAGAATGAATTCCATGTTCTGCCAACAGAACCCACACAAAGAGACTGAAAGAATAGGATCTGTACCCATGTAGGACAGGAGATCAAAGACAGGATGTTTCTATTGACTTCATTTTCTGCTGAGTGACAATCTCAGAAGATCCAACTCACTTGCTTGTCATACACACCCATGAAGTGTGGCAAAAATGGCTTAGGGACCTGACCAGGCAGAAAGAGATTGAGAAAGCCCCAGGAAGTTTCTGGAGTCACCAATGCAAAGGAAGACCAGACAATGTTTTCCATCTCTAGACTGGGTCTTCCAAGCACATCAAATGGAATGAAACATGGAGAGGTCCAGTCATCAGGACTATGAAGACCACAGATCTGATCAATATATCTGCGAACTTAGCATGAGATGGACTCACCTACAGAAGGAAAGGGCAAGGGAGAAAGCAACCTTTCTGAAACAGCCTTTCCTGTGCTGCTCAGTGTCAACAACAAAAGGGTCCATGAGGTCAGATAACACAGTGTTGTCCACCATGACAGGGACTTTCCATTTGTTTTTGTTTGAGCACCACTGAAGGGTACAAGGATAAAGTGTTACATATCTGAGGAACAGAGTTAGAAGTGGAGGAAAAGAAAAATTTCCTTTCAGAGCTCACAGGATATAAACTTTTGTTTTCCCATAGAACTGTCAGATTTGCATAGAGTTTTCCAAGCACTATTTAAAGAGCAGCTTTCTCTCTATCCATCTGAGCACTTACCTGCCCTCACACCTTTGATCAGTTTCCATTCATCTGATTTTCTTGCTATTTGCACTTGGCTCTCTACAGTCCAGGGCTCTTTCCCTTGCTCCAACATGGAGAAGATACTCAGGTCAAAATGAGAAATCCCTGCTTATAGAAACAAAGGAATATAAGGTACCATGGCTTTTCCAGAATCCCAGCCCTATGTTTAAGTAAGGAGAAAGGATATTGCAGATGGATATATCAAGATATATCAGAAATCAATCATCTGAATGCCTCTTCTTGAATGCTATGGGAATACTGTAACATGTAGACATATAGTCGTCTTTGAAGAACCAAAGACTCAAAGCCCAGGGGTAAAAAACAGGAAATTGGATATTTTAAACATCTGCCACAAGGTTTTACACATACATAAGCTCTGGAACCATCCAATGATATATCATGAAATGGGAGAACATGTGAAGAAAGGGGGCAGTTAAAGTCCAGATACCCCATTATAACGCTTTTCATTTCTGAATCCAGAGGGCTTTAATCTCAGTCAAGCAATGCAGGGGCTCATAGGAGACTCACAAAAGAAAATGCAAAGATACACAAGAGGACATTCTGAATTCTAAAAGAAAGTTATTCTTACCCAAGAAGACCAGGTTCCTGTAGTTCTCCAACATCACATCCCTGTATAAAGCCCTGTGACTTGGATCTAAGCATTTCCACTCTTCCGGAGAGAATTCTATGGCCACATCCCTGAATGTCAACCGTCCCTAAAATGAAAAACACATTTCACCAAGTGGCTATTAAGGAGAGATCTAATGTTCACATAATATGAGGAGAGAACCCTAAGAATAGATTTGATTGAAGTGAATGGGTTCACAGATCCACACTGTGATACTATGAAATATTAATATCTGTGGTCATCTACTCCCTCCTGACATACAACTCACCTGAAATCTCTGGAGGGACAGTACGGGTCATATGTTAATGAGGTAAGTGGTAGCCTAAGGCCCCTACATACCTTCAGACTGGGGACTGGTTACTGGAAATACCCAGGCTGGATTACAGGGTCAGAACTCTTAGCTCCCACCCCCAACGTCCAATGGGAGGACACGGGCTGAAAACTCACTTGATCACCAATATCTAGTGATATATACAATCATGCTTATACAGTGATGTCTCCACAAAATCCAAAAGGATAGGGTTCAAAGGACCTTGCAGACAGGTGAAAAGGGAAAGGTTCCCAGAGGGTGGTGCTTGCAAAGATGGCATGGAAGCTCTGAGCCACTTCCTTCCACACTTTGCGCAATACATCCTTTCCATCTGGCTGTTCTTCTGTGTAGTTTGGAATATCTTTTATTATTTTTTTCAGACTCCAGTGAAACCTCTTATATTAATATAAGGATATGGAGTTCTGCTTCTTACACTCATAAATTGTGATAACACCTAGATAAGGATGTTGAATGCAAAAAGAATATTATTTGTAAAGAGAAATAAATAAAACACTCTTTGGTGATATCATTTTCCCTGCATCCTACTATCTCTACTAGGTTGAAAACCTTTGTTCTAAAAGCAGTATGTTGATCAGATTAGAGTAGTTCCCTGTTTTAACAGGGAACCTTCAATGTAATCTCTTAACTCTTTCAAAATGGATGCACGCAGTGGCATTTTCTACTAGACCCAAAGCTGAGTACTCTTACATAATTTTAATACTATTTTAGGCAACTCTTATGACAATTATACTAGCAAGTTTCCTCAAACAACCCAAGCTCATCAACTGCTGCTTCTCTAAGGTGGTGTGCACTTCACGCTGAGGTCATCACAGAGAGCGAGGCCCACACTTCTTCCCTTAGGGACTTGTGAGGGAACAGAGGAGCACAATTTGGGAGCTACCTGTGAGCTGGTGTTTCAAAACTAGAACAAGACAAGGATGTCCACTGTAACCACTTTTATTCCACATAGTGCTGCAAGTCCTACCCAGGCAAGTGAAGGAGAAGAATGGTGACCAAATGGGGAAAAAAGAGGTCAAACTATCACTCCTACTCATGATATGATCTTATATCTAGAAAACCCCAAAGATTCTGCCAAGAGTCTCCAGGAATTGATAAATAAATTCATCAAAGTCTCAGGTTACAAAATAAATGTACACATATCAGTAGTATCTCTATATAGCAACATCAAGCTGTGAATCAAATAAAAAAACTCAATAAATTTCACAATAAAAACAGAGAAAATGAAATACCCAGGAAAATATCCAACCAAGAAGGTGAAAGATCTGTATAAGGTGAACTATGAATCACTAAGGAAGGAAACTGCAGAGGATGAAAACAACTGGAAAAACAAATCATGGTCATGGATTGGCAAAATCAACATTGTTAAAATGCCCATACTACCCAAAGTGATGCACAGATTCAATGCAACCTCCACCAATATACCAAGGTCATTTTTTGTAGATCTACAAAAAAGTACTTCTACACTTTGTATGGAACTAGAAAAGAGCTTCAATAGCCAAATCAACCTTAAGCAAAAGGAACAAATCAGGAGGAATCACTTCACCAGACTTCAAGCTATACTACAAGGCTATAGTAAATAAAACAGCATACGACTGGCACAAAATCTGGACATAAACCAATGTAACAGAACAGAGAACGCAGATATAAAACCCTCCACACAGCCCAATGTAACAGAACAGAAGACCCAAATATAAAACCCCCCACATATAGCCATCTGATCTTTGACAAAGCAGACAATATATGCGGTGAAAAATCAGTATTCAATAAATGGTGCTGGAAAATTAGACAGCCACATGTAGAAGATTGAAACAGGATCCTTATCTCTCACCACTGACATAAATAAATTCCTGATGGATAACAGACTTAAATGTAAGACATGAAACTATAAGAAACCTAGGAGAAAATGTTGGAAAAACTCTTCTAGATGTTGGCCTAGGCAAAGAATTTAGAAGACGACCCCAATTACAATCACAACAAGAATAAAAATTAATAAATGGGACTTGGTTAAATTAAAAACCTCCTACACAGCCAATGAAACAGTAGAGGGAATAGAAAACCTACAGAATGGGAGAAAATATTTGCATGATATCCAATTGATAAAGGGCTAATCACTAGAAATGGCAAAGAACTGAAACAACCACCAAGAAAAAAATCAAACAACCTCATTAAAAACAGGGCAAAAGACATGAACAGAGCTTTCACATAGAAAACAGACTAATGGCCAATCCACATGAAAAAATGCTCAACATCTCCAATTATTAGGGAAAGGCACATAAAAACCACTATGACATATCAACTAACTCCAGTGAGAATGGCTTTTATCAAAAAGTCTCCAAACAATAGATGCTGGTGTGGATGCAGAGAGAAACAAACACTTATACACTGTTGATGGGATTGCAAACTAGTACAGCCTCTATGGAAATTATTATGGAGATACCTCAAGGAACTAAAAGTAGACTTTCCATTTGATCCTTCAATTCCACTACTGGGTATTCACCCAAAGAAAAAAATGTCCTTTTATAAAGAAGACACTTGCACTAAGATGTTCATTGCAGCCCAATTTACATTTGCAAAAATGTGGAATCGACCCAAAACACACATTAATTCATAAGTGGATTAATAAAATGTGGTATATGTGTACCATGGAGTACTACAGAGCCATAAGAAAAAAAAAGAGGAGTTATTACCCATTGTAACACCTGGAACAATATTTTCCTAAGTGAAAGAGCACAAGAATGAAAAAACAAACACCACACATACTCATCGTTACATTAAAACTAACCGATCAGCACTCCAGTGCACATATGGAAGTAAAACTCAAAGGAAATCAAGCAGGTGAAAGGGGGACGAAGGGGATGGGTGAAATGAAACCTAATGGATACAATGTACACTACGTGAGTCATGGACACACTTATAACCTCGACTCAAGCTGTAAAAAAAGCAATCCACGTAACCAAAACACCAGTACCCCTGTAATATTATGAAATAATAATTTAAAAAAACTTGAAAATAGTACAACATAAAAAAGTGTAGAAACATGAATTCTTTTATTTTTCCCAGCATATTATGAGGGTATAAATGTTGATGTTACGTATATTTCCCTTGCTCCCCTCCCCCGAGTCAAAGCTTCAAGCGTGTCCATCCCCCAGTTGGCGTGCATCACACTCATTACGTATGTATATATCCATTCCCTCCCCACCCCATCTGCCTGACAAGTCCCAAAACAATAAATGTTGGCGTGGGTGTGGAGAGACAGGAACTCTCCTACATTGTTGGTGGGACTGCAACCTAGTTCTATCTCTGTGGAAAGCAATATGGAGATACCTTAAAGCGAAATAAGTAGATTTATCATTTGACCCAGCAATCCCATTACTGGGCATCTACCCAAAAGAACAAATGTCACTCTGTGAAAAAGACACCTACACTCGAATGTTTAAAGCAGCACAATTCACAATTGCAAAGACGTGGAAACAACTCAAACTTGAATTCTAATGCCTATTAAATACATACATTCAAAAACATGGATACAACTTTATGCAGTTAAGTTTAGATACACAGGCATTATCAAAAAACCCATTGGAATGTATTAAAATAGATTATTCCTGTAATAAAATCATTACACAAGAAATTAAAAGTTTCAATATCATACATTACTTTAACAAATTTAGATTAGGACAGTGCACTGGCTCACATCTGTAATCCCACCACTTTGGGAGGCCAAGGTGGGAGGACGGCTTAAGGCCAGGAGGTCAAGCCCAGACTGGGCAACATAATGAGAACCTGCCTCTACCAGAAAATTAAATATTAGCCAGCTGTGGAGATGTGCACCTGTAGTCCCAGCTATTTGGGAGGCTGAGGTAGGAGGATTACTTAAACTCAGGAGTTGCAGGCTGAAGTGAGCTCTGATCATGGCTCTGTACCCCACCCTGGGCAACAAAATGAGACCCTGTCTCTTAGAAATAGAAAAAAACAAAAAAACAGATATAGATTTATAAAAAATGAATCACAATACTACATACCTGAAATAATCATTAGATAGTTAAAAATCAGGCCAAAAAATAAATATGGGAAAAAACTCCCTAATAAGCAAGGATACCTCACCAAATATCATGATCCCAGTAAGCACAGGATGCATCTCATTTAATTAAGATGGAGAAAAGTGGGGTGGCCAGGGCTCCACCCCAACACCACTGCCCAGGATATCAGAACAGGGACCAATAAAGAGGAAAATAGTGGGGAAAAAAAGGGAGCGGGGAAGGAAATAAAGACTCAGATTTGTTAAAATTAACAGACATGACTGTAACCTAGAAAAAGAATGCTGTTTAAGTATAAAAACTAATACCAATATACTGACAACCATATTCTTTCCTTAGCAGCTCTCATTAAACAGACACATACACATGGTACATCTGACATTTCCACTAGCAAATATATCATGGCACCTAATTAAAAGAAATTTCCAGGCTTATGTAAGGAAATTATAAAAGTATATTCATGAGGTGGTATCAGTAAGAGAGAGGAACAGCAAATCCCAGACACGGAGACACACACAGATAACAACATACAGAGCAACTGCCTGTGTGAAGTTTAGGAATCACTTAAGAGGTTGGAACCCCTAATGGATGCCTAATGGGAACTATTGAGACACCTTGCCAGAGGCACTACCCTGCGGTGATGTGACAACATTTTGAAGAAACCCCTAAGTCCTGATTTCTTGCAGGGGACGAAAAGTATGGGAACATCCGTCCCACATGCTGATTTTCAGGGGACTACTGGAGGGACAAGTTTCTATCTTGGATGAACATAATCACTGAAAGTAAAAGCACACTGGGCCTGGGAGCTACTGAAAATAAAGGCCATCATTATAAACAAGTACCGCAGAAGCACGGGTAGGACACTAGGGGGAGACCCAGACCACAGTTTGCTAGAGCACCAACAAGGCTGCAGACTACCAGGCAGACAACAGAAGAGCTTCTGAGTAGAAAATGGTTGCAATGGAAAAATCTGTTCAGTTAGATTATAACCAAAAGCCTAGCGAGGACACATCCTCAGAAAGTCTTGAGAGGTCTCCAGAATGTCTAGTCGGGCTACATAAGCAGTGTCCTCTCTAAATGAAGGAAGACAAAAACAGGACACAAGTGCCTAATTTGTGAAAAGCTGAAGTCCCAACAGTAGATAATGACATATGTAAAATACAAAGGAAGGCCGGGCGTGGTGGCTCACGCCTGTAATCCTAGCACTTTGGGAGGCCGAGGCGGGTGGATTGCTCAAGGTCAGGAGTTCGAAACCAGCCTGAGCGAGACCCCGTCTCTACCAAAAATAGAAATAAATTAATTGGCCAACTAATATATATAATACAAAAAATTAGCCGGGCATGGTGGTGCATGCCTGTAGTCCCAGCTACTCGGGAGGCTGAGGCAGTAGGATCGCTGAGCCCCGGAGATTGAGGTTGCTGTGAGCCAGGCTGACGCCACGGCACTCACTCTAGCCTGGGCAACAAAGTGAGACTCTGTCTCAAAAAAAAAAAAAAAAAAAAAAAAAAAAAAAATACAAAGGAAATAAAACCCATACATAGGACCAAATAAATCACCACAAACTGACACTAAAGAAATGAAGATTTTTTGAATTACCATGCAAAGAATTCAAAGTAAGAGTTACAAGGATATTCAACAAATTAAGAGAGCACATATGGACTTCACCACATCGGAAAAACAATGTGTAATATGAACAAAATGAGATTATCATCAGAACTAGAACTATACAAAACAGAAGAGAAATTCTGGAACTGAAAAGTACAGTAATAACTGAATTGAAAAACATACTAGTGCGCCTTGAAAGTTGACGTGACCAGGTAGAAGAAATAAACAGGAAACAGAAAAAGGAGCAAAAGAAAAAGCAGAATGAAGAAAAATAAAGACAGCCTAAGGGAATTAGGCATTGCACGCACCACCTGCATGTCACAGTAAGAAGAAAGAGTGTAAAAGACAAGTACAGTCAAGCATATGCCAACAAATTACATAAGCTAGAAGAAATTGATCCATCTTGTAAAAATACACACAACCTATTGAGTCAAAAAGAAATAAAAAATCTATACACACCTATAAATACTATGGATATTAATAAAAATCTCCCATCCAAGAGTCTAGAACCAGATGCAAAATTCATAATCACTGCACAATTCTATCAAACTTTTAATGATAAATTAACACCAATCCTTCTCATTTCCAAATGATGGTAGAAAGGGAACACAAAAAAATTTCATTCTGTGACACCACCATAGCTCTGATACAAGCCAGGCACACATATTACAAGAAAACAAAACTACACAATGTTTCTGATGAATACTGATGAAAAAGTCCTCAAGAGGCTGAGTGTAGTGGTTCATGCCTGTACTCCCAGCATTTTAGGAGGCAGAGGAGGAAGGATGTCTTGAGCTGAGGAGTTTCAAACAACCTGGGTAACATAGCAAGACCCCATATCTCAACAAAATATTTTAAAAATTAGCTGGATGTGGTGGCATGTACTTGTCCTACCAACTTAAGAGGATGAGGCAGGATGATAACTACAGCCCAGGAATTCAAGGTTATGGTAAGCTATGATCATGCCACTGTACTCCAGCTTGGTTGACACAATAGACAATGTCTCTAAAAAATACGAAAAAGTTTTCAAAAAAATACTAGGAAACCAAATTGTACAGTACATTAAAAGAGTCATAGGCCATGAGCAAGTGTGATACACACTAGGAATGCAAGGGTGGTTCAGGAGAAGAAAGTCAGTCAATATAATACATGACATTGACACAGTGAAAGATGGACTAGGAACAGAAGGAAATTTCAGAGCATTAAATTTGGCAACGATTTCTTGCATATAACACCAAAAGCATAGGCAGAATAGCAAACATAGAAAAAGGGGACTATCTCCAACTGGAAAACTTTTGTCCTTCAAAAGATGCAACCAAAAGAGTGAAATGGTAGGCCTGTGTTCTCTCAAAGCAGAAGCAATGTAATTCTGAACAACAACAAAAACTCGAATCCTTTGATAAACTGCATGGAAACTTACGATATATATTATTTGAAACCTTAAATCAATTAAAGTATGTACAATATATACACAAAAATCCAAATTAATAAGACACACAAACAAAATACTAAACTACTAGATCTAAATGAATCATACCATTTTGTATCCATGGACCAAGTGAGGTCTTCCAAAGCAAGATAAAACGGACACACAACAAAATTAGGGACTTGAATCACAGAAGGATTTTGTTTCATGCAAAAAAAATCTACAACTTACAGAAGGATAACAAATCATATACATTGAATTAAACCACGGGCTATAAAATAGCTCTTAATATACAAGAAAAGAAAATGGAGCAATATATAAAATCCATCTTATATATACATACCCACAGGTCATGAAAGGTCATCATAATCGTGAGTAATCAGAAAATGTAGGAGAGAAAGGGGATTGTCATTTGCCCAGAATTCAAAAATGTAAAAGGAACACAGTGGCAAGTTTTGTTTAACGAAGGGGAAATATGTTGTGTTGTTGGTGGGAGAGGGTAAACCTTTGCAGCTGAGGTGGGGATGGAATGTTGCCAGACGTAGCAAGGTAGGAAATGCACCATCCTAGAAGCAGCAATCACTCTTTCAAATGCCCAATCTGGAGGAATCCTCTGATATCTAGAGTGAAGTTGGCTTGTTCAGAGGCAGCCACTGTGGCATTCTTTGTAACACTGGGAAAGTTAAAATATCCACCTGTCTTCACTAGCAGAAGGCTCCAAAAAGAGCATAGAATCCCAGAGCAAGCTCTTCATCAATGTTTTCTAACAATAAACACATACATTTTTGAAGCTTGCAGGTCAAAATGTCATAACAAAGCATTCCCTGAAGAACTTTACCTTTTAATCTCACAATGAAGCCGACGTTTCCACAGGACTTGTGCTCTCTCCACAAAACTGGCAACACTGATTCCCCACTAGCACGTGAGGAGGGTGGAAGGCTAGACAGGACGGGCGGTGCTCTATGCCTTAGCACCTAAGCTCAGCATGTTTGTTTGGAGTTTTACTATAAAATAAATATATGCCGTGGGATGTTTCAAGAAAAATGGAATATTTAATAATAATTGGCAAAACAAAATAAAGTTCCATCTTCTCTAATGGCAAAGAAGTTCTGTTCCTCAGTCTGAGCAAAATTATAACCACTCTTAGCTAAAACGCCTGTCGCACAAGAGTCCCTGCAGGAACACCACGGTATCTGTGGTATGGACTGTCTGAGAATAGTTTAATGAAGCTTCTGCTATTTGACATCTATGTTATAGTAAAAACAGATGATGGAATGAAAGAATCCTCCATCACTGATGTCTGTGTCTAACTTTCCATTCCACTCTGTCACTAAGAGTTTGAGTCAGTGACTCACTGATTTAGATACAAATGTAATATAATGATTCAGAAAGAATTTCTCCTGATTATTCTCTTTTTAGAGCATTCAGCAGGTGTCTGTGCGCATTACCCATGATTCAAGGGCAGCTTCTCCAATCCCAGTCTACAGAGAGCTGACAGTGCATCCAGCCGTGGCCCCTGAACAGGCCCTGCTGCCCGACAGCACTGACGCCACAGGGCCACACCCCATCTCCAACCCCTGCCTGGGTGAGAAGCCCTTCCCAGGACCGTGTCCAATGGAGCCTCTCCACAGGGTCCTGTCACTGGGTCACAGTGAGATGGAATCTGAGTGGAGGTGACAGGGACTGAGGGAGGGCACGGGTGAGTGTGAGCAAACACAACAGGCAGGACGCTGCAGAGTCACAGAAGATCAGCAACTCCAGTGCCCGGCATGTCAGAAAGGAGGGAGACACAGAGCCACCCACTGAGAACATCACCTTACCTGAGCCAGAGCCATTCCTGACTCCTTTCCTTTCCTCCTGGCCCGCTTCCAGGCGTCTTCCTCACCCAACATGAGTCGTTAGCAGTCAATCCTGAATGTGAAAAATAGGAGGATTAAACGTAAGAAACCACACAGCCCCTTCCTGTGCTACAGCACACACAAAGACAGACCTCACCCTGCAGAGAGAGGGTCCTCTGCGACCCACTGCACCAGGAGGGATGCAAGGATAAAAACCTCCCACAGGAAGCCCAACAAGTGAGTTTTTGACCCTATTGTGCAGAACTCGCCCCCCTTATGGAAGCCCACACTCACGCTGCAGCAGGGGGGAGCTGGGCTGGGCTGGGCTCCCCTCCAGGGCACAGGTGTGGCCCTGACCAAACCTGATGCAGAGCACGGCCCCCTCACCCCTGCATGGACCGCAGGCTGGTCTCTGCCCATAGAAATAAAAGAAACTGAGCCTGGACACTCGACGCTGGACACGCACTGGAGCCACGCGGGGCACTGTAAATATACTGAAGGAGGGTCCCAACGTGACTATGGGAGTGGGAATCTCTGCAAAGGGGGCACAGGGATGTATCTGCAAAGCCTTAGCACCCTAACGTGCAGCCAGGCGTGAGCTCGGGGACAAGCCCAGCACACCTCCCTCTGCTCTTGTCCCCTTGGGGACTTGGTGCCACCAGTATCCAGACAGTGAACGGCAAAGGAACAAAAAGAAACACACAGAACAGGCAATATGGACCAGTGTGGGGGGTGAGGGTGTGGCTGGAATCTTAAACTGGGGGAAGTCAGAGATGCCTCCACTGAGAAGGGGATACCAGGACAATGACCTGGGCAAGGAAGGATGTTTCCACCTCCAGGACGGAGTCCAGAGAGTTCTGGGCAGACAGACTGCCCACGTGGAAGCCCTGAGGCAGGAGCCACCTCGTGCCCAGGAAAAGGGAAGAGGCCTGCGAGGCTGGAGCAGAGCGAGGACGACACAAGCAGGAGATGAGGCCAGAGGTGTCCTGGGGGAGCAGAGCAGGGAGGGCCAGGTCTGCACACGTTTCCCTTCCACATCGCAACAGAAGTTTAGAAACTACGGATACCCTCACCCATATCCTGTGAACATGTGATTTTTTTTCTTTATATTACACACTACAACATTTACAAATCATGTAATTACGTTAATTATTTAAAATACAAGCTGATAGGTTCAGCCAAGCCCCAGGAAGTACAGGGTCACTCTCACCTGATATGTGGGGACGAAAGGGGAACACGTTTGGGGGAGTTCAGAAGGTCCCTTTGGACATGCGAAGGGGCAGATGCCTGTTAGCCCAGCAGAGAGTGGAGGACACAGCTGGACGCAGGAGTCTGCAGTTCGGGGCAGAGGTGTGCAAGGGAAATGCTGACATGTCAGTGGGGCTAAACCACGAGAAGAGACGACTAGGAAAGGCAGTGCGTGTGGACTGAGATGAGAAGAGGCTCAAGGACTAGGCTGTGGGTCACGCGCACATTGAGGGAATGGCGAGTTCAGGACACACCAGAAGAGGAAAGTGTAAAGTCATCAGGGAGGTGACAAGAAAATTAAATCAGATACTGTTCTGATGGTTCGTAGCACATCCTTAAGGCAAAGGGAAAATAAAAGAGAGATGGAGACCAGCTGTGCAATGTGTTGCGGACAAGAGAAAAATAAAAAGACAGAAAATTAAATACTGGTTCAGAAATGGGGAGATCACTGGTGACTCTGAAAAGGAAACTATCAGTGGAATAGTGGATGTGGAAGCTTGATTGGATGGAGTCGAGGGAACTGAAGGCAAGAATTGAAGATAGAATATAAGCAAGTTTTTAGCTTTTAACTGGAACATAGAAGAAGGGTATTTACTAAAGTAAATACGTATTTCATGGACAATTTGTATTTTAATGATGGAGGGGAAAAGAGCTTCACTCCGTGTGTGTGTGTGTGTGTGTGTGTGTGTGTGTGTGTGTGTGTGTCTGTGTGTGTCTTAATGGAAATTACCAGCATATGGGTACTCTGATGAAAATAATTCCCTTCAAGTAAATATTGATGACACCGTGGAGGAAGGAGGCCACACCCTCATGAGACTGCTAGTGTGGCTGGCAAGCGGGACACAATCGCAGGGCCAGCAAGAACCAGGAGAAGGGACAGACCATTCCCAGTCACTACTGAGCACAGACCACAGGCCTGGAGGCAGGGGGCTGGGTCAGCAGCAGATCTCTTTTCTTGGGGCTCAAAGCAGGACAAGAAAAGCTCTTGTAGAAGAAAGATAAAAGAGGAGTTGGGCTGCTGAGGGGATAAAGAGAAAAAGTGTGGAATACCCAAACAGGGAAATGTAAGCAGAGGCGAGCAGGAAAGCAAATTGAGATAGGTCAATCTGGGTGAATGTTTTAGGAGCTAACATCTCACTATTTTTAACAGATGACATGAGGAAAGAAAATTGAATACCAGACTAGCTACTTCAACTAAGTTTTGATGTTAAGGTGAAAAATGGGTCATTGGTATCTTTAAGAAGCATATAATGAAACAATCTAAAATTATACATTAGATCCCAAAGAATGTTTCTAGTATATACTAAAGACCAGCCAGGTGTGGGGACTAACATCTGTAATCTCAGAGACTATACAGGCTAGGAGACAGGAACATAATGCAAGCGCAGTAGTTGGAGGCTGCAGTGAGCTATGATTATGTCACTTTCCAACCTGAGCAACAGAACCAGACCCTAAGTATTTAAAAAAATAAAATGTCATCATGGAAAGAATAGAGAGAATAAATAAATAAACAAACAAACTGGACACAATTTATTTTAAAGAGAAACAATTTTGAAATTCTTTTTGAAGAATACTAATAAATTCTGGGGTCAAAGAAAAAAATATGAAAATATACTACAAACCCTACTTCAGAAATAATTATATATAGAAAAAATACAAATTGAATAAACTAAAAATCATGTCAAGCTTCAAAAAATAGTTAATAAAATAAAAAAGAACTAGAAAAGAAAGGAAATCCATTATAAAATAAGCACAAAACCATTTTCAACGTTCCTTTTGAAAGGCAACATATGGGGTTATGCCTGTAATCCCAGCACTTTCAGAGGCTAACAGGAAAGAATTGCATGAGGCCAGGAATTCAAGACCAGCCTGGACAACATAGCAAGAGCCTACCTCTATCAAAAAAATTTCTCTTTTAAAAGGCATCCTGCAGGAATGGACTCCATCACTTCCTGCCTGCTTCACTTCCCATACCCTATCCCATAAGAGGAAAAGGGAAGAGATTACCCACAACTGAATAAGTCAAGTCACTTTCCTCTGGCTGAATATGGATTACAAGTAGAAGCAAACCTCTGATGTCATAAATATCAAATGCACCAACCTTATAAACAGGAATTTGACAATTCTCATTCTCATTTAAACTAAAACTTATTATATTATATAGAGAAAAATCAACAGGTCACAACTTAATCATCATATTCAATCATCTTACCACTTGACTGCTCCCAGTGTACCCCCACTTTTCTCATTACTGTGTGCATCCCTCCCTCATTCATGCCCTATCTCTCAATCTCACCTTCTTCTTCTAGCTCTTTTTTTTCTTTCTGTGTTTTCCCCCTGAGTTTCAGACCCTCTCCTCTTCTGCTCTTTCTCCCCTTCTTCCCTCTCTCTATTCCTTCTCTTCTGCCTGTCCTCCACTCTGGAAACTTGCTTCACCTCTTGTTTCTTTCTCCCCAGTCTTTTCATGTCCCCACTCTCCATGTATTTCTGTCTCTTTCTTCCCTGTCTCTGCTCCCCCTCTGCTCTCCCTGGTAAACTCCCTCTTCCCTGCACAATCTCTCAGTCCCAGGCTCTGCCACCCCCAGGTCCCTACACTCCCTCCCTCCTTGGTTCCCCCTCTGCTCTTCTTGTCACCAGGTGGCCCCTCTTACTGTCCCAGCACCATGCTGCTGTCTCCCCCCACTTTCTGTCTGAGGTGCCTGCCCCTTGGCTGCCCCTGTCCTTATTTTGCTGAAATTCATCTCTCGCGAGATCAAGCCCTTCTCTGCATTTCTCCTGTCGCTTTTCTACCCCTGCTACTTTCCCAGATCCTTCTTTCAGTCCTACTGTCTCTTTGTAAATGTTTCACCCATCCTGGACTTTGCATTCTGTTTTGCGCATTCTCAGTTTTTCTGTTTCCTCCCAGTCTGTCTCTCCTGATCCCGTGCCCACAGTCAAAGGGAGGGGAACGCGGTGAGATGTCCGACTCCAAGAAGGGCGGCATTTCCCAGTGGGCGTCATTTGGGACCAACGACACTGGCTGTCTCCAGAAGGGACCATGGTCACCTCCCCCAACGCGGAATCGCAGGAAGGGGTGACTGCTAAGAGTCCTGGGGAGCAGAAGGGCCCGGCCCAAGGAGGAAGGGGGGGTGAGGGGGGTCTGCAGAATCCCCGGACCAGGGAGAGGACAGGGCTTCCCCAGGACTGGGCTGCGGCGCCGCCCCCCAGGGGCCCAGAAGGGCGAGGCTTGGGGACCCGAAGGGCCTGAATCCACCTGAGGGTGAGGACTTTACATGGCTCAGGCGGGAGGAGAGGTAGGAACCTGTTTCAAGCAGGAAAACGGCGCCAAAGGAGGCGTCTCGCGGCCTGAAGGCAGAAAGACTGGGGACAGGAAAAGCCTCTCAGTGATTTTCTCCAACCGAGGCGACCCCGCACCCGGGGCGACGCCTGACTTACTTGGGGAGAAGGGAATGCTGTGAGGATTTAAGGTCTGTAAGACACTCCAGATCCCAGGTATGGAAGCGCGGGAAGTCTGAGAAGCCGAGGTTCAAACTTAACGTAGATAAAAGGAAACTCACGCGCAGCCACGCCACACTCCCTCCACGCGATCCGCTTCCGGGTCCACAGAATGCTGCGCGCGCAGGAGACCCAGGCCTGGGCGGGGCCGGCGAGGGTGTGGGCGGGGCCTGAGCTTCCCTCCGCCTCGCTCTCAGCACTAGCTGTTGCAAGGCTTTGAAGGGGTTGGGGGACCCAACACAGCTGGAAGCAGCTCAGGGCACCGAGAACTGGGATTGCTCTGGCGGGATCCGCGTGGGTTGTGATTGCATCCAGGAAAGTTCCCTCCATTCAAATTCATGTTAGCAATTTAATTAAAAACCCCAGAATTGAGCCTGAAGGGAATACAATCTAGAATGTGAAATGCAAATCTCTGGGTGGACAGAAGGTGCAATTTCATGCTGATGCCCAACAGAACACAATGGAAATCTTTTCCATATTTATTCCCCATTTACTGCGGAGGCAGTCAACCCTATGCTCAGTTCCACAGAATTTCATAGGGACAACACCTGAGGTGAAAAGAATGGAAACCTAAATCCAGTATTAAGTTATGTCACCAATTGTTGCTTTTAAAAAACCAATAGCTTTTTAAAATTGATATTAGTTAGTTGTCCCTTACACTTGGTATACTTGTTATGTTATTCCACTGAAGATAAGTTAATCTGAAATACTTTAGAGATAGACTTTGTTGACATCACAACATTGTTATGTCAGTAATTTCTAAACATACTGTAATTTCAAATTGACTTATGTGCATTCTGAAAACCTATTTTAAAATGGTAATGTATTTTAGGTCTTTGTTTTATCTTTCTGAATATTCTGTTATGTATGGAGAACATGGGCATTTGCATTTATTTTCCCCTAGAGAATAATTTTGGAATAGTCCAAAGAGTAGGTAGCAGGTAGGCTACTCTCGTTCATAAGAACCCTGAACAAAAGAAAACTTGATTATTACATTTTAAGTCTTCATCTCTACCAGCAATAATTTTATATCAGCATCTGTGAGTTAATATGTACTGAGAAGTATGTTTTTCTCTAACATCATTATTTGTGTAAAGTTTCATTCATGAAATGCCAATAAATTTAAATATGATTATGCTCACATGGAAACTTAGCATATTTAACATTTTATTGGCGTGAAATGAGCAGAATGTCCTGGCATGGCACACAGATGAATATAAGATATTTCTGCATGTTTTTAAAGTTGCACTGTTGAGGCTAGGATTTGGGATCTTTCTGTACTATTGAATATTATTAAGTAACTATGATGCCAGGAAGGAACTTCTAACCTAGACTTCAGTGAACCCAAACAAACTTGTTGATTGTGGAGCTTTCGGTTATCAAAACAGTAGACAAGAAGCTCAGGATAGCTCAAAGTCTTGAATCCATTTTGCATATGTGGAATTTTGCTGCTTCTGAAAATTTCAAGGAAGCAACATGGACATTCTTATTCTTCAGAAAAAAAAGGGATATTTTCTCAGACACAGAAAAATTTTGAGATATGCTCCCTGTAATAACATTATAAGAGAGACACAAATTACTAAGGATTTAAGAAATTTTTTCCAACCAGGAGCTACTTTCATCTATTGAGTATATATTATATAGCCTATACCATAAAAAAGAGAATGAGCAATTTTTGTTATATTTGTCTTTTCAAAGTTTAACATTTTCTGAAGTCTAATGGGACAAAGGACAGAATGTACATATCCTAACACAGATGGAACAATAAAATATTCATTATTGTCAAAAAATAAATTTAGACATAGGAGAGATTTTATTTAAAAGGATTATTGCAATAGGGAGGATGTGTCAACCACAGACTCTGCACCTGTCTTAGAGTCACAAAGAAAAGAGCTTTCCTTTTATATGAAAGTGTAAACAAGTCTAGAAGGCACCAGGTGTGGGGCAATGGATGAGGCCCTGGGACCTACAGGTACTCTGGGAATATTTTAGCCTAAGATCAGCCTATTTGGGGGAGGGGTTGTCCAGGAGGAGAGCTTGTTCTGATTTCCAATGACCTGGGACAGTCCAAAGTTTGGGGGCCTGGGAGGAGTAAAACTTAACTAAGGTCTCATTAAGTTAAGCAGCACTGGCTGGGTGTGGCAGCTCACGCCTATAAACTCAGCACTTTGGAAGCAAAAGGTGGAAGGATTCCCAGAGGCCAGGAGTTTGAGACCAGCCTAGGCTAGAACAAGACCTGGCCTCTACAAAAAAATACAAAAATTACCTAGTGTGGTAGTGTGAGCCTGTAGTCGCAGGTATTCTGGACGCTAAGGCAGGAAGATTACTTGAGCACAGGAGGTGGAGGATGCAGTGAGCTATGGTGATGGCACCGTACTCTAGCCAGGGTGACAGAGCAAAACACTGGCTCAAAAAACAAACACAAAACCCCAGCATTGTTCTTATTGATCATTCGGGACAAACAATTAAGGAATCCTTAATAAGACAAAGAATGGGAATATAGCTTTCTCCTATGTAAATAAGAGACTTAATAAAGTGCTATGGGGCAGGTGTGGCTCATGCCTATAATCCTAGAACCCTAAGAGGCTGAGGCAGGACAATTGCTTGAGTTCAGGAGTTCCACTGCAGCCTGAGCAAGGGCAAGACCCAGTCTCTGAAAAAGTAGAAAAATTAGGTGGGCATGGTTGTGTGCACCTGTAGTCCCAGCTACTAGGCAGCCTGATGATGCAGGAGGATCACCTGCCCCCAGGAGCTTCAGTCTGCAGTGAGCTGTGCTGATGCCCTGCACTCTAGCCCAGGCCACAGAGTAACACACTGTCTGAAAAAAAAAAGTAGACATGGCACCACAAGTATCAGTCATTATAGAAAAAAAAAATCTATAAACTGGATTTTACCAAATTTAAAACTTTGGTATGTGAAATAATTTGTTAAGATGGTAAAAGAAAAACCAACAAATACAAAATATTTGTCTGCCATACAACTGAGAAAACAACTGGTATGTGTAATACATACAGAATTCTAGAATGACTTTACAAAAACCAAATTAATCAAATTAAAAAATGGACAAAACTATGAAGACACTTGTTATTGAAGCAGCTATACAGAGAGCAAAGAGTCACATGTAAAGACTTCCAACATCACTACCCAAGTGTGAGACCTCAGCATTTTTTGCTTTCTCCTTTGAAGCCCTGGTTGCCTTTGGAGATGATGGAAAAGGAAGAACTCCCACCAAATGCTCCAAGGTGTGTTTGCTGGTGCATATTAGGAGCCTGCAATTGCTTCTAAGAATTGACAGTGGGAACACAGGTTTTCAAAACAGTCAGTTCAGGAAATATACACTCTCATTGACACTACTGGTAAATTATTCCTTGCACTTCAATGAGCTGATATTTAAGAATCACAAATAGGTCAAGGACTGGATACCTCCCCTGAAAGATTGGATAGTCTTTCCTACATGATTATGTGGTAATGACTGTTTCTCCAACTAGCTTAAGCATAATTCATAGAAACTACTGACCTATAAAATAAAAGTACAAGGGGCAGGCAAGGTGGTATGCACCTGTAGTCCCAGCCACCTGGGAGGCTGAGGTGAAACGATCACTTGAGCTGAGGCATTTAAGGTGGCAGTGAGCTATGATCAGGCCACTGCACTTCAGTCTGGGTAACAGCCTGAGACCGTGTCTAAAAATAATTTAAAAATTATAGTGTATACGTAATACAAAGTAATCAGAATCACAATAATGTATAAGGATAACCCCCTTAAAAATGCAACAGATACTAACCAAGTAAGTATAGATGTTGAGTAGTTGAAGGACATAAATTACTAGCACTGTTATTTTTATATCACAATTCAGACTGGTCTCTGTAGCCAGACATGAATTCAAATCCTGACTCAGTCACTGGGATGTGACTAGGTGAGTCTCGTTTTTAAGAGACAGAGTGTCACTCTGTTGCCCAGGCTGTAGTGCAGCAGCATGATCAGAGCTGACTGTAGCCTCCGACTCTTGGGCTCAAGTGATCCTGCCTCAGCCTCCCAATTAGCTAGGACTACAGGCTAGTGTTTTTATTTTTTGTAGAGATGAGGTCTCACTATGTTGCCCACATTTGGGTGCTTCTTTAACCTGCTAATGTCCTAGGTTTCCTCTTTGCTGAAGTAAGAATATCATCAATACTTATTGCAGAAATAAGATTTTAGCTGTTATTAGACATAAAACATTAATAACAGTGATTCTTACTCTGTGATTAAGGTAAAGGAAAATACACATGCAAAAATAAGAAATCACTTATAATGAAAATATATTAAGCATTTTTAGAAGGGAACAAATCAAAGGGGAAAATACTAGGTGTTGCTTTCCTTGGCAATATTTGCACAAACATCATGTTTTCCTGCAAGATCCTCTGGCTGGGAACAGGAGTATCAGGCAGCAGGAAGTGGTAGAATAGCCTCCAGATATTTGCCAATGGAGATTCTCTTTTTCTCATAAATTATCGTTGTATTTTAAGATATTGTCCACATGCTGACAGGCCTCCACACATTTGATTTCCAAGCAACTAATCCTACACAACATCCATATTAAGAGACTTCATTTCAGCATCTGTATCACCCTAGCATTTTCACTGAAGTAAGGACTCACAGGGTCAATTGTTTTTATATTTATACAGAACCTAGTTGTACCTGCCATTGTTTTATGTGCTTTTTCATTTCACAAAATTTAATCTCGAAACAACACACTAATTTATGCGCCCCCTACATTTTTCACTGGAGTAACACAAGGAAGAAATGTATTAAATTTATAGTCTGTATTACAATTCAAGGAAGGAAAAAATCTCCAGTAAAAATCATATACAAAAAGTAATTTTATCACAATTAAAAATAGACCATAGGCCAGGTGCAGTGTCTCACACCTGTAATCCTAGCACTCTAGGAGGCCAAGGTGGATGAATCACTCAAGGTTGGGAGTTTGAAACCAGCCTGAGCAAGAGCAAGACCCTGTCTCTACTATAAATAGAAACAAAATTAATTGGCCCACTAAATATATATATAGAAAAAATTACTAGGGCATGGTGGCATATACCTGTAGTCCCAGCTACTCGGGAGGCTGAGGCAGAAGGATTGCTTGAGCCAGGAGATTGAGGTTGCTGTGAGCTAGGCTGATGCCACGGCACTCTAGTCCGGGCAACAGAGTAAGACTTTTTCTCACACAAGCGCGCACACACACACACACACACACACAAAATAGACCATAGGATACATTGTTCAGTAGCATAAACTGAAAACATGTCCACAGCCTTTGGAAAAACACTCACATGGTGGCCTGGCTACTCAGAAGCCTAGGCAGAAGGACTGGTTGAGTCCAGGAGTTTGAGGATTCAGTGAAGTATGATCACAGCCCTGCACTGCAGCCTGGGAAACAAAGGAAGACTCCATCTTTCTTTTTATTAAACAACTCTTATAGTAAAATGGCTTAGTTCCATTTATTATATAATAAACATTTCCACACATTGATTTTAATTGAACTAGTGTAACAATATCTTAGGCAATTTAGCTAAATGGGATTCAGAAACATTTGAAGAAGAATGTTGTATAATGAGACCTATAAGCGCACCAGAGAAAGAAATGTAGTAAGCGATTACTACGAAGAATATTTGGGTCTTCCTAATTTTCTGAATCAAGAATTCAGGAGTTTCAAGCGTAAACATTCGGTGTCGTATTGCACAGTGAGTGTCTATTATGAAGTTAGACTGCTGACACTACTGACCTCAGCACTCCCTCTTCCTGTTCGTTCCAACCTGTCCAGCTGATAGCTCCTGGGCACCCACTCCTTTGGCCCAGATGGAAGTTCAAAACATGGGGATTAGGGGGGTACCCCCACCCAACCCCACCATTTAAGAATCATTATAATCCAAGCTAATTACTTATAACTGTTTTCTATTTTTAGACCAGTCTTGGAAGTCTACCCATCTTTCCCCAGGAAGCCATGTTATGTAAAACACTTCAGTGTTTGGCGTCGTCATTCTTGATATTTAAACCAAGCACTAGGTGGGGTTCAATTTAGTTCCAGGGAGTCGTCAAAAATTAAAATTACCAAAAATACTAAAAAGGTAAATTATAAATCTTTAGTTTATCAAAATGAAACAATATTCTCATTGTGTATTTTCATTCTTAAAAGGAATTTCATGAAATTAATCTTTCCAAATGACATCACTGAGCATTCTTATGATGAAAAAGATATTTTTATCATTATACCCAAAACTTTGTTTTATTTCCTTATATTTTTCATATTCTTACTATATTTGTATTTTCACTTTATATAAATCCAGATGCATGCCATGGGCCTTATTTGGCATGCAAAAAAGAGGCAAGTGGAAATATAATACAGTGCATGTTCACCAACAGTGATGCAGCTTTTGGGGTTGAAGAGTCTTAAATTGCACATCTTTGGGATTGTCATTATACCTGCATCAGTATCATACTTAAGACATTGTGTGGAGACAATAACTTAAGTTCAATGTATGATTCTAGCTTCTCAAAATTATATAATGTTGGATTCCACCAGGAAAAAAATTGTTCTAGATCCTTCCATATTAAGAACCTAATGGTGCATTGTTATTTTCTATTGTGACGTGTCCTACTGAGGTAGGATAAAACTATGTTGGGAAAGAATGTGATGAATATATCGGTATCGAATAATAATAAATTTTATACAACATTAGATCTCCAATATATTCTGAAACAAGCAGCAGCAAGTTCTAATCTCAGCAGTTAGATGTGAATCCCACTCAAAGAACGCTACACTGTTTCTTTTAATTAAACTTTCCACCCTGATAACTGTTCTTAATTTTCAAAAGAAAACTAATTTCTAATAAATCTTTGCTATGCAGTAGCTATTGCCATTCAATGGCAAAGTTGGCTACCATTTCCCCAGCATTATTTCTGGCATATAATCAGTCCTCAATAACCTACTTCTCTTCCTACAGAAACCCTAGTGTTTTAAGGTCTTGATGTGCTCTGTATTATGGTCACTTGACTGAGCTTTGTCTCCTTTAACCTACAGTGCCCTCCTGTCAGGAGAAGAGAACCCTGAACACCATGAGCAAGGTAAGTGACATCATACTTTAATGTTATTCTCTGCCCCTCCCAAATATTCATTCAGATCACATGTAATATTCAAAGGCAGCATTCTTCTTCTCACAGGACCACTGACACATGTGATCCTCACCCTTAAAGCAGGCCCTGCCATGCAGTGGATTCTTCTGCACAGACCACAATGAAAGGCTTGTGAAAAAGGCATAATAGTAAGATTTCAAAGTTCAAGTTGAAAGTTATGAATAGTGGCCTTTTCAAGAATCCTGAAATAAATGTATAAAATATTTTGTAACTTCAAGGTAAATGACCATCTCCAAACATCCTGACACCTTTGATATATATATATCATGCTGTAAGTTTTAACATATTTGGACTTAGAATTATTTTCCAGTGTGTAATATCAAAGGTTAATCATGGAGAATTAGAGATCCAGTCATTCCTCATATAAATCCGCACACGCATTTATGGCACCTGGGTAATAACCTCAACTTACACGTTACATTTGTTTGCTTTTATCAAAGATATGTATTTTGATGCACAGTGGCTTGTGAGGCACGAAAAAAGCCTCTTCCAAATACAATCACATGATTGTTCTTTGGCGTGGGCTCTCCAATGTTAATGCTTGAACTCATGAGGGGTTTGCCATAGTCTGCATTGGTAAGGATTCTCTTAAGAATGAATACTCTAATGTCATGCAAGGAGTGAATTGTGACTGAAGACCTTGCCACACTCATTCATACGGTTTCTTTCAAGTATTAATTCTGTGATGCCTTGCAAGCTTTGATCGTTCAAGGAAGAGCTTGCCACAGTGATTACATCTGTAGGGTTTCTCTTCAGTATGAATTCTTCGATGATTTGTAAGTTGTGAACATTGAGTGAAAACCTTGCTACATTCATTATCTCTGCTTGATTTTTACTCCAGTATGGATTTCCTGATCAGTAGTTAGGCCTGAACATTGCAATCTAAAGGCTTTCCCACATTGATCACACTTGTTAGGTTTCTCTCCATTATGAATTCTTTGATGACTTGCAAGGTGTGTATTTCGAGTGAAGGCCTTGCCACACTCATTACATTTGTAAGGTTTTTCTCTAGTATGGTGCCAGGAGTTAGCTACTCTCCCAACAAATGGGTGCCAGACAGGATCCTCTGAAGAGATTTGAATATTATAGATAGACAAAGTGTAGTTTACAGTCATGGGAAAGACAGGGATCCTCCAGCATTCCCATGAGCCAGGAGGCACTGAATGAAGTCCCACATCAGTATTAACTGGTACAGGAATAAGTTGTCCCTGGTCATTGAATTATGTGCACAGATTATTCATTTAGGTTTCAAGGCCCACCAAAGGTTTCAAGAGATCCCTTACCTAATTGTATCTCCAAGAGTAAATTCGCTACAAAATTTTTCCAACATAAACATTTTAAGCTCTAAGTTAAGAATACACCTGGCTTAGTACACAAGTTAAAGATAAAATTGTTACTTAAGCAGTAACGCATAAAACAGGAACCCTGAGCCTGCATAGTTCTCTAATCTATCACTTCATATAATGAGACATTTGGTCACGAGTGAAACAGGAACTATCTTTGAGAGTAATTGGTTTTTGCTATAGTAGTCTGCTGGGCAGACATTCTTTGATCAGTCTCTTACCCTTTCACCCCATGCCGAGATCTGCCTTGCACAAGCTCCAGGTTCTGGCTTGCAGACCTCAAGATCAGCACCACCTTGAAGTCACCCATGATCAGTGGAATGCTCCCCTTAATTCTAAGCAGCTTCTGGTTTGTGAACTAATAAGCCCACAGACTTTTCCAAGTCAAAGCCCTGCAAAACTCCTGAAACTTTCCATGACTCTTAACTGTATTTCCCAACAGTATGGATTGCCTCATGCACACTGAGGAATGAACGCAGTCTAAAGGCTTTCCCACACTCATTACACTTGTAAGGTTTCTCTCCACTGTGAATACTCTGATGATTAACAAGATGTGAATTTTGAGTAAAGGACTTCCCACACTCATTACATGTGTAAGGTTTTTCTCCAGTATGGATTGCCTGATGCACAGTTAGTCTATAACGTGTACTAAAGGCTTTGCCACACTCATTACACTGGTAAGGTCTCTCTCCAGTATGACTTCTCCTGTGACGTGCAAGGTGTGCACTTTGAGTGAAGACCTTGCCACACTCATCACATTTGTAAGGTTTCTCTCCAGTATGGATTGCCTGATGAGTAGTTAGGTTTGAACAAACTCTAAAGGCTTTGCCACACTGACAACACTTGTAAGGTTTCTCACCAGTATGAATTCTTCGATGGATTTTAAGGGAGCCATTTTCCCTGAAGAACTTCCCGCATTCGATACATTTATAAGGTTTCTCTCCAGTATGCCCTCTCCTGTGACTTGAAAGCTGTGCATTTTGAGCGAAGGACTTCCCACACTCATTACATTTGTAAGGTTTCTCTCCAGTATGCCTCCTCGTGTGACGTGCAAGGTATGCAATTTGAGTGAAGACTTTGCCACACTCTTTACATTTGTAAGGTTTCTCTCCAGTATGGATTGCCTGATGGATAGCCAGTCTTGAACCTACACTAAAGGCTTTGCCACACTCCTTACATCGGTAAGGTTTCTCTGCAGGATGCCTTCTCCTATGACGTACAAGGTTTGCATTTCGAATGAAGGTCATGCCACATGCACTACATGTGTAAGGTTTTTCTCCAGGCTGCATTCTCCTGTGACGTGCAAGGTGTGCATTTCGAGTGAAGATCTCACTACACTCATTACATTTGTAAGGCTTCTCTCCAGTAAGAATTCTCTGATGACATGCAACATGTAAATTTTCAGTGAACATCTTGCCACATTCATTACATTTGTAAGGTTTTCCACCATTATTTACTGTTTGTCCTTGTGTGAGTGATGAAGAGATCATGAAATCATTCTCATATTTTTTAGAAATGTGGGATTTGACACTAGAAGGGATTTGTGGAAGTGGTGAAGCTGAGGAACCATGGATGGTAGACTTCACTTGATTACATTCATCAACTTTCCTTTTATTTTGAAGTATCTGCAGTTGAGGCACATATGACTTAAAGACTAATCCACGCTGATTTTCAATAAGCTTGTTTCCTGCATCCCTTCTATCATGTTGATCTCTTCTACCTGTGAGGTTTTCTTTCTGGGTCATATGCAATGCTTTGTAACTTCTATCATCATCTCCCCATTGACACTCAAACTCATGTATATTTTTCTGGACTTCTCTAAAGGAAAAATCTTCAATGTCATGGCTTTCAGTTCCTTCCAAGGTCACTGTTTGGAATATTTCTCCTGCACTGGTCTTCCCTTTTGGTGGTATATTTTTTATTGCAAATTCAGGAGAGAGATCTACGAGATATAAATAACTTTAAGTTTCCAATTAATTACAGCATATAAACAAACATTTCACATTGATAAACTTAATATTACACCAAAAGTAATACTGATATTAAACATACTTAGGAAACTTTAGAAAGATAAAATTCAATTTTTAGGAACACAAAAGGAATAGTATTGTTTAATAAATAAAAGGTGATTACATGTGATCACATGTGATCAAATTAATACTGTGGAAGTCTAGTTTCAAACCACCTATAACTAAAACACAATAGGCAAACCTATGTTAGCGCTGAAAGGAGTGACCCCAAGATATATACCAACTGACAAAAAGCATATGGCTATCTCACAACTGAAAGGAAAACAAGTTATATTACATAATACAACTTAAAAACTATCAACTATAAATCATAACAAAAAGTAATTAGTAAAACATTCTAGTAATCCACTATAAATCAAGCAGACAAAGGATTAGCAACCACATGTTTAAAAAGTTACAGTCTGTGGAAATGGGAACAATTTTGTCTTAAGAAAAAAGTAAGGACATCCATTTTAGAACCAGTACAGAGTATAAGAACTGGAATATGAGTTTCTAAAATTTTTATTATATATCAACAAATTATAATTGTATATGTTTGTAGGGAACAAAGTAATATCATAATATACCTATATAATGTGGAATGATGGAATCAAGCTTATAACTGTATCCATCACCACCAAAACTTACTTACTCCTGCTGTTGAATTGAAACTTTGTATCCATTGACAAACCTATTCCTCATCCTCCAGCCTGTAATAACCAACGTTCTACTCCAATTGCATTCCACATATAAATGAAAACATCCAATACTTATATTTCTGTGCCTGGTTCCTTCAGTTAGCAAAAAGCCCTCCACATTCATCCACATGTGGGAAACTGAACTTCCTTCTTTTGAAGGCTGAATTTTCCACTCTGTACATTACACCACATTTTCTAAATCTATCCATCTGGTAATGGACATTTTGTTTGACTATATAAGTTGGCTGTGTGAATAATGCCACAGTAAATACTACGTACAGATATCTTAGACATATGAATTCCAAATTCTTTGGATTTTTATCCAGAAGTGAGACTGTTGGATCATACAGTAATACTATTTTTACCTTTTAGAGGAAACTCCAGTTTTCCATAATGCCTATACTAATTTACATTCCTACCAAGAGTATAGAAGGGTTCCCTTTTCTCCATATCCTCACCAACACTTATCAGCAATAGCCATTATGACAGGTGTGCAGCAGTATCTCATTTTGGTCTAAATTTGTATTTTTGTAATGATTACTAATGTTGAGTCTTTTTAATGTATCTATTCTTCAAATGCATGTAGTCTTTGAAGAAATGTCTATTGAGGTCCTTTGACCATTTTTTAAGTGGGGGTTATTTCTTTTCATCCCAATGGCTTGTTTCAGTTTCTTACACATTTTGGATATTAATTTCCTACCAGATGTACGGCCTGGAAATACTTTCTCATGATGCAAAGTTTCTCTTAATTGTTTCCTTTGCTGTGAAGAAACAGTTTTGTTTGGTGCAATCCTATTCGTGTATATTTGTTTCTGATTCCTGAGCTTTTGGGGTCAAATCTAAAAAACAAAATGATTGCTCAGTCCACTATCAGATAGGTTTTGCCCTGCGATTTCTTCTAGTAATTGATTTTTACACAAGGGCTGTGGGAAAGTATCCAGCTATTGTTAATACTATGTTTCATATGACATGGCTGGGTACTTTCTGAACAGCCTTTGTACATGATGTGAGATAAGGGATCTGTTTCATTCTTCTGCATGTGGAATCATTTTTGTAGTATTATGTACTGAGAGACTGTCCTTTTTCCCTTGTGTGTTCTTGGCTCTTTTGTCAAAAATAATTGACCATATATGTATTGGTTCATTTCTCTATTCTACTTCAATAATCAATGTGTCTATTTTTAGGCTACTATAATCCTGTTTTAATGACTACACATTTCTAATATAGTTTGAAATTAGGTAGTATGATAACTCTAAGTTTGTTCTTTATGATCAAAATTGCCTTCGATACATGAATTGCTGATTCAATAAATTTCTGAAAAGTTCATTTATAATATATAAACCTGTACAAGATGAAAGCTGCACTGGCTTAAATAAATTATGGTAGGATTAAAATAAGGAGACAGCAAGTAACTTCATAAGCTCCCTCAAAAAGGTATATCACCTCAGACCCCAGGAGACTCCACAGGAGGAGGCTGCGGAGGAGAACTGGAGGCTGAGACCACTGGAGCAGCCCGGAGATCAGCGGCAAGGGTAGGTGGATTTGCTAATTCCCCTCCCCTGCATTTGGGACTGCTGGTGGGCTCCCCAGAGGGTGGAGAGACCTGCGGACACCAGCCCAGAGACGGCTGCCGCCAGCCAGCGGTGAGCCTGTAGCAGACGTGGCACCAGGTCCCCAACTTCCTCCGGGCACCTACGTGTGCACAGATCCGAGCCGCATGGCAGGCACCATATTATCTCCTCCTCCCCTCCGCCGACCCTACCCGCAGCTGCCCAGAGAGACAATACAGCCACCAGCCAGAGGCACCTCCAGGGAACAGGACCTTCTCTTTTGGGACCCTACAGCTGACTCAGGGGAACTCAGACTGTGAGCTCCCTACCCGCCAGTTCTCCCAGGCGCTGCTGGCACGGTGTTCCCAGGGGAACGGTGCCTACTCAGAGGCTGAGAGACATAGACCCAGCTTGGGCTCCCTGTGGGTGAATTAGGACCGGAACTCCTCTCCCTGGTGGGGATACAGTTTGAACTCTGGGACCCAGAGGTCGGACCTGCAGACCAGATCCCCTGCACCAAGGGCTAGCATTGCCCGGGGCACAGAAGGGATATACGTGAACAGCCTACTGAGGTGTGTATGACTCCAGGGGCGGATCAGCATTCTAGAGGCCAACCCTCCTCCCAGAAGGAGGCCGTGCGCCCAACCCAGATGGCGTTCCTGTGCAGGGAACCTCCCTGCCAGCATCACAGTCCGGGAAGGCCTGGTGGCTTGTGGTCTGGCCTGCTGGCAGAGGCCCAGGAGTAGCTGCGGAGTTGGCAAGGATGGAAAGAAGGGAGGCCCACTCCAGACTGCGGGTCTCAGACAGCCCCACCCCCACACTCAGACTTCTTCGCTGAGCTGGACCATTCCAGCCCCGCCCTGACAGCTTTTCCTGGAAAGAGAACAGAACTTTGACACCTGCTAACGGCATTGGTGGTGCCTGAGGGCAGGCTTACCCAACCCAGCTCCGCCCAGAACAACAGCTGATAACAGGACACAAAATCAACAGCATAGCCTGTTCCTCCAAGCAAACGCCACCTACTGACAGGGACGGCATCTTGCACAGCCTTTCCACGGCACCCACTGACTCAATATACAGGAAGTGGTCCAATCTCACCCACAGACACCACCTCACGCCTCAGAAACTAAACAAGGTGTGTGAATACCCAAACAATAACCTAAAGAAAAGAAACAACAACTGATCGACATGGGAAGAAATCAGCGAAAGAACTCAGAAAATAAGAAGAACCAAACGGAAAACACACCCCCAAAGAGGAGCACCAGCCCCCTAGAAACAGACACCAACCAAAACCAGGCAACCAATATGACGGAAGAGGAATTTCGTATGTGGATCATAAGAACACTCACCGAGCTGCAACAACAACTCGATAACCAACACAGAGAAACCACAAAAAGCCTCCAGGATATGGAAAAAGAAATAGACACAATGAAGAAAATTTAAACAAACTCCTGATAATGAAGAATCAATTCAAGGAACTACAAAATACGGTGGAAAGTCTCAAGAACAGGGTAGATCAAACAGAAGAAAGAATCTCAGAGCTTGAAGATAACACACTCCAATTAAATAAATCAGTCACAGAAATAGAGCAGAGAAACAAGAGAAAAGAGCAAAGCCTACAAGAGCTGTGGGATTATGTGAAGAAACCTAATGTGAGGGTCATAGGGTTACCAGAAGGGGAAGAAGACAACAGTCAAGGGTTGCACAAGCTGTTTGAAGATATAATACAGGAAAATTTCCCAGGCCTTGCTCAAAATATTGATATACAAGTTCAAGAAGTTCAGAGGACCCCTGGGAGAGTCAATGCAAACAGGAAGACATCACGACATGCAGTCATCACACTGACAAAAGTATAAACTAAAGAGGCCCTTATAAGAGCGGTAAGACAAAAGAAGCAAGTAACATACAAGGGAAAGCCAATTCGAATAACATCAGACTTCTCTAATGAGACTTTACAAGTAAGGAGAGACTGGGGCCCCATTCTCACTGTTTTGAAACAAAACAATGCCCAGCCTAGAATATTATTCCCTGCAAAACTAAGCTTCGTTTTTGAAGGAGAAATAAAACATTCTCAGACAAGCAAAGGCTCAGAGAATTCACCAAGACAAGACCAGCCCTACAAGAAGTACTTAAAACAGCGTTATACAGGGAACATGATAATAATAACCCACGGATATAAAAACAACCAAAACCCAAAGATATTAAAGGCCAGATATTACAATGGCTCAAGACAGAAATCATAGCAACAAAATCCAACCCAACAGAATGAACAGTAATCTACCTTACCTATCAGTTCTCTCAATAAATGTGAATGGCTTAAACTCTCCACTCAAGAGACATAGGCTGGCTGAATGGATAAGAAAATACAGGCCAAGTATATGCTGTCTTCAGGAAACACATCTAACCTGCAAGGATGCATATAGACTAAAAATAAAAGGGTGGAGATCAATATTCCAAGCAAATAGAAGCCAAAAGAAGGCTGGTGTGGCAGTTCTAATATCAGATGATTTAGTTTTTAAATCAACAAAAGTAGTGAAAGACAAAGAGGGTCATTATATAATGGTGAAGGGCACAGTTCAACAAGAAGAGATAACAATTTTAAATATATATGCACCCAACTTAGGTGCACCCAGCTTCATAAACCAAATCTTACTGGATCTAAGCAAATGGATTAATAGCAACTCCATAATCACCAGAGATTTCAACACCCCATTGACGGCATGAGACAGATCCTCCAAACAGAAAATTAATAAAGAAATAATGGACTTAAACAAAACTGTAGAACAATTGGGTCTGACTGACATTTACAGAACACTCTACCCAAAATCCACCGAATATACGTTCTTCTCATCAGCTCACGGGACATTCTCTAAGATTGACCATATCGTAGGACACAAAGTAAATCTCAAGAAATTTAAAAAAATAGAAATCGTACCATGTACCATCTGAGATCACAGTGGAATAAAACGAGAAATCAACCATAACAGAAACTCACATTTCTACACAAAAACGTGGAAATTAAACAACCTCCTATTAAATGATTACTTCATAAATGAAGAAATCAACACGGAAGTAAAAAAATTCTATGAAGAAAACGACAATGGAGAGACAAGTTATCAACTCCTCTGGGGGGACATAGCTAAAGCAGTTCTCAGAGGAAAGTTTATCTCCATAAATGCCTATAACCAAAAGACAAAAAGATCACAAATAGACAATCTAACGAAACGACTCAAAGAGCTGGAAAAAGAAGAACAGACCAACCCCAAACCCAGCAGAAGAAGTGAAATCAACAAGATCAAATCAGAACTAAACGAAATTGAAAACAGGGAAGCTATTCAGGAGATTAATAAAACAAAAAGTTGGTTCTTTGAAAAAATAAACTAAATTGACACACCATTGGCTAAGCTAACGAAAAGCAGAAGAGAGAAATCTCTAATAAGCTCCATCAGGAATAAAAAAGGAGATATCACAACTGATCCCAAATAGATACAACATACAATTTATGAATACTACAAAAATCTTTATGCACACAAACTGGAAAATGTGGAGGAAATGGACAAATTTCTAGAAACACACAGCCTCCCTAGGCTCAGCCAGGAAGAAATAGGTTCCCTGAACAGACCAATCTCAACAGCTGAAATAGAAACAGCAATTAAAAATCTCCCTAAAAAGAAAAGTCCCGGTCCAGATGGCCTCACACCTGAATTTTACCACACTTACAAAGAAGAACTAGTACATATCTTGCAGAAACTATTCCACAACATCGAGAAGACCGGAAACCTCCCCAACACCTTTTATGAAGCGAATATTACTCTGATACCAAAACCAGGAAAGGATGCAACAAAAAAAGAAAACTACAGACCAATATCCCTAATGAATATAGATGCAAAAATTTTCAACAAAATCTTAGCTAACCGAATCCAGACGCTTATCAAAAAAATAATCCATCACGACCAAGTGGGCTTCATCCCAGGGATGCAGGGATGGATCAACATACGTAAATCTATAAATGCAATTCACCACAAAAACAGAAGCAAAAACAAAGACCACATGATTCTTTCAATAGATGCAGAAAAAGCTTTTGACAAAATTCAACACCCTTTCATGATACGAACACTTAAGAAAATAGGCATAGAATGGACATACCTAAAAATGATACAAGCCATATGTGACAGACCCATAGCCAACATCATACAGAATGGGGAAAAACTGAAATCATTCCCACTTAAAACTGGAACCAGACAAGGCTGCCCGCTATCTCCACTTCTGTTCAACATAGTGCTGGAAGTCTTGGCTACAGCAATCAGACAGCAAAATGGAATCAAAGGTATCCAAATAGGGGCAGAAGAGATCAAACTTTCACTGTTTGCTGATGATATGATATTGTATCTAGAAAACCCCAAAGATTCAAACAAGAAACTCCTGGAACTGATCAATGAATTTAGTAAAGTCTCAGGATACAAAATCAATACACAGAAATCAGAGGCATTCATATACGCCAACAACAATCTAATTGAGAACCAAATCAAAGACTCAATTCCCTTCACAATAGCAACAAAGAAATTAAAGTACCTAGGAATATACTTAACCAAGGACGTAAAAGACCTCTACAGGGAGAACTATGAAACACTGAGGAAGGAAATAGCAGAGGATGTGAACAGATGGAAATCCATACCATGCTCGTGGATCAGTAGACTCAATATCATCAAAATGTCTATACTACCAAAACTGATCTACAGATTCAATGCAATACCTATTAAAATCCCATCAGCATTCTTCACAGATATAGAAAAAATAATTTTACGCTTCGTATGGAACCAAAGAAGACCCCGAATATCAAGAGCAATTCTAGGCAACAAAAACAAAATGGGAGGCATTAATATGCCAGATATCAAACTATACTACAAAGCTGTAGTAATTAAATCAATATGGTATTGGCACAAAAATAGGAATATTGACCGGTGGAACAGATGCGAGAATCCTGATATAAAACCATCCTCATATAGCCATCTAATCTTTGACAAAGCAGACAAAAACATACGCTGGGGAAAAGAATCCCTTTTCAATAAATGGTGCTGGGAAAACTGGATAGCCACCTGTAGAAGGCTAAAACAGGACCCACACCTTTCACCTCTCACAAAAATCAACTCACGCTGGATAACAGACTTAAACCTGACATATGAAACTATTAGAACTCTAGAGGAAAAAGTTGGAAACACTCTCCTAGACATCGGCCTGGGCAAAGAGTTTATGAAGAAGTCCCCAAAGGCAATCAAAGAAGCAACAAAAATAAATAAATGGGACATGATCAAACTACAAAGCTTCTGCACAGCCAAAGAAATAGTCATGAAAGTAAACAGACAACCTACAGAATGGGAGAAAATTTTTGCATTCAATGCATCCGATAAGGGGCTGATAACTAGAATATACTTAGAACTCACGAAAATCAGGAAGAAAAAAATCAAATAACCCCATTAAAAAGTGGGCAAAGGACTTGAACAGGAACTTTTCTAAAGAAGACAGAGGAATGGCCAACAAACATATGAAAAAATGCTCAACATCTCTAATCATCAGGGAAATGCAAATCAAAACCACAATGAGATACCACTTAACCCCAGTGAGAATGGCCTTTATCAAAAAATCTCCAAACAATAAATGCTGGCGTGGTTGCGGAGAGAGAGGAACACTGCTGGTGGGACTGCAAACTAATTCAACCTCTGTGGAAAGCAATATGGAGATATCTTAAAGTGATACAAGTGATTCTACCATTTGATCCAGCAATCCCATTGCTAGGCATCTACCCAAAAGATCCAATGACACTCTACAAAAAAGACACCTGCACTCGAAAGTTTATAGCAGCACAATTCATAATTGCAAGGCTGTGGAAACAGCCCAAGTGTCCATCAATCCAAGAATGGATTAATAAAATGTGGTATATGTATACCATGGAGTACTATTCAGCTCTAAGAAACAATGGTGACATAGCACATCTTATATTTTCCTGGTTAGAGCTGGAACCCATACTATTAAGTGAAGTTTCCCAAGAATGGAAAAACAAGCACCACATATACTCACCAGCAAATTGGTATTAACTGAACAGCACCTAAGCGGTCACATAGGTACTACAGTAATAGGATATTGGGCAGGTGGGAGGGGGGAGGGGGGCGGGTATATACATACATAATGAGTGAGATGTGCACCATCTGGGGGATGGTCATGATGGAGACTCAGACTTGTGGGGGAAGGGGGGGAAATGGGCATTTATTGAAACCTTAAAATCTGTACCCCCATAATATGCCGAAATAAAAAAATAATAATAATAATAAAAAAAAAAGAAGGTGTATCAAAACCATCCCTGTTATAGGTATAAACCAATGACAAAATGACAATGATTCTGTTGTTGAAAATGAATAGTGACACATACAGGGGATGAAAATGTGACATAAATAACAGTATCCTTAAACAATCTTCTCCCTGGAAGAAATTATGACATCACTGACTGCTGGCTCAAGGGAGATGATCATTAGTATATGTGATCAGCATTGTCACAGTGACACCTTTGTGATGCTCCTCAAAAGCTAGAAAAACAATAGGAAATACTTATCAGTCAGGCTCTCTTGATATTTGTATCTTAGGATCATGGGCCAGCTCTACTCAGTGGCTTTAAACAGCACCTTCGCATGTAGCAGGATGATATTCAATCACATTAGTGAAAGTGTTCTCCTTCATGAATTTTATGTTATACACTAAACCCACTTCATGGGACACTCCACAAGAAGTTATACATAACCTAACGGTAGATAATCACAACAAGTCAGCCATGACAGGCTATCATCTCAGTCAAGAAATGCAGGGGTTAACAAGAGACTCACAAGAGAAACTGCAAAGATACACGAGGGCAGATCCTGACTTCTACAGGATCGTGTATGTTAAAAGCCAAGTTAAGAAAGAACATCATACAAACAAAGAGAATACAAAAGCAGGCAGAGCCAAGGCTCCCTATGTTCACTGAGTAGTCACAGCAATGGGAAAGAGAAAAATACAATGCATGAGCAACAGATTTTGTGGCATCTTGAGAATGGACTCAATGTTCTGCCAAGAGAACCCACACGAAGAGTCTCAAAGACAGGATCTACATCCATGTAGGACTGGAGATCAAAGAGAAGAGGTTTCTATTGACTTTTTTTTTTTTTTTTTTTGAGACAGACTCTCACTTTTGTTGCCCAGGCGAGAGTGAGTGCCGTGGCATCAGCCTAGCTCACAGCAACCTCCAACTCCTGGGCTCAAGCGATCCTCCTGCCTCAGCCTCCCGAGTAGCCTGGACTATAGGCATGCACCACCATGTCCGGCTAATTTTTTGTATATATATATATATATATATATATATATTAGTTGGCCAATTAATTTCTTTCTATTTATAGTAGAGACGGGGTCTTGCTCAGGCTGGTTTCGAACTCCCGACTTGAGCAATCCGCCCGCCTCGGCCTCCCAGAGTGCTAGGATTACAGGCGTGAGCCACCCCGCCCAGCTTTCTATTCACTTTTTATTCTGCTGAGTGACAATCTCAGAGAACCCAACTCACTGCCTTGTCATACACAGCCGTAAAGTGTGGCAAAAATGGCTGAGGTACCTCGCCAGGCAGACAGGGCTTGAGAAAACTCCAGGAAGTGTCTGGAGACCCAGATGCAAAGTAAGACTAGACAATGTTTCCCATCTCCTGACTGGGTCTTCCGAACACATAAAATGGGATGGAACATGGAGAGGTCCAGTCATCAGGACTATGAAGGCCACAGCTCTGATCAGTATGGACTGAAGAGATAGCATTAGATGGAATTAAATACAAAAAAAAGACCAAGGGGAAAACCAATGCTTCTGAAAGAAAAGAGTTCATGAGGTCAGATAACACAGTATTGTCCACCATGAGAAGGACTTTCCATGTTTCTGTTTGAGCTGAAGCACCACTGGAGAGTACAAGGATAAAGTGTTACATATCTGAGGAACAGAGTGAGAAGTGAAGGAAAAGAAAAATTTCCTTTCAGAGCTCACAGGACATAAACTTCTGTTTTCCCATAGAACCCTGATATTTGCATAGAGTTTCCCAAACAATATTTAATGAGCAGCTTTCTCTCTATCCATCTGAGCGCTTACCTGTGGTCACACCTTTCATCCATTTCCATCCATCCGATTTTCTAGCTATTTGCACTTGGCTCTCCACAGTCCAGGGCTCTTTTCCTTGCTCCAACATGGAGATAATACTCAGGTCAAAATGAGAAATTCCTGCTTATAGACAGAAAGGAATATAAGGTACCATGGCTTTTCCAGAATCCCAGCCCTATGTTTAGGTAAGGAGAAAGGATATTGCAGATGGATACATAAATATATATCAGAAATCCATCCTCTGAATGCCTCCCATTGAAGGGAGTATTATAACATGTAGGGAACATAACAGGTAATATTATAACATGTAGACATTTAGCTGTCTTTGAAGAACCAATGGATCAAAGCACAGGAGTGAAAAATGGGAAATTGGATAGTTTATTTTTTTATTTTATTTTATATGTTTCTGAGACAGAGTCTCGCTTTGTTGCACAGGCTAGAGTGAGTGTCATGACGTCAGCCTAGCTCACAGCAACCTCAAACTTCTAGGCTCAAGCGATCCTCCTGCCTCAGCCTCCCGAGTAGCTGGGACTACAGGCATGCACCACCATGCCTGGCTAATTCTTTTCTATATATATTAGTTGGCCAATTAATTTCTTTCTATTTATAGTAGAGATGGGGTCTCACTCTTGCTCAGGCTGGTTTCGAACTCCTGACCTCGAGCAATCCGCTAGCCTCAGCCTCCCAGAGTGCTAGGATTCCAGGCGTGAGCCACCGCACCCGGCCGAAATTGGATAGTTTAAACATCTGCCACAAGGTTTTACGTACACATAAGCTCTGGAACCATCTAATGATATATTATCAAAGGGGATAACATCTGAAGAAAGGGGGCAGTTAAAATCCAGACACCACATTATAAAGCTTTTCATTTCTGAATCAACAGGGCTTCGATCTCAGTCAAGCAATGCAGGGGCTAACAAGAGACTCACAAGAGAAAATGCAAAGATACACAAGAGGACATCCTGACTTCTAAAAGAAAGTTATCCTCACCCAGGGAGACCAGGTTCCTGTAGTTCTCCAACATCACGGCCCTGTATAAAGCCCTCTGAGCAGGTTCCAGGCACTTCCACTCTTCCTGAGAGAATTCTATGGCCACATCCCTGAATGTCAAACGTCCCTAAAATGAAAAACACATTTCACCAAGGGGTTATTAGGAAAGTTCTAATGTTCATATAATATGAGGCAAGAACTCTAAGAATAGATTTGATTGAAGTGAATAGGATGACAGATCCACGTTGTGATACTGTGAAATATTGATATATGTGGAAATCCGCTCCCTCCTGCCAGAGTCTGCCAACAGACTCTAGGAATTGATAAATAAATTCACCAAAGTCTCAGGTTACAAAATCAATGTACACAAGTCGGTAGTATCAGCAACAACAATCAAGCTGAAAATCAAATAAAATACTCAATACCTTTCACAATAGCAACAAAGAAAATGAAATACTGAGGAACATGTTAAACAAAGGAGGTGAAACATCTCTACCAGGAAAACTATGAATCACTGAGAAAGGAAACTGCAGAGGATGGAAACAAATGGAAAAACATGCCATGCTCATGGATTGGCAGAATCAACACTGTTAAAATGCCCATACTACCCAAAGTGATGTATACATTCAATGCAATCTCCATCAATATACCAAGGTCATTTTTCGCAGATCTAGAAAACATACTTCTATGCTTCCTATGGAACTGGAAAAGAGCTTCAGTAGCCAAACCAACATTAAGCAAAAGGAACTAATCAGGAGGCATCACTTTACCAGACTTAAAGCAATACTACAAGGCTATAGTAACCAAAACAGCATGCTATTGCTACAAAATAGGGACACAGACCAATGTAATAGAACAGAGAACCCAGATATTAAACCCTCCACACAGACCAATGTAATAGAACAGAGAACCCACATATAAAACCCTCCACATATAGCTATCTGATCTTTGACAAAGCAGACAATAATATAATGGGGAAAAGAATTCCTATTCAATAACTAGTGCTGGGAAAATTGGACAGCCACATGTAGAAGATTGAAACAGGATCCTTACCTCTTACCACTCATATCAATCGATTTCTGATGGATATCAGACTTAAAACTAAGACATAAAACTATAAGAATGCTAGAAGAAAATGTTGGAAAAACTCTTCTGGATATTGGCTTAGGCAAAGAATTTAGAAGACGACCCCAACTGCAATCACAACAAGAAAAAAATTAATAAATAGGACTTCATTAAATTAAAAACCTTCTGCACAGTCAAGGAAACAATCAATAGAGCAAACAGACACCCTAAAGAATGGGAGAAAATATCTGCATGCTAACCCTCTAACAAACGGCTAATCATTAGAAATTACAAAAAACTGGAAGCAAACCAGCAAGAAAAAAATCAAATAATTCCATTACAATGAGGGCAAAACACATGTACACAGCTTTTTAATAGACACTAGACTAATGGCCAATACACATAGGAAAACATGCGCAGCATCTCTAATTACCAGGGAAATGCACATCAAAACCACAATGAGATATCACCTAACTCCAGTGAGAATGGCTTTTATCAAAAAGTCCCAAAACAATACATGCTGGTGTGGACGCACGGAGCAAGGAACACTTACACACTCTTGGTGGGACTGCAAACTAGTCCAGCCTCTATGGAAATTAGTATAAAGATACGTCAACAAACTAAAAATAGACTTACCATTTTATCCACCAGTTCCACTACTGGGTATTTACCCAAAGGAAAAAATGTCCTTTGATAAAAAGCCACTTGCACTCAGCTGTGTATTATAGCACAATTCACATTCACAAAGATGTGGAATCAACCCAAGTGCACGTTAATTCATGAGTGGATTAATAAAATGTGGTATATGTATATCATGGAGTACTACTGAGCCATGAAGAAAAGAGGAGTTAATACCCTTTGTAACAACCTGGGTGAATCGGAGACCATTCCCCTAAGAGAAACAGCACAAGAATGAAAAAACAAACACCACAGGTACTCACTGTTACATTGGAACTAACCGATCAGCCCTCAAGTGTACATATGGAAGTAAAACTCAAAGGAAACCAAGCAGGTCAAAGGGAGGATAGGGGATGGGTGAAAGCACACCTAATGGCTACAATGTACACTCTCTGAGTGATGGACACACTTATAACGTTGACTCAAGCTGTTGTAACCAAAATACTTATACCCCTATAATATTCTGAAATAATAATTTAAAAAATAAAATAAAAAATGGTACAGCATAAAAAAAGTAGGAACATGAATTCTAATGCCTATTAAACACATATATTCAAAAACATACATACAATTTTATGCAGTTAAATTTAGATGTGTAGGCATAAACAAACAGCACAATGGAGTTTATGAATATAGATTATACCTGTAATAAATTCATAACATGAAAAATGGAAATTTTCAGTATCATACATTATTTTAACAAATTTAGGTTAGGCCAGTGCGCTGGCTCACACCTGTAATCCCAGCACTTTGGGAGGCCAAGGTGGGAGGACGGCTTAAGGCCAAGAGGTCGAGCCCAGACTGGGCTACATAGTGAGAACCTGCCTCTACCAGAAAACTAAAAATTAGCCAGCTGTGGTTGTGCGCACCTGCAGTCCCACCTACTTGGGAGGATAAGGCACGAGGATTACTTAAGCTGAGAATTGGGAGGCTACAGTGAGCTCTGCTCATGCCTCTGTACTCTAGCCCTGGTGACAAAGTGAGACCCTGTCTATTAACAAAATGAGAAAAAAAAGCAGATGTAAATTTATAAAAACTGCATCACAACACTATGTACCTGAAATAATTATTAGATAGATAAAAATCGGGCCAAAAAATAAATATGGGAAAAAAACCCTAATGTTAAGCACAGATACTTCACCATATATCATGATCACCAGTAAGCAGTGGATGCATCTCCTTTAATTATGATGGAGAAAAGTGGGCTGGCCAGGACTCCAGCCAAACACCACTGCCCAGGATATCTGAGCAGAGACTAATAACGAGGAAAATATTGGAAAAAAAAAAGGAGTGGGGAAGAGAGTAAAGAGCTAGAATTGTTCAAATTAACACATGACATGACTGCAACCTAGAAAAAGAATGCTGTTTAAGTATAAAAACTACTACCAATATACTGACAACCATATTCTTTCCTTAGCTGCTCTCATTAAACAGACACATACACATGGTACATTTGACATTTCCACTAGCAAATACATCACAGCACCTAACTAAAAGACATCTGCACTCTTAGGTAAGGAAATTATTAAACTGTATTCACGTGGTGACATCAGTAAGAGAGAGGAATCCCAAATCCCAGACACAGAGACACACACAGATAACAACACACAGAGCAACTGCCTGTGTGAGAAGTTGAGGAATCACTTAAGAGGTTGGAAACCCTAATGGATGCCTAACAAGAACACCTGAGACACCTTGCCTGAGGCACTACCGTGCCTAGATATGACAACATTTTGAAGAAAGCCCTAACTCCTGGTTTCCTATGGGGGAGGAAAAGTATGGGAAAATCCATCCAACATTCTGATTTTCAGGGGACTACTGGAGAGACAAGTTTCTATCTTGGGCGAACATAATCACTTAAAGTAAAAACACACTGGGCCTGGGAGCCACTGAAAATGACACCCATCGACATAATCAATTACTGCAGGAGCAGGGGTAGGACACTAGGGGGAGACCCAGACCACAGTTTGCTAGAGCACCAACAAGGCTGCAGACTACCAGGCAGACAACAGGAGAGCTTCTGAGTAGAAAATGGCTCCAATGGCAAAATCCTTTAATCCTTAGATGATAACCAAAAGCCTACAGAGGACACATCCTCAAAATGACAGTTCTCCAGAACCTCTAGTCAGGCTACATGAAGAGTGTCCTCCCTGAATGAAGGGAAACAAAAACCAGAAATAAGTCCCTGATTTGAGAAATGCTGAAGTCCCAACAGAAGATAACGACATATATAAAATACAAAGGAAACATAACCCATACATAGGACCAAATTAAATCACCACAAACTGACACTAAAGAAATGAAGATTTTTTGAATTACCATGCAAAGAAATCAAAGTAATAGTCACAAGGATATTCAACGAATTAAGAGAGCACATACAGACTTCACCACATCGGAAAAACAATGTATAATATGAACAAAATGAGATTATCATCAGAACTAGAACTATACAAAACAGAAGAAAATTCTTGAGCTGAAAAATACAATAATAACTGAATCAAAAAACACACTAGTGGGCCTCAAAAGCTGATGTGACCAAGTAGAAGAAATGAACAGCAAACAGAAAAAGGAGCAAAAAAAGAAAAACAGAAGGAAGAAAAATGAAGACAGCCTAAGGGAATTAAGGAACACCATCACATGCATCACCTGCATGTCACAGTAAGAAGAGTGTAAAAGATAACTGTGGTCAAGCATACGCCAACAAATTACATAAGCTAGAAGAAACTGATCAATCTGTAGAAATACACACAACCTATTAAGTCAAAAAGAAATAAAAAATCTACACACGCATATAAGTAGTAAGGAGAGTAATCAAAATCTCTCATCCAAGAGTCTAGAACTACATGCAAAATTCATAATCACTGCATAATTCTATCAAACTTTTAATGAAAAATTAACACCAATCCTTCTCATTTATGAATAACGGAAGAAAGGGAACACAAAAAAATTTCATTCTGTGACACCATGATGACTCTGATACAATCCAGACACTCATATTACAAGAAAACAAAACTATACAATGTTCCTGATGAATACTGATGAAGAAGTCCTCAACAGGCTGAGTGTAGTGCTTCGAGCCTGTAGTCCCAGCACTTTGGGAGGCCAAGGAGGAAGGATCTCTTGAGCTCAGGAGTTTGAGGACAGCCTGGGCAATATACAAGACCCCATGTCAACAAAAAATTTTAAAAATTAGCTGGGTGTGATGGCGCATACCTGTAGTCCTAGCTACATAAGAGGATCAGGCAAGAGGATCACTACAGCCCAGGAATTCAAGGATATGGTAAGCTATGAATGTGCCACTCTACTCCAGCCTGTGCGACAGAAAAAACAGTGTCTCAAAAAAAAAGAAAAGAAAAAGTCTTCAGAAAAATGCTAGGAAAGAAACTGCACAGCATATTAAAAGAATTATAGACGATAACCAAGTGTGATACACACAAGGAATACAAGGGTAGTTCACCACAAGATACTCAGTCAAAGTAATACACCACATGGACACAGTGAAAGACAGACTAGGAACAGAAGGAAATTTCAGAACATTACATTTGGCAATGATTTCTTGGGTATAACACCAAAAGCATAGGCAGAGAACAGCAAAAATAGACAAATGGGACTATCTCCAACTGGGAAATTTCTGTCCTTCAAAACATACAACTAAAAGAGTAAAATGGTAGGCCTGTGTTCTCTCAAAGCAGAATCAATGTAATCCTGAACAAAAATTAAAAAAATAGAATCTTTTTTTTTTTGAGACAGAGTCTCGCTTTGTTGCACAGGCTAGAGTGAGTGCCGTGGCGTCAGCCTAGCTCACAGCAACCTCAAACTCCTGGGCTCAAGCAATCCTGCTGCCTCAGCCTCCCGAGTAGCTGGGACTACAGGCATGCGCCACCACGCCCGGCTAATTTTATATATATATATTAGTTGGCCAATTAATTTCTTTCTATTTATAGTAGAGACGGGGTCTTGCTCTTGCTCAGGCTGGTTTCGAACTCCTGACCTCGAGTAATCCGCCGGCCTCGGCCTCCCAGAGTGCTAGGATTACAGGCTTGAGCCACCGCGCCCGGCCAAAAAATAGAATCTTTTGAAGAACTACAGAGAAGAAATGTATGATATATATTATATGAAAGTTTAAATCATAAAGTATCTACAATGTATACCCAAAAAATCCAAATTAATAAGACATACAAACAAAATATTAAACTACTAGATCTAAATGAATCATACCATTTTGTATCCATGCACTAAGTGAGGTCTTCCAAAGCAAGATAAAACACACATACAACAAAAGATGGGGCCTTGAAGCAGAGAAGGATTTTGTTTCACACTAAAAAATCTAGAACTTACAGAAAGACAACAGGTCATATACATAAAGAAATAAACCACGGACTCTTCATATACAAGAAAAGAAAATGGAGCAACATACAAAATCCAACTTATGTATACATATCCACCAAGTAATGAAAGCTTGTGAGACTCGTGAGGAATCAGAAACTGTAGGAGAAAAAAGGAATTCTCATTTTGCCCAGATTTTTAAAATGTAAAAGGAACACACTAGCAAGTTTTGTTTCATAAACGGGCAATCTCCTGTGTTGTAGGTGGGAGAAGCTAAACCTTTGCAGCTCTGATGGAGATGGGATGTTGCCAGACGTAGCAAGGTAGGAAATGCACCGTCCTAGAAGCAGCAATCACTCTTTCAAATGCCCAATCTGGAGGAATCCTCTGATATCTATAGTGAAGTTGGCTTGTTTGGAGGCAGCCATGGTGGCATGCTTTGTAACACTGGAAACGTTAAAATATCCACCTGTCTTCACTAGCAGAATGCTCCAACAAGGATGTAGAATTCCAGGGCAGGCTATCTGTCAATGTTTCCTAACAAAAAACATATATGTTTTTGAAGTTAAAATGTCATAACAAAGCATTCACTGAAGAACTTTGCTTTTTAATCTCACAATGAAGCCGACGTTTCCACAGGACCTGTGCTCTCTCCACAAAACTGACAACACTGATTCCCCACTAGCACGTGAGGAGGGTGGAAGGCCAGACAGGACGGGCGGTGCTCTATGCCTTAGCACCTAAGCTCAGCATGTTTGTTTGGAGTTTTACTATAAAATAAATATATGCCGTGGGATGTTTCAAGAAAAATGGAATATTTAATAATAATTGGCAAAACAAAAATACAGTTCCATCTTCTCTAATGGCAAAGAAGTTCTATTCCTCGGTCTGAGCAAAATTATAACCACTGTTAGCTAAAACGCCTGTCGCACAAGAGTCCCTGCAGGAACACCACGGTATCTGTGGTATGGATTGTCTGAGAATAGTTTAATGAAGCTCCTGCCATTTGACATCTATGTTATAGTAAAACAGATGATGGAATGAAAGAATCCTCCATCATTGGTGTCTGTGTCTAACTTTCCATTCCACTCTGTCACTAAGAGTTTGAGTCAGTGACTCACTGATTTAGCTACAAATGTAATATAATGATTCAGAAAGAATTTCTCCTGATTATTCTCTTTTTAGAGCATTCAGCAGGTGTCTGTGCGCATTACCCATGACTCAAGGGCAGCTTCTCTAATCCCAGTCTACAGAGAGCTGACAGTGCATCCGGCCGTGGCCCCTGAACAGGCCCTGCTGCCCAACAGCACTGACGCCACAGGGCCACACCCATCTCCAACCCCTGCCTGGGTGAGAAGCCCTTCCCAGGACCGTGTCCAATGGAGCCTCTCCACAGGGTCCTGTCACTGGGTCACAGTGAGATGGAATCTGAGTGGAGGTGAAAGGGACTGAGGGAGGGCACGGGTGAGTGTGAGCAAACACAACAGGCAGGACGCTGCAGAGTCACAGAAGATCAGCAACTCCAGTGCCCGGCATGTCAGAAAGGAGGGAGACACAGAGCCACCCACTGAGAACATCACCTTACCTGAGCCAGAGCCATTCCTGACTCCTTTCCTTTCCTCCTGCCCCGCTTCCAGGCTTCTTCCTCACCCAACATGAGTCTTTGGCAGTCAATCCTGAATGTGATAAACAGGAGGATTAAACATAAGAAACCACACACCCCCTTCCTGTGCTACAGCACACACAAAGACAGACCTCACCCTGCAGAGAGAGGGTCCTCTGCGACCCACTGCACCAGGAGGGATGCAAGGATAAAAACCTCCCACAGGAAGCCCAACAAGTAAGTTTTTGACCCCTTTGTGCAGAACTCGCCCCCCTTGTGGAAGCCCACACTCACGCTGCAGCAGGGGGGAGCTGGGCTGGGCTGGGCTCCCCTCCAGGGCACAGGTGTGGCCCTGACCAAACCTGATGCAGAGCACAGCCCCCTCACCCCTGCATGGACCGCAGGCTGGTCTCTGCCCATAGAAATAAAAGAAACTGACCCTTGACACTCGATGCTGGATACGCACTGGAGCCACGCGGGGCACTGTAAATATATTGAAGGAGGGTCCCAACGTGACTATGGGAGCGGGAATCTCTGCAAAGGGGGCACAGGGATGTATCTGCAAAGCCTTAGCACCCTAACGTGCAGCCTGGCGTGAGCTCGGGGACAAGCCCAGCACACTTCCCTCTGCTCTTGTCCCCTTGGGGACTTGGTGCCACCAGTATCCAGACAGTGAATGGCAAAGGAACAAAAGGAAACACACAGAACAGGCAATATGGACTAGTGTGGGGGGTGAGGGTGTGGCTGGAATCTTAAATTGGGGGAAGTTGGAGAAGCCTCCACTGAGAAGGGGATACCAGGACAATGACCTGGGCAAGGAAGGATGTTTCCACCTCCAGAAGGGAGGCCAGAGAGTTCTAGGCAGACAGACTGCCAACGTGGAAGCCCTGAGGCAGGAGCCACCTCGTGCCCAGGAAAAGGGAAGAGGCCTGGGAGGCTGGAGCAGAGCGAGGACGACACAAGCAGGAGATGAGGCCAGAGAGGTCCTGGGGGAGCAGAGCAGGGAGGGCCAGGTCTGCACACGTTTCTCTCCCACACCTCAAGAGAAGTTTGCAAACTACAGATACCCTCACCCACATCAAGTGAATGTGTGATTTTTCTTTATATTACAAACTACAGCCTTTACAAATAATGTAATTATCTTAAATATTAAAGTACAAGCCAATCAGTTCAGCCAAGCCCCGGGAAGTACAGGGTCACTCTCACCTGGTATGTGGGGACGAAAGGGGAACACGTTTGGGGGAGTTCAGAATGTCCCTTTGGACATGCGAAGGGGCAGATGCCTGTTAGCCCAGCAGAGAGTGGAGGACACAGCTGGACGCAGGAGTCTGCAGTTCGGGGCAGAGGTGTGCAAGGGAAATGCTGACATGTCAGTGGGGCTAAACCACGAGAAGAGACGACTAGGAAAGGCAGTGCGTGTGGACTGAGATGAGAAGAGGCTCAAGGACTAGGCTGTGGGTCACACGCACATTCAGAGAATGGCGAGTTCAGGACACACCAGAAGAGGAAAGTGTGAGGTGACAAGAAAACTAAATCAAATAGACTTCTGAAGGTTCGTGGGACATCCTTAAACCAAGGAAAAAGAGAGAGAGAGAGAGAGAGAAAGAGAGAGAGAGAGAGAGAGAGAGAGAGAGAGAGAGAGAGAGAGAGAGAGAGACAGAGAGATCAGCTGTGCAATGTGTTGTGGACAGGAGAAAAAGCAAAAAGGACAGAAAATTAAATACTGGTTTAGAAATGTGGAGATCACGGGTGACTCTGAAAAAGATACTATCAGTGGAATAGTGGATGTGGAAGCTTGATTGGATGGAGTCGAGAAAACTGAAGCCAAGAACTGAAGACAGAATACAAGCAAGTTTTTAGCTCTTAAATAGAACATACAAGAAGGGTGTTTACTAAAGAGAAATACATATTTCGTGGAGAAATGGTATTTTAAAGATCAAAGAATAGAAGGGGGAAAAAGCCTCAGAGAGAGAGAGAGAGAGAGAGAGAAAGAGAGAGTGTGTGTATGTGTATAAACAACCAAAACAAAATACAGGAGTATTTTCTGTTGGTTTGCCATTTTAATCCCTGTTGCAGACAAAAAGCCAGGCTCCACATGTAAATGAATGAATGGGAATGACATATAGTCACAGTGGTCCACCCTCTGACACAAACTTCACTTTGGGGAGCCTGGATGTTGTCTGAGGAATATGGGAAGCCAGTGGAGGGTTCAATGCCACAGATGGACTGACCTGCTTTTTAGATGGAGCTAGGATAACTCTAAAGCAGAGAGAGATCTCTGAAGATGGTGTGTCTGTCTCTAAGTCAAAGCTCCTGTTTCTTCCATTCTACTGCCTTTGTTTGTAATTTGTTTTTTCGTTTTTGAAGGACTGGGTCCCACTTAAAGTTCTAATTAAAACTAGGAACTCCTCCCTCCCAAAACAAAAGCCACATACAGACACTTCTCTATTAGGCCAATCACTTCAGGGGTCAATGTCAAGCACACTGAGGTTTTCTGGGATAGTCCCTCATCTCCATGTTGCAGGTGGGCTCACTGAGGCTCAGAGAAGTTTCACCAAGGTATCCTGAGAAGGTCTGGGTTCAGTCAGAAGAACATGTACCTGGATCCTGATATGGTGGCCTGGAAGGGCCAATGTATGGGTTTCTCTCTATCACACCTCCTCTAGAAAATTCCAGACCATCACTGACATGTCTCAGCAAAGAAACTTCTCTGTCAAACTTCTATGTCATTGATCCCAAACATTTAATTGCTCTTCTACCAGAAGATCACAGTAATATACTGAAAAAATACACAACTCTGAACACTTAGCTATGGTTGTTTAATACAGTCAGGTGTGAGCAAATTTTTTCTTCATCAATACATGGGCTCTGTTGGGAGAAGCTTCCAAGTCAATCCAACCCTTCCTTCTACCTTTGCTAGAACATGATGGACCAGAGGGACTTAAGGGGAATATCTATTTAGGAGTTTAAATCTCTCTATTTTTAACAGATAACATGAGGGAAGAAATTTGAATACCAGACTAGCTACTTCAACTAGGTTTTGATGCTAAGGTAAAAAAAAATGGGTCATTGGTATCTTTAAGAAGTACACATTGAAACAACCTAAAATTATATATTAGGTCCCAAAGAATGTTTCTAATATATAATAAAGACCAGCCAGGTGTGGTGGCTAACACCTATTATCTCAGAGTCTTCAGAGGCTAGGAGATAGCAACATCATGTGAGTGCAGAAGTTGGAGGCTGCAGTGAGCTATGATTATGTCACTTTCCACCCTGAGCAACAGAACCAGACCCTATGTCTTTAAAAAAATAAAATGTCATCATGAAAGAATAGACAGAAAAACTAAATAAATAAACTGAATACAATTTATTTTAAAGAGTAATAAATTTGAAATTCTTTTTAAAAAATTTAAATTCTGGTGGTCAAAGAAAAAATATGTAATTTTGAAAGCAATGATGTAAGCTGATTATAGGATATTACAAACCCCATTTCAGAAGTAATTATATATAGAAAAATACAAATTGAATAAACTAAAAATCATGTCAAGCTTCAAAAAACAATGAATAAAATGAAAAAGAACTAGAAAAGAAAGGAAATTCGTTACAAAAAAAGCACAAAACCATTTTCAATGTTCCTTTTGAAAGGCACCATATAGGCTCATGCCTGTAATCCCAGCACTTTCAGAGGCTAAGGGGAAAGAACTGCATGAAGCCAGGAGTTCAAGACCAGCTTGGACAACATAGCAAGACCCCTACCTCTATCAAAAAAATTTCTTTTTTAAAAGGCACCCTGCGATAATGGAACCCATCATTCTTGCCCACTTCACTTCCCATACTCTACCCCATCACAGGAAAAGGGAAGAGATTACCCACAACTGAGTAAGTTAAGTCACTTTCCTCTGGCTGAATACGGATTACAAGTGGAAGCAAACCTCTGATGTCATAAATATCAAATGCACCAACCTTATAAACAGGAATTTGACAATTCTCATTCTCATCTGAACAATTTAAACAAAAATTAATTATATAGAGTGAAATCAACAGGTCATAACTTAATCATCATATTCAATCATCTTACCACTTGACTGTTCCCAGTGTCCCCCCACTTTTCTCATTACTGTGTGCATCCCTCCCTCATTCATCCCCTATCTCTCAATCTCACCTTCTTCTTCTAGCTCTTTTTTTTCTTTCTGTGTTTTCCACCCTGAGTTTCAGACCCTCTCCTCTTCTGCTCTTTCTCCTCTTCTTCCCTCTCTCTGTTCCTTCTCTTCTGCCTGTCCTGCTCCACTCTGGAAACTTGCTTCATCTCTTATTTCTTTCTCCCCAGTCTTTTCATGTCCCCACTCTCCATGTATTTCTGTCTCTTTCTTCCCCGTCTCTGCTCCCCCTCTGCTCTCCCTGGTAAACTGCCTCTTCCCTGCACAATCCCTCAGTCCCAGGCTCTGCCACCCCCAGGTCCCTACACTCCCTCCCTCCTTGGTTCCCCCTCTGCTCTCCTGGTCACCAGGTGGCCCCTCTTACTGTCCCAGCACCGTGCTGCTGTCTCCCCCCACTCTCTGAGGTGCCTGCCCCTTGGCTGCCCCTGTCCTTATTTTGCTGAAATTCATCTCTCGCGAGATCAAGCCCTTCTCTGCATTTCTCCAGTCGCTTTTCTACCCCTGCTACTTTCCCAGATCCTTCTTTCACTCTTACTGTCTCTTTGCAAATCCTTCACCCATCCTCGACTTTGCATTCTTTTCTTCCCATTCTCGGTTCTTCTGTTTCCTCCCAGTCTGTCTCTCCTGATCCCCTGTGCCCACAGTCAAAGGGAGGGGAACGCGGTGAGATGTCCGACTCCAAGAAGGGCGGCATTTCCCAGTGGGCGTCATTTGGGACCAACGACACTGGCTGTCTCCAGAAGGGACCATGGTCACCTCCCTCAACGCGGAATCGCAGGAAGGGGTGACTGCTAAGAGTCCTGGGGGGCAGAAGGGCCCGGCCCAAGGTGGAAGGGGGGATGAGGGGGGTGTGCAGAATCCCCGGACCAGGGAGAGGACAAGGCTTCCCCAGGACTGGGCTGCGGCGCCGCCCCGCAGGGGCCCAGAAGGGCGAGGCTTGGGGACCGGAAGGGCCTGAATCCACCTGAGGGTGAGGACTTTACATGGCTCAGGGGGGAGGAGAGGTAGAACCTGTTTCAAGCAGGAAAACGGCGCCAAAGGAGGCGTCTCGCGGCCTGAAGGCAGAAAGACTGGGGACAGGAAAAGCCTCTCAGTGATTTTCTCCAACCGAGGCGACCCCGCACCCGGGGCGACGCCTGATTTACTTGGGGAGAAGGGAATGCTGTGAGGATTTAAGATCTCTACGAACCCCCTGATCCCAGATATGGAAGTCCGGGAAGTCTGAGAAGCCCAGGTTCAAACTTAACGTAGATAAAAGGAAACTCACGCGCAGCCACGCCACACTCCCTCCACGCGATCCGCTTCCTGGTCCACGGAATGCTGCGCGCGCAGGAGACCCAGGCCTGGGCGGGGCCTGGCGGGCTGTGGGCGGGGCCTGGTGGGCTGTGGGCGGGGCCTGAGCTTCCCTCGCCTAGCTCTCAGCGCTTCTTTTTGCAAGGCTTTGGTGGGCTTGAAGGACTCAACACTGAGGCTGAAGCAGGTCTGGGGACTGAGAGCTGGGATTGCTCTGGCGGAATCCACGTGGGTTGTGATTGCATCCAGGGAAGTTCCTTCCATTCAAATTGATGTTAGCAAATTAATTAAACAGCCCCAGAATTGAGTGCGAAGGGGATACAAGCTAGAATGTGAAATGCAAATCTCTGGGTGGGCAGAATGTGCAACTTCATGCTGACGCCCAACAGAACACAATGGAAATCCTTTCCGTTTATATTCCCCATATACTATGGAGGGAGTCAACCCTGTGCTCAGTTCCAGAGACTTTCATAGGGACAACACCTGAGGTGCAAGGCATGGAAACCTAAATCCAGTAATAAGTTAGGTCGCCAATTGTTGCTTTTAAAAAAGCAATAACTTTTTAAAATAGATATTAGTTAATTGTTCCTTACACTTGGTATACTTATTATGTTATTCCACTGAAGATAAGTTAACCTGAAATATTTTAGAGATAGTCTTTGTTGACATCACAATATTGTTATGTCAGTAATTTCTAAATATACTGTAATTTCAAATAGACTTTATGTGTATACTGAAAACCTACTTTTATTTTAAAATGGTAATGTATTTTAGGTCTTTGTTTTATCTTTCTGAATATTCTGTTATGTATGGAGAACATGGGCATTTGCATTTATTTTTCCCTAGAGAATAATTTTGGAATAGTTTGAAGAGTATGTAGCAGGTAGGCTATTCTCCTTCATAAGAACCCTGAACAAAAGAAAACTTGATTATTACATTTTAAGTATCTTCATTTCTACCAGCAATAATTTTATGGCAGCATCTGTGAGTTAACATGTACTGAGAAGTATGTTTTTCTCTAATATCATTATTTGTTTAAGTTTCATTCATGAAATGGTAATAAATTTAAACATGCTTATACTCACATGGAAACTTAGCATATTTAACATTTTATTGGCGTGAAATGAGCAGAATGTCCTGGCATGGCACACAGATGAATACAAGAAGATATATCTGCATGTTTTTAAAGTTGCACTGTTGACGCTAGGATTTGGGATCTTTCTGTACTATTGAATATTATTAAGTAACTATGTTGCCAGGAAGGAACTTTTAACCTAGACTTCAATATCCAAAAAAAATTAATGTGTTGATTGTGGAGATTTGGGTTAAACTCAAAACAGTCGATAAGAAGCTGAGTATAGCACAAAGTCTTGAATCTATTTTGCATATGTGGAATTTTGCTGCTTCTAAACATTTCAAGGAAACAACATGGACATTCTTATTCTTAAGGAAAAAACAGGGATATTTTCTCAGCCACAGAAAAATTTTGAGATATGGTCCCTGTAATAATATTATAAGAGAGACACAAATTACTAAGGATTTAATTTTTTTTTCTAACTAGGAACTACTTTTACCTATTGTGTATATATTATACCCTATACTATAAAAAAGAGAATGAGCAATTTTTGTTATATTTGTCTTTTCAAAGTTTAACATTTTCTGAAGTCTAGATGGGACAAAAGACAGAATGTACATATCCTAACACAGATGGAACAATAAAATATTCATTATTGTCAAAAAATAAATTTAGACATAGGAGAGATTTTATTTAAAAGGATAATTGCAATAGGGAGAATGTGTCAACCACAGATTCTGCAAATGTCTAAGAGTCACAAACAAAAGAGCTTTCCTTTTATATGAAAGTGTAAACAAGTCTAGAAGGCACCAGGTGTGGGACAATGGATGAGCCCCTGGGACCTACAGGTACTTTGGGAATATTTTAGCCTAAGATCAGCCTATTTGGGGGAGGGGTTGTCCAGGAGGAGAGCTTGTACTGATTTCCAATGACCTGGGACAGTCCAAAGTTTGGGGGCCTGGGAGGAGCCCCCCAGGCCTATAAACTCAGCACTTTGGAAGCAAATGGTGGAAGGATTCCCAGAGGCCAGGAGTTTGAGACCAGCCTAGGCTAGAACAACACCTGGCCTCTACAAAAAAATACAAAAATTACCTAGTGTGGTAGTGTGAGCCTGTAGTCGCAGCTATTCCGGACGCTGAGGCAGGAAGATTGCTTGAGCACAGGAGGTGGAGGATGCAGTGAGCTATGGTGATGACACTGCACTCTAGCCAGGGTGACAGAGCAAGACACTGGGTCAAAAAACAAACAAACACCCCAGCATTGTTCTTATTGATCATTCGGGACAAACAATTAAGGAATCCTTAATAAGACAAAGAATGAGAATATGGAGGGCCTTTATCTAGCTTTCTCCTATGTAAATAAGAGACTTAATAAAGTGCTATGGGGCAGGTGTGGATCACACCTGTAATCCTAGACCTCTAGGAGGCTGAGGCAGGATGATTGCTTGAGTTCAGGAGTTTGACAGCAGCGTGAGCAAGGGCGAGACCCAGTATCTAAAAAAGTGGAAAAATTAGCTGGGAATGGTGGCGTGCACCTGTGGTCCTAGCTACTAGGGAGCCTAATGCAGGAGGATCACCTGCCCCCAGGAGCTTCAGTCTGCAGTGAGCTGTGCTGATGCCCTGCACTCTAGTCCAGGGGACAGAGTAACACACTGTCTGGAAAACAAAAGTCGACATGGCACCAAAAGTATGAGACCTTATAGAAAAAAAGTCTATAAACTGGATTTTATCAAATTTATAACTTTGGTATGTGAAATAATTTGTTAAGGTGATAAACAAAAAGCCACCAAATACAAAATATTTGCCTACCATATACCTGGAAAAAACTGATATGTGTAATACATACAGAATTCTAGAATGACTTTACAAAAACCAAATTAATCAAATTAAAAAATGGACAAAAATATTAAGAGACTTGTTATTGAAGCAGATATACAGACAGCAAAGAGTCACATGTAAAGACTTCCAACATCACTACCCAAGTGTGAGACCTCAGCATTTTTTGCTTTCTCCATGTGAAGCCCTGGTTGCCTTTGGAGATGATGGAAAAGGAAGAACTCCCACCAATGCTCCAAGGTGTGTTTGCTGGTGCATATTAGGAACCTGTAATTGTTTTTGATAATTGCAATGGGAACACAGATTTTCAAAACAGTCTCAGTTCAGGAAATATACATTCTCTTTGCCACTATTGGTAAATTATTCCTTGCACTTCAATGAGCTGATATTTAAGAATCACAAATAGGTCAAGGACTGGATACCTCTCCTGAAAGATTGGATTGTCTTTCTTGCATGATTATGTGGTAATGAGTGTTTTTCCAATTATTTTAAGCATAATTCATGGAAACTACTGACCTATAAAATAAAAGTACAAGAGTCAGGCAAGGTGGTATACACCTGTAGTCCCAGCCACCTGGGAGGCTGAGGTGAAACGATCACTTGAGCTGAGGCATTTAAGGTGGCAGTGAGCTATTATTAGGCCACTGCACTTCAGCCTGGCTAACAGAGTGAGACCCTGTCTAAAAAAAAATTTTAAAGATTGTAGTGTATATGGAACAGAAAGTAATCAGAATCACAATAATGTATAAAGATAACCCCCTTAAAAATGCAACAGATACTAACCAAATAAGTATAGATGTTGAGTAGTTGAAGGACATAAATTACTAGCACTGTTATTTTGATATCACAATTGAGACTGGTCTTTGCAGCCAGACATGAATTCAAATCCTGACTCAGTCACTGGGATGTGACTAGGTGAGTCTTGTTTTTAAGAGACAGAGTGTCACTCTGTTGCCCAGGCTGTAGTGCAGCAGCATGATCAGAGCTGACTGTAGCCTCTGACTCTTGGGCTCAAGTGATCCTGCCTCAGCCTCCCAATTAGCTAGGACTACAGGCTAGTGTTTTTATTTTTTGTAGAGACAAGGTTTCACTATGTTGCCCAGATTTGAGTGAGTCTTTAGCCTACTAATGTCCTAGGTTTCCTCATTGCTGAAATAAGAACATTATCAATACCTATTTCAGAAATAAGATTTTAGCAGTTTTTAGACATAAAACATTAATAACAGTGATTCTTACTCTGTGATTAAGGTAAAGGAAAATACACATGCAAACATAAGAAATCACCTATAATGAAAATATATTTACTAAGCATTTTAGGCAGGGAACAAATCTAAGGGGAAAATACGCGGTATCAGTTTCCTTGGTAAAATTCACACAAACATCATGTTTTCCTGCAAGATCCTCTGGCTGGGAATAGCAATACCAGGCAGCAGGAAGTGGTAGAATGGCCTCCAGGTATTTGCCAATGGAGATTCTCTTTTTCTCACAAACTATAGTTGAAAACTTGGGAACTACATCCTTCCTTAACTATATTTTAAGATATCTGTCCACATGCTGACAGGCCTCCACACACTTGATTTCCAAACAACTAATCCTACATAAGTTCCGTATTAAGAGACTTCATTTTGCTATATTGTATCTCCTTAGTACTTTCACTGAACTAAGGACTCACAGGGACAATTCTATTTTTATATTTACACAGAACCTAATTTGTACCTGCCATTGTTTTATGTGCTGTTTCATTAAACGAAATTTCAACTCCAAACAACACACTAATTTATGCCCCCCACATATTTTTCACTGGAGTAGCACAAGGAAGAAATGTATTAAATTTATAGTCTGTATTACAATTCAAGGAGGGAAAAATCTCCAGTAAAAGTCATATATGAAAACAAAAAGTAATTTTACTGCAATTAAAAATAGACCATAGAATATATTGCTCAGTATCATAAACTGAAAACAACATGTTATTGCCTTTGGAAAAACACTCACATGGTGGTGGGTGCCCATAATCCGAAGCTAATCGGGAGCCTGAGGCAGAAGGATTGGCTGAGCCCAGGAGTTTGAGGCTTCCGTGAGGTATGATCACAGCCCTGCACTGCAGCCTGGGAAACAAAGTAAGGCCCCATGTTTCTTTCTTTTTTTAAACAACTCTTCTAGTAAAATTGCTTAGTACTCTTTATTATATAAGAAACTTTTCAACACATTAATTTTTTTTATTTTGGCATATTATGGGGGCACAGATTTTAAGGTTTCAGTAAATGCCCATTTCCCCCCCTCCCCCCACAAGTCTGAGTCTCCAGCATGACCATCCCCCAGATGGTGCACATCTGACTCATTATGTATGTATATGCCCGCCCCCTCCCCCCTGCCCAATACCCTATTACTGCAGTACCTATGTGACCACTTAGGTGCTGTTCAGTTAATACCAATTTGCTGGTGAGTATATGTGGTGCTTGTTTTTCCATTCTTGGGAAACTTCACTTAATAGTATGGGTTCCAGCTCTAACCAGGAAAATATAAGATGTGCTATATCACCGTTGTTTCTTAGAGCTGAATAGTACTCCATGATATACATATACCACATTTTATTAATCCATTCTTGGATTGATGGGCACTTGGGCTGTTTCCACAGCCTTGCAATTATGAATTGTGCTGCTATAAACATTCGAGTGCAGGGGTCTTTTTTGTAGAGTGTCATTGGATCTTTTGGGTAGATGCCCAGCAATGGGATTGCTGGATCAAATGGTAGATTCACTTGTATCGCTTTAAGGTATCTCCATATTGCTTTCCACAGGGGTTGAACTAATTTGCAGTCCCACCAGCAGTGTAGGAGTATAGAATTTTTTGATTTCCATCTTGATTTCTTCATTTATGAAGTAATCATTTAGTAGGAGGTTGTTTAATTTCCACGTTTTTGTGTAGAAATGTGAGTTTCTGTTAGGGTTGATTTCTACTTTTATTCCACTGTGATCTGAGAAGGTACATGTTATGATTTGTATTTTTTTTAATTTCTTGAGATTTACTTTTTCAACACATTAATTTTAATTGAAGTGGTGTAACAATATCTTAGGCAATTTAGCTAAATGGGATTCAGGAACATTTCTACAAGAATGTTGTATAATGAGACGTGTCGGCGCAGCAGAAAAAGAAATGTATACACGATTACTGTGAAGAAAATTGGGGTCTTCTGAACCAAGAATTCAGGAGTTTCAAGCGTAAACATTCGGTGTTGTATTGCAAAGTCGGTGTCCATTGTGTCCCCGACACGGCAGAGTTAAAGTGCGGTTGCTGCCTGGAAAACTGGGGTCCTTGAGACATAGCACCTGGCGCCTTAACTCAGAGCTCTGACATTCTTGGCCTGTCTTCCAGCTGGCGGAGGGTGCTGGAGATAGCAGTCGCAGATAATTAGAGAAGGTCACTGAAGTCATCCTGTGCACACAGCCCCCGTAGCTTATAGCCCCCCGAAGCCCTGCACACTCCTTTCCCAGGACTGTCAATCACGCTCGGGTGCTCTTTTCCTTGAACTGTCTGAGTGATCATAGTTGAGAATTTGTAGCTTTATTGATATCAGAAGAAAGTTAAGTTGTAGATTAGAAAACTGCTTAAGCGAGGGAAAGGGCTATCAAAATGACTTAAGGGTGAAAGAAACAAGAACTGTTTTGTTTTCTGGTTTAATGAAGACATGGACCACCTGTTCCATTGCATTTCACTTCTCCTTTGTTCTTATCTGTATAAATACAGCAACTGAAATAAACGCGGCATGGCAGTCACCAAGGACTCCGTCCTCCTGTCCCCATGTGTTTGTTGTCCCTTCATTTCTCAGCCTCGCCCCCTAACTCCAGGTGCCGCACGTCGCCGGCTGGCTCTGGCAGTTGTGAAGTTAGACCACTGACCCCTACTGACCTCTGCACTCCCTCTTCCTGTCCTTTCCAACCTGTCCAGCTGATAGTTCCTGGGTGTGCATTCCTTTGGCAGCAGATGGAAGTTCAAAACACAGGGGTGGGGGGGACTCACACCCAACCCCACCATTTAGTGATCATAACATTCCAAGCTAATTACTTATTCCTGTTTTCTCAATCTATTTTTGGACCAGTCTCGGAAGTCTACCCATCTTTCCCCAGGAAGCCACGTTATGTAATAAACATTCTCGTAAGACTTCACTGTTTGGCGTCATCATTCTCATTATTCAAACCAAATGCTAGGTAGGGTTCAATCTAGTTCCAGGGGAGTTGTCACAAGTTAAAATTACCAAAATATTACAAGGGTGAATATATAAATCTCTAGTTTATCAAAATGAAAGAATATTCTCGTCGTGTATGTTCATTCTTAAAAGGAATTTAATGAACATTAATCTTTCCAAATGACATCACTGATCATTCCTAGGACAAAAAAGACGTATTTTTACCCTTATACACTACACTTTCTTTTATTTCGTTACATTTTTCATATTCTTACTATATTTGTATTTTCACTTTATGTAAATCCAGATGCATACCATGGATCTTATTTGGCACACAAAAAGAGGCAAGTGGAAATACAATACAGTACATGTTCACCAACAGTGATGAAGCTTTGGGGGTTTAAGAGTCTGAAATTGCATATCTATGGGATTTTCATTATACCTGCGTCAGTATCTTAAGACATCATTTGGAGAGAATAACAACTGCAATGTATGATTCTAGGTTTTAAAAATTATACATGATTGATTCCACCAAGAAAAAAATTGTTCTGCATCATTCAACTTTAACAACCTAATGGTACATTGTTATTTTCTATTATGATGTGCCCTACTGAGGTAGGATAAAACTATGTTGGAAAAGAATGTGATGAATTCATAGGTATGAAATAAGAATACATTATATAAAACATTAGATCTACAATACATTCTGAAAAAAGCAGCAGCAAGTTCTAATCTCAGCAGTTAGATGTGAATCCTACTCAGAGAACGCTACTCTGGTTCTTTTGATTAAACTTTCCACCCTGATAACTGTTCTATCTTAATTTTCAAAAATAAGACTAATTTTTCATCAATCTTTGCTATGCAGTAGCTATTGCCATTCAATGGCACAGGTGGCTAGCGTTTTCTCAGCATTATTTCTGGCATATAATCAGTCCTCAATAACCTACTTCTCTTCCTATAGAAACCCTAGTGTTTTAAGGTCTTGATGTGCTCTGTATTATGGTCACTTGATTGAGCTTTGTCTCCTTTTACCTACAGTGCCCTCCTGTCAGGAGAAGAGAATTCTGAACACATTGAGCAAGATGAGTGACATCATACTTTCACATTATTCTCTGCACCTCCGAAATGCTAATTCAGACGGTACTTAATATTCAAGGGCAGCATCCTTCTTCTTATAGAAACATGGACAGAAGTGATCCTCACCCTTAAAGCAGGCCCTGCCATGCAATGGATTCTTTCCCACAGACCACAATGAAAGGCAGTGAAAGAGGCATAACAGTACGTTTTCAAAGTTCAAGTTGAAAGTTATGAGAAGTAAAGTAGTCTTTTCAAGAATCCTCAAATAAATGAATAAAATATTTTGTGACTTCAAAGTAATTGGCCATCTGCAAATGCCCTGGAACCTTTGATATATATCATGCCATAAGTTTGAACATATTTGGATCTATAATTATTTTACAGTGTGTAATATCAAAGGTTAATCATGGAGAATTAGAGATTGAGTCGTTCCTCATACAAATCCTCACCCACATTTATAGCCCCTGGGCAATAGCCTCAACTTACACATTTGTTTGCTTTCATCAAAGATGTGTATTTTGATGTTCAGTGGGTTGTGAGGCACGAAAAAAAGCCTCTTCCACATAAAATTATGATTTTTCTTTAGCATGGGCTCTCCAGTGTTAACCCTTGAACTCATGAGGGGTTTGCTATAGTCTGCATTTGTAAAGATTCTCTTGAGAATGAATTTTCTAACGTCATGCAAGGAGTGAGTTGTGACTAAAGACCTTGCCACAATCATTCGTATGGTTTCTTTCAAGTGTCGATTATGGGATGCCTTGCAAGCTTTGATTGTTCACTGAAGAGTTTGCCACAATCATTACATCTGTAAGGTTTCTCTTCAGTATGAATTCTTCGATGATTTGTAAGTTGTGAACATTGAGTGAAAACCTTGCCACATGCCTTACATTTGTGAAGTTTTACTCTAGTATGGATTGTCTGATGGGTAGTGAGGCCCAAACGTAATCTAAAGGCTTTCCCACATTCATTACACTCGTAAGGTTCCTCTCCAGTATGCCTTCTCCTGTGACATACAAGGTGTGAATTTTCAGTGAAGGCCTTGCCACACTCACTACATTTGTAAGGTTTCCCTCCAGTATGGATTATCTATGGGTCGTTAGGGGTCAACGGACACTGAAGGCTTTGCCACACACATAACGCTTGTAAGATTCTCACGAGGAGGAACTCTTCTATTGATTGCCAGGGAGTCATTATGCCTGAAGACCTTACCATACTTGTAACATTTATAAGGTTTTTCTTTAGCATGCCTTCTCCTGTGACATGCAAGGTGTCAAGTTTGAGTGGAGGCCTTGCCACATTCATTAATTTTGTAAGGTTTTTCTCCAGTGTGGATTATCTGATGTGTAGTTAGGATTGAAGGAAGACTAAAGGCTTTGTGACACTCATAACACTTGTAAGGTTTCTCTATACTGTGAAAACTTTGATGCCTAACAAGGTGTGAATTTTGAGTGAAGGCCTTGCCACACTGAAATCCTTACATTTGTAAGGATTCCATCCAATATGGATTGCCTAGTGGATAGTTAATTTGGAAGTACACTAAAGGCTTTGCCACATTCATTACATTTGTAAGGCTTCTCTCTGGTATGAATTCTCTGATGACATGCAACATGTAAATTTTCAGTGAACACCTTGCCACATTCAGTACATCTGTAAGGTTTTCCACCGTTGTTTACTGTTTGTCCTTGTGTCAGTGATGAAGAAAACATTACATCATTCTCATATTTTTTAGAAATATGGGTTTTGACATAGGAAGGAATTTGTTGAAGTGGTGAAAGTGAGGAACGGTTGTTGATAGACTGACTTGATTACATTCGTCAACTTTCCTTTTACTTTGCAATAGCTGCAGTTGAGGTACATGTGACATAAAGATTCATTCACACCTATTTGTAATAAGCTTGCTTCCTATGCATCCCTTCTATCATATTGATCTCGTCTACCAGTGAGATTTCCTTTCTGGGTCATATGCAATGCTTTGTAACTTCCTTCATCATCTCCCCATTGACACTCAAAGTCATGTATCTTTTTCTGGACATCCAGAAAGGAAAAGTCTTCAATGTCATGGCTTTCCAATGTTACTGTTTGGAATACTTCTCCTGCATTGGTCTTCCCTTTTGGTGGTACAATTTTTATTACAAATTCAGGAGAGAGATCTACATGATATAAAGAAATATAAGTTACCAATTAATTACAGCATGTAAACAAACATTTCACATTGATAAATTTGATATTACATCAAAAGTAATACTGAGGCCGGGCGCTGTGGCTCACGCCTGTAATCCTAGCTCTTGGGAGGCCGAGGCGGGCGGATTGCTCAAGGTCAGGAGTTCAAAACCAGCCTGAGCAAGAGCGAGACTCCATCTCTACTATAAATAGAAAGAAATTAATTGGCCAACTGATATATATATAAAAAAAATTAGCCGGGCATGGTGGCGCATGCCTGTAGTCCCAGCTACTCGGGAGGCTGAGGCAGAAGGATCACTCGAGCCCAGGAGTTTGAGGTTGCTGTGAGCTAGGCTGACGCCACGGCACTCACTCTAGCCTGGGCAACAAAGCGAGACTCTGTCTCAAAAAAAAAAAAAAAAAAAAGTAATACTGATATTAAACATATCTATGAAACTTGACAAAGATAAAATTCAATTTTTAGAAACACACAAGCAATAATATTGTTTAATAAACAAAAGGTGATTACATGTGATCCCAATTAATATTGTGGAAGTCTAGTTTGAAACCACCTATGACTAAAACACAATAGGAAAACCTATGTTAGCCTTGAAAGGAGGAATCCTAAGATATACACCAATTGACAAAAAACATATGGCTATCTCACAATTGAAAGGAAAACAAGTTATATTGCATAATAGATGCTTAAAAACCATCAACTATAAATCAAAACAAAAAGTAATTAATAAAACATTCTAGTAACCTATTATGAAACAAGCAGTCAAAGAATTAGTAACCACATCTATGAAAAGTTATAGTTTGTGGATATGGGAACAGTTTTCTCTTAAGAAAAAAGCAAGGATATCCATTTTAGAACCAGTACAGAGTACAAGAACTGGAATATGAGTTTCTAAAATTTTTATTATATATCAACAAATTATAATTGTATATATTTGTGGGGAACAAAGAAATATCATGAGATACCTATATAATGAGGAATAATGGATTCAAGCTTATATCTGTATCCATCACCACCAAAACTTATTTACTCCTGCTGTTGAATTGAAACTTTGTACCTATTGACAAACCTATTTCTCATCTTTCAGCCTGTGATAACCAATACTCTACTCCAATTGCATTCCACATATAAGTGAAAACATCAAATACTTGTATTTTTATGCCTGGTTCCTTCAGTTAGCAAAATGTCCTCCATGTTCATCCACACGTGGGAAACTGAACTTCCTTCTTTTGAAGGCTGAGTAGATTCCACTCTGTATTGTACACCACATTTTCTGTATCTATTCATCTGCTAATGGACACTTAGTCTTACTCTATAACTTGGCTGTTCAATAATAGCACAGTAAACACAAAGTTCAGATATCTTAGACATACTGATTTCAAATTCTTTGAATTTATACTCCTGGGCACAAGGAATCCTCCTGTCTCAACCTCCCAAGTAGCTGGGACTATAGGCATGCACCATCACACCTGGTTAATTTGTTTTCTATTTTTAGTAGAGATGGAGTCTCTGACTCTCACTCCACCTGTTCTAGAGCTCTTGACCTCAAGCAATCCTCCTCCCAGAGCCTCCCAGAGTGCTAGTGTTAGGGTGGAAAGCCTAGTAGGTGCTCATAGCATGGGTGGAGAAAGATTTCTCATGCAGAGATTAGGATATAAAGGTACAAAAAGTTTATTTTATCTTCTTAGAGGAGAGAGAGAGAGAAAGAGAGTGGGGAAAGAGAGCAGGGGGGTGGCATGGTCCAAGGAAGACAAGGGAGATGCCAGCAGTGAGGCCAAGTGGCTTGCTGATTTTATAGAGACAAAGAGAAAGAGAAAAAAAACAGTGATCATTGTCAGTTGAAACCGAAGAAGTTGGGGAGTAATTAGCAGGCAGCTTCATCAAGTTGTTGTCCTTGTTTTCTCTGCTCCTGGAGACTTGGTTATCTCTCAGATGTAGTCAGGCTTATCCCAGGCGATGCGATTTTGCCCCTGAGATACAGTTTTGGGCAGGAATCTGAGGCTTGGAGATCAGAATTCTTTTATTTATTTATTTATTCATTGAGACAGAATCTTGCTCAGTTGCCTGGGCTAGAGTGCCGTGGCGTCAGCCTAGCTCACAGCAACCTCAAACTCCTGGGCTCAAGCAGTCCTTCTGCCTCAGCCTCCCGAGTAGCTGGGATTACAGGCATGCGCCACCATATTCCAGCTAATTTTTTCTATATGTTTTTAGTTGTCCAGCTAATCCCTTTCTATATTTAGTAGAGACAGAGTCTCACTCTTGCTGAGGCTGGTGTTGAACTCCTGACATTGAGCGATCCTCCTGCCTCGGCCTCCTGGAGTGCTAGGATTACAGGCGTGAGCCACCGTGCCCAGCTGACTTCTTGAATGGCTATTATAATGTCTTTTTTTATAAAAAAAGACAAGAGATAACAAGTGTCATCAAAGGTGTGGAGTAAAGGGATCCCTTGTATACTATTAGTGGCAATGTGAAGTAGTACAGCAATTATGGAAAATGATGTGGAAGTTTCTCAAAAAATTACAAATAGATCTACCGTATGATCTTGCAATTATCCTTCTAAGTATATATCAAAAGGAAATGAAATCAGCATCTTGTGTAGATATTTCCATCTCATGTTCACTGCAGCAGTCTTCACAGTAGCTAAGATATGGAACCAGCCAAAGTGCCCATAAATGAAGGAATGGCTAGAGCAATTGTGGTGTATGTACACAGTGGAATATTATTCAGCCTTAAAAAAGAAGATCCTGCCCTTTACCAAAACCTGGATGAAACTAGAGGGTATTATGTTAAGTAAAATAAACTAGACACAGAAAGAAAAATACTGCATTATCTCACATGTGAAATCCAAAAGAAATTAAATACGTAGAAACAGAAAACAATGGTGGTTACCAGGGGCAGGATGGGGGGAAGTGGGGAGAAATGCAACAGAGCATACAAAGATTCAGTTATTGTCATATTGGAGAAATAATTCTAGAGATCTAATATAGAGCTTAATGACTACAGTTAATAATGTTGTATTCTACTTGGCTAAGAGAGATTTGATGTCTTCTTATCATCAAATAAAAAAGTACCTATATGAAGAGATGGATATATTAATTTTGTTGAATGTAGTAATTATTTCACTAGGTACATGTAGATAAAAATATCTCGTCAACTTAAAGTATTTACAATTTATTTTAAACTGTAACATTAAAAAGCACTCAAAAATAAGTAAATGCAATTATAAAATATACAAAATTTCTGAGAAAAATATGTACTATAAATTCTGACTCAAAGCCAGTTTTGTCTTTTCTGTTTAAAGTAGTAGAAATATACATAATTTGGTGAGTTCTTTAAGATCTTCCATTTATACACTTCATCAGTTATATTAGCAGCTGTGTCTTTCCCTTACTAGAAACTCATAGATACAATTGCTTATGTTCTTGGAGACTAAATAAATAAATAAATGACAAATTGCACTTTATATATATTATACATATATTATATGTATAGTTATTTTCTTATTTTGAATGTTCCCAATTTCTGTGCTACCTAATCTGTACTATTAATATCTTGCTTTGGATTTATTTTGTTTGTTTTTTTCCCTAGTTTTTTGAGGAAAGAACTTATAGTATTCATTTGGAACCTTCCTCTTTTTATTGTTAAGCTTTTAACACTATCAATATATATTTCTCCTTAGAACTAATAATGTGAACTTTTATTGAACTTGTTTGTTGGATTATTAGCTATAACTCTTTGGTTATTTTAGGTTTTGGTAAGGGTTTACATAAAACATCTTATTATTATATATTTATTATATTTATTTCATATATGTAATATCTCTTTATACCTTAAAGTGACCTTATTTTATATGTAATATAAGCATATTATAATAATATATTTCCTAAGCTTTATGTTATTATCATACAATTTACATTTTTTAATTTATGAACTTTCTATTTCCATGGTCACTCAGTCTATTTACATAACTATGCACTGTGTTTCTTACACAGGCTTTGTAATATGATTTAATTACTGGTGGGGCTATACAGAATCAGGGTTTTTTTCATATTTTGATAATACATATGTAAACTTTTATTTATGTGAATATATATAAACATTACATATGTGAATATATGAGCATATATGTATATAAACATTGTAACAAAATATATTCCCAGAAAAATTCTGATTAATCTTTCTATCAAAGAAAATAATTTAAAATGTCCATTTCTTTAAATCTATTTTATCTATATATGTAAACATAACAGCTTTCCTCATACGGGAATTTCACATTTCTTGCTATTTACTTCTATTTTAGTTTATTATTTTTTATTTGCATCTTCCCTTTCAATATAGCTTGTCTTTGTCCATTTTATGTTGCTATAACAGAATACTGCAGACTGAGTAATTTATAATGAACAGAAATTCATTTGGTTCATATAAAGGCTGGGAAGTCCAATATGAAGGTGCCAACATCTGGTAGGGTCCCCTCTTGCTACCTCATTTCAGGACAGGAGGTAGTAGGGCAAAAGAGCATGCTTGAAAGGAGGGGGACTGACTTCATGTATTTATTAGGAACACAATTCCATGATAATTAACCTGTACTCATCATAATGGCATTAATTAGCTCATGAGAGCTTTGAATCATTTTTCAAAGATCCCACCTCTCAATATTGTTGCATTGTGGATTAAGTTTCCAACACATTAACTTTGGAGAACTAATTCCAACCTAGTATTCTATCCCTGGCCCCCCAAATTCACGTTTTTCTGAAATGCAAAATACATTTATTCCATCTCACTAGACCAAATGTCTTCACTAATTCCAGGATCAACTCAAAAGTGCAATGTCCAGAGTCTCATGTAAATCAGATATAGGTTAAGACTCAAGGAACAATTCATCCTGAGGCAAATTACCCTCCAGCTCTGAACCTGTGAAATCACGTTAGTTCTCAGGTGATTCATGTTAGTTGCTCAGGCTGGTCTTCAACTCCTGACCTTGAGTGATCCTCCCACCTTGGTCTCCCAGAGTGCCAGGATTACAGGCGTGAGCCACACCTGCCCCATAGCACTTTATTAAGTCCCTTATTTATATAGGAGAAAGCTAGACAAAGGCTAACCAAATTCCTACCCTTTGTCTTATAATTCTCTAATTGTCCCCACTGATCAATAAGAACAATGCTGGGGTTTTTTGTTTGTTTGTTTTTTGAGCCAGGGTCTTGCTCTGTCACCCTGGCTAGAGTGCAGTGCCATCATCATAGCTCACTGCAACCTCCAACTCCTGGGCTCAAGCAATCTGCCTGCCTCAGCCTCCAGAATAGCCAGGACTACAGGCTCACACTGGAACGCTGGCTAATTTTTGTATTATTATTATTATTTTTTTTTTGTAGAGGCCAGGTCTTGTTCTTGCTCAGGCTGATCTCAAACTCCTGGCCTCAAGGAATCCTTCCACCTTTGGCTTCCAAAGTGCTGAGTTTATAGGCATGAGCCACCACACCTGGCCAGTGCTACTTAACTTAATGAGACCTTAGTTAAGTTTCACTCCTTCCAGGCCCCCAAACTTTGGACTGTCCTAGGTCATTGGAAATCAGAACAAGCTCTCCTCCTGGACAACCCCTCCCCAAATAGGCTGATTTTAGGCCAAAATATTCCCAGAGTACCTGTATGTCCCAGGGGCTCATCCACTGCCCGACACCTGGTGCTTTGTAGACTTGTGTACTACTTCATATAAAACAAAAGTTCTTTTCTTTGTGACTCTCAGACATTTGTGGAGCCTGTGGTTGACACATTCTCCCTATTGCAATAATCCTTTTGTATAAAATCTCTCCTACGTCTAAATTTATTTTTTGACAATAATGAATATTTTATTGTTCCATCTGTGTTAGGATATGTACATTCTGTCTTTTGTCCCATCTAGACTTCAGAAAATCTTAAACTTTGAAAAGACAAATATAACAAAAATTGCTCATTCTCTTTTTTATGGTATAGGGTATAATATATACTCAATAGGTGAAAGTAGTTCCTAGTTAGAAAAAAATTTTAAATCCTTAGTAATTTGTGTCTGTCTTATAATGCTATTACAGAGACCATATGTGAAAATATTTCTGTGGCTGAGAAAATATCCTTTTTTTATTTCTCATTAATAAGAATGCTCATGTTGCTTCCTTGAAATTTTTAGAAGCAGCAAAATTCCCCATATGCAAAATAAATTCAAGACTTTTGGGTATACTCAGCTTCTTGTCTACTATTTTGAGTTCAACCAAAAATTTCAGAATCAACACATTAATTTTATTGGGATCGGGGAAGTCTAGGTTAAAAGTTCCTTCCTGACAACATAGTTACTTAGCATTATTGCATAATACAGAATCCATCTACCTTGTAAAGATCCAAATTCTAGTCTGGACAGTGCAACTATTAAAAACATGCAGATTCTTGTATTCATCTGTGTGCCATGCCAGGACATTCTGCTCATTTCATGCTGATAAAATGTTAAATATGCTAAGTTTCCTCGTGTGCATGATCATATTTAAATTTATTACCATTTCTCCATGAATGAAATTTTCCACATTGATGTTAGAGAAAAACATACTCTTAGTACATGTTAACTCACAGATGCTGCCATAACATTAACGCCGGTAGAAATGAAGGTATTTAAAATTTGATAATCAAATTTTCCTTTTACCAGGGTTCTTATGAAGGAGAATAGTCTACCTGCCATATACTCTTAAAACTTTTGCAAAATTATTCTTTAGGGAAAATAAATGCAAATACCTCTGTTGTCCATACGTAACAAAACATTCAGAAAGATAAAACAAAGACCTAAAATACATTACCATTTTCAAATAAAAAGAAGGTTTTCAGAATGCACATAAAGTCAATTTTAAATTACACTGTATTTGGAAATTACTGACATAACAACATTGTGATGTCAACAAAGTTTACCTCTAAAGTATTTCAGGTTAACTTATCTTCAGTGGAATAACATAAGAAGTGTACCAAGTGTAAGGAAAAACTAATTAATATCTACTTTAAAAAGTTATTGCTTTTTTAAAAGCAACAATTGGCGACCTAACTTATTACTGGATTTAGGTTTCCATGCCTTGCACCTCAGGTGTTGTCCCTATGAAAGTCTCTGGAACTGAGCACAGGGTTGACTGCCTCCGCAGTAAATGGGGAATAGAAATGGAAAGGATTTCCATTGTGTTCTGTAGGGCATCAGCATGAAATTGCACCTTCTGTCCACCCAGAGATTTGTATTTCACATTCTAGATTGTATCCCCTTCGCACTCAATTCTGGGGCTGTTTAATTAAATTGCTAACAAGAATTTGAATGGAAGGAACTTCCCTGGATGCAATAACAACCCACGCGGATCCCGCCAGAGTGATCCCAACTCTCAGTCCCCTGAGCTTCTTCCGCCTGTGTTGGGTCCCCCAACCCCTCCAAAGCCTTGCAGAGACAGTCCAAAAGCAAGGCGGAGGGAAGCTCAGGCCCCGCCCACAGCCCTCCAGGCCCCGCCCACCAACACTTAGGCCCCACCCACACCCTCGCCGGCCACCGCCCACACCCTCGCCGGCCCCGCCCACACCCTCGCCGGCCCCGCCCAGGCCTGGGTCTCCTGCGCGCGCAGCATTCTGTGGACCCGGAAGCAGATCGCGTGGAGGGAGTGTGGCGTGGCTGCGCGTGAGTTTCCTTAATCTTAACGTGTTAAGATTGAACCTCGGCTTCTCAGACTTCCCGCGCTTCCATACCTGGGATCTGGAGTGTCTTACAGACCTTAAATCCTCACAGCATTCCCTTCTCCCCAAGGAAGTCAGGCGTCGCCCCGGGTGCGGGGTCGCCTGGGTTGGAGAAAATCACTGAGAGGCTTTTCCTGTCCCCAGTCTTTCTGCCTTCAGGCCGCGAGACGCCTCCTTTGGCGCCGTTTTCCTGCTTGAAACAGGTTCCTACCTCTCCTCCCCCCTGAGCCATGTAAAGTCCTCACCCTCAGGTGGATTCAGGCCCTTCGGGTCCCCAAGCCTCGCCCTTCTGGGCCCCTGCGGGGCGGCGCCGCAGCCCAGTCCTGGGGAGCCCTGTCCTCTCCCTGGTCCAGGGATTCTGCAGACCCCCCTCACCCCCCCTTCCTCCTTGGGCCGGGCCCTTCTGCTCCCCAGGACTCTTAGCAGTCACCCCTTCCTGCGATTCCGCGTTGGGGGAGGTGACCATGGTCCCTTCTGGAGACAGCCAGTGTTGTTGGTCCCAAATGACGCCCACTGGGAAATGCCGCCCTTCTTGGAGTCGGACATCTCACCGTGTTCCCCTCCCTTTGACTGTGGGCACAGGGGATCAGGAGAGACAGACTGGGAGGAAACAGAAAAACTGAGAATGCGCAAAACAGAATGCAAAGTCGAGGATGGGTGAAGGATTTGCAAAGAGACAGTAAGAGTGAAAGAAGGATCTGGGAAAGTAGCAGGGGGAGAAAAGCGACTGGAGAAATGCAGAGAAGAGCTTGAATTTCAGCAAAAGAAGGACAGGGGCAGCCAAGGGGGAGACACAGGCAGACAGAGTTGGGGGAGACAGCAGCATGGTGCTGGGACAACAAGAGGGGCCACCTGGTGACAAGGAGAGCATAGGGGGAACCACAGGAGGGAGGAAGTGTAGGGACCTGGGGTGGCAGAGAGTGGAATCAAGGGGCCGTGACAGGGAATAGGGATTTTACCAAGGAGAACAGAGGGGGAGCAGAGACAGGGAAGAAAGAGGCAGAAATATATGGAGAGTGGGGACAGTGAAAAGACTTGGGAAAAAGGAACAAGAAGTGTGTTGGGAAAATATGATTGAGGAATTAATGAAATGTGGCCCATAAGATCATTATTTTATTGTGTAACCCTATATTACTATATTAAAGACAGAAACAGGAGTTTGCAGGTTTTTGCCCTGAAGGAATGTGTGGACTCAATGGTTCACTTATTGGAGGCTGCTCTCATGGGAGAGCTCTCAAATCTCAGGTAGCGATGTTTTCCAGGAAGGCTTCCAGGTATCTCAAAATCTGTGAGCTTCCCTGTGTTTTGAAAAACAAGACAAGGCAAATATGGCCCTCAGATGGGAGCCGGAGACAAAGAGTGCACTTTGCCCAGAGAAGCGCCCCCCCCCCAAACAACCTGTTTATTAGAGATGGGCTTCCTGCTCTCTCCTGTCTACCTTTTAATTCCACCATACCTAATCAAAGAAACAGAGAGTCACTATACCTCTTTTGTTTTACCTTTGTTAATTGACAACTACCTCTTAGAAGCTAGCCCCTGAAAGACTTTGTACCTGTTTGTTCACCTAGATAGATCAGAAGCCCCTTGAGAGGACTTTTGACCCTAGCCCACTACCTGTATCCCCTAGCAACTGCATTCCCTGATATGCAAATATGTTACTCTGACAACTGGTAATTGATGTCTGTGATTATAAAAACCTCTATGAATCTAACCTTGCTGGCTTTTATGGTGATATGCCAGTCTCCTAGGTGCCCTCTCCTGTGTTATATCTGATCTTTTTATATATATAAAACTATAAACTATACCTTATCTCTCTGTTGCCTATCAATTTCCGTCTCCTCTGTGGTGACCCTGTCTTAGGGACTTGGCTCCCTGGGGAGAAGCAGCTGATCTCCTCAGGGCCCTGCCTCAACTCTCCCCTGGCAGAGGTGAAGCAAGTTTGCAGAATGGAGCAGGACAGGCAGAAGAAAAGGAATAGAGAGAGGGAAGAAGGGGAGAAAGAGCAGAAGAGGAGAGGGGCTGAAACTCAGGGGGGAAACACAAAAAAGAAAAAAAAAGAGCTAGAGGAAGAAGGTGAGATTGACACATATGGACAGAATGAGGGAGGGATGCACACAGTAATGTGAAAAATGGGGGGACACTGGGACCAATGAGTGTTAAGGTGATTGCATATGATGGTTAAGTTGTGACCTGTTGATTTCTTTCTATATAATACAAATGTTCCTTTGAAAAAAGATTTTTTTGGGGTAGCAGTAGGGATCTTGCTGTGTTGCCCAGGCTGGACTGAACTCCTGGCCTCAAGCAGTTCTCCCCCATTAGCCTCTGAAAGTTCTGGGATTACAGGCATGGCCTACATGGTGCCTTTCAAAAGGAACGTTGAAAATAGTTTTGTGCTCTTTTTGTAATGGATTTCCTTTCTTTTCTTCGTCTTTTTCATTTCATTAATTGTTTTTTGAAGCTTGACATGATTTTTACTTTATTCAATTTGTATTTTTCTACGTATGATTACTTCTGATATAGGGTTGGTAGTATCCTATAATCAGCTTACATCATTATTTTGAAAGTTACATATTTTCATATTTTCTTCTTTGACCCCAGAATTCATCAGTTTTTTTTTAAGAATTTCTAAATTGCTTCTCTTTGAAATAAATTTTGTCCAGTTTATTTATTTATTTTTTCCTTCTATTCTTTCCATGATGACATTTTTTTTTTTATCTATATATAATTTTTTTTTTTGAAGGACAGAGTCTCGGACTAGAGTGCCGTGGTGTCAGCCTAGCTCACAGCAACCTCAAACTCCTGGGCTCAATCAATCCTCCTGCCTCAGCCTCCTGAGTAGCTGGGATTACAGGCATGCGCCACCATGCCCGGCTAACTTTTTCTATATATTTTTAGTTGTTCAGCTAATTTCTTTCTATTTTTAGTAGAGATAGAGTCTCACTCTTGCTCAGGCTGGTCTTCAACTCCTGACCTTGAGTGATCCTCCCACCTTGGCTTCTCAGAGTGTCATGATCACCGGCATGAGCTACCACACCAAGCCCACATTTTTATTTTTTTAAGACATAGGGTCTGGGTCTTTTCCCCAGGCTGGAAAGTGACATAATCATAGCTCACTGCAGCCTCTAACTCCTGAGCTCAAATTATTGTGCTGTCTCTTAGCCTCTAGAGTCTCTGAAATTATAAGTGTTAGCCACTACATCTGGGTAGTCTTTATCATATATTAGAAACATTTTTTTGGACCTAATATGTAATTTTAGATGTTTCAATGTGTACTTCTTAAAGATATCAATGACCCATTTTTCACCTTAACATCAAAACTTAGTTGAAGTAGCTAGTCTGGTATTCAGTTTTCTTCCCTCATGTCATCTATTAAAAATAGTGAGCTGTGAGCTCCTATATAAATGTTCCCGTCAAGTCCCTCTGGTCCATCATGTTCTCTGCAAAGGTAGAAGGATGTTTGGATTGACTTGGAAGCTTCTTCCAACAGAGCCCATGTATTGATGAAGAAATAATTTGCTCAGGCCTGACTGTTTTAAACACACATAGCTTTGTGTTCACAGTTGTGTATTTTTTCAGTATATTACTGTGATCTTCTGGTGGAGAGTAATTAAATGTTTGGGATCAATGACATCAGAACGATGTCAGAGAAGTTTCTTTGCTGAGACATGTGAAAGATGGACTGGAATTTTCTAGAGGAGGTGTGATAGAGAGAAACCCATACATTGGCCCTTCCAGGCCACTGTATCAGGATGCAGGTACATCTTCTCACTCAACCCAGACCTTTTTAGCATAACTTTGTGAAACTTCTCTGAGCCTCAGTGAGCCCACCTGCAACATGGAGATGAGGGACTATCCCAGAAAACCTCAGTGTGCTTGACATTGACCCCTGAAGTCATTGGCCAAATAGAGTAGAGTCTGTGTGTGGCTTTTCTTTTGGGAGGGAGCAGTCCCTAGTTTCAATTAGAACTTTAAGTGGGACCCAGTCCTTCAAAAATGAAAAACAAATTAAAAACAAAGGCACTAGAATGGAATAAACAGGAGCTTTGACTTAGAGACAGACACACCATCTTCAGAGATCCCTCTCAGCTTTAGAGTTATCATAGCTACATCTAAACGCAGGTCACGTCCATCTGTGGCACTGAACCCTCCACTGGCTTCCCATTTTCCTCAGGACAACGTCCAGGCTCCTCAAAGTGAAGGCTGTGCCAGAGGGAGGACCACTGTGCCTATATGTCATTCCCTTTCGTTCATTTACTCACTACATTGGAGCCTGGCTTTTTTGCCTGCAACACAGATAAATATGGTAAACCAACAAAATATACGGCTCTACTTTATTTTGTTTGTTTTTACACACACACACACACACACATACACACAGATAGATACAGAGATTTTTTTTTTTAAGCGATGGGGTCTTACTATATCATGCCCAGGCTGGGCTATTGAATTACTAATAGTCATCTGAGACAAATGCCCCAATGCAAAGGACTGAGGTAATCATTCCCCTGGGACTCCTGACTTCCTTGCTTCCTCCTGACATCAGCACCCCATCCAGCTCTGCCTACTCTGTTTCTGTCCCTGTGGCTGATCACAGCCTGGAGAAAACATTCACCCAGATTGACCTATCTCACTGCGCTTTCCTGCTTGCCTCTGCTTGCATTTCCCTATTTGTCTGTTCCACACGTTTTCTCTTGATCCCCTCAGCAGCCCAACTCCTCTTTTATCTGTTTTCTACAAGACCTTTGTTTTTCCTGCTTTGAGCCCTTAGAGGCCAGAAAAGAGATCTGCTATGGGCCCAGCCCCCTGCCTTAGGGCCTGTGGTCTCTGCTCCATGGTGACTGGGAATGGTCTGTCCCTGCTCCTGGCTCTTGTTGGCCCTGCGATTGTGCCCCGCTTGCCACCCTCCATGGTGTCATCAATATTTACTTGAAGGGAATTATTTTGATCAAAGTACCCAGATGGTGGTAATGTCTGTTAAGACACACACACACACTCAAACACACACACACACACTCTCACACACACACACACACACAGAGACACACACACAGTGAAGCTTTTTTCCTCTCCATTCTTCCGTCTCTGATACATAAATTGTCTATGAAATACATATTTATCTTTAGTAAACACCCTTCTTCTATGTTCTATTTAAAAGATAAAAACTTGCTTGTATTCTGTCTTGAATTCTTGCCTTCAGTTCCCTCGACTCCATCCAATCAAGCTTTACTTCCACTATTCCACTCATAGTTTCTTTTTCAGAGTAACCAGTGATCTCCACATTTCTAAACCAGTATTTAATTTTCTGTCCTTTTTTCTTTCTCTCCTATCCACAACACATTGCACAGCTGGTCTCTCTCTCTCTGTTTTTTTTTTTTTTCCTGGGTATAAGGATGTCCCACGACCCTTCAGAAGTCTATTTGATTTAATTTTCTTGTCACCTTCCTGATGACTTTACACTTTCCTCTTCTGGTGTGTCCTGAACTCGCCGTTCTCTGAATGTGCGCGTGACCCACAGCCTAGTCCTTGAGCCTCTTCTCATCTCAGTCCACACGCACTGCCTTTCCTAGTCGTCTCTTCTCGTGGTTTAAGCCCCACTGACATGTCAGCATTTCCCTTGCACACCTCTGCCCCGAACTGCAGAATCCTGCGTCCAGCTGTGTCCTCCACTCTCTGCTGGGCTAACAGGCATCTCCCCTTCGCATGTCCAAAAGGGACATTCTGAACTCCCCCAAACGTGTTCCCCTTTCGTCCCCACATCTCAGGTGAGACTGACCCTGTACTTCCTGGGGCTTGTCTGAACCTATCAGCTTGTATTTTAAATATTTCTTATAATTACCTTATTTCTAAGGGTCGTAGTTTGTAATATAAAGAAAAATCACACATTCACTTGATGTGGGTGAGGGTATCTGTAGTTTGCAAACTTCTCTTGAGGTGTGGGAGAGAAACGTGTGCAGACCTGGCCCTCCCTGCTCTGCTCCCCCAGGACCTCTCTGGCCTCATCTCCTGCTTGTGTCGTCCTCGCTCTGCTCCAGCCTCGCAGGCCTCTTCCCTTTTCCTGGGCACGAGGTGGCTCCTGCCTCAGGGCTTCCACGTGGGCAGTCTGTCTGCCTAGAACTCTCTGGCCTCCCTCCTGGAGGTGGAAACATCCTTCCTTCCCCAGGTAATTGTCCTGGTAGCCCCTTCTCAGTGGCAGCTTCTCCGACTTCCCCCAATTTAAGATTCCAGTCACACCGTCACCCCCCACACTGGTCCATATTGCCTGTTCTGTGTGTTTCTTTTGTTCCTTTGCCGTTCACTGTCTGGATACTGGTGGCACCAAGTCCCCAAGGGGACAAGAACAGAGGGAAGTGTGCTGGGCTTGTTCCCCAGGCTCACGCCTGGCTGCACGTTAGGGTGCTAAGGCTTTGCAGACACATCCCTGTGCCCCCTTTGCAGAGATTCCCGCTCCCATAGTCAAGTTGGGACGCTCCTTCAATATCTTTACAGTGCCCCACGTGGCTCCAGTGCCTATCCAGCATCGAGTGTCAAGGCTCAGTTTCTTTTATTTCTATGGGCAGAGACCAGCCTGCGGTCCATGCAGGGGTGAGGGGGCTGTGCTCTGCATCAGGTTTGGTCAGGGCCACACCTGTGCTCTGGAGGGGAGCCCAGCCCAGCCCAGCTCCCCCCTGCTGCAGCGTGAGTGTGGGCTTCCACAAGGGGGGCAAGTTCTGCACAAAGGGGTCAAAAACTCACTCTTTGGGCTTCCTGTGGGAGGTTTTTATCCTTGCATCCCTCCTGGTGCAGTGGGTCGCAGAGGACCCTCTCTCTGCAGGGTGAGGTCTGTCTTTGTGTGTGCTGTAGCACAGGAAGGGGGTGTGTGGTTTCTTACGTTTAATCCTCCTATTTTTCACATTCAGGATTGACTGCTAACGACTCATGTTGGGTGAGGAAGAAGCCTGGAAGCGGGGCAGGAGGAAAGGAAAGGAGTCAGGAATGGCTCTGGCTCAGGTAAGGTGATGTTCTCAGTGGGTGGCTCTGTGTCTCCCTCCTTTCTGACATGCCGGGCACTGGAGTTGCTGATCTTCTGTGACTCTGCAGCATCCTGCCTGTTGTGTTTGCTCACACTCACCCGTGCCTTCCCTCAGTCCCTGTCACCTGCACTCAGATTCCATCTCACTGTGACCCAGTGACAGGACCCTGTGGAGAGGCTCCATTGGACACGGTCCTGGGAAGGGCTTCTCACCCAGGCAGGGGTTGGGGACGGGTGTGGCCCTGTGGTGTCAGTGCTGTTGGGCAGCAGGGCCTGTTTAGGGGCCACGGCTGGATGCACTGTCAGCTCTCTATAGACTGGGATTAGAGAAACTGCCCTTGAGTCATGGGTAATGCGCACAAACACCTGCTGAATGCTCTAAAAAGAGAATAATCAGGAGAAATTCTTTCTGATTCATTTATATTATATTTGTATCTAAATCAGTGAGTCACTGACTCAAACTCCTAGTGACAGAGTGGAATGGAAAGTTAGACACAGACATCAGTGATGGAGGATTCTTTCATTCCATCATCTGTTTTTACTATAACATAGATGTGAAATGGCAGGAGCTTCATTAAATATTCTCAGACAATCCATACCACAGATACCGTGGTGTTCCTGCAGGGACTCTTGTGCGACAGGCGTTTTAGCTAAGAGTGGTTATAATTTTGCTCAGACCGAGGAATAGAACTTCTTTGCCATTAGAGAAGATGGAACTTTATTTTTGTTTTGCCAATTATTATTAAATATTCCATTTTATTTGAAACATCCCACGACATATATTTATTTTATAGTAAAACTCCAAACAAACATGCTGAGCTTAGGTGCTAAGGCATAGTGCACCACCCATCCTGTCTAGCCTTCCACCCTCCCTCCCGTGCTAGTGGGGAATCAGTGTTGTCAGTTTTGTGGAGAGAGCACAAGTCCTGTGGAAACGTCGGCTTCATTGTGAGATTAAAAGGTAAAGTTCTTCAGGGAATGCTTTGTTATGACATTTTCACCTGCAAGCTTCAAAAATGTATGTGTTTATTGTTAGAAAACATTGATGAAGAGCTTGCTCTGGGATTCTATGCTCTTTTTGGAGCATTGTGCTAATGAAGACAGGTGGATGGTTTAACTCTCCCCATGTTACAAAGAATGACAGAGTGGCTGCCTCTGAAGAAGTCAAATGCACTCCAGATATCAGAGGATTCCTCCAGATTGGGCATTTGAAAGAGTGATTGCTGCTTCTAGGATGGTGCATTTCCTACCTTGCTACGTCTGGCAACATTCCATCCCCACCTCAGCTGCAAAGGTTTACCCTCTCCCACCAACAACACAACATATTTCCCCTTCGTTAAACAAAACTTGCCACTGTGTTCCTTTTACATTTTTGAATTCTGGGCAAATGACAATCCCCTTTCTCTCCTACATTTTCTGATTACTCACGATTATGATGACCTTTCATGACCTGTGGGTATGTATATATAGGATGGATTTTATATGTTGCTCCATTTTCTTTTCTTGTATATTAAGAGCTATTTTATAGCCCGTGGTTTAATTCAATGTATATGATTTGTTATCCTTCTGTAAGTTGTAGATTTTTTTTGCATGAAACAAAATCCTTCTGTGATTCAAGTCCCTAATTTTGTTGTGTGTCCGTTTTATCTTGCTTTGGAAGACCTCATTTAGTACATGGATACAAAATGGTATGATTCATTTAGATCTAGTAGTTTAGTATTTTGTTTGTGTGTCTTATTAATTTGGATTTTTGTGTATATATTGTACATACTTTAATTGATTTAAGGTTTCAAATAATATATATCGTAAGTTTCTATGCAGTTTATCAAAGGATTCGAGTTTTTGTTGTTGTTCAGAATTACTTTGCTTCTGCTTTGAGAGAACACAGGCCTACCATTTCACTCTTTTGGTTGCATCTTTTGAAGGACAAAAGTTTTCCAGTTGGAGATAGTCCCCTTTTTCTATTTTTGCTGTTCTGCCTATGCTTTTGGTGTTATATGCAAGAAATCGTTGCCAAATTTAATGCTCTGAAATTTCCTTCTGTTCCTAGTCCATCTTTCACTGTGTCAATGTCATGTATTATATTGACTGACTTTCTTCTCCTGAACCACCCTTGCATTCCTAGTGTGTATCACACTTGTTCATGGCCTATGACTCTTTTAATGTACTGTACAATTTGGTTTCCTAGTATTTTTTTGAAAACTTTTTCGTATTTTTTAGAGACATTGTCTATTGTGTCAACCAAGCTGGAGTACAGTGGCACGATCATAGCTTACCATAACCTTGAATTCCTGGGCTGTAGTGATCATCCTGCCTCATCCTCTTAAGTTGCTAGGACTACAAGTACATGCCACCACATCCAGCTAATTTTTAAAATATTTTGTTGAGATATGGGGTCTTGCTATGTTACCCTGGTTGTTTGAAACTCCTCAGCTCAAGACATCCTTCCTCCTCTGCCTCCTAAAATGCTGGGAGTACAGGCATGAACCACTACACTCAGCCTCTTGAGGACTTTTTCATCAGTATTCATCAGAAACATTGTGTAGTTTTGTTTTCTTGTAATATGTGTGCCTGGCTTGTATCAGAGCCATGGTGGTGTCACAGAATGAAATTTTTTTGTGTTCCCTTTCTACCATCATTTGGAAATGAGAAGGATTGGTGTTAATTTATCATTAAAAGTTTGATAGAATTGTGCAGTGATTATGAATTTTGCATCTGGTTCTAGACTCTTGGATGGGAGATTTTGATTAATATCCATAGTATTTATAGGTGTGTATAGATTTTTTATTTCTTTTTGACTCAATAGGTTGTGTGTATTTTTACAAGATGGATCAATTTCTTCTAGCTTATGTAATTTGTTGGCATATGCTTGACTGTACTTGTCTTTTACACTCTTTCTTCTTACTGTGACATGCAGGTGGTGCGTGCAATGCCTAATTCCCTTAGGCTGTCTTTATTTTTCTTCATTCTGCTTTTTCTTTTGCTCCTTTTTCTGTTTCCTGTTTATTTCTTCTACCTGGTCACGTCAACTTTCAAGGCGCACTAGTATGTTTTTCAATTCAGTTATTACTGTACTTTTCAGTTCCAGAATTTCTCTTCTGTTTTGTATAGTTCTAGTTCTGATGATAATCTCATTTTGTTCATATTATACATTGTTTTTCCGATGTGGTGAAGTCCATATGTGCTCTCTTAATTTGTTGAATATCCTTGTAACGCTTACTTTGAATTCTTTGCATGGTAATTCAAAAAATCTTCATTTCTTTAGTGTCAGTTTGTGGTGATTTATTTGGTCCTATGTATGGGTTTTATTTCCTTTGTATTTTTTTTTTTGAGACAGAGTCTCACTTTGTTGCCCAGGCTAGAGTGAGTGCCGTGGCGTCAGCCTGGCTCACAGCAACCTCAATCTCCGGGGCTCAGCGATCCTACTGCCTCAGCCTCCCGAGTAGCTGGGACTACAGGCATGCACCACCATGCCCGGCTAATTTTTTGTATTATATATATTAGTTGGCCAATTAATTTATTTCTATTTTTGGTAGAGACGGGGTCTCGCTCAGGCTGGTTTCGAACTCCTGACCTTGAGCAATCCACCCGCCTCGGCCTCCCAAAGTGCTAGGATTACAGGCGTGAGCCACCACGCCCGGCCTTCCTTTGTATTTTACATATGTCATTATCTACTGTTGGGACTTCAGCTTTTCACAAATTAGGCACTTGTGTCCTGTTTTTGTCTTCCTTCATTTAGAGAGGACACTGCTTATGTAGCCCGACTAGACATTCTGGAGACCTCTCAAGACTTTCTGAGGATGTGTCCTCGCTAGGCTTTTGGTTATAATCTAACTGAACAGATTTTTCCATTGCAACCATTTTCTACTCAGAAGCTCTTCTGTTGTCTGCCTGGTAGTCTGCAGCCTTGTTGGTGCTCTAGCAAACTGTGGTCTGGGTCTCCCCCTAGTGTCCTACCCGTGCTTCTGCGGTACTTGTTTATAATGATGGCCTTTATTTTCAGTAGCTCCCAGGCCCAGTGTGCTTTTACTTTCAGTGATTATGTTCACCCAAGATAGAAACTTGTCCCTCCAGTAGTCCCCTGAAAATCAGCATGTGGGACGGATGTTCCCATACTTTTCGTCCCCTGCAAGAAATCAGGACTTAGGGGTTTCTTCAAAATGTTGTCACATCACCGCAGGGTAGTGCCTCTGGCAAGGTGTCTCAATAGTTCCCATTAGGCATCCATTAGGGGTTCCAACCTCTTAAGTGATTCCTAAACTTCACACAGGGAGTTGCTCTGTGTGTTGTTATCTGTGTGTGTCTCCGTGTCTGGGATTTGCTGTTCCTCTCTCTTACTGATACCACCTCATGAATATACTTTTATAATTTCCTTACATAAGCCTGGAAATTTCTTTTAATTAGGTGCCATGATATATTTGCTAGTGGAAATGTCAGATGTACCATGTGTATGTGTCTGTTTAATGAGAGCTGCTAAGGAAAGAATATGGTTGTCAGTATATTGGTAGTAGTTTTTATACTTAAACAGCATTCTTTTTCTAGGTTACAGTCATGTCTGTTAATTTTAACAAATCTGGCTCTTTATTTCCTTCCCCGCTCCCTTTTTTTCCCCACTATTTTCCTCTTTATTGGTCCCTGTTCTGATATCCTGGGCAGTGGTGTTGGGGTGGAGCCCTGGCCACCCCACTTTTCTCCATCTTAATTAAATGAGATGCATCCTGTGCTTACTGGGATCATGATATTTGGTGAGGTATCCTTGCTTATTAGGGAGTTTTTTCCCATATTTATTTTTTGGCCTGATTTTTAACTATCTAATGATTATTTCAGGTATGTAGTATTGTGATTCATTTTTTATAAATCTATATCTGTTTTTTTGTTTTTTTCTATTTCTAAGAGACAGGGTCTCATTTTGTTGCCCATGGTAGGGTACAGAGCCATGATCAGAGCTCACTTCAGCCTGCAACTCCTGGGTTTAAGTAATCCTCCTACCTCAGCCTCCCAAATAGCTGGGACTACAGGTGCACACCTCCACAGCTGGCTAATATTTAATTTTCTGGTAGAGGCAGGTTCTCATTATGTAGCCCAGTCTGGGCTTGACCTCCTGGCCTTAAGCCGTCCTCCCACCTTGGCCTCCCAAAGTGGTGGGATTATAGATGTGAGCCAGTGCACTGTCCTAATCTAAATTTGTTAAAGTAATGTATGATATTGAAACTTTTCATTTCTTGTGTAATGATTTTATTACAGGAATAATCTATTTTAATACATTCCAATGGGTTTTTTGATAATGCCTGTGTATCTAAACTTAACTGCATAAAGTTGTATCCATGTTTTTGAATGTGTGTATTTAATAGGCATTAGAATTCAAGTTTGAGTTGTTTCCACGTCTTTGCAATTGTGAATTGTGCTGCTTTAAACATTCGAGTGTAGGTGTCTTTTTCACAGAGTGACATTTGTTCTTTTGGGTAGATGCCCAGTAATGCGATTGCTGGGTCAAATGATAAATCTACTTATTTCGCTTTAAGGTATCTCCATATTGCTTTCCACAGAGATAGAACTAGGTTGCAGTCCCACCAACAATGTAGGAGAGTTCCTGTCTCTCCACACCCACGCCAACATTTATTGTTTTGGGACTTGTCGGGCAGATGGGGTGGGGAGGGAATGGATATATACATACGTAATGAGTGTGATGCACGCCAACTGGGGGATGGACACGCTTGAAGCTTTGACTCGGGGGAGGGGAACAAGGGAAATATACGTAACATCAACATTTATACCCTCATAATATGCTGGGAAAAATAAAAGAATTCATGTTTCTACACTTTTTTATGTTGTACTATTTTCAAGTTTTTTTAAATTATTATTTCATAATATTACAGGGGTACTGTTGTTTTGGTTACGTGGATTGCTTTTTTTACAGCTTGAGTCGAGGTTATAAGTGTGTCCATGACTCACGTAGTGTACATTGTATCCATTAGGTTTCATTTCACCCATCCCCTTCTTCCCCCTTTCACCTGCTTGATTTCCTTTGAGTTTTACTTCCATATGTGCACTGGAGTGCTGATCGGTTAGTTTTAATGTAACGATGAGTATGTGTGGTGTTTGTTTTTTCATTCTTGTGCTCTTTCACTTAGGAAAATGTTGTTCCAGGTGTTACAATGGGTAATAACTCCTCTTTTTTTTTCTTATGGCTCTGTAGTACTCCATGGTACACATATACCACATTTTATTAATCCACTTATGAATTAATGTGTGTTTTGGGTCGATTCCACATTTTTGCAAATGTAAATTGGGCTGCAATGAACATCTTAGTGCAAGTGTCTTCTTTATAAAAGGACATTTTTTTCTTTGGGTGAATACCCAGTAGTGGAATTGAAGGATCAAATGGAAAGTCTACTTTTAGTTCCTTGAGGTATCTCCATAATAATTTCCATAGAGGCTGTACTAGTTTGCAATCCCATCAACAGTGTATAAGTGTTTGTTTCTCTCTGCATCCACACCAGCATCTATTGTTTGGAGACTTTTTGATAAAAGCCATTCTCACTGGAGTTAGTTGATATGTCATAGTGGTTTTTATGTGCCTTTCCCTAATAATTGGAGATGTTGAGCATTTTTTCATGTGGATTGGCCATTAGTCTGTTTTCTATGTGAAAGCTCTGTTCATGTCTTTTGCCCTGTTTTTAATGAGGTTGTTTGATTTTTTTCTTGCTGGTTGTTTCAGTTCTTTGCAATTTCTAGTGATTAGCCCTTTATCAATTGGATATCATGCAAATATTTTCTCCCATTCTGTAGGTTTTCTATTCCCTCTACTGTTTCATTGGCTGTGTAGGAGGTTTTTAATTTAACCAAGTCCCATTTATTAATTTTTATTCTTGTTGTGATTGTAATTGGGGTCGTCTTCTAAATTCTTTGCCTAGGCCAACATCTAGAAGAGTTTTTCCAACATTTTCTCCTAGGTTTCTTATAGTTTCATGTCTTACATTTAAGTCTGTTATCCATCAGGAATTTATTTATGTCAGTGGTGAGAGATAAGGATCCTGTTTCAATCTTCTACATGTGGCTGTCTAATTTTCCAGCACCATTTATTGAATACTGATTTTTCACCGCATATTTGTCTGCTTTGTCAAAGATCAGATGGCTATATGTGGGGGGTTTTATATTTGGGTCTTCTGTTCTGTTACATTGGGCTGTGTGGAGGGTTTTATATCTGCGTTCTCTGTTCTGTTACATTGGTTTATGTCCAGATTTTGTGCCAGTCGTATGCTGTTTTATTTACTATAGCCTTGTAGTATAGCTTGAAGTCTGGTGAAGTGATTCCTCCTGATTTGTTCCTTTTGCTTAAGGTTGATTTGGCTATTGAAGCTCTTTTCTAGTTCCATACAAAGTGTAGAAGTATTTTTTTCTAGATCTTCAAAAAAATGACCTTTGTATATTGGTGGAGGTTGCATTGAATCTGTACATCACTTTGGGTAGTATGGGCATTTTAACAATGTTGATTTTGCCAATCCATGACCATGATTTGTTTTTCCAGTTGTTTTCATCCTCTGCAGTTTCCTTCCTTAGTGAAGGAAGTGAAGGAAAGTGAAGGAAACTTCCTTTCCTTCCTTTCATCCTCTGCAGTTTCCTTCCTTCATAGTTCACCTTATACAGATCTTTCACCTTCTTGGTTGGATATTTTCCTGGGTATGTCATTTTCTCTGTTTTTATTGTGAAAGTTATTGAGTTTTTTATTTGATTCTCAGCTTGATGTTACTATATAGAGATACTACTGATATGTGTACATTTATTTTGTAACCTGAGACTTTGATGAATTTATTTATCAATTCCTGGAGTCTCTTGGCAGAATCTTTGGGGTTTTCTAGATATAAGATCATATCATGAGTAGGAGTGATAGTTTGACCTCTTTTTTCCCCATTTGGTCACCATTCTTCTCCTTCACTTGCCTGGGTAGGACTTGCAGCACTATGTGGAATAAAAGTGGTTACAGTGGGCATCCTTGTCTTGTTCTAGTTTTGAGACACCAGCTCACAGGTAGCTCCCAAATTGTGCTCCTCTGTTCCCTCACAAGTCCCTAAGGGAAGAAGTGTGGGCCTCGCTCTCTGTGATGACCTTAGCGTGAAGTGCACACCACCTTAGAGAAGCAGCAGTTGATGAGCTTGGGTTGTTTGAGGAAACTTGCTAGTATAATTGTCATAAGAGTTGCCTAAAATAGTATTAAAATTATGTAAAAGTACTCAGCTTTGGGTCTAGTAGAAAATGCCACTGCGTGCATCCATTTTGAAAGAGTTAAGAGATTACATTGAAGGTTCCCTGTTAAAACAGGGAACTACTATAATCTGATCAACATACTGCTTTTAGAACAAAGGTTTTCAACCTAGTAGAGATAGTAGGATGCAGGGAAAATGATATCACAAAAGAGTGTTTTATTTATTTCTCTTTACAAATAATATTCTTTTTGCAGTCAACATCCTTATCTAGTTGTTATCACAATTTATGAGTTTAAGAAGCAGAACTCCATATCCTTATATTAATATAAGAGGTTTCACTGGAGTCTGAAAAAAAATTATAAAAGATATTCCAAACTACACAGAAGAACAGCCAGATGGAAGGGATGTATTGCGCAAAGTGTGGAAGGAAGTGGCTCAGAGCTTTCATGCCATCTTTGCAAGCATCACCCTCTGGGAACCTTTCCCTTTTCACTTGTCTGCAAGGTCCTTTGAACCCTATCCTTTTGGATTTTGTGGAGACATCACTGTATAAGCATGATTGTATATATCACTAGATATTGGTGATCAAGTGAGTTTTCAGCCCGTGTCCTCCCATTGGACGTTGGGGGTGGGAGCTAAGAGTTCTGACCCTGTAATCCAGCCTGGGTATTTCCAGTAACCAGTCCCCAGTCTGAAGGTATGTAGGGGCCTTAGGCTACCACTTACCTCATTAACATATGACGCGATACTGTCCCTCCAGAGATTTCAGGTGAGTTGTATGTCAGGAGGGAATAGATGATAACATATATCAATATTTCATAGTATCACAGCGTGGATCTGTGAGCCCATTCACTTAAATCAAATCTATTCTTAGAGTTCTCTCCTCATATTATATGAACATTAGATCTCTCCTAATAGCCACTTGGTGAAATGTGTTTTTCATTTTAGGGACGGTTGACATTCAGGGATGTGGCCATAGAATTCTCTCCGGAAGAGTGGAAATGCTTAGATCCAAGTCACAGGGCTTTATACAGGGATGTGATGTTGGAGAACTACAGGAACCTGGTCTTCTTGGGTAAGAATAACTTTCTTTTAGAAGTCAGAATGTCCTCTTGTGTGTCTTTGCATTTTCTTTTGTGAGTCTCCTATGAGCCCCTGCATTGCTTGACTGAGATTAAAGCCCTCTGGATTCAGAAATGAAAAGCGTTATAATGGGGTATCTGGACTTTAACTGTCCCCTTTCTTCAGATGTTCTCCCATTTCATGATATATCATTGGATGGTTCCAGAGCTTATATATGTGTAAAACCTTGTGGCAGATGTTTAAAATATCCAATTTCCTGTTTTTTACCCCTGGGCTTTGATTCTTTGGTTCTTCAAAGACGACTAAATGTCTACATGTTACAATATTCCCGTAGCATTCAAGAAGAGGCATTCAGATGATTGATTTCTGATATATCTTGATATATCCATCTGCAATATCCTTTCTCCTTACTTAAACATAGGGCTGGGATTCTGGAAAAGCCATGGTACCTTATATTCCTTTGTTTCTATAAGCAGGGATTTCTCATTTTGACCTGAGTATCTTCTCCATGTTGGAGCAAGGGAAAGAGCCCTGGACTGTAGAGAGCCAAGTGCAAATAGCAAGAAAATCAGATGAATGGAAACTGATCAAAGGTGTGATGGCAGGTAAGTGCTCAGATGGATAGAGAGAAAGCTGCTCTTTAAATAGTGCTTGGGAAACTCTATGCAAATCTGACAGTTCTATGGGAAAACAAAAGTTTATGTCCTGTGAGCTCTGAAAGGAAATTTTTCTTTTCCTCCACTTCTCACTCTGTTCCTCAGATATGTAACACTTTATCCTTGTACCCTTCAGTGGTGCTCAAACAAAAACAAATGGAAAGTCCCTGTCATGGTGGACAACACTGTGTTATCTGACCTCATGGACCCTTTTGTTGTTGACACTGAGTAGCACAGGAAAGGCTGTTTCAGAAGGGTTGCTTTCTCCCTTGCCCTTTATTTCTGTAGATGAGTCCATCTCATGCTAAGTTCGCAGATATATTGATCAGATCTGTGGTCTTCATAGTCCTGATGACTGGACCTCTCCATGTTTCATTCCATTTGATGTGCTTGGAAGACCCAGTCCAGAGATGGAAAACATTGTCTGGTCTTCCTTTGCATTGGTGACTCCAGAAACTTCCTGGGGCTTTCTCAGTCTCTTTCTGCCTGGTCAGGTCCCTAAGCCATTTTTGCCACACTTCATGGGTGTGTATGACAGGCAAGTGAGTTGGATCTTCTGAGATTGTCACTCAGCAGAAAATGTAGTCAATAGAAACATCCTGTCTTTGATCTCCTGTCCTACATGGGTACAGATCCTATTCTTTCAGTCTCTTTGTGTGGGTTCTGTTGGCAGAACATGGAATTCATTCTCAAGATACCACAAAATCTGATGCCCATGCATTGTATTTTTCTCTTTTCCATTGCTGTTACTACTCTGAATGTAGGGAGCCTTGGCTCTGCCTGATTTTGACTCTTCTTAATTTGTATGATTTTCTTTCAGAAACTGGCTTTCAACATACGCATACACAACATACACACTTCCATTTCCTGTGGAAGTCTGGATCTGTGCTCAGGTATCTTTGCAGTTTCTCTTCTGAGTCTCTAGTTAACCCCTGCATTGCTTCACTGAGATGATAGCCTCAGGGCTGCCTTGTTGGGATAATCCACCTTTAGTATATGCATAACTTGTTGTGGGGTATCCCTTGGAGTGGGTTTAGTGTATAACATAAAATTGATGAAGGAGAATGAGAACACTCTAACTAATGTGATTGAATATCATCCTGCCACATGTGAAGATACCCTTTGAAGCCACTGAGTATAGGTGGGCCATGATCCTGAGATAAAAAGTATCAAATCAGCCTGATAAGTATTTCCTATTTTTCTAGTTTTTGAGAAACATCACAAAAGTGTCACTGTGACAATGCTGATCACATATGCTAATGGTCATCTCCCTTGAGCCAGCAGTCAATGTTGTAGAAATTTCTTCTAGGGAAAATATTATTTAAGGCCACTCCCTCATGTGTAATCTGTTGTTCATGTGACATTTTTCATCCCCTGTATGTGTCACTATTCTCTTTCAACAACAAAAACTTTGTCATTTTGTCATTCAATCACAGCTCTAACAGGCATGGTTTTGAAACGTCTTCTGTAGGAAATTTATTAAGTTAAATGATGTCTCCATATTTTAATTCTACATAATTTGTTTAAGCCAGTGCAGCTTTCCTCTTGTATATTTTTATGTATTACATGTGAACTTTTAAAAAATTTATTTAATCAGCAGTTCATATATTCAAGGCAATTTTTATTATAAAGAACAAAATTAAAGGTACCATACTACCTGATTTCAAACTATATTGCAAAAGTGTAGTATTTATAACAGGATTGTAGTAGCCTAAAAATAGACAGATTAATTAGTGAAGCAGAATAAAGAAGAGAAATGAACCAATACACATATGGTGAATGGATTTTTGACAAAGGTGCCAAGAACACCCAAGTGAAACACGACGGTCGCTCAGTACATAGTGCTGCAAAAATGATTCCACATGCAGAAGATTGAAACTGGATCCTTATCTCAGATCATGTACAAGTGCGATCCATAATGTATCCAGCCATGTAATATTGAAAAATAGTATTATGGATAGTTTCCAATAGCCCTTGTATAAAAATCAACCACTAGAAGAAATTGCAGAGAAAAACATACTTGACATTGGTTTCAATAATCATTTATTTAGTTTTGACCCCAAAAACTCAGGAAACAGAAGGAAATATAGATGAATGGGATTGCACCACACAAAACTGTTTCTTCACAACAAAGGAAACAATTAAGGGAAACTTGGCATCGTGAGAAAATATTTACAAGCTGTACATCTGGTAGGAAATTAGTATCCAAAATGTGTAAGAAACTGAACTCAATGGCATGAAAAGAAATAACCCAATTAAAAAATGGTCAAAGGACCTCAAAAGATATTTCTTGAAAGAATACATGCATATGAACAATCAATATATTAAAAAGACTCAACATTAGTAATTATTATGAAAATACAGCTTTTAACCACAATGAGATGCCACTGTACACCTGCAATAATAGCTACTGCTGAGAATTGTTGATGAGGATAGGAAAAAAAGGAAACTCTTCTATACTGGTGGTGGGAATGTAAATTAATATAGGCATTATGGAAACCTGTATGGTGTTTCCTCTAAAAACTAAAAATAGTATTATTATATGATCCAACAGTCTCATTGCTGGTTTTAAATCTAAAGATATGGAATCTGTATGTTTACTGTGGCATTATTGACACAGCCAAGTTATATAGTCATAAGTGTCCATTAGCAGATGAATAGATACAGAAAATGTGGTGTATAATACAGAGTGGAATACTACTTAGCTTTTGAAAGAAGGAAGTTCAGTTTCCTGCATGTAGATGAGCATGGAGAGCATTTTGCTAACAGAAGGAACCAGTCACAGAAATACAAATGTTGGATATTTTCATTTATATGTGGAATGCAGTTGGAGTAGAGTGTTGGTTATCAGAGGCTGGAGGATGAGGAATAAGTTGGTCAGTGGTTACAAGGTTTCAGTTCAACAGCAGGAGTAAGTAATGTTTTGATGGTGATGGCTACAGTTATAAGCTTCATTTAATCATTCCACATTATATAGGTATATCATGATATTACTTTGTTCCCTACAAATATGTAAAATTATAATTTGTTTATATATAATAAAAATTTTAAAAACTCAAATTCCACTTCTTGTACTCTACTGGTTTAAAATGGATGTCCCTGTATTTTTCTGAGGAGAAAATTGTTCCCTTTTCCACAAACTATAACTTTTTATACTTGTAGTTACTGATTCCATGTCTGCTTGTTTTTAATGGATTATTAGGATGTTTTACTAATTACTTTTTTTTACTATGTTTAGATTATAGTTTTTAAGTATGCATTATGCCATATGACTTGTTGGACTATGCTATATGCTATATAACTATATGCATTATGCAATATATCTTGGGGTCACATCTTTCAAGGGAAACATTGGTTTCCACATTGTGTTTTAGTTATAGATTGTTTGAAACTAGACTTCCACAATATTAATTTGGATCACATGAAATCATCTTTTCCTTATGAAACAATCCTATTCCTTGTGTGTTCCTAAAAATTGAATTTTATCTTTCTGAAGTTTCATAGATATGTTTAATATCAGTATTACTTTTGGTGTATTATTAAGTTTATTAATGTGGAATGTTTGTTTACATGCTGTAATTAATTGGAAACTTATGGTTGTTTATATCTTGTAGATCTCTCTCCTGAATTTGTAATACAAAATGTACCACCAAAAGGGAAGACCAGTGCAGGAGAAGAAGTCCTTGCACTTCACAGGAGAATGCATACTGGAGAAAAATCTTACAAATGTAATGAGTGTGGCAGGGCCTTTGGTAGAAATGTAGACCTTGAACGTCACAAGAGAACACATACTGGAGAAAAACCTTACAAATGTAATGAATGTGGCAGGGCCTTTGGTAGAAACGTAGACCTTGAACGTCACAGGAGAACACATACTGGAGAAAAACCTCACAAATGTAATGAATGTGGCAAGGCCTTTGCTCAAAATTCAAAACTTGTTAGCCATCAAAGTATTCACGGTATAGAGATACCTTACAAGTGTTATGAGTGTGGCAAAACCTTTAGTGTACATTCAAGACTAACTGTCCATCAGGCAACCCATACTGGAGAGAACTCTAACAAATGTAATGAGTGTGGCAAGGCCTTTACTCGAAATGTAGACCTTGTAGTTCACAGGAGAACACATACTGGAGAAAAACCTTACAAATGTAATGAGTGTGGCAAGGCCTTTACTCGAAATGCAGACCTTGTAGTTCACAGGAGAACACATACTGGAGAAAAACCTTACAAATGTAATGAGTGTGGCAAGGCCTTTACTCGAAATGTAGACCTTACACTTCACAGGAGAAGGCATACTGGAGAAAAACCTTACAAATGTAATGAATGTGGCAAGGCCTTCGCTGCAAATTCACAGCTTGTACGTCACAGGAGAGGGCACACTGGAGAAAGACCTTACAAATGTTACGAATGTGGGAAGGCTTTCACGTGTAATGGCTCCCTTGTCATCCATAGAAGAATTCATACTGGTGAGAAACCTTACAAGTGTTATGAATGTGGGAAAGCCTTTAGGGCTCGTACAATCCTAACTAACCATCAGGTAATCCATACTGGAGGAGAACCTAACAAATGTAGTGAGTGTGGCAAGGTCTTCTCTCGAAATAAATACCTTGCACGTCACAGGAGAAGGCATACTGGAGAAACACTTTACAGATGTAATGAGTGTGGCAGGACCTTCAGTGGAAGTTGGCACCTTGTTAGGCATAAAAGTATTCACAATGGAGAGAAACCGTACAAGTGTTATGAGTGTGGCAAAGCCTTTCGTCTTCATTCAAGCCTAACTACCCATCAGATGATCCATACTGGAGAGAAACCTTACAGATGTAATGAGTGTGGCAAGGCCTTCACTCAAAATTCACAGCTTACATGTCACAGGAGATGGCACACTGGAGAAAAACCTTACAGATGCCATGAGTGTGGCAAGGCCTTCATTCGAAGTGGACACCTTAGATGTCACAAGAGAACACATACTGGGGAAAAACCTTTGAAATGTAATGAGTGTGGCAAGGCCTTCACTCAAAATGGGCACCTTGTTAGGCATCAAAGTATTCACAATAGAGAAAAACCTTACAAGTGTTAAGAGTGTGGCAAAGCCTTTAGTGTACATTCAAGACTATCCATCAGGCAATCCATACTGGAGAGAAACCTTACAAATGTAATGAGTGTGGCAAGGCCTTTAGTCAGAAATCAGCCCTTAAAATCCATCAGGTAATCCATACTGGAGAGAAACCTTACAAATGTGATGAGTGTAGCAAGGCTTTCAGACGGAAATCAGCCCTTAAAATCCATCAGATAATGGATATTTGAGATAAACCTTACAAATGTAATAAATGAAACAAGGCCTTCATTCAAAATTCACAGCTTGTAAATCAAAGTATTCACAGTGGAGAGACACCTTACAAACGTAATGAGGGTGGGAAAGCCTTTAGACTGCATTCATTGCTCACTGTGCATCAGACAGTCGATACTGTTGGGAAGTAGAGTTGAGAGACATGGAAAGTTTCAGGAGTTGAGCAACGCTTTGACTTGAAATCTGTTGGTGAATTAGTTCACAAACAGAAGCTGCTTAGCATTAAGGGGTAATTTCACTGATCAGGGGAAACTGCAAGGTGGTGCTTGCAGCTTGTGCAAGGCAGAGCTTGGCGTGGAGCTAAAAGTTAAGAAATGTGATCAAGGGATGTCAACAAAACAAACAACCTGCCACTGGAACTATCATAAACTTGAAGGCTGTTGCTGCTTGACTCCTGACTCGTTATTTAGAGAAATGGATTAGATAACTATGCAGGCTCAGTGTTACTGTTTTATGTGTTACTGCTTAATTAACAATTTAACTTTAACTTGTATACAGAACCATGTCTATTCTAAACTTAGGGCTTAAAATGTTTATCTCGGGAAAATGTTGTAACCAATTACTCTTTTATCTCTTGATACCTTTGGGGGGCCTTGAAACCTAAACGAATAATCTGTACACATAATTCTATGACCAAGGACAACTGCTTGCCCTACCAATTGATACTAATGTGAGACTTCAACCAGTGTCTCCTGGCTACCGGAGATGCTGGAGGGCCCCTGAGTTCCCCATGACTTTAAACTATACTTTGTCTCTGTCTCTATTATTTCAAAATCTCTTCTGACAATCCTGCCTGGGACCCATTTGTTGGGAGAGTAGCTAACTCCCGGCACCATACTAGAGAAATACCTTATGTAATGAGTGTGGCAAGGTCTTCACTTAAAATAGACGCCTTTCAAGTCATCAAGGAGTTCATTATGGAGAGAAAACTTATAAGTGTAATGAATGTAGAAAAGCCTTTAGATTGTTTTCAGGCCTAACTACCAATCAGGGCAATCCATACTGGAGTGAAACCTTAAAAATGTAATGAACATGGTAAGGTTTTGACTCAACGTTCACAACTTGCAAATCATCAAAGAATTCGTACTGGTGAGAAACCTTATAGATGCAATGACTGGCGGGCTCCTCAGTGAATAATCAAAGCTGGCAAGGCATCACAGAATTCATACTTCAAAGAAACCATACAAATGAGTGTGGCTAGGTCTTCAGTCACAATTCACTCCTTGCATGACATTGGATAATTCATTCTCAAGAGAATCCTTACAAATGCAGACGATGGCAGACACCTCATGAATTCAAGTATTAACATTGGAGAACTTATGCTAAAGTATAATCATTTAATCGTACATGGAAGAGGCTTTTTTCATTCCTCATAACCCACTGGGCATCAAAATACACATCTTTGATGAAGCCACACAAATGTAACATGCATGTTGTGGCTATTACCCAGTGGCCATAAATGTAATGAGGATTTGTATGAGGAATGATTCAATCTCTAATTCTCCATGGTTAACCTTTGATATTACATACTGTAAAATAATTCTAAGTCCAAATGTGTTAAAACTTATGGCATGATATATATCACAGTGTCAGGACATTTAGAGATGGCCAATTACCTCAAAGTTACAAAATATTGTAGTCATTTATTTGAGGATTCTTGAAAAGGCTACTTAACTACTCATAACTTTCAACTTGAACTTTGAAATTTTGCTATTACGCCTTTTTCAAAAGCCTTTAATTGTGACCCGTGGGAAAGAATCCATTGCATGGCAGGGCCTGCTTTAGGGGTGAGGATCACTTGTATCTATGTTCCTGTAAGAAGAAGGATGCTGCCATTGAATATTAAATACTATCTGAATTAGTATTGGGGAGGGGCAGAGAATAATGTAAAAGTATGATGTCACTTATATTGCTCATTGTGTTCAAGGTTCTCTTCTGACAGGAGGGCAGTGTAGGTTAAGGGAGACAGAGATTAATCAAGTGACCATAATTTAGAGCAGATCAATAAATTGGCTACTCAAGTGGTTGACTTCCAACAAGTGGTTGGAAGCTGTAAAAGTAAATTAGACTCTCGCAAATCGAATATCAATTTTGTGTTACACCTCACATATGTAATGAGATTCAGTTTCCTTGGGAAAACATTAAGAAACATCTTCTTAATCAAGGAAATCTGACTGAAGAGATTGGAAATTTATATCAAGAAATACTAAGTATCTTTAGTCACAAACTTGATCTAATCTCTGAGGCTCACATTGTTAATAGTATTTCATCTGGAATGGAGTCAGGTAACCCACTTTCTCTTAAGATCTATGAGAGTTCTGATATAATAAATTTTGGAATTATTTTAATCATTTGCTTGTACTTATAGTCTGGAAAAAACTCCAAAGAAGACAAGAGTCCGGAGTCCATTGCCTTGCAGTGATGCCTATCCAGCTTCATCAACTTTTATTAAGAAAGGGGTAGATGCTGGGAAATTGGGTTAAGAGACGTGGAAACTTTCTGGAGTTTTTCTGGAATTCTGTCTTGAAAGAATCTGTGGGCATGTTAGTTCACAGACCAGAAGCTGCTTAGCAACAAGGGAGATATTCCACCAATTAGGGATGACTGCAAGGTGTTGCCAGTCTCAAGGCCTGTCAGCCAGCGCCTGGAGCTTAAGCAAGGCAGAGCTTGGCATGGGGCGAAAGGCTAAGAGACTAATCAAAGGATGTCCACCCAGGAGACACCTGCAGCAAAAACCAATTAGCCTCAAGGACAGTTCCTGTTTAACACCTGACTACATGTCTCATTATATAGAGAAATAGATTAGAGATGTATGCAGGCTCGGTACTCCTGTTTTATACTACTGTTTAATTAATGACTTGTATGCACAGCTATGTATATTATTTGGGGCTTAAAATGCTTATCTTGAAAAAGTTTTGTAACCGTTTCCTCTTGTAAATAGAATTAGGTAATGGATCTCTTGAAGCCTTTGGGAAACCTTGAAACCTAAATGAATGATCTGTACACATAAATCTATAATCACTGACAACTAATTGCTATACCAATAAATACTGATGCTGGACTTCACTCAGTGTCCCCTGGCTCATGGGAATGCTGGAGGACCCCTGACTTCCCCATCACTTTAAACTATACTTTGTGTCTGTCTCTATTATTTCCAAATCTCTTACAATGTTCCTGTCGGAGACCTATTTTGTTGGGAGAGTCACGAACTCCCAGCACCTCTCCTGAGATTAGAGCCACTGACAGCGTCCTCATCCTGGTAGCACTTTTGTTTCTTTTTATACCATCTGTGCCATAATTTACTTTTAATTTTATTTTTTTGATAAGACTACTAAGTTGCTGGTGAAGACATCTGCCTTAATCAGTGCGTGTTTCCCAACTGTCCGTCCCTTTATTCTCTCTAGAAGTGACCCCTGTGTATGCAAGGTCTTGTTTGTGTGCACTCGAAGAAATGTACAATTTCCTCATCCCATTAGAAAAATATAAATTGTGTATTTTTCACTGTGTTCACAGATTGATGTACTGATGCTTCTCAGATTCTTAAACACATTTGTAAGCCAGTCTCACTGCACATAAAGTTCTGAGTTACACAGAGACTTTGCTCTAATATTAAAACAAAAGCCACAGTAAGGAAATCTTATGTAATTTTCATAAGTACTCTTATAATAGTACTTAATAAGAGTCATTGTGGAGAAAATCAGAGTCCACTAAGTAATTCCTGAAGGAGTGTAGAAATACTGAAAATGGCTTTTAGTTTGTATCATTTAATATAAAACATTAAAGTTTCCTAGGATTTAACTATACCCAGGGTCTTAAGGACAGTTCAATAAAAATGGCATAGCATTTCATATGGCCCTTCAAAAAACTGAGGTGGAATGTAGAGTCACCTGGAGGTGAAGCTAGAAGGAAAACGGTTTTATTTATTACAAACATTTGAGGCCATGTTGTTAACATGGAATATACCTTGCATCCTAGGACTAATATGATAATTTGAGATGTAATAATGCTTATGGAGAAAGAATTAGCATATTACAATATTTTCCATTAAACACTGAAATAATGAACTGCAAGAGACAAAGGAAAACAAAAAATGTGTCAGTTGATATTTAGAAAGAGGGTAGGTATGGATCCAGCGTTAAATAGACATTTCCTTTCTGAAATCAAATTGAATGGATTTTGGTGATGTTTAAAAGTAGGTTGTTCTCATTAAACCTTGATGCCAATTGGCTCTGTTGATAAAACAAAACAGAAAACATAGGTTTTAGAATATTATCTTGCATTTCCAATTATAAGAAGCAATTTTTATGGGAGAATCTTTTGTCAATCTTAGATCTATATAGTAGTAGTAATTTGCAGGCCAGAGACATGAATTTGTTGTTTATTGAGGAGTTGTATTGCTTTTAGAATCACAAAAGGAGCCAGATGGACACATTGTAAAGAAAAATGTTCATATTAACTCAAACATAGTGAATAATGTCAGGTACCGCTATGTAATTAAGTTATCAATAGTGGCAATTCTTAAGGTCAATTTTTTATTTTGGAATAAATTTATGCCTGCAGAAATGTGGCAAAGATAGAACAAAGAGTCCTCATACATCTAATATCTATTATTGTTTCTCTTGATGTTAACATCTTACATTACTATGGTATGTTTTAGAAAACTAGGAAACCAACATTGGCATATGTTACTATGAGCTAAACTTGAGACTATTTGCATTTTGCCAGTTTTAACACAAATGTCTTTTTTCTATTCCAGGATCCAATCCAGAATACCACATTATACTTAGTCATCATATCTCCCTCTTCTCCTCTCTGTTAAAATTTATCAGTCTTTTCTAGTTTTGTATGACTTTGGAAGATTTGAAGAGAAGTGGTCCATAGTTTTTATACTATCTCTGCAGTTAGGGTTGTCTGATGTTTTTCTCATGATTAGCCTGGGTTTATGGGTCTTTAGAATATCTCATCTCATCATCTTCCGTCACATCACAGATCATATGCAATTAACATCACCGGTGATGTTATACTTGATCATTTGTTGAGATGTTTTTCAGGTCTCCATTATAAAGTTACGATGTGTCCATTTTCATCCTCCCTTGTTTGGATGGGAATCACGAAGTCCAGCCCACACACAAAGGATACAGGGTAGCTAAATTAATCTCTGCCTACTGGAAAGGGAAGTATATTCATGTTCTATGTGACATTCTTCTATCTGAAAGATTTGTCTCTTCTCATGTATTTACTCAATGATTTATCATGTCCATATAAAATCATGTATGTTGATTTTGTATTGTGTATTGTAATAGAAACTATGATAATATGTATATTTATGTTCAAATTGTTACAGCTTTGCCATTTGGCACAACAATACCACCAAAATGGTTGGAGACTTTAATACCCCACTAACAGCATAGGACAGATCCTCCAAACAGAAAATCAACAAATAAAGGACTTAAACAAAATTCTAGAATAATTGGGCCCAACTGATGTTGACAGGACTTTCTTCTCCAAGACCACTGAATATACATTCTTCTCATCAGCTCATGGGTCATTCTCTAAGATTGACCATCTCCTAGGACACAACGCATGTCTCAAACAATTTAAAAAAATAGAAATTATACCATGTGTCTTTTCAGATCACAGTGGAATAAAAGTAGAAATCAACCCTACCAGGAACTCTCATTTATATACAAAGTCATGGAAACTAAACAACCTTTTGCTGAATGATCACTTCATAAATGAGGAAATCAAGATGGAAATCAAAAGATTCTTTGAACTAAATGACAAAGCTGACACAAGTTATCAAAACCTGTGGGACACAGCTAAAGGAGTCCTGGGAGGAAAGTTTATTTCCATAAATGCCTATATTCAAAAGTTGAAAAGATCACAAATAGACAACCTAATGAATTGTCTCAAAGAGCTGGAAAAAGAAGAACAGACCAACCCCAAACCCAGCAGAAGAAGTCAAATCATTAAGATAGAATCAGAACTAAATGAAATTGACAACAGGGAAACCACACGGAAGATTAATAAAACAAAAAGTTGGTTCTTTGAAAAAATAAACAAAATTGATGCACCTTTGGTTAGACTAATGAAAAGCAGAAAAGAAAAATCTCCAATAAGCTCCATCAGGAATAATAAAGGAGAAAGTACAACTGATGCCACAGAGATACAAAATATAATTTATGAATACTACAAAAAACTTTATGCACACAAACTGGAAAATGTGGAGGAAATGGACAATTTCTTAGAAACACACAGCCTCCCTAGGCTAAACCAGGAAGAAATAGAATTCCTGAACAGACCAATACCAACTACTGAAGTTGAAACAGCAATAAAAATCCTTCCTGAAAAGAAAAGTCAGGAACAAATGGTTTCACACCTGAATTTTACCACACCTACAAAGAAGAACTGGTGCCTATCCTGCAGAAGTTATTCCACAACATCAGGAAGGATGGAATCCTCCCCAACACATTTTATCAAGTGAACATAATTCTGATACGAAAACAAAGAAAGGATGCAACAACAACAACAAAACTACAGACCAATATCTCTTATGAATACGGATTCCAAAATTCTCAATAAAATTCTAGGTAATCGAATCCAGTTGGTTATCAAGAAAGTAATCCATCACAACCAAATGAGCTTCACGCCAGGGATGCAAGGAAGGTTCAACATACACAAATTTTTTTTTTTTTTTTTTTTTTTTTGAGACAGAGTCTCGCTTTGTTGCCCAGGCTAGAGTGAGTGCCGTGGCGTCAGCCTAGCTCACAGCAACCTCAAACTCCTGGGCTCGAGTGATCCTTCTGCCTCAGCCTCCCGGGTAGCTGGGACTACAGGCATGCGCCACCATGCCCGGCTAATTTTTTTATATATATATCAGTTGGCCAATTAATTTCTTTCTATTTATAGTAGAGACGGGGTCTCGCTCTTGCTCAGGCTGGTTTTGAACTCCTGACCTTGAGCAATCCGCCCGCCTCGGCCTCCCAAGAGCTAGGATTACAGGCGTGAGCCACAGCGCCCGGCCGACATACACAAATTTATAAGTGTAATTCACCATATAAACAAAAGGCAAAACAAAGAACATATGATCCTCTCAATAGACGCAGAAAAAGCAGTTGACAAAATTAAACACCCTTTTATGATAAGAATGGATGACAAAATACGTGTAGACAGGGCTTACCTAAAATGATACAAGCCATATATGATAAACCCACAGCCATCATCTTATTGAATGGAGAAGAATTGAAAGCATTGCACTTAGAATTGGAATAAGGGAAGGTTGCCCACTATGTCCACTTCTATTCAACATAGTGCTGGAAGTCCTTGCTATAACGATGAGATAAGGGAGCAGAATTAAGGGCTTCCAAATGGGAGCAGAAAAAATCAAACTCTCAGTCTTTGCTGATGATATGATATTATATGTAGAAAACCCCAAGGATTCAACCAAGAGACTCCCTTAATTGATAAATGAATTCAGTAAAGTCTCGGGATACAAAATCAATACACACAAACCAGAGGCATTCATATACGCCAAGAACAGTCAAAGTGAGAGCCAAATCAAAGACTCAAGATCATTCACAATAGCAACAAAGAAAATAAAGTATGTAGGAATATATTTTACATGGTAAAAGACCTCTACAGGGAGAACTATGAAACACTGAAGAAGGAAATAGCAGAGGATCTAAATAGGGGGAAGAAAGATGTAGATCAGGGTAGCTTCTTCCCTATAGATTTGTCAGGGGAATAAGACACCTCCGTTATATCTCCCCCAAATGTAGGGGATATATATTCAACTCTTTTCCTGTCTCACTGAAGTGGCCCCTGTATGATTTGAAGGGAAAACAACACAGCCCGCCCTATGTTAAGATCGGAAATCAGCACTCCACATGTTCTCTTGCAGAAACTCTCTAACTCCTCTGTTCTACACAGGCCTTCGTATGTATTGAGTGTGGTGAAATGTATTAGTCTTATTGATGATTGTGACTATCTTCTTAAGAATTCAGTCCATGTCTCAGACACTCAGCTGAATTTGTGGGTAAATTGTAACTACAGATGCATCACCTCTGAATTTGGATAAAATGATGAACACACCTTGCAATAACTAAAAAGTGTTTTGCCTTTTGAGTAAGCAAATGTGCTGATATTCACATTTAAATTTGCAAAATTTAATTCCAGGAGGTGGCATTGGGGTGGAGGTGGTTTCTGCATAAAAACTGCTTCTCTCTAATTTGGTGGATCTGAGGTCTCTCTGCAGTCTGTCCCTAGGTGCACCTTGCTTTGTGCATATATATGTATATGTATACACATATACATATATATTCACAATACACATACACTCAAAGGCTGCCCCAAAGGTATCCAGCCATTGTTAATATAATGAGAACATATTACATGGCTGGATACTTTTTGAACAGCCCTCATCCATATTTTTTCATGTAATCGAAAAATTGAGTTAATGTGATGTTATTCCTTAGTGTCCTGGTGAATTACATTTATTAACACCTCCAAGAAAGTATTCTGTAATTGAGGCAATTAGGGACCCCAGTGTTCTTCCTGAATTTAGGACATATGCACACCAACTAAGACCAGGACTGGGGAACCTTTAGCCTTAAGATCAAATGTGGCCTTCTAGGTCCTTTTGACTGAATCCAGAATTTACAGAACAAATCTTTTCATTTTTATTAATACATTTTTGATCACCTTTTATATCTTCATTTTATTTTTAAAATGAACGTATTTAAAATACCCAAGAATAAAATAAGTTTCAACAAAATAATCTTCCCAGATTGACTGGCACAATTACAACATTAATAAGCGATAAGGGCTAAATTGACAGCTGCCAATCTCATGATTTAGTTCTAACTTCCCCTGCCTTACTGGTGCCACTACTGAAGGAGGCTGGTTGGTGAGAGTTTATGGAGGTCCAGTAAACCAGCCTGTTACCAGCTTTGACAATGAGTACTATATTTCTGTCTGAGTGGAATTTATGAATAGTTGCACATCTTGACAGTATTTTTAAGTCTGTCTGCTTACTAGCTCATCATGTTAAAGAAGAGCAAGAAACTGCTGAAGTAAGAAAGAATTTTAAATGAAGATTGGGAATTGCAATATTATCTTATTTCTGCTAAAGATAAGATGATTTTCTTGCTTTGCGTTACTGCAATATCAACATTAAAGAAATTGAAGATTTGCCAAAGGTTGTATTGCAGAAATTAACAGACGAAAAATGAAAGCAAAGACAATTCTTTCAAGCAGCAATAAGACCTGGAAATAATGCCGCGGAAGCAACTTATAAAGTAGCTTATATACTCAGGAAAAAAGGGAAGCCAATCAGTGATGTAGAAATCTTGAAAGAATGCATTGTCAAAGTTTTAAGATGATTAGAAACTGTTAGTATTTCAAAGTACAAACTGTCTCTTTGAAGGAGAACCATAACTGACTGGCAGCATGTATTAGGCTTTCACTTAACAGAACAATGTCATGCACCAATTCAAAAAGAAAAAATATATTATTCAATCTCTTTGGATGAATCAACTGATACTATTGGCTCTGCACAGGTTTTATATTCATTTGGATCATAATAGAAGAATTTCTTTGCTATAAAGTGTTACTTGCTTTGAGCACCCCTGTGAACAGAACACAGGAAATGGATATCTTCTAATTTCAAGATAAATGTCGTGAAGTGGGATTGCATTTGGAAAATTTAGTGAGTTTATATATAGACAGTGTACCTCCAATAACAGGAAAACATGACGGGTTTATTGCACAGACTTTAAAAAGTGTTAACAGATCCAGATTCTCTCATTTCTTTTACTTGTATGTTGTATCAACAAAATCCCTGTGCTAAATCTACTACTTTAAGTGACATTTTGGAATAAGTTATAAGTATTTTTAAATTATTCATGTAAATCAGCATGGCATGGTCAATTTTGTAACATGCTGAAGTTTGAAGGATGAACTATTCAGTGTGGATTTTCCATATCATTCTTAAGTGCATTGGCTATTGGAGGGACAGGTGTTAGCCAAAATTTTATCTCAGTGAGAACAGATAAATTTTATGAAGAACGGAATCAGCACTGTGGATTATTGAAGGAAGATTTCTACAGGAATGCACCATTTCTGTGTGATATGTCAAATAAAAATGACTTGCATATTTTTTTTGCAAGGCAAAACTAAGTGTACATATGATATGTGGCAAAAATATGCAAGCATTTTGGAAAATAGAAAGCTTTTCTTCCAAAGGAAATATCGGATGAACATTTTCCCCAGTTAGGAAAAGTCATCGATGAGCAGGATGATGTGTGTTAATCATTAGAAGAATACACAGCTGTTATAGACCTATTAATCATAGAATACAATGAAAGCTTCACTGACTTTTAAGATCATGACATCACACTCAAATTGGTGTCACCAATGCACCTAAACAACTACAGATGGAATTGACTGAGCTCTCAGTAGATGACCTTTTTTTTTTAAGGTTTGGATTTTTTATTTCTGCTTTCTTCTTTTTTTCTTTTCTTTTTCCTTTTTTTTTTATTTTAGCATATAATGGGAGTACAAGTGTTAAGGTTACATATATTGCCCATGCTCCCCTACCCCCTCAAGTAAGAGCTTCAAGCGTGTCCGTCCTCCAAATGTTGCACAACTACTCATTGTAGTTGTATATACCCATCCCTTCCTCCACCCTCCCAACACCCGATAAATGTTACTCCTATATGTCCACTTAGGTGTTGATCCATTAACACCAATTTGCTGGTGAGTACATGTGGTACTTGATTTTCCATTCTTGAGATACTTCACTTTGTAGAATCGGTTTCAGGTCTATCCAGGAATATACAAGAGGTGCTATATCACTATTGTTTCTTAAAGCTGAGTAGGACTCCATGTATTAATCCACTCATGAATTGATGGGCACTTGGGTTGTTTCCACAGCTTTGCAATCGTGAATTGTGCTGCTATAAACATTCGAGTGCAGGTGTCTTTTTCATAAAGTGACTTTCGATCTTTTGGATAGATGCCAAGTAGTGGAATTGCTGGATCAAATGGTAGATCTACTTGTATCGCTTTGAGGTATCTCCTTATTGTTTCCACAGAGGTTGAACTAGTTTGCAGTCCCACCAGCAGTGTAGGAGTGTTCCCCTCTCTCTGCATCCACACCAGCATTTATTGTTTGGGGACTTTGAGATAAAGGCCATTCTCACTGGAGATAAGTGATATCTCACTGTGGTTTTGATTTGCATTTCCCTGGTGATTAGAGATGTTGAGCATTTTTTCATATTTGTTGCCATTATTCTGTCTACTTTTAGAAAGTTTCTGTTCATGACCTTTGCCCACTTTTTGATAGGGTTGTTTGATTTTTCCTTTCTGATTTTTCTGACTTCTAAATAGATTCTTGTCATCAGCCCCTTATGAGATGTGTAGCTTGCAAAAATTTTCTTCCATTTAGTAGGTTGTCTGTTTGCTCTCTTGACAGTTTCTTTGGCTGTGCAGAAGCTTTTTAATTTGATCAGGTCCCATTTGTTTATTTTTGTTGCTGTTGAGATTGCTTTTGGGGTCTTCTTCATGAATTCTTTGCCTAGGCCAATGTCTAGAAGAGTATTTCCAACATTTTCCTCTAGGATTCTAATAGTTTCACACCTAAGGTTCAAGTGTGTTACCCAGCGTGAGTTCATTTCTGTGAGAGGTGAAAGGTGTGGGTCTTGTTTCAGTTTTCTACATGTGGCTATCCAGTTTTCCCAGCACCATTTATTGAATAAGGATTCTTTTTGCCCAGTGTATGTTTTTGTCTGCTTTGTTGAAGATAAGTTGGCTATAGGAGGATGGTTTTATATTTGGGTTCTCTGTTCTGTTCCACTGGTCAATGTCCCTGTTCTTGTGCCAGTCCCAAGCTGTTTTAATTACTATAGCATTGTAGTATAGTTTGAAGTCTGGTAAATTGATACTTCCTATTTTGTTTTTATTGCCTAGGATTGATTTTGCTATACAGGGTCTTCTCTGGTTCCATACGAAGCGTAAAATTATATTTTCTATATCTGTGAAAAATGATGATGCTATTTTGATAGGGATTGCATTGACTCTGTAGGTCACTTTGGGTAGCATAGACATTTTAACAATGTTGATTCTGCCAACCCATGAGCATGGTGCATTCTTCCATCTGTTTACTTCCTCTGCCATTTCCTTCTTCAGTGTTTCATAGTTCTCCCTGTACAGGTCTTTTACCTCCTTAGTTAAATATATTCCTAGGTACTTTATTTTATTTGTTGCTATTTGGAAGGGAATTGAGTCTTTGATTTGGTTCTCACTTGTACTGTTGTTGGCGTATATGAATGCCTCTGGTTTCTGTGTATTGATTTTGTATCCTGAGACTTTACCAAATTCATTTACCAATTTAAGGAGTCTCTTGGTTGAATCCTTGGGGTTTTCTAGGTATACTATCAGGTCATCAGCAAATAGTAAGAGTTTGATATCTTCTGTTCCCTTTTACACCCTTAATTACACTCTCTTGTCTGATTGCTGTAGCAAGGACTTCCAGCACTATGTTAAACAGAAGTGGAGATAGTAGGCAACCTTGTCTAGTTCCAGTTCTAAGTTGGAATGCTTTCAATTTTTCCCAGTATGATATTGGCTGTGGGTTTGTCATATATGGCTTGTATCATTTTTAGGTAAGCCCCATCTGTGCCTATTTTGTTCAGTGTTCTTATCATAAAAGGGTGTTTAATTTTGTCAACTGCTTTTTCTGCATCTATTGAGAGGATCATATGGTCTTTGTTTTTGCTTGGTTTATATGGTGAGTTACATTTATATATTTGCATATGTTGAACCATCCCTGCATCCCTGGGATGAAGCCCACTTGATTGTGAAGGATTATTTTCTTGACAAGCACCTGGATTTGATTGGCTAGGATTTTGTTGAGAATTTTTCACCTATGTTCATAAGCGATATTGGTCTGTAGTTTTCTTTTTTTTAATTTATTTATTTCTTTTTGTTTCATCCTTTCCTGGTTTTGGTATCAAGGTTATGTTCGCTTCATAAAATGTGTTGGGGAGGTTTTCATTCTTCTGGATGTTGTGGAATAATTTCTGCAGGATAGGCACCAGTTCTTCTTTGTGGGTGTGGTAAAATTCGGGTGTGAAACCATCTGGTCCAGGACTTTTCTTTTTAGGAAGGTTTTTTATTGCTGTTTCAATTTCAGTACTTGATATTGGTCTGTTCAGGAATTCTATTTCTTCCTGGTTGAGCCTAGGGAGGCGGTGTGTTTCTAAGAAATTGTCTATTTCCTCCACATTTTCCAGTTTGTGCACATAGAGATTTTTGTAGTATTCATAAATTATATTTTGTATCTCTGTGGCATCAGTTGTAATTTCTCCTTTATTGTTCCTGATGGGGCTTATTGGAGTTTTTCGTTAGTCTAGCCAAAGGGGTGTCAAGTTTGTTTATTTTTTCAAAGAACCAACTTTTTGTTTTATTAATCTTCCGTATAATTTCACTATTGTCAATTTCATTTAGTTCTGATTCGATCTTAATGATTTCACTTCTTCTGCTGGGTTTGGTGTTGGTCTGTTCTTCTTTTTCCAGCTCTTTGAGATCATTGATTAGGTTGTCTATTTGTGATCTTTTCGGCTTTTGGATATAGGCATTTATGGAAATAAACCTTCCTCCCAGGACTGCTTTAGCTGTGTCCCACAGGTTTTGGTAACTTGTGTCAGCTTTGTCATTTAGTTCAAAGAATCTTTTGATTTCCATCTTGATTTCCTCGTTTATGAAGTGATCATTCAGCAGAAGGTTGTTTAGTTTCCATGACTTTGTGTAGAAATGAGAACTCCTGTTAGGATTGACTTCTACATTTATTCCTTTGTGGCCTGAAAAGACACATGGTATAATTTCTATTTTTTTAAGTAGTTTGAGACATGCTTTGTGTCCTAGGAGATGGTCAATCTTAGAGAATGACCCATGAGCTGATGAGAAGAACGTATATTCAGCGGTTTTGGGGTAGAATGTCCTGTAAATGTTCATCAGGCCCATTTGTTATAGCATTCTGTTTAAGTCCTTTATTTCTTTGTTAATTTTTTGTTTGGAGGATCTGTCTTGTGCTTTCAGTGGATGTTAAAGTCTCCGACTATTATGGTGTAGTTGTTTATCTATATGTTTAGATCAAGAAGAGTTTGATTTATGAATCTAGGTGCACCAAGGTTGGGTGCATATATATTTAGAATTGTTATGTCTTTTTGTTGAACTGTACCCTTCACTATTATATAGTGACCTTCTTTGTCTTTTATTACTTTTGTTGACTTAAAAACTAAGTTATCTGTAATCAGCACTGCCATGCCAGCTTTCTTTTGGCTTCTGTTTGCTTCAAATATTGTTTTACACCCCTTTACCTTTTGTCTGTCTGCATCCTTGCAGGTTAGATGTGTTCCCTGAAGGCAGAAGATACTTGGCTTGTGTATTTTATCCATTTGTCCATCCTATGTCTCTTGAGTGGGGAGTTCAAGCCATTCACATTTATTGAGATAACTGATAGGTAGGGCAGATTTCTGTTCATTATGTTGGGTTGAACTTTGTTGCTATGTTTTCTCTCTTTAGCCATTGTGGTATCTGGGCTTTGATCTTTAGCTTTGAGTAGATTGACCTTCCTGAGTGTTTATTGTGCTGATCCGTGCGTAACACTGTTTTGAGTACTTCTTGAAGGGCTGGTCTTGCCTTGGTGAATTTTTCTTGAAGAGGTAACTGATCCTGCGAAGAAAGTGAAAAGACTGAACATAAACACTTCTTATCTTTATGCCATGTATTTATTTGATTTTTCATATAGTACATTGTAATTAAGAGTGTAATTTATTAAGGAATTCATGAGAGTATATACCTTTTGAGAGCTACTTTTCAGCTCGATAATAAAACAGAGTGAAGATTTGTGAAGGACACAGGAAGAAAGCAAATGAAAGAAAGGTGAGGTATATCCTGAATGGACCATATAAAGAGAGAGGTAAGTGAAGGGAACAGATAGAGATAGATGCCAGGAAAAGAAAGAGGAAATGAAAGAGGAGGTAAGAACCTGAAGGAGAACCAGAGAGAATGAAAGTTGATGTCATGGGCTTTAAAGAGGGAGCAACAGAGTGAGAGAAATAAGGACATAATGGAATCAGGGCGAAAAATGAGGGAGAAAATTACTCAGAGAAAGATACAAATAAGAAAAAAAGAGGAAAAATGAGGTGAAAAATATGAGTGAGAATGTATAGAGTAACAAGGAAGATGGGGTGTGTGTATAAAAGAGAGAGAGAGATTACTAAGGAACACAGAGGAGAAGTAGGGAGAAGGGGAGACAGTGGGAAGGAAAAATCAAAATTATGGAGAGTAAGATGGGGTTAAAATGGCAAAGAAATCAGACAGAAGGACAAAAAAAGACAGTAAATGGAGATGGAGTTAGAGAGGTAGGAGAATTTAAAGACAGGTTGAAACAGAGAAAATTTATAAGTTAACAGCGTCTTAAAGGGAAGTTGAGTTATTGATTATATTCTCACAAGTGAACATATAGTATAGAGATTCCCCTAAAACTGAAAATTCCTTGCGTCCTAAGCATTTTTATTTAGGTATATTTATAGTGACTTAGTTAATTTTTTTTTTTTCATTTCAGCATGTTATGGGGGTAGAAATGTTTAGGTTTCCTATATTGCCTTCCACCCCCTCGCCACCCCCATTCAGAGCTTCAAATGTGTCCATCCCCAAGATGGTGCGCATCACACTCATTATGTACGTATATACCCATCCCCTCCTCCCCCCTCCCATTTGCCCGACACCCAATAAATGTTATTCCTATGTGTCCACTTAGGTGTTGATCAGTGAAACCAATTTGCTGGTGAGTACTTGTGGTGCTTATTTTTCCATTCTTGGGATACTTCACTTAGTAGAATGGGTTCCGGCTCTAGTCAGGAAAATACTAGAGGTGCTATAACACCCTTGTTTCTTAGAGCTGAATAGTACTCCATGGTATACATATACCTCATTTCATTAATCCACTGATGTGTTAATGGGCACTTGGGTTGTTTCCGCATCTTTGCAATTGTAAATTGTGATACTATAAACATTCGAGTGCAAATGTCTTTTGTATAGCATGTCTTTTGTTCTTTTGGGTAGATGCCCAGTAATGGGATTGCTGGATCAAATGGTAGATCTACTTGTACCTCTTCAAGGTATCTCCATATGGCTTTCCACAGACGTTGCACTAGTTTGCCGTCCCACCAGCAGTGTAGGAGTGTTCCTCTCTCTCCACATCCACACCAACATTTATTGTTTTGGGACTTTTTGATAAAGGCCATTCTTACTGGAGATCAGTGATATCTCATTGTGGTTTTGATTTGCATTTCCCTGATGATTAGAGATGTTGAGCATTTTTTCATAGGTTTCTTGGCCATTATTCTGTTTTCTTTTGAAAAGCTTCTGTTCATGTCCTTTGCCCACTTTTTGATAGGGTTGTTTGATTTTTTCTTGCTGATTTCCCTGAGTTCTAAATAGAGTCTAGTTATCAGCCCTTTATCAGATGTGTAGTTTGGGAAATTTTTCTCCCTTTCTGTAGGTTGTCTGTTTGCTCTCGTGACAGTTTCTTTGTCTGTGCAGAAGCTTTTTAATTTGATTGAGTCTTATTTATTTATTTTTGTTAGTATGCTTGCCTTTAGCTCTTCTTCATAAATTCTTTGCCTAAGCCAATGTCTAGAAGAGAATTTCCAATATTTTTCTCTAGAATTCTAATAGTTCCACACTTTAGACCTAAGCCTGTTACCCAGCATGAGTTGATTTTTGTGAAAGGTGAAAGGTGTGGATCCTGTTTCAGTCTTCTACATGTGGTTATTTGGTTTTGCCAACACCATTTATTGAATACGGATTCTTTCCTCCAGTTTTAAAATATTTTTGGATTGATCTTTTGAGTTATTATTTGGCTTTGAGGTTTTTTATTTTTGGTCTTGGATTATTTAAATATGAATTATTTAAATTCTCAATATTTGAGAATTTTCTTTTTATCTTTTATTTAAACTTATTGATTTGTGGAGTTATTCCACTTCATTCAGAAAATACACCATTGTAGATTGAAAATGCGCTTGCAAAATTCATCTGTTGATGGCCTAACGCAAATACTTCATAATGTGACCTTATGTGGAAATAAGGTCCTTACAGATGGACTCAATGAAGATAGTATCAGAATGAAATAGGGCAGGCACCTATCACAAGATGCCTGGTGATCTTATGAAAAATGGAGAAATCTGGAGACAGGGACATGAACAGAGGAAAAAAGAAATGAGGAGAAAACAGCCTTCTAACCCAGACATATAGTAAAACAAATTCCATATGGATTAAATACACACACACCTAAAATATAAAAGTTTAGAAAAAATAAATATTGATTTCTTCGCTACATAATATGAAATTATAAGTCAAAAGGATAAAACAAACCTAAATACTCTTCCTAAATAAAGGTGTATCTATTTATAATTTGGAAGATTCTGGGATCCATCCATAAAATGCAAATACAAAAACATGTAAAAGCAATATAACAATATGTAAAACAAATGACGATATCTATATGAGATTTAAAGTACTACAGTAAAATAAGACAAATTGAAAACATAAAACAGGAAAGAGTTGCCAAATTGAATGAGACAACACTTGAATGAAAAATGAATTTAAATAATAAGCATTTAATTGGCCTGATTTTGTCTACATATAAGAGACATAAAAATGAAACAAAAATGATGTGGTGATTTCACATATCAAATTGAAAAATGTAAGTATTTTTTAACACAGAGATGCTGTTAAAGGATTTTCTTATAAATCCTGCATGGACTGGGCATAGGAGTTCTAGAGCTACCTCCCTTTTAGAACTAAATGGGGAGGATATGAACTCATAAAAGTCTGGCTGCATCCTATAGTACACACACACATATGAATGATTATACCTGATGTTTGTTCTCATTATAAAGAATACCATGAAGGCCGGGCGCTGTGGCTCACGCCTGTAATCCTAGCTCTTGGGAGGCCGAGGCGGGCGGATTGCTCAAGGTCAGGAGTTCAAAACCAGCCTGAGCAAGAGCGAGACCCCGTCTCTACTATAAATAGAAAGAAATTAATTGGCCAACTGATATATATATATAAAAAAATTAGCCGGGCATGGTGGCGCATGCCTGTAGTCCCAGCTACTCGGGAGGCTGAGGCAGAAGGATCACTGGAGCCCAGGAGTTTGAGGTTGCTGTGAGCTAGGCTGACGCCACGGCACTCACTCTAGCCTGGACAACGAAGCGAGACTCTGTCTCAAAAAAAAAAAATAAAATAAAAAAAAAAAAATAAAGAATACCATGATTGTTAGACACTCAAACCACATCAAAGGTCTAGCAGAAATTTAATATTTGACTGTAATCTTCATCCTCAACAAAACCAAGAGTTCTTCATTGTGAGTATATTTTTCAAGCTTCCTTTTTATGATCACCCAGGTTCTGTCATTTATTATCAGTGTGTCTAAAACCGTCCCTCCTGGTCATCTGGATGAATCTGAGAAGTAGCAGGTCTTTGTTCTTGCTCCCAGATCTGCCCCCTTTGCTGTATAGGGACCAAGTGCCCCAGTTCAAAGTCAGTCTGATGCATTAATGTCTCCAGCTCTCTACCTCCCTGGGAGGGGTGGGCCTCCCTCCATCCTAGGAGGAGCTTTGAGCATCTCTGTGGGCCCTGGGGACCCAGCAGTGGGGCTGGAATGAGTCAGCCCTCAGTAAGGAAGACACAGGCCACCGTGGCACGCAGATTCCATCAGAGCCCCTCAGAGCTGGGTGAGCCCCAGAGCTACCAGGTCACTTACTGGTCCTGTACCTGGACTGCATCCTGACTTGGCCTCACAGGTAGCTTGCAGGAAGGATAAGAGGCTTTTCTGAAGTGGTGCAAGGTGGTAACCTGGTAGGGACAAGGACCTGTACTGCCTGAGGAGTCCATAGGGTGCCCTCTCAGATCTGCTTTGACAGGTATTGCTGTTCTCCTTGCTCTCATGGTAGTAGCCTGTGTTGGGGTCTTTTGTTTCTTTTTTTCCCTATTTAATTCAGTGCTCAAGCCTGGAGAGGTTCATATGGAGCAAGCATGTGGTTGAAAAACTCGCCAAAGCAATTCCCAAGGACCCCCATTGCCAAGATCTCACCATGGTCTTCTGGTGAACCCCAACTGTGTCTTCTCCTCCTTCCACCATCCCCAGTGTCTGTGAGGAGGAGAGACCACACCCAGCCTTGTGCCCAAATGCTCCCTGGATCATGGGTTTTCCAAACCCACTAATCCACTGTGCAACCCCTTTCCTAGGCACTGCCCACACTTGACGAGTTATCTTCTTGCCTGCCTGTTCCTCTTGGGATAAAAAAGGAAAAAAAAGAAAGCAAGATCATAGCTGTTTTATCTACCATCTAGCTAATTTTCCTCTTCCTGGAGTTCTCCTTATTTCTGTTGCGCTCTGATTTCTAAATAAAGTAAGGGTTTGAGTTACTGTAAAGCTCTCAGCTCCCTGCTCTAGGGAGACTGAGTTACCCTATCTTCTGTCCCTCTTCAACACAGAATAGCAAAATATCACTTAATATAGCAATCTAGCTATTCCTGGCTTTAAGGATAATTCCCTTGGAATTTGGCTCTTTATTTGACTTGGGCTCTGAACCTGAAGAAAAAGAGGAAATTTAGGTCGCTGGCTCACCCCCTAAAACACACAGAACCTCTATGACCCATATTTGTGGCTCATTTCCTCAAGCTAGACTGCTCAACAGGTGACCAGTATGAGAAGGAGGGATATGGCTCCAGAGAATCATGTTTGCTAAAGACTCCTCTGGACTAGAAGCCATTGGCCATAACCTTCCCCAAAATAAAGACTAAACAAATACACATAATTTGGTATCACTAATTTCACCATTCCTTTCAGCTTCCATAAAACACCCCAATTCCCTCTCATGCTTTTGGGTCTGGCTTACACTGGACCGGAAAGGAAGTGTTTTGCTTTTTCTTTCAAATGGTTTCTCATTCACATTGGAACCCACTTCTTTAGAGGAGCTAGGTAAGGAGGGCTGGTCAGCTGGGCCTCGGGTGGTGGACCAGAGGGGTTCTGGGTCGTCAGTCTCATCTTTAATGCAATGGGAGGCCCTTTCTCTTACTAGTCCTGAGTCAGAATGCAGGTTGGCCTAATGGATCTGCTTTTTATAAGCCCCTGAACAGGTGTGGCTCTCGCCTATTCCCTGGAAAGATTCCTGTCTCCTGCCACTCATCACAGTATTGTGGGTTTAGATAAGCAATATTTATAGTTGTAGTGGTCCTGGAGACACAGACACAGGTAAAGCAAGACTTCTACAGGGTCCTGTTACAGTGTCAAAACAGCCTCTCAAGGCTATTCAAGCCTGTTCTAGAAGGAATACTAAGGATATGGCCAAGTGGACCATTTACTAAAGAGATTGATATGGATAAGAGTAGCCAGGTTCTAACAATCAAGATGATGGGAGAATGAACCTGAAGGCATGTCAGAGATCTTTGAGTCAAACTAGGACCCAGAGGGAAATATTTCCAGGGGAGTGCCCTTGCGAGCTCAGCATTTGCTGCCCTGCACCACCTTGGGACTCTGCCCCACCATTCTGGTGCAGTATTCCTAAGTTGCAGAAGCTATGGCTGAAGAAGGCCCAGGTGTGACATTAGGAGGTTAAAGACTTCACTCAAATCTGGGCAACATAGTGAGACCTTGTCTCTACAAAAATGCAAACACTGGCCTGTAGTCCTAGCTAATTGGGAGGCTGAGGTAGGATCACTTGAGCCCAAGAGTCGGAGGCGACAGTGAGCTCTGATCATGCTGCTGCACTTCAGCCTTGGCAACAGGGTGACACTCTGTCTCATACAAAAGAGATTCACCTAGTCACATCCCTGTGACTGAGTCAGAATTTGAATTCATGTCTGGCTGCAAAGACCAATCTCAACTGTGATACCACAGTAATAGTGCTGGTAATATATGTCCTTCAACTACTCAACATCTATACTTATTTGGTTAGTATCTGTTGCCATTTTTATATGGGTTATCTTTATACATTATTGTGATTCTTCTAACTTTCTATTGTGTTTATACTATAATTTATTATATTATTTTTTTTTAGACAGGGTCTCACTCTGTGACCCAGGCTGAAGTGCAGTGGCCTGATAATAGCTCACTGCCACCTGGAATTCCTTGGCTCAAGTGAACCTTTCACCTCAGCCTCCTAAGTCGCTGGGACTACAGGTGCACATCACCTTGCCTGGCCCTGGTACTTTTATTTTATAGATCGGTAGTTCCTATGAATTATGCTTAAACTAGTTGGAGAAACACTGATTACCACATAGTCTTGTAAGAAAGGGGGGATGGAGCAAGAGGTTGGGCAAGAAACACCCCCAGACAGAGTGTCTCTGCAGAAAAGGCAGGTTCTAGGAGAAATTAGAAGAAAAAAGCAAGAAGATGAGCATACATCAGAAGAGGGTCAGAAGGAGAGGTACCTGAGACCATGGGAGACTCCACGGGAGGAGGTTGCCAAGGGGAACTGGAAGCAGAGACCCCCCAGTAAGCTTGGAGACCAGGGGCAAGGATAGGTGGAGCGGTTAACTTCTCCCTCCCTTGCATCTTGCACTGCTGGTGGGCTCCCCAACAGTCAGAGAGACCTGTGGACACCATCCCAGAGACAGCCACCCACTGAGCTGTAAGCCTATAGTGGATGCAGCCCCACGCTCCCAACTCCCTGGGGCACTTCCGTGTGCAGATACCCGAGCTGTGCAACAGGTGCCATATTGTTACATTCTCCCTTCCCCCTTCCCTATCTGCAGCTGCTGAGAGAGACAATATAGCCACCAGCTGGAGGCACCTCCAGGCAACAGGACCTTCCCTTTTGGGGCCCTTCAGCTGACAGATGGGTACTCAGACTGTGAGCTCCCTACCTGCCAGCCCTCCCAGGTGCTGCCGGTGTGGTGATTCTAGAAAAATAGGGAAGACCCTGAGGCTGAGAGACATCGACCCAGCTTGGGCTCCACATGGATGAATTAGGACTAGCACTCCTCTCCCTGGTGGGGTCAGGGATTGAATTCTGGGACCCAGAGGTCAGACCTGCAGACAGGATCCCGTGCACCCAGGTCTCCCATTGCGAGGGGCACAGAAGGAATATTTGTGAATAGCCTACTGAGGTGTGTGTGCCTACAGGGGCAGATCAGCATCCTTGAGGGCAACCCTCCTTCCAAAGGGGGGCCGTGCACCCAGCCCAGGCTGCAATCCTGCACAGGGAACCTCCTGGCCGGCATCACAGCAAGGGGAGGCCCAGTGGTGTGAGGTCTGGCCTGCTGGCAGAGGCCCAGGTGTAGCCGCAGAGTTGAGGAGGGTGGAAAGAAGCCAGGCCCACTCCAGACTGTGGGTCTCAGATGGCCTGATCCCCACACACAGACTTTCTGACTGAGCAGGGCCACTCCAGCCCATCCCTGATAGCTTATCCCAAAAGCAGAGAACAGAACTTTGACCCCAGCTAACAGCATTGGTGGTGTCTGAGGACAGGCTTACAAAACCCAGCTCCACCCAGATTTACTCCCAGACCAGCCCTCACTGGGAGGGAGAAAAGGATACACCTGGAAGTCCCAGGGCCCCACCACCACCTGAGGCACTAGAGTGCCTCTTCAGGGGAATAAGAACTGGATACAAGACCCAAAAGCAACAGTGTAGCTTGTTCCTCTGAGCAAGCACTACCTACTGACAGGGAGGACATTCTGCACACCCTTTTCATGGCACCTACTGACTCATCACACAGGGTGTGGTAGAATCTCACCCACAAATACCACCTACCAGCTTAGAGACTAAACAGGACATGTCAATACCCAAACAAAAACCTAAAGTCAAGAAGCAACAACTGAGCCCTAAAGTCAAGAAGCAACAACTTAGCCAGATGGGAAGAAATCAGCAAAGGAACTCCGGAAATATGAAGAACCAAGTAGAAACCACACCCCCAAAGAGGAGCACCAGCCCCTTAGAAATGGACACCAACCAAAATCAGGCAACCAAAAGACAGAAGAGGAATTTCAAATGTGGATCATAAGAAAATTCAACAACCTGCAAGAAGAACTGGATAACCAACACAAAGAAAACTCAAAAGGACTACAGGACCTGGAACAAAAATTCACTAAAGAAATTGAAACAATGAAGAAAAGTTTAACCAAACTCCTAGAAATGAAGAATCAATTTGGGGAACTACAAAACACAGTGCAAAGCTTCAAGAATAAGGTAGATCTATCAGAAGAAAGAATCTCAGAGATTACAGATCACATCTTCAAATTAAATAAATCAGTCATAGAGATACAGCAGAGAAACAAGAGAAAAGAGCAAAGCCTACAAGAGATGTGAGATTATGTGAAGAAACCTAATGTGAGGGTCATAGCATTATCTCAAGGGGATGAAGAAAACACTCAAGGGTTGGACAAGCTATTTGAAGATATAATAGAGGAATATTTCCCAGGCCTTGCTAAAAATCTCAATATACAAGTAAGAAGCTCAAAGGACCCCTGGGAGATTCAATGGAAACAGGAAGAGGTCAAGACATGCAGTCATCAGACTGACCAAAGTATCAACTAAAGAGGCCCTTCTAAGAGCTGTAAGACGAAAGCAGCAAGTAACATATGAAGGAAAGCCAATCTGAATAACACCCGACTTCTGTACTGAAACTTTACAAGCAAGGAGAGACTGGGGCCTCATTCTCACTTTTCTGAAACAGAACAATGCCCAGCCTAGTATATTATTCCTTGCGAAACTAAGTTTTGTATATAAAGGAGAAATCAAGACATTCTAAGAAAAGAAAAGACTGAGGGAATCCACCAAGACAAGACCAGCCCTTCAAGAAGTACTCAAAACACTGTTACCCATGGATCAGCACAATAAACACTGACAAATGTCAATCTACTCAAAGCTAAAGATCAAAGCCCAGATACCACAATGGCTAAAGAGAGAAAACAAAGCAACAAAGTTCAACACATCAGAATGAACAGAAAACTGCCCATCCTATCAGTTATCCCAATAAATGTGAATGGCTTGAACTCCCCACTCAAGAGACATAGGCTGGACAAATGGATAAAAAAAAAAACAAGCCAAGTATCTTCTGCCTTCAGGGAACACATCTAACCTGCAAGGTTGTAGTTAGACTACAGGTAAAGGGGTGTAAAACAATATTTCAAGCAAACGGAAGCCAAAAGAAAGCTGGTGTGGCAGTGCTGATTACAGATAACTTAGTTTTTAAGTCAACAAAAGTAATAAAAGACAAAGAAGGTCACTATATAAATAGTGAAGGGTACAGTTCAACAAGAAGACATAACAATTCTAAATATATATGCACCCAACCTTGGTGCACCCTGATTCATAAAGCAAACTCTACTTGATCTAAACATATGGATAAACAACTACACCATAATAGTCGGAGACTTTAACATCCCACGAAAGCCCAGAACATATCCTTCAAACAGAAAATCAACAAAGAAATAAAGGACTTAAACAGAACCCTAGAACAAATGGGCATGACTGATATTTACAGGACATTCTACCCCCAAACCACTGAGTATACATTCTTCTCATCAGCTCATGGGTCATTTGCTAAGATTGACCATCTCCTAGGACACAAAGCACATCTCCAAGAATTTAGAAAAATAGAAATTATACCATGTGTCTTTTCAGGCCACAAAGGAATAAATGTAGAAATCAATCCTAACAGGAGTTCTCATTTCTACACAAAATCATGGAAACTAAACAACCTTCTGCTGAATGATCACTTCATAAATGAGGAAATCAAGATGGAAATCAAAAGATTCTTTGAACTAAATGACAAAGCTGACACAAGTTACCAAAACCTGTGGGACACAGCTAAAGCAGTCCTGACAGGAAAGTTTATTTCCATAAATGCCTATATCCAAAAGTTGAAAAGATCACAAATAGACAACCTAATGAATTGTCTCAAAGAGCTGGAAAAAGAAGAACACACCAACCCCAAACCCAGCAAGAGAAGTGAAATTATTAAGATCAAATCAGAACTGAACAAAATTGACAACAGTGAAATTATACAGAAGATTAATAAAACAAAAAGTTGATTCTTTGAAAAAATTAACAAAATTGACACACCTTTGGGTAGACTAATGAAAAGTAGAAAATAAAAATCTCTAATAAGCTCCATCAGTTACAATAAAGGAGAAATTACAACTGATGCCACAGAGATACAAAATATAATTTATGAATACTACAAAAACCTCTCTGCGCACAAACAGGAAAATGTGGAGGAAATGGATAATTTCTTAGAAACACACAACCTCCCTAGGCTCAACCAGGAAGAAATAGAATTCCTAAACAGACCAATATCAAGTATTGAAATTGAAACAGCAATAAAAATCCTTCCTAAAAAGAAAAGTCCTGGACCAGATGGTTTCACACCTCAATTTTTCCACACCTACAAAGAAGAACTGGTGCCTATCCTACAGAAATCATTCCAGAACATTGAGAAGAATCGAAACCTCCCCAACACATTTTATGAAGTGAACATAACCCTGCTACCAAAACCAGGAAAGGATGCAACAAAGAAAGAAAACTACAGACCAATATCCCTTATGAATATAGATGCAAAAACTCTCAACAAAATTCTAGCCAATCAAATCCAGGTGCTTGTCAAGAAAATAATCCATCACAACCAAGTGGGCTTCATCCCAGGGATGCAGGGATGGTTCAACATATGCAAATCTGTAAATGTAATTCACCATATTAACAGAAGTAAAAATAAAGACCATATGATCCTCTCAATAGACGCAGAAAAAGCATTTGACAAAATTCAACACCTTTATATGATAAGAATGCTCAACAAAATAGGCACAGATGGGGCTTATCTAAAAATGATACAAGCCATATATGACAAACCCACAGCCATTATCATACTGAATGGGGAACAATTGAAAGCTTTCCCTCTCAGAGCTAGAACTAGACAAGGTTGCCCACTATCTCCACTTCTATTCAACGTAGTGCTGGAAGTCCTTGCTACAGCAATCAGACAAGAGAGTGGAATTAAGGGCGTCCAAATGGGAGCAGAAGAGATCAAATTCTCACTTTTTGCTGATGACATGATAGTATACCTAGAAAACCCCAAGGATTCAACCAAGAGACTCCTTAAATTGGTAAATGAATTTGGTAAAGTCTCAGGATACAAAATCAATACACAGAAATTAGAAGTGTTCATATATGCCAACAACAGTACAAGTGAGAACTAAATCAAAGACTCAATTCCCTTCACAATAGCAGCAAAGAAAATAAAGTAGCTAGGAACATATTTAACTAAGGAGGTAAAAGACCTCTACAGGGAGAACTATGAAACACTAAAGAAAGAAATAGCAGGCCGGCCGCGGTGGATCACGCCTGTAATCCTACCATTCTGGGAGGCTGAGGCGGGCGGATTGCTCCAGGTCAGGAGTTCAAAACCAGCCTGAGCAACAGCGAGACCCCGTCCCTACTATAAATAGAAAGAAATTAATTGGCCAACTAATATATATAGAAAAAATTAGCCAGGCATGGTGGCACATGCCTGTAATCCCAGCTCCTCGGGAGGCTGAGGCAGTAGGATTGCTTGAGCCCAGGAGATTGAGGTTGCTGTGAGTGAGGCTGACGCCACAGCACTCACTGTAGCCTGGGGGCAACAAAGCGAGACTGTGTCTCAAAAAGAAAGAAAGAAAGAAAGAAAGAAAGAAAGAAAGAAGGAAGGAAGGAAGGAAGGAAGGAAGGAAGGAAGGAAGGAAGGAAGGAAGGAAGGAAGGAAGGAAGGAAGGAGAAAGAAAGAAAGAAAGAAAGAAAGAAAGAAAGAAAGAAAGAAAGAAAGAAAGAAAGAAAGAAAGAAAGAAAAAAGAAAGATATAGTAGAGGATATAAACAGGTGGAAGAATATACCATGCTCATGGGTTGGCAGAATCAACATTGTTAAATGTCTATACTACCCAAAGTTAGCTACAGAGTCAGTACAATCCTTATTAAAATACCATCATCATTTTCAAAGATACAGGAAAAATAATTTTACGCTTCATATGGAACAAGAACAGACCCCGTATAGCAAAATCAATCCTAGGCAATAACAACAAAATAGGAGGTATCAATCTACCAGATTTCAAACTATACTACAAGGCTATACTAATTAAAACAGCTTGTGACTGGCACAAGAACAGGTACATTGACCAGTGGAACAGAACAGAGAACCCAAATATAAAACCATCCTCATATACCCAACTTATCCTTGACAAAGCAGAAGGAAACATACACTGGGGAAAAGAATCCTTATTCAATAAATGGTGCTGGGAAAACTGGTTAGCCACCTGCATAAGACTGAAACAGGACCCACACGTTTCACCTCTCACAAAAATGAACTCACGCTGGGTAACAGACTTGAACCTTAGGTGTGAAACTATTAGAATCCTAGAGGAAAATGTTGGAAATACTCTTGTAGACATTGGCACAGAATTTATGGAGAAGATCCCAAGGGCAATCACAAAAGCAACAAAAATAAACAAATGGGACCTTATCAAATTAAAAAGCTTCTACACAGCCAAAGAAACTGTCAAGAGAGCAAAGAGACAACTCACAGAATGGAAGAAAATTTTCACAAGCTACACATCAGATATAATGCTGATAACTAGAATCTATTTAGAACTCAGGAAAATCAGCAAGAGAAAATCAAACAACCCTGTCAAAAAGTGGGCAAAGGACATGAACAGAAATTTTTCTAAACAACACAGAATAAAGGCTAACAAACATATGAATAAATGCTCAACATCTGTAATCATCAGGGAAATGCAAATCAAAACTGCAATGAGATATCACTTATCTCCAGTAATAATGGCCTTTATCAAAAAGTCCACAAGCAATAAATGTTGGAGTGAATGTAGAGGGATATGAACACTCCTACACTGCTGCTGGGACTGCAAACTGGTTCAGCCTGTGTGGAAAACAATATGGAGATACCTTAAGGCGATACAAGTAGATCTATCATTTGATCCAGCAATCCCATTACTGGGCATCTACCCAAAAGATCAAATGGCACTCTACAAATGGGACACCTGCACTCAAATGTTTATAACAGCACAGTTCACAATCGCAAAGGTGTGGAATTAACCCAGGTGCCCATCAACACGTGAGTGGATTAATAAAATATGGTATATGTATACCATGGAGTACTATTTAGCTTTAAGAAAAAATGGTGATATAGCATCTCTTGTATATTCCTGGATAGAGCTGAAACCCATTCTACTAAGTGAAGTATCTCAAGAATGGAAAAACAAGCACCACATGTACTCACCAGCTAATTGGTATGAACGTATTAGCACTTAAGTGGACATATAGGAATAATATGTATCAGGTGTTGGGCGGGTGGGGGGGGGAATGGGCAATATAGGTAACCTAACATTTTACCCCCATAATATACTAAAATAAAAAAAATCCACTCTTTTAGCCTGGGTGCAGTGGCTCACTCCTGTAATCTAGCACCCTGTAATCCTCCTTGCTGAGGCAGGAGGTCATTTGAGCTTAGGAGTTCAAGACCAGCCTGAGGAAGAGCGAGACCCCGTCCTTACTAAAAAATAGAAAAGTTAGCCAGGCGTCATGGGGCAGGTCTGTAGTCACAGCTACTTAGGAGGCTGAGGCAGGAGGATCACTTGAACCCAGGAGTTTGAGGTTACAGTGAGCTATGATGCCACCACTGCAGTCTATCCAGGATGACAGGGAGACTCTGTCTCAAATAAATAAATATATTAAAATAAAATTCACTTTTAGCAAATTTGAAAAAAAATCCTGTAAAAAAGACCATCCAATCTTTCAAGAGAGGTATCCAGTCTGTGACCTATTTGTGATTCTTAAATAGCAGCTCATTGAACTTTAATGAACAATTTACCAATAGTGTCAATGAGAGTGTATACTTCCTGAGATAAGAATATTTTGAAAACCTGTGTTCCCTTTGTCAATTCTCAGAAACAATTACAGGTTCCTAATATACTTCACCAAACACATCATGGAGTATTTGGTGGGAGTTCTTCCTTTTCCATCCACTCCAAAGGCAGCCAGGGCTTCACATGGAGAAAGCAAAGGATGTTGGGACTAAGGGTGCACATCACCATGCCTAGCTAATTTTTTTATATTTGAAGAGACCAAGTCTTGCTCTTGCTCAGGCTGGTCTCGAACTCCTGAACTCAAGCAATCCTCCTGCCTCAGCCTCCCAGAATTCTAGGATTAAAGGCATGATCCACATCTGCCCCATAGCACTTTATTAAGTCTTATGATAGCACCATTATTTACATAGGAAAAAGCTAGATGAAGGCTCTCCAAATTCCCACCCTTTGACTTATTAAGGATTCCCTAATTGTTTGTCCCCACTGATCAATAAGAAAAATTCTGGGGTTTTTGTTGTTTGTTTATTTTTTGAGCCAGGGTCTTGTCCTGTCACCCTGGCTAGATTGCAGTGCCATCATCATAGCTCACTGCAACCTCCAACTCCTGGGCTCAAGCAATCTGCCTGCCTCAGCCTCCAGAGTAGCTAGGACTAGAGGCTCACACTACCATGCTAGCTAATATATATATATATATATATATATATATATATATATATATATATATTTTTTTTTTTTTTTTTTTTTTTTTTTTTTAGAGGCCAGGTCAGGCTGATCTCAAACTGTTGGCATCAAGGAATCCTTCCAGCTTTGGCTTCCAAAGTGCTGAGATTATAGGCGTGAGCCACCACACCTGGCCAATGCTGCTTAATTTAACGAAACCTTAATTAAGTTTCACTCCTCCCAGACCCCCAAACTTTGGACCGTCCTAGGTCATTGGAAATGAGAACAAGCTCTCCTCCTGGACAACCCCTCCCCCAAATAGGCTGATCTTAGGCTAAAATATTCCCAGAGTATCTGTAGGTCCCAGGGGCTCATCCATTGCCCTGAACCTGGTACTTTCTAGACTTGTTTACTCTTTCATATAAAAGAGAAGCTCTTTTTTTTTTTTTGTGACTCTAACACATTTGCAGAACCTGTAGTTGACACATTCTCCCTATTGCAATAATCATTTTCAATAAAATCTCTCCTATGTCTAAACTTATTTTTTGACAATAAGAAATATTTTTATTGTTTCATCTGTGTTAGGATATGTACATTCTGTCTTTTGTCCCGTCTAGAACTCATAAAAAACTTCAAATTTAAAAAGGAAAATATAACAAAAACTGCTCATTTTCTTTTTTATGGTATAGGCTATAATATATACTCAATAGGTGAAATTAGTTTCTAGTTGGAAAAAAAGTTTTAAATCCTTAGTAATTTATGTCTTATAATGCTAATACAGAGACCACATGTGAACATTTTTCTGTGGCTGAGAAAATATTCCTTTTTTATTTCTCATGAATAAGAATGTCCATGTTGCTTCCTTGAAATGTTTAGAAGCAGCAAAACTTCCCATATGCAAAATAGATTCAAGACTTTCAGGTATACTCAGCCTTCTTGTCTACTATTTTGAGTTTAACCAAAAGCTCCACAGTCAACTCATTTATTTGCTTGGGAACAGGGAAGCCTAGGTTAAAAGTTCCTTCCTGGCAACATAGTTATTATTATTATTATTATTGCATAATACAGAATCGTCTACCTTGTAAAGATCCAAATTCTAGTCTGGACAGTGCAACTTTTAATAACATGCAGATATATTTTCTTGTATTCATCTGTGTGCCATGCCAAGACATTCTGCTCATTTCACGCTGATAAAATGTTAAATATGCTAAGTTTCCATGTGTGCATGATCACATTTAAATTTATTACCATTTCTTCGTGAATGAAACTTTCCACAAACTGATGCTAGAAAAAAACATACTCTTAGTACATGTTAACTCACAGATACTGTCCGTAGAAATGAAGATATTTAAAATTTATAATGAAGTTATAATGAAGTTTTATAATGAAGTTTTCCTTCTTTCAGGGTTCTTATGAAGGAGAATAGCCTACCTGCCATAGAGTCTTAAAACTATTGCAAAATTATTTCTAGGGGAAAATAAACGCAAATGCCTTTGTTGTCCATACATAACAAAACAATCAGAAAGATAAAACTGTTGGGCTGTAGAAATGTATAGCCCGTGTGGGGGAGAGACGACTGTTTAAAAAAGACTCAGAGTCTAGAGACTTGATGTAATAGCATGAGGTGGATTTATTTTTTAGTGTGTGTAGGGGCAAGTGAGCTAGGGAAGCTGCCGCACTGGCCCTTTTTTTTTTTAGGATTTTTATAGGCAGAAACTACACGCAGGTGGCTAGGGATCACAGGGTGGGGGGAAGTTTTATGGGCTTTGACCTTGCATAAACATGTACCAGATGAGCTAATGTCGGGAACTTTTAATCTTGGTCAATAATTTCCAAGGACTAACGGCTGGGAAGTTACAGAGTGGCGCCAGCGAGGGGAGGGAGTAGGGTTGAGAAGCAGAGTTTACAGAAGCAAAATGGCAGGTTAGATTTTTCTCCACAAAACAAAGACCTAAAATACATTACCATTTTGAAATAAAAAGTAGGTTTTCAGAATGCACATAAAGTCAATTTTAAATTACAGTGTATTTGGAAATTACTGACATAACAATATTGTGATGTCCACAAAGTTTATCTCCAAAGTATTTCCGGTTAACCGCCCTTCAGTGGCATAACATAACAAGTGTACCAATTGTAAGGAACTAATTAATATCTACCTTAAAAAGTTATTGCTTTTTTAAAAGCAACAATTGGTGACCTAATTTATCACTGGATTTAGGTTTCCATGCCTTACACCTCAGGTGTTGTCCCTGTGAAAGTCTCTGGAACTGAGCACAGGGTTGATTCCTTCCACAGCAAATGGGGAATATAAACGGAAAGGATTTCCACTGTGTTCTGTTGGGCATCAGCATGAAATTGCACATTCTGTCCACCCAGAGATTTGCATTTCACATTCTAGATCGTATCCCCTTCCCACTCAATTCTGGGGTTTTTAATTAAATTGCTAACAAGAATTTGAATGGAAGAAACTTCCCTGGATGCAATCACAACCCACGTGGATCCCGCCAGAGCAATCCCAGTTCTCAGTCCCCTGAGCTGCTTCCGCCTGTGTTGGGTCCCCCAACCCATCCAAATCCTTGCAGAGACTGTCTGAGAGCTAGGCGGACGGAAGCTCAGGCCCCGCCCACACCCTCGCCGGCCCCGCCCACACCCCGCCCCGCCCACACCCTCGCCGGCCCCGCCCAGGCCTGGGTCTCCTGCGCGCGCAGCATTCTGTGGACCCGGAAGCGGATCGCGTGGAGGGAGTGTGGCGTGGCGGCGCGTGAGTTTCCTCTTATCTACGTTGTTTGAACCTCGGCTTCTCAGACTTCCGGGGCTTCCGTACAAGGGATCTGGGGTGTCGTACATTAAATCTTCACAGCATTCCCTTCTCCCCAAGTAAGTCAGGCGATTCTGCAGACCCCCCTAATCCCCCCCTTCCTCCTTGGGCCGGGCCCTTCTGCTCCCCAGGACTCTTAGCAGTCACCCCTTCCTGCGATTCCGCGTTAGGGGAGGTGACCATGGTCCCTTCTGGAGACAGCCAGTGTCGTTGGTCCCAAATGACGCCCACTGGGAAATGCCGCCCTTCTTGGAGTCGGACATCTCACCGCGTTCCCCTCCCTTTGACTGTGGGCACAGGGGATCAGGAGAGACAGACTGGGAGGAAACAGAAAAACTGAGAATGCGCAAAAAAGAATGGAAAATAGAGGATGGGTGAAGGATTTACAAAGAGACAGTAAGAGTGAAAGAAGGATCTGGGAAAGTAGCAGGGGTAGAAAAGCGACTGGAGAAATGCAGAGAAGGGCTTGATCTCGCGAGAGATGAATTTCAGCAAAATAAGGACAGGGGCAGCCAAGGGGCAGGCACCTCAGACAGAGAGTGGGGGGAGACAGCAGCACGGTGCTGGGACAGTAAGAGGGGCCACCTGGTGACCAGGAGAGCAGAGGGGGAACCAAGGAGGGAGGGAGTGTAGGGACCTGGGGGTGGCAGAGCCTGGGACTGAGGGATTGTGCAGGGAAGAGGCAGTTTACCAGGGAGAGCAGAGGGGGAGCAGAGACAGGGAAGAAAGAGACATAAGTACATGGAGAGTGGGGACAGTGGAAAGACTGGGGAAAAAGGAACAAGAGGTGAAGCAAGTTTCCAGAATGGAGCAGGACAGGCAGAAGAAAAGGAATAGAGAGAGGGAAGAAGGGAGGAAAGAGCAGAAGAGGAGAGGGGCTGAAACTCAGGGGGAAAACACAGGAAAAAGAGCTAGAGGAAGAAGGTGAGATTGAGAGATAGGGGACGAATGAGGGAGGGATGCACACAGTAATGAGAAAAGTGGGGGGACACTGGAACCAGATGAGTGTTAAGGTGATTGAATAGATGGTTAAGTTGTCAACTGTTCATTTCTCTATATATAATATAAATTTTTGTTTAAGTGGTTCAGAAGAGAATCAGAATTACCAAATTCCTCTTTATAAGGTTGGTGCATTTTATAATCATGGCAGCAGAAGTTAGCTTCCACCTGAAATGCATATTCAGCCAAAAGAAACTGACTTTACTCATTTAATTGTGGGTAATCTCTTCCCTTTTCCTGGGATGGGGTAGGGTATAGGAAGTGAAGTGGGTAAGAAGTGATGGAGTCCATTACCGCAGGGTGCCTTTTAAAAAATAAATTCTTTTTGTCCAGATAGGGGTCTTGCTGTGTTGCCCAGGCTGGACTTAACTCCTGGCCTCATGCAGTTCTCCCCTGTTAGCCTCTGAAAGTGCTGGGATTACAGGTATGGCCTACATGGTGCCTTTCAAAAGCAACATTGAAAATGGTTTTGTGCTCTTTTTGTAATGGCGTTCCTTTCTTTTCTAGGTCTTTTTCATTTCATTAATTGTTTTTTGAAACTTGACATGATTTTTCCTTTATTCAATTTGTATTTTTCTACATATAATTACTTCTGATATAGGGTTGGTAGTATCCTATAATAAGCATACATCATTGTTTTCAAATTACATATTTTCATATTATTTTCTTTGACCTCAGAATTCATCAGTTTTTTTTTTAAGAATTTCAAAATTGTTTCTCTTTAAAATAGATTCTGTCCAGTTTATTTATTTATTTTTTCCTTCTTTCCATGATCACATTACATATATATATATATATATATATATATATATATATATATATATATATATCATGCCCAGCCTGCATTTTTTTTTTTTAAAGACATAGGGTCTGGTTCTTTTACCCAGGCTGGAAAGTGACATTAACATAGCTCACTGCAGCCTCTAACTCCTGGGCTCCAATTATGTTGCTGTCTCCTAGACTCTAGAGTCTCTGAGATTATAGGTGTTAGCCACCACCCCTGGCTAGTCTTTATCATATATTAGAAACATTCTTTGGAACCCAATATGTAATTTTAGATTGTTTCAATGTGCACTTCTTAAAGATATCAATGACCCATTTTTCACCTTAGCATCAAAACCTAGTTGAAGTAGCTAGTCTGGTATTCAGTTTTCTTCCCTCTTGTCATCTGTTAAAAATAGTGAGCTGTGAGCTCCTAGATAGATATCGCCCTCAAGTCCCTCTGGTCCATCATGTTCTCTGCAAAGGTAAAAGCAGGGTTGGAATGACTTGGAAGTTTCTTCCAACAGAGCCCATGTGTTGAGGAAGAAAAAATTTGCTCAGACCTGACTGTTTTAAGCACACATAGGTGTGTGTTCACAGTTGTGTATTTTTTCAGTATATTACTGTGATCTTCTGGTGGAGAGTAATTAAATGTTTGGGATCAATGACATCAGAACAATGACAGAGAAGTTTCTTTGCTGAGACATGTGAAAGATGGTCTGGAATTTTCTAGAGGAGGTGTGATAGAGAGAAACCCATACATTGGCCCTTCCAGGCCACCATATCAGGATCCAGGTACATGTTCTGAATGGACCCAGACCTTCTCAGGATACCTTGGTGAAACTTCTCTGAGCCTCAGTGAGCCCACCTGCAACATGGAGATGAGGGACTATCCCAGAAAACCTCATTGTGGTTGACATTGACCCCTGAAGTGATTGGCCAAATAGAGTCTGTGTGTGGCTTTTCTTTTGGGAGGGAGCAGTCCCTAGTTTTTATTAGAACTTTAAGTGGGACCCAGTCCTTCAAAAACGAAAAAACAAATTAAAAACAAAGGCAATAGAATGGAAGAAACAGGAGCTTTGACTTAGAGACAGACACACCATCTTCAGAGATCTCTCTCAGCTTTAGAGTTATCATAGCTACATCTAAACGCAGGTCACGTCCATCTGTGGCACTGAACCCTCCACTGGCTTCCCATTTTCCTCAGGACAACGTCCAGGCTCCTCAAAGTGAAGGCTGTGCCAGAGGGAGGACCACTGTGCCTATATGTCATTCCCTTTCGTTCATTTACTCACTACATGTGGAGCCTGGCTTTTTTGCCTGCAACACAGATAAAAATGGTAAACCAACAGAATATACAGCTCTACTTTATTTTGTTTGTTTTTACACACACACACACACACACACACACACATACACACAGATAGATATAGAGATTTTTTTTTAAGCGATGGGGTCTTACTATATCATGCCCAGGCTGGGCTATTGAATTACTAATAGTCATCTGAGACAAATGCCCCAATGCAAAGGACTGAGGTAATCATTCCCCTGGGACTCCTGACTTCCTTGCTTCCTCCTGACATCAGCACCCCATCCAGCTCTGCCTACTCTGTTTCTGTCCCTGTGGCTGATCACAGCCTGGAGAAAACATTCACCCAGATTGACCTATCTCACTGCGCTTTCCTGCTCACCTGTGCTTGCATTTCCTTATAGTGTTTCCCTGAAAATAAGACCTACCCATAAAATAAGCCCTAGCAGGATTTCTAAGCATGTGCGCAATAGAAGCCCCACCCCGAAAATAAGCCCTAGTGATGGGCGTGGCTACGCAGCATGTCTGCACAACCCAAGCATTTTGTCGCGGAGCAGGAAAGATACACAGCCCTTCTCATCTGCCCCATTGTAACAGCTACTATCCCAGAGGTGACCGGAAAGTGTGTACAGCCCCACCAGCAAGGTCGGCTCCCCCTGTCAGGTCCCGGCCATCCTGTGCAGGCTGCAAGCTGAGGCTTTGAGGGCACCAGTGTCCTCAGTGAAGTGAGGAATGGGACGCTCCGCTTTAGGTATTGTGTGTTCCCAGGGGGAAGAAGGAAAGCTGTGGCTGCCATTTTACTCAACACTGTGGGCCTCTCTCAGCCCCCACAGACACCAGGGAATGTGGGAAAAGCTTCAGCAAGCAGTGTCCTGCTGAGCCCAGAGAGATCATTTCTGCTCCACTGTGCAGATTGGACCCAGTGCTCGCTGGATCTCTGACAAATAAGCCAGCCCTGCTCATTTAATGAGAGCTCTATTGCTTGACATGAGAGATTGGGGCGAATGGTTCTAAAGGAAATAGAGTCGCAAGAAATTGAGGATGGAATTTGGGGTTTGGAGAGTTATGATGATGTTCCAGAAGAAGACAACTTAACTGTATTTGAATAAATGTAGATTGTTGCACCATAGTTTTAAAAAAATAACACATCCCCTGAAAATAAGCCCTAGGGTGTCTTTTTGAGGAAAAATAAATATAAGACCCTGTCTTATTTTTGGAGAAACACAGTATTTGTCTATTCCACACGTTTTCTCTTGATCCCCTCAGCACCCCAACTTTTCTTTTATCTTTTTTCTCTAAGACCTTTGTTTTTCCTCCTTTGAATCCCTGGAAGCAAGAAAAGAGATCTGGTACCGACCCGCCCCTGTCTCAGGGCCTGTGGTCTGTGCTCAGTAGTGACTGGGAATGGTCTGTCCCTGCTCCTCACTGTTGCTGGCCCTGCCATTGTGCCCTGCTTGCCAGCCACACTCACAGTCAGGATGGTGTGGCCTCCTTCCTCCCTGGCGTCATCAATATTTACTTTAAGGGAATTATTTTGATCTAAGTACCCAGATGGTCATAATGTGTATTAAGACACACGCACACGCACACACACACACAGTGAGGCTTTTTCCCCTCCATTCTTCCTTCTTGGAAACATAAATTTTCTATGAAATATGTATTTATCTTTAGTAAACACCCTTCTTCTAAGTTCCATTTAAAAGCTAAAAACGTGCTTATATTCTATCTTCATTCTTGCCTTCAGTTCCCTCGACTCCATCCAATCAAGCTTCCACATCCACTATTCCACTGATAGTCTCTTTTTCAGAGTCACCCGTGATCTCCCTATTTCTGAACCAGTATTTAATTTTCTGTCCTTTTTTCTTTTTCTCCTGTTAACATGTTACACAGCTGGTGTCTCTCTTTCTCTTTCTTTCTGTGTCTCTGTCTCTCTCTCTCTCTTTTTCCTTGGTGTAAGGATGTCCCACTAACCTTCAGAAGTCTATTTGATTTAATTTTCTTGTCACCTCCCTGATCAGGTTACACTTTCCTCTTCTGGTGTGTCCTGAACTCGCCGTTCTCTGAATGTGCGCGTGACCCACAGCCTAGTCCTTGAGCCTCTTCTCATCTCAGTCCACACGCACTGCCTTTCCTAGTCGTCTCTTCTCGTGGTTTAAGCCCCACTGACATGTCAGCATTTCCCTTGCACACCTCTGCCCCGAACTGCAGAATCCTGCGTCCAGCTGTGTCCTCCACTCTCTGCTGGGCTAACAGGCATCTCCCCTTCCAAAGGGACATTCTGAACTCCCCCAATCGTGTTCCCCTTTCGTCCCCCATCTCAGGTTAGAGTGACCCTGTACTTCCTGGGGCTTGTCTGAACTCATCAGCTTGTATTTTAAATATTTAGAATAATTACATGATTTGTATGTATTGTAGGATGTAATATAAAGAAAAAATCGCACATTCACTGGATATGGGTGAGGGTATCCGTAGCTTGCAAACTTCTCTTGAGGTGTGGGAGAGAAACGTGTGCAGACCTGGCCCTCCCTGCTCTGCTCCCCCAGGACCTGGCAGGCCTCATCTCCTGCTTGTGTCGTCCTCGCTCTGCTCCAGCCTCGCAGGCCTCTTCCCTTTTCCTGGGCACGAGGTGGCTCCTGCCTCAGGGCTTCCACGTGGGCAGTCTGTCTGCCTAGAACTCTCTGGCCTCCCTCCTGGAGGTGGAAACCTCCTTCCTTGCACACGTCATTGTCCTCGTATCCCCTTCTCAGTGGAGGCTTCTCCTACTTCCCCCAATTTAAGATTCCAGTCACACCCTCACCCCCCACACTGGTCCATATTGCCTGTTCTGTGTGTTTCTTTTTGTTCCTTTGCCGTTCACTGTCTGGATACTGGTGGCACCAAGTCCCCAAGGGGACAAGAGCAGAGGGAGGTGTGCTGGGCTTGTCCCCGAGCTCACTCCTGGCTGCACGTTAGGGTGCTAAGGCTTTGCAGATACATCCCTGTGCCCCCTTTGCAGAGATTCGCACTCCCATAGTCACGTTGGGACGCTCCTTCAATATCTTTACAGTGCCCCGCGTGGCTCCAGTGCGTATCCAGCGTCGAGTGTCCAGGCTCAGTTTCTTTTATTTCTATGGGCAGAGACCAGCCTGCGGTCCATGCAGGGATGAGGGGGCCGTGCTCTGCATCAGGTTTGGTCAGGGCCACACCTGTGCCCTGGAGGGGAGCCCAGCCCAGCCCAGCCCAGCTCCCCCCTGCCGCAGCGTGAGTGTGGGCTTCCACAAGGGGGGCGAGTTCTGCTCAAAGGGGTCAAAAACTTACTTGTTGGGCTTCCTGTGGGAGGTTTTTATCCTTGCATCCCTCCTGGTGCAGTGGGTCGCAGAGGACCCTCTCTCTGCAGGGTGAGGTCTGTCTTTGTGTGTGCTGTAGCACAGGAAGGGGGTGTGTGGTTTCTTATGTTTAATCCTCCTGTTTTTCACATTCAGGATTGACTGCTAACGACTCATGTTGGGTGAGGAAGAAGCCTGGAAGCGGGGCAGGAGGAAAGGAAAGGAGTCAGGAATGGCTCTGACTCAGGTAAGGTGATGTTCTCAGTGGGTGGCTCTGTGTCTCCCTCCTTTCTGACATGCCGGGCACTGGAGTTGCTGATCTTCTGTGACTCTGCAGCGTCCTGCCTGTTGTGTTTGCCCACACTCACCCGTGCCCTCCCTCAGTCCCTGTCACCTCCACTCAGATTCCATCTCACTGTGACCCAGTGACAGGACCCTGTGGAGAGGCTCCATTGGACACGGTCCTGGGAATGGCTTCTCACCCAGGCAGGGGTTGGAGATGGGTGTGGCCCTGTGGCGTCAGTGCTGTTGGGCAGCAGGGCCTGTTCAGGGGCCACGGCCGGATGCACTGTCAGCTCTCTGTAGACTGGGATTAGAGAAGCTGCCCTTGAGTCATGGGTAATGCGCACAGACACCTGCTGAATGCTCTAAAAAGAGAATAATCAGGAGAAATTCTTTCTGAATCATTATATTACATTTGTAGCTAAATCAGTGAGTCACTGACTCAAACTCTTAGTGACAGAGTGGAATGGAAAGTTAGACACAGACACCAATGATGGAGGATTCTTTCATTCTATCATCTGTTTTACTATAACATAGATGTCAAATGGCAGGAGCTTCATTAAACTATTCTCAGACAATCCATACCACAGATACCGTGGTGTTCCTGCAGGGACTCTTGTGCGACAGGCGCTTTAGCTAAGAGTGGTTATAATTTTGCTCAGACCGAGGAATAGAACTTCTTTGCCATTAGAGAAGATGGAACTGTATTTTTGTTTTGCCAATTATTATTAAATATTCCATTTTTCTTGAAACATCCCACGGCATATATTTATTTTATAGTAAAACTCCAAACAAACATGCTGAGCTTAGGTGCTAAGGCATAGAGCACCGCCCGTCCTGTCTGGCCTTCCACCCTCCTCACGTGCTAGTGGGGAATCAGTGTTGTCAGTTTTGTGGAGAGAGCACAGGTCCTGTGGAAACGTCGGCTTCATTGTGAGATTAAAAAGCAAAGTTCTTCAGTGAATGCTTTGTTATGACATTTTAACTTCAAAAACATATATGTTTTTTGTTAGGAAACATTGACAGATAGCCTGCCCTGGAATTCTACATCCTTGTTGGAGCCTTCTGCTAGTGAAGACAGGTGGATATTTTAACATTTCCAGTGTTACAAAGCATGCCACCATGGCTGCCTCCAAACAAGCCAACTTCACTATAGATATCAGAGGATTCCTCCAGATTGGGCATTTGAAAGAGTGATTGCTTCTTCTAGGACGGTGCATTTCCTACCTTGCTACGTCTGGCAACATCCCATCTCCATCAGAGCTGCAAAGGTTTAGCTTCTCTCACCAACAACACAGGAGATTGCCCGTTTATGAAACAAAACTTGCTACTGTGTTCCTTTTACATTTTAAAAATCTGGGCAAAATGAGAATCCCTTTTTTCTCCTACAGTTTCTGATTCCTCACGAGTCTCAGAAGCTTTCATTACTTGGTGGATATGTATACATAAGTTGGATTTTGTATGTTGCTCCATTTTCTTTTCTTGTATATGAAGAGTCTGTGGTTTATTTCTTTATGTATATGACCTGTTGTCTTTCTGTAAGTTCTAGATTTTTTAGTGTGAAACAAAATCCTTCTCTGCTTCAAGGCCCCATCTTTTGTTGTATGTGTGTTTTATCTTGCTTTGGAAGACCTCACTTAGTGCATGGATACAAAATGGTATGATTCATTTAGATCTAGTAGTTTAATATTTTGTTTGTATGTCTTATTAATTTGGATTTTTTGGGTATACATTGTAGATACTTTATGATTTAAACTTTCATATAATATATATCATACATTTCTTCTCTGTAGTTCTTCAAAAGATTCTATTTTTTTAATTTTTGTTCAGGATTACATTGATTCTGCTTTGAGAGAACACAGGCCTACCATTTCACTCTTTTAGTTGCATGTTTTGAAGGACAGAAATTTCCCATTTGGAGATAGTCCCATTTGTCTATTTTTGCTGTTCTGCCTATGCTTTTGGTGTTATACCCAAGAAATCATTGCCAAATGTAATGTTCTGAAATTTCCTTCTGTTCCTAGTCTGTCTTTCACTGTGTCCATGTGGTGTATTACTTTGACTGAGTATCTTGTGGTCAACTACCCTTGTATTCCTTGTGTGTATCACACTTGGTTATCGTCTATAATTCTTTTAATATGCTGTGCAATTTCTTTCCTAGCATTTTTCTGAAGACTTTTTCTTTTCTTTTTTTTTTTTGAGACACTGTTTTTTCTGTCGCACAGGCTGGAGTAGAGTGGCACATTCATAGCTTACCATAACCTTGAATTCCTGGGCTGTAGTGATCCTCTTGCCTGATCCTCTTAAGTAGCTAGGACTACAGGTATGCGCCACCCACCACACCCAGCTAATTTTTAAAATTTTTTGTTGACATGGGGTCTTGTATGTTGCCCAGGCTGTCCTCAAACTCCTGAGCTCAAGAGATCCTTCCTCCTTGGCCTCCCAAAGTGCTGGGACTACAGGCTCGAACCACTACACTCAGCCTGTTGAGGACTTCTTCATCAGTATTCATCAGGAACATTGTATAGTTTTGTTTTCTTGTAATATGAGTGTCTGGATTGTATCAGAGTCATCATGGTGTCACAGAATGAAATTTTTTTGTGTTCCCTTTCTTCCGTTATTCATAAATGAGAAGGATTGGTGTTAATTTTTCATTAAAAGTTTGATAGAATTATGCAGTGATTATGAATTTTGCATGTAGTTCTAGACTTTTGGATAAGAGATTTTGATTACTCTCCTTACTACTTATATGCGTGTGTAGATTTTTTATTTCTTTTTGACTTAATAGGTTGTGTGTATTTCTACAGATTGATCAGTTTCCTCTAGCTTATGACCATACTTATCTTTTACACTCTTCTTACTGTGACATGCAGGTGATGCATGTGATGGTGTTCCTTAATTCCCTTAGGCTGTCTTCATTTTTCTTCCTTCTGTTTTTCTTTTTTTGCTCCTTTTTCTGTTTGCTGTTCATTTCTTCTACTTGGTCCCATCAGCTTTTGAGGCCCACTAGTGTGTTTTTCGATTCAGTTATTATTGTATTTTTCAGCTCAAGAATTTTCTTCTGTTTTGTATAGTTCTAGTTCTGATGATAATCTCATTTTGTTCATATTATACATTGTTTTTCCGATGTGGTGAAGTCCATGTGTGCTCTCTTAATTCGTTGAATATCCTTGTGACTCTTACTTTGATTTCTTTGCATGGTAATTCAAAAAATCTTCATTTCTTTAGTGTCAGTTTGTGGTGATTTAATTTGGTCCTATGTATGGGTTATGTTTCCTTTGTATTTTATATATGTCGTTATCTTCTGTTGGGACTTCAGCATTTCTCAAATCAGGGACTTATTTCTGGTTTTTGTTTCCCTTCATTCAGGGAGGACACTCTTCATGTAGCCTGACTAGAGGTTCTGGAGAACTGTCATTTTGAGGATGTGTCCTCTGTAGGCTTTTGGTTATAATCTAAGGATTAAAGGATTTTGCCATTGGAGCCATTTTCTACTCAGAAGCTCTCCTGTTGTCTGCCTGGTAGTCTGCAGCCTTCTTGGTGCTCTAGCAAACTGTGGTCTGGGTCTCCCCCTAGTGTCCTACCCCTGCTCCTGCAGTAATTGATTATGTCGATGGGTGTCATTTTCAGTGGCTCCCAGGCCCAGTGTGTTTTTACTTTAAGTGATTATGTTCGCCCAAGATAGAAACTTGTCTCTCCAGTAGTCCCCTGAAAATCAAAATGTTGGATGGATTTCCCCATACTTTTCCTCCCCCATAGGAAACCAGGAGCTAGGGCTTTCTTCAAAATGTTGTCATATCTAGGCACGGTAGTGCCTCAGGCAAGGTGTCTCAGGTGTTCTTGTTAGGCATCCATTAGGGTTTCCAACCTCTTAAGTGATTCCTCAACTTCTCACACAGGCAGTTGCTCTGTGTGTTGTCATCTGTGTGTGTCTCTGTGTCTGGGATTTGCTATTCCTCTCTCTTACTGATGTCACCACGTGAATACAGTTTTATAATTTCCTTACCTAAGAGTGCAGATGTCTTTTAGTTAGGTGCCGTGATGTATTTGCTAGTGGAAATGTCAGATGTACCATGTGTATGTGTCTGTTTAATGAGAGCTGCTAAGGAAAGAATATGGTTGTCAGTATATTGGTAGTAGTTTTTATACTTAAACAGCATTCTTTTTCTAGGTTGCAGTCATGTCATGTGTTAATTTGAACAATTCTAGCTCTTTACTCTCTTCCCCACTCCTTTTTATTTCCAATATTTTCCTCGTTATTAGTCCCTGCTCGGATATCCTGGGCAGTGGTGTTTGGCTGGAGTCCTGGCCAGCCCACTTTTCTCCATCATAATTAAAGGAGATGCATCCAGTGCTTACTGGTGATCATGATATTTGGTGAAGTATCTGTGCTTAACATTAGGGTTTTTTTCCCATATTTATTTTTTGGCCCGATTTTTATCTATCTAATAATTATTTCAGGTACATAGTGTTGTGATGCATTTTTTATAAATTTACGTCTGCTTTTGTTTCTCATTTTGTTAGTAGACAGGGTCTCACTTTGTCACCAGGGCTAGAGTACAGAGGCATGAGCAGAGCTCACTGTAGCCTCCCAATTCTCAGCTTAAGTAATCCTCGTGCCTTATCCTCCCAAGTAGGTGGGACTGCAGGTGCGCACAACCACAGCTGGCTAATTTTTAGTTTTCTGGTAGAGGCAGGTTCTCACTATGTAGCCCAGTCTGGGCTCGACCTCTTGGCCTTAAGCCGTCCTCCCACCTTGGCCTCCCAAAGTGCTGGGATTACAGGTGTGAGCCAGTGCACTGGCCTAACCTAAATTTGTTAAAATAATGTATGATACTGAAAATTTCCATTTTTCATGTTATGAATTTATTACAGGTATAATCTATATTCATAAACTCCATTGTGCTGTTTGTTTATGCCTACACATCTAAATTTAACTGCATAAAATTGTATGTATGTTTTTGAATATATGTATTTAATAGGCATTAGAATTCATGTTCCTACTTTTTTTATGCTGTACCATTTTTTATTTTATTTTTTAAATTATTATTTCAGAATATTATAGGGGTATAGGTCTTTTGGTTACAACAGCTTGAGTCAACGTTATAAGTGTGTCCATCACTCAGAGAGTGTATATTGTAGCCATTAGGTGTACTTTCACCCATCCCCTATCCTCCCTTTCACCTGCTTGGTTTCCTTTGAGTTTTACTTCCATATGTACACTTGAGGGCTGATCGGTTAGTTCCAATGTAACAGTGAGTACCTGTGGTGTTTGTTTTTTCATTCTTGTGCTGTTTCTCTTAGGGGAATGGTCTCCGATTCACCCAGGTTGTTACAAAGGGTATTAACTCCTCTTTTTTTCATGGCTCAGTAGTACTCCATGATATACATATACCACATTTTATTAATCTACTCATGAATTAACGTGCACTTGGGTTGATTCCACATCTTTGTGAATGTGAATTGTGCTACAATACACAGCTGAGTGCAAGTGTCTTTTTATCAAAGGACATTTTTTCCTTTGGGTAAATACCCAGTAGTGGAACTGGTGGATCAAATGGTAAGTCTATTTTTAGTTTGTTGACGTATCTTTATACTAATTTCCATAGAGGCTGGACTAGTTTGCAGTCCCACCAAGACTGTAAGTGTTCCTTGCTCCTTGCATCTACACCAGATTGTATTGTTTTGGGACTTTTTTTTTTTTGAGACAGAGTCTCGCTTTCTTGCCTAGGCGAGAGTGAGTGCCGTGGCGTCAGCCTAGCTCACAGCAACCTCAAACTCCTGGGCTCAAGTGATCCTCCTGCCTCAGCCTCCTGAGTAGCTGGGACTACAGGCACAAGCCACCTTGCCCGGCTGATTTTTATATATATATATATTAGTTGGCCAATTAATTTCTTTCTATTTTTATGGTAGAGACGGGGTCTTGCTCAGGTTGGTTTTGAACTCCTGACCTTGAGCAATCCGCCCGCCTCGGCCTCCCAAAGTGCTAGGATTACAGGCGTGAGCCACCGCGCCCGGCCTTGTTTTGGGACTTTTTGATAAAAGCCATTCTCACTGGAGTTAGGTGATATCTCATTGTGGTTTTGATGTGCATTTCCCTGGTAATTAGAGATGCTGCACATGTTTTCCTCTGTGTATTGGCCATTAGTCTAGTGTCTATTAAAAAGCTGTGTACATGTGTTTTGCCCTCATTGTAATGGAATTATTTGATTTTTTTCTTGCTGGTTTGCTTCCAGTTTTTTGTAATTTCTAATGATTAGCCGTTTGTTAGAGGGTTAGCATGCAGATATTTTCTCCCATTCTTTAGGGTGTCTGTTTGCTCTATTGATTGTTTCCTTCGCTGTGCAGAAGGTTTTTAATTTAATCAAGTCCTATTTATTAATTTTTTTCTTGTTGTGATTGCAGTTGGGGTCGTCTTCTAAATTCTTTGCCTAAGCCAATATCCAGAAGAGTTTTTCCAACATTTTCTTCTAGCATTCTTATAGTTTTATGTCTTAGTTTTAAGTCTGATATCCATCAGAAATCGATTGATATGAGTGGTAAGAAGTAAGGATCCTGTTTCAATCTTCTACATGTGGCTGTCCAATTTTCCCAGCACTAGTTATTGAATAGGAATTCTTTTCCCCAATATATTATTGTCTGCTTTGTCAAAGATCAGATAGCTATATGTGGAGGGTTTTATATGTGGGTTCTCTGTTCTATTACATTGGTCTGTGTGGAGGGTTTTATATCTGGGTTCTCTGTTCTATTCCATTGGTCTGTGTCCCTATTTTGTAGCAATAGCATGCTGTTTTGGTTACTATAGCCTTGTAGTATTGCTTTAAGTCTGGTAAAGTGATGCCTCCTGATTAGTTCCTTTTGCTTAATGTTGGTTTGGCTACTGAAGCTCTTTTCCAGTTCCATAGGAAGCATAGAAGCATGTTTTCTAGATCTGCGAAAAATGACCTTGGTATATTGATGGAGATTGCATTGAATGTATACATCACTTTGGGTAGTATGGGCATTTTAACAGTGTTGATTCTGCCAATCCATGAGCATGGCATGTTTTTCCATTTGTTTCCATCCTCTGCAGTTTCCTTTCTCAGTGATTCATAGTTTTCCTGGTAGAGATGTTTCACCTCCTTTGTTTAACATGTTCCTCAGTATTTCATTTTCTTTGTTGCTATTGTGAAAGGTATTGAGTATTTTATTTGATTTTCAGCTTGATTGTTGTTGCTGATACTACCGACTTGTGTACATTGATTTTGTAACCTGAGACTTTGGTGAATTTATTTATCAATTCCTAGAGTTTGTTGGCAGACTCTGGCAGGAGGGAGCGGATTTCCACATATATCAATATTTCACAGTATCACAACATGGATCTGTCATCCCATTCACTTCAATCAAATCTATTCTTAGAGTTCTTGCCTCATATTATATGAACATTAGAACTTTCCTAATAACCCCTTGGTGAAATGTGTTTTTCATTTTAGGGACGTTTGACATTCAGGGATGTGGCCATAGAATTCTCTCAGGAAGAGTGGAAGTGCCTGGACCCTGCTCAGAGGGCTTTATACAGGGCCGTGATGTTGGAGAACTACAGGAACCTGGTCTCCCTGGGTGAGGATAACTTTCTTTTAGAAGTCAGGATGTCCTCTTGTGTATCTTTGCATTTTCTCTTGTGAGTCTCTTGTTAGCCCCTGCATTGCTTGACTGAGATCGAAGCCCTGTTGATTCAGAAATGAAAAGCTTTATAATGTGGTGTCTGGATTTTAACTGCCCCCTTTCTTCAGATGTTCTCCCCTTTGATGATATATCATTAGATTGTTCCAGAGCTTATGTGTACGTAAAACCTGTGGCAGATGTTTAAACTATCCAATTTCGGCCGGGTGCGGTGGCTCACGCCTGTAATCCTAGCACTCTGGGAGGCCGAGGCTAGCGGATTGCTCGAGGTCAGGAGTTCAAAACCAGCCTGAGCAAGAGTGAGACCCCATCTCTACTATAAATAGAAAGAATTTAATTGGCCAACTAATATATATAGAAAAGAATTAGCCAGGCATGGTGGTGCATGCCTGTAGTCCCAGCTACTCGGGAGGCTGAGGCAGGAGGATCGCTTGAGCCTAGAAGTTTGAGGTTGCTGTGAGCTAGGCTGACGTCATGACACTCACTCTAGCCTGTGCAACAAAGCGAGACTCTCTCTCAGAAACAAATAAAATAAAATAAAAAAATATACTATCCAATTTCCCATTTTTCACTCCTGTGCTTTGATCCATTGGTTCTTCAAAGACAGCTAAATGTCTACATGTTAGAATATTCCCTGTTATGTTCCCTACATGTTATAATACTCCCTTCAAAGGGAGGCATTCAGAGGGTGGATTTCTGATATATATTTATGTATCCATCTGCAATATCCTTTCTCCTTACCTAAACATAGGGCTGGGATTCTGGAAAAGCCATGGTACCTTATATTCCTTTCTGTCTATAAGCAGGAATTTCTCATTTTGACCTGAGTATTATCTCCATGTTGGAGCAAGGAAAAGAGCCCTGGACTGTGGAGAGCCAAGTGCAAATAGCTAGAAAATCGGATGGATGGAAATGGATGAAAGGTGTGACCACAGGTAAGTGCTCGGATGGATAGAGAGAAAGCTGCTCATTAAATATTGTTTGGGAAACTCTATGCAAATATCAGGGTTCTATGGGAAAACAGAAGTTTATGTCCTGTGAGCTCTGAAAGGAAATTTTTCTTTTCCTTCACTTCTCACTCTGTTCCTCAGATATGTAACACTTTATCCTTGTACTCTCCAGTGGTGCTTCAGCTCAAACAGAAACATGGAAAGTCCTTCTCATGGAGGACAATGCTGTGTTATCTGACCTTATGAACTCTTTTCTTTCAGAAGCATTGGTTTTCCCCTTGGTCTTTTTTTTGTATTTAATTCCATCTAATGCTATCTCCTCAGTCCATACTGATCAGAGCTGTGGCCTTCATAGTCCTGATGACTGGACCTCTTCATGTTCCATCCCATTTCATGTGTTCGGAAGACCCAGTCAGGAGATGGGAAACATTGTCTGGTCTTCCTTTGCATCTGGGTCTCCAGACACTTCCTGGAGTTTTCTCAAGCCCTTTCTGCCTGGCGAGGTACCTCAGCCATTTTTGCCACACTTTACGGCTGTGTATGACAAGGCAGTGAGTTGGGTTCTCTGAGATTGTCACTCAGCAGAATAAAAAGTCAATAGAAGGCTGGGCGCGGTGGCTCACGCCTGTAATCCTAGCACTCTGGGAGGCCGAGGCGGGCGGATTGCTCAAGGTCGGGAGTTAGAAACCAGCCTGAGCGAGACCCCGTCGCTACTATAAATAGAAAGAAATTAATTGGCCAACTAATATATATATATATATACAAAAAATTAGCCGGGCATGGTGGCACATGCCTGTAGTCCCAGCTACTCGGGAGGCTGAGGCAGGAGGATCGCTTGAGCCCAGGAGTTTGAGGTTGCTGTGAGCTAGGCTGAGGCCACGGCACTCACTCTAGCCTGGGCAACAAAAGTGAGACTCTGTCTCAAAAAAAAAAAAAAAAGTCAATAGAAATCTCTTCTCTTTGATCTCCAGTCCTACATGGATGTAGATCCTGTCTTTCAGACACTTCGTGTGGGTTCTCTTGGCAGAACATTGAGTCCATTCTCAAGATGCCACAAAATCTGTTGCGCATGCATTGTATTTTTCTCTTTCCCATTGCTGTGACTACTCAGTGAACATAGGGAGCCTTGGCTCTGCCTGCTTTTGTACTCTCTTCGTCTGTATGATGTTCTTTCTTAACTTGGCTTTTAACATACACGCTCCTGTAGAAGTCAGGATCTGTCCTCGTGTATCTTTGCAGTTTCTCTTGTGAGTCTCTTGTTAACCCCTGCATTTCTTGACTGAGATGATAGCCTGTCAGGGCTGACTTGTTGTGATTATCTACCGTTAGGTTATGTATAACTTCTTGTGGAGTGTCCCATGAAGTGGGTTTAGTGTATAACATAAAATTGATGAAGGAGAACACTTTCACTAATGTGATTGAATATCATCCTGCTACATGCGAAGGTGCTGTTTCAAGCCACTGAGTAGAGCTGGCCCATGATCCTAAGATACAAATATCAAGAGAGCCTGACTGATAAGTATTTCCTATTGTTTTTCTAGCTTTTGAGGAGCATCACAAAGGTGTCACTGTGACAATGCTGATCACATATACTAATGATCATCTCCCTTGAGCCAGCAGTCAGTGATGTCATAATTTCTTCCAGGGAGAAGATTGTTTAAGGATACTGTTATTTATGTCACATTTTCATCCCCTGTATGTGTCACTATTCATTTTCAACAACAGAATCATTGTCATTTTGTCATTGGTTTATACCTATAACAGGGATGGTTTTTTTTTTTTGTTTTTTTTTTTTTGAGGCAGAGTCTCACTTTGTTGCCCAGGCTAGAGTGAGTACCGTGGCGTCAGCCTGGCTCACAGCAACCTCAAACTCCTGGGCTCAGCGATCCTATTGCCTCAGCCTCCCGAGTAGCTGGGACTACAGGCATGCGCCACTATGCCCGGCTAATTTTTTGTATATATATATTTTTAGTTGGTCAATTAATTTCTTTCTATTTTTGGTAGAGACGGGGTCTCGCTCAGGCTGGTTTCGAACTCCTGACCTTGAGCAATCCGCCCGCCTCGGCCTCCCAAAGTGCTAGGATTACAGGCGTGAGCCACCGCGCCCGGCCAAGGGATGGTTTTGATACACCTTTTTTATTATTACTATTATTATTATTATTTTTATTTCGGCATATTATGGGGGTACAGATTTTAAGGTTTCAATAAATGCCCATTTCCCCCCCGCCCCCCACAAGTCTGAGTCTCCATCATGACCATCCCCCAGATGGTGCACATCTCACTCATTATGTATGTATATACCTGCCCCCTCCCCCCTCCCACCTGTCCAATATCCTATTACTGTAGTACCTATGTGACCACTTAGGTGCTGTTCAGTTAATACTAATTTGCTGGTGAGTATATGTGGTGCTTGTTTTTCCATTCTTGGGAAACTTCACTTAATAGTATGGGTTCCAACTCTAACAAGGAAAATATAAGATGTGCTATGTCACCATTGTTTCTTAGAGCTCAATAGTACTCCATGGTATACATATACCACATTTTATTAATCCATTCTTGGATTGATGGACACTTGGGCTATTTCCACAGCCTTGCAATTATGAATTGTGCTGCTATAAACATTTGAGTGCAGGTGTCTTTTTTGTAGAGTGTCATTGGATCTTTTGGGTAGATGCCTAACAATGGGATTGCTGGATCAAATGGTAGAATCACTTGTATCGCTTTTGGATATCTCCATATTGCTTTCCACAGAGGTTGGACTAGTTTGCAGTCCCACCAGCAGTGTAGGAGTGTTCCTCTCTCTCCGCAACCACGCCAGCATTTATTGTTTGGAGATTTTTTGATAAAGGCCATTCTCACTGGGGTTAAGTGGTATCTCATTGTGGTTTTGATTTGCATTTCCCTGATGATTAGAGATGTTGAGCATTTTTTCATATGTTTGTTGGCCATTCTTCTGTCTTCTTTAGAAAAGTTTCTGTTCAAGTCCTTTGCCCACTTTTTAATGGGGTTATTTGATTTTTTCTTCCTGATTTTCGTGAGTTCTAAGTATATTCTAGTTATCAGTTCCTTATTGGATGCATAGGATGCAAAAATATTCTCCCATTCTGTAGGTTGTCTGTTTACTTTCATGACTATTTCTTTGGCTGTGCAGAAGCTTTGTAGTTTGATCATGTCCCATTTATTTATTTTTGTTGCTGCTGTGATTGCCTTTGGGGACTTCTTCATAAACTCTTTGCCTAGGCCGATGTCTAGGACAGTGTTTCCAACTTTTTCCTCTAGAGTTCTAATAGTTTCATACCTCAGGTTTAAGTCTGTTATCCAGCGTGAATTGATTTTTGTGAGAGGTGAAAGGTGTGGGTCCTGTTTTAGCCTTCTACAGATGGCTATCCAGTTTTCCCAGCACCATTTATTGAAAAGGGATTCTTTTCCCCAGCGTATATTTTTGTCTGCTTTGTCAAAGGTTAGATGGCTATATGATGATGGTTTTATATCAGGATTCTCACATCTGTTCCACTGGTCAATAGTCCTATTTTTGTGCCAATACCATGTTGATTTAATTACTACAGCTTTGTAGTATAGTTTGATATCTGGCATATTAATGCCTCTCATTTTGTTTTTGTTGCCTAGAATTGCTCTTGATATTCGGGGTCTTCTTTGGTTCCATACGAAGTGTAAAATTATTTTTTCTATATCTGTGAAGAATGCTGATGGGATTTTAATAGGTGTAGCATTGAATCTCTAGATCAGTTTGGGTAGTATAGACATTTTGATGATATTGAGTCTGCCGATCCACGAGCATGGTATGGATTTCCATCTGTTCACATCCTCTGCTATTTCCTTCCTCAGTGTTTCATAGTTCTCCCTGTAGAGGTCTTTTTCGTCCTTGGTTAAGTATATTCCTAGGTACTTTAATTTCTTTGTTGCTATTGTGAAGGGAATTGAGTCTTTGATTTGGTTCTCAATTAGATTGTTGTTGGCGTATATGAATGCCTCTGATTTCTGTGTATTCATTTTGTATCCTGAGACTTTACTAAATTCATTGATCAGTTCCAGGAGTTTCTTGTTTGAATCTTTGGGGTTTTCTAGATACAATATCATATCATCAGCAAACAGTGAAAGTTTGATCTCTTCTGCTCCTATTTGGATACCTTTGATTCCATTTTCCTGTCTGATTGCTGTAGCCAAGACTTCCAGCACTGTGTTGAACAGAAGTGGAGATAGTGGGCAGCCATGTCTGGTTCCCGTTTTAAGTGGGAATGATTTCAATTTTTCCTCATTCAGTATGATGTTGGCTATGGGTCTGTCATATATGGCTTGTATCATTTTTAGGTATGTCCCTTCTATGCCTATTTTCTTAAGTGTCATGGAAGGGTGTTGAATTTTGTCAAAAGCTTTTTCTGCATCAATTGAAAGAATCATGTGGGCTTTGTCTTTGCTTCTGTTTATGTGGTGAATTGCATTTATAGATTTACGTATGTTGAACCATCCCTGCATCCCTGGGATGAAGCCCACTTGGTCGTGATGGATTATTTTTTTGATAAGTGTCTGGATTCGGTTAGCTAAGGTTTTGTTGAAAATTTTTGCATCTATATTCATTAGGGATATTGGTCTGTAGTTTTCTTTTTTTGTTGCATCCTTTCCTGGTTTTGGTATCAGAGTAATATTCGCTTCATAAAAGGTGTCGGGGAGATTTCCGTTCTTCTCGATGTTGTGGAATAGTTTCTGCGAGATAGGTACTAGTTCTTCTTTGTAAGTGTGGTAAAATTCGGGTGTGAGGCCATCTGGACCGGGACTTTTCTTTTTAGGGAGATTTTTAATTGCTGTTTTTATTTCAGCTGTTGAGATTGGTCTGTTCAGGGAATCTATTTCTTCCTGGTTGAGCCTAGGGAGGCTGTGTGTTTCTAGAAATTTGTCCATTTCCTCCACATTTTCCAGTTTGTGTGCATAAAGATTTTTGTAGTATTCATAAATCGTATCTTGTATCTCTTTGGGATCAGTTGTGATATCTCCTTTTTGATTCCTGATGGAGCTTATTAGAGATTTCTCTTTTCTGCTTTTCATTAGCTTAGCCCTAATGGTGTGTCAATTTTGTTTATTTTTTCAAAGAACCAACTTTTTGTTTTATTAATCTCCTGAATAGCTTCCCTGTTTTCAATTTCGTTTAGTTCTGATTTGATCTTGTTGATTTCACTTCTTCTGCTGGGTTTGGGGTTGGTGTGTTCTTTTTCCAGCTCTTTGAGTCGTTTCATTAGATTGTCTATTTGTGATCTTTTTGTCTTTTGGTTATAGGCATTTATGGAGATAAACTTTCCTCTCAGAACTGCTTTAGCTGTGTCACAGAGGAGTTGATAACGTGTCTCTCCATTGTCATTTTCTTCATAGAATTTTTTTATTTCCGTCTTGATTTCTTCATTTATGAAGTAATCATTTAATAGGAGGTTGTTTAATTTCCACGATTTTGTGTAGAAATGTGAGTTTCTGTTAGGGTTGATTTCTACTTTTATTCCACTGTGATCTGAGAAGGTACATGGTACGATTTCTATTTTTTTAAATTTCTTGAGATTTACATTGTGTCCTAGTATATGGTCAATCTTAGAGAATGTCCCATGAGCTGATGAGAAGAACGTATATTCAGTGGATTTTGGGTAGAGTGTTCTGTAAATGTCAGTCAGACCCAGTTGTTCTAGAGTTTTGTTTAAGTCCATTATTTCTTTATTAATTTTCTGTTTGGAGGATCTGTCTCGTACCGTCAGTGGGGTGTTGAAATCTCCAGTGATTATGGAGTTGCTATTAATCCATTTGCTTAGGTCCAGTAAGGTTTCCTTTATGAATCTGGGTGCACCTTAGTTGGTGCATATGTATTTAAAATTGTTATCTTTTCTTGTTGAACTGTGCCCTTCACCATTATATAATGACCCTCTTTGTCTTTGACTACTTTTGTTAGTTTAAAATCTAAATCGTCTGAAATTAGAACTGCCACACCAGCCTTCTTTTGGCTTCTATTTGCTTGGAATATTGATCTTCACCCTTTTATTTTTAGTCTGTATGCATCCTTACAGGTTAGATGTGTTTCCTGAAGACAGCATAGACTTGGCCTGTATTTTCTTATCCATTCAGCCAGCCTATGTCTCTTGAGTGGAGAGTTTAAGCCATTCACATGTATTGAGAGAACTGATAGGTAAGGTAGATTACTGTTCATTCTGTTGGGTTGGATGTTGTTGCTATGATTTCTGTCTTGAGCCATTGTAATATCTGGCCTTTAATATCTTTGGGTTTTGGTTGTTTTTATATTCGTGGGTTATTATTATGATGTTCCGTGCGTAACGCTGTTTTAAGTACTTCTTGTAGGGCTGGTCTTGTCTTGGTGAATTCTCTGAGCCTTTGCTTGTCTGAGAATGTTTTATTTCTCCTTAATATACGAAGCTTAGTTTTGCAGGGAATAATATTCTAGGCTGGGCATTGTTTTGTATCAGAAGAGTGAGAATGGGGCCCCAGTCTCTCCTTGCTTATAAAGTCTCATTAGAGAAGTCTGATGTTATTCGAATTGGCTTTCCCTTGTATGTTATTTGCTTCTTTTGTCTTACAGCTCTTAGAAGGGCCTCTTTAGTTGATACTTTGGTCAGTCTGATGACTGCATGTCGTGATGTCTTCCTGTTTGCATTGACTGTGCCAGGGGTCCTCTGAGCTTCTTGGACTTGTATATCAAGATTTTGAGCAAGGCCTGGGACATTTTCCTCTATTATATCTTCAAACAGCTTGTCCAACCCTTGACTGTTGTCTTCATCCCCTTCTGGTAACCCTATGACCCTCACATTAGGTTTCTTCACATAATCCCACAGCTCTTGTAGGCTTTGCTCTTTTCTCTTGTTTCTCTGCTCTATTTCTGTGACTGATTTATTTAATTGGAGTGTGTTATCTTCAAGCTCTGAGATTCTTTCTTCTGTTTGATCTACCCTGTTCTTGAGACTTTCCACTGTATTTTGTAGTTCCTTGAATTGATTCTTCATTTCCAGGAGTTCGGTTAAACTTTTCTTCATTGTGTCTATTTCTTTTTCCATATCCTGGAGGCTTTTTGTGGTTTCTCTGTGTTGGTTATTGAGTTGTTGTTGCAGCTCGGTGAGTGTTCTTATGATCCACATACGAAATTCCTCTTCTGTCATATTGGTTGCCTGGTTTTGGTTGGTGTCCATTTCTAGGGGGCTGGTGCTCCTCTTTGGGGGTGTGTTTTCCGTTTGGTTCTTCATATTTCCTGAGTTCTTTCGTTGATTTCTTCCCATGTCGATCGTTGTTGTTTCTTTCCTTTAGGTTTGTGTTTGGGTATTCACACACCTAGTTTAGTTTACAGGCTCACCGCTGGCTGGCGGCAGCTGTCTCTGGGCTGGTGTCCGCCGGTCTCTCCACCCGCTGGGGAGCCCACCAGCAGTCCCAAATGCAGGGGAGGGGAATTAGCAAATCCACCTACCCTTGCCGCTGGTCTCCGGGCTGCTCCTGTGGTCTCAGCCTCCAGTTCTCCTCTGCAGCCTCCTCCCGTGGAGTCTCCTGGGGTCTCAGGTGATACACCTTTTTCAGGGAGCTTATGAAGTTACTTGCTGTCTCCTTATTTTAATCCTACCATAATTTATTTAAGCCAGTGCAGCTTTCATCTTGTACAGTTTTATATATTATAAATGAACTTTTCAGAAATTTATTGAATCAGCAATTCATGTATCGAAGGCAATTTTGATCATAAAGAACAAACTTAGAGTTATCATACTACCTAATTTCAAACTATATTAGAAATGTGTAGTCATTAAAACAGGATTATAGTAGCCTAAAAATAGACACATTGATTATTGAAGTAGAATAGAGAAATGAACCAATACATATATGGTCAATTATTTTTGACAAAAGAGCCAAGAACACACAAGGGAAAAAGGACAGTCTCTCAGTACATAATACTACAAAAATGATTCCACATGCAGAAGAATGAAACAGATCCCTTATCTCACATCATGTACAAAGGCTGTTCAGAAAGTACCCAGCCATGTCATATGAAACATAGTATTAACAATAGCTGGATACTTTCCCACAGCCCTTGTGTAAAAATCAACTACTAGAAGAAATCGCAGGGCAAAACCTATCTGATAGTGGACTGAGCAATCTTTTTTTTTTTAGATTTGACCCCAAAAGCTCAGGAATCAGAAACAAATATACACGAATAGGATTGCACCAAACAAAACTGTTTCTTCATAGCAAAGGAAACAATTAAGAGAAACTTTGCATCATGAGAAAGTATTTCCAGGCCGTACATCTGGTAGGAAATTAATATCCAAAATGTGTAAGAAACTGAAACAAGCCATTGGGATGAAAAGAAATAACCCCCACTTATAAATGGTCAAAGGACCTCAATAGACATTTCTTCAAAGACTACATGCATTTGAAGAATAGATATATTAAAAAGACTCAACATTAGTAATCATTACAAAAATACAAATTTAAACCAAAATGAGATACTGCTGCACACCTGTCATAATGGCTATTGCTGATAAGTGTTGGTGAGGATATGGAGAAAAGGGAACCCTTCTATACTCTTGGTAGGAATGTAAATTAGTATAGGCATTATGGAAAACTGGAGTTTCCTCTAAAAGGTAAAAATAGTATTACTGTATGATCCAACAGTCTCACTTCTGGATAAAAATCCAAAGAATTTGGAATTCATATGTCTAAGATATCTGTACGTAGTATTTACTGTGGCATTATTCACACAGCCAACTTATATAGTCAAACAAAATGTCCATTACCAGATGGATAGATTTAGAAAATGTGGTGTAATGTACAGAGTGGAAAATTCAGCCTTCAAAAGAAGGAAGTTCAGTTTCCCACATGTGGATGAATGTGGAGGGCTTTTTGCTAACTGAAGGAACCAGGCACAGAAATATAAGTATTGGATGTTTTCATTTATATGTGGAATGCAATTGGAGTAGAACGTTGGTTATTACAGGCTGGAGGATGAGGAATAGGTTTGTCAATGGATACAAAGTTTCAATTCAACAGCAGGAGTAAGTAAGTTTTGGTGGTGATGGATACAGTTATAAGCTTGATTCCATCATTCCACATTATATAGGTATATTATGATATTACTTTTTTCCCTACAAACATATACAATTATAATTTGTTGATATATAATAAAAATTTTAGAAACTCATATTCCAGTTCTTATACTCTGTACTGGTTCTAAAATGGATGTCCTTACTTTTTTCTTAAGAAAAAATTGTTCCCATTTCCACAGACTAACTTTTTAAAGATGTGGTTGCTAATTCTTTGTCTGCTTGTTTTATAGTGGATTACTAGAATGTTTTACTAATTACTTTTTGTTATGATTTATAGTTGATAGTTTTTAAGTTGTATTATGTAATATAACTTGTTTTCCTTTCAATTGTGAGATAGCCATATGCTTTTTGTCAGTTGGTATATATCTTGGGGTCACTCCTTTCAGCGCTAACATAGGTTTGCCTATTGTGTTTTAGTTATAGGTGGTTTGAAACTAGACTTCCACAGTATTAATTTGATCACATGTGATCACATGTAACCACCTTTTATTTATTAAACAATACTATTCCTTTTGTGTTCCTAAAAATTGAATTTTATCTTTCTAAAGTTTCCTAAGTATGTTTAATATCAGTATTACTTTTGGTGTAATATTAAGTTTATCAATGTGAAATGTTTGTTTATATGCTGTAATTAATTAGAAACTTAAAGTTCTTTATATCTCGTAGATTTCTCTCCTGAATTTGCAATAAAAAATATACCACAAAAAGGGAAGACCAGTGCAGGAGAAATATTCCAAACAGTGACCTTGGAAAGAACTGAAAGCCATGACATTGAAGATTTTTCCTTTAGAGAAGTCCAGAAAAAGATACATGAGTTTGAGTGTCAATGGGGAGATGATGAAAGAAGTTACAAAGCATTGCATATGACCCAGAAAGAAAATCTCACAGGTAGAAGAGATCAACATGATAGAAGGGATGCAGGAAACAAGCTTATTGAAAATCAGTGTGGATTAATCTTTAAGTCATATGTGCCTCAACTGCAGATACTTCAAAGTAAAAGGAAAGTTGATGAATGTAATCAAGTGAAGTCTACCATCCATGGTTCCTCAGCTTCACCACTTCCACAAATCCCTTCTAGTGTCAAATCGCACATTTCTAAAAAATATGAGAATGATTTCATGTTCTCTTCATCACTCACACAAGGACAAACAGTAAATAATGGTGGAAAACCTTACAAATGTAATGAATGTGGCAAGATGTTCACTGAAAATTTACATGTTGCATGTCATCAGAGAATTCTTACTGGAGAGAAGCCTTACAAATGTAATGAGTGTAGTGAGATCTTCACTCGAAATGCACACCTTGCACGTCACAGGAGAATGCAGCCTGGAGAAAAACCTTACACATGTAGTGCATGTGGCATGACCTTCATTCGAAATGCAAACCTTGTACGTCACAGGAGAAGGCATCCTGCAGAGAAACCTTACAAATGTAAAGAGTGTGGCAAGGTCTTCACTCAAAATGCATCCCTTGCACGTCACACAAGGAGGCATACTGGAGAGAAACCTTACAAATGTAATGAGTGTGGGAAGTCCTTCGCTCAAAATGCACAGCTTTCACGTCACAGGAGAGGGCATACTGGAGAGAAACCTTATAAATGTGTCGAATGCGGGAAGTTCTTCAGGGAAAATTGCTCCCTTAAAATCCATCGAAGAATTCATACTGGTGAGAAACCTTACAAGTGTTGTCAGTGTGGCAAAGCCTTTAGAGTTTGTTCAAACCTAACTACTCATCAGGCAATCCATACTGGAGAGAAACCTTACAAATGTGATGAGTGTGGCAAGGTCTTCACTCAAAGTGCACACCTTGCACGTCACAGGAGAAGTCATACTGGAGAGAGACCTTACCAGTGTAATGAGTGTGGCAAAGCCTTTAGTACACGTTATAGACTAACTGTGCATCAGGCAATCCATACTGGAGAGAAACCTTACAAATGTAATGAATGTTTGAAGGTGTTCCGTCATAAGTCATCCCTCGCAAATCATTGGAGAGTTCATACTGGAGAGAAACCTTACAAATGTGATGAGTGTGGCAAGGTCTTCACTCAAAGTTCACACCTTGCAAGTCACAGGAGAAGTCATACTGGAGAGAGACCTTACCAGTGTAATGAGTGCAGCAAAGCCTTTAGTGAACGTTATAAACTAACTGTGCATCAGGCAATCCATACTGGAGAAAAACCTTACACATGTAATGAGTGTGGGAAGTCCTTTACTCAAAATTCATATCTTGTTAATCATCAGAGTATTCACAGTGGAGAGAAGCCTTACAAGTGTAATGAGTGTGGGAAAGCCTTTAGACTGCGTTCATTCCTCAGTGTGCATGAGGCAATCCATACTGTTGGGAAATACAGTTAAGAGTCATGGAAAGTTTCAGGAGTTTTGCAGGGCTTTGACTTGGAAAAGTCTGTGGGCTTATTAGTTCACAAACCAGAAGCTGCTTAGAATTAAGGGGGGCATTCCACTGATCAGGGGTGACTGCAAGGTGGTGCTGATCTTGAGGTCTGCAAGCCAGAACCTGGAGCTTGTGCAAGGCAGAGCTCGGCATGGGGTGAAAGGGTAAGAGACTGATCAAAGGATGTCTGCCCAGCAGACTACTATAGCAAAAACCAGTTACTCTCAAAGATAGTTCCTGTTTCACTCGTGACCAAATGTCTCATTATATGAAGTGATAGATTAGAGAACTATGCAGGCTCAGGGTTCCTGTTTTATGCGTTACTGCTTAAGTAACAATTTTATCTTTAACTTGTGTACTAAGCCAGGTGTATTCTTAACTTAGAGCTTAAAATGTTTATGTTGGAAAAATTTTGTAGCGAATTTACTCTTGGAGATACAATTAGGTAAGGGATGTCTTGAAACCTTTGGTGGGCCTTGAAACCTAAATGAATAATCTTTGCACATAATTCAATGACCAGGGACAACTTGTTCCTGTACTAGTTAATACTGATGTGGGACTTCATTCAGTGCCTCCTGGCTCATGGGAATGCTGGAGGACCCCTGTCTTTCCCATCACTGTAAACTACACTCTGTCTATCTATAATATCCAAATCTCTTCAGAGGATCCTGTCTGGCACCCATTTGTTGGGAGAGTAGCTAACTCCTGGCACCATACTAGAGAAAAACCTTACAAATGTGATGAGTGTGGCAAGGCCTTCACTCGAAATACACGCTTTGCAAGTCATCAAAGAATTCATAATGGAGAGAAACCTAACAAGTGTGATCAATGTGGGAAAGCCTTTAGATTGCAATGTTCAGGCCTAACTACTGATCAGGAAATCCATACTGGAGTAAAAATCATGCAGAGGTAATGAATGTAGCAAGGTTTTTACTCAACGTTCACAACTTACAAATCATCGAAGAATTCATACTGAAGAGAAACCATACAGATGTAATCACTGTGGCAAGCTCTTCAGTGAACGATCAAAGCTTGCAAGGCATCACAGAATTCATACTTGAAAGAAACCGTATGAATGAGTGTGGCAAGGTCTTCAGTCACAATTCACTCCTTGCATGACATTAGAGTATTCATTCTTAAGAGAATCCTTACCAATGCAGACTATGGCAAACCCCTCATGAGTTCAAGCATTAACATTGGAGAGCCCATGCCAAAGAACAATCATGTGATTGTATTTGGAAGAGGCTTTTTTCGTGCCTCACAAGCCACTGGGCATCAAAATACATATCTTTGATAAAAGCAAACAAATGTAACGTGTAAGTTGAGGTTATTACCCAGGTGCCATAAATGCGTGTGAGGATTTATATGAGGAATGACTGGATCTCTAATTCTCCATGATTAACCTTTGATATTACACACTGTAAAATAATTCTAAGTCCAAATATGTTAAAACTTACAGCATGATATATATATATCAAAGGTGTCAGGATGTTTGGAGATGGTCATTTACCTTGAAGTTACAAAATATTTTATACATTTATTTCAGGATTCTTGAAAAGGCTACTATTCATAACTTTCAACTTGAACTTTGAAATCTTACTATTATGCCTTTTTCACAAGCCTTTCATTGTGGTCTGTGCAGAAGAATCCACTGCATGGCAGGGCCTGCTTTAAGGGTGAGGATCACATGCGTCAGTGGTCCTGTGAGAAGAAGAATGATGCCTTTGAATATTACATGTGATCTGAATGAATATTTGGGAGGGCCAGAGAATAACATTAAAGTATGATGTCACTTACCTTGCTCATGGTGTTCAGGGTTCTCTTCTCCTGACAGGAGGGCACTGTAGGTTAAAGGAGACAAAGCTCAGTCAAGTGACCATAATACAGAGCACATCAAGACCTTGAAACACTAGGGTTTCTGTAGGAAGAGAAGTAGGTTATTGAGGACTGATTATATGCCAGAAATAATGCTGGGGAAATGGTAGCCAACTTTGCCATTGAATGGCAATAGCTACTGCATAGCAAAGATTTATTAGAAATTAGTTTTCTTTTGAAAATTAAGAACAGTTATCAGGGTGGAAAGTTTAATTAAAAGAAACAGTGTAGCGTTCTTTGAGTGGGATTCACATCTAACTGCTGAGATTAGAACTTGCTGCTGCTTGTTTCAGAATATATTGGAGATCTAATGTTGTATAAAATTTATTATTATTCGATACCGATATATTCATCACATTCTTTCCCAACATAGTTTTATCCTACCTCAGTAGGACACGTCACAATAGAAAATAACAATGCACCATTAGGTTCTTAATATGGAAGGATCTAGAACAATTTTTTTCCTGGTGGAATCCAACATTATATAATTTTGAGAAGCTAGAATCATACATTGAACTTAAGTTATTGTCTCCACACAATGTCTTAAGTATGATACTGATGCAGGTATAATGACAATCCCAAAGATGTGCAATTTAAGACTCTTCAACCCCAAAAGCTGCATCACTGTTGGTGAACATGCACTGTATTATATTTCCACTTGCCTCTTTTTTGCATGCCAAATAAGGCCCATGGCATGCATCTGGATTTATATAAAGTGAAAATACAAATATAGTAAGAATATGAAAAATATAAGGAAATAAAACAAAGTTTTGGGTATAATGATAAAAATATCTTTTTCATCATAAGAATGCTCAGTGATGTCATTTGGAAAGATTAATTTCATGAAATTCCTTTTAAGAATGAAAATACACAATGAGAATATTGTTTCATTTTGATAAACTAAAGATTTATAATTTACCTTTTTAGTATTTTTGGTAATTTTAATTTTTGACGACTCCCTGGAACTAAATTGAACCCCACCTAGTGCTTGGTTTAAATATCGAGAATGACGACGCCAAACACTGAAGTGTTTTACATAACATGGCTTCCTGGGGAAGGATGGGTAGACTTCCAAGACTGGTCTAAAAATAGAAAACAGTTATAAGTAATTAGCTTGGATTATGATGATTCTTAAATGGTGGGGTTGGGTGGGGGTACCCCCCTAACCCCCATGTTTTGAACTTCCATCTGGGCCAAAGGAGTGGGTGCCCAGGAGCTATCAGCTGGACAGGTTGGAAAGAACAGGAAGAGGGAGTGCTGAGGTCAGTAGTGTCAGCAGTCTAACTTCATAATAGACACTCACTGTGCAATACAACACTGAATGTTTACGCTTGAAACTCCTGAATTCTTGATTCAGAAAATTAGGAAGACCCAAATATTCTTCATAGTAATCGCTTACTACATTTCTTTCTCTGGTGCGCTTATAGGTCTCATTATACAACATTCTTCTTGAAATGTTTCTGAATCCCATTTAGCTAAATTGCCTAAGATATTGTTACACTAGTTCAATTAAAATCAATGTGTGGAAACGTTTATTATATAATAAACGGAACTAAGCCATTTTACTAGAATAGTTGTTTAATAAAAAGAAAGATGGAGTCTTCCTTTGTTTCCCAGGCTGCAGTGCAGGGCTGTGATCATACTTCACTGAATCCTCAAACTCCTGGACTCAACCAGTCCTTCTGCCTAGGCTTCTGAGTAGCCAGGCCACCATCTGAGTGTTTTTCCAAAGGCTGTGGACATGTTTTCAGTTTATGCTACTGAGCAATGTATCCTATGGTCTAGTGTGTGTGTGTGTGTGTGTGTGTGTGTGTGGGCATGTGAGAAAAAGTCTTACTCTGTTGCCCAGGCAGGAGTGCCATGGCATCAGCCTACCTCACAGCAACCTCAAACTCAAGCAATCCTTCTGCCTCACCTCCCGAGTAGCTGGGACTTCAGGTATGTGCCACCATGCCGTAGTAATTTTTTCTCTCTATATATATAGTGGGCCAATTAATTTTGTTTCTATTTATAGTAGAGACGGGGTCTTGCTCTTGCTCAGGCTGGTTTCAAACTCCCAACCTTGAGTGATTCATCCACCTTGGCCTCCTAGAGTGCTAGGATTACAGGCGTGAGACACTGCACCTGGCCTATGGTCTATTTTTAATTGTGATAAAATTACTTTTATGTTTTTGTATATGATTTTTACTGGTGATTTTTTCCTTCCTTGAATTGTAATACAGACTATAAATTTAATAACATTTCTTCCTTGTGTTACTCCAGTGAAAAATGTAGGGGGCGCATAAATTAGTGTGTTGTTTCGAGATGAAATTTTGTGAAATGAAAAAGCACATAAAACAATGGCAGGTACAACTAGGTTCTGTATAAATATAAAAACAATTGTCCCTGTGAGGCCTTACTTTAGTGAAAGTGCCAGGGTGATACAAGATGCTGAAATGAAGTCTTTTAATATGGAAGTTATCTAGGATTAGTTGCTTGGAAATCAAGTGTGTGGAGGCCTGTCAGCATGTGGACAGTATCTTAAAATATAATCAAGGATGTAGTTCCCAAGTTTTCAACTATAGTTTATGAGAAAAAGAGAATCTCCATTGGCAAATCCCTGGAGGCCATTCTACCATTTCCTGCTGCCTGGTATTGCTATTCCCAGCCAGAGGATCTTGCAGGAAAACATGATGTTTGTGCAAATTTTGCCAAGGAAACTGACACCTAGTATTTTCCCCCTTGATTTGTTCCCTTCTAAAAATGCTTAATAAATATATTTTCATTATAAGTGATTTCTTAGTTTGCATGTGTTTTCCTTTACCTTAATCACAGAGTAAGAATCACTGTTATTAATGTTTTATGTCTAATAACTGCTAAAATCTTATTTCTGCAATAAGTATTGATGATATTCTTACTTCAGCAAAGAGGAAACCTAGGACATTAGCAGGTTAAAGAGGCACCCAAATGTGGGCAACATAGTGAGACCTCGTCTCTACAAAAAATAAAAACACTAGCCTGTAGTCCTAGGTAATTGGGAGGCTGAGGCAGGATCACTTGAGCCCAAGAGTCGGAGGCTACAGTCAGCTCTGATCATGCTGCTGCACTACAGCCTGGGCAACAGAGTGACACTCTGTCTCTTAAAAACAAGACTCACCTAGTCACGTCCCAGTGACTGAGTCAGGATTTGAATTCATGTCTGGCTGCAAAGACCAGTCTGAATTGTGATATCAAAATAACAGTGCTAGTAATTTATGTCCTTCAACTACTCAACATCTATACTTATTTGGTTAGTATCTGTTGCATTTTTAAGGGGGTTATCTTTATATATTATTGTGATTCTGATTACTTTGTATTATGTATACACTATAATTTTTAAATTTTTTTTAGACATGGTCTCACGCTGTTACCCAGACCGAAGTGCAGTGGCCTGATCATAGCTCACTGCCACCTTAAATGCCTAAGCTCAAGTGATCGTTTCACCTCAGCCTCCCAGGTGGCTGGGACTACAGGTGCATACCACCTTGCCTGCCCCTTGTACTTTTATTTTATAGGTCAGTAGTTTCTATGAATTATGCTTAAACTAGTTGGAGAAACACTCATTACCACATAATCATGTAGGAAAGACTATCCAATCTTTCAGGAGAGGTATCCAGTCCTTGACCTATTTGTGATTCTTAAATATCAGCTCATTGAAGTGCAAGGAATAATTTACCAGTAGTGTCAATGAGAGTGTATATTTCCTGAACTGACTGTTTTGAAAACCTGTGTTCCCACTGTCAATTCTTAGAAGCAATTGCAGGCTCCTAATATGCACCAGCAAACACACCTTGGAGCATTTGGTGGCAGTTCTTCCTTTTCCATCATCTCCAAAGGCAACCAGGGCTTCAAAGGAGAAAGCAAAAAATGCTGAGGTCTCACACTTGGGTAGTGATGTTGGAAGTCTTTACATGTGACTCTTTGCTCTCTGTATAGCTGCTTCAATAACAAGTGTCTTCATATTTTTGTCCATTTTTTAATTTGATTAATTTGGTTTTTGTAAAGTCATTCTAGAATTCTGTATATATTACACATATCAGTTTTTTCCCCAGTTGTATGGGAGACAAATATTTTGTATGTGTTGTTTTTTCTTTTACCATCTTAACAAATAATTTCACAGACCAGAGTTTTAAATTTGGTAAAATCCAGTTTATAGATTTTCTTTTCTATAATGACTCATACTTGTGGTGCCATGTCTACTTTTTTTTTTTTCAGACAGTGTGTTACTCTGTGGCCTGGGCTAGAGTGCAGGGGCATCAGCACAGCTCACTGCAGACTGAAGCTCCTGGGGGCAGGTGATCCTCCTGCATCATCAGGCTCCCTAGTAGCTGGGACTACAGGTGCACACAACCATGCCCACCTAATTTTTCTACTTTTTCAGAGACTGGGTCTTGCCCTTGCTCAGGCTGCAGTGGAACTCCTGAACTCAAGCAATTGTCCTGCCTCAGCCTCTTAGGGTTCTAGGATTACAGGCATGAGCCACACCTGCCCCATAGCACTTTATTAAGTCTCTTATTTACATAGGAGAAAGCTATATTCCCATTCTTTGTCTTATTAAGGATTCCTTAATTGTTTGTCCCGAATGATCAATAAGAACAATGCTGGGGTTTTGTGTTTGTTTTTTGAGCCAGTGTCTTGCTCTGTCACCCTGGCTGGAGTGCAGTGCCATCATCATAGCTCACTGCATCCTCCACCTCCTGTGCTCAAGCAATCTTCCTGCCTCAGCGTCCGGAATAGCTGCGACTACAGGCTCACACTACCACACCAGGTAATTTTTGTATTTTTTTGTAGAGGCCAGGTCTTGTTCTAGCCTAGGCTGGTCTCAAACTCCTGGCTTCTGGGAATCCTTCCACCTTTTGCTTCCAAAGTGCTGAGTTTATAGGCGTGAGCTGCCACACCCAGCCAGTGCTGCTTAACTTAATGAGACCTTAGTTAAGTTTTATTCCTCCCAGGCCCCCAAACTTTGGACTGTCCCAGGTCATTGGAAATCAGAACAAGCTCTCCTCCTGGACAACCCCTCCCCCAAATAGGCTGATCTTAGGCTAAAATATTCCCAGAGTACCTGTAGGTCCCAGGGCCTCATCCATTGCCCCACACCTGGTGCCTTCTAGACTTGTTTACACTTTCATATAAAAGGAAAGCTCTTTTCTTTGTGACTCTAAGACAGGTGCAGAGTCTGTGGTTGACACATCCTCCCTATTGCAATAATCCTTTTAAATAAAATCTCTCCTATGTCTAAATTTATTTTTTGACAATAATGAATATTTTATTGTTTCATCTGTGTTAGGATATGTACATTCTGTCTTTTGTCCCATTAGACTTCAGAAAATGTTAAACTTTGAAAAGACAAATATAACAAAAATTGCTCATTCTCTTTTTTATGGTATAGGCTATATAATATATACTCAATAGATGAACGTAGTTCCTAGTTGGAAAAAAATTTCTTAAATCCTTAGTAATTTGTGTCTCTCTTATAATGTTATTACAGGGACCATATCTCAAAATTTTTCTGTGGCTGAAAAAATATCCCTGTTTTTTCTGAAGAATAAGAATGTCCATGTTGCTTCTTTGAAATTTTCAGAAGCAGCAAAATTCCACATATGCAAAATGGATTCAAGACTTTGAGCTATCCTGAGCTTCTTGTCTACTGTTTTGATAACCGAAAGCTCCACAATCAACAAGTTTGTTTGGGTTCACTGAAGTCTAGGTTAGAAGTTCCTTCCTGGCATCATAGTTACTGAATAATATTCAATAGTACAGAAAGATCCCAAATCCTGGCCTCAACAGTGCAACTTTAAAAACATGCAGAAATATCTTATATTCATCTGTGTGCCATGCCAGGACATTCTGCTCATTTCACGCCAATAAAATGTTAAATATGCTAAGTTTCCATGTGAGCATAATCATATTTAAATTTATTGGCATTTCATGAATGAAACTTCACACAAATAATGATGTTAGAGAAAAACATACTTCTCAGTACATATTAACTCACAGATGCTGCCATAAAATTATTGCTGGTAGAGATCAAGATACATAAAATGTAATAATCAAGTTTTCTTTTGTTCAGGGTTCTTATGAAGGAGAATAGCCTACCTGCTACATACTCTTCGGACTATTCTAAAATTATTCTCTAGGGGAAAATAAATGCAAATGCCCATGTTCTCCATACATAACAGAATATTCAGAAAGATAAAGACCTAAAATACATTACCATTTTAAAATAAAGTAGGTTTTCAGAATGCACATAAAGTCAATTTGAAATTACAGTATGTTTAGAAATTACTGACATAACAATATTGTGATGTCAACAAAGTCTATCTCTAAAATATTTCAGATTAACTTATCTTCAGTGGAATAACATAACAAGTATACCAAGTGTAAGGGACAACTAACTAATATCAATTTTAAAAAGCTATTGCTTTTTTAAAAGCAACAATTGGTGACCTAACTTAATACTGGATTTAGGTTTCCATTCTTTTCACCTCAGGTGTTGTCCCTATGAAAGTGTCTGGAACTGACCACAGTGTTGACTGCCTCTGCAGTAAATGGGGAATAGATATGGAAAAGATTTCCATTGTGTTCTGTTGGGCATCAGCATGAAATTGCACCTTGTGTCCACCCAGAGGTTTGCATTTCACATTCTAGATTGTATTCCCTTCAGGCTCAATTCTGGGGTTTTTAATTAAATTGCTAACATGAATTTGAATGGAGGGAACTTTCCTGGATGCAATCATAACCCACGCGGATCCCGCCAGGGGGATCCCAGCTCTCAGTGCCCTGAGCTGCTTCCACCTGTGTTGGGTCCCCTAACCCCTTTAAAGCCTTGCAACAGCTAGTGCTGAGAGCGAGGCGGAGGGAAGCTCAGGCCCCGCCCACACCCTCGCCGGCCCCGCCCAGGCCTGGGTCTCCTGCGCGCGCAGCATTCTGTGGACCCGGAAGCGGATCGCGTGGAGGGAGTGTGGCGTGGCTGCGCGTGAGTTTCCTTTTATCTGCGTTAAGTTTGAACCTCGGCTTCTCAGACTTCCCGCGCTTCCATACCTGGGATCTGGGGTGTCTTACAGACCTTAAATCCTCACAGCATTCCCTTCTCCCCAAGTAAGTCAGGCGTCGCCCCGGGTGCGGGGTCGCCTCGGTTGGAGAAAATCACTGAGAGGCTTTTCCTGTCCCCAGTCTTTCTGCCTTCAGGCCGCGAGACGCCTCCTTTGGCGCCGTTTTCCTGCTTGAAACAGGTTCCTACCTCTCCTCCCGCCTGAGCCATGTAAAGTCCTCACCCTCAGGTGGATTCAGGCCCTTCCGGTCCCCAAGCCTCGCCCTCCTGGGCCCCTGCGGGGCGGCGCCGCAGCCCAGTCCTGGGGAGCCCTGTCCTCTCCCTGGTCCGGGGATTCTGCAGACCCCCCTCACCCCCCCCTTCCTCCTTTGGCCGGGCCCTTCTGCTCCCCAGGACTCTTAGCAGTCACCCCTTCCTGCGATTCCGCGTTAGGGGAGGTGACCATGGTCCCTTCTGGAGACAGCCAGTGTCGTTGGTCCCAAATGACGCCCACTGGGAAATGCCGCCCTTCTTGGAGTCGGACATCTCACCGCGTTCCCCTCCCTTTGACTGTGGGCACAGGGGATCAGGAGAGACAGACTGGGAGGAAACAGAAAAACTGAGAATGCGCAAAAAAGAATGGAAAATAGAGGATGGGTGAAGGATTTACAAAGAGACAGTAGGACTGAAAGAAGGATCTGGGAAAGTAGCAGGGGGAGAAAAGCGACAGGAGAAATGCAGAGAAGGGCTTCATCTCGCGAGAGATGAATTTCAGCAAAATAAGGACAGGGGCAGGCACCTCAGACAGAGAGTGGGGGGAGACAGCAGCATGGTGCTGGGACAGTAAGAGGGGCCACCTGGTGACCAGGAGAGCAGAGGGGGAACCAAGGAGGGAGGAAGTGTAGGGACCTGGGGGTGGCAGAGCCTGGGACTGAGGGATTGTGCAGGGAAGAGGCAGTTTACCAGGGAGAGCAGAGGGGGAACAGAGACAGGGAAGAAAGAGACAGAAATACATGGAGAGTGGGGACATGAAAAGACTGGGGAAAAAGAAACAAGAGGTGAAGCAAGTTTCCAGAGTGGAGGACAGGCAGAAGAGAAGGAATAGAGAGAGGAAGAAGAGGAGAAAGAGCAGAAGAGGAGAGGGTCTGAAACTCAGGGGGAAAACACAGAAAGAAAAAAAAGAGCTAGAGGAAGAAGGTGAGATTGAGAGAGAGGGCACGAATGAGGGAGGGATGCACACAGTAATGAGAAAAGTGGGGGGACACTGGGAGCAGTCAAGTGGTAAGATGATTGAATATGATGATTAAGTTGTGACCTGTTGATTTCACTCTATATAATTAATTTTTGTTTGAATTGTTCAGATGAGAATGAGAATTGTCAAATTCCTGTTTATAAGGTTGGTGCATCTGATATTTATGACATCAGAGGTTCGCTTCCACTTGTAATCCGTATTCAGGCAGAGGAAAGTGACTTAACTTATTCAGTTGTGGGTAATCTCTTCCCTTTTCCTGTTATGGGATAGGGTATGGGAAGTGAAGCAGGCAGGAAGTGATGGAGTCCATTACTGCAGGATGCCTTTTAAAAGAGAAATTTTTTTGATAGAGGTAGGGTCTTGCTATGTTGCCCAGGCTGTTCTTGACTTCCTGGCCTCATGCAATTCTTTCCTGTTAGCCTCTGAAAGTGCTGGGATTACAGGCATAACCCCATATGTTGCCTTTCAAAAGGAACGTTGAAAATGGTTTTGTGCTTATTTTATAACGGATTTCCTTTCTTTTCTAGTTCTTTTTTATTTCATTAGCTATTTTTTTGAAGCTTGACATGATTTTTAGTTTATTCAATTTGTATTTTTTCTATATATAATTATTTCTGAAGTAGGGTTTGTAGTATATTTTCATATTTTTTTCTTTGACCCCGGAATTTGTTTGTATTCTTTAAAAAGAATTTCAAAATTGTTTCTCTTTAAAATAAGTTGTATCCAGTTCATTTATTTATTTATTTATTCTTTCTATTCTTTCCATGATGACATTTTATTTTTTTAAAGACTTAGGATCTGATTCTGTTGCTCAGGGTGGAAAGTGACATAATCATAGCTCACTGCAGCCTCCAACTACTGCACTTGCATTATGTTGCTGTCTCCTAGCCTGTATAGTCTCTGAGATTACAGATGTTAGCCCCCACACCTGGCTGGTCTTTAGTATATACTAGAAACATTCTTTGGGACCTAATATATAATTTTAGATTGTTTCATTATATACTTCTTAAAGATACCAATGACCCATTTTTCACCTTAACATCAAAACTTAGTTGAAGTAGCTAGTCTGGTATTCAATTTTCTTTCCTCATGTCATCTGTTAAAAATAGTGAGATGTTAGCTCCTAAAACATTCACCCAGATTGACCTATCTCAATTTGCTTTCCTGCTCGCCTCTGCTTACATTTCCCTGTTTGGGTATTCCACACTTTTTCTCTTTATCCCCTCAGCAGCCCAACTCCTCTTTTCTCTTTATTCTACAAGAGCTTTTCTTGTCCTGCTTTGAGCCCCTAGAGGCAAGAAAAGAGATCTGCTGCTGACCCAGCCCCCTGCCTCCAGGCCTGTGGTCTGTGCTCAGTGGTGACTGGGAATGGTCTGTCCTTGCTCCTGGCTCTTGCTGGCCCTGCGATTGTGCCCCGCTTCCAGCCACACTAGCAGTCTCATGAGGGTGTGGCCTCCTTCCTCCACGGTGTCATCAATATTTACTTGAAGGGAATTATTTTCATCAAAGTTCCCATATGCTGGTAATTTCCATTAAGACACACACACACACACACACACACACACACACACACACACACACGGAGTGAAGCTTTTTTCCCCTCCATCATTAAAATACAAATTGTCCATGAAATATGTATTTACTTTAGTAAATACCCTTCTTCTATGTTCCAGTTAAAAGCTAAAAACTTGCTTGTATTCTATCTTCAATTCTTGCCTTCAGTTCCCTCGACTCCATCCAATCAAGCTTCCACATCCACTATTCCACTGATAGTTTCCTTTTCAGAGTCACCAGTGGTCTCCCAATTTCTGAACCACTATTGAATTTTCTGTCTTTTTATTTTTCTGTTGTCCACAACAGATCGCACAGCTGGTCTCTGTCTCTCTTTTTTTTCCCTTTGCCTTAAGGATGTGCCACGAACCGTCAGAAGTCTATTTGATTTAATTTTCTTGTCACCTCCCTGATCAGGTTACACTTTCCTCTTCTGGTGTGTCCTGAACTCACCGTTCTCTGAATGTGCGCGTGACCCACAGCCTAGTCCTTGAGCCTCTTCTCATCTCAGTCCACACGCACTGCCTTTCCTAGTCGTCTCTTCTCGTGGTTTAAGCCCCACTGACATGTCAGCATTTCCCTTGCACACCTCTGCCCCGAACTGCAGACTCCTGCGTCCAGCTGTGTCCTCCACTCTCTGCTGGGCTAACAGGCATCTCCCCCTTCGCATGTCCAAAGGGACCTTCTGAACTCCCCCAAACGTGTTCCCCTTTCGTCCCCACATATCAGGTGAGAGTGACCCTGTATTCCTGGGGCTTGTCTGAACTCATCAGCTTGTATTTTAAATATTTAACATAATTACATCATTTGTAGGTGTTGTAGTGTGTAATATAAAGAAAAAATCATATGTTCATTGGACATGGGTGAGGGTATCCGTAGTTTCCAAACTTCTCTTGAGGTGTGGGAGAGAAACGTGTGCAGACCTGGCCCTCCCTGCTCTGCTCCCCCAGGCCACTCTGGGCTCATCTCCTGCTTGTGTCGTCCTCGCTCTGCTCCAGCCTCTCAGGCCTCTTCCCTTTTTCTGGAGCCAAGGTGGCTCCTGCCTCAGGGCTTCCACGTGCAGTCTGTCTGCCTAGAACTCTCTGCCCTCCCTCCTGGAGGTGGAAACATCCTTCCTTGCCCAGGTCATTGTCCTGGTAGCCCCTTCTCAGTGGAGGCTTCTCCGACTTCCCCCAGTTTAAGATTCCAGCCACACCCTCACCCCCTCCACTGGTCCATATTGCCTGTTCTGCGTGTTCTTTTTGTTCCTTTGCCGTTCACTGTCTGCATACTGGTGGCACCAAGTCCCCAAGGGGACAAGAGCAGAGGGAGGTGTGCTGGGCTTGTTCCCCAAGCTCACGCCTGGCTGCACGTTAGGGTGCTAAGGCTTTGCAGATACATCCCTGTGCCCCCTTTGCAGAGACTCCCGCTCCCATAGTCAAGTTGGGACCCTCCTTCAGTATCTTTACAGTGCCCCGCATGGCTCCAGTGCGTATCCAGCGTCGAGTGTCAAGGCTCAGTTTCTTTTATTTCTATGGGCAGAGACCAGTCTGGGATCCATGCAGGGGTGAGGGGGCTGTGCTCTGCATCAGGTTTGGTCAGGGCCACACCTGCGCCCTGGAGGGGAGCCCAGCCCAGCCCAGCTCCCCCCTGCTGCAGCGTGAGTGTGGGCTTCCACAAGGGGGGCGAGTTCTGCTCAAAGGGGTCAAAAACTCACTTGTTGGGCTTCCTGTGGGAGGTTTTTATCCTTGCATCCCTCCTGGTGCAGTGGGTCGCAGAGGACCCTCTCTCTGCAGGGTGAGGTCTTTCTTTGTGTGTGGTGTAGCACAGGAAGTAGGCATGTGGCTTGCAAGCTTTAATCCTCCTATTTTTCACATTCAGGATTGACTGTTAAAGACTCATGTTGGGTGAGGAAGAAGCCTGGAAGCGGGGCAGGAGGAAAGGAAAGGAGTCAGGAATGGCTCTGACTCAGGTAAGGTGATGTTCTCAGTGGGTGGCTCTGTGTCTCCCTCCTTTCTGACATGCCGGGCACTGCAGTTGCTGATCTTCTGTGACTCTGAAGCGTCCTGCCTGTTGTGTTTGCTCACACTCACCCGTGCCTTCCCTCAGTCCCTGTCACCTCCACTCAGATTCCATCTCACTGTGACCCAGTGTCAGCACCCTGTGGAGAGGCTCCATTGGACACGGTCCTGGGAAGGGCTTCTCACCCAGGCAGGGGTTGGAGACGGGTGTGGCCCTGTGGCGTCAGTGCTGTTGGGCAGCAGGGCCTGTTCAGGGGCCACGGCTGGATGCACTGTCAGCTCTCTGTAGACTGGGATTAGAGAAGCTGCCCTTGAGTCATGGGTAATGCGCACAAACACCTGCTGAATGCTCTAAAAAGAGAATAATCAGGAGAAATTATTTCTGATTCATTTATATTACATTTGTAGATAAATCAGTGAGTCACTGACTCAAACTCTTAGTGACAGAGTGGAATGGAAAGTTAGACACAGACACCAATGATGGAGGATTCTTTCATTCCATCATCTGTTTTTACTATAACATAGATGTCAAATAGCAAGAGCTTCATTAAACTATTCTCAGACAATCCATACCACAGATACCGTGGTGTTCCTGCAGGGACTCTTGTGCGACAGGCGTTTTAGCTAAGAGTGGTTATATTTTGCTCAGACCGAGGGACAGAACTTCTTTGCCGTTAGAGAAGATGGAACTTTATTTTTGTTTTCCCATTTATTATTAAATATTCTATTTTATTTGAAACATTCCACAACATATGTTTATTTTATAATAAACGTCCAAAGAAACTTGCCTAGCTTAGGTGCTAAGGCATAGAGCACCGCCCGTCCTGTCTAGCCTTCCACCCTCCTCACGTGCTAGTGGGGAATCAGTGTTGTCAGTTTTGTGGAGAGAGCACAAGTCCTGTGGAAACGTCTGCTTCATTGTGAGATTAAAAAGTAAAGTTCTAGGCCGGGCGCACTTGCTCATACCTGCAATACTAGCACTCAGGGATGCTGAGGCTGACAGATCTCTCAAGGTAAGGATTTCAAAACCAGCCTGAGCAAGAGCAAGACCACATCTCCACTAAAAAAAAAATAGAAAGAAATTAATTGGCCAACTACAAATATATAGAAAAAATTAGCTAGGCATGATGGCACATGCCTGTAGTCCCAGCTACTCCTGAGGCTGAGGCAGAAGGATCATTTGAGCTCAGGAGTTTGAGGTTGCTGTGAGCTAGGTTGATGCCATGACACTCTTGCTCTGACAACAGAGTGAGACTCTGACTCAAAAAAAAAAAAAAAAAAGAAGTAACGTTTTTCAGTGAATGCTTTGTTATGACATTTTAACCTGTAAGCTTCACAAATATAAATGTTTTTTGTTAGCAAACATTGACAGATAGCTTGCTCTAGAATTCTACATTTTTGTTGAGCATTCTGCTAGTGAAGACAGGTGGATGTTTTAACTTTCCCTGTGTTACAAAGAATTCCACAGTGGCTGCCTCTTAACAAGTCAACTTCACTGTAGATATCAGAAGATTCCTGCCGATTGGGCATTTAAAAGAGTGATTCCTTCCTCTAGGATGGTACATTTCCTAACCCTTTCCCACCAACAACACAAGAGATTTCCCCTTCAATAAACAGAACTTGCTACTGTGTTTTATTTACATTTTTAAAATTTGGGCAAAATGACAATCCCTTTTTTCTCTACATTTTCTGATTCCTCATGAGTCTGATGAGCTTTCATTACTTTGTGGATATGTATACATAAGATGGATTTTGTATGTTGCCCCATTTGTTTTCTTGTATATAAAGAGTTATTCTGTAGTCTGTGGTTTAACTCTTTATGTATATGACTTGTGGTCTTTCTGTAACTTCTAGATTTTTTAGTGTGAAACAAAATCCATTCTCTGATTCAAGCCCCATCTTTTGTTGTGTGTGTGTTTTATCTTGCTTTGGAAGACCTCATTTGGTGCATTGATACAAAATGGTATGATTCATTTAGAGCTAGTAGTTTAATATTTTGTTTGTATGTCTTATTAATTTTGATTTTTGGATATACATTATAGGTACTTTAATTGATTTAAACTTTCATATAATATATATCATACATTTTTTCTATGTAGTTTGCCTAAGGAGTCTATTTTTTTATTTTTGTTCAGGATTACATTGGTTCTGCTTTGAGAGAACACAGACCTGCCATTTTATTCTTTTAGTTGCATCTTTTGAAGGACAGAAGTTTTCCAGTTGGAGATAGTCCCATTTGTCTATTTTTGCTGTTCTGCCTATGCTTTTGGTGTTACACCCAAGAAATCATTGCCACATGTTCTGAAATTTCCTTCTGTTCCTAGTCCGTCTTTCACTGTGTCAATGTCGTATATTACATTGACTGACTTTCTTCTCCCGAACCACCCTTTCATTCCTAGTGTGTATCACACTTGCTCATGACCTATAACTCTTAATGTGCTGTACAATTTGATTTCCTAGTATTTTTCTGAAAACTTTTTGTTTTTAGAGACATAGTTTGTTTTGTCACCCAGGCTGGAGTAGAGTGGCACGTTCATTGCTTACCGTAACCTTGAATTCCTGCTCTAGCAAACTGTGGTCTGGGTCTCCGCCTAGTGTCCTACCCCTGCTCCTATGGTATTTGATTAAGCTGATGGTCTTTATTTTCAATGGCTCCCTGGCCCATAGTGTTACTCCTGCCTCATCCTCTTAAGTATCAAGGCCTACAGGTATACACGGCCACACCCAGCTAATTTTTAAAATTTTTTGTTGAGATAGGGTCTAGCTGTGTTTCCCAGGCTATTCTCAAATTCCTGAGCTCAAGAGATCCTTCCTCCTCAGCCTCCCAAAGTGCTGGGAGTACAGGCATGAACCACTACACTCAGCCTGTTGAGGAGTTTTTTATCAGTATTCATCAGGGACATTGTATAGTTTTGTTTTCTTGTAATATGTTTGCCTGGGTTGTATCATTGTTGTGGTGTCATAGAATGAATTTTTTTTGTGTTCTCTTTCTTCTGTTATTTGGATATGAGAAGGATTGGTGTTAATTTTTCATTAAAAGTTTTATAGAATTATGCAGTGATTTTGAATTTTGCATGTGGTTCTAGACTCTTAGATGAGAGATTTTGATTACTCTCCTTACTATTTATAAGTGTGTGTAGATTTTTTATTTCTTTTTGACTCAGTAGGTTGTGTGTATTTCTACAGATGGATCAATTTCTTCTAGCTTATGTAATTTGTTGGCATATGCTTGACTTTACTTGTCTTTTACACTCATTCTACTGTGACATGCAGGTGATGCGTGTGGTGGTGTTCCCTAATTTCCTTAGTCTGTCTTCATTTTCCTTCATTCTGTTTTTTCTTTTGCTCCTTTTTCTGTTTACCATTCATTTCTTCTACCTGGTCAAATCAGCTTTTGAGACCCACTAGTGTGTTTTTCAATTCAGTTGTTATTGTATTTTTCAGCTCAAGAATTTTCTTCTGTTTTATAGTTCTAGTTCTGTTGATAATCTCATTTTGTTCATATTATACATTGTTTTTTCCGATGTGGTGAAGTCCATATGTGCTCTCTTAATTCGTTGAATATCCTTGTGACTCTTACTTTGAATTCTTTACATGCTAATTCAAAAAGTCTTCATTTCTTAGTGTCAGTTTGTTGTGATCTAATTTACTACTATGTATATGTCATTATCTTCTGTTGGGATTTCAGCATTTCACAAATCAGGCACTTATTTCTGGGTTTTGTCTCCCTTGATTCAGGAAGGACATTCGTCATGTAGCCTGACTAGAGATTCTGGAGAACTGTCATTTTGAGGATGTGTTCTCTCTAGGTTTTCGGTTATAATCTAACTGAAAGGATTTTGCCATGGAGCCCTTTTCTACTCAGAAGCTCTCCTGTTGTCTGCCTGGTAGTCTGCAGCCTCCCTGGTGCTCTAGCAAACTGTGGTCTGGGTCTCCGCCTGGGGTCCTACCCCTGCTCCTGCGGTATTTGATTAAGCTGATGGTTTTTATTTTCAGTGGCTCCCTGGCCCAATGTGTTTTCACCCAAAATAGAAACTTGTCTCTCCAGTAGTCCCCTGAAAATCAGAATGTTGGATGGATGTTCCCATACTTTCTCTCCCACACACACAAGAAACCAGGAGTTAGGAGTTTCTTCAAATTGTCACATCATGGCAGGGTAGTGCCTCAGGCAAGGTGTCTCAATCGTTCCCATTAGGCATCCATTAGGGGTTCCAGCCTCTTAAGTGATTCCTCAACTTCTCACACAGGCAATTGCTCTGTGTGTTGTCATCTGTGTGTGTTTCTGTGTCTGGGGTTTGCTGTTCCTCTATCTCACTGATACCACCACATGAATACAATTTTATAATTTCCTTACATTAGCCTGGAAATATCTTTTAATTAGGTGCCATGATATATTTGCTAGGGTAAATGTCATGTACCATGTGTCTGTTTAATGAGAGCTACTAAGGAAAGAATATGATTTTCAGTATGTTGGTATTGATTTTATACTTAAATAGTATCCTTTTTGTAGGTTGCAGTCATGTCATGTGTTAATTTTAACAAATCTAGCTCTTTACTCTCTTCCCTGCTCACTTTTTTTCCCACTATTTTCCTCGTTATTGGTCCCTGCTCAGATATTCTGGGCAGTGGTGTTTGGCTGGAGTCCTGGCCAGCCCACTTTTCTCCATCATAATTAAAGGAGATGCATCCAGTGCTTACTGGTGATCATGATATTTGGTGAAGTATCTGTGCTTAACATTAGGGTTTTTCCCCCCATATTTATTTTTTGGCCTAATTTTTATCTATCTAATAATTATTTCAGGTACATAGTGTTGTGATGCATTTTTTGTACATTTACATCTACTTTTTTTTTTTTTTAAAACAAGGTCTCGAACTCCACTTGCTCAAGTGGCTCTAGGTCATGATCCTTAAATTTGGCTCAGAATAAATGTCTTTAAAATTAAAAAAAAAAAAAGAAAGACAAGGTCTCACTTTGTCACCAGGGCTAGGGTACAGAGGCATGAGCAGAGCTCACTGTAGCCTCCCAATTCTCGGCTTAAGTAATCCTTGTGCCTTATCCTCCCAAGTAGGTGGGACTGCAGGTGCGCACAACCACAGCTGGCTAATTTTTAGTTTTCTGGTAGAGGCAGGTTCTCACTATGTAGCTCAGTCTGGGCTTGACCTCCTGGCCTTAAGCCGTCCTCCCACCTTGGCCTCCCAAAGCGCTGTAATTACAGATGTGAACTAGTGCACTGGCCTAACCTGAATTTGTTAAAATAATGTATGATACTGAAGATTTTCATTTCTCATCTTATGATTTTATTACAGGAATAATCTAATTTCATAAATTCCATTGTGCTGTTTGGTAATGCCTACATATCTAAATTTAACTGCATGAAATTTTACCTATGTTTTTGAATATAAGTATTTAATAAGCATTAGAATTATTTTCCTACTTTTTTTATGCTGTATGGTATTTATTTTTTTAACTATTATTTCAGAATATTACAGGTGTACCGGTGTTTTGGTTACATAGATTGCTTTTGTACAGCTTGAGTCAAAGTTACAAGTGTGTCCATCACTCAGAGAGTGTACATTGTATCCATTAGGTGTCATTTCACCCATCCCCTTCTCCTCCCTTTCACTTGCTTGATTTCCTTTGAATTTTACTTCCATATGTACACTTGGGGGCTGATTGGTTAGTTCCAATGTAACAGTGAGTACGTGTGGCGTTTGGTTTTTCATTCTTGTGCTGTTTCTCTTAGGGGAATGGTCTCCAATCCATCCAGGTTGTTACAAAGGGTATTAACTCCTCTTTTTTCATGGCTCAGTAGTACTCCATGATATGCATATACCACATTTTATTAATCTACTCATGAATTAACGTGCACTTGGGTTGATTCCACATCTTTGTGAATGTAAATTGTGCTAAAATAAACATCTGAGTGCAAGCGTCTTTTTTATCAAAGGACATTTTTTCCTTTGGGTAAATACCCAGTAGTGGAACTGATGGATCAAATGGTAAGTCTGTTTTTAGTTTGTTGACGTATCTTTATACTAATTTCCATAGAGGCTGGACTAGTTTGCAGTCCCACCAAGAGTGTGTAAGTGTTCCTTGCTCCTTGCATCCACACCAGCATGTATTGTTTTGGGACTTTTTGATAAAAGCCATTCTCACTGGAATTAGGTGGTATCTTACTGTGCTTTTGATGTGCATTTCCCTGGTAATTAGAGATACTGAGCATTTTTTCATATGTGTATTGGCCATTAATCTAGTGTCTATTTAAAAGCTGTGTGCATGTGTTTTGCCCTGTTTATAATGGGGTTATTTGATTTTTTTCTTGCTGCTTTGATTGAGGTCTCTGTAATTTCTAATGAGTAGCTCTTTATTAGATAGATAGCATGCAGATATTTTCTCCTATTCTTTAGAGTATTCACTCTATTGTTTGTTTCCTTCATGGTGCAAAAGCTTTTAATTTAATCAAGTCCCATTTATTAATTCTTATTGTGATTGCAGTTGGGGGTCGTCTTATAAATTCTTTGCCTAGGCCAATATCTAGAAGAGTTTTTCCAACATTTTCTTCTAGCATTCTTATAGTTTGATGTTTTAGGTTTAACTCTGTTGTCCATCAGAAATTGATTGATGTGAGTGGTAAGAAGTAAGGATCCTGTTTCAATCTTCTACACGTGGCTGTCCAATTTTCCCAGCACTAGTTATTGAATAGGAATTCTTTTCCCCAATGTGTTATTGTTTGCTTTGTCAAAGATAAGATGGCTACATGCGGAGAGTTTTATATGTGGGTTATCTGTTGTATTAAATTGGTCTGTGTGGAGAGTTTTATATCTGGGTTCTCTGTTCTATTATATTGGTCTATGTCCCTATATTGTGGCAATACCATGCTGTTTTGGTTACTATAGCCTTGTAGTATTACTTGAAGTCTGGTAAAGTGATACCTCCTGATTAGTTCCTTTTGCTTAAGGTTGGTTTGGCTACTGAAGCTCTTTTCCAGTTCCATATGAAGTGTAGAAGTATGTTTCCTAGATCTGCAAAAAAATGATCTTGGCATAGTTATATTGATGGAGATTGCATTGAATCTGTACATCACTTTGGGTAGTATGGGCATTTTAGCAATGTTGAATCTGCCAATCCATGGTATGGATTTTCCATTTGGAACATGGTATGTTTTTCCATTTGTTTCAATCCTCTGCAATTTCCTTTCTCGGTGATTCATAGTTCTTCTTGTAGAGATCTTTCACCTCCTTTGTTTGACATATTCCTTAGTATTTCATTTTCTTTGTTGCTATTGTGAAAGGTATTGAGTATTTTATTTGATTCCCAGCTTGATTGTTATTGCTGTATAGAGATACTACCGACTTGTGTACATTGATTTTGTAACCTGAGACTTTGGTGAATTTATTTATCAATTCCTAGAGTCTCTTGGCAGCACCTTTGGGGTTTTCTAGATATAAGATCATATTGTCAGCAAAGAACGATAGTTTGACCTTCTTTTTCTCCATGTGGAGACCCTTCAGTTCCTTCTCTTGCCTGATTGCTCTGGCTAGGACTTCCAGCACTATGTGGAATAAAAGTGGTTACAGTGGGCATCCTTGTCTTGTTCTAGTTCCGAAACACCACCTCACAGGTAGCTCCCAAATTGTGCCTCTGTATTCCACCACAAGTCCTCAAGGATGGAGGCATGGGCCTCACTCTCCGTGAAGACCTCAGCCTGAAGTTCACACCCACCGTAGAGAAGCAGCTGTTGATGAGCTTGGGTTGTTTGAGGAAACTTGTTGATATAATTGTCACAGGAATTGCCTAAAATAGTATTAAAATGATGGGAGTGTACTCAGCTTTGAGCCTAGGAGAAAACACCACTGTGTGCATCCATTTTGAAAAGGTTAAGAAATGACATTGAAAGTTCCCTGTTAAAACAGGGAATTACTATTATCTCATCAATATACTGCTTTGAGAACAAAGGTTTTCAACATAGTAGGCACACTAGGATACAGGGAAAATGATATCACCCAAGAGTTTCTTATTTATTTCTCTTGAGAAATAATATTGTTTCTGTAGTCAACATCCTTATCTAAGTTATGATCAAAATTTATGAGTGTAAGAGTTATTATCACAATTGATGAGTGTAAGAAATACACTAAATTTACAGTAAACATCTCCAGCCCAAAGCTATGTAAGGGCCTCTGGGCACCACTTATCTCATTAATATAAAAGAAGATATCATCACTCGAGAGATTTCCACTGAGTTGTATGTCAGGAGGGAGTAGATGACCACAAATTTCAATATTTCACAGTATCAGAATGTGAATCTGTCAGCCCATTCACTTCAATCAAATCTATTCTTAAAATTATCACCTCATGTTATATAAACATTAGAACTCTCCTAATAGCCACTTGGTAAAATGTGTTTTTCATTTTAGGGACAGTTGACATTCAGGGATGTGGCCATAGAATTCTCTCCAGAGGAGTGGAAGTGCCTGGACCCTGCTCAGAGGGCTTTATACAAGGCCGTGATGTTGGAGAACTACAGGAACCTGGTCTCCCTGGGTGAGGATAACTTTCTTTTAGAAGTCAGGATGTCCTCTTGTGTATCTTTGCATTTTCTCTTGTGAGTCTCTTGTTAGCCCCTGCATTGCTTGACTGAGATCGAAGCCCTGTTGATTCAGAAATGAAAAGCTTTATAATGTGGTGTCTGGATTTTAACTGCCCCCTTTCTTCAGATGTTCTCCCCTTTGATGATATATCATTAGATGGTTCCAGAGCTTATGTGTGCATAAAACCTTGTGGCAGATATTTAAACTATCCAATTTCCCATTTTTTCACTCCTGTGCTTTGATCCATTGGTTCTTCAAAGACAGCTAAATGTCTACATGTTATAATATTCCCAAAGCATTCAAAGGGAGGCATTCAGAGGATGGATTTCTGATATATATTTATGTATCCATCTGCAATATCCTTTCTCCTTACTTAAACATAGGGCTTGGATTCTGGAAAGCCATGGTACCTTATATTCCTTTCTTTCTATAAGCAGGAATTTCTCATTTTGACCTGAGTATTATCTCCATGTTGGAGCAAGGAAAAGAGCCCTGGACTGTGGAGAGCCAAGTGAAAACAGCAAGAAAATCAGATAGATGGAAATGGATGAAAGGTGTGATCACAGGTAAGCGCTCAGATGAATAGAGAGAAAGCTGTTCATCAAATAGTGTTTGGGAAACTATGTAAATCTGACAGTTTTATGGGAAAACAAAAGTTTATGTTCTGTGAGCTCTGAAAGGAAATTTTTCTTTTCTTTCACTTCTCACTCTGTTCCTCAGATATGTAACACTTTATCCTTGTACCCTCCAGTGGTGCTTCAGCTGAAACAGAAATAAATGGAAAGTCTTTGTCATGGTGGACAACACCGTGTTATCTGACCTCGTGAACTCTTTTCTTTCAGAAGCATTGGTTTTCCCCTTGGTCTTTCTTCCTGTATTTGATTCCATCTAATGCTAACTTCTCAGTCCATACTGATCAGAGCTGTGGCCTTCATAGTCCTAATGACTGGACCTCTTCATGTTTCATCCCATTTCATGTGTTTGGAAGACCCAGTCAGGCGATGGGAAACATTGTCTGGTCTTCCTTCCTGGGTCTCCAGACACTTCCCGGAGTTTTCTCAAGCCCTTTCTCTCTGATGAGATTCCTCAGTCATTTTTGCCACACTTTACAGCTGTGTATGATAAGGGAGTGAGCTGGATCTTCTGAGATTGTGACTTAGCTGAAAAAAAAGTCCATAGAAACACCCATTCTTTGATCTTCAGTCCTACCTGGGCACAGATCATATTCTTTCTGTCTCTTTGGGTGGGCTCTATTGGCAGAACATTGAGTCCATTCTCAAGATGCCACATACTACTGAGTCATTGTAGGGAGCCTTGGCTCTGCCTGGTTTTGTACTCTCTTAGTTAATATGATTTACTTTCTGAAATTGGCTTTTAACATAAACGTTTCTGTAGACGCCGGGATGTGCCCTCATGTATCTTTGTACTTTCTCTTGTGAGTCTCCCGTTAACCCTTGTATTGCTTTACTGAGATTATAGCCTCAGGGTTGAGGTTGGTTGGGATAATCCACCTTTAGGTTATGGATAACGCCTGTGGAGTATCCCATAGAGTGTATTTATTACATAACAGAAAATTGATGAAGGAGAACACTTTCACTAATATGATTCAATATTAATCCTGCTAAATGTGAAGATGCTTTTTGAAGCCACTGAATAGAGCTGGCCCATGATCCTGAGATAGAAAGTATCAGCAGAGCCTGACTGATAATGTGTTTCCCCTAAAATAAGACCTACCCATAAAATAAGCCCTAGCAGGATTTCTAAGCATTTGCGCAATATAATCCTCACCCCGAAAATAAGACCTAGTTATGGGTGTGGCTATCCAGAGTATCTGCACAACCCATGCAATTCGTCATGGAGCAGTAAAGAAGATAAGCAGCCCTTCTCATCTCTCCCATGAGAGCTCTCATTTTCTCATCTCCCCATGAGAGCTCTATTGCATAGAAAAGGGCTCTCCTCAAAGTACCAATCCATGTAATATGAAAAGTATGAACAGTAGCTGGATACTTTCCAACAGGCCCTGTATAAAAATTAGCCACTAGAAGAAATCACAGGGAAAAACCTACGTGACATTGGTCTGAAAAATCATTTTTTTTAGATTTGACCCCAAAAGCTCAGGCAATAGAAGCAAATATAGACGAATAGGATTGCACCAAACAAAACTGTTTCTTCACAGCAAAGGAAACAATTAAGGGAAACTTTGCATTATGAGAAAGTATTTCCAAGCCGTACATCTCATGGGAAAGTAACATCCAAAATATATATGAAACTGAAACAATTCAATGGGATGGAAAGAAATAACCCACCAATTAAAAAATGGTCAAAGGACCTCAATAGACATTTATTCAAAGGTGACATGCATTTGAAGAATAGATATATTAAAAAGACTCAACACCAGTAATCTTTATGAAAATACAAATTTAAACCACAATGAGAAACCACTGCACACCTGTCATAATGGCTATTGCTGATAAGTGTTGGTGAAGATATGGAGAAAAGGAAACCCTTCTATACTGCTGGTGGGATTGTAAATTAGTATAAGCATTATGCAAAACTATATGCAGTTTAATCTCAAAACTAAAAACTAAAAATTTCAAAAACTAAAAATCACCAAAACTAAAAATAGTATTACTATATGATCCAACAGCAGGAGTATATGATAAGTTTTGGTGGTGATTGATAGAGTGATTACCTTATTCCATCATTCCACATTATGTAGGTATATCATGATATTATTTTGTTCCCTGCAGATATATACAATTATAATTTGATGATGTATAATAAAAATTTTAGGAACTCATATTCCAGTTCTTATACTCTCTACTAATTGTAAAGTGGATGTCCTTGCTTTTTTCTTAAGAGAAAATTGTTCCTATTTCCACAAAGTATATCCTTTTAGAAATGTGGTTGCTAATTCTTTGCTTGTTTTATAATGGATTACTAGGATGTTTTACTAATTACTTTTTCTTACAATTTACAGATAATAGGTTCTAAGTATGTATTATGCAATATAACTTCTTTTTGTTTCAATTGTGAGATAGCCATATGTTTTTTTGTCAATTGGTGTATACCTCAGGGTCACTCATTTCAGGGCTAATATAGGTTTGCCCATTGTGTTTTAGTTATAGGTGGTTTGAAACTAGACTTCCACAATATTAATTTGGATCACATGTAATCATGTTTTCTTTATTAAACAATACTATTCGTTTTGTGTTGCTAAAAATTAAATTTTATCTTTCTGAAGTTTCTAAGTATGTTTGATATCAGCATTACTTTTGCTGTGATGTTAAGTTTATCAATGTGAAATGTTTGTTTATGCGCTGTAATTAATTGGAAACTTACCGTTTTTTATACCTTGTAGATCTCTCTCCTGCATTTGTAATAAAAAATGTACCTCCAAAAGGGAAAACCAGTGCAGGAGAAGTATTCCAAACAGTGACATTGGAACGACCTGAAAGCCATGACATTGAAGACTTTTCCTTTACAGAAGTGCAGAAAAATATACATAACTTTGGGTATCAATGGGGAGATGATGAAGGAAGTTACAAAGCTGAGCTTATGACTCCTAAAGTGAATCTCAGTGGTAGAAGAGATCAACATGAAAGAAGGGATGCAGGAAACAAGCTTATTAAAAATCCATGTGGATTAATCGTTACATCACGTGTGGCTCAACCGCAGCTATTTCAAAGTGAAAGGAAAGTTGACGAATGTAATGAAATCAAGTCTACCAACCATGATTCCTCAGTTTCACCACTTCAACAAATCCCTTCTAATGTCAAAACCCACATGTCTAAAAACTGTGAGAATGATGTCATCTTTTCTTCATCACTGACTCAAGGACAAACAGTAAATGGTGTAAAACCTTACAAATGTACAGAAAGTGGCAAGGTGTTCACTGAAAATTTACATCTTGCTTGTCATAAGATAATTCATACTGTAGAGAAATCTTACAAGTGTAATGATTGTGGCAAGGTCTTTACTCGAAATGCATACCTTGCACGTCACAGGAGAACACATACTGGAGAAAAACCTTATAAATGTAATGAATGTGGCAAGGCTTTTGCTCGAAATGCAAACCTTGCACGTCATAAGAGAAGTCATACTGGAGAGAAACCTTACCAATGTAATGAGTGTGGCAAAGCCTTTAGTATACGTTCAAGACTAACTATCCATCAGGCAATCCATACTGGAGAGAAACCTTACAAATGTAATGAGTGTGGCAAAGTCTTTACTCAAAATGCATACCTTGCACGTCACAGGAGAACACATACTGGGGAAAAACCTTACAGTTGTAATGAGTGTGGCAAGGCCTTTGCTCGAACTTCACAGCTTGTCTGTCACAGGAGACGGCATACTGGAGAAAAACCGTACAAATGTTACGAATGTGGGAAGGTCTTCAAGCATAATGGTTCCCTTGCATACCATCGAAGAATTCATACTGGTGAGAAACCTTATAAGTGTTATGAGTGTGGCAAATCCTTTAGGGTTCGATCAATCCTAACTACCCATCAGATAATCCATACTGGAGTAGAACCTCACAAGTGTAATGAGTGTGGCAAGGTCTTCATTCGAAATGCAGACCTTCAGCGTCACAAGAGAAGGCATACTGGAGAAAAACCTTACAAATGTAATGAGTGTGGCAAGGCCTTCACTCAACATTCAGACCTTGCACATCATAGGAGAATTCATACTGGAGAGAGGCCTTACCAGTGTAATGAGTGCGGAAAAGCCTTTAGTGTACGTTCAAGACTGACTATCCATCAGGTAATCCATACTGGAGAGAAACGTTACAAATGCAGTGAGTGTGGCAAGGTCTTTACTCGACATGCACACCTTGCACGTCACAGGAGAAGGCATACTGGAGAAAAACCTTACAAATGTAATGAGTGTGGCAAGGCCTTCACTCAAAATTGGCACCGTGTTGTGCATCAAAGTATTCACAGTGGAGAGAAACCTTACAAGTGTTATGAGTGTGGCAAAGCCTTTAGTGTTCGTTCAATCCTAACTACCCATCAGATAATCCATACTGGAGAGAAACCTTACAAATGTAATGAGTGTGGCAAGATGTTCACTCAAAATGCACACCTTGCACGTCACAGGAGAAGGCATACTGGAGAAAAACCTTACAGATGTGATGAATGTGGCAAGGCCTTCACTCAGAATTGGCATCTTGTTAGGCATCAAAATACTCACAATAGAGAGAAACCTTACAAGTGTTATGAATGTGGCAAAGCCTTTAGTCTTCATTCAATCCTAACTACCCATCAGATGATCCATACTGGAGAGAAACCTTACAGTTGTAGTGAGTGTGGCAAGGCCTTTACCCAACATTCACAGCTTGTGTGTCACAGGAGAAGGCATACTGGAGAGAAACCTTATAAATGTTATGAATGTGGGAAGGTCTTCAGGCATAATGGCTCCCTTGCATACCATAGGAGAATTCATACTGGTGAGAAACCTTTTAAGTGTTATGAGTGTGGCAAAACCTTTAGTGTTCGTTCATTGCTAACTACCCATCAGATAATCCATACTGGAGAGAAACCTTACAAATGTAATCAGTGTGGCAAGGCCTTCACTCAAAATGGGCACCTTGTTAGTCATCAAAGTATTCACAATAGAGAGAAACCTTACAAGTGTTATGAGTGTGGCAAAGCCTTTAGTCTTCATTCAATCCTAACTACCCATCAAATGATCCATACTGGAGAGAAACCTTACAGATGTAATGAGTGTGGCAAGGCCTTCATTCAAAATTCACAGCTTACATCTCACATGAGAAGGCATACTGGAGAGAAACCTTACAAATGTAGTGAGTGTGGCAAGGCCTTCAGTCAGAAATCAACCCTTAAAACCCATCAGATAATCCATACTGGAGAGAAACCTTACAAATGTAATGATTGTGGCAAGGCCTTCAGACAGAAATCAGCCCTTAAAACCCATCAGATAATCCATACTGGAGAGAAACCTTACAAATGTAATCAGTGTGGCAAGGCCTTTACTCAAAATTCACAGCTTGTTAATCATCAAAGCATTCACAGTGGAGAGAAACCTTACAAGTGTAATGAGTGTGGGAAAGCCTTTAGACTGCGTTCATTCCTTAGTGTGCATCAGGCGGTACATACTGTTGGGAAGTAGAGTTAGGAGACATGGAAAGTTTCAGGAGTTTTGCAGGGCTTTCTTTAGTTTGAAGGAATCTTTGTGTATATTACTTCACAAACCAGAAACTGCTTAGCATTAAGGGGGGATCATTTCACCAATCAGGGGCTATTGCAAGGTGGTGATGATCTTTAGGCCTGGCAAGCGTGTGCCTGGAGCTTGTGCAAGGCAGAGCTCAGCATAGGGCCCAAGGTTAGATCTTATTGAGGGATGTCAGCCCTGCAGACACACTGCATCTGGTACTGTCATAAACTTGGAGGCTATTCCTGTTCACTCCTGACCATATGTCTTATTATAGAGAGAAATAGATTAAAATATGCAGGATCAATGTTCCTGTTTTATGTGTTAAGTAACAATTTTATCTTTAACTTGTATACTGAACCAAGTGTATTCTTAACTTACAGTTTAAAATGTTTACCTTGGAAAAATTTTGTAACCATTTAATGTTATAGATAGAATTAGGTAAGAGATTTCTTGAAACCTTTGGGGGACCTTGAAACCTAAGTGAATAATCTATACACAATTCTCTTACCGAGGACAAGTTCTTCCCGTACCAATTAATACTGATGTGGGCCTTCACTCAGTGCCTCCTGGCTCACAAGAATGCTGGAGGACCTCTGGGTTCCCCATCACTGTAAACTACACTTTGTCTCTGTTATTTCTAAAAGTCTTGTGATGATCTTGCCTGGGTTCCATTTGTTGGGAGAGTAGCTAACTACTGGCATCATACTAGAGAAAAACCTTACAAATGTAGTCAGTGTGGCAAGGTTTTCCCTTGAAATACACACCTTTGAAGTCATCAGTTCATCATGGAGAGAAAGCTTACAGATGTAATGACTGTGAGAAGTTTTTCAGTGAACAATCAAAGCTTGCAAGGCATCACAAAATTCATACTTGAAAGAAACCATTCAAATGAGTGTGGCAAAATCTTCACTCACAGTTCACTCCTTGCATGACATTAGAGAATTCATTCTCAATGGAATTCTTACAAATCCTCAATCGAGTAAGGCCAATTAGCCTTACTTGAAAGAAACCATATGAATGAGTGTGGCAAGATCTTCAGTCACAATTCACTCCTTGCATGACATTAGAGAATTCATTCTTAATGGAATCCTTACAAATACAGTCTATGGCAAACCCCTTGTGACTTCAAGCATTAACATTGGAGAGCCCATGCTAAAGAACAATCATATAATTGTACGTGGAAAGGGCTTTTTTTGTGCTTCACAACACACTGGGCATCAAAATACACATTTCTGATGAAAGCACACAGATGTAAAGTGTACGTTGAGGCTATTACCCAGGGCCATAAATGTAGGTGAGGATTTGTATGATGAATGCCTCAGTCTCTAATTTTCCATGATTAACATTTGATATTACACACTGTAAAATAATTCTAAGTCCAAATATATTAAAACTTATGGCATGATATATATCAAGGTGCCAGGACATTTGGAGATGGCCAGTTACCTTGAGGTTACAAAATATTTTATTCATATAATTGAGGATTCTTGAAAAGGCTAGTTTACTACTCATAACATTCAACATGAACTTTAAAATCTTACTATTATGCCTTTTCCACAAGCCTTCGTTGTGGTCTGTGGGAAACAATCCATTGTGTGGCAGGGCCTGCTTTAAAGGTGAAGATCACTTCTGTCCACATTCCTGTAAGAAGAAGGATGCTGTCTTTGAATATTAAATACCATCTGAATGGCATTTGGGAAGGGCAGAGAATAACATAAATGTATGCTGTCACTTATCTTGCTCATTCTGTTCAAAGTTCTTTTCTGACAGGAGGGCACTGTAGGTTGAGGGAGACAAAGCTCAATCAAGTGGCCATAATTTACAGCAGATCAAATTTGCTACTCGGGTGGCTAACATCCAACAAGTGGTCACCTTCCTGGGATACCAGGTTGTAAGCCTATAAAAGTAAATTGGACTCTATTGTGATTGGAATATCACTCAATTTTGTGTTACATCTCTCATATATAATCAGACTCGGTTTCCTTGGGAAAACATTAAGAAACATCTACTTAATCAAGGAAATCTGACTGAAGAGATTGGAATTTTATGTCAAGGAATATTAAGTGCCTTCCGTCACAAACTTGATCTAATCTCTGAGACTGACAGTATTAATGGTATTTCATCTGGAGGGGAGTCAGTTAACCCACTTTCTCATCTTAAGATCTATGGGAGTTGTGCTATAGTAACTTTTTGAATTATTTTAATCATTTGCTTGTACTTATAGTCTGGAAAAAACTCCGAAGAAGACAAGACTCCAGAGTCCAATGCCTTGCAGTGATGGCTATCCAACTTCATCAACTTCTGAAAAGAAAGGGGAGATGTTAGGAAATGGGGTTAAGAGACATGGAAAGTTTCAGGATTTTTGCAGGACTTTTGTCTTGAAGGAATCTGTGGTCATGTTCACAGAATAGAAGCTGCTTAGCAACAAGGGAGATATTCCAGCAATCGGGTGACTGCAAGCTGTTGCCAACCTCAAGACCTACAAGCCAGAGCCTGGAGTTTATGCAGGGCATAGCTTGGTATGAGGCCAAGGGCTAAGAAACTGTTAAAGGATGTCCACTCAGGAGACCTTTGCAGCAAAAAACAATTAGCCTCAAGGACAGTTCCTGTTTCACTCCTGACCACATGTCTCATTATGTAGAGAAATAGATTAGGGAAGTATACAGGCTCTGTGTTCTTGTTTTATGTGTTACTACTTAATTAATGACTAACTTGTATGCTCAACTAGGTCTATTTCTTAATTAGGGCTTAAAATGTTTCTCTTGAAAAAAGTTTGTAACCATTTGCTCTTGTAGATAGAATTAGTCAAGGGAGCTCTTGAAACGTTTGGGGAGCCCTAAACCCTAAATGAATGATCTGTACACATAAGTCTATAACCACTGACAACTAGTTGCTGTACCAATAAATGCTGATGCGGGACTTCACTGGGTGCCTCCTTTCTCATGGGATTGATGGAGGACCCTTGATTTCCCTATCACTTTAAAATACACTTTGTCTCTGTCTCTATTATTTCAAAATTTCTTGTGATGATCCTGCCTGGGACCCATTTTATTTGGAGAGTCTCGAACTCCCAGCACCCCTCCTATGATTAGAGCCACCCACAGCATCCTTATCCTGCTTAGCGCTTTTCTCTCTTTTTATACCCTCTCTGCATTGGTTGTTTTTTTTTTTCAGGGTATTATGGGGGTACAAATGTTAGGGTTACATATATTACCCTTGCCCCCCCTCCCTCCTTGAGTCCGAGCTTCAAGCGTGACCATCTCCCAGACAGTGCACATTTCACTCATTATGTATGTATATACCCATCCCCACCTCCCCGCTTCCACCTGCCCAGTATCCAATAAATGTTATTCCTATATGTCCACTTAGATGCTGATCAGTTAATACCAATTTGCTGATGAGTACATGGGGTGCTTTTTTCATTCTTGGGATCTTTCACTTAGAATGGGTTCCACCTCTTTCCAAGAAAATACAAGATGTGCTATATCATTATTGTTTCTTAGAGCTGAATAGTTTTCCTTAGTATAGATATGCCACATTTTATTAATACACTCATGTATTGATGGGCACTTGGGTTTTTTCCACAACTTTGCAATTGTGAATTGTGCTGCTATAAACATTCTAGTGCAGGTGTCTTTTTTGTAGAGTATCATTTGTTCTTTTGGGTAGATGCCCAGTAGTGGGATTCCTGGATCAAATGGTAGATCTACTTGTATCGCTTTAGGGTATATCCAAATTGCTTTCCATAGAGGTTGAACTAGTTTGAATCCCACCAGCAATATAGGAGTGTTCCTATCTCTCCACATCCATGCCAACATTTATTGTTTTGGGACTTTTTTTTTTTTTTTTTTTTTTTTGAGACACAGTCTCACTTTCTTGCCTAGGCTAGAGTGAGTGCCGTGGCGTCAGCCTAGCTCACAGCAACCTCAAACTCCTGGGCTCAAGCGATCCTCCTGCCTCAGCCTCCCGAGTAGCTGGGACTACAGGCACAAGCCACCATGCCCGGCTGATTTTTTTTTATATATATATATATATTAGTTGGCCAATTAATTTCTTTCTATTTTTATGGTAGAGACGGGGTCTCGCTCAGGCTGGTTTTGAACTCCTGACCTTGAGCAATCCGCCCGCCTCGGCCTCCCAGAGTGCTAGGATTACAGGCGTGAGCCACCGCGCCCGGCCTTGTTTTGGGACTTTTTGAAGAGGGCCATTCTTTTTTTTTTTTTTTTTTTTTTTTTTGAGACAGAGTCTCACTTTGTTGCCCAGGCTAGAGTGAGTGCCGTGGCGTCAGCCTAGCTCACAGCAACCTCAATCTCCTGGGCTCGAGTGATCCTTCTGCCTCAGCCTCCCGGGTAGCTGGGACTACAGGCATGCGCCACCATGCCCGGCTAATTTTTAATATATATATCAGTTGGCCAATTAATTTCTTTCTATTTATAGTAGAGACGGGGTCTCGCTCTTGCTCAGGCTGGTTTTGAACTCCTGACCTTGAGCAATCCGCCCGCCTCGGCCTCCCAAGAGCTAGGATTACAGGCGTGAGCCACAGCGCCCGTGAAGAGGGCCATTCTTAATGGAGATAAGTGATATCTCATTGCAGTTTTGATTTGCATTTCCCTGATGATTAGAGATGTTGAGCATTTTTTCATATGTTTGTTGGCTATTATTCTGTCTTTTGAGAAGTTTCTGTTCATGTCCTTTGCCCACTTTTTGATAGGATTGTTTAATATTTTTCTTGCTGATTTTCGTGAGTTCTAAATAGATTCTAGTTAACAGGCCCTTATCAGATGTGTAGCATGTGAAAATTTTCTCCCATTCTGTAGGTTTTCTGTGTGCTCTCATAACTGTTTCTTTGTGCAGAAGCTTTTTAGTTTTATAAGGTACTATTTCTTTATTATTATTGCTGCTGTGGTTGCCTTTGGGGTCTTCTTCATAAATTCTTTCCCTAGGCTAATGTTTAGGAAAATATTTCCAAAGTTTTCCTCTAGAATTCTAATAGTTTCATACTTTAGGTTTAAGACTGTTACCCAGCGTGAGTTGATTTTTGTGAGAGGTGAAAGGTGTGGATCCTGCTTCAGCTTTCTACATGTGGCTATCCAGTTTTCCCAGCACCATTTATTGAATATGGACTTTTCCCCCAGTGTATGTCTTTGTCTGCTTTGTTGAATATTAGATGGCTATATGAGGATGGTTTTATATCAGGGTTCTCAATTCCGTTCCACTGGTCAATTGCCCTATGTTTGTGCCAATGCAAAGCTGAGTTAATTACTACAACTTTGTAGTATAATTTGAACTCTGGCATATTGATACCGCCCATTTTGTTTTTATTGCCTAGAATTGCTTTTTTTTTTTTTTTTTTTTTTTTTTTTTTTTTTTTTTGAGACAGAGTCTCACTTTTTGTTGCCCAGGCTAGAGTGAGTGCCGTGGCGTCAGCCTAGCTCACAGCAACCTCAAACTCCTGGGCTCAAGCAATCCTCCTGCCTCAGCCTCCCGAGTAGCTGGGACTACAGGCATGCACCACCATGCCCGGCTAATTTTTTGTATATATACTTTTAGTTGGTCAATTAATTTCTTTCTATTTTTTTAGTAGAGACGGGGTCTCGCTCAGGCTGGTTTCAAACTCCCGACCTTGAGCAATCCGCCCGCCTCGGCCTCCCAGAGTGCTAGGATTACAGGCGTGAGCCACCGCGCCCGGCCTAGAATTGCTTTTGATATACAGGATATTCTCTGGGTCCATACAAAGCGTAAAATTATTTTTCTATGTCTTTGAAAAATAATGTTGGTATTTTAATAGAGATTGCATTGAATCTGTAGATCAGTTTGGGTAGTATAGACATTTTAACAATGTTGATTCTGCTGACCCACAAGCATGGTATGGATTTCCATCTGTTTATGTCATCTGCTATTTCCTTCCTCAGTGTTTCATAGTTCTCCCTGTAGAGGTCTTTTACCTCCTTAGTTAAGTATATTCCTAGGTACTTTAATTTCTTTGTTGCTATTTTGAAGGCAATGGAGGCTTTGATTTGGTACTCAATTTTACTGTTATTGCTGTATAGGAATGCCTCTGATTTGTGTGTATTGATGTTGTATTCTGAGACTTTACTAAATTCATTTATGAATTCCAGGAGTCTCTTGGTTGAATCCTTGGGATTTTCTAAATATAATATCATATCATCAGCAGATGGTGAGAGTTTGATCTCTTCTGTCCCCATTTGGATGCCTTTAATTCCACTTCCATGTCTGATTGCTATAGCCAGGACTTCTAGCACTATGTTGAATAGAAGTGGAGATAGTGGGCAACCTTGCCTGGTTCCAGTTCTAAGTGCGAATGCTTTCAATTTTTCTCCATTCAGTATGATGTTGGCTGTGGGTTTGTCATATATGGCTTGTATCATTTTTAGGTATACCCCTTCTATGCCTATTTTGTTAGGTGTTCTTATGAAAGGGTATTGAATTTTGTCAAATGCTTTTTCTGCATCTATTGAAAGGACCATATGGTCTTTGTTTTTGCTTATGTTTATATGGTGAATTACATTTATAGATTTGAACCATTTATAGATTTGAACCATATATGTTGAACCATCCCTCTATCCCTGAGATGAACCCCAACTTGGTCATGATGAATTATTTTCTTGATGAGCACTTGGATTTGGTTAGCTAGGATTTTGTTGAGAATTTTTGCATCTATATTCATAAGTGATATTGGTCTGTAGTTTTCTCTTTTTTGCATTCTTTCCAGGTTTTGGTATTAAAGTGATGTTGGCTTTATGAAATGACTCGGGAAGGATACCATCCTTCTCAATGTTGAAGAATAATTTCTGCACAGTAGGCCCCAGTTCTTCTTTGTAGGTGTGGTAAAATTTGGGTGTGAAACCATCTGGTCTGGGACTTTTCTTTTAGGAAGATTTTTGATTGCTGTTTCTATTTCGGCTCTTGATATCGGTCTGCTCAGGAATTCTATTTCTTCCTGGTTGAGCTTAGGGAGGCTATGTGTTTCCAGAAATTTGTCCATTTCCTCCTCATTTTCCAGTTTGTGTGCATAAAGGTTTTTGTAGTATTCATAGATTATATCTTGTATCTCCGTGACATCAGTTGAAATATCTCCTTTTTTGTTCCTGATGGAGCTTATTAGGGATTTCTCTTTTCTGCCTTTTGTTAGTGTAGCCCAGAGGCCCTCAAGCTTTTTAAGTGGGCCCATTTCACTGTCCCCCAGATCGTTGGAATTTGCAACTTGTTGGGACAACTCGGCTGCTAACCAGAACAGGCAGAAGAGGCAAAAACACCCGGAGGGCTGGATAAATGTGCTAGGCAGCCCACATGTGGCCTATGGGCCATAGTTTGAGGATGCCTGGTCTAGCCAAAGATGTGTCACTTTTGTTTATTTTTTCGAAGAACCAACTGTTTGTTTTAATCTGTATAGCTTCCCTGTTGTCAATTTCATTTAGTTCTGATTTGATCTTATTAATTTCACTTCTGCTGGGTTTGGAGTTGGTCTGTTCTTCTTTTTCCAGCTCTTTGAGTTGTTTCGTTAGGTTTTCTACTTGTGATCTCTCTGACTTTTGGATATAGGCATTTATGGAAATAAACTTTCCTCTCAGTACTACTTTAGCTGTGTCCCATAGGATTTGAAAACATGTGTCTCCATTATCATTAAGTTCAAAGAATTTTTCATTTCCATCTTGATTTCCTCATTTATGAAGTAATCATTTAGCAGAAGGTTGTTTAATTTCCACATTTTTGTGTAGAAATGTGAGTTTATGTTAGGGTTGATTTCTACTTTTATTCCACTATGATCTGAGAAAATACATGGTGTAATTTTTATTTTTTTAATTTTTTGAGACTTTCTTTGTGTCCTAAGATATGGGCAATCTCAGAGAATGTCCCATGAGCTGATGAGAAGAAGGTTTATTCAGTGGATTTAGGGTAGAATGTCCTGTAAATGTCAGTCTGGCCCAGTTCTAGAGTTTTATTGAAGTTCATTATTTCATTATTAATTTTCTGTTTGGAGGATCTGTGCAGTCAGTTGGGTGTTGAAATCTCTGGCTAGTATGGGGTTACTGTTTATCAATTTGCTTAGATCCAGTAAGGTTTGCTTTATGAATCTGGGTGCACCCAGTTGGGTGCATATATATTTAAAATTGTTACGTCTTCTTGTTCAACTATACCCTTCACCATTATATAATGACCCTTTTTGTCTTTCCCTACTTTTGTTGGTTTAAAAACTAAATTATCTGAAATCAGAACTGCTACATTAGCTTTCTTTTGGCTTCCTTTTGCTTGAAACTGATCTCCATCCCTTTACTTTTAGTCTATATGCATCCTTGCAGGTTAGGTGTGTTCCCTTCACCATTATATAATGGCCCTCTTTGTCTTTCACTACTTTTGTTGGTTTAAAAACTAAATTATCTGAAATCATAACTGCCACACCAGCCTTCTTTTGGCTTCCGTTTGCTTGAAATACTGATCTCCATCCCTTTACTTTTAGTCTATATGCATCCTTGGAGGTTAGGTGTGTTTCCTGAAGATAGCAGAAACTTTGTTTGAATTTTTTTTTTTTTATTCAGCCAGCCTATTTCTCTTGAGTGGGGAGTTTATGCCATTCACAGTTATTGAGAGAGCTGATAGGTGGGGCACATTTCTGTTCATTATTTTGAGTTGGACATTGTTGCATTGTTTTCTTTCTTGAGCCATTGTTGTATCTGGCCTTTAATCTTTAGCTTTTGAGTGGTTTTACATTTGTGAGTGTTTATTATGTTGATCTGTGTGTAACACTGTTTTGAGTACTTCTTGTAGGGCTGGTCTTGTCTTGGTGAATTCTCTCAGTCTTTGCTTATCTGAGAATGTCTTTATTTCTCCTTCATATATAAAACTTAGTTTTGTAGGGTACAAGATTCTAGGCTGGGCATTATTCTGTTTCAGAAGAGTGAGAATGGGGCCCCAGTCTCTCCTTGCTTGTAAGGTTTCAGTTGAGAAGTCTGGCGTTACTCGAATCGGCTTTCCTTTGTCTGTAACTTGCTTCTTTCACCTCACAGCTTGTAGAAGGGTATCTTTTGTTGATATTTTGATCAGTCTGATAACTACATGTTGTATCTTCCTATTTGCATTGTATCCTCCAGGAGGCCTTTGAGCTTCTTGTACTTGGATATCTAGCTTTTTAGGAAGGCCTGGGAAATTTTCCTCAATTATGTCTTCAAATAGCTGATCTAATCCTTGCGTTTTTTTCTTCTTCCACTTCCATAATCCATAACACCCTCAGGTTATGTTTCTTCGTATAATCCCACAATTCTTGTAAGCTTTGGTCTTGTTTCTTATTGTTCTGCTCTATCTTTGTGGCTAGCTTATTTGATTTGTAGGTGTTATCCTCAGTCTCTGAGATTCTTTCTTCTGGCTGGTCTACCCTGTTTTTGAGGCTTTCCACTGTGTTTTGTAGTTCCTTGAATAGATTCTTCATTTTCAGAAGTTCAGTTTGATTTTTCTTTAAAATTTCAGTTTCTTTAGTGAATTTTTCTTCCAAATCTTGGATTTTTGTGGTTTCTTTGTGTTGTCTATCCATTTTTCTTGCTTACCATTAAACTTTCTTACAATCCATGTTTGAAATTCTTCTGCCATTTTAGAGTTCTGAGTTTGGTTAATATCCATTGCTTGAGAGCTTGTGTACCTCTCTAGGGCACTGCATTCCGTTTGATTCTTCATACTTCCAGAATTCTTTCACTGTGCCCTCCCCATCTGGGTCAACCATTGTTTTATTCACTTCTATGGTTTCTTTTTCTTTTTTTAATTTGTCATTTTATTTTATTTATTTTATTTTTTTTATTTTATTTTATTTTTTTTATTTTATTTATTTTATTTTGTTTTATTTTATTTTATTTTATTTTATTTTATTTTATTTTTATTTTATGACAGAGTCTCACTTTGTTGCCCAGGCTAGAGTGAGTGCCATGATGTCAGCCTAGCTCACAGCAACCTCAAACTCCTGGGCTCAAGCGATCCTTCTGTCTCAGCCTCCAGAGTATCTGGGACTACAGGCATGCACTACCATGCCCGGCTCATTTTTTCTATATATATATTAGTTGGCCAATTAATTTCTTTCTGTTTATAGTAGAGACAGGGTCACACTCTCGCTCAGGTTGGTTTCGAACTCCTGAACTCAAACAATCCGCCTGCCTCGGCCTCCCAGAGAGCTAGGATAACAGGTGTGAGCCACCACGCCTGGCCTCTTCTATGGTTTCTTGATCTGCCCCTGGGGGGAGCTCTTCCACCACAGTTGGGATGCTACTCCTGATGGTAGGGGTTACTTGTGGAGCTTATTGTGGCCAATTGCAAGGGATTTGTTCCTTGACCACGTAGTTCCATGTTAACAGCTAAACAAGGGAGGAGATCCAGCCCAGTGTTTTGATCTACTGGGTGACTCAAGCCGGTCTGAAGAGAAAAGTCATTGGGCGGTCAGCTATTGTTCTGTGCCAAGGCTCAGCAGATTCACCCTGGTCACAGAGGGAAAGTGGCTTTTCTTGTCTCACCCTACCTCCAGGGGTGAAGCCTTCCACTTTCAGTGGGAATGATGCTGGCTAGGGGGTAGTTCCCCAGTCTCCCTGCTGCCCCAACACCCCAGTGGCTGTAAGTCCCATAGGGCAGGCGTTAGTCTCCTCACTCCTAGGGAAGTGTTCAGAGTTCATCAAGTCAGGCCTGGCTAGTTGATCATATATTGTGTAAGGGCGGAGCTTGTCCTGAGACTCTCTGGGCTGAGGGGAGGGATCTGCCTGGCATAGTGTGTCACACCATGGCATCTGGGCTGTGGACCCTAACAGTGGCCACTGCCCACCTGTCCACAGAGCGCCCGCACTGGGGGTGACTGTTCAGGAGATGGCAGGTGCCCGATTGGGGAACTGGACCATCAGGATGCCCCATTGTCACTTTTATGTCGGCTTCCCACAGTCTCATGGCAGTTCGGCCACAGCTCTCACTCCTACTGACCCACCCTGAGTGGCCCTATTCCCCCGAGGAGGTTCCAGTTTAGAGCCCCCGCCTTAGTGAACACCTCTGTAGTTCTGGACCCGCTGGGTGCCAGAGGCAATTTAACTGTCTCCTAACTACCTCCCACAGCAGTTCGGACCGAATCCCTCACCGCTTAGTGCCATCCTGGCACAGAGCTCTGGGGAGTTCAAGGTGCTTCCCGCAATTGTCCTGTCTCCACAGAGCCCTAAGCCTTCTGCCACGACTTTGCACCCACTTCAGGCAGGTCCTTGTCTGAGTGGGTCTGGAGGTCAGTGGGGAACCAAGAAGTTCTCTTGTTGGTCTGATCCCACTTCACCCCCTGGCCCGGTGGGCTGGCGCCCTCCCACTCTCTATGCCGTATTGTTTGTTTTGCACTCTCCAGAGATTATGATCTTATCTCCCATTCCCCTTGTTTTCCCTGCTTTGTGTGTCTGTGCTGAATCTCAGCTGCTTCACAATGCTGTTCTTGTGGGGGAGAGATCCACTCATGTGTATGAAACTGAGATCCATGCCTCTTTCTATCGAAGTAGCAATCCAGGAGGTTACCTTTATTCTGACATTTTTTCTTCCCTATTTTTTTTTAATTAATCTCGCCTTTTTATGTGCAGAACATAATTATTCATCAGAAGCAAATACTAGGAGAAACCCAAGGCCACAACACCATCACCAAATGAGAAATGTGGGAATTACTGTCTTCTCTATTAAGAAGAGGGAAAAAGTCTACCTTTGTCGTGCCAGCCCTTGTCAGGCACTGACGGGGGTTGGGGGGGCCCGGCCTTGGACCCCAGGGGGACACACAGGAGCGGGGAGCACATGAGGCCACGTTGCCAGAGGGCTGTTACTTTCTACTTTTTAAGAAGCAGTCCAGTATTTTCCCCTCAGCCTCATCGCATGCTGACAAAGCTTAAATTCGCAGTATCTAGCGTTTTCATCACCTGTGCCTACGACAAATAGCAAGTGACACTCCGCCTTCCGTCCCCACCGCTCCAGGACACCTGCCGGACACACCCACGCCGTGTGCACGCGGGGCCGTGATCCGAGCCGGCGCTGGAGGGGCGGCCCACGCCGGAGCAAGTCCCCGACCCCGGACTGAAAGCGAATATGCAGGCCACAAATCCGGGGCACAACAATGCTACAGGAGGCGGGGAAAAAAGAAAGGAAATGAAAACATCAACAAACCCCCAAACCCGGCAACTCATTGCTCCCGAGCAGGGATAAGGGGCCCGACTGGCCCGGGTTAAGTCGCAGGTCCGTCCGCAGACCCAGCCTTGAGTCACTCGCAGTAGGTCCGAGAGGAAAATCGTTGTGGTGAAGGGCCCCGAGGCCCCGGGCTCCTCTGTGGCTGGCGGTGGCGGGCGCTACTCGAGGGCAGCGAGGAAGGACGGCGGCACGAGGACGGTCCCTCTGGAGGCCGCGGCCACCGGCGGCTGCCCCTCGGCCGTCCCTGCTGGACCGCGATGCGTCCTCGCCCCCACCGGAGCCCGCCGCGTGTCTGCCGCATTCCTCCTGCCCGTCAGCCTAAGCCCCGCCCGCCTCACTGACTGGCCCTGCCTCCCGCGCAGGCCCGCCCGGCGTGGGGGCGGGAGTGCCCTTGATCTTGAACTGCCCCGCCGGCCACCTGCAGGTCGGTGTGGTCGTTCTCCGTCTTCAGGCCCTCCTCCGGCTTCTCCTCCGACCTGGCGCGGCGGGAAGGCGGGAAGGCGCGGGGGGGGCGGGGGGCGGCGGGAAGGCAGGGGGGGGGTGCGGGAAGGCGCGGGGGGGGCGGCGGCGGGGGCGGGAAGGCAGGGGGGGTGCGGGAAGGCGCGGGGGGGGGCGGCGGCGGGGGCGGGAAGGCAGGGGGGATGCGGGAAGGCGCGGGGGGGGCGGCGGCGGGGGCGGGAAGGCGGGGGGGGGGCGACGGGAAGGCGCGGGGAGGGCGGCGGGAAGGCGGGGGGGGTGCGGGAAGGCGCGGGGGGGGCGGCGGCGGGGGCGGGAAGGCAGGGGGGGGCGACGGGAAGGCGCGGGGGGGGCGGCGGGAAGGCAGGGGCGGGTGCGGGAAGGCGCGGGGGGGGCGGCGGCGGGGGCGGGAAGGCAGGGGGGGGCGACGGGAAGGCGCGGGGGGGGGAGGCGGGGCGGGGGCGGGAAGGGGGGGTGCGGGAAGGCGCGGTGGGAGGGCGCGGGGGGGGGGCGGGACCAGGCCCGGGCGAGTCGTGCTCTCCGCACGCGGCTCTCCCCTATTTTTTTGATAAGACTACTCATTGGCTGGTGAAGACACAGCTATCTTAATCAGTGCATGTTTCCCAACTGTCAGTCCCTTTATTCTTTCAACTATTGACCCTTGTGTCTGCAAACTCTTGTTTGTGTGCACTCCAAGAAATGTACAATTTCCTCAGCCCATCAGAAAAATGTAAATTGTGTATTTTTCACTGTGTTCACAGATTGATGTACTGATGCTTCCCAGATTCTTAAGCACGTTTGTAAGCCAGTCTCACTGCACATGGAGTTCTGGGTTACACAGAGACTTTGCTCTAATAGTAAGTAAAAAAATGATAGTCACAGTAAATGAAATCTTATGTAAGTTCTATAAGTACTCTTATAATTGTATTTAATAAGCGTCATTGTGGAGAAAATCAGAGTCCACTAAGTAATTCCTGAAATAATGTAGAGATACTGAAAATGTCTACTAAAATGTATCTGTTAATATAATACATTAAACTTTCTTATGATTTAATGGTACCCAGGTTCTTAAGGACGGTTCAATGAAAATGGCATAGTATTATATATGGCCCTTCAGAAAACTGAAGTGGAATGTGTAGTTGCCTGGAGGTGAAGCTATAAGGAAAGTGGTTTTATTTATTACCAACATTTGAGGCCATGTTAATATAGAATCTACTTTAGATCCTAGGACAAATATGATAATTTGAGATGTGATGATGCTTATGGTGAAAGACTAGCATATTAAAATATTTTCAGTTAAATACTGAAATAATGAACTGCAGGAGACAAAGAAAAACACAAAAATGTGTCAGTTGAGATTTAAAAAGTGTGCAGATAGGAATCCAGAATTAAATAGACATTTCCTTTCTGAGATCAAATTGAATGGATTTGGGTGATGCTTAAAAGTAGGTTGTTCTCATTAAACCTTGATGCCAATTGGCTCTGTTAGAAAACAAAACAAAACAGGTTTAGGATTTTCTCTTGCATTTCCAATTTTAAGAAGCAATTTCTATGCAAGAAACTTTTATCAATCTTAGATTCATATAGTAGTACCAATTTTCAGGCCAAAGACATGAATTTGTTTATTTAGGAGTTTTATTGCTTTTGAAATCACCAAAGGAACCAGATAGACATATTACAAAGAAAAATGTTCATAGTAACTCAAACATAGTGAATAATTTCTGGTAACACTATGTAATTAATTTATAAATAGTTGCAATTCTTAAGGTCAATTTTATTTTAGAATAAATTTATGTCTGCAGAAATGTGGCAAAGATAGAACAAGGTGTCCTCATACATCCAATATCTATTATCGTTTCTCTTGATGTTAACACCTCACATTACTATGGTATATTTTACAAAACTAAGAAACCAACATTGGCATACATTACTATGAGCCAAACTTGAGGTCATTTGCCTTCAAAGTTTCTCTCTGTGCCATCATCATTCTCTCCAGAGTATGAATATGGAAGAGATGCCAAAAGTTAACATGGGGACTGTTTCAGTACCATCACTAGTCTCTAATCTTGGTAGATGTTTAAAGCTGTAAAAAATTTCAATTTGGTGGGTTTTGTGATATATCATTCATCCTCAGATGTTTTGTTTTCTACAATCTAAAGAGTTTTGCAAGACTCTGTTACCTTGTTTAATGTGGAATAATCTAAAATTTAAATCTAAAGATCAAATGATTTCAAAGGATGCAAGTTTCAGGATAAGTCAAATATTTCGGCATAAGGATAAAAATTTTTCATCACCAATAAAAGACAGGTGTAGAACTTTTATAGCATTATAGTATAATTTCCAAAGCTGGAAAAGACTGAAATGTCTGACAACTAACGAATGGAGGAAAAACTGTGGCACAACCATATAACGGAATGACACTCAGTGATAGGAAAGGTGAGCTAATGATACATATAACACCTTGGTAGAATATCAAAGGCATTAAGCTGAGCAAGAAAAACTAGTGTCAAAACGTTATATATTGCATGATTCCATTCATATGATATTCAATAAAACCTGAAAATATAGTGACAGAAATCAGATCAGCAGTGTCCATGGTATGAGCTGGGGGAGGATAGGGATTTCAAACAAGCAGGAGGGAAATCTTTCTGTTGATGGAAAAATCTCAGTTTCGGCACTGAAACGATGGTTACACAATTGTAAACATTTGTCAAAACTCATAGAACCGTACATCTAAAAGGCTTGAATTTTACTTCATGTAAATTATACCTTTATAGACTACATTTATATAATGCCTGTTATATAATTATATATTCATAATAAAAGTTCTTTAATAAAATTTTTACAGCTAGTTTATTAAGTTAAAAATGCCTTATTTCTAATATACGTACCTATTACTTGTAGCTTTCTAAACATACTTTAGAATATACTTTGTGTGCTTCTCTTAGAGGGAATGTTGCATCAACACAGAGACTGGCTCTGTCAGACGCAGCTCCCACCCTTAGGGCTGGAGGGAGAGGAGGGAGGATGGAGTGTTTGGAAACCTGCAGCCAGGGCCCTCACCAGGAGCAAAGACACAGCATGCGACTGAGACAGGAGCTCAGTCTGCAAGTGCCTGGAGAGTCTGAGATACACCTGTCCCCGGGTTTATTCACAGGTGAGCAATGTGTGACAGACCACAGGCAAATGATGGGCAGAGCCTCTAGGGGAGAGAAATTGTTGTCAGTTAAACCCTACAAGTGGGCAGGCTAGACAAGGTCTAAGACCAATGGGAGCTCTCCAGTGTGGGCAATCTTCATCCACAGGAAATAGTACTTGTCTGTGCTGGAAAATTCCAGGACTGCAGTTACTCTGCTCTTTCAGTTGGGGGCTAATTCGGGCAGCCTCTTGTCCTATACATTTCTCAGAGGAGTAAAACACCCACATTGTGTTTCCTCCAAATGCAGGGGACACATACCCAACTCTTTTCCTGTCTCATTTAAGTGGCCCTTGTATGATTTGAAGGGAAACAACACAGAGCCCGCCCTGTGTTAAGACAGGAAGTCACAGCACTCTGGTGTTCTCTTGCAGAAACTCCTCCTCTGTTCTCCACAGGCCTTCGTATGTATTGGGTGTGGTGAAATTATTAGTCTTATACGTTGTGTCCGTCTTCTTAAGAATTCAGTCCCTGTCTCAAACCCTTGGCTGAATCTGTGGGTAAAATATACCTATAGGTGCCTCATCTCTGAATTTGGATAAAATAAGGGACACACCTTCTAATAACTAAAAAGTATTTTGCCTTATGAGTAAGCAAATATGCTGAGTTTTACATTTAAATTTGCAAAGTTTAATTCCAGGAGGTGGCATTGGGGTAGGGGTGGTCTCTTGCATAGAAGCTGCTTCTCTCTAATTTGGTGGATCTGAGATCTCTCTGCACGGTCTGTCCTGAGGTACTCCTTGCTGTCTGCTTCCTCTACTTCCATGGTCCAATTCCCAACGAGTCTCTTTGGGAGGAGCTGCCCAAGCTGAACTATTGTCTACAATAAAACTCTCTTTGGCTCTGTCTTTGTCGGGCAGCCTCATTCTTCTGTCAGGATAAATTTCCCTAAGTTTCTGAGCATTTCTCACAAGGTTATAAAGACAGGAAGGGAGAAGTGGGAGCTCACCAGTGACCCCGAGCACGGCAGGCCTCTCAGGCACCAGGAAGGAGGCAGGTGGAATGGAGCAGGCACCTAGGACGTGCATAAAAGCATGTGTAGGAGGCAGCAGCCTCCTTAAATAAAAGTCAATCAATTCCTTTAACTTTTGGTTTTGTTTTTTTTTTTTTGAGACAGAGTCTCACTCTGTTGCCTGGGCTAGGGTGCCATGTCATCAGCCTAGCTCACAGCAACCTCAAACTCCTGGGCTCAAGTGATCCTTCTGCCTCAGCCTCCCGAGTAGCTGGGACTACAGGCATGTGCCACCATGCCCGGCTAATTTTTTCTATATATATCAGTTGGCCAATTAATTTCTTTCTATTTTTAGTAGAGATGGGATCTCACTCTTGCTCAGGCTGGTTTCGGACTCCTGACCTTGAGCAATCCCCCTGCCTTGGCCTCCCAGAGTGCTAGGATTACAGTCATGAGCCACCCTGCCCGGCCCGATTTCTTTAACTTTTTTAATACCATAATTTTGTACATGTATAATTATTTCACTTTGTTGTTTTATATCCTTTGCATTTCACTTTTTAAATTTTGTTTAGCCATCTTGTATTTGTTTTAATTCAGTTTTCTTTTGTATAGTTTTTGAAGTATATATGTACTTTCCTTTAGTGTTGTTTTAGTATGATGAAAATATAAATATATTATAATTTCACATATTGCCCTGCACCAAAATTTTATTATTAGTTATTTTATGAATATGAGTTAACTATTACAAGTGATCCATGCATAAATCACAAAAAATATACTTGTTTTCTAACTGCTGTTTGTATTACTTAACCCATGCCTTTACATTCCTGTCAAATGTATACATTGGAATCTTAAAAATTATAACATAGTATCCAATTTTAGTTTTTGTGAGTCAGTTCCATTCATATTCTCTTTGTATTATTTATAATATTCAGAGTACAGGCATTTTATACACAATTTTATCATATTTAGTATATTCACTATAAATCATAAATTCATATTAAAATTATATAATACTCTTTATCATACTTAGATTTTTCAACTTTATTTTTTGGTTCCTTTTTTGTTTATCTCAACATATTGTGTGGTTACAAATGTTTAGGTTGTGTGTGCTGCCCCCCCCCCCCCCCCCCCCCGTGAATCATAGCTTCTAGCGTGTCCATCCCCCAGGTGGTGTACATTGCACTCATTATGTATTTATATACCCATCCCCTTTCCCTCCTCCCATCTGCCTGCCACCCAATAAATGTTATTCCTATGTGTCCACTTAGATGTTGATCAGTGAAACCAATTTGCTGGTGAGTACTTGTGGTTCCTATTTTTCCATTCTAGGGATACTTCACTTAGTAGAATGGATTCCAGCTCTATCCAGGAAAATATGAGAGGTGCTATATCACTATTGTTTCTGATAGCTGAATAGTACTCTATGGTGTACATATACCACATTTTATTTATCCACTCATGTATTGATGGGCACTTGCTTGTTTCCACATCTTTGCAATTGTGAATTGTGCTGCTATAAACATTTGAGTATCGCTTGCTTTATATTAAGAACATTTCCTAATGTAGTGAATTGTCTGTCTGTGTGTGTATATGTGTTGTGTATATTTATATCTCTGTGTGTGGCTCAGTGTGTATAGGTTTGTGAACATCTGTATGTATGTTTTAATTTACACTTGTGTTTGTATATGTGTAAATCTATGGGTAAATGTTTTTGTGTGTTCATATTTGTGTGTGTATCTGTTACAGTGCACACATGTAATCTTGTACACCTAGTACTCCCATTGCTCACACGAGAGGTTGAAGAGCATTTCTCTTTGACAGGGTGTTTGATATTGGGGACATCTCTTTTCTTATTTATTTTTACATGCATTTATTTGACTTTCTATTTTCCACTTTCCAGGTATAAAGGATATTTGTTTGGAAATACAAACCATATACAGACCATATACAATTTTTCTTTTGAGAACTATTTTCAGCACAAATGAGGAAACAGATAGAAGGTATTTAACAGAGAGAGGAGTGCAAACAAAACATAGGGACCTGTAAAGACACAAAAAGAGAGGGAAGAAAAATGGAGAAGAGAATGTAGAAAGAAGGTAAGAAACAGAGAGAGAAGGAGGTGGGAAACATATAAGGGGGTAGGAGAGGACACTTAAATCGTGAGATTAAAAGGAAAGGGTGTGTAGGGAAGAGAGAGAATGAGAGAGAGAGGAAAATAATGCAGACAGGAGAATAAGGTAGGAGCCATAGAAAGAGAAATACATAAGACAGAAAGATTTGAAGCAGGAGGAAGAGGAGAAATGAAAGTGAAATATGAATGGAGAAATACAGAGGAAAGAGTGGGGTTTAATAAGATAGTAGAGAAAAACAAAGGGGCAAAAACAATGAGAGGAAAGAAAAATATCAAAAATGGGAGAAAGAGGAACCAAGAAAGGGGCAAAAGAGTATTTGGGAGAAAGAAAGAGGAGTGAGGAAAAAAGATATGGGGAAGAAAATAGAAAAAGGAAAACACAGAAAACACAGGAGACAGAACGGTGGAGAAATGTAGTGGGAGAAGGGGAAAAAAGCTGAATTAGAAACGATGGTTACCACAGGCTGCTGGGAGGGGGACAGGGAAAGGGTAGATGCTGGGCAACAGGTACAAAGTCAGTTAGGAGAGGTTCTGGCGGTCTGTTGTGCAGCTTGGTGGCTACAGTTGGTTGTAGTGTGTTTTATATTTCAAAATAGCTATACCCACCCTCCAGATTGGATCAGCCAGCCATCTGCACAGCCCTGCTTCTGGCTCAGAGGTCCTGCTCAGAGTCTTTGCTTCCAGCCCCTGCCCAGACCAGCTTGGAGGCTCTCACACCAGAGTACAGCAGGCTCTGAACTGAGAGGCTTTGGGCAACCCCTTCAGCAGGTCCTGAATGGGGTGTAGAGAGTTCTATGGTCCCTAGATACCAGAGCTGACCACTGCCCACCTGACCTGGCATCCAGAGGGCCCCTGTGCTTATGAAGCAGCCTGCCACTTTCTCGGACCCACCTGCCTCCTGCCTGCTTGGTACTGACCTTGCCTTACAGGTTAGATCAGCTCCACCATCTTCACGGCCCTGCTTCTGGCTCAGAGGCCCTGTTAGAAGCTTTGCTTCCAGCTCCTCCCCAGCCCCAGCTCTGAGGCTCTGACTTCAGAATCTGGGGCTCTGCCTCCTTCCAGGCCCGTGACACCATCCCCAAGTTTCCAGCACTGCACCTAGACCCCAGTGCCCCATTCCAGAGCCTCCACCATTGGAGCAGGGCTAGGACTGCTCCAAAGTACAATGCCCTGCCATCGACCCTTCAGCCTCAAGCTGCCAGCACACTGTGACCCATTTTGAGCAAATGCCCACAACCCAGGAACACACGAAAACCTCATGCAGCTGCTGCAGTTACCTCAGTGAGGAGACCCTGGGTAGAGCAATCCCCACAACACCGGCTTCAGTGAGAGGGCCTCACCCAGCTCCCAACTCGAACATCCTACAACTTTCTGGAGAGCTCCCAGCAAGTAACAGGAGTCCTGAAAACCTATTAGCCCTGAATGGAGAAAAGAGGTCACAGATGGGAAGAAACCAGCGAAAGAACCATGGCAACATGAAAACTCCAAACAGATTTTCACCCCCAAGAGATCACAATGGAGCTACAGCAGAGAACTCCAACTACAAGGAAAGTATTGAAATGACAGAAATGGAATTCAGAATATGGATGCTAAATAAGATGAATGAAATTGAAGATAAAGTTGAAAACCACCAAAAAGAAGCCTAAAATATATTTCAGGGAAGAAAAAATGGCAGAGGAAAGGTAACGCCCTGGATTCCTGCTCCCAGAGAAAGAGCCATAGATCTTGGTCTCCTACATGAGTGGATCTCTCTCACAAGAACAGTATTGTGAATTGGCAGAGGTTCAGCATGGGACTCTCAAAAATGGAAAAAAAAAAAAAAAGGTGGTTGGGAGATAAGATTGGGTTCTCTGGAGAATGCAAAACAAACAATAGGGCGCGTGGGAGGGCGCCGGCCCGCTGGGCCAGGTGGTGAAGTGGGATCAGACCCACAGGAGAACTCCTTGCTTCCCCATTGACCTCCACACCCACCCAGCCAGGGACCTGTCTGAAGTTGGTGCAAAATTGCGGCAGGAGAAGTGGGTGCTGTAGAGTGCCGTCATTAGCAGAGAGCACCGTGAACCCCCACCCCCAAATGGGGAGGAAACCGGACTGAGCTGATAGGGTAGCCAGTTAGATGTCTTGCCTCTGGTAACCAGGGGGGCCGGCCTCCAGAGCTGTTCACTGAGTCCGGGACTCTAAGCTGGAACCACCTGGGGCAAATACGCCTGCCCAGGGCAGGTCAGTAAGAGCGAGAGCTATGGCTGACCAGGCATGAGTCGGTGGGAAGGCGGCATAGAGGAGGCAATGGGGTGTCCTGATGACCCAGATCCCCAATCCAGCACCTGCCTCCTCCTAAACAATCATCCCCAGTGCTGGTACCCTGTGAGTGGGCAAGCGGTCATCCTTGAGGGGGTCCACAGCCCAGCTGCCATGGTGTGATGTGCAGCTCTGGGCAGATCCCCTCCCCCAGCCTAGAGACTCTCCTGACAAATTCTGCCCTTTCACAATCTGCCATCGGCTAGCCAGGCCTGGATCAATCAATGAACTCTGAATTCTAGTACTGAGGAGGCTAACACCAAGGGGAGTTACAACCACTGGGGCACTGGGGTGCAGGGCAGACTGGGGTGCTACCCCCTCCCCCTAGCCTGCATCTTTCACACTGAAAGTGGTAGGATCCACCCCTTTAGGCAGGGTGAGACAAGAAAAGCCACTCTCCCCCTGATCCAGGGTGAATCCACTGGGCCTGTGCACAGATCAATAGCTGACAGCCAAATGACTTTGCTATCCAGACCAGTTTAGGTCACCCAGTTGATCAATACACTGGGGCTGGATCTCCTCCCCCGGTCAGCAGCCAACAATCAGGGCTGTGGGTCAAGGAACAAATTGCCCACAAGTGGGCATAAGTAACCCCTCCCATCAGGGGTAGCCTCCCAAGTGTGGTGGAAGAGCTCCCCAGTGGCAGATCAAGAAACCATAGAAGAGAGGATACTCAAGTTGCCTCCTTATACCACCCACAGAAATAGTGCATACACAGAGTCTGTTACGTATCATACAAAAAACCAACAGCTGATCCAGATGGGGAGGGCTCAGTGAAAGAATTCTGGAACTATGAAGAATCAAACCGAAAACACTCCCCTAAAAAGATACACCAGCTCTCAAGTAATGGATATTAACCAAACCCAAAACACTAAAATGACAGAAGAAGAATTCCAAAATTGGATTGCAAGAAAAAATGGATAACCAACACAAAGAAACCACAAAATAATCCAGGACTTGGAACAAAAATTCACTAAGGAAATCGAGATCTTAAAGAAAAATCAATTCGATCTCCTGGAAATGAAGAATTTATTCAGGGAACTACAAAACACTGTGGAAAGCCTCAAAAATAGGGTAGACCAACCAGAAGAAAGAATATCAGAGATTGAAGATAACACCTTCAAATCAAATAAGTTAGTCACAGAGATAGAGCAGAAAAATAAGAAATAAGACTAAAGCTTACAAGAATTGTGGGATTATATGAAGAAACATAACCTGAGGCTCTTCTGGATTCTGGAACAGGAGGAAGAAAAAACACAAGGGCTGGATAAGCCATTTGAAGATATAATTGAGGAAAATTTCCCAGGTCTCGAAAATAAACTAGACATTCAAGTCCAAGAAGCCCAAAGGACCCCTGGGTGATACAATGCAAACAGGAAAACCCCATGACACATAGTCATCGGACTGACCAAAATATCAACAAAATAGACCCTTCTACAAGCTGTAAGGTGAAAGAAGCAATTTACGTACAAAGGAAAGCTGATTTGAATAAAGCCAGACTTCTCAACTGAAACCTTACAAGCAAGGAGAGACTGGGGCCCCATTCTCACTCTTCTGACACAGAATAATGCCCAGCCTAGAATCTTGTACTCTGCAAAACTAAGTTTTATATATGAAGGAGAAATAAAGACATTCTCAGATAAGCAGAGACTGAGGGAATTCACCAAGACAAGACCAGTCCTACAAAAAGTACTCAAAACAGTGTTACACATGTATCAGCATAATAAATACTCATGAACATAAAACCACTCAAAAGCTAAAGATTAAAGGCCAGATATGACAATGACTCAAGAGAGGAAATAAAGCAACAATGTCCAACCCAACAGAATGAACAGTAACTTCTCCACCTATCAGTTCTCTCAATAAATGTGAACAGCTTAAACTCCCCTCTCAAGAGACATAGGCTGGCTGAATGGATAAAAAAGTACAAGCCAAGTATCTTCTGGCTTCAGGAAACACACCTAACCTGCAAGGATGCATATAGACTAAAAGTAAAGGGGTGGAGATCAGTATTTCAAGCAAAAGGAAGCCAAAAGAAGACTGGCATGGCAGTTCTGATTTCAGATAATTTAGTTTTCAAACCAAGAAAAGTAGAGAAAGACAAAGAGGGTCATTTTATAATGGTGAAGGGTACAGCTCAACAAGAGGACGTAACAATCTTAAATATATATGCACCCAACTTAGGTGCACCCAGATTCATAAAGCAAACCTTACTGGATCTAAGCAAATTGATTAACAGCAACCCCATACTAGCCAGAGATCTCAACACCCAACTGACTACACAGATCCTCCAAACAGAAAATTAATAAAGAAATAATGGACTTAAACAAAACTCTAGAACAATTGGGTCTGATTGACATTTACAGGACATTCTACCCCAAATCCACTGAATAAACATTCTTCTCATCAGCTCATGGGACAGTCTCTAAGATTGACCATATCCTAGGACACAAAGCAAATCTCAAAAAATTTTAAAATAGAAATGATACCATGTATCTTCTCAGATCACAGTGGAATAACAGTAGAAATCAACCCTAACAGAAACTCACATTTCTACACAAAATGTGGAAATTAAAAGACCTTCTGCTAAATGATTACTTCATAAATGAAGAAATCAAGATGGAAATGAAAAAATTCTTTGAACTTAATGATAATGGAGACACAGTTTTCAAACCTTATGGGACACAGTTAAAGAAGTACTGAGAGGAAATAATAAATGCCTATACTCTAAAGTCAGAAAGATCACAAATAGACAATCTAATGAATAAACACAAAGAGCTGGAAAAAGAAGAACAGACCAACCTCAAACCCAGAACAAGTGAAATTAACAAGATCAGGGAGAGGATCAAGATGGCGGACGAGACACACCGCCAGACAGAGTGTCTCTGCAGAAAAGACAGATTCTAGCAGAAATTAGAAAAAACAAGCAAGAAGACGAGCATACAGCGGACGAGGGCCGGAAGAAGGGGTATCTGAGACCCCAGGAGACTCCACGGGAGGAGGCGGCAGAGGAGAACTGGAGGCTGAGACCACTGGAGCAGAACAGAGACCAGCGGCAAGGGTAGGTGGATTTGCTGTTTCCGCTCCCCTGCATTTGGGACTCCTAGTGGGCTCCCCAGCGGGTGGAGAGACCTGCGGACACCAGCCCAGAGACTGCTGCCGCCAGTATGCGGTGAGCCTGTAGCGGACGTGGCACCAGGCTCCCAACTCCCTCCCGGCACCTCACTGTGCACAGACCCCAGCCGCGCAGCAGGCGCCATATTGCCTCCTCCTCCCGTCCCCCGACCTTACCCGCGACTGCCCAGAGACACAATACAGCAACCAGCCGGAGGCACCTCCAGGGAATGGGACCTTCCCTTTTGGGACCCTACAGCTGACTAAGGGGAACTCAGACTGTGAGCTCCCTACCCGCCAGCCCTCCCAGGTGCTGCTGGCACGGTGATCCCAGGAGAACGGTGCAGACTCAGAGGCTGAGAGACATAGACCCAGCTTGGGCTCCCTGTGGGTGAATTGGGACCGGAACTCCTCTCCCTGGTGGGGATACAGTTTGAACTCTGGGACCCAGAGGTCGGACCTGCAGACCAGATCCCGTGCACCGAGGTCTAGCATTGCCCAGGGCACAGCAGGGTTATACGTGAACAGCCTACTGAGGTGTGTGTGCCTTCAGAGGCAGATCAGCATCCTAGAGGGCAGCCCTCCTCCCAAAAGGAGGGCTATACGCCCAGCCCAGGTGGCATTCCTGCACAGGGAACCTCCCCACCGGCATCACAGTCCGGGGAGGCCTGGTGGTGTGTGGTCTGGCCTGCTGGCAGAGGCCCAGGAGTAGCTGCGGAGTTGGGGAGGGTGGAAAGAAGCGAGGCCCACTCCAGACTGCGGGTCTCAGACAGCCCTACACCCACACCCAGACTTTCTGGCTGAGTGGGACCATTCCAGCCCTGCCCTGACAGCTTTTCCTGGAAGCAGAGAACAGAACTTTGACCCCTGCTAACGACATTGGTGGTGCCTGAGGGCAGGCTTCCCCAACCCAGCTCTGCCCAGAACAAGAGCTGATAACAGGACACAAAATCAACAGCATAGCCTGTTCCTTCAAGCAAGCGCCACCTACTGACAGGGACGGCATCTTGCACAGCCTTTTCACAGCACCCACTGACTCAACATACAGGGAGTCGTCGAATCTCACCCACAGACACCACCTTACGGCTCAGACTAAACTAGGTGTGTGAATACCCAAACAAAAACCTAAAGGAAAGAAACAACAACGATCGACATGGGAAGAAATCAGTGAAAGAAGTCAGGAAATAAGAAGAACCAAACGGAAAACACACCCCTAAAGAGGAGCACCAGCCCCCTAGAAATGGACACCAACCCAAATCATACAACCAATATGACAGAAGAGGAATTTCGTATGTGGATCATAAGAACACTCACCGAGCTGCAACAACAACTCAATAACCAACATAAAGAAACCACAAAAAGCCTCCAGGATATGGAACAAAGGTTCACTAAAGAGATCGAGACAGTGAAGAAAACTTTAACCGAAGTCCTGGAGATGAAGAATCAACTCAGGGAATTACAAAATACTATGGAAAGTCTCAAGAACAGGGTAGATCAAACAGAAGAAAGAATCTCAGAGATTGAAGATAACACCTTCCAATTAAATAAATCAGTCACAGATATAGAGCACAGAAACAAGAGAAAAGAGCAAAGCCTACAAGAGCTGTGGGATTATGTGAAAAAACCTAACATGAGGGTCATAGGGTTAGCAGAAGGGGAAGAAGACAACACTCAAGGGCTGCACAAGCTGTTTGAAGATATAATAGAGGAAAATTTCCCAGGCCTTGCTCAAAATCTTGATATACAAGTTCAAGAAGCCCAGAGGACCCCTGGGAGATTCAATGCAAACAGGAAGACGTCACGTCATGCAGTATTCAGACTGACCAAAATATCAACTAAAGAGGCCCTTCTAAGAGCTGTAAGAACAAAGAAGCAAGTAACCTACAAGGGAAAGCCAATACCAATAACACCAGACTTCTCTAATGAGACTTTACAAGCAAGGAGAGACTGGGGCCCCATTCTCACTCTTCAGAAACAAAACAATGCCCAGCCAAGAATCTTATTCCCTGCAAAACTAAGCTTCATATATGAAAGAGAAATAAAGACATTCTCAGACAAGCTAAGTCTCAGAGAATTCACTAAGACAAGACCAGCCCTACAAGAAGTACTCAAAACAGTGTTACGCACAGAACATCATAATAAAAACTCATGAATATAAAAACAACCAACACCCAAAGATTAAAGGCCAGATAATACAATGGCTCAAGAGAGAAATCAAAGCAACAACATCCAACCCAGCAGAATGAACAGCAATTTACCTTACCTATCAGTTCTCTCAATAAATGTGAATGGCTTGAACTCTCCACTCAAGAGACATAGGCTGGGTGAATGGATAAGAAAATACAGGCCAAGTATATGCTGTCTTCAGGAAACACATCTAACCTGCAAGGATACATATAGACTAAAAGTAAAAGGGTGGAGATCAGTATTCCAGGCAAGTGGAAGCCAAAAGAAAGCTGGCGTGGAAGTTCTAATTTCAGACGATTTAGTTTTTAAACCAAGAAAAGTAGTGAAAGACCAAGAGGGTCATTATATAATGGTGAAGGGCACACTTCAACAAGAAGAGATAACAATTTTAAATATATATGCACCCAACTTAAGTGCACCCCGTTTCAAAAAGCAAACCTTACTGGATCTAAGCAAATGGATTAATAGGAACTCCATAATCACCAGAGATTTCAACACCCTACTGACGGCACAAGACAGATCCTACAAACAGAAAATTAATAAAGAAATAATGAACTTAAACAAAACCCTGGAACAATTGGGTCTGACAGACATCCATAGGACATTCTACCCAAAATCCACTGAAGATACGTTCTTCTCATCAGCTCACGGGACATTCTCTAAGATTGACCATATACTAGGACACAATGTAAATCTCAAGAAATTTAAAAAAATAGAAATTATACCATGTACCTTCTCAGATCACAGTGGAATAAAAGTAGAAATCAACCCTAACAGAAACTCACATTTCTACACAAAAACGTGGAAATTAAACAACCTCCTACTAAATGATTACTTCATAAATGAAGAAATCAAGATGGAAATAAAAAAATTCTATGAAGAAAACGACAATGGAGAGACAAGTTATCAACTCCTCTGGGAAACTGCTAAAGCAGTTCTGAGAGGAAAGTTTATCTCCATAAATGCCTATAACCAAAAGACAAAAGGATCACAAATAGACATTCTAATGAAATGACTCAAAGAGCTGGAAAAAGAAGAACAGACCAACCCCAAACCCAGCAGAACAACTGAAATCAACAAGATCAAATCAGAACTAAACGAAATTGAAAACAGGGAAGCTATTCAGGAGATTAATAAAACAAAAAGTTGGTTCTTTGAAAAAATAAACAAAATTGAGACACCATTAGGGCTAAGCTAACGAAAAGCAGAAAAGAGAAATCTCTAATAAGCTCCATCAAAAATAAAAAAGGAGATATCACAACTGATACCAAAGAGATACAAGATATAATTTATAAATACTACAAAAATCTTTACGCATACAAACTGGAAAATGTGGAGGAAATGGACAAATTTCTGGAAACACACAGCCTCCCTAGGCTCAACCAGGAAGAAATAGATTCCCTGAACAGACCAATCTCAACAGCTGAAATAGAAACAGCAATTAAAAATCTCCCTAAAAAGAAAAGTCCCGGTCCAGATGGCTTCACACCCGAATTTTACCACACTTACAAAGAAGAACTAGTACCTATCTTGCAGAAACTATTCCACAACATCGAGAAGAACAGAAACCTCCCCGATACCTTTTATGAAGTGAATATTACTCTGATACCAAAACCAGGAAAGGATGCAACAACAAAAAAAAAAAACTACAGACCAATATCCCTAATCAATATAGATGCAAAAATTTTCAACAAAACCTTAGCTAACCGAATCCAGACGCTTATCAAAAAAATAATCCATCACGATCAAGTGGGCTTCATCCCAGGGATGCAGGGATGGTTCAACATACGTAAATCTATAAATGCAATTCACCACATAAACAGAAGCAAAAACAAAGACTACATGATTGTTTCAATAGATGCAGAAAAAGCTTTTGATAAAATTCAACACCCTTTCATGATACGAACATTTAAGAAAATAGGCATAGAAGGGACATACCTAAAAATGATACAAACCATATATGACAGACCCATAGCCAACATCATACTGAATGGGGAAAAATTGAAATCATTCCCACTTAGAACTGGAACCAGACAAGGCTGCCCACTATCTCCACTTCTATTCAACATAGTGCTGGAAGTCTTGGCTACAGCAATCAGACAGGAAAATGGAATTAGAGGTATCCAAATAGGGGCAGAAGAGATCAAACTTTCACTGTTTCCTGATGATATGATATTATATCTAGAAAACCCCAAAGATTCAACCTAGAAACTCCTGGAACTGATCAATGAATTTAGTAAAGGCTCAGGATACAAAATCAGTACACAGAAATCAGAGGCATTCATATACGCCAACAACAATCTAATTGAGAACCAAATCAAAGACTCAATTCCCCTCACAATAGCAACAAAGAAATTAAAGTACCTAGGAATATACTTAACCAAGGACGTAAAAGACCTCTACAGGGAGAACTATGAAACACTGAGGAAGGTAATAGCAGAGGATGTAAACTGATGGAAATCCATACCATGCTCGTGGATGGGCAGACTCAACATCATCAAAATGTCTATACTACCCAAACTGATCTACAGATTCAATGCAATACCTATTAAAATTCCATCAGCATTCTTCACAAATATAGAAAAAATAATTTTACGCTTGGTATGGAACCAAAGAAGACCCCGAATATCAAAAGCAATTCTAGGCAACAAAAACAAAATGGGAGGCATTAATATACCAGATATCAAACTATACTACAAAGCTGTAGTAATTAAATCAATCTGGTATTGGCACAAAAATAGGAATATGGACCAGTGGAACAGATGCGAGAATCCTGATATAAAACCATCCTCAATACCCATCTAATCTTTGACAAAGCAGACAAAAACATACGCTGAGGAAAAGAATCCCTTTTCAATAAATGGTGCTGGGAAAACTGGATAGCCACCTGTAGAAGGCTAAAACAGGACCCACACCTTTCACCTCTCACAAAAATCAACTCACGCTGGATAACAGACTTAAACCTAAGGTATGAAACTATTAGAATTCTACAGGAAAAAGTTAGAAACACTCCCCTAGACATCGGCCTGGGCAAAGAGTTTATGAAGAAGTCCCTAAAGGCAATCACAGCAGCAACAAAAATAAATAAATGGGACATGATCAAACTACAAAGCTTCTGCACAGCCAAAGAAACAGTCATGAAAGTAAACAGACTACCTACAGAATGAGAGAAAATTTTTGCATCCTATGCATCCGATAAGGGACTGATAACTAGAATATACTTAGAACTCATGAAAATCAGGAAGAAAAAATCAAATAACCCTATTAAAAAGTGGGCAAAGGACTTGAACAGAAACTTTTCTAAAGAAGACAGAAGAATGACCAACAAACATATGAAAAAATGCTCAACATCTCTAATCATCAGGGAAATGCAAATCAAAACCACAATGAGATATCACTTAACTCCAGTGAGAATGGCCTTTATCAAAAAGTCTCCAAATAACAAATGCTGGTGTGGATGCGGAGAGAGAGGAACACTCCTACACTGGTGGTGAGACTGCAAACTAGTTCAACCTCTGTGGAAAGCAATATGGAGATACCTTAAAGCAATACAAGTGAATCTACCATTTGATCCAACAATCCCATTACTGGGCATATACCCAAAAGATCCAATGACACTCTACAAAAAAGACACCGAGGCCGGGCCTGGTGGCTCACGCCTGTAATCCTAGCACTTTGGGAGGCCGAGGCGGGCGGATTGCTCAAGGTCAGGAGTTCGAAACCAGCCTGAGCAAGACCCCGTCTCTACCAAAAATAGAAATAAATTAATTGACCAACTAAAAATATATATACATAAAAAATTAGCAGGGCATAGTGGCGCATGCCTGTAGTCTCAGCTTCTCGGGAGGCTGAGGCAGTAGGATTGCTGAGCCCAGGAGTTTGAGGTTGCTGTGAGCTAGGCTGATGCCACGGCACTCACTCTAGCCTGGGCAACAAAGTGAGACTCTGTCTCAAAAAAAAAAAAAAAAAAAAGACACCTGCACTCGAATGTTTATAGCAGCACAATCCATAACTGCAAGACTGTGGAAACAGCCCAAGTGCTGACCAATCCAAGAATGGATTAATAAAATGTGGTATATGTATTCCATGGAGTACTATTCAACTCTAAGAAACAACGGAGATATAGCACATCTTATATTTTCCTGGTTAGAGCTGGAACCCATACCACTAAGTCAAGTATCCCAAGAATGGAAAAACAGCACCACATATACTCACTAGCAAACTGGTGTTAACTAAGCAGCACCTAAGTGGACACATAGGTACTACAGGAATAGGGTATTGGGCATGGGAGAGGGGGGCGGGTATATACATACATAATGAGTGAGATGTGCACCATCTGGGGAATGGTCATGCTGGAAACTCAGACTTGTGGGGGAATGGGGGGAAAGGGCATTTACTGAAACCTTAAAATCTGTACCCCCATAATATTCCAAAGGAAAAAAAAAGTTTAAGTTAGGTTAACCACATTTGTCTCGCTGATCAGTGGGGAGAAACAATTCAGTAATGCTTGATAAGCAACAGCACAGGAATTTGGAGGGTCTGTCTTTGTGAACAAGAAGGCTGTCCCTCGACTTACTGAAGTACAGTGAAATGTGGTTCTTTTCAGTGAGCTGTTTCAAGAGAAACAAAAGGTGGTTGGGAGGAAGGGGGGCTGTGGTAATTCTTTTAACCTTTCCTATTTCCTAGGATTATAGGGGTTGAGTAAACTTCAACATATCACCATCTACTGTAACATGAAGCAAAATTCACGTTATAGTTGACAAACAGAACATGAGAAAACATAAACTAATAGTAATAGCAACAAACATGCCCCATGCCTCAGTCTTTGAATGGCACTGAAGGGCCCTGAGTGTTCATTTGTCTCTGTGGTGTCTGTTCCCATCACACATAGGAGGCATCACTAATTGTTAAAAGATGCAGCTGTAAATCTCCAAAGTCAGGGGGCGGCATGACTGTTAAATTGAAAACCTAGGATTGTATTAAGAAAAATATTTTTCTTTTCCATTTTCCTGCTGATCACAGAAAAAATACATTCACACAGTTTCATGAATTTACTCATAATTAGACAATACCAGCAGTAATCAAAATGTAACATCCGTGTCATAATCCAAAATTAATCTAAATTTTCCTGACATCCCCTGTACCAGCCAAACCCTGTGGAAGACCACGAAGAGGGGAAGTTTTCTATCTCAGAGAAATAAGCTGATGAAAATAAAGTATCTTTATAAACATGATGAAAGTTCTGTTGTTTTCTGCAACCTGGGAACAAAAGTTGTAGATGAATTCACAATTCAGATTAGGTATATAAACAATGAATATAGATGTGAATGAATATATATATTACTTTAAAATTTTTTGTATCCACCAACCTGGTGAAAGGTCTTCATATAATCACTCCATGAGGGATTAACTATTAACTAGGAGTTAGTATATCTAGACTACCAAACACAAACTAGTAAATCACAACCTGATAATATCCAGTAAATTACCCAAGAAATGATCTTTATTTCATTTCAAAAATGTTGGGAAAATATAATTTTTAAAAAATCTACAGCCGATCCAAAAATCCTCTACACAAAAGTAGTGAGGAAAGAAAACAATTTTATTAATGAATAAGCATTAAGCCAGAATGTGATGGGCAAGAGAGACAATCTGCTAAGAGCTGAAACAGGAAGAAACCTAAAGCTTCTGTACAACCCATTACGCACTTTTTTCAAGATAAACACTAATTAACTTTAAGTAAGAGGACTTCACAGCACCCTTGGGCACACATAGTTCATCTTGACTCTATCTGGTAATTGGGGTGACTGTCTATGTTAATTAGCTTTGGCCAGAAGGATGGGGAAAAACCTTGACCTACATGTTTATGACAGGTGGTAGGTTTCCAACTTGGAGCCAGGTGCTCACTCTAGTTCGGCTCCTACAATCCCACAGAAACTGACAGTTACAGTGTTATCTCCTTTGATGTTGACATATCAAATCGATGGCCTTTGGGCCCTTCAGAAAGACATCCCCAGGTTATTAGGCTCAAGAAGATTCATTTAGTTCCTAAAGATAGATATTTCATGAGAAAGTACTCACATTTACAAGTTTTCTCAGGTAAATGTTCTGAGAAAGAGGAAAGTGTCTTTCCTCATTTTCAAAGGACTGAAGCCTCTTATTTGTAATTTGACTTGTCCTGAGGATGCACACATAGAATATTTATCGATGACCTTAATGTAGGCCAAAACAAAATTTCAGCTCATGGAAAAATTAAGTGCCACTCAAATTTATTTCAAAGACATAGGAATGTATCATTTCCCTCCAGTGTGAAGCAAGGAGCTTTGCATTCCACCCACTAGTTTCCATCCTGTGCAGACCACTCAGGACCTTGCTTAATTGAGCTCTTGTAATTGCCAGTTCCCAGAGGCAACCACCGCCCCACTGGGACCCTTCACTGACACCACTGCACCCCCTCCACCCCTACACCCTACCCTGGGAAGAGTCCTACTCATCTCACCTGTTGGACCCGTCTTCACCTTCTCACAAAAGGAGCTCTTCATCAAAACTGTTTTCACTTTCATTGGAAAAAATAGCTCAGCATTTAATATAACCGGACCTTTATAACTCTAATCTTTGCCTTTCACTTGTTTGAAATGTTAACTTAAATAGGCAGTAAGGCTGACAGAGGAAAGACCTCTGAGGATGGGGGCAGAGGGAGCCCTGGCCCCAGCCCTCCCCAGGCTCCACCCTGACTGCTGCTTTCACACCATGCCAACCCTCCATTTGCCCAAGGTTTAGGCCCCACCCTTTGCTGGCCATGGCCCTGCCACGGATCCATCCCCCAGTACTGCCCACAATTTTCTACAGAGCACAGAGCTCATTCAATGTGTGTGGGTTTCAGACTTTGGGGCTCAAACCCACCCTTTGAAGCACCCTCGTCCAACCACACCTGGAATCCACGTTCCTCCTGGACATTGTAAATCCCCACTGGTGCCTGTTAGGGATCAAATCTGCAGGTGGCAGGCACAGGCCAGGAGGGCAGTTCCTAGGAACAGAAAAGCCAGAGGCCAACCAGGGAAAGTGCATGAACGAAAATGCACACCTGACAATCATGTTTTTCAATCACCTGATAATATCACACACTCCCCGCAACCCCATCCCCAAACCAGGTCAAAAGGAAACCACCTGGGAGACCTTGATGTTTTTCTGCACACGTGGAGACTGACCCAATTCTCTCTGGAACATATTTTTCACTCTGTGTAGCTTTCTTCCTTCTTTTCTATAATGAAAGTTGTTTGTATGTTTGCTTCTTGTCTAAGTTCACTTCGTTGCACCTGCCCTGCTGGCAATTCTTCCAAACAATGGAGAAAGACATGAAGACACATTTCATGAATGCAGACACGCAGGGCTAATGTGCAAAGGAAGTGATTTACAACATTGCTATGTCAGGTGTCAGTAATCAGTATTTTCTGCCTCTTCTATGTGGATCCATGTCTGTCTTCAGAAATAATTTAAAATAAGGCACTCCTACCAAACACTCCAATGTGTAGTAGGTGATGTGTCTTAAGAGACTTGTAATTGTTTCTACAAAGTCAGTCAATGGAATACAAGTTTTTAAAATATACTTCACTCAAGTTTGCGTTGTCATTATCACTACTGATGAGTTAAGTACAGGTCTGTGAATTTTGACTTATGACTCACAAACTTGTATGTCAGGGACCATCCATATTTACTGCAAAAGTTGAATAATTATTCATGTTTTTTGCAGTGTTTAGATGACTTCAGAGCATTTCCTACAGGGCAGGACTAGCAGTGACAAATTCCCTTAGAGTTTGCTCGTTAGGGAAAGATTTGATAGCTCCATCATTTGCGAAACTTAGTTTTGTAGGATATAAAATTCTTGGCTGATATTTATTCTGTTTAATACTAAAGATGGTACACTTTCTGGATTGTGAGGTTTCTGCTGAGAAGTCTTCTGTCAGTTAGATAGGTTTTCCTTTTTAAGTTACTCGATGTTTTTCTCAATCACCTTGTAGGATTTTCTCCTTTACCCTGACTTTGGCTAGAATGATGACTATGTGTGGTAAGTCTTCAAGGAGTTCACTGACATTCTTGTATCTGGATGTGTAAATCCCTACAAAGACCAGGAAAGTTTCCTCCGTTATTCCCTCAGACAGACTTTTCCACGCTTTCTGTATTTCTTCTCCTCCCTTGGGAACACCTATGATTTTTTTATGTTTCGGGTTTCACAGAATCACATATTTCATAGACATCCTTCATTTCTCTTAATTTTTGTTCATTTTTCACTGTCAGGGGTAATTTGACAGCCTTCCCTTCAAGCTCTGAAATTCTTTCCTGTGCTTGCTCTAGTTTGTTCTTAAAACTTTCCACTGTATTTTAAAATTCCTTCACTCTTCATTTCCACAAGGTCTATTATGTCTTTTAAAGCTTTATCAATCTTAGTAAATGTCTGAATTTTTTTCTTTTTGGGTTAGTTTTCAACTTGCACATTGCACTTACTTGCCATTTATAATTTGAAATTCATATTTGACATTTCTTTGGAGGTGTCAAAGGATTCTGTTTTTTCACATTGCCCCAGCATTCCTATGCTATGCTGGTTCCTTCTGATCAGGAATCTTCCCTAAGCTCAAAAGATAGGTTTGCAGTACACCAGTACTCTGTTCCTCTGTGCAGAGGTGCACTGCCTTTTGGTTCATACTGGTCAATATCCACTGCAGTGTTGCTGCCAACTTGGGATAGTGAAAGTCAGACCTCTGGGAGGGTGTGCAAGTGGCAGTGGTGGTGGACGAGACTAGGTAATCCCGTTCCTGGGTCCATGGATGGGGTTCTTCCATCCTACTGTGGAAGAATGCTCAGGCACTGTGTATCTGTAATACTGGTGCTCTCCGGCATCTCCCCATTCTCCTGTGGTTGTCACAGTCCAAGCAGGTGCTAAAGGAAGTTGCAGAGGCAAGTTGCTTCCTAGCCCACTGCTGAATACCCATGCAGGGTCAGAGTGAGTCGCTTTCTGAAGGGGCAGTGGAGGTGAGGGGCTCTGGGGGTTTGATGGATGCTGGGTACAGGGTCAGAAGCAGCAGCAGCAGCAGGAACAGGATACATACCCCAGTGGCAACAAAGAGGTACCGTGATAGTGGGAGTTTGTCTCCATAGGTATCACAGTGGCAGAGGCAGCAGCTGTTCTAGGCCCCAAACATACAGAGTGGCCATCCTCTGTACTTAATCTTTGGCCCAACAGAGGTGATGAGCAGGTAACACTGGCAGAGCTGGCCCCCAAAAAGACACGGCGCTCTAGGGCTAGACTCTCAGGATGATGCCAGGTGCATCACTCAGGGCTTGGCAGCTTGTGGGACACCGCCGTGTCACTCTCTGATGAAATGATGCTGTGCAGCCTCTAGGCAGCTCCCTGGGTTTATGTGGAGGCCCAAGGGGGTAGAGGAGGAGTGTGGAGCCCTAAAGGCCTCTCACCCCCCCCTTCCTCACATGAGGGAACCACCCTGGCTACCGCTGATCCAAACAGGTTGCCTTGCTGCCCTCGCCTTTGCTTTTGGTGCCTCCCACACTTCTTTATTAAATCCCAGTGCTATCATACATGATATAGTTGAAAGGAAACATCTACTCACCATTTTAAATCCTCTCCCTGAGAGAGGCATGTGCCAGTTGATTCTAGTCCACCAATCTGTCCCCTCCCCGACATCACTTTTTTTCTTTGAGACAGGGTTGCACTATGTTGCCCGGGATAGTTTCTAACTCTTGGCCTCAAGCCATCCTCCTGCTTCAGGCCCCCAGGTAGCTAGGATTATAAGTGTGCCACTGTACTCAGCTTGAAATTATTAAAAGAAAATGTATTTATTAAGTATTTTTAGATGCAAACAAACCTATCGGCTATTAGTATTCATGGTAACCCAAATATGTTTTCCTGCAAGATTCTCACTGTGAATAGAAATGACAGCCAGTGGGGGGGGGGGGCACGATGGCCTCCAGCAATTCAGCAATAGAGATTATCTCCTTGTCACAAAGTAAAGGTGAATCCTGGGTGATTTCCCCTCTTATTAAAACAGTTCATTTACCTCTCCAGATGCCAATTAACTTCCATGTTTGATTTTGAAACAACTGATCTTACATAACTGCCCAATTAAGAGATTTCAGTTTACCATTGTATTGTCCCAGCACTTTCACTAAAGACTTACAGGGGCAATGTGTTTACATATTTATAGAGATCATAGTTTTTACCACCCACTGTCCTATATGTATACACAAGTCACTAAAATGTGTCTGCAAGCAATACCCCCCATTTAGATAACCCCTAAAGTAATCACTAGAGTAATACAGGGAAGAAATATATTAAACATACACACTGGCCTACAATGTATAGAAGATGAAAGAAACTGCAAAAAGTAATCATATAGGAAAACAAAAAATAATGACACTTGAAAATGAACCACAGTATATATTAATACCATAAATCTGAAAATAGCATTACCACTGTTGTAAAATTGCTCTTCCAGTAAAATTCTTACTCATATTTATTATATATTAATCATTTCCACACAATTTCATTCAGCTACTATAAAAAATAGTTTAAGCAATGTAACTAAGTAGTATTTCACAAATATTTTCAACACTCAACAGTCACATTTTGTGATGCGACTTGTGAGTGCATCCAAAAAAGGAATGTACTAAGATATTAACAAGAGGAACGCTAGGGTCTTTCCCAACGAACTCAGGAGTTTCAAGAGAAAACAAGCAGTGTTGTACTAAAGAGTCAGACTATGTTATGTGATACTTTAATAAAACTTTTCACATCTCTTCATTCCCTCTTTCTATTCTGCTCACCTGGTCAAGCCGGCAATAAAGCCTGAGTGTTCCCATCTTTGGCACCATCTGGAAGTTCAAACCACATGTGTATACCCCACATGAGCCCCAGCCTTTAACAATCATAACAACCCAAGCCAGTCACATATACCAGGTCACTCAAGCCATTTGGGCGCCAGCTGTGGAAATCAACTATGCTTTCCTCAGAAAGTCTCACTATGCAATTAACATTCTCCTAACACTTCAGTGTATACATCATCATTCCCAATATCTAAACGTCAGGTACACTTCAATCAAGTTCCAGTAGGGCAGTGATGTTACCAGGGTGACTATAATATTGTAGTTTTTAGTTTATCTAGCAAAACAAAACAAAATTCCCATTCTCTATGTTTGTTCATAAATAGAAATGCATAAACATTACAATTTTGAATTATGTCACTTACTGCAAGGGAAAAAATACATGGTATTATTTTTATCCTTATACCCACATATTCTTTTCACAATTTCCATATATTGCTATATGTGTACTTTTCTTATAAAAATGAAAATACATGCCATGGGTCCTATTTAGCATATGAGAGAAGCATGTAGAACTATAATATAGTGCATGTACATCAACAATAACATACATTTGAGGTTATAAGTGTGTGAACTTGTATTGCTATGACATTTTCACTGTACTCACATATGTACCCTACAGCAGCATGTACAAAGAATGATTCAAGTACTAAGAATGATTACCAAAAATCATACTACCTAAGTATATGCACCCAAAAGTGTATGTTGTTTGATTTCACCAAAAAAATCCTTCTAAATGGATCAACCTTAAGGGCCTAATGGTGCATTATTACTGTCTGTTATGAAGGATCCTCCTGAGGTGGAATAAAACAATGTTGGGAGAAACAATGTGATTCATTTATAGTTACATTACTACAAAACTAATAGTTAAAAACATTACATTTTATTCGTTAAAATTGAGAACTATGATATATTCTGAATAAAACACTTGAACATTATTACAATGCTAATAGGTAAATGTGAATCATGTGGAAGAACAGTCTATAGTGGTAGCTTTCATTAAACTCTTTAATACAACTTTTCTCTCTTTAACTTCAAAAACAGGACTCATTTTTCATCAATCCTTGCTAAATAACTACTACCATTGAAAAAAGAAAGTGATTGCCATTTCCCATGCATTATTTCCACCACATCATTAGTCACTAATAACCTATTACTAACTTCCCATAAAAATTCCAGTGTCTCTAGATTGTATCCTGATCTATTTCAGTGAATCAGTGGGACATTTCTTTCTTGTAACCCACTATGTCCTTCTTTCAGGAGAAATGTGAGCTGAATGTGTTAAGAATGATGACTGATATCATAGTTTTGTTATTCTCTGCCTGCTGTCATCCTCTCTGTATCAGTAAATATTTACTCTCAGAGAAGACATGGTAGCTCATATCTACATACCAGCACTATGGAAGACAGAGTTGGGAGAAATGCTTGAGTCCAAAGTTCAAAACTAGCCTGGCAAACATATTGCAACCTCATCTCTAAAAATAATTTTTTTAAATTAGCTGCACCAGGTGGTGTGTATACCTGTTGTGCCAGCTATCGTTTGGGACCGACCTTTTACAGCCCCACCGGACAGAAAAGCAGAGACATCGAGGATGAATTACACAAGAGGAGGTTTATTTTTTGGCTAGCCAGGGTCCAAGCCCCAGAGCACCAACGCAGTGGTCACTCTTGCAGGCAAGGACCCCGACTGGGGTTGCAGCGTGCCTTTTATCCCTATGGTGCATACGCTATGCAGTGGCTGATCACGCGTGGATCATGCATTGACCTTTAACATGATTGGCTGGCTGGCAGCCCCACTATACAGGGGTCCGAACAATGCAAAGTTGGCGCAATCAAGCAAGCAAGCAACAGTTTCCATGGCAAGCAAGCAACAGTTTCCAGAAGCCGGATGTTAGTTCCGGCTTCACTGGGGTGTGGGCCTTGCAGGTGTGCAATGTCTCGACCCCTCACACTATCCTCAAGAAAGACAGCTTCAGCCTTTGAGTGTGCAATGAGCTATGATCACATCGCTGCACTCCCTGGGCAACAGAACAAAACACTATCCCCATTTAAAAAAAACAAAACACAACACATACATACATGAAAGGACTGTCGGAAAGTACTCATCCATTATTAATATAATGAGAACATATTACATGGCTGGATACTTTCCAGACAGACCTTGCATTTATCTCAAAAGATAAACAGGAAACAGGACACAAATGATCCTCAGTAATCAATTCAGACCCCCCCCCAAGACACTACAGTGAAACCTCGGTAAGGAAAGCACAGGAAGAGGTTTGAAAGTTCAGGTTGAAAAGTCTTAAGGAGTCAAGCAGCCTTTTGAAAGAACCCCAAATAATCACATATTGCATAAACTAAATACAACAAACCATTTGCACATGTCCTTTCACCTTTGACATACATCCTGTTGCAAGAGGAAACACATTTGACTTGTAATTATTCCCCAGCAGGTAATATCATGGATTATTTCTTGTATAAATCCTTGATGTTCTAAAGCAATGGTCCATGGGTATTAGCATTTGCCTCACCATAAACATTCGCATGGTTTCATTCAAGATGTACATTTTGATGTGTAGTAAGTGGTGAGGCATGGACAAGAGCCTTTCCCAAATGCATTTCATTTCTCTTTAGTATATATTCTGTGATGTTGGTTAATACTAGCACTCATGATGAAAATCTGTCATACTCCTGAGCTTGTAAGGATTCTCTCATAAATGAATTCTCTGATGCTGTGCAAGGTTTGAACTATAAGTAAAAAGCTTACCACACACATTACATTTGTCAGGTTTCTCTCCAGTATGACTTCTCTGATGAACTGTAAGGCACATCTTATACCTGAAGGCCTCTCCACATACACTACATTTGGAAGGTTTCTCTCCAGTATGACTTCTCTGATGAACTGTAAGGGATATCTTTTGCCAGAAGGTCTTGCCACATTCATTACATCTGTAAAGTTTATCTCCATTATGGATAACTTTATGGATATCAAGGCTTCAACACAAATTAAATGCTTTGCCACATCCATTACATTTGTAAGATTTCTCTCTATTATGAATATTCCGATGTCATGCAAGCTGTGAACTGCACCTAAAGACCTGGGCACATTCATTACATTTGTAAGGTTTCTCTCCAGTATGGATTAGCAGATGAGTAGTGTGGCTAAACCGTGTACGAAATGCTTTGCCACATTCACTACATTTCTAAGGTTTCTCTCCAGTATGAATACTGCAATGTTTTGCAAGATATGATTTCACCCTGAATGCCCTGCCACATTCATTACATTTGTAAGGTTTCTCTCCAGTATGAATACTGTGATGGTTTGCAAGGAGTGATTTGAGCCTGAAGGTCTTGCCACATTCATTACATTTGTAAGGTTTCATTCCAGTATGAATATTGCAATGTTGTACAAGATTTGATCTCAGCCTGAAGGCCCTGCCACATTCATTACATTTGTATGGTTTCTCTCCAGTATGAACGGTCTGGTGTGATGCAAGGGTTGTACTATATTTGAAGACCTTGCCACATACATTACATTTGTAAGGATTCTCTCCAGTGTGACTTCTGTGATGAGCTGTAAGGGATATTTTGTGCCTGAAGGCCTTGCCACATGCATTACATTCGTAAGGTTTCTCTCCAGTGTGACTTCTCTGATGAATGGTAAGGGATGCTTTGTACCTGAAGACCTCGCCACAAGCATTACATTTGTAAGGTTTCTCTCCAGTATGAATTTTCTGATGACCTGTAAGGGATTTCTTGTGCCTGAAGGCCTTGCCACATTCGTTACATTTGTAAGGTTTATCTGTATTATGGATAACTTTATGGATATCAAGGCTTGAACGAAAACTAAATGCTTTGCCACATTCACTACCTTTATAAGGTTTCCCTCCATTATGAATACTCTGATGTCGAGTAAGGTATAAATTGCAACTGAAGGCCTTGCCACATTCATCACATTTGTAAGGTTTCTCTCCAGTATGGATTAGCAAATGAGTAGTATACCTTGAACGTGCACAAAATCCTTTGCCACATTCGTTACATTTGTAAGGTCTCTCTCCAGTATGAATACTCTGATGTCGAGTAAGGTATGAATTGCAACTGAAGACCTTGCCACATTCATCACATTTGTAAGGTTTCTCTCCAGTATGGATTAGCAGATGAGTAGTATACCTTGAACGTGCATAAAATCCTTTGCCACATTCGTTACATTTGTAAGGTCTCTCTCCAGTATGAATACTCTGATGTCGAGTAAGGTATAAATTGCAACTGAAGACCTTGCCACATTCATCACATTTGTAAGGTTTCTCTCCAGTATGGATTAGCAGATGAGTAGTATACCTTGAACGTGCACAAAATCCTTTGCCACATTCGTTACATTTGTAAGGTTTCTCTCCAGTATGAATACTGCAATGTTGTGCAAGAGCTGATTTCACGCTGAATGCCTTGCCACATTTGTGACATTTGTAAGGTTTCTCTCTAGTATGAATGCTGTGATGCTTTGCAAGGTGTGATTTGTCCCTGAAGGCCTTGCCACATTCATTACATTTGTGAGGTTTCTCTCCAGTATGAATACTGTGATGCTTTGCAAGGTTTGATTTCCGACTGAAGGCTTTGCCACATTCATTACACTTGTAAGGCTTCTCTCCACTATGAATTCTCTGATGTTCTACAAGGGTTGAATGGCGTGTGAAGGCCTTGCCACACTCGTTACATTTGGAAGGTGTTTCTCTAGTAAGCATTACTGGATCAATATTAAGGCTTGAAGACACAATAAAGGCTTTGCCATGCTCCTTACTTCTGTAACGTTTTCCCCTAATGTGTGCTTTCTGTTCTTGTGTAAGTAATGGAGAATCAACAAAACCATTCCTATGTTTATTAAATATGTGGGTTTTGATATTAAAAGGAATGCTTTGTAGAGGTGAAAATAAGGAAATATGGTTGATAGACTCCTCAACTTGATTACATTCATAGATTTTCCATTCAGAATGAAATAGCTGCAATTTGGGGAGATGGAACTGAAAGCGTAATCCAACTTGATTTTTAATAGGCTTGTTTCCTGCATTGCTTTCCAACACACAGCTCCTCCCTGGGAAAAAAAGAAGAGAATGGAACTTGAATTTATGAATCTGTCATGTCTAGGGCCTGGGAGAAAAGACTAGAATCTACCTCTCCTCACTTGGACACTGCAAACGGTATCAGCACATTTTGTTTATCACATAGGCAGTAGTGAAAATGAGGTGAGGTGAGGCACTGGAACAGTGGGGGTCTCCAGGAGCCAGGAGGATAAAGGGTCAGAGGATAAAGGAGAGATTATAAGCATAGAGATAGAAGATAAATCTAAAGCTTCTGAAAAAAAAAAAAAGCACAGTTCAGCCTCTCAAGGAAAATAAGACATTTAAAGGAAGCTTTTTAAACATCAGTAATAGAACATCAAAAAAGCCAGGGAAGATACACCCCCAGAAAAGGAATGGGTGCTCTTTGATCCTTTAAAATAGGCTCGGAGAGGTGGCTGTTTTACCAATACCCAAACCTAAACTAAAAATTGCAACATCTACAAAAAGACAGGGAAGTATAGCCAAATAAAAGAAACAATGCAAAACAAAAACTAGTGTAAAATATAATTTCTGGAGCTGCAATACAATAACTGAATTAAAGATTCACCAGGGGTTCAACAGGAGACTGAAAAAAGCAGAGGAAAGAATGAGCATATTTGAAGATACTTTATTCAAAATTATATTCTCCAAAGAGCAAAAAGAAAAGCTCATGATGAAAACAAACAAATCTTAATAGATTTCTGGGATACTACCATATAAAACAATATACAAACTATGGGAGTTTCATAAAGAGGAGAGAAAAAAATCAGAAATTGCAACTGAAGAAACAATGACAAAACATCCCAAATTTTAGGATAGAATTGGATATACAAATTCAAGAAGCATCACCATTATATCTGAAAGTACCCAACAACACTCAAAAGAGACACGTTATGAATAAATTATCAAAAGTTAAAGAAGAAACAATCATGAAAGTAACAAGAAAAAAGAGACTTGTCATATATAAAGGAAACTAAATAAGACTGCATTTTTCAACAGAAACCCTGCCTGCTAGAAGACCAGGGGATAATATATTTAAAGTGCTTTTAAAAACTGGCAAGCAGGCCGGGCGCGGTGGCTCACGCCTGTAATCCTAGCTCTCTGGGAGGCCGAGGCGGGCGGATTGCTCGAGGTCAGGAGTTCGAAACCAGCCTGAGCAAGAGCGAGACCCCGTCTCTACTATAAATAGAAATAAATTAATTGGTCAACTAATACATATAGAAAAAATTAGCCGGGCATGGTGGCGCATGCCTGTAGTCCCAGCTACTTGGGAGGCTGAGGCAGCAGGATTGCTTGAGCCCAGGAGTTTGAGGTTGCTGTGAGCTAGGCTGACGCCATGGCACTCACTCTAGCCTGGGCAACAAAGTGAGACTCTGTCTCAAAAAAAAAACAAAAAAAAAAACTGGCAAGCAAGAATATATATTTAGTGAAACTCTCATGCAAAAATAAGAGAAATTTAAAATTTCCTAGAGAAATTGCTGAGAGATTTCATCAGTACTCTAAACCTGTTGCTCAAGAAATGCAAATTTGAGTCCTTCAAGATCAAGGAAAAGGTCCCCAGAAAGTACCTCTAACCCTTATGAAAATATAAAGTTCTCCATTAAAGGTTAATAAAAGATCAAATACACAAAGAGGTAGCAGTGTACTTTTCACTTGTAAATTGACATTTAATATTTTCTTAGTATTTGAAAGATAAAATTATGTATTTATATATTAATTTATATAAGTATAAATAGTAACACAACATATAGAAGCAATTCTGACAGCCATAATGTGAGAGCAAAGCTGTAAAAGAATGCTATTGTACATAAATGAAATTAAGCTGTTAACATTTTAAAATTGAATGTTATAATTTTACCATGTTATGTGCATCTGCAAGGGTAAATATAAAAAAAACTATAGAAAATACATTTAAAAAAGGTGAGATAGGAATCAAAGCATGTCATTATGAACAACAATCAACAAAAAAACACAGAAGGCCATAGGAAGAAATGAAAGACAAAAAAAATCTAGATGTTACAGGATGTACAAGTAATATGTGACAAATTGCACTAGTAAGGCTTTCACTATAACCAATTACTTCAAATCTAAAGGCGTTAACTTTGCAATCAGAAGAAAACAGGATCCAACTAAATCTTGTCCAAAAGAGACTCCCTTAGACTATAAGGACATACACAGCCTGAAAGTGAGAGGATGTAAAAAGATAATTCACGCAAATGGTAACCAGCAGAGAAGTAAGGTGGTCACATTAGAGAGTAGCATTAGAGAGGATACATTAGAGGTAACATTAGAGAGGATAGAGTTTTACTAAAAGACAAAAGTTATAAAACAATGAAAGGGTCAATTCACCCAGAAGATATAACTATTATAAATATATAGACATTAAACATCAGAGCCCCTAAGAATAGAATGGAAACACTGACAAAATTCAAGGGAGAAATAGACACAGTCACAATATACTAGTAGACTTCAATACCCCATTTTCAAAATGGATAGAACCAAAAACTAAACAGAAGAAAACATAGGACTAGAATACCTTTGTGGACAATTGGACAAAACAGACTCACAGACAACACACTACCTAATAACAGCCGAATATAAATCTCTCTAAAGTACTTGTGGAACAATTTCCAGAATACCCCTCATGTTAGGACACAGAACAACTTTTTAACAACTTAGACTGAAAGTATTTGAATTCATTTCCACAGTAATGAAATAAAACTAGAAATTTAAATAAGGAAAACTAGAAAAGCCATATACGTACGCAAGTTAACCAACACATATAAAAAACCTATTTGTCAAAAAAGAAATCACAGAGGAAATTAGGAAACAGCTTGATACAAAGGACAAGGAAAACATAACATACCACAACTTATGAAATACCATAAAAATCGCTGGGAAAGATATTTATAACTATCTATGCTACATTAAAAATAAACAACATTCATATATAAATAACTTTATACCTCAATGCAATAGAAGAACGAACTAAACACTATGGTAGAAGAACGGAGGAAAGAGTAATGATTACAAAACAAATGAAATAGAGAATCCAGAAGCACTAGAGAAAGTCACAAAACAAAGAGATCATACTTGAACAATGAAAAGACTGACAAACCCACAGCCAGATTAACTAAAAAATAAAAAACCAGAAGACTCAGATGACTAAAATGTAAAAAAGGAAACATTACAGTCAATTCTGTATAAATGAAAAGGAAATTAAGGGAGTAAGACTGAACAACTGTATGACAACCAATTTGATAACCAAAAAAAGAAAAGGATCAATTTCTAGAAGTATACAACTTACCAAGACTCAAGCACAAAGATGAAAATCTAAACACACTAATAACAAATAAGGAGACAGATTCAGTGATCAAATACCTCCCATCAAAGAAAAGCACTAAACCAGATGACTGTAATGTAAAATTTTACCAAATAGTGAAAAAAGAATTAACACCAATACTCCTTAAAATCTTCCATTAGTTGACAAAAAGCAAATACTTCTAAACTCAATCAATAAGGCTAGTATTACTTTGACAGCAAAGATAAAGGCCCTAAAGAAAAGCAAACTATAGAGTAATATTCCTAAATAATCTATTGCAAAAATCCTCAACAAAATGTGAGCAACACAAATTCAGCAGTACACTGAAATGGATCAGGCCGGGCATAGTGGCTCACGCCTGTAATCCTAGCACTCTAGGAGGCCGAGGCAGCTGGATCATTTGAGCTCAGGAGTTTGACACCAGCCTGAGCAAGAGCAAGACCCCGTCTCTACTAAAAATAGAAAGAATTTAATTGGCCAACTAAAAATATATAGAAAAAATTAGCCAGGCATGGTGGCACATGCCTGTAGTCCCAGCTACTCGGGAGGCTGAGGCAGAAGGATTGCTTGAGCCCAGGAGTTTGAGGTTGCTGTGAGCTAGGCTGATATCACGGCACTCTGGCCTGGGCAACAGAGTGATACTCCGACCCCTAAAAAAAGGAAAAGGATCACACATCACAATCAAGTGTGGGAATATATGCGTCAACTGATGTTCAAAAAGGGTGCCAAGACCATGCAAAGGGGAAAGGGTAACTCCTCAACAAATAGTGCTAAGGAAATTGGATATTCATATGTAAAGGAAGAAAGGTGGACCCTTACTTTACGCCATATGAAAAAATTAACTTATCATGGATTCATGACCTAAATAATACAAGAACTAAAATTTAAAACTCTTAGAAGACATTACACATAAAGAGCTTTATGAGATTGGATTCAACTGATTTCCTGGATATAACACCAATACACAGAAAACAAGGTAAAAATACTAAGGCATTTATTTTCAAAAATAATAAAAAAGAACATCAGAAAAGAAGTGTTGGCGAGAATACAGAGAAATAAGACTTGAGCCCTGTTGGGAATGTAGAATGGTGTAACCACTATACAAATAAGTATGACATTTCTTTGAATAATTCAAAATTGAATTATCATATGAGCCAACAATTCCACATATAGGCATATATTCAAAACAACCGAAGAGAAATGCATCAACAGATATTTACAAACCCATGTTAACAGCACCATTAGTCAAAATAACCAAAAGGTAGAAGAATGCATAAAGAAAATGTGGTATGTACATAAAAATGAAATGTATTCAGTCCTAAAAAAAAGGAAAGAAAGAAATTCCATTACATGCTACAACAAGGATAAACCTAGAGGACACTACGCCAAGTGAAATAAACCAGATGTTAAAGACAAATACTGTATGATTCCAGTATATGAGAGACCTAAAATAGTCAAATTCATACAAGCAGAACAGAATGAGGAGGGGCACAGAGGAAAATGGGGTGTGGGAGAAGTGAGTTCAAATATTTGTGGTAATCAAACTGATGTAAATTTAAATAATATGAAAAGCATGATCTATTTTAGCTCTGCTATGCTCATACAAAGTAAAATATGATAAAATTTCTTTGACAAACAAAAGGACATGATGTCAGGAATCCCACTACTTTACATATTAGTAGATGCAGAGTTGTGTTTGTGAATGAATGAAAGCATATGTGCACATATTTAAAGTGAATAAATTTGATTTCATAATTATCACCAGAAGAACACAAATAACCTGAGCCACAGTGGACATGGCTCGTACTGAAGGGCACTGTTAGGAGCAGCAAAGAGCAGAAACATTTCCTGGCAGTGGTGTGAACACCCATGGACAAGGTCATTAGCAATATAAGCAGCAAATAAGAGCCACAGCGCAGCAGCACAGCACCAGGCTGTGAGTTACCAGGGATCAGGTGAACATTACAGGAAATTCACAAGGAAAGACGGGGAACAAAACAGTCCTCATATGTTAACTCAAGAATGTAACTCCCAGAATGTTAGAAATTTTGCAAAGTAAAGGTGATCTAAAAAAGGACCACAGGATATTCGACAAAGGACTATGTTGCAAGAAATTGGGAAAGTTTCCAAAAAGAATGCTATGACATATTTAAAAATTAATTTGGGGCCGGGCGCGGTGGCTCAAGCCTGTAATCCTAGCTCTCTGGGAGGCCGAGGCGGGTGGATTGCTCGAGGTCAGGATTTCGAGACCAGCCTGAGCAAGAGTGAGACCCCGTCTCTACTATAAATAGAAAGAAATTAATTGGCCAACTAATATAGAAAAAAAAAAAAAATTAGCCGGGCATGGTGGCACATGCCTGTAGTCCCAGCTACTCGGGAGGCTGAGGCAGGAGGATTGCTTGAGCCAGGAGTTTGAGGTTGCTGTGAGCCAGACTGACGCCACGGCACTCACTCTAGCCTGGGCAACAAAGTGAGACTCTGTCTCAAAAAAAAAAAAAAAAAAAAAAATTAATTTGGTATACCAAGTTGGACACGAGTGTGTGTGTGTGTGTGTGTGTGTTGTCATGTATGGTTTCTAACTTATTAAAGCCAGTCAGTCAGAGTTCCTGAAGGCTACCCTTGTGAGTGCTGACTGAAGTGGGTGGCAGTCTTGGAGACTGAGCCCTCAACCTGTGGGACTAACACCATCTCCAGGTAGAGTGACAGAATTCAATTGAACAGCATCCAGCTGGTGTCTGCTGCAGAACTGATTATTTGCTGATTGGTGGGGAGAATCCTTCGCATTTGGTCAAAAAGTATTGTTCTAACTGTTGTTGTGTGGTGGAAGATGGAAGAGCAGAAGAAGACACAGTTTGAGTTTTTCCCATCAAATGTAATAAATTATACTAAGTCAATTTTAATGATATTTCTGGGACTAAGAGATAAACAATTTTGAAAGCATATATTCTTGGTATTAACAATTCCCAATGTAGGCCGAGCACGGTGGCTCACGCCTGTAATCCTAGCACTCTGGGAGGCCGAGGTGGGAGGATCACTCAAGGTCAGGAGTTCAAAATCAGCCCAAACAAGAGCGAAACCCCATCTCTACTATAAATAGGAAGAAATTAATTGGTCAACTAAAAATATATAGAAAAAATTAGCCGGGCATGGTGGCATATGCCTGTAGTCCCAGCTACTCAGGAGGCTGAGGCAGGAGGATAGCTTGAGCCCAGGAGTTGGACGTTGCTGTGAGCTAGGCAGACACCACGGCACTCTAGCCCGTGCAACAGAGTGAGACTGTGTCTCAAAAAAAAAAAAAAAAATTAAAAAGACAGAAGTATACTTTAATACTGGGTATGAAGTCAAGTAAAACAAAAGAAAAATATTTACATTATTTATTCAAAAACTTTTGTAGTATAGGTTTTAGAGAAACTGCTACTGGGCAACACCCTCTGTAGTAAACAATGAAATGTTCTAAACATGTAAATCAATAGACATTCTTGGACACGACAGCCCCACACACCACAGACAGGAAAAAATGAACACAAAGAGTATCATAAAAAATAGGGAATGTATAATTAATAAATAAACACAAACTGAGTTCATTTATAACATGGAAATGTACAAGATGAAAGTTGCAGTGGCTTGAACAAGCCGTGTTGGACTTAAAACCAGAGATAGCACTCCAGTGGGCTGTGCTCCCGCGTGCAAGTGGGGGTCCCATAAAGCATCTTGCTGCTGACTCTACTGAGAAGAGACAACTGACTCCTGTCACATACATGAGTGAAGTTGGATAACACAGAATTGAAGAAAGGCCGAGAGACCTTGTGAAATAAGAAGAAATACATACACTGGTCTCCTCCCCAGATTCTGACACAGACTCCTAATAACTTGGAATTTCCGGGTTGAGAGGCCTCGATGGAAGCTGGTCACCAGAAAGACAAGGCAATGATAAGAAGCCTGAAACTTTAAGCCCCAAGCACCATTTTCCAGGAAGGGGAGAGGGACTGAAAACTGAGTTGACATCCATCATGCCTACGTGATGAAAGCCCCATGAAGAACCCTGAATGATGGGGCTATGACAGCTTCCAAATGCTGAACACACAGATGTGCTACAAGGTGGCACACCAAGTGAATCTTCCAATGCGCCTTGCCTGCCCTGTGATTTCTTCATCTGGCTGTTCATCTGTAGCCTCCGAAATATCCTTTATAATGAACCAATATACATAGAAAGGGTTTCACAGAGCAAATTAATCAAACCTGAGTGGGAGGGCCAAGGAACCCCCAATTTATAGCTGGTTGGTCAGGACATGTGACAATCTACTACCTGTGATCAGTGTCTAAGGTGGGGGGCAGGCATGGGGACGCAGCCCTTAGCCTGTGGGATGTACCTCTAACTCCAGGTAGACAGGCTAACAAATGAATTACAGAAAACACATTTGATGTGCCCTGAAAATCAGCTGTTGGTGGGGAGAAATCCCTACACATTTTAGTGACCAGAAGTGACGCATTCTGTGTTGAATGGCAAGTGAAGGAGGAAAAACACTTTGCCTTTTGTTTATCTCAAAAAGAACTGAACAGGCAGAGAGGGCTGGAGACAGCTCCATGCAGTTTCTGGGCCCCAGATGCAAAGGAAGAGCAGCCAATGTTTTCCGATCACCTGATTAGGTCTTCCAAGTACAGAAAATGGGGTGGAACCTGAATAGCTCAAGGTGTCAGGTCTATGGAGGCCTCAGCTCTGACCTATACAGAGAACTGAGCACCAGATGGAATTAAGTACAGGAGGAGACACCGCAGGAAAAAGAGAACCCTTAGAAATGTGCCACACAGAGTGAGGGGACCAAAAAGTTCACAGAAGCCAGGTGACAGGGTGTTGTCTACTCTGATAAAGACTTTGCTTTTATCTTTGTTTGAGCTACAGCACCACTGGAGGGCGACAGGAAAAATTATTAAAAATCAAAAGAACAGAATGGTAAGTGGGGGCAAAGAAAGATTTCCATTCAGGGCTCACAGTCCTTAACACTTTTCATTGACCACAGAACTTCCCCGCTTGCAGTTTCCCACACACTGGCTAATGGTGCTGCTTCCACTGTGCCCACCTGAGCTCTTACCTGAGTTCACACCTTTGGTCCATTGCCCCCCATCCGGGTTTCTTGCTGTTTTCAGTTCACTCTCCACAGTCCAGGGCTCTTTCCCTTGTTCCAACATGGAGATAACACTCAGGTCAAGAAGAGAAAGTCCTGCTTATAAAAAGAAAGACTCAAGAAGTGCTGTGGCTTTTCCTAAATCTAAGGCCTATATTTAGGTAGGAAAGAAGATATTATAAATGGACCAAGAAAAATATTTCACATATAGTACCACAAGATGTACCACGAAGGGGGCATAGTATTTGATGAAAGGGGACATTTAAAGTCCAGAAAGCATCATGGAGCTTTCATTTCTGAGGCAATAAGACTTCCATCCCAGTCAAGCAATGCAGGGGCTCCCAAGGAGCACACAGAGAAAAAGCAAAGACACACAAGGCAGATCCCGATGTCAAGAGCCACGTTATCCTCACCCAGGGAGACCAGGTTCCTGTAGTTCTCCAACATCACGGCCCTGTATAAAGCCCTCTGAGCAGGGTCCAGGCATTTCCACTCCTCCTGAGAGAATTCTATGGCCACATCCCTGAATGTCAAGTGTCCCTAAAAGGAAAAACATATTTCACCAATGGGATATGAAAAGAATTCTTTTTTTTTTTTTCTTTCCATTTTGCAGATGAATGAAAAGAATTCTTTACCTCACACAAAAGAGAAGAGAGTTTTAAGGATTGATTCATTTGAAATGAGCATTCTCACAGATCCACATTAATGTATTTTTTGAGCTAGTTATGTGTCTGTAATTGTGTTTTTGTTTTTTTTTTTTCAAGCTCTTTCCTTTTCCTTTTTTTTTTTTAAGAGCAGCTCAATGATTTGGGGGGTTGGTTAATACAATACAGAGAACATAAGGGAAGAGTACAAAATGGCACTTAACACCAATGCCAGTACTTATCTCATTATGGTTATAACTAAGGATATTATTATTTTTTGTATTTGCTTTTCTTTAGAACATAAATCAAAGCCATTAACTTGAACGTGAGGTATATACACAATACATACACAACCTTATACAAAATACTTTTCATAAGTAACATTACATTTTAAAATATTGGAAACTGAATATCTGTGCTGATTTGTATTTTGACTTAATGGAACAAGAGAACATTCAACTAGGAAGGGTTATACTGATAATAAAGCTCTTAGTTCAAAACGTCTTCCTCTCCCTTTTACTTACCATTGGCTACACAATGTCCTGAGAGGATTCATTATGAGAAAAATTTCAATCACAGCTTTAATAACTTACTTTGGAAGGAACTAATGAGAAAGCAAATTGGAAGGTGAGACTTCATCTTTGATTTCAAATAAGTGGTCTTAATTTTTCTTCTTATAGAAAAAGTTTAAATCAGTTTATTATAAATATATCTAAACCATTAATTTTTGCAGCTTTCAGGTAAAGTCCAGCACTTCGTTTATACAAAGTCTATGAGAAGAGGTCAGTAGAGATCATCTAATTTTAAGTCGTGACATCATCCATTCAAGTCCTTGGCACAATCCTTCGCCAGTAAGAGCACAGCATGCCTGGATATGCCACTGGTGATCTTTGATAGAAGTTAGCTTCAAAAACTGGGAGATTTCTGCTACAGTCATACATTCTTTAACATCTTGTTTATTAGCAAAAATCAGCAACCCAACTTTCCTTAGGTCCTCATGTGCTAACATTTTATAGAGTTCTTCTCTAGTTACAGAAATCCTTTCTCTGTCTGTACTGTCCACAACAACTATTACAAACTCCGTGTTAGTATAGTAAGTGTCCAGGAAGAACGAAGAGATTCTTGGCCACCAATATCCCACATTAGGAAACGTGTATTATTAACCACTATCTCTTCTACATTACTTCCTATCGTGGGGGATGTATGCACAACTTCATTCATAGAAAATTGGTAAAGTATAGTAGTTTTCCCTGCATTATCCAGCCCAACAATGATAACTTTGTGCTCCTGGTGACTGAACAGTCTCCATATCCTGGTGAAGAGAATTCCCATTCTGGGGCAGCGGACGCCCCTCCAGCCGCCTGGGCCGCCTGGCCTCCCCGGCTCAGGCTGAGGGGGAGGAGAGAGACGCGCCGGAGCCTCCGCCTCTGCTGCTACTCCCGCGCTGGCGCCGCCCGCTTCCAGGGAACCCGAGGGAGGCCGAAGCCCGGGCCGCCCTGCCGCGCGCGAGGCCCCGCCGCCGCCGCAGCACTCGCCGGGCTCGCGGGCATCGCCCCGCGTCGTCTGCAACGAGCCTCGCGGGCCACCGTCCCCCCCCAGCTCTTCTTGGGCGGCGGCGGTGGCCTGTGATTGGGTTTTATTATAATTTTCCACAAGATATTATGATATTCTCTAAATTAGTGTGGATTTCTCATTTTTGTGGACATTAGAAAAACAAAAATATGAAAAGTTAACACAGGCGTGTCTCTTCATCTCCATAGAGGTGTTAGACATTCTGTGTGAAACACAAACAACATTCAGTATCTCTCTGAACTGGAATATCAGTGGTATGTTCCAGACGACTGTGTCCACAGCGGCTTTAAAGAAAGATCAGGGCCGGGCGCGTGGCTCACGCCGGTAATCCTAGCACTCTGGGAGGCCCAGGCGGGCGGATTGCTCGAGGTCAGGAGTTCGAAACCAGCCTGAGCAAGAGCGAGACCCCATCTCTACTATAAACAGAAAGAAATTAATTGGCCAACTAATATACAGAAAAAATGAGCTGGGCATGGTGGCGCATGCCTGTAGTCCCAGCTACTCGGGAGGCCGAGGCAGAAGGATTGCTTGAGCCCAGAAGTTTGAGGTTGCTGTGAGCTAGGCTGACGCCACGGCACTCACTCTAGCCTGGACAACAAAGCGAGACTCTGTCTCAAAAAAAAAAAAAAGAAAGATCAGAATCTAAAAACTGATGATGGCAACAACAGCCATGCCAGAATTTTTTTGAACACTTAAAATATGCTAGGAATTATTCTAAATGCTTTATATGTACTACCTGCTGCAACAACAGCCCATGAGAGAAAGAAAGATCTGTTCCCATCTAAATGAACAGGCAACTGTGTCTCAGTCACTCCATGAAACTGGCATCAGGTCTAAGGGCTAAAAATTCCAGAGTAAGCACCAGAGTCTAGTTGTCAAGATACCAGATTCCAGTTGTCAAGATACCAGATTCCGGTTGTCAAGATATAACAATCAAACCAAAAGGATCAAACAGGCTGGGTGTGGTGGCTCAGGCATGTAATCCTGGCTCTCTGGGAGGCCGAGGCGGGAGGATCACTCAAGGTCAGGAGTTCAAAACCAGCCTGAGCAAGAGCGAGACCCAGTTTCTACTAAAAATAAAAACAAATAAATTGGCCAACTAAAAATATATAGGTCTCAGCCGCCGCCACCGGCCAAGCCCCGCCGCTCCCGCGGCCGCCATGCAGTTTATGTTGCTTTTTAGTCGTCAGGGAAAGCTTTGATTGCAGAAATGGTATGCCCCGCCATCACACAAAGAGAAGAAAAAGATTACAAGAGAAATTGTTCAAACCGTTTTAGCACAGAAACCGAAAATATGCAGCTTCCTTGAGTGGCGCGATCTGAAGATTGTTTACAAAAGATATGCTAGTCTGTATTTTTGCTGTGCTACTGAGGATCAGGACAATGAACTAATTACCCTGGAAATAATTCATCGTTATGTGGAATTACTTGACAAGTATTTTGGCAGTGTGTGTGAACTTGATATCATCTTTAATTTTGAGAAGGCTTATTTTATTTTAGATGAGTTTCTTTTGGGAGGGGAAGTTCAGGAAACATCCAAGAAAAATGTCCTTAAAGCAATTGAGCAGGCCAACCTACTGCAGGAGAAAACAGAGAATATGCATCATAGCAAGAGTTTCATTGGGTGTAAGAAAGCGTACTAGAATACGTGCTAGAGTACAGACATGCATCAAAATGTAGTAGGATATATGAATTCAGTTTGTAATATTATTTTGTCAAGTTTGTTATTTATGTTTTAGCATTACCTGAAAAGTCCATAATTACATTAAATCCCAAGGGATCATCCCAGTTACTTCATTAAATTGATGTTTTCATAGGGAATTTTGCTCCAACAATGATCCATCATCGGGGCTTATAATTTGTTTTTTACATACAATATTGAAATATGTTCAGAGGTTCGTTGACAAAAAAGTACTCATTAAATACTGTGAATTGCTAATACCATTGATAAAGAAGTAGAATTTTCCTATGAAAATGAGAGCTTCTGTAAGAGAATGAAGCATTTGGGAGTTTAATTTATTATTAATAGCATTATTTTAACTTCTTCATTCCACTATAATTTATTCTGAGAAGGGAAGAAAAAGGGCAACTGTCTCTTTTAAAATGTTTGGGAATTACTGAAAGGGTACTCACCCTAACAGTTATCTGAGGATTAAAATTTAATTGACTTTTTTCCTCAGATACTTTTGTATTTAATGGTTGTATAAGTTTAGCGATCTATTAGATTTGGGGGGTTTTTTTTGGAACAGTTTATGTGATTTTTTTAGCTCAAAATTTAAAAGTTGCAACTTGAATAAATATTAAAATGAGAATACTTTTAAAACACTCAAATAAGCAGTTTTAAACTTTTGGAGTCACAAACCTTCTGGTTTGAGGGTTATAATTCCTTTGAGAGTCTCAAGGGTGACAAGCCCTCTCCGCAGGAAAATTTATACGTAATTTTGCCTCAGATTTCAGGGAATTCTTGGAGACCATAGAAGTATATCTGTAGACACTCTAGGGTCACCTTACCAACCTCACCTCAGGTTACATTTTCTTCCTTGTTGATATGAGAAACATCTTGTTAGATATATTTGTAGGCATAGACATTTAACAAATCTGTTTGGAGAGTTCTTTAAAATCTTTGTTGAGGATTTTACAAAAAGTAATATCCTTAGTCTCAAAGTCACACTCTTTGGATTTTTGGTTTTTGTAGCTCTAAGTGAACAGTTAAAAACTTTCATTGCTACTCAAAGTACCACATGGGTGACTACTTCCACTTTTTCTCTAGCATCTCTATTTCATGTAATAAAATCCTGATGAATGTAATATTCATCAGGTGGAAGGGAATATTCTAATTGAATTTTCAGTTAACTCAATACTGACCAGATAACTTACACTGAAAATCTTTTTAGAATGTTTTTAGTAAATACAGTGTTTCAGGATTTTGTAGGATTTTTGGAGGACTTGGGTCATCATTTTGTTGACCCTCATATACAGGAAAGTTATAAAAGATGAATCTCAACTCCTGGGCATTGTCTAGAAGTAAAATATTCAGTTATAAACCAAAGAACAAAAGCAAACAAAACCTTAAGCTTTATGTAACTTTAGGTACTGTGAACTAAATGTCCTAGAAATTTGATTGTATCTATGTCAGCTTGTACACTGTGTGTAAGAATATATGTATTTCTTTTGTAGCCACATCATGAATATTTTAATGTCCCTGTGTACTAAATGACTACTCATCAAGTATGCAGAATTTCACAGAGGAAATAGAGTGCTGATATGCATATGAAAGAAAATGTCCTCAGCTTGGTGACCGATTATCTTGTATGATAATAACAGAATATTTCAGAACCAGTAAAAAAAAAAAAAATTATATATATATATATATATAAATTAGCCGGGCATGGTGGCGCTTGCCTGTAGTCCTAGCTACTTGGGAGGCTGAGGCAGGAGGATTGCTTGAGCCCAGGAGATTGAGGTTGCTGTGAGCTAGGCTGACGCCACGGCACTCTAGCCCGGGCAACAGAGTGAGACTCTGTCTCAAACAAACAAACAAAAAAGGAAATTGACAGAGAATTATCTCACTGAGAAAAGTTGAAACCAGTTGAAGGACAAAAACATGCAACTGCATAAAAAGGTCAGGTATATACATGTATGCTGGTAATATGTTACTATTCCTACTATCAATGAACTAACATTACAGTGTAGCATAATTTTAAGGTCATGGAAAATATGTAAAACTGCAATTAAAAATAATAAATATATTTTCTGATTATTATCATGAGCTATAAAACAAATCAATATCAGATATTCTCCCAAATAAATTTTCAGGATTCATTTGGGGCAAAAAAAAAAAATTCCTATGAAATGATAATGTGCCTTTGATAAGAACCACAGGCTTGCTCATGCATGCCTGCCTTCACACACATCACACATACACACCTATACATGTATGTGTATACTGACACATGTCCACCATGTATGTATACTGATACATATATGTGTATACTGATACATGCCATAGGACATGTCTCTGTGGAAAGAAGGTCCTCTGCTGCCCACTGCACTAGGAGGTTTCAGGGAAAATAAACTCCTAAAGGAAGACAAACTAGTGAGTCTATGACCCCTTTCACCAGAACTCGCTCCCCTCCTGGTGAAGCCCACACGCACGCTGCAGCAGGGGGGAGCTGGGCTGGGCTGGGCTCCCCTCCAGGGCACGGACCCACCCTGACCAAACCTGATGCAGAGCACAGCCCCCCTCACCCCTCCGTGGATCACAGACAGATCTCAGCCCTCAGCAACGGAGACACCATGTGTTAAGTACTAAATGCTAGACAAAGATTAGTGTGGAATCCCTTTTTTGACGGGGATATGTTCCAAGAGCCACAGACCATATCTGAATCCGCAGTTAGTACTGAACCTTATGTACTATGTATGCTGAATATCAATACAATATTAAAAAGAAAAAAATAGATGGTTTGCTAAATGACACATAAACCTATTATGACATTATTACTTGTAAACATAGGATCTTTTTTTTTTTTGAGACAGAGTCTCGCTTTGTTGCCCAGGCTAGAGTGAGTGCCGTGGCAGCAAACTCAAACTCCTGGGCTCAAGCAATCCTCCTGCCTCAGCCTCCCCAGTAACTGGGACTACAGGCATGCGCCACCATGCCCAGCTAATTTTTTCTATATATATCAGCTGGCCAATTAATTTCTTTCTATTTATAGTAGAGACGGGGTCTCGCTCTTGCTCAGGCTGGTTTTGAACTCCTGACCTCGAGCAATCCGCCCGCCTCGGCCTCCCAGAGAGCTAGGATTACAGGCGTGAGCCACCGTGCCCGGCCTAAACATAGGATCTTGAACTATAAAATATCACAAGATTCCACCTCACTATCATGTTAAAAAAAAAAAAAAATATATCACAAGAAAACATTTACTGATGACCTTTTGCCAGCCAGGCATGGCGGCTCACACCTGTAATCCCAACACTTTAAGAAGCTGAAATAGAGGGTCGCTTGAGGCCAGGAGTTTGACACCAGCCTGGGCAACACAGTGAGACCCCATCTCTACAAAAAAAAAAAAAAAAAAGGCCGGGCGCGGTGGCTCATGCTTGTAATCCTAGCACTCTGGGAGGCCGAGGCGGGCGGATTGCTCAAGGTCAGGAGTTCAAAACCAGCCTGAGCGAGACCCCGTCTCTACTATAAAAAATAGAAAGAAATTAATTGGCCAACTAATATATATATATAAAAATTAGCCGGGCATGGTGGCACGTGCCTGTAGTCCCAGCTACTTGGGAGGCTGAGGCAGGAGGATCGCTTAAGCCCAGGAGTTTGAGGTTGCTGTGAGCTAGGCTGACGCCACGGCACTCACTCTAGCCTGAGCAACAAAGCGAGACTCTGTCTCAAAAAAAAAAAATTAGCCAGGCCTGGTGGTATGTGCCTGTAGTCACAGCTATTTGGGAGTCTAAAGTGAGAGGCTCATTTGAACCCAGAAAATGGAGGTTGGGGGCCAGAAGAAGGCGTAATCTTAGGGGAGAAAAAAAAGAAAGATTCCCTGCAGGAACACCACAGTTTGCAAAATCCATATACTCAGAATGGCTGAATGAATCTCCTACTATCAAACATCTATGTTGACTTCTTATTTTAACATAGATGATGGAATAAAACAATCTCTCTCACAGATGTCTCTCTGTAATACTTCATTCTATTTCTAGTCATTAAAAATTTGGCATCAGAAACACAGTGATTCACTTGTTTAACTTCAAATGCAGTATAAAATCAGGCAGAAAAAAATCTCCCCATATAGGTCTCCTTTTCCAGAATTTAGCAGAAATCAGTGCATGTTAACCTGAGACGTCCACGTGCAGTGTCTCTAATCCTGGTCTACAGAGAGCTGACAATACATCCAGACGTGGCCCTAAACAGTCCCTGCTGCCCAAGAGCAGTGACGCCACAGGGCCACACCTGTCTCCAATCCACGTCTGGGTGCAGAGCCCTTCCCTGGACCATGTCCAGTGGAGCCTCTTTCCAAGGTCATGTCACTGGGTTACCAGGAGATAGAATCAAAGTGGAGATGAGAAGAACTCACAGAAGACACGGGAGAGTGGGAGCAAACATGTCAGACAGGACACCTCAGAGTCGGAGAAGACCAGCAACTCCAATGCCCGGCATTTTCTGGAATGAAAAGGAGACTCACAACTTCCACTTAGAACATCAGTTTACCTGAGTAAGATCCATCCCTGACTTATTTCCTTTCCTCCTCCTCCTCTTCTGGGTTTCTTCCTCACCCAGCGTGAGTCTTCAGAAGTCAATCCTGAACATCAAAAATATGTTGTTCAATATTGAGAATCAACACACTCCCTTTCATGCCACCATTACATGAAGAAGAAAGACTTCCATGTAAAAGACAGTCCTCTGCTGTTCATAACACCAGATGAGATGTAGGGACAACAAACTTCTACAGGATGAGAAACAAGTGTTTTAGACCTGTTTCATCTGAGTTCACCCCCTTCCTGGTGAAGCCCACACACACACACACACACACACACACACACACACTCACACTGCAGCAGTGGGGAGCTGGGCTGGACTGAGACTCCCTCAAGGGCACAGACCCACCCTGAAAAAACCCAATGCATAGCACAGCCCCCCTCACCCCTCCACTGATCATAGACTGAGCTCAGCCCTCAGACATCAAAGGCAGAACCTTGATACTCCACCCTGAAGACAAAATAATATCAACTCTAAATATTACTGAGCATGGGCCCAACCTGTCTATGTGAGTGGGAATCTCTGGTCAGAGGGCACCAGAGATGTATTTGCAAAAACCCTCCACTCAGAGTGGAAGTCCAGCACACCTTCCACCTCCTATTCCCTCGGGCACATCTTGTTACCAGTATCTAGACCTTGGAAAGTGGAAGAGGAGAAAGGAACATGCAGAGCAGCCAATATGGACCAGAGTTAAGGGTGTGAGTGTAGCTGGAATGTTACACGGAGGTTAGATAACAGAAGGCCCCACCTAGAACAGGGTATCAGAACAAAGACCTGGGGAACAAAAGATACTTGTTACCTACAGCTGAGGAGCCAGAGAGTTCTAGAAGACAGACAGCCCATGTGGAAGCCCTGAGGCAGGAGCCACCTTGGCCCCAGGAAAAGGGAAGAGGCCTGTGCGCTGGAGCAGAGCGAGGACACAAGCAGGAGATGAGGCCAGAGAGGTCCTGGGGGAGCAGAGCAGGGAGGGCCAGGTCTGCACACGTTTCTCTCCCACACCTCAAGAGAAGTTTGGAAACGATGCACTTCCTCACCCTTTAGGTAAACTTTAGGTAAACATGTAATTTTTTCTTTAGTTTATACATGAACACATTAAAAATATAATTTTATATATATTAAATATATGACAAGAAGTCCCGCAAAGCACCAGGAATTACAGGGCTACCCCCGCCTGAAAGGTGAGGACTGCAGGGAAACTCATTTGGGGAGTTCAGAAAGTCCCTTTTGGACATATGAAGGTGGAGACGCCTGTTGGACAGCCCAGCATAGACACGAGGACACAACAGGACACATGATTCCAGGCTTTGGGGGAGAGGTCTACAGAGAAAATGGAGACATGTTGGTGGGATTCAACCCGTAAAATGAAATGATAAAGAAACACGGTGGGTGTGGACAGAGACAGAAGAGGATCCAGGACTTAATGGTGAGACATGGCACCATTCAAGAAGACACCTCTCAGGAAACACCAGCAAAGAAAACAGGCCACACAGGAAGATGCTGACAAAAATATAAAACACAGCAATTTTCAACATTTAGAAAGATGTCCTCCAAGCCAAGAACAAAGGGAAGGAAATGATCAGCTGTGCAACAAGCTGCAGACAGGAAAAGAAAGACGAAGACGGGAAATAAAAAATTGAATTTAGGCCGGGCGAGGTGGCTCACGCCTGTAATCCTAGCTCTCTGGGAGGCCGAGGCGGGCGGATTGCTCGAGGTCAGGAGTTCGAAACCAGCCTGAGCAAGAGCGAGACCCCGTCTCTACTATAAATAGAAAGAAATTAATTGACCAACTAATAGATATATATATATATATAAAAAAAAAAAAATTAGCCGGGCATGGTGGCGCATGCCTGTAGTCCCAGCTACTTGGGAGGCTGAGGCAGAAGGATTGCTTGAGCCCAGGAGATTGAGGTTGCTGTGAGCTAGGCTGACGCCATGACACTCACTCTAGCCTAGGCAACAAAGCGAGACTCTGTCTCAAAAAAAAACAAAAAAAAAAACAAAACAAAACAAAATTGAATTTAGAAATGGGGAGGTCACTAGTGACTCTGAATAGACAGGATCAGTTGACAAGGTTGACCAGAAGGGGCAAATAAAGAACTGGAGGCAAGAACTAAAGACAGAGAACAGAAACAAGATTTTAGGGTTTGTGCTCTTAAACAGAACATAGAAGAGGGCTACTTACTATGGGGGGAAAATGTAGTTATCAGGGTACTTTTTGCCTGAATGATGAAAAAGTAGAAGGAAAACAAAGACTTTAGAGTATGTCAGTGCATGTGTTTTAAAGGATAATGCAACAATTAGGATACGCTGATGGAAAACATTTCTTAGAAGGAAAATGGGTGATGCAGCATAGGAAGAATGTCATGCCATGCTGACACTATCAGTGGTGCACAATCACTGGGCCAGTGATAGCCAAGAGCAGGGACAGACCATTCCCAGTCACTACTTATTAGAGATCACAGGCCCTGAGACAGGGGCATGGAGCTGTTGTGAATGTCTTCCATTTATTGTTTGAGATAGGAAAACTCTACTCATATTCAATAAAGAATATTTCACCTTTAGTCACCAATGTGTGTGTGGTTTTTCCCACATTCACCAGGTTGCTGGGACACCCACAGTTGGATGGCATAGAATTTAACTCAATTTTGATGCTATAATATCTACCTGCCAATAGGGTCAGACTCTCCTGAAGGACTGAGTCCCAAAGACTGTTCCTCCCTTCACATGTAGACAAAAATAGTGGTTTCCAAAACCCTCTTCTAGGTTTTGATTAATTTGTGAGAATGGCCCCTGCTTCTGGCTGTTCATCTATATCCTTTGCATAATAATATCCTTCATAACAAATGAGGAAACCTAAATAAAATATTTCTCTGAGTTTGTGAACAGGTCTATTAAATTCATAAAAAGTGAGGAAAAGGAAACCCCCAATTTATAGTTTTTCCGTCACAAGTTCAGGTCCCAACTTGGGGCCTCGGACTGGCATCTGATGCAGGGCAGTCTTGTGGAACTGAGCCCTAACGCTATGGATCTGATCCCATCTCCATGCAGACGAGGTCAGAATGGAGTTAAACTACAAAACACAGTTGGCGTCTAATGAAGAATGGCTTATTAGTGAAGAGCAGTTCCCACACGTTTTGGTGACCAGAGGAGAAGTATTCTGCTTTGAGTGTTCACCAATATATTGATTGTAGGAACAGGAAAAACACTTTGGTTTCTCGCATGCACTGCCCTACACCCTACCCCATCCCAGGAAAAGGGAAGAGAGTGACCCATAGTTGAATGAGCCAACTCACTGCCACCTGGCAGAATAGGGACGGCAAACAGAAGCTAGCCCCGTGATGCCAAGAATTATAAAATGAACCAGCCCCACACACAGGAGTTTGGCGATTCTCAGCTTCATCTGTAAATTGTCAACAAATGTTAAGTTTATTAGATTATAAATAGAGAAATCAAAATGCACATCCCTCTGTTCATCATATCTAATCATCTCACCATTTATCTGGACCCAGGTCCCCTCTTTGTTCTGTACATAGTTCTCATTCCTGCCTTCTCTAAGCTTCTTTTTGCTCCACTCTGCTCATTTGTGCCCCTCTCCTCTTACTCATTTTTCCCCTCTTCCCTCTATTCCTTCTGTTACCCCCGATCTACTCCACTCTGGCTACTTGTTTCACCCCACTGCTCTTTCTCCCCAATCTTTGCATTTACCCAGTCTCCAAAGATTTCTGACTTTCTTCCCCATCTCTGCTTCCCCTCTGTTTTCCCTGGTAAAGTCCCCTTTCCCTGTTACACCTCCTAGTCCCCATTCTCTGGCATCCCCAGGTCACTAAGTTTTCCTCCTTGCTGTGGTTCCCTCTCTGCTCTCCTTGTCACCAGGTGCCCCCTCTTGCTGTCCCAGCACCTGGCTGCTCTGTCTGCCCTGGCTCCAAATCATCCATCTCCTCCCCTCCTCTCTGAGGTGCCTCCCACTTTGCTGCCCCTCTCCCTATTTTACTGTCCTTCATTTTCTTGAACATTAACCTTTTCTCTTAATTTCTCCTGTTCCTTTTCTCCACCTGCAACTTTTTCAATCCCTTCTTTCACTCTTACTGAGTCTTTGCAAATCCCTCCCCCATCCGCCAATGTATATCTGCTTATAGGTCTCCCTAATTCTTTTGTCTTTCTCAATTTTTCTATTTCCTCTCAGTTGCTCTGCGTCTCTCTCTCTGCACACATTCACAGGAAGGGGAGCGGAATAAGATGCCGACCTCGGGAAGAGCACATTTTCCAGTGGGAAGGAATTAGGTGCAGAAGAACACTGGATGTCACAAGGCAGGCCCAGGTCACCTCCCCCAATGCGGGATGAGGAAAAAGCGGTGACTACGAAGGTGAGGACTGGGGAGCAGAAGGGCCCGGCCCCACGCGGACAAGGACGGGATGGATTAGGGGAGGGGAGGGCCTGCAGAATCCCAGGGGCGGGGAGAGGTCCGGCCTCTCCCGACTGGGGCTGCGGCGCTGCCCTCCAGGGGCCGACGAGACGAGGCTTGTGGGAATGGAAGGGTCGAAACCCACATCGCAGGCGGAGACTTTACAAGGCGCGGTGAGTACAGGAGTCACCGACGGGTTTTAAATATAAGACCCCAAACTAGCCTAACCAGCTCTCCGCTTCTATAACCACGCTTGCTTTTAAAAAACCAAGACCCCACACCCCTTCTGTCCTTCCAGTAAGTATCTGTTGCAAGTTCCCAGAACTGAGTGCAACCAGTTGTGCAAGACAAGACCAATAAAATTTCCCTACCCTAAACTCCCTAACCACCGGCGTGCGGTTTTAGCCTATAAAAAACCCCTAAGCTTGAGAGTCGGGGCGGCAGCTCCCCTAGCTCAATAATGCTGCTCGCCCCTGCGCTGCGCTAAAAATAAATCCTCCTGCTCTTTTACATCAAGCCTCTAGACTCTGAGTCTTTTTGGGCGGCCGTCTCTCTCCCACACGGGCTGTACATTTCTACGGCCCAACATTTTGGGGGCTCGTCCGGGATAGGAGAGGCGACCCCTCTTAAAAAGACCGGTAGCACCAGGCTTGGAGGTAGGCAGACTCCAGAGTCATCCTTTATGTTTGTCTCCGTGTTGTATGTGATGTGTCAGTTTTAAAGTTTAAATTTAAAACGACAGGATACTAACTCCATAAAAAAAAAGTTCCTCTAGACCAAGATAGGGTTCTTGGCCAGAAAAACTGTCGCCCTAAAAGACGCTCCAGGGATTAGGGGTGACCAGGTGGCCTTGGTCGACTCCATTTGTTTGCCTGCAAGTCATTGCAGGATTGGGCAAGATAACCCTAAGATAAAATATCGTCCTTTATCTATATTTTTGTGCAAAAGCAAGTGGCTTCAGTGTTTGTATGCTGTCTGTGTTGTCGCTATTTTCTCTTTAATTCTCCTTTTTACTCATCCAAAAATTATGGGCCAAAAAAAGAGTACTCCTCTTTCCCTCACCCTGACACATTAAAAAAAAAATACGAGACCGGGCCCACGACCTGTCCGTCATCATCCAAAAGGGCCCCTGACAGACGTTTTGTGCCTCTGAGTGGCCCTCCTTCGGTGTGGGGTGGCCCTCAGATAAAATTTTTAACCTTTCTGTTATTTCTGCAATAAAAAAAAAATCTTTACACCACACCCCCAAGGACACCCAAATCAAGGTCCCTATATCATTGTCTGGCAGGACCTCGCCCAAAACCCTCCTTCTTAGATAAAGATGCCGGTGCCTCAGCCTTCTCTCGCCCTAATGGCCCAGACGGCTCCATCAGATCCAGCTCAATAACTTCTACCCCTTCAATGAGGCTAAAGGTAGAGAGCGTCTCCGGGTCTACCGCCAGACTCTGATGGCCGGTCTCCATATGGCGGCACAAAAGCCAACCAATTTGGCCAAGGTAAAAAATGTTCATCAGAGGCCAAAAAAGAGCCCGGCAACATACTTAAAAAGGATCATGGAGGCCTTCCAGCAGTACACCCCCATAGATCCCACTATAAAAGAGAGTAAGACAGCTGTTATAATGGCATTTGTCAATCAGGCGGCCCCCAACATTAGGCACAAGGTGCAAAAAATAGATAAATTGGGCAAAAAGACTCTACAAGACCTGTTAAAAGTGGCAAAAAAGGTCTATAACAATAAAAAGACACCAAAAAAAAGGTTAAAAAAGATCAGGTAAAAAATAAAAAATTCCAAGCTAAAAAAGCACAAAAAGCAAACAGAGAGATGGCTAAAATCCTGCTAGCCGCCACAAAAAAAAAAAAAGATAGGGTCAAAAGATAAAAAAAGGCCCCGGCAAAAAAAGCTAGGCAAAAATCAATGTGCCAATTACAAAAAACATAGACATTGGGCCTAAAAGTGCCCCAAAAGAAAGGGGGGCAAAGACTTAGAGGTCCTAAAAAAGTCACAGTTACAAGACAGATAATAGACAAATAAAAAAGATGGGGTTTGGTCCCCCTCCCCAAACCTAAAATAACTTTGCAAGTGAAGGGGAACCCCGTCAGCTTCCTCATAGATATAGGAGCAAAACATTTAATACTAATAAAAGACACAAAAAAATTGTCCAGTAAGACCAGTTGGGTGCAGGGGGCAACAAGAGCCAAACTATATCAATAGACCATGTGGCAGAGATTAGATTTGGGTTCAAGATAAACTTGCCTACCCTATTCAACAAGGCCCTCCATAATGACCTTAAATTTTCAAAAAAGGCTTGACCTCTATATAAAAAACATAGGGCAAGACAAGCATAAAAATAGACTATACAAATAAAAAACGCTTTTCAGGCCCTGAGAGCAGCCATGCTAAAAGCCCCGGCCCTAGCACTCCCTGATCCTACAAAAGAGTTTCACCTGTTCATAGACAAAAAAAAAAAAAATAGTCAAGAAAATACTCACACAGGCCCTGAGACCCTAAAAGAGACCGGTGGCATACTTGTCAAAAAAACTAGATCCGGTGGTGGTGGGGTGGCCAGTATATTTGCAAATTATCAAGGCCAGGGCCCTGTTGGTCAAAGATGCTGATAAGCTCACCCTAGGGCAGCGGCTACAGATCACCACCCCACACGCCATAGAGGGGGTTCTGAAGCAGCCACCAGGACGGTGGATCACAAATGCAAGGCTGACTCATTACCAAGGATTTTTGCTGGACACACCCCAAATCAAGTTCCGGGCCCCTGCCGCCTTGAATCCGGCTACGCTTCTGCCAACCCCCAATGCAGCCACACCTAAACATGATTGCCTTGAGATCCTAGCCAAGACCCAGACGACCCATAGAGACTTAAAAGATCGCCCCCTTCCAGATAGCGACCTGACCTGGTTCACAGACAAAAGCAGTTTCATCCAAGACAGACACAGAGGCTGTTTTGCTGCCAAAGGCAGTGGCAGTAGTCCATACCCCAGGACACCAGAGCGGGGATTCCATAAAAGCACAGGGCAATCAGAGAGCAGACGCTAAAGCTAAAAAGGCTGCAAAAGACACTCCACAGCCAAACATCCTACACCTTAGCCTGCCACCCCCAGGCATGAGACGGTTGCCTCCTCTGCCAGACTATTCCAGTATAAATGAAGTCTGGGCCTCAGAGCAGCTACATAAAGATGGCTAGTTACAAGACAAAAGACATCGCCTAATAGTGCCAAAACTCTTAAGACACCACCTGTTAAAGCACCTGCATCAGACCACACATCCAAAAAAAAAAAAGATGCTGCAACTGCTAGACACTGCTCAACTAAGGTTCAAGTCACAAGGACGGGTTCCAGATAACATCGTCAAAAATTGCCGAGCCTGTCAGGTCATGCAGCCGGGGAGGACCAGAGGGACCCACACAGGTACAAAAAAAAGGGGGAGGCAGCCAAGACTATTTTAAAAAATAGATTTCACAGAGGTCAAGCCTAAAAAATACAAATACCGATATTTACTGGTCATAATAGATACATTTTCCAAATAGATAAAAGCCTTCCCTACAAAAAAAAAAAACAGCTTTGACAATAGCTAAAAAAATATTTAAAAAAATAGTCCCCAGATATAGACTGCTAAAAGAGATAAGATCAAATAATAGACCTACATTTGTCAGTCAAGTTAGTCAAGGGCTGGCCCGGGCTATAGAGATAGATTAAAAATTACATTGTGCATATAATCCCCAGAGCTCTAAACAGATAAAGCAAATAAATAAAACAATAAAAAAAACCCTGACTAAATTGGCCCTAGAGACTGGCAAAGACTGGGTGACCCTCCTTCTCTTCGCCCTGTTCTGAGCCCGGAACACCCCTTATCACTTAAGTTTAACCCCTTTTAAAATCATGTACGGCACACCCCCTCCTATAGTTCCTAAAATGAGCCCTGAGGCTCTTCCAGGACATCCCAAAAAAGTGTTACAAGCGGTGCAGGCTCTGCAACATGTCCACAGTCAAGTATAGCCGGCCCTCCATGCTATCTACCAGCCTGAGGAGGAGGGTGCCAGACACCCGTTTCACCCACACCAGCCGGGGGACTGGGTGTGGGTGAAACGGCATAACAACAAAACCCTCGAGCCAAAATAAAAAGGCCCCTATCAAATTATTCTTGTTACCCCCACTGCTCTTAAGGTCAATAAAATAATAGTGACCTGGCTCCACCACTCCCACGTGAGACCTGCTAATAAAAAAAAAAAAGACCAGGAGCGGTGCCAAGACCAGTAAAAAACAACTACAGACCCAAAAAATCCTCTAAAGACCAGACTGACCCGAGTGGCGGCGACAGCCCAGGACCGCTAACACAGACTTAGACTGGGGTTGTGGCATCTAAAGATTGACTGAGTGACAAACATAGACGGGTCGCGGTGGGGGGGTTAGTTATTGTGTTTTGGAGATGTTATGTTTTTGGTCCAATATTTTTAAAATAAAGACCTACAGCTATACTTACCGCCCCAAACCCCCACCAACAACCTTACATGGGTCTAAAAATTACTATATAATGGTGTTAATATTCCCAAAAATAATATACCACACTAAAAAAACAATATATAAGGGCATAATAGGGCAAAAAGTCACCAACCTAATTTTTTAAAAAAAAAGAGAGCCCTTCACAGCCATAACCCTAGTTACTCTTTTAGCTTAGAGACAATAAGAGCAAAAACTAGTATCTCTTCTCTGGCAATGCAGCAAAGAGGGTTTAATACTCTGAGGGCAGCTATTGATCCAAAATAATGCTCCAGAACCAGAGGGGGTTAGATCTAATATTCCTCCAATAAAAAAGACTATGTGCTGCCCTCAAAAAAAAACGTTGTTTCTATGCAGACCATACAGGAGTTGTTAAAAAATCTATAGCTAAGGTCAAAAAAGGGCCTGCCCGCCACAAACAAAAATATAAACGGCAAGCAGGTTGGTTTGAGTCTTAGTTTAACAGTTCCCCCTAGTTAACTACTTTACTCTCCACTTTGCTAGGGCCCCTGCTTATACTCATCTTGCTCCTAACCTTTAGGCCTTATATACTCAGCCAACTAGTGACATTTGTCCAAGAGCAGGTCGGCACAGCTCAATTAATGGTTCTACAACGACACTATCAACCTCTTGCCAGAGATAAAGGCCTATAGTTTCAAGATTAAAACTTTCCAAAAGAAAAAGGGGGGAATATAAGACCCCAAACTAGCCTAACCAGCTCTCGGCTTCTATAACCACGCTTGCTTTTAAAAAACCAAGACCCCACACCCCTTCCGCCCTTCCAGTAAGTAGCTGCTGCAAGTTGCCAGAACTGAGTGCAACCAGTTGTGCAAGACAAGACCCATAAAATTTCCCTACCCTAAACTCCCTAACCACCGGGGAGCGGTTTTAGCCTATAAAAAACCCCTAAGCTTGAGAGTCGCGGCGGCTCCCCTAGCTCAATATGCTGGCCCCTGCGCTGCGCTAAAAATAAACCCTCCTGCTCTTTTACATCAAGCCTCTGGACTCTGAGTCTTTTTGGGCGGCCGTCTCTCTCCCACACGGGCTGTACATTTCTACGGCCCAACGAAACAGGAAAACGGCGCGAAAGGACGTGTCTCCAGGGCCGTATGGCCGAAAGACCGGGACAGAACCAGCCTCCGAGCGATTTAACTCAGAGGGAAGCGACCCCGGACTCTCACCGGGACGTCTGCATTTACTCGGGCGTAAGGAGCGGTGCGAGGGTTTCAAGGCCCTGCGGCCGCCAGATCCCGGGCGCAGCAGCGCTGAGGAATCGCGAGGGTAGACGCAATCTAGACTGAGGAAAACTCACCCGCCACAGCTCGGCCCCGCTCCATGCGGTCCGCTTCCGGGTCTGCGGAGAGCTGCGCGCGCAGGAGGGGCCGGGACCGGGCGGGCGTGGGCGGGGCCCGAGGGTGGGCGGGGCCCGCGGGTGGGCGGGGCCCGCGGCGGGATCTGGGCGGGGCCTGAGCTTAGGTCCAGGCGCGTCTCTGTTTTCAGGGTTTAGGGGCGAGACCAACCGGTGAGGCTACGTAGTTTTCTTACACGTGCTACTCTGTTTTACACTTGAGATGAGTTAACCTCAAAAACCTTTGAGACAAACGTTGTTGACATCATAAGGACACACTGGTCTGAGAATCGGAATCTCTCTGGAAGGGTCATCAGTGGCTGGTGACTGGATCCAGGAAAGTCTCAGCAATTAAAATTAATTTTAGCAATTTAACTTAAAAGCCCTGGAACCGTCTGTGAAGGAGACGGTGAATTGCACCGTGAACTGCAAAACCCTGCCAGGGTGGAAGGCGCTTTTCACACTGACGCCCAACAGGATAGAAAAGAAATCCTTAACACTTCTATTCCCAATGACACCCGGGGGTGAGAGTTGTTGACCCTGTGCTCAGTTTCAGAAACTTTCATAGGGACGACACCTGGGACGTAGAGGGCGAATGCCACTGATAAGTTAGGTCACCAACTGTTGCTTTAAAGAAAGCAATAACTTTTTAAAAATAGATACAAATTACCTAGTTCTTTCTTACACCTGCTATTCTGTTTCACATTTGAGTTAACCTCAAATACCTTTGAGATAAACCTCGTTGACATCATAATATGCTTACTTCAATAATTTCTAAATCTAATGTAATTTCAAAGTCACTTTACATGCATACTGAAAGTAACTCGAAAACGTACATTTTGTTTAAAATTGTCATCCATTTTAGGTGTTTTCTCTTCCTCAATGTCCGTCAAGTGTAGGTAACAAAGACTGTTACATCATCTTCAGAAGACAATTGGATTTATTTTCATCTGAAGAATAATTTTGCAATAATTCTAAGGTTATTTGGTGGGTAAGTTGTGCTTTTTCATATGAACCCTGAAGAAAGTAAAATGAGATTATCAAATTTTAAATAACCTCATTTCTATCAGCGGTAGTTTTATGGAAATATTTATGCATTAACATGTATTAATATGTATGTTTTGCTCTCACATTTTTATTTTTGGAAGCTTCTATCCATTTTGAAGTGGTAATCAATTGAAATAGGATCATGTTTAGACATGAAAATTAGCATATTTAAAATATTAGCAAGTTAAAATGAGCAGAGTGTCCTGGCATGGCACACAGATGGATATAAGAAGACATGTCAGTATATCTTTTAAAGATGCAGCATCTGGGATAGCTTTGGAGATCTTTAGAAGACAGATTTCTCCATTATTCAATATTGCCAAGTAGCTATGTTGCCAAGAAACTACTGTTAGCCTGGACTTCTCTGATCAGAAGCAAGGAAATGAGTTGATTGTGAAGCATTTCATTAAACTCAACAGTAGTGAATAAACTGATTATAGCTGAATGTCAGTAATCCATTTTGAAAATGGGGAGTTTGTTGTTACTAAAATTTTCAAGGGATTCACATAGGCATATTTATTCATGATAAATAAAAAACAAACATTAATCACAGAAAACAACCCTTAATCACAAAATTTTGACATATACCTCCCTGTAATATTATTATAAGACAGATGCAAATTATTAAGGATTACAAAAAATTTTTAGAGTAAGAACTACTTCCAACTATTGATTGTATATTATAGCCTGTGCCACAAAAGCAAGAGAATATATATAGTATATATATATATATATATTATATATATGTTACTATATATATGTATATATATAACAAGGAGGATATTCCAGAAACTACTTTTCCAAATGTCTGAGAGTCACACAGAAAAGAGCTTTTCTTTTATATGGAAGAAACAAAGCTAGAAAGCACCAGGTATGGGGCTAGGGATGAGCACCTGGCATGACCTACAGGTACTCTGGGAATGTTTTGCTTTAAGATCAGCCTACTCTAAGGAGGGAATCTTAAAGAGGAGAGGATGTTTCCAATTACAATGCTTAAGGGTGGTCCAAACTTCAGGTGACTGGGAGGAGTGAAACTTAAACTAAAGTTTGGTCAAGTTACCAGCACTGTTCCCATTGATCAGCGGGAACAAACAATTCAATAATCCTTGATAAGAAGAAGGATGGGAATTTGGAGGGTCTGTATCCGGCCTCTACTTTTGTAAACAAGGGGTCTATCTTCAGATTTAATGAAGTGCTGTGAGGAATCGGGGTGGTTCTTTGCAGTAAGTTGTTTCTAGGGAAACAAAGGGTTGGCGAGGAGGCAGGGAAGTTGTGCTGGTTCTTTTAACACAACATTGTCACCACCTACGATAACATGACGCAATACTGAAAAAATTATAAATACACATTATATTGAAAAATTGGAAAATTTAACTAATAATATAAACTATAACTGCAAAATACTTGCCCTATACCTCTCTCTTTGAAAGGCACTGAAGGACCACAAGTGTTCATTGTGGCTGTGTGGTGTCCGTTCCTGTCACATACAAGAGACATCATTAATTGCTGAAACACATGGCTGTAAATTTCCAATGTCAGGGGTCTGTGTGTTACATTGACCAAAAATTTAGAGTTGTGTTAAGAAACATAGTTTTCCCTTTTCCATTTCTCTGTTAATCATAGAAAAACATATGCAGACAGCTTCGTGAATTCTTTGGTCACAGTAGGACAATAGAAGAAGTAATTAAAATTCCAGATCCATGTCACACTCAAAAATTAATCTAAATTGTCCTGACATCATCCCCTCTTGTACCAGCTAAGCCCTGCCAAAGACAAGTAAGAGGGAAGTTTGAATTTTCTCTGTAGTTTTCTTTATGAACATGAAGAATGTTGTGTTTTGTTTTTCGGGTTTTTTTGTTGTTTTGTTTTTTTTTTTTTGGTGACCTGAAAAAGAATGCTGTAGGTAAATTCACATTCATATTGAGTATATAGAGATGTGGAAGTACTTGGTACTGCTGTAATACTTCTCGTGTCCACAAACGTGGTGAGATGCATTCCCTCCTTCAGGACCTATTAGGATTTAGTGTATCTAAACTGGTAAACACAAACTAAACTCAGTTATCTAGGAAGTTATCCAAGAAATGCTCTTTACTTACTAAATGCTGGGAACATGTAATTAAAAACAAAAGAAAAAAATCTTCCTCAACCCAAAAATCCTCTCCATACATGTAGCAGAGAAAGAAAATAAGTTTGTTGATGAACAGGCATTAAACCAGAATGTGATGGCCAATAGAGGCAATCCTCTAAGAGATAGAAAAGAAACTTCACACTTCCATACACCCCATTATGCACTTGTTTTCAACATAAACACTAATTAGCCTCAAGAGGGCCTTTGAGCACACAAAAGTTCATCCTGACTCTATGCAGTAATTGGAGTGACCACCAATGTTAGCTACTTAGCTTTATCCAGAGGGAGGGGGAAAAACTCTCAACCATATCTTTTTTTTTTTTTTTTTTTTTGAGACAGAGTCTCACTTTGTTGCCCAGGCTACAGTGAGTGCTGCGGCGTCAGCCTAGCTCACAGCAACCTCAAACTCTTGGGCTCAACCAATCCTCCTGCCTCGGCCTCCCACATATCTTTACAAGAGTTGGGAGTTTTACAACCTGGAGCCAGTGCCCACTGTAATGAGGCCACTACAATCCCACAGGAACTAAGAGACACAGGTGTTCCTTTATGTTGACATTTGAAAGGGATGGCTCCCAATTCCTGCCTTCCATAGTTCATTAAGCTGATAAAAGTTTTATTTAGTTTCTAAAAATACATATTTCAGGAGAATGTACTCACATTTACAAGTTTTCTATGGCAAGTGTTCTCTCAGGAAGATGGCACAGGGAATTATCTCCCTTATTTTCAAAAACGAAATGAAGCCTCTCATATTTTTTATTTTAGCGTATTATGGGGGTTCAAGTGTTAAGGTTATGTATATTGTCCACGGCCCCCTCCCCCCTCGAGTCAGAGCTTCAAGTGTGTCCATCCCTCAAACGTTGCACCTCTTACTCATTGTGGCTGTATATACCCATCCCCTCCTCCCCCCCCCACCCTCCCGACACCTGATGTTACTCCTATATGTCCACTTAGGTGTTGATCTGTTAATACCAATTTGCTGGTGAGTCCGTGTGGTGCTTGTTTTTCCATTCTTGAGATGCTTCACTTTAGTAGAATGGGTTCCAGCTCTATCCAGGAATATACAAGAGGTGCTAGATCACCATTGTTTCTTAAAGTTGAGTAGGACTCCATGGTATACATATACCACATTTATTAATCCACTCATGAATTGATGGAAGCCTCTCATTTTTAATTCATGTTTGTCTCTACGACCCACACATAGAATAGTCATCAAACATAACCTTAATGTTGTCCAAAAGAAAATTTCATCTCATTGAAAGCAGTAGATGCTACTCAACTTACTTTCAAAGAGCTAGGAATTTATAATTCACCTCCAGTGCATAATACAGAGTTTTTGTTTTGTTTTGTTTTTTTGAGACAGTCTCACTTTGTTGCCCAGGCTAGAGTGAGTGCCGTGGCATCAGCCTAGCTCACAGCAACCTCAGACTCCTGGGCTCAAGCAATCCTCCTGCCTCAGCCTCCCGAGTAGCTGGGACTACAGGCATGCGCCACCATGCCCGGCTAATTTTTTCTATATATATTAGTTGGCCAATTAATTTCTTTCTATTTATAGTAGAGATGGGGTCTCGCTCTTGCTCAGGCTGGTTTCGAACTCCTGACTCGAGCAATCCGCTCGCCTCGGCACTCCCAGAGTGCCAGGATTAGAGGCGTGAGCCACCGCGCCCTGCCCATAATACAGAGTTTTGCATTTCACCTTCTGTTACCTGATGTTTCCTAAAGGGTGAGTGCTTATGAAAGGTTTGGCCACGGTTATTACATTTGTAAAGTGTCTCGCTAGTATGGATCACCTGATGTTTCCTGGCTTGAATGTTCACCAAAGACTCTGCCGCATGCATTACAGTTGTAAGGTGTCTCTCCAGTGTGGATTTCCTGCTGCCTCTCACGGAATGACTTGAAACTGAAGACTTCATCACATTTATTACATTTATAAGGTTTCTCTCCAGTATGGATTGCTTGATGGTTAGAAAGTCTTGAACAAATTCTAAATGCTTTTCTACAATCACTGCCTTTGTATGTTTTTGGTCTAGTGTGAATTAACTGATGCTTATTCAATCTTGAAAGCCGATGAAAACCTTTGCCACACGTATCACACGTGTAACGCCTCTCTCCAGTGTGGATTCTCCAGTGCCTTGCAAGGCTTGAATTGGAACTGAAGACCTTACCACAGTCATTACATTTGTAAGGCTTCTCCGCAGTGTGGATTATCTGTATAACCTGTATCTTGGTTGGAGTTTTACCACAAAACACATATACACATCATGGGATGTGTAAAGTAAAAGAAATGCAATATTTAATAATATTAATAATTGGTGAAATGAAAATATGGCTCTGTCTTCTCTGATAACCCAAAAGTTCTGCTGCTATGTCTGAGCATCATTATAATCATTTTTACCTAAAATAACTGCTGCACAGAGTCCCTGCAAGAAGATCACAGTTTCCACGAAATGGAATTGCTATGAATGGTTTAAAAAATCTCCTGCTCCTATTTATTTTGATTTCATATTTTACAATGTATGCTGAAATAAAATACTTTATATCACTGATGTCTATGCCTAACTTCCCTTTCTATTCTCAGTCAGTAAGAGTGTGGAGTCAGAAAACAGTGACTCACTCATTTACCTTCAAATGTAGAATAAAATCAGCCAGAACAGATCTCCCCTGATGGGTCTCCTTTTCCAGAATTGGCAGGTATTTGTGCATATTAATACATGACTTGCACATGCAGCTTCTCTAATCCTGGTCTACAGACAGCTGGCAGTGCATCCAGATGTGGCCCTAAACAGGCCCTGCTGCCCAACAGCACTGACGCCACAGGGCCACACCTGTCTCCAATCCACGTCTGCGGGTAAAGCCCCTGTAGCTTCCTCCTTTCTCACTTGTAGTTCCCAAGGATAAAGAATGTGCTGGGAATGTGATATCCTGGGAGGAAGAAACTGACTGGAAAAATCCAGAATCTGTTTCAATCCCTATCAGGAACAGGATGTCCTTCAATGCTTTAGGCCAGTGTGGCATCTGTTCCTGGGGCATAAAACTCAGGGTGAGTTTCTTTCCAAGGTGGCTCAGTTGTGATGCATACAAGTGGGGCAGGTGTGGGTGAGACTCCACCTGACCTTGGTAATTTTCCTGAGCCTTGAGGGGGCAGCACACAATGAATCCTAGGCAGCTATTGTCTAGGATTTGCCAGGCATGGTGGCGCATGCCTTTAGTCCCAGCTACTTGGGAGGCTGAGGCAGGAGGATCACCTGAGCCCAGGGGTTTGAGGTTGCTGTCAGCTAGGCTGGTGCCATGGCACTCTAGCCGGGGCAACACAGTGAGACTCTGTCTCAAAAAAAAAAAATTAATTAAAAATAAAATACCATGTTATGAATTCTCAAAAGGGGAAAAGTCTAAGAAATATGAGTCAACTGAACAAAACATTCACAGGACGTTTATACTGAAAACTACAAAATGTTGAGAGAAATCAAACATATTCAAATCAATAGACATACAATATCTATTGATTGGAACACTCAACACAGAAATGATGTGAAATTATCACAAACGGATACACAGGGCTAATACATTTTCTATTAAAATAATTTGTAGATACAGATAAAGTTATCTGAAAATTTACATAGAAAAGTAAAGTACTAGAATTGCTAAAACATCTTAAAAGGAAGATGTGAAGTGGTTGAAATAACTCCATTAGAATTTAGTTCTTCTAATATAGTAAAAGTATTCAAAATTGTGAGATAATAGTAGAGTGAGGGACAGATCAATGGAACATAATAAAGAATGCAGAAATAGTCTCCACACATGGACTTCCAACAGGTTTTTGACAAAGATACAAAGGCCATTGAATGAATGAAAACTGTTTTGATGTTCCTGAACCCATTGAGTATTCTAAATAAAAAACAGCCACCACCCAAACTTTGCACCTGTACAAACACTAGCTGAAATCTAACCCTAGTATAAATGTAAAATATAAAACCATAAAAGTTTAAAAGGTAAGAGATACAGGAAAAAAAATCATAAAATAAAATCCTCAGAATCAATCCTTGTATGTTCCATTCATTTATGGTAATGCTTTCAACTTTACCCCATTCAGTATGATATTAGCCTGGGTTTGTCATATATAGCCTTTATTATTTTGAGATATGTTCTTTCTATACCTAGTTTGTCAACAGTTTTCATCATAAAGAGGTGTGGGATTTTATTGAATGCTTTTTCTACATCAATTGAGATGGTCATATAGTTTTTGTTTTTAATTTTGTTTATGTGTTTAATCATATTTATTGTTTTGCATAAGTTGAACAATCCAAACATCACTGGGATAAAACCCACTTGATTATGGCAGATTACCTTGTTCCTGTGCTGTTGGATTTGATTTGCTTGTATTTTGTTGGGGATTTTTGCGCCTATGTTCAGAAGAGATATTGACCTGTGGTTTTCTTTTTTTGTTATGTCTTTTTCCTGGCTTCAGTATTATAATGATACTGGCTTTGTAGAATAATTTGAGGAAGATTGTCTCCATCACAGTATTATGGAATAGTTTCAGTAGGATGAGTACCAGTTCTTCTTTGCAGGGCTGTTAGAATTTGACTGTGAATTGGTCTGGTCCTGGGATTTTTTTTTGTTGTTTTTGAGAAGATTTTTCTTATGAATTCAGTCTCACTACTTGATGTCGGTCTGTTCAGGATTTCTATTTCTTCCTGATTCAAGCTTCAGTGGCTGTGTGTTTCCAAAAATATATCCATTTCATCTAGATTTTCTAGTTTGTATGCGTAGATGTCTTCCTCATAGTTCAGATGATCTTTTGTATTTCTGTGGTACCACTTGTAATATCTCCTTTTATATTTCTGATTGAGCTTATTTGATCCCTCTTTCTTCTTTTCTTTGTTAATCTAGTTAATGGTCTCCTAAATTATCTTTTCAATGAAACACTTTATTTCATTAATCCTTTTTGTTGTTTTTTGGTTTAAATTTTGTTTCATTCTGCTCTATCCTTTTTATTTCTTATCTTCTGCTGGCTTTGGGGTTTGGTTTGCTCTTGTTGTTCTAATGCCCTGAACTGTGACACTGTGTTCTTAATTTGTAATCCCTTCATCTTTCTGATGTTGTCATTTAGTGATATGAACTTCCCACTTAGCACTGCTTTTTCTGTATCCTAGAGATATTAGAAGCTTGTGTCCCCATTGTCATTCAATTCACAACATTTTTTGATTCTTTCTTGATTTCATTGTTGGCCAAATGATCGTACAGCACCAGGTTGTTTAACTACCATGTATTTGTATGTTTTTGAGAGATTCACTTCAAATTGACTTCTAGTTTTATTCCACTGTGGTATGAGAAGATACATAGTATAATTTTGAGTTTTGTTTGCTGAGACTTATTTTGTGGCCTAATAGTCTATCTTGGTGAATGTTCCATGTGCTGATGAGTTTCTTGATAGAATGATCCATAAATATCTTTTAGGTCCACTTTACCTAGAGTCCTGTTTATGTCCAGTATTGTTTACTTTCTGCCTTGATGATCTATCTAGTTCTGTCAGTGGTGTGTTGACGTCCCCCACTATTATTATGTTGGTGTTCATATCTTAGGTGTAGTAGCATCTGTTTTATGAATCTGGGAGCTGAGATGTTGGGTGCATATAAATTTAGGATTGTTATATCTTCTTGTTGAAGTGATCCCTTTATCATTATATAATGACTAACTTTGTCATTTCCTTATTTTTGCTGATTCAAAGTCTCTTTTATCTAAGAACCACGACCACTGCTCACTTTTGGTTTCCATGTGAGTAGAATATTTTTTCCAATCCTTTGCTTGACTCTATGCAACTCTTTACCAGTTAAATAGCTTTCTTGTAGACTGCAGATATTTGGGTTTTGATATTTTATCCATTCTATCAATCTGTATCTTTTCAGTGGGGCATTTATAACATTTGCATTCAATCTTAACACTTATAAGTGAGGTATGCTGTTGTTTTTTGATTTGTATTCTCCCTTGTGTTATTGTTTCATTAATATAAGAAGTGTGAATTTTCACTGTCGAGTGTTTTCACTCTGTTACATATTGACCATTATTTTCAGTGTTTAGGCCCCTTTAGAGCATTTCCTGCAGGGCAGGTCTAATGCAGACAAATTCTTTTAGAGTTTGTTTGTTGGGGAAAGATTTTATTTCTCTTTCACTTATGAAACTTAGTTTTGAAAATTCTTGGGTGACAGTTGTTCTGTTTAACCACTTCGATATGAGCATCAACTATAGTCGACAGCCACAGATGAACGCACACAGTGACTTTAGCCAACAGCCATGATATGACTTTTTTAATTTTTCATTTATCAAAATAAAATTGTGGGCCGGGCGCTGTGGCTCACGCCTGTAATCCTAGCTCTTGGGAGGCCGAGGCGGGCGGATTGCTCAAGGCCAGGAGTTCAAAACCAGCCTGAGCAAGAGCGAGACCCCGTCTCTACTATAAATAGAAAGAAATTAATTGGCCAACTGATATATATATAAAAAATTAGCCGGGCATGGTGGCACATGCCTGTAGTCCCAGCTACTCGGGAGGCTGAGGCAGAAGGATCACTCAAGCCCAGGAGTTTGAGGTTGCTGTGAGCTAGGCTGACGCCACGGCACTCACTCTAGCCTGGGCAACAAAGTGAGACCCTGTCTCAAAAAAAAAATAAATAAATAAAATTGTGAACATTTAAAAATAACGTAATGAGGCCGGGCGCGGTGGCTCACGCCTGTAATCCTAGCTCTCTGGGAGGCCGAGGCGGGCGGATTGCTCGAGGTCAGGAGTTCGAAACCAGCCTGAGCAAGAGCAAGACCCCGTCTCTACTATAAATAGAAAGAAATTAATTGGACAACTAATTTATATAGAAAAAATTAGCCGGGCATGGTGGCGCATGCCTGTAGTCCCAGCTACTCGGGAGGCTGAGGCAGGAGGACTGCTTGAGCCCAGGAGTGTGAGGTTGCTGTGAGCTAGGCTGACGCCACGGCACTCACTCTAGCCTGGGCAACAAAGTGAGACCCTGTCTCAAAAAAAAAAAAAATAAATAAAAATAACGTAATGAAAACATATATGTATATGTTACCTATTCTGATTTACATTACAAGTAAAGCTGCCTGTAAAGTAAAACAAGCTTTCAGTGCTTTAAAGCTTTCCTCATCACATAAGATCAAAACGGATTAGTCGTCAATGCACAGCACAAACTATCGTGCGGACTACGAGTGCCGGCTGTGGGCGAGGTTTCGCGGCCGGTGAGCACTGTACCGAAGTGGTTAAAGAGACTAAAGATAGCACTCCTTCTAGGTTTAAGGTTTCTGCTGATACGTTTGCTATTAGTTGGATGGGTTTTTCTTTGTAAATTACTTGATGCTTTTGTCAGTCAACTTGTAGGATTTTATCATTCACTCAACTTTGGCCAGATGGATGACTATGTCCCCTGGTAATTTCCTATTTACCATAAATCTTCAAGGAGTTCATTGACCATGTTCTGGATTTCTAACTCTCTTGCAAGACCAGGGAAATTTTCCTCCATTATTCTCTTAGACAGACTTCCCATGCCTTTTGCTTTTTCTTACCTATGATTGCTATGTTTGGGCATTTTACAGAATCACGTATTTCTAAGAGACCTTCTTTTCTCTTGATTCGTTTTTCAACATTTTTGACTAGCTGGGTTAATTTGAAGGCCTTTTCTTTAAGCTCTGAAATTCTTTCTAGTGGTTGGTCTAGTCTGTCCTTAAAACCAGCCACTGTATTTTTTCCTTTTTTCCATTTCGAAATATTAAGGAGATACAAATGTTGTTACTTAGATACCTTATATAATGCTTAAATTGAGGCTTATAGTGTGTCCATACCAGAATATTGTTCATTGTACCCGATAGGGAGATTTTTACCCCTTTCCACTGTATTTTGAAATCCCCTAATAAGTTATTCATTTCCAGGAGGTCTGTCATGTGTTTTTTAAAGCTATCTATCTCTTTGGTGAATTTTTCAGTCATGTTCTGAATTATTGTTTTGGTTTTTACAGGTTGGTTTTTTACTTATTTATCAATCCTATTAAACATACTTGTGCTACATATTTTGAATTCCATATTAGAAACTTCAAGTTTCCTTTTGGTTGGAATCCATTGCTAGAAATCTGGTGTGATCCTTTGGGAGTGTCGAAGGAGGCTGTTTTTTCACATTGCCAGCATTCTTATGCTGCTTCCTTCTCATCTACAATCTCTTCTGTCAGCTCAAAGCAGATAGCTTTGCAATACACCTGATCTCTGCTGAAAATTCTGTTGCTCAGTATAGAGAGGAAGTGCACTGCTTTTTTGGCTCATGTTGGTAGATACGCACTGGGGTGTTAGTTGCAATTTGGATCAGTTGGAACTCAGACCCCTGAGAAGGTGTCGAGGTGCCAGTGGTAGTGAAGTAGATTAGGTAATCTCCAGTTCCCATGCCCCTGGACTGTGTGCTTCAGTCCTGCTCCAAATGCTCAGATGGGAGGGGCAGATATATTGTGAGCCTGTAACACTGGTGCACTCCTGCATTGCCCTGTTCTGTGGATCTCACAGTCCAAACAGGTGCTGGGGGATGCTCATGTGCAATGGTGAGCTTGTCCGTAGGCCACTGCTGAAGGTTTGGGTGGAAACAGAACGGGTCCCTCTCTGAGGTGACAATGGAATTGGGAGGCTGTGCAGGTTTGCTGAGTCTGGATCCTCTGTCAGGAGCAGCAACAGCACCAGGGTAGATCATGTGGTGAAAACACTGGGGGTTTGTAGCCATGGGGATTTGCTTCCCCAAGCACCCCCCTCCATCCCCATGACAATGGCAGCAACAGTGGTCCTATTTCCCAGGGTGAGCATGACCAGACAATAGGGAGCAATTGTCTCCATGGCCTGGCAGCAATGAGGAGATACCAGCAGAAGAGCTGGCCTCTGGACAGATGAAGCACTCTGGGACTGGGATCCCAGAATGGCAACACTCACAGTGCTCAGGGCTCAGCAGACTGTAGGACACTGCTGTCCCACCTCTCTGAAGCAGTGCTGCTGTGCAGTCTCCAGGCAGCTCCCTGGGTTTATCAGGAGGCCCGAGGGAGTGGAGGAGCCATCTTGCAGCTCAGATGGGAAAGTCCACAGGGGAAGTGTGGAGCCCTGGAGATCTCCTACCTGCCCCTTCCTGTGAGAGCACCACCACCCTGGCCATTGCCAGCCCAGCCACGTGGGTTGCCTTACTTCCTGCTCCTTTGCTTGCTGTCATTTCTGTATTGAATCCCACTGCTCTCAGAGGATCCAGTCAAAGGTGAATATCTACCTGCCATTTTCAATCCTACGAGAGCAGGCTGTTGCAGCTGCCTCAGGTCCACCATCTTGGCCCCTCTCAACAAATCACTTTTTCTCCTTGAGACAGGGTCTCACTATGTGGCCCAGGATGATTTCTAACTCCTGGCCTCAAACAATCCTCCTACCTCAGCTCCCCAGGGAGGTGGGATGACAGATGTCTACCACCTAACCCAGCTTGAATTTATTAAAGGAAAATGTATTTATTAAGTATTTTTGGATGAAAACAAATCTATTAAGTGCCAGTTTTCATAGTACAAGTAACACAAACATCTAGATTTCCTGAAAGAGTCTCACTCTGAATACAAGTATCAGTCACTGGGAGGAGGCAGAATGTTCTCCAAGTATTGAGCAACAATAATTATATCGTTGGCTGGGTGTGGTGGCTCACACCTGCAATCCTAGCTACCTGGGAGGCCGAGGCAGGAGGACTGCTCAAGGTCAGGAGTTTGAGACCAGCCTGAGCAGGAGCAAGACCCCGTCTCTACTAAAAAAATAGAAACAAATTAGCCAAACTAAAACAATATACAGAAAAAATTAGCCAGGCATGGTGGCACATGCCTGTAGTCCCACCTACATGACAGGCTGAGGCAGGATTGCTTGAGCCCAGGAGTTTGAGGTTGCTGTGAGCTAGGCTGACACCATGGCACTCTAGCCCGAGCAACAGAGTGAGACTCTGTCTCTAAATAAATGAATAATTATATCCTTGTCACAAAGTATAGTTGAAATCTAGGGAATTTTTACTCTTGCCATTTTAGTTACCTCTCTAGATGCTGATTAACCTCCACACATTTTATTTTCAAGCATCTGGTCTTAGATAATGCCCACATTAAGAAATCTCAGGCCGGGCGCTGTGGCTCACGCCTGTAATCCTAGCTCTTGGGAGGCCGAGGCGGGCGGATTGCTCAAGGTCAGGAGTTCAAAACCAGCCTGAGCAAGAGCGAGACCCCGTCTCTACTATAAATAGAAAGAAATTAATTGGCCAACTGATATATATATAAAAAAAAAAATTAGCCGGGCATGGTGGCACATGCCTGTAGTCCCAGCTACTCGGGAGGCTGAGGCAGAAGGATCACTCAAGCCCAGGAGTTTGAGGTTGCTGTGAGCTAGGCTGATGCCACGGCACTCACTCTAGCCTGGACAACAAAGCGAGACTCTGTCTCAAAAAAAAAAAAAAAAAAAAAAAAAAAAGAAATCTCAGCTCACCATCTTGTACTGTCCAAATTCTTTGACTAAACCAAAGACTTTAAAGGGCATTGTTTTTCATATTTATAGAGAAATTAGTTTTTACCTGCCATTGTCCTATGTGCATGCTCATGTCACAAAATCTGTCTCCAAACAGCACCCTCATTTACAAACTCCTTAAATATTTCACTAGAGTAATAAAAATGTATTAAACATACATGCCAGCATAAAATGTATGAAAGAGGAAAAAAAATGACAAAAAAAATATACAAAACCAGAAAATTTTATTAGACTTGAAAATGAACCATCGTATATATTGTTTAACACCATAATCTGAAAATGACATTTACATAATTTTATAAAAATTCTTTTAGTAAAATTCCTTAATCATATTTATTATATAACAAATGCTTTTGACATAATTTTCTTTCTACTGTAAAAAATGTTTTAGACAACTAACCAGTATTTCACAAACATTTCAAAGTCACATTGTGTGCTGGGACTTACATGTGCAGCCACGGAATGTAGTGAGCTATGAACATGACAAAACTGGGATCTTTCCTAACCAAGTCAGATTTCAAGAAAACTCAGTGTTACCTTAAAAATCAGACTACATTGTGTGACACTGAATACTAATAACCTTTTACACCTCTGCATTCCTTCTTCCTGTTCTGCCCACCTGGTTAAGCCAACAATGCCTGAGTGCTCCTCCCTCCTTTGGCAGCAGCTGGAAGTCAAACCCCATGTGGGTACTTGGCCTCCATCCACCCTTTAACAATCTTAGTACCCCAAGCCAGTCACGTATCCTATGATTTTGAAGCCATTTTTGGACCTGCTGTGGAAGACTATTCTGCTTTCCTCAGAAAGCCTCACTGTGCAATAAAAATTCTCATGCCTTTTCAGCATATAGCATCATTCTCAATATCCAAACCAAAAGTTAGGTGTGTATCAATCAAGTTTCCAGGAAGTGGTGAAAAGTTCTGTCGCGCCCGCCTCGCCAGCAAGGAAGACGCGGCAACTGGAGTTCTTCTGACAGTGCTTTAATGGGGTTCCCTTTAGACTTACATGATGCGGAAGACCCTGAGCACAAGCTCTCACACACTTATATACTCTAAGGAAGGGGGGAAGTGATGGGGATAGGTTAAAAGCGCCCTATCTATTACTGATAGGCCAAGCTAAGATCCTTCATATGCATACTTATAGAACAGGCCAGGATTTACTCTGCGCATGCGCTGAACTTGTTTACTACAGGCGGGCCACCGGAAATCGGCGCCATCTTGTAATGGCGTTGTCACCGCGCCCCACAAAGTTCAACTTGGGAAAAAGTGTTACAAGGGTAGTTTCTAGTTTATCCAGCAAAACAAAGTTCTCATTTTCTATGCTTATTCATAAAACAAAATGCATGAAAAATAATATGTAAAAATTACATCACTGAGTACTGCAAGGACAAAAAAGACATGCTGTTATTTTTATCCTTATTCCCCACATATACTTTTATTTCATAATAACTCCTGTATTACTATATGCACATTTCTGCTTAAGGAAAATGAAGGTGCATGCCAGGGTTCCTACATGGCATATGAGAAAAACACAGAGAACTATAATATAGTGCATGTTCAAAAGTGATGTATGTTTGAGGGTGTAAGAGTTTGAACCTGCACATAAGTATTATAGGGCACAGTGTAGACAGAATAACTTCAGTACTAAGAATGATTACCCCAAATCATACTTACCTAAGTTTATGTACCCAAAAGGGTATGTTCTTTGATTTTACCAAAAAATTGTTCTAGATGCTTCAACCATAAAGGCCTAATGGTACATTATTATTCTCTGTTATGAAGAATCTTCCTGAGGTGGAATAAAAGAATGTTGGTAAAAACATTGTGATTTATTTATAGCTATGAAAAAAATATTTAATTTTATTATCTAAAATTGAGGATTATATATTCTGAATAAAATAGTGACAAATTATAATGGCAAGAGGTAAATGTGAACCCTCCTCAAGAACATGCTCTACTGGTAGCTTTTATTAAACCATCTACTGTAATAAAATTTTCTCTCTTCAGCCTCAAAGAAACACTATTTTTTTTTTCATCAATCTTTGCTAAACAACAGCTATTGTCATTCAATGGAGGTGAAAACCATTATCCCAGCATTATTGCTACAAATAACTAGTCCTTAAGAACCTATTACACTCTTCCCATAAAATTCCCAGGGTCTAAAGCTTTGTGGTCTGTTCATTTTCTGTGAGTTGTTAGAACATTTCGTTCTTATAACCCACTGTGTCCTCTTTCAGGAGAAGTGTGTTGTGTATGCATTAGGCATGAAGACTGACACCACAGGTTATGTCATTCTCTGCCTATCAGACTCTCTCAGACACGATTTAATTTCAAAGGACAAGGCACAGTGGCTCACATCTGTAATTCCAGCATGCTGGGAGGACAAGTTGGGACAATCACTAGAATCCAAAGTTTGAAACCAGCCTGGAGAACATAGTGAGACTTTTCACTCAAATACGAATTATTTAAAATCAGCTAGACCTGGTGTGGTATACCTGTAGTCCCAGCTATGTGGGAGGTAGAGTGGGAAGACAGCTTCAGCCCATGAATTAGAGGGTGCAGTGGGCTATGATCACACCACTGTACTTCACCCAGGGTAACAGAGCAAAACCTTGTCTCCCTAAAAATAGGAAAAAAAAAATTAATCTCAAAAGGCAGTGTCCTTTTTCTTCCAAGATATGGGATAAAATTGATTCTCTATAATCAATTCAGACCTATCATCCTATTATGTCTTTCCCAGACATCACAATGAAATGTCCACAAGGCATATGAAGAGAATTCAAAGTTCTGCTTGAATGTCAGAAAAAGTAAAGTAGCCTTTTGAAAGAACCCTAAAAAATTAAATACTGTATAACCTAAATATCACTGACCATATCCATATGTCCCTGCACCTTTGATACATGAGGCTCCAGATATTTTGACTTGTAATTATTCTCCAACATGTAATATAATAGATTAATATTGGAGAACTAGAGATTGACTTATTTCTTGTGCAAATCCTGATGTTCCAGAGTAATGGTCCTTGGGTATTAGCATCATAAACATATCATTTGTGTGGTTTCATTGAAGAAGTACATTTTGATGTGTAGTGAGTGGTGAGGCCTAAATAAAGCCACAGCCACATATGTTGCATTCATTTATTGATTTATCCTTAGTATGGACTCTCTGATGTTGATTAATGCCAGAAGTCATAATGAGTTTAACTCCCTGAGTCTGAAAGACTCTCTCACAAATGAATTCTCTGATGCTGTGCAAGGCATGAAATGTGACTAAAAACCTTACCACACACATTATAGTTGTAAGGTTTCTCTCTAGTATGAATTCTGCGATGAATTTTAAGGTTTGATTTTTCACGGAATACCTTGCCACACACATTACATTTGTACGGTTTCTCTCCAGGATGAGTTTCTTGATGATGTAAGGGCTATCTTTTGTACAAAGGCCTTGTCACATTCATTACATGTGTAAGGTTTCTCTCCAGTATGAATTCTCTGATGCTTTCTAAGAGATGAATTGCAACTAAAGACCTTGCCACATTCTTGACATTTGTAAGGTTCTTCTCCACCAGGCATTCTCTGATGAACTGCCAGGGATAACTGATGCCTGAAAACCTTGCCACATCCTTTACATTTGTAAGGATTACCTTTACTATGGATGAGCATATGGGTAGTAAGACCTGAACATGCCCTGCCATAGTCATCGCATTTGTAAGGTTTCTCCCCAGTATGAATTGTCTGATGTCGAGAAAGCTGTGAAATTCGACTGAACACTTTGCCACATTCATGATATTTGTAAGGTTTCTCTGCAGTATGAATTCTGAGATGTAGCACAAGGGCTACATTGCACCTGAAGGCCTTGCCACACACTTCACATCTGGAAGGTTTCTCTCCAGTATGGCTTACTGTACGGATAGGAAAGGCTGAAGACACACTAAAGGCTTTGCCATCCTCATTACATCTGTAAGCATTTTCCCTGATGTGTAATTTCAGTTCTTGTGTGAGCACTGGAGAACTAACAAAGTCATTCTTATATTTATTAAATATGTGGATTTGGACTTTAGAAGGAATGTTTATAAGTGGTGAAAATGAGGTAATATGGTTGACAGACTTTTCAACTTGATTATATTCATAAATTTTCCCTTCAGATTGAAAAGGCTGCATTTCTTGCAGATGGAGCTGAAAGTTTAGTCCTTGTTGATTTTTTTTTTTTTTTTTTTTTTTGCAATCACACAAGAGGAGGTTTATTTTCTGGCTAGCCAGGGTCCAAGCCCCAGAGCACCAACGCAGCAGCCACTCTCGCAGGCAAGGACCCCGACCGGAACAACGGCATGCCTTTTATCCCCATGGTGCACAAGCTGCGCACAAGCTGACTACGCATGGATCATGCGTTGACCTTTAAAATGATTGGTTGCCCACTATTGCCTTTTGAAATAATTGGCGGGTTGGTTGCCCTCTATTGCCTGATGGGCCAGTCGCCCGTGCTTCAATGACCTCATCCCATAATTCCCCCTACAGCGGTGTAGCAAGCAAGCAATGACCAGAAGCAAAGGTTTGCGGTTAGTTCATTGCCCCACCCAAGTAAATTCCCGATAATTGGAAAATTCCTCTGCCCTACAAATTCCTCTGCCCTTCCTCTGCCTTACATTCCCCCCTTTCTCTAGGTAGTAGATGAGCACTCCTGCTCATCCTCAAGGTCTCTTAGGTGCTCTAGTTCTATAGCACTTGACCGTAGCTGCTGATATTGTTGTTGCAATACTAGTAGCTGGACAGTGCTTATCCGTTCTTTTACAAATGTCACTAGTCTATTAACTACACAAGGCCCAAACGTGAGGACTAAGAGTAATATAATGAGTGGGCCTAGTAGGGTAGATATTAGCGTAGTTAACCAAGGGGAACTGTTAAACCAGGATTCAAACCAGCCAGTTTGCTACTCGTATTCTCGTTTGCGGCGGGCAAGCCCTTCTCTGACCTTAGCCATAGATTCTCTAACAACTCCCGTATGGTCTGCATAGAAACAACATTCTTCTTTGAGGGCCTTGTTGATTTTTAATAGGCTTGTTTCCTGCATCACTTCCCAATACACAACTCCTCCCTAGGGAAGGAAGAAAACAGTGGAACTTTAATTTATAGATCTGGCATTCCTAGAGCCTGAGAGAAAGATTAGATTCTGCCCCACATGACTTCAACATTGAAAGGAATATCAGCATACTTTTTATATCATGTTTGCAATGCTGAAAATAAAAGGAAGTGAGGTAATATTAGCATTAGAGCAGTCATGGGTCTGCAGGAAGATTATTGGTGTGTTTCACAGACATTATGAGCAGAGAAATACAACAGAAACCAAAACTTCTGAAAAAAGCAGGGATGAGTTTCTCAGGGAAAATAAAACATTAAAGGAAGCTGATAATACTTTCATAATACCATGTGCAAAATCAAATACATCACCAGAAAAGAAGTGAGTACTCCCAGATCCTTTACAACAGGCTGATGAGTAAAGGTCTCCCAATGCATAATTTTAGGGGGAAAAGACTGAGAGAGATGGTTGTTTTACCAATGCCCAAACCTAAACTAAAAATTACAAGGCCGACAAAAAGAGAAGCATGCCCGAATAAAAAGAACAAAATGAATGTTCTGAAACAAAACCTAAAGGAACACACCCCACTGAATTACTTGACAAACAATTAAAGCAACTGTCCTAAGATACTTAATGAGCTAAAAGATAACAGAGATACAGAACTAAATGAATGAAGAAAATGAAAAGTTGAAAGAAGAATATCAAACAAATGAGAAAATACTTAAATAAAAAGAAATTCTGGAGCTGCAATAAATATAGTAAAGATTGACTAGAGGTTTCAACAGCAGACTAAATAAGTAAGGTAGAGGAAAGAAGAACATTCAAAGACAGATTATTCAAAATTATCACTTCCAAAAAGAAGAAAAAAGAATAATGAAGAAAAGCAAACAAACTGTAATAGATTTTTGGGATACTAGTATATGCAACGATACATAAACTATGGCAGTTACATCAGAAGACAAAGGATCAGAAATCACATCTGAAGAAATAATGTCCAAAGGTCCCAAATTTGAGGTAGGAAATAGATATACAAATTCAAGGAGCTTCACCACTCTAACTTAAAGTAACCAAGAATATTCACAAAGAGATACATTAAAAATAATCATCACCAAAATTAAAAAAAAAAGAATCATCAAAAGTCAAAGACAAAGGCACACTCATGAAAGTAACAAGAAAAAAGAGACTTGTCATATACAAAGGAAACTATATAAGACTACGTGCATTTTTCAGCAGAAAGCCTGCCTGCTAGAAGGCAGTGGGATAATATGCTCAAACTTCTTAAGGAAAACAAAAATTGTCAAGTGAGAATAAAAGAAATTTAGACTTTCCTAGAGAAAGAGTTGACAGAGTTCATCAGTATTATAGACCTATTGCAATAGAAATGGAAATACAAGTCCTTCAAGATCAAAGAAAAGGACTCTTGACAGTAACTCTAACCCTTAAGGCAATATAAAGTTCTCCAGTAATGGTTAATAAATGATCAAATATACAAATACATAGTATTGTAGTTTTCATTTGTAACATGACATTATTAATATTTTTCAAGCATTTGAAAGAAAAAAATTATTAAGCACTATATGACTATGTGTTTTATATATTCTATACATTCATATACATATATATTAATGGCAATACACAATAAATAAAAGTAATTCCTCATAGCAGTAACAGGAAGTGAGAACAGAGATGTAAAGAAGTGCTTTTTATACATAATTGATGTTAACCTGTTAACATTTTAAAATACAATAATATAACTATACAATGCTGGATGTAAAGGTAATGGTAACCACAAAAAAAAACCTATACAAAAAACAAAAAGAAAAGATGAAATGGGAATCAAAGCATGTCATTACCAAAAACATCAACAAAACATACAAGAAGTCAGTAAGAGAGAAATGAAGGACAACAAACCTAGAAGATGTTGCAAGTTCTATGCATAATATGTGTCAAAATGGCACTAGTAAGGCCTTCCCTATAAACAATTACTTTAAATTTAAAGGATTTAACTTTGCAATGAGAAGAAAACAGGATCCAACTGAATACTGTCCAGAAGAGACTCCCTTGAACTACCAGGACATACATAGCCTGAAATTGAAAGGATGCAGAAAGATATTCTATGCAAATGGTAACCAGCAGAGAGCAGAGGTGGCCATACCAATAACAGAGAGCACAGATGTTTAAACTAAAATTGTTATAAGAGACAAACATTATTATAAAATGAGGAAAGGGTCAATTCGCCAAAAAGATATAACCATTATAAATATACAGGCACCAAACATCAGAGTCCCTAAGTATAGAATGAAATATACTGACAAAATTCAAAGGAAAAATAAACATATCCACAATATAGTAGTAGGCTTTGATACCCCATTTTCAAAGTACAAGAAACATACAGAAGAAGAAGAAAACAGAGAACTCAACATCACTGTGTACTACCAATTGGACAAAATAAACTTAGAACATACAACCTAATAACCCAGCAGAATAAAAATTATCCTGAAATGCCCACAGAACAATTTCCAAAATATACCTCATGTTAAGACACTGGAAAAAACGTTTTAACAATTTTAAAAGAATGAGATAATTGAAATTATTTATTCCCAAGTAAATGCAGAAATATACAGAAAAAGAAATTCACAAATGTGTACAAATTAACTAAGACACTTAAAAAACCAGTTTATCAAAAAAGAAATCTCAAGGGAAATTGGAAAACATCTTGATACAAAAGACAAGTAAAACATATCAAAACTTATATAAATAAAATGCAGCAGAAATAGGGCTGGCAAAAATATTTATATCTATTTATGTTTACATTAAAAATAAACAACCTAACTTTTTACTTCAAAAAACTGCAAGAACTAATTACAATGGTAGCAGAAAGAATAAAGATTAGAAAACAAACAAAATAAAGAATGGAAAAGCACTAAGAAAGTCATGAGACTAACAGATCATACATTCAATGATAAGACTGATAAACCCTTACCCAGATAAACTAAAAAATACAAAATAACAAAAATCCCAGAAAACATAAGTGACCAAAATTGGAAATAGAAAACATTACATTTGATTCTATACAAATGAAAAGAAAAATTAACAGAATAAGACTGCACAATGACATGATGACACATTTGATAACAAAAAGAAATGCATCAGTTTCTAGAAATGCACCACTACTAGCAAACACTTAAGCATGAAGAAGTGGAGAATCTAAACACTCCAGTAACAAAGGAGATTGAGGCGAGGCATGGTGACTCACACCTATAATCCTAGCACTCTGGGAGGCCAAGGCAGGCAGATCATTTGAGCTCAGGGGTTCGAGACCAGCCTGAGCAAAAGCAAGACCCCATATGTACTAAAAAAATAGAAAGAAATTAGCTGGACAACTAAAAAAAAAAAAATTATATATTAGCTGGGCATGGTGGCACATGCATGTAGTCCCAGCTACTCGGGAGGCTCAGGCAGGAGGATAGCTTGATCCCAGGACTTTGAGGTTGCTGTGAGCTAGACTGACACCATGGCACTCTAGCCCAGGCAACAGAGTGAGACTGTCTCAAAAAAAAAAAAAAAAAGAAGGAGATTTATTCAGTGATCAAATACCTCCCATCAAAGAAAAGTACTGAACAAGATGACTCCAATATCATAGTCTACCATATATTGGAAAAAAATAATAATAATAACATAAATGCTCTTTAAAATTTTCCAAAAATTAAGGGAGCAAACACTTCCAAACTCAATCAATGAGGTTAGTCTTGTGAGAGATAGCAAAGGCCCTACAAGAAAACTATAGAGCAATATTCCTGATTAATCTAATGCAAAAACTCTTCAACAAATTGCAAGCAAGACAAACTTTCAGCAGCAAACTTTAAAGGATCATATACCACAACCAAATGGGATTTATTCCTGGAATGCAAGCTGGTTGCAACTTAGAAACAACAATCTGTGTAATACTTCACAGTAACAGCTGATACAGGAAAAAAAGCCTTTTAAAAACATCGACAACAATTCATAATAAAAATACTCAACACACTAGGAATACAAGGAATCTATTTAACATAAAGGCCATATATAAAAAGCTGGCAGCTAACACCATACTGAAAGTTAAAAGAATGAAGCCTTTTCCTTTATGATGAGGAAAAAAAATGAAAGCCCATTTGCATTATTTCTATGAAAAATACAACTGTGCCTCACTATCTAGGGAAGATTAGGTATAGACCTCCATGATACCAAATTCTGTGGATATTCTTCCATATCTGTGGTTTCTACATCCTCAATCCAACTAAATACGGATTGAAAATATGGTCTTTTGTATCCATGGGCTCCACAGGTGCAGATTCAATCTACTGTGAATTGCTGATTTAGGCGTGGTTCAATGTGTAGATACAGAACCTATGGATACGGAGAACAAAGTACAGTACCCAAACCATAGCTAAAGCAATTAATAAAAAGAAAGAAATAAAAGGCATATAATTGGAAAGGTAAAAATAAAGTCATCTTTGTTAAGATGACATAATCTTTTATGTAGTAAGCCCTAAGGATTCCAAAAAACTATTAGAACTGATGAACCAATTCAAAGATACACGATACCAAAATCTACTTAAAATCAGTATTATTCATATATACTAAAATGAATAACCCCGAAAGAGAAATAAGAAAATAATTTAATTTACGCTAACATTAAAAAGGATACTTAGGAATGAGCTTAACAAGCAGGAAAAAGATTTACACACCGAAATGTAAGAAATGTTACTGAAAGAAATCAGGGAAAACACAAATAAATGCAAAAATGTCCATGTTCATGCTTTGAAAGACTTGATGATAAATGACAATAATAATCAAATTGATCCATAGATTCAGTGAAATCCTTAGCAAAATCCCAATGAAACTTTCTACACAAATAAATTTATTCTTAAATTAAAAAGAAATCACACGATCAATTCAATAGCAAAACAAACTTCAAAAAATAAAGCTAGAGGTCTTACACTGTAGGATTACAAAACTTATTACAAAGCTACCTTAATCAAATCAGTACTGTACTGCCATGAAGAGAGACAAGTCAGATAAAGAAATTGTTGAGGCCAAAGGTTCTGGTTGCTTGTGCCCTTTCACAGTGGTGGGAAACTTAAATTGTTGTAAAAAGAAAGCAAAGCAATCCACTTGTAACTAAATGCATATCCTGCCAGCTGCATGTCATAAATTTCACTGTACCCAGGCTAACTGACACTATCTGCTTCTATAAATAGCTTGCTTTGAGATAATTCTTGGTGCAGGGGCTCAAGGCCGGCCCGGGGCTCCTGCCATCTAGAAAAAAACTAATAAAATGTAAAAAACAATACCCTCACTTATGTTCCTCTAGTCACACAGGCCCCCAACCCAACTGTGTGCCTCTAGTCACACAGCCCCCAACCCAACTGTATGCCTCTAGTCACACAGGCCCCCAACCCAACTGTGTGCCTCTAGTCACACAGCTCCCAACCCAACTGTATGCCTCTAGTCACACAGGCCCCCAACCCAACTGTGTGCCTCTAGTCACACAGGCCCCAACCCAACTGTGTGCCTCTAGTCACACAGCCCCAACCCAACTGTGTGCCTCTAGTCACACAGCCCCCAACCCAACTGTGTGCCTCTAGTCACACAGCCCCCAACCCAACTGTGTGCCTCTAGTCACACAGCCCCAACCCAACTGTGTGCCTCTAGTCACACAGGCCCCCAACCCAACTGTGTGCCTCTAGTCACACAGGCCCCCAACCCAACTGTGTGCCTCTAGTCACACAGGCCCCAACCCAACTGTGTGCCTCTAGTCACACAGCCCCCAACCCAACTGTGTGCCTCTAGTCACACAGGCCCCAACCCAACTGTGTGCCTCTAGTCACACAGGCCCCAACCCAACTGTGTGCCTCTAGTCACACAGGCCCCAACCCAACTGTGTGCCTCTAGTCACACAGCCCCCAACCCAACTGTGTGCCTCTAGTCACACAGGCCCCAACCCAACTGTGTGCCTCTAGTCACACAGGCCCCAACCCAACTGTGTGCCTCTAGTCACACAGGCCCCCAACCCAACTGTGTGCCCCTAGTCACACAGCCCCAACCCAACTGTGTGCCTCTAGTCACACAGGCCCCCAACCCAACTGTGTGCCTCTAGTCACACAGGCCCCAACCCAACTGTGTGCCTCTAGTCACACAGGCCCCCAACCCAACTGTGTGCCTCTAGTCACACAGGCCCCCAACCCAACTGTGTGCCTCTAGTCACACAGCCCCAACCCAACTGTGTGCCTCTAGTCACACAGGCCCCCAACCCAACTGTGTGCCTCTAGTCACACAGCCCCCAACCCAACTGTGTGCCTCTAGTCACACAGGCCCCAACCCAACTGTGTGCCTCTAGTCACACAGGCCCCCAACCCAACTGTGTGCCTCTAGTCACACAGGCCCCCAACCCAACTGTGTGCCTCTAGTCACACAGCCCCCAACCCAACTGTGTGCCTCTAGTCACACAGGCCCCAACCCAACTGTGTGCCTCTAGTCACACAGGCCCCCAACCCAACTGTGTGCCTCTAGTCACACAGGCCCCCAACCCAACTGTGTGCCTCTAGTCACACAGCCCCCAACCCAACAGTGTGCCTCTAGTCACACAGGCCCCCAACCCAACTGTGTGCCTCTAGTCACACAGCCCCCAACCCAACTGTGTGCCTCTAGTCACACAGCCCCAACCCAACTGTGTGCCTCTAGTCACACAGGCCCCCAACCCAACTGTGTGCCTCTAGTCACACAGCCCCCAACCCAACTGTGTGCCTCTAGTCACACAGGCCCCCAACCCAACTGTGTGCCTCTAGTCACACAGGCCCCAACCCAACTGTGTGCCTCTAGTCACACAGCCCCCAACCCAACTGTGTGCCTCTAGTCACACAGGCCCCCAACCCAACTGTGTGCCTCTAGTCACACAGGCCCCAACCCAACTGTGTGCCTCTAGTCACACAGGCCCCCAACCCAACTGTGTGCCTCTAGTCACACAGGCCCCCAACCCAACAGTGTGCCTCTAGTCACACAGCCCCCAACCCAACTGTGTGCCTCTAGTCACACAGCCCCCAACCCAACTGTGTGCCTCTAGTCACACAGGCCCCAACCCAACTGTGTGCCTCTAGTCACACAGGCCCCCAACCCAACTGTGTGCCTCTAGTCACACAGGCCCCCAACCCAACAGTGTGCCTCTAGTCACACAGCCCCCAACCCAACTGTGTGCCTCTAGTCACACAGGCCCCCAACCCAACTGTGTGCCTCTAGTCACACAGGCCCCCAACCCAACTGTGTGCCTCTAGTCACACAGCCCCAACCCAACTGTGTGCCTCTAGTCACACAGCCCCCAACCCAACTGTGTGCCTCTAGTCACACAGGCCCCCAACCCAACTATGTGCCTCTAGTCACACAGCCCCCAACCCAACTGTGTGCCTCTAGTCACACAGGCCCCCAACCCAACTGTGTGCCTCTAGTCACACAGCCCCAACCCAACTGTGTGCCTCTAGTCACACAGGCCCCCAACCCAACTGTGTGCCTCTAGTCACACAGGCCCCAACCCAACTGTGTGCCTCTAGTCACACAGGCCCCAACCCAACTGTGTGCCTCTAGTCACACAGGCCCCAACCCAACTGTGTGCCTCTAGTCACACAGGCCCCCAACCCAACTGTGTGCCTCTAGTCACACAGGCCCCAACCCAACTGTGTGCCTCTAGTCACACAGGCCCCCAACCCAACTGTGTGCCTCTAGTCACACAGGCCCCAACCCAACTGTGTGCCTCTAGTCACACAGGCCCCAACCCAACTGTGTGCCTCTAGTCACACAGGCCCCCAACCCAACTGTGTGCCTCTAGTCACACAGGCCCCAACCCAACTGTGTGCCTCTAGTCACACAGGCCCCAACCCAACTGTGTGCCTCTAGTCACACAGGCCCCCAACCCAACTGTGTGCCTCTAGTCACACAGGCCCCAACCCAACTGTGTGCCTCTAGTCACACAGGCCCCCAACCCAACTGTGTGCCTCTAGTCACACAGGCCCCAACCCAACTGTGTGCCTCTAGTCACACAGCCCCCAACCCAACTGTGTGCCTCTAGTCACACAGCCCCAACCCAAAATAATATAAAAGCTTTCTGTCATTCAAGACTGTTCCCTGTGCTTGCGTCTTGCAAAACAGGAACAGTCGCTGGCCAGCTAATAAAAGTTCGCAAATTCAATTCAATTTGGACTTGGTGGTCTTTTTCTCACACTCCACACAATAACAGAAATGAAATGGAAGAGAAGCCAGAATAAAATCCTCAAATATAAGGTCTAATGATGGTCACTTAGGGTAGCAAGATCATGTAAGGGGGAAAGGACAATCCCCTTCAATAAATAGCACTAAGGCAACTGGATTTCAGCATCCAAAAGAAGGAAGCAGAACCCTTACTTTACACCACATGAAAAATTTACATAAAATGGATTCATGATCATAAGCCCTAAAATTTAAAAAATCAGAAGAAATTATAGGTAAAAAGCTTAATGAGACTGGATTTAACAATGATTTATTGGATATAATACCAATACACAGAAAACAAGGTAAAAATATCCACTGGGATGTTTATTGTCAAAAATAATAAAAGGAAAATTCCCAGCAAAATTAAAAAGTGCTCCTGAGAACATGGAGAATTGAGAGACTTGAGCCCTGCTGGTAGAAACGTAAAATGGTACAACCACTATGGAAACCAGTATGATATTCCTAATATAATTCAAAATTGAATTATTTTATGAGCTAATAATTCCACCTCTGGGTATATATTCAAAAAAATTGAAGACAGGATTGTGAGCAGATATATATATATATAATATATATAAAAAATATATATATATATTATATAGATAGATAGCACCAGGTTAAAAGAAGCATTATTCAAAATAACCAGAAGGAAGAAGCAATCCAAGTGTGTAGTATCAGTTAAATGGACAAAAAAAATATGGTATAGACATAAAAAGGAAAATTATACATTCCATGAGAAAACAATTCCTTTCTATGCTACAATATGGCTTAACCTGGAGGATACTATACCAAGTGAAATAAGCCTGACATTTAGACACAAATACTCTGTGATTTCAGTTATATGTGGGATCTAAAATAGTCAAATTCATACAAACAGAAAAGAGAAGGACACACAAAATGTGGTCGGGAAAAGTGAGTTTAAATATTCATGGTAAGCAATTAAATCTAAATTCAAACAATGAGAAAAATATGATCTATTTTAGTTCTGCTAAGCTCATACAATGTAAAATATTATAAAATTTCCTTGACAAACAAAAGAGGCATGATGTCAGAGGTACCACCACTTTACATATATATTAGTAGATACAGAGCTGTGCTTGTGAATGAATGAAAGCTTATGTGCATGTGTCTAAATAAATCTAGCTTCATAATTATTACCAGAAGAACACAAATATTCCTCTGGAAAAAATAAGTAAATGACCCACAGTGAGGCTCACACTGAAGGGCATATTAGTATATATAGAGCTGTACTTGTGCAATGAATGAAAGCTTATGTGCATGTATCTAAAATGAATAGATCTAACTTCATAATTATCACCAGAAGAGCATATATAATTACATGGACAAAATTAGTAAGTGACCCACAGTGAGGATGGCTCACACTGAAGGGCACTGTTAAGAGCAGCAAAGAACAGCAACATACAGTTGTTGGCAGTAGTGTGGACACCCACAGACAAGGTCATCAGAAACACAGGCAGCAAGTAAGAGCCAGAGAACAACAGGACAGCACCAGGCTGTGGGTCACCAGGGACCAGGTGAACATTACAGGAAAGTCACGTGGAAAGAATGGGAATAAAATAGTTTCCATATGTTAACTCAGGAATGTATTAATAATTTCCAGAACTTCAGAAATGTTACAGAACACACAGGTAATATAAACAATAGCAGAGAAGTCCATGAAGTGCAAGAAATTAGGAAAGTTTCACATAAAGTGCTATGACAAATTTAAAAATTAATTGGTATGTAAACATGGACATGATGAATGTAGACAGGGAAGATAATAATTAAAAATAGCATTTGTTCCATGAAACAAAAAGTGAAATTTTAAAAATATCCAGAAATTTAAACTTAGAAAATTGAAAGCATACTATACAAAATGCTTTTGGCCTGTTATGAGATATATCTATATATACAAAATGATATATCTCATATATATATATATACACACACACACACATTTTGATATATGATTCCTGGTTCCTATTTCACAGTCTTTTCTTATACTGTGGGAACATTTTAGGCCTCAAATACAATCTCTCTCTGACCTTCTCGTGACATCTTTTCACCTGCTCAAGGCAGGACTCTAATCTTCCTCAACCTCATGGAGTGTGGGTCAGAGGATCCGCATTCCAACATTCCCTTTTTGTCCGAGCCCATTTCCACGTGGTTGTCCATGCTTCAACCATGCCTATGATGGAAGCTTCCATAAAAACCCAAAAGGAAGCCAGGTGCAGTGGCTCACGCCTGTAATCCTAACACTCTGGGAGGCCACAGCAGGAGGATCGCTCAAGGTCAGGAGTTCGAAACCAGCCTGAGCAAGAGCGAGACCCTGTCTCTATTATAAATAGAAAGAAATTAATTGGGCAAAATATATATATATAAAAAAAATTAGGCCGGGCGCTGTGGCTCACGCCTGTAATCCCAGCTCTTGGGAGGCCGAGGCGGGCGGATTGCTCAAGGTCAGGAGTTCAAAACCAGCCTGAGCAAGAGTGAGACCCCGTCTCTACTATAAATAGAAAGGAATTAATTGGCCAACTGATACATATATAAAAAAAATTAGCCGGGCATGGTGGCGCATGCCTGTAGTCCCAGCTACCCGGGAGGCTGAGGCAGAAGGATCACTCGAGCCTAGGAGTTTGAGGTTGCTGTGAGCTAGGCTGACGCCACGGCACTCACTCTAGCCTGGGCAACAAAGCGAGACTCTGTCTCAAAAAAAAAAAAAAATAAAAAAAAATAAAAAAAAAAATAAAAAAAAATAAAAAATTAGCTGGGCATGGTGGCGCATGCCTGTAGTCCCAGCTACTCGGGAGGCTGAGGCAGTAGGATCACTTGAGCCCAGGAGTTTGAGGTTGCTGTGAGCTAGGCTGACACCACGGCACTCTAGCCAAGCCAACAGAGTGAGGCCCTGTCTCAAAAAAAAAAAAAAAAAAAAAAAAAACCCAAATGGAATGGATTTAGAGAGCTTCCCAACAGCTGAATATGTGACGCTTACAGGATGGTGAAAAAGAACTCAACCATGTGCTGGGAGAGTGGCACACTCCAACTCCACAGGGTCAGACACTCCTATGCTTGGGAATCTTCTGGCCCTCGCCCTGCACATCTCTTTATCTGGCTGCATATTTATATCTTTGAAAACACTCTTAGTAATAAACTGGTAAACGTGTTTCCCTGAGTTCTGTAAGCCACTCAGGCAAACTTGTCAAACACAAAAAGGGAGTGGTGGAAATTCCAACTTGAAGCTGGAGAGTCAAAAGTCCTGAGGAGTGAGCTTGAGCCTGCTGTCTTAAGAGGAGTAGCCATCTTGGAGACTAAACCCTCAACCTGTGTGGTCTGATGTCATCTCCAGGTAGAAAGTGACAGAATTGAATGGAACGTTGTCACCTGGCTGGTGTGCATTACAGAACTGTTCGTTTGCTTGTTGGTAGGGACAGTCCCCCACATTTCATCACAGAAGTCTTCTGTTTTAATTGTATGTGGTGTGAGTATAGAAGGAAACACAGTTTGAGTTTTTCCTCTCAATCTTAAATAACAAATTATAGCAAGTCTATTTTAATGATATTTCTGGGATTAAGAGTAACAATTTTAAAAAGCATAATCTTTTTTTTTTTGTCAAAAAATGAAGAAAGTGAAAAAGTATAATCTTTAGATATTAAAAATTCCCAGTTCATAGACTTGAAATAAATTTAAATAACAAAAGTACACTTTAATATTAATAGTAGGTACTAAGTCAGGTAAAACAAAAGAAAACTACTTAAATTACCTAATAAAAATTTCAAAGTTTGCAGAGGTTTTAAAGAAACTCCTGCTGGCTACCACCTTTGTAGTAAACAATGAAATCTTCTCAAACATATAAATCAGTAGATACTCTCTGATATGACAGCTCCACAGTCAGACAGTAAACAAACACAAAGAAAATCATACAAAATAGCAAAACTGATGATTAAATATATAAAAACCAAGTTCATTTTTAAAACATGGAAATGTGCAAGATGAAAGTAGCAGTCACTGAAAGAAACGACAGTGGCCTCAGAACTAGAGGCAGCATTCCAGTGAGCCACACTTCCCAGGTGGAACTGGGATCCAATACAGGATGCTTCTGTTGACTGTCTTTCCTGTACTGCGGAGTAACGAGAGAGAAAAGCTACCCTACTCCCCTCTTATACGCAGCAGCAACGTATACTGAAAAACACCTGAGGGACCTATTAATAGTAAAATAAGAAAACATATACTGGGCCAGGTGCAGTGGCTCACACCTGTAATCCTAGCACTCTGGGAGGCCAAGGCAGGAGGATCGCTTGAGCTCAGGAGATCAACCTGAGCAAGACTGAGACCCTGTCTCCACTAAAACAAAAAGATAGAAAAAATTAACCGGGCATGGTAGCGTGTACCTGTAGTTCCAGCAACTCAGGAGGCTGAGGCAGGAGGATCGCTTGAGCCCAAGAGTTTGAGGTTGCTGTGAGCCAGGCACTCTAGCCCAGGCTGCAGAGTGAGACTCTATCTCAAAAAAAAAAAACAAAAAAAACAAAAAAAACAAAAAAAGGAAAAAAAAAAGAAAAACAAAGCATACACTGGTCTCCACCTAGGTCCCTATCATAGAATCCTAACACCTTGGAATTTCCCAAATGACAGGAATCTGATGTGTTCTAATGAGGCAACTCGGGTGGACTCCTCATCAGGGGCTGGTCACTAGAAAATGAAGCTATGATTAGAAACCTGAAACGTTCAGCCCCAACCAACATCCTCAAGGAAGGGGAGAGGGCTGGAGACAGCATTAATATTAATCATGCCTACATGATGCAACCAACATAAAAGAACCTGCATCATGAGGTTATGAGAGCTTCCCAAGATTGAACACATGGATGTGCGTGAAGGGTGGTATACCAGTGAATCTTCCATGTGCCTTGCCCTGTTAGTCTCTTCATCTGGCTGTTCATCTGTAGCCTCTGAAATATCCCTTACAGTAATCCAATCTGCATAGAAAAATGTTTCACTGAGTTCTCTGAACCAGCCTAGCAGAGTAATCAAACCTGAGTAGAAAGGCTCAAGGGAACTCCGATTCTTATCTGGTTGGTCAGAAGGAGAGGTGACAACCTACTAATGTGAATGGTATATGAGGTAGGGAGCGGGCTTGGGGACTCAGCCCTTAGCCTGTGGGATCTGACTCTAACTCCAGATAGACAGGGTCAGAAATGAAGTTAGAAGAAAGCCTTTGACGGCCACTGAAAAATTGGTAGTTGGTAAGGAGAAATCCAACATATTTTGGTGACCAGAAGTGAATGATCCTCTATTGAGTAGAATATGATACTAGGAAAAAAGACTTTGGCTTTTTCTTATCTCAAACAGACCTCACCAGGCAGAGAAGGCTAGAGACAGCACCATGCAGTTTGCAGGCAACAGATGCAAAGGAAGAGCCACCAATGTTTCCCCATTTAGGTCTTCTGAGTACAGGAAATGGGATGGAACCTAAAGAGGTCAAGGTGTCAAGTGTACGGAGGCCTCAGCTCTGACCTTTGTGGACAGGGAATTGAGCAGCATGTGAAAGCAAATACAGGAGAGACCACGGGAGAAAGAGACCCCTTGAAAATGGGCCTTGCTGTGCTACACAGAGTGAGTGGACCAAAGAGTTCACAGAAGCCAGATGACAGGTGTTGTCCACAGAATAAAGACTTTGCCTTGGTCTCTGATTGAGCTGCAGCAACCCTGGAGGGTGAAAGGATAAACTATGACATGTCTAACGAACAAAGTGGTAAATGGGGGCAAAGATTTCTGATTAGAGCTCACAGGATTTTAACCTTGGTTTAGCCACAGAACTCCCCCACCTGCAGAGAGTTTCCCAAATACTGTTTAATAGTGTGGCTTCCACTGTGGCCACCTGTGAGCTCTTACCTGAGTTCAGGTCCATTCTCCTCCATGTGAGTTTCTTGCTGATTTCACTTCACACTCCACAGTCCAGGGCTCTTTCCCTTGCTCCAACATGGAGATAACACTTGGGTCAGGAAGTGAGATTCCTGCTTATAAAAACAAACAATCAAGAAATGCTGTGGCTTTGCCAAGCCCTGTGTTTAGGTAGGAGAGAGGACATTACAAAAGGATCAAATAAATAAATAAAATATTTCACAAATTCATCTACAAATAGCCTCCTTCTGAATATGAACAAAACTGTACTATGGGCCGGACGCGGTGGCTCACGCCTGTAATCCTAGCACTCTGGGAGCCCGAGGCAGGCGGATTGCTTGAGGTCAGGAGTTCAAAACCAGCCTGAGCAAGAGAGAGACCCTGTCTCTACTATAAATAGAAAGAAATTAATTGGCCAACTAATATATATAGAAAAAATTAGTCGGGCATGGTGGCGCATGCCTGTAGTCCCAGCTACTCGGGAGGCTGAGGCAGGAGGATTGCTCGAGCCCAGGAGTTTGAGGTTGCTGTGAGCTAGGCTGACGCCACGGCACTCACTCTAGCCTGGGCAACAAAGCGAGACTCTGTCTCAAAAAACAAAACAAAAAAAAAACTGTACTATGCAACCATCAAGATCTCTTCTGAGTACTCCTGAATCATGAAGTGAAGGCTAGACAATAGGATCTGGACATTTTAAAAGTCTGCCATAAGGTTTTTTGTAAGCTCTGGTACCACAAAATGATTTATCATGACAGCAGAGGACAGCTGAAGGAAGGGGACATTTAAAGTCCAGAAGGCATTATGGAGCTTTCATTTCTGAGGCAATAAGACTTCCATCCCAGTCAAGCAATGCAGGGGCTCCCAAGGGGCACACAGAGAAAATGCAGACACACAAGGCAGATCCTGATGTCGAGAGCCACGTTATCCTCACCCAGGGAGACCAGGTTCCTGTAGTTCTCCAACATCACGGCCCTGTATAAAGCCCTCTGAGCAGGGTCCAGGCACTTCCACTCTTCCTGAGAGAATTCTATGGCCACATCCCTGAATGCCAAGTTTCCCTAAAATGTAAAACATAGTTCACCAACAAGCAATGGGGAAATTCTTCTCTTCACGCAAAATGAGAAGAGTTGTAAAAATTGTTTGTTTGTTGTTTGAGAGTCTCACTTTGTTGCCCTGAGCATCAGCCTAGCTCACAGCAACCTCAAACTCCTGGGCTCAAGCAATCCTCCTGCCTCAGCATCCCAAGTAGCTGGGAATACAGGTGCATACCACGATGCCTGGCTAATTTTTCTATTTTTAGCTCACTCTTGCTCAGGCTGGTCTCAAACTCCTGAGCTCAAGCAATGCTCCCGCCTTGGCCTCCCAGTGTACTAGGATTACAGGCATGGGCCACAGCACCCAGCCTGAAGTGAGCATTTTGTACACTTCCCATATGCTAGGCAGTATTCTAAATGTTTTACATGTACTTCCTGACACAACAACAGTATTTTATGAGCAAAAGATCTCTTTCTATCTTACTGAAGAGACAACTGTGTCTCAGATACTCTAAGTAAAACTTGCCTGAGGTCAAATGACTAAAAATGTCAGAGTAAGCACCAATTCCAGGTGTCTGGTGATCAGAACCTAATGGATCAGTTAAGGAGCAGATCAGCCTTGAAAGTAAATTGACAGAGAATTACCTAACGAAGAAAAGTTGAAACACGTTCAATGATAAAAACATGCAATTGCATAAAAGGTCATTATATACACACATGTACACACATGTATGCTGCTGATACATTACCATTCTTACTAATATCCACTCATTAACATGATAGTGTAGAATAATTTTAAGGCCATGGAAAATATTTAAGATAAAATTGCAACTGTTAAAAAATACAAAATGTATATAAAATGATGATATAGCTTTGATAAAAACCATAGGTTTGCTAATGCATGCCCTTACACACATGTACACACTGACACATATACACACTTTACATATCCACTGAAGTAACAGGTCATGTTTCTGTGTAAAGACAGCCCTCTCCTGCCCACCAAACCAGGGGGGTTCTTGGACAATAAACTCTACAGTATGACCAACTACAGAGTTTATGACCATTTCTTCAGAGCCCGCTCCCCTCCTGGTGAAGCCCACACTTACACACACACACACACACACACACACACACACACACACACACACACACACACACACACGCTGCAGCAGTGGGCAGCTGGGCAGAGCTGAGCTGCCCTCCAGGGCACAGATCAGGCCCTGATAAAATCCAATTCAGAGCAACTCCCCTCCCCTCTCCGTCCATCATAAGCTGATCTCAGCCCTCAGAAAGGGAGGACACAGAGCCTTAGTACTAAATGCTGGATACACAATAGGGTAGAGTCCCCTTCTCTACAGGGGATACACTCCGAGAGCCCCAGCAGGCACCCGAATGCCCTTTTGCACTATGTATATGAACCTTATGCTCTATGTATATTAAAGGAATGTCAACATAATTTTGAAAAGAAGAAAACAGATGGCTTGCTAAATGACACATAGACCTCTTATGACATTATTATCTATAAATATATGATCCGAAACTTGCACTATAAAATATCACAAAAAAAATTCACTGGTAAATTCTTTCTGCGTAGGTGTGTGGCTCACACCTGTAATCCCTGCACTTGTGATGGGGGAGGACTGCCTAAGGACAGAAGTTCAAGACCAGCCAGGATACTATCACCAGATCCCACCTCTATTAAAAACAAACAAAACAAAACCAAATAGCCAGTGGTCGGATGTGCACGTGTACTCCCAGCTACTCCTGAGGCTGAAACAAGAGGATGGGTTGAGCACAGCAGTTTGAGGCTGCAGTAAGCTGTGATCATGACACTACACCCCAGTCTAGCCGACAGAGACCTGGCCTTTAAAAGAAAAACAAATTTAATTTAGAGAAAGAAACGACGTCTTTCTAAAATCTCCAAACACTGCACTGACTCCAGACACAGAACTCACACAGTGGCTCCCTAGTGAGACTGAGGGAGGATGGAAAACTGTAACACTGTGAAACGTGTATTTGGTCTTTGTCCCTATTTCTTGGCATACAACTCCCCAAATCATTCCAGTATCTTTATGTGCCCCAAGGACTGACTGAAGGCTTCAGAATAGGGCTGGTCGCCAGACAGGCAAAGGCAGGATTAGAGGGTTGGGCCTTTCAACTCCATGCCTCAACCTCTTTAGAGAAGGAGTGAAGGTCAAGTTGATCACCAAATGGCCAACAGTTTAACACAATGACTGGCCACGGTGTTTTATTACGAAAATAAAAACTTCGAAAACAATATGATCCTTTCTAATTTAATGAAAAATTGGTTACTTTTTATTGTTTTCTGTGCATGAGTTACATGCAACTTGAAAAATAGTTCATGCATGCCGGGCGTGGTGGCTCATGCCTGTATCCTAGCACTCTGGGAGGCCGAGGCAGGCGGATCGTTTGAGCTCAGGAGTTCGAGACCAGCCTGAGCAAGAGCAAGACCCCTGTATCTACTAAAAAAGTAGAAAGAAATTAGCTGGACAACTAAAAAAAAAATTTATATATATATATATATATATATATATATATATATATATAAATTAGCCAGGCTTGGTGGCATATGCCTGTAGTCTCAGCTACTTGGGAGGCTGAGGCAGGAGTATTGCTTGAGCCCAGGAGTTTGAGGTTGCTGTGAGCTAGACTGACACCACAGCTAACCTGCACAACAGAGTAAGACTCTGTCTCAAATATATATATATATTTCATGTGGCTCAAGGTAAAGAGACCTGTGAGCTACATATGTTTCACAAGGCCCCAGGGCTCTAAACTAGTGTGAGTTAAATACAACTCACATGGCAGTTAACATGTTAATCAGTCATGCCAACATTAATGAAGTCTCCATAGAAACCCAAAAGGAGAGGGTTTAGAGAGCTTCCAGATAGCAGAACACATGGAGGTTCCTGGAGCGTGGAGCTTCAAAGCTCTGCACCCCTGCCCCATACGTCTCTTCATCTGTATTCTTTCTAATATCATTTATAATAAACTAATAAACACAAGTGTCTCCCTGAGATATGAATAGTTTTAGCAAATTAGTGATCCTAAAAATAAGGTCATGAAAATCCCAGCTTGAAGCCAGTTGGTCAGAAGTCCTGAAGGCCCAGACTTGTGACTGGTGTCTGAAGGGGGAGCAGTCTTGAGGACTGAGCCCTCAACCTGTGGGACCTGATGTCATCTCCAGGTAGACAGTAACGGAACTGAACTGGAGGACACCGAGCTAGCGTCTGCTACAGAACTGATTGCTCGCTTTGTGACAGGAAGAACCCCCTGCCCACATGTGGTCACAGATGTCTTCTGTGTTGATTGTTGTGCTTTTGGAATGAAAACAGAGGAAAACCACAGTTATAGTTTTTCCAAACAAGGCTGTGACAGAGAAAGGGGATGCTTTACAGATTGGAGCCTAAGCTACATCTTTGGTTGGACTTTTCCCACAAAACAAATAAATACATCACATCATGTTTAAAATAAAGAAAAATAGTATTTAATAATAATTAGTGAAATGAGAATATGGCTCTGTCTTCTCTAATGACAAAAAAGTTATCTTATATCTGAAAAAAAGTTATCCTATATCTGAGTAAAATTATAAATGTTTTTACCTAAAACAGCGCACAAGACTCCCTGCATTGCTTCAGGCCAGGAGTTAGAGACCATCCCAGGTACCACAGTGACACCCTATCTCTAAAACAAATAAAAAAAATTAGCAGGCAATTAGCTGTGGCTCACAACTGTAATCCTAGGACTTTGGGAGGCCAAGGTGGGAGGACAGACTGAGGCCACGACTTTGAGACCACCCTGGGAAACATAGTGAGGCCACATCTCTACAAAAAGAAATTTTTTTAATTGCCCAGGCGTGGCTGCAAGTAGCTGTAGTCCTAGCTACTTGGAGGATTAGGTGAGAGAATGACTTGAGCCCAGAAGTTCGGGGTGGCAGTCAGCTGTGATCATGCCACTGCACTCTAGTCCGAGTGACAGAAACCATGTCCCAAAAAAAAAAAAAAAAAAAAAAAAAAAAGAGTCCCTGTGGGCATACCACACTCTCTGTGGCAAGGATACACTCAGAATGGTACATTGAATGTCCCGCTGTCAGACGTGCATGTTGATTTCATATTTTAAAATAGATGATGGGATAAAATAACCTCTATCATTGATGTCTAACTTTCCATTGTATTCCCAGTCATTTAAGAATTTGTTATCAGAAATACAGTGATATTACTTTACCTGAGTAAAAGCCTTTCTTGACTCATTTTCTTTTCTCTTACTCCTCTTCTGGGATTCTTCCTCACCCAACATGACTTTTCAGAAGTCAATCCTGAATGTCAAAAATATGCTGTTCATGGCCGGGCGCGGTGGCTCACGCCTGTAATCCTAGCTCTCTGGGAGGCCGAGGCGGGCAGATTGCTCAAGGCCAGGAGTTCAAAACCAGCCTGAGCAAGAATGAGACCCCGTCTCTACTATAAATAGAAATAAATTAATTGGCCAACTGATATATATATAAAAAAAAAATTAGCCGGGCATGGTGGCGCATGCCTGTAGTCCCAGCTACTCGGGAGTCTGAGGCAGCAGGATCGCTTGAGCCCAGGAGTTTGAGGTTGCTGTGAGCTAGGCTGACGCCACGGCACTCACTCTAGCCTGGACAACAAAGCGAGACTCTGTCTCAAAAAAAAAAAAGAAAAAAAAAAATGCTGTTCAATGCTGAGAATCAACAACCCCCTTTCTGTGTCACAACTACATGAAGAGGAAAGGGTTCCCATGTACGAAGATGGTCCCCTACTGTCTATGACACCAGGAGGGACAATAAACTCCTATAGGAAGACCTACTATTAAGTCTATGACCCCTTTCATCTGAACCCAGTCCCTGCCTGGTGAAGCCCCCAAACACACACACACACACACACACACACACACACACGCTGCAGCAGTGGGCAGCTGGGCTGGGCTGAGCTGCCCTCCAGGGCACAGACCAGACCCTGATGAAACCCAACGCAGAGCACAGCTCCCTTCATCCCTCAGTGGATCATGCGCAGAGTGAAGGCCTCAGAAATGGAGAATGGCTGCTGCTTCTGGCTGTTCATCTGCATCCTTTGTAATATCCTTCACAACAAATGAGCAAACCTAAGTAAAATGTTTCCCTGAGTATGTGAATAGGTCAATCAAATTAATAAAATATTTATAACTGTTTAGTCAGAAGTTCAGGTCGAACCTGGAACCTGGACCGACATCTGATGTGGGGCAGTCCTATGGAACTGAGCCCTAAAACTGTGGCTCCCATCTTATGTCCGGGTAGATAGTGTCAGAATTGACTCATCTTACAGAACACTCAATTGGTGTCTGATGGAAAACTACATGCTAGTGAGGAATAATCTTCACACATTTTGGTGACCACAGGCGAAGTATTCTGTGTTGAGTGCTCACTAATGTATTGACTGTGAAAGTAGGAAAAACACTTTGGTTTTTCCTCCTATTTCATACATTGCACCACACGCTACCCTATCCTGGGAAAAGGGAAGAGGGTGACCCACAATGGAATGAGTCAAGTCACTACCCTCTGGATGAATAGGGACTGCAAGTGGAAGCTACCCTGTGATGCCAAGAAATATTAACGCAATAGCATTATAGACAAAAGTTGTGCAACTCTCAGCTTCATCTGCATATTTTCAAGAAATGGTAAACTTATTAGATTAGAAAACAATATGTCACAACGTAATCATCATACCCAATCATCTCAAGACTCATGTGGAGCCAGGGCCCCCTCTTTCTTCTTTACTGTGTTTCCCTCCTTCACTTCCTATGTATCTCTCATTCTCACCTCCTCTCTCCTGCTCTTGTTTTTCTGTGCTCCTCTGTGTTTCTTCCTGGGCTTCTGCTCCTTATTTTGTTGCCCTCTTCTCTTCTGCTCCTTCTCCCCTTCGTCCCACTATTGCTTCTCTTCTACCTGTTCTGTTCCATTCTGGAAACTTGTTTCACCTCTTCTAGATCTTTCTCTCCATTTTTTTTTTATTGTTTTGTTTTTTTGTTTTACTGTTTTACTTACTTACTTACAGAGTCTCACTCGTTGCCCTAGCTAGAGTGCTGTGGCGTCAGCTTAGCTCACAGCAACCTCAAACTCCTGGGCTCAAGCAATCCTTCTACCTCAACCTCCCGAGTAGCTGGGACTACAGGCATGCACCACCACGCCCGGCTAATTTTCTCCATATATTTTTAGTTGCCCAATTAATTTCTTTCTATTTTTAGTAGAGACAGGGTCTCACTTCTTGCTCAGGCTGGTTTTGAACTCCTGACCTCAAAATGATCCACCCGGCTCGGCCTCCCAGAGTGCTAGGATTACAGGCGTGAGCCACTGCACCCAGCCTCTCTCCATTCTTTTGATTGTCCCAATTTCATATACTTCTGGTTCTTTCTTCCCTGTCTTTGCTCCTTCTCTGGTCTCCCTGTTAAATTCCCTCCTCCCTGTTGTACTACCTCATCTCCACTCTCTGGCACCCCCAGCTGGGGTACTATCTCTGCTCTACTTGGCACCAGGTGCTCCCTCTTGCTGTCCCAGCACCTGCTGCTCTGTCTGCCCTGGCCCCAAATCATCCATCCTCTCCCCTCTGCTGCTCCTCTCCCTTCTTTGCTGTCCTTCATCTCTCAGGACATCAAGCATTTCTCTAAATTGTTGCAGGCACTTTTCTCGCCCTGCTAGATTCTCAGTTTCTGCTTTCACTCTTCCTGTCTCTTTGTAAATCCCTTCCACATCCTCTACTTTGCAGTGTTCGTGTGTCTTCCACATTATTCCTTTCTCTTTCTAAATTTTTCTGTTTCCTCTCTCTTGTTCTCCATCTCTCTTTCTCCATACATGCACACGGAAGGAATAGAAACAACATGCCCAATTCCTGAAGAGCACATACTCTAGTGGGCAGGAATTTGGGATGAAAGAATATTCAGCGTCACACCACCACCTTATCACCTCCCCAAACACAGAATCGGAGGAAGTGGTGACTGCGAAGAGGCCTGGGGAGCAGAAGGGCCAGGCCCGAGGAGCAAACGGAGGGGGCGGATTAAGCAGGAGCGGGGTCCGCAGAATCCCAGGAGCAGGAAGACGACGTGGCTTCTCCAGGTCTGGGGCTGCGGCGCCGCCCTCCGGAGGCCACAGGGACAAGGCTTGGGGACCTGAATCCACCTCGCGGGTGAGCACTTTACACGGCCAGGAGGGAGTTTTGGGGTCCCGGAAGGGCTTTAAGCAGGGGCACGGCGCAAAAGGCGGTGTCCTCATGGTCCTATGGCAGAAAGATCAGGGACAGGACCGGCCTCAGACTGATTCTGACATAGCGGGAGCGACACCCGACTCTCACCGGGACGCCTGAATCTAGCCCGGTCGGAAGCAGCGGCGCGGGGTTTGAAGGTCTGTGCGCCCCAGATCCCGGCATCCGAGCGCTGGGGACTGCGGAGCGGACCTTCCTCCAGACAAAGCTGAACTCACCCGCCGCATGTCGCCGGTCCGCACACCTTCGGCTTCCGGGTCTGCGGGAAAGCGCGCGCAGGGACGCCGGGCCGGGGCGGGGCCCGCGGGATCTGGGCGGGGCCTGCGCTTCCCGCCGCCGCGCCCCGGTGGTGCTCAGGTGTCCGCGCTCCGGTGTCCGCGCTCCGGTGGTGCTCAGGTGTCCGCGCCCCGGTGGTGTTCAGGTGTCCGCGCTCCGGTGTCCGCGCTCCGGTGTCCGCGCTCCGGTGTCCGCGCTCCGGTGTCCGCGCTCCGGTGGTGCTCAGGTGTCCGCGCTCCGGTGTCCGCGCTCCGGTGGTGTTCAGGTGTCCGCGCTCCGGTGGTGTTCAGGTGTCCGCGCTCCGGTGGTGCTCAGGTGTCCGCGCTCCGGTGTCCGCGCTCCGGTGGTGCTCAGGTGTCCGCGCCCCGGTGGTGTTCAGGTGTCCGCGCTCCGGTGTCCGCGCTCCGGTGGTGTTCAGGTGTCCGCGCTCCGGTGTCCGCGCTCCGGTGGTGCTCAGGTGTCCGCGCTCCGGTGTCCGCGCTCCGGTGGTGTTCAGGTGTCCGCGCTCCGGTGGTGTTCAGGTGTCCGCGCTCAGGTGTCCGCGCTCAGGTGTCCGCGCTCCGGTGGTGTTCAGGTGTCCGCGCTCCGGTGTCCGCGCTCCGGTGGTGTTCAGGTGTCCGCGCTCCGGTGGTGTTCAGGTGTCCGCGCTCAGGTGTCCGCGCTCCGGTGGTGTTCAGGTGTCCGCGCTCCGGTGTCCGCGCTCAGGGGGCAAAACCTACCAGGGAGGCTCGAACAACTCAGCGGTCTGCGAACAGGAATCTGGCTGGGAGCGTCAACGTCGGTTGCATTCAGAAAAGTTCCTGCAATTAAAATTAAGTTTATCAATTAAATTAAACACCCCCAGAATCTTCTGTGAAGCACAGGCAGACTAAAATGTGAATTGCAAAACCCTGCCTGGGCCGAATGTGACATTTCACTCCGACGCCCACGGAAGACAAATGGATAGAAATCCATTTGTTCCCGTTCACTCCGGAGGGAGGGCGTCAAGCCCGAGCTCCAGAAACTTTCACGTGGACGACACCCAGGGCGTGGGGGGCTAGGGCCAGTGATAAGTTAGGTCATCAAATGTTACTTTAGAAAAAGCAATAACTTTTAAATATAGATAGAAATTACATAGGTGTTCCTTACACTCGTTACTCTCTTACACCCTTGAGATAATGTAAACTTTACCTGTAAGATAAACTTTGTTGACATCATAATAGGCTCACATCAATATGTGCTAAATGTACTGTAAATTCATATGCACTTAAGTCCATTATGAAAGTAATTAGAAAACATACTTTTATTTAAAAATTGTAATATATTTTAGGTCTATTTCTTTTCTTCAGTATTCTGATAGGAGTGGAGAACAAAGCCTCTAAAAACGTCTTCCGAAGATTATTGGATATATTGACTTAAAGATTAATTCTGTAATATTTTGAAGTGCAGTGGGTAGACAGATTATTCTCTTTTATATAACTATTAAGAAAGCAAAACTAGATTATCATTAAATAGCCTCATGTTTGCCAGCAAGAATTGTATAGCAATGCTTTTGAATTAACATGTAGTAATAAATATGTTTTTCTTTCACATCCTTAGTTTTGGAAGGTTTCATCCATCTTGAAGTGGTAATCATTTGAAATATAATCATGTTTTGATATGACCATATCAAAATTACCATAATTAAAATATTAGGTTAGATGAGCATAATGCACTAGCATGGCACAGAGATGAATACAAGAAGATATATCAGTGTATTTTTAATGTTACTATTATTATTATTTTAGAAACAGGGTTCACTGTGTTGTTCAGGGCAGATTTGAACTCTTGGGTTCAAGCAATCCTCCTGCCACCTTAGCCCCCTTGACTAGCTAGCACTACCGGTGTATTCCACTGTTCCCTATATCAGCATATTTTCTTTGTTATTATTATTATTATTTGACACATGGTCTTGCTCTGTCTTCTGGGCTAGAGTGCAGTAGTGTGATCATAGCTCACTGCAACCTAAAACTCCTGGACTCAAGAAATCCTTGTGTCTCCTATTCCTAGAATGCTAGGATTACAGGCTTGAGACACAGTGCCTGGCCTCAACAAATGATTAAAGTTACAAAATTATTAAATTATTAACATTTCAAAAAAATGTTCAGAGTAGGAACTACTTTCACCTATTGAGTATGCATTACCTGTGCCACCAAAACGAGAGAATATACATATTCTAAGACAGATAGAACAATAAAAATACTTCTGTAAAAAGAGAAACTCAAACTTGGGGTAGAAGAAATGTTATTCAAAAGGATTATTGCAATTGGGGGAATGCTCCAAAAATAACGCTCCAAATATCCATGAGTAATGGGGAAAAGAGCTTTTCTTTAATATGAAGGAAGAAACTAGGCTAGAAAGCACCAGGTGTGGGAGAGTGGATGAGCACCTGGCATGACCTACAGTTCTTCAGGGAATATTTTATCCTAAAGTCAGCCTGCTCCTGGGAGGAGCTGTTAAAGAAGAGAGAGTGGTCAATGACCAAGGGTGGTCCAAAGTTCAGTGGTCTGGAAGAAGGAGGAAAGCCTAACTGAGGTTGGATTAAGTAAGTCAAGTTAACCAGCATTTGTTTCATTGACCAGTGGGGACAAACAATTCAGTAATCCTTGATAAGAAGGATGAGATTTTGGAGGGTCTGTCTCTGGCTTTTGTAACAAGGGTGCTATCATTAGACCTAATAATGTGCTGTGAGAGGTGTGGTTCTTTGCAGTGATCTGTTTCCAGGCAAACAAAAAGGTGAGTGGGAGGAAGGGGGGTTGTGATAGTGTTTATCCTTTGCTATTTCCTAGGATTATAGTTGTTGAGTAAATGTCAACATACCACCTTCTATTATAACATGAAGCAAATTTGAAAAAATGATAAATATACATGTTATATTTGACAAATGGAACATGAGAAAACATGAAGTCATAACGATAATAGAACCAAATGTGCCCCATACCTCTGTCTTTGAATGGCACTGAAGAACTTGGCTGTGGGGTGTCTACTATTGTCGCATATAGGAGACCTCATTAATTGTTAAAAGATGTGGCTGTAAATCTCCAAAGTCAGGGGTCTTAGTTGCTTTTGTATTGTAAAAAACCTAGATTTATATTAAGAAAAGTATTTTTCTCTTTTCCATTTTCTTGCTGATCATGAAAAAATGTGCACACAGTTGCATGAATTCTCTGGTCATAATTAGACAAAACAAGCAGTAATTAGAATGCAACATCCATGTAACAATCAAAAATTAATCTGAATTGTCCAGAATCCCCTCTGTACTAGCTGAGTACTGCTGAAAAAAAATAAGAGAGGAAGGTTTCCCTCTGACTATCAGAGAACTAAGCTCATGACATTAAACTTTATAAACACTAAGAAAGTTCTTTTATTTTCTGTGACCTGGAAAGGGAAGCTGTGAGGGAATTCACAATTCAGATTCAGTATCTACCGTGTTTCCCTGAAAATAAGACCTACCCATAAAATAAGCCCTAGCAGGATTTCTAAGCATTTGCGCAATATAAGACCCACCCCGAAAATAAGCCCTACTGATGGGCGTGGCTACGAGGCACATCTGTACAACCCATGCATTTCGTTGTGGAGTGGTAAAGAAGATGAGCAGCCCTTCTCATCTGCCCCATGGGAGCTCTATTGCTCGACATAACAGATTGGGGCCAATGGTTCTAAAGGAAATAGAGTACAAGAAATTCAGGATGGAATTCGGCGTTTGGAGAGTTCTGATGATGTTCCAGAAGAAGATGACTTAACTATATTTGAATAAATGTAGATTGTTGTACCATACTTTAAAAAAATAACACATCCCCTGAAAATAAGCCCTAGGGTGTCTTCTTGAGGAAAAGTAAATATAAGACCCTGTCTTATTTTCGAGGAAACACAGTAGTGAATACACACAGATGTGGATAAACTAGAGACTATTTTTAAACTTTATGTCCACCAACCTGCTGAAATGTCTTCATATAATCACTCCATGAGGACCTATTAAGAGTTAGTGTATTTAAACTAATAAACACAAACCACAAACTAGTAAATCATAAACTCATAATATCCAGGGAATTATAGAAGTTCTCTTTATTCCATTTCAAAGATGTTTGGGAAATATAATTAATTTTTTTTTAAATCTACTCCCAACCCAAAATTCCTCTCCATAAAAGCAGTGGGGAAAGAAAACAATTTTGGTAATGAATAAGCATTAAGCCAGAATGTGATGGGAAGTAGAGACAACCTGCTAAGAGATAAAAAAAATAATAATAAAGTGGAGAGAAAGAGACCTCAAGCTTCCATACAATCCATTAGGCACTTGTTTTCAAGATAAACACTAATTAGCCTCAAGGAGAGGAACTAACAGCACCTCTAGGCACACATGGTTCATCCTGACTCTATTTGGTAATTGAAGTGACCATCTGTGTTAGCTACTTATTATATCCAGAGGGATGAAGAAAAACATGGACCCACATATTTATGGCAGGTGGTAGGTTTCCAACTTGGAGCCAGGTGCTCACTCTAGTCAGGCTCCTACTATCCCACAGAAACTGAGAAATACAGGTGCTATCTCCCTTAATGCTGACATGTCAAATGCATGGCTCTGGAGTCCTTAAGAAAGACATGCCCAGGTTATCAGGCTGCCAAAAGGTTCATTTAGTTTCTAAAAACAGACATTTCATGAGAAAGTACTTATATTTACAAGTTTTCTAAGGTAAAATGTTCTGAAAATAAGAGGAAGGAGGAAAGGGTCTTCCCTTGTTTTTGAAGGAGCAACGAAGCCTCTCACTTGTCATTTGATTTTGTCCTCAGGGTGCACACATAGAATATTCATCGATGACCTTGATGTTGGCCTAAAGAAAAATTTTCAGTTTCCTGATGAAATTCAGTGCCACTCAAACTTGGTTCAAGGGGATATGAATGTATATATATAATTCACCTTCCCTGTGTATCAGGGAAGTTTGCCTTTCACCTGCTATTTAATTTATAGCTGCTATGCACACTATTCAGGTCCTTGCTTATGTAAATATGCCGTTCTAATTGCCAGTTTTCAGGGGGTAACCACCGCCCTACAGGGACCCTTCACTGAGTCCATTGCACCCTCTCCCCCAACCCTACCACAGGCTGAGTCCTGCCCATCTCATGGATAGGACCCGTGTCTTCATCTCACAAAAGGAGCTCTTCATTTAAACCGCTTTCAATCTCAGAAGAAAAAACAACTCTGTATTCAATATAATTGGCCCAGGACAACTCCAAAATTTGTCTTTAAGTTTTTGAAATATTTACTTAAAATATGCAGGAAGGAGAAGATTAGGAGAGTGTCCCCTTGATGGGAATGCTGATGGTCCAGTTCTAAAGGGCAGAAGGACTGACAAAGCAGACAGAGGCCTGGGAAGGAGCTGGGCAGAGGGAGCCCTGGCCCCACTGCCGCTTCCACCCCATCCCAAGTGGCCCTTTACCCAGGGTCTAGGCCCCGCCCTTCACTGGGCATGGCCCCGCCCAGGTGCCCCCCCCACCCCCCCCCTGCTGTCCACAATTTTCTACACAGCACAGAGCTCAAGCGCTTGTATGGGTTTCAGACTTTCAGGTTCAAACCTACCCTTCTCACCAACCTCCTCCAACCACACCCAGAATCCACGGTCCCCCACACGTTAAAATCCCCACTGGCTCCTGGGCAGTGGGCAGTGAGTCCTGGCGTCGAAGGGAAAAGTTCTGAGGCCTGGTATATTTCCAGCTTTTATATCACAGTCCTCTTTTCCTTAAGGTAAATTCAACAGCACATTAAAAGGACTAGGATCAAGTGGGATTTAGCCTTGGGATACAACGACGCATCAATACATCTAATATACCACATTAACAGAATGAAGAACAAAAGCTGTATAAAAAAACTCAACAGATCCAGAAATACCATTTGACAAAATCCAACATCCTTCCATGATAAAAACTCGCAAAATATTAGGTATATAAAAAAATGCACCCCTTCCCAGTGAAGGCCATCTACCATACACCCACATCTAACATCATACTTAATGATAAAAAATTGAAAGCTTTCCCTCTAAGATCAGGAGCAAGATAATTCCCACTCTTGCCATTACTACTCAACACAGTACTGGACGTTTTAGCTTGTGCAATTGGGCAAGAAAATGAAATAAAAGAAGTTACCTCTGGGCCGGGCGCGGTGGCTCACGCCTGTAATCCTAGCACTCTGGGAGGCCGAGGTGGGTGGATTGCTCAAGGTCAGGAGTTCGAAACCAGACTGAGCAAGAGTGAGACCCCGTCTCTACTATAAATAGAAAGAAATTAATTGACCAACTAAAAATATATAGAAAAAATGAGCTGGGCATGGTGGCGCATGCCTGTAGTCCCAGCTACTCGGGAGGCTGAGGCAGGAGGATTGCTTGAGCCCAGGAGTTTGAGGTTGCTGTGAGCTAGGCTGACGCCACGGCACTCACTCTAGCCTGGGCAACAAAGCGAGACTCTGTCTCAAAAAAAAAAAGAAGTTATCTCTGTTTGCAGATGATGTGGCCTTATATATAAAAAGCCCAAATATTTCACCAAAGAACTGTTAGAATAAATGACTTTGTAAGGTTGCAGGATATAAAACTAATGTACAAAAATCGGTAGCATTTATAGGCACTAATGACAAACTTAAAAAAAAAAAAAACTGAAGGAAAAAACTGCCATTTACAATAGCACCAAAACAAATGAAATACTTAGGAATAAACTGAATCAAAGAGGTGAAAGATCTGTACACTGAAAACTATTAATTGATGAAAGAGATTGAAGAAATTACTAATAAATGGAAAGATACCATGTGCTCATGGATTGGTAAAATTAATATTGTAAAAATCTCCATACTACCCACAGTGATCTACAGATTTAATACCGTCTCTACCAAAATCCAAATGACATTTTTCACAGAAATAATCCTGGGGAAGTGACATCAGCAAGATGGCTGACTAGAGGTTCCTGGCAATGGAACCTCTTCCCCCAACAGGAAAAGACCAAGACAATGAATAAACTGTGAAGGTTTGACTGGAGTGTGAAAGGGAGAACACTGGAGGGCCTCGGGGGAGTGGAGATGCCCCTATGGTGACTGGAAGTTCAGGGGGGCAGTATGAAGGCCACAGATGTGGCCTCTGCAGCCACACCTCTGCCACCAGATCAGATCTGCCTTGAATCAGGAGTACTTTCTGTTGTGGGGGTGCAAGGTAAGCAGAGGATCCCCACCAGCCCTGTTACCACTGCAAATACCTACAGTCCTTATGACAGAATAATCATCCCTGGCAAGCCCTGAGCACAGTTTGGAGAGCTGCCAGAAATTCATGTAGCAGCACTGCCCTGGATGAAGAGCACAAAATGGGCACTCCCCACCCTCCACCACCCCTATGAGCCAACCTGCTAAAGCAAGGCACCGTCTTGTGACCAGAGCCATCTCTGGAGTGTGCATTGTTCTGGGGCCCAGTAGCCACTGTGCCTCTCTAGCCCTGGAGATCCATTTTCACTATGCCAAGCCCACGCAGGTGGCTGAATGCCACAACCCCAGCTGTGTGGAGCCTGGGCCCAGGATCCGCCATGACTCTGGTCTTACACAGGAGGGAAATCAACTCCCATCACACTTCTAGCTGGAGGAACAATCTGGCAGTACCACCCAGGATGAGCAGGCCCTTGAGTTGGCCAAACTACTTCATGCCCTCCACCTATTGACAGAGGCCATGGGACCTCCTAATAGCTGATAAGCCCCTGAGCCAGTGGAGTGGCTACATACCCATGCATAGGACCTGAGAAAAAGCCCTGCAATGCCCCTGCCACTCACAGACACACCCCTTGCCTGCCCAATGGCCCTGTACCCCCAATAAGGGCCTGAGAAACAGTTCCATAGGCTGTCACCAGTGGGCATACTCCTGAGCTGGAAAACAGCTTTGCACCTGCATCCCAGACCTGAGAAACATCCCTGTGCGCTGCCCCAGGCAGACATACATCGAGGCCAGCCAAAAGACATGTGCCTTTGACCCAAGTAACCACACACTCACACACACACACACACACACACACACACACACACACACACACACAAAGTACAGCAAATGTACAAAAGATAAAGAGAAAAGAACCAAAGCACACTACTTCAAAAAATCATAAAACCACATAGAACAACAAGAAGATGAGAGCTTCCAAAGAATTGTAATCCTAAAAGAAAAAAAAAAGATGAGAAGAACAAGAAAATTACAAAACAGAAAAGGTTCAACAAAATGTAAATAGTAAGTCTTTACCTATCAGTAACTACATGTGAGTGAGTAAAACTCCAAAATTAAAAGACATATGGTGGCTAAATGCATAAAAAATAAAAAAACAAGACCTAACTAAATGCTACCTATAGAAAATTCACTTTAGATTTAAGGATACTTAATATACACTGGAAATGAAGGGAAGGAGAATTATATTCTATGTAATCTCAGGTATTCAAGAATGAGAGGCTGGAGGATCATTTGAGTCCAGGAGTCTAAGACTTCGGTGAGCCATTGCTGTACCACTGCACTCCAGCCTGGAATACAGACCAAGACCTCCTCTCTTAGAAATAAATTAATTAATGAGATACTGCAGTAATCCATAATAAAACAAACAAGCAAGCAATTATTAAGCTCTTTATACAAAGTTATAGTCTAAAGAATTCTAAAAATTCTCTTAAGAAAACCGGATCCTCTATGTAGGAACCACCACATAATATGAGGACTGGAATATATGTTAAGATCACTGACTTTTGATGTACGAGGTAAGGAAAACACATAGCATTATAAAGCATAAGAACTGAGTAACCAAGTGAGAAATTGCAATTGTGATTTCACACTTGCAGTTATATAAGTCAATAGAGTCATTTCCTATATATGCAGTGCCCTTTAATTACCTAGTTTATTGGCCACAAAACATATATATTAATAATAGCATCTAGTTTACTGGCCATAAAAAATATTTAATAGCATTTTTACTTGGAAAATTCATTAACTGACATCAGAGAAAACACCATATGGCATGAATTGAAAAATAATCAAAAAATTACAAAATATGGTACAAACTCAATGGCCTGAATGTTTGTATGAGCCAAAATTCAGGTGGAGAGGGCCTATGCTCCAATAGAATGTTACTGCAGGTGGGGCCTTTGAGAGATGATTAGGTCATTAGGTTAAACTATTCATGGATAGGACTAGTGCTCTCATAAGAAGAGACATGAGAGAGTTTGCTTCTTCTTGGTCTTTCCACCATGTCGGGACATAGCAAGTAGACGCCTGGACTAAACCAGGAAGAGGGATCTCACCAGGAGTCAATTCCGCTGGCACCTTGATCTTGGCCTTCCTAGCTTCCACATCTGAGAGAAATAACTTTCTGTGTTTTAAGCCTCCCAGTTTATGGTACTTCCAATGGGAAAATGAGTTGACTAAAACAAGAAAAGGACCATGTCATTATACATATCACCGAAGGCTGACAAATCTTATTAAACAAAGGAACTTTAGAGCCTTTACTAAAAAACTTGAAATTTTTGTTAAAAACAGAGTCTCACTCTGTTTCCAAGTCTAGAGAGCAGTGGTATCATCATAGCTCACTGTAACCCCAAACTCCAGGGCTGAAGCGATCCTCCTGCCTCGGCCTCCTAAGTAGCTTGGACTACATGCATGTGCCACTATAATGGGCTAATTTTTCTATTTTTTTGTAGAAATAAGATCTCACTATTTTGCTCAGGCTGGTCTTGAACTGCTGACCTCAAGTAATCCTCCCCTCTCTATCTCCCAGATTGCTGGAATTACAGGCATTAGCCACTGTACCTGGCCAAAAACTTGCAGTACTTTAAGCCATCTAACAGCACTAACTTATTTTAAAAATGTTTCCTGTTTTATGATATTTTCAAACAAAAATAAATAAAATTAGAACCTTGATGCAAAGTAACATTGCTTCTCAAATAAGGACACGGAGCCAAGTGTTCATATATTTAACCCCAATTTGCACATAAAGTAAATGACAGAAACCAGACTTGATCCTGGCCTGCAGCATGAGAAAACATATTCTTAAGCACAACTGTCCAGGCTGAACAGAAAACAACTGGTCACAGCAAATGTAAGCAGTATAAAAAGAAATTCTTCAAGCGAGATGTGAAAGCTAAACAGTGTTCTTAATAGTGTTACTAACCCATCCTCAGGGATAATGTTCAGAGTCATCATATCATGCACGTGATTTAGGCAGTGTCCCGAACAACTGTCCAGTGGATGAGTAAGGTCTTGCCTTACTCAGTGAGAGTAGTGTGGGGGGCAAGGGGTCATGTCAAAATTGGGGTGTTCAGAAGTGCAAAATTAACATGCTAAGAATTGAACGGTATATTCCATCCAGACCAAGATACTATGTGAGGAATGGGCAGGACAGAGAAGGACGAGAGTGGAGGGCAGGAGTAATGGCCATGTAGGAGTAAACTTCTCCCATGCCAATCTGTGGGAATGTAATGATACTAGAATAGTTCAGATTCTGACATTGGAAATAAAGAGAAACTAAATTGGCAAGCAGTATTTACTGACCCCTGGTGAAATATGGGAATTACACTATGGGTATGAGACAAAAAGGGATATCACAGCACAATTCACAATTGCGAAGATGTGTAATCAACAACCTAAGTGCCCATCAATTCATGAATGGACAAAGAAAACATATTATATATATTTTAGAGATCTCTTACATATAATAAGATATTTATATTCTTTCTAACCAAGGAGTTTAAAGGATCTATCTTAATGTCATCTGATAAATATAATTTTAGTGGTATATTTAATTCTAATAGCGGAGAGACCCAAAAAGTGGCCAGCCTTATTATATAAATGAAACCACACAGGTGGCAGCTCTGAGACAGTGCTTCTTTTTAGACCTTTAAAGGTGTCAGACTCTTAGTTAATCTTTGTTGGAAGGGCCATATTAAGATATGTCAAAGAAATATATTTTGGGGTAAAATATTTTTATTTCTTTTAACTGGCCAGTGTCCTTATAGGTGGAACTTGATTTACTGCAGCTGCAGATGTTTTTGTCAATTTTAAAGGCCTTGTTTCCCCTAATTTAGAGCTTCTGTCAGTTTTGACCAAGATTTGGTCAAATCACATGTCAGACAGAACAAAACCAAAAACAGAAAAAGCAATCACACAACTTCTATGTTACTGAGATCTCTGAACATAAGAAGAAGCTGACAATAACTGTTAACCTTCAGCTCTCAAATTCCAAAATGAAACCTCAAACCAGCTCCTCATCTAGACATGAGGCCCAAGCTAACGTCTGCCCTCCATCATTACTGAAGCAAGAAAATCGCTTTCCTTATCTGAAGTGAGCAAAACTATTCTACGGGAGTTACCTGGCAAAACAAACACTGGACATAAAACCAAAACTTTGCAAGATTGGGGAACACTGAGAGAGAACAGCCGTTGAGTCTTGGATGATCTCACAATCAGAGTAAAACTCTAGCAGTATCTGAGCACTGACAGAAGAATCAGTGCAAGTCAAAAGGGGCTTGACTTTGAGGTGTTCCTCCATGGTTGCCTTTATGAACACTCAAAATAAGTGACTAAGGCAAAGATCTCAATCAATGGAGGTTTATTAAGCCAAAGTTTACAGACATGCCTGGGAAAAGCATATACCACAGAAGCATCTATGACCTGTGCTCTCTGAAGAGGGATTTGGAAACTCAATATTAAGGGGAGAGGGCATAGAGAAAGAAAAAGGAAGATGGGGGTGGGCAGTGAGGCAAATAGTTACATTCTTCTAAGGCTCTACTCAGTACTCAGTAAATAAGCAGTTTATATATGGTGAGAAGAATGAAAAGAAAAGGGGAGTATGTGGAATTCTCTGTTCTATCTCTTCAATTTTTGTAAATCTAAAACTACTATAAAATAAAACATTTATTTTAATTAAAAAAAGGAAAAGGGGAATGAAGGAAAACCCAATTACCCAGATGTCCCTGGGTGGGTGAAGGAATGATTGATCTTGTCTTGTATCTGTTCTGCATCTAGGAAGATAAGCCTGGAGTCAGCATTACCAGGGTGGAATCAGAGTTTAGTTTTAGGAGCTAGGCTTAGATTACAGACCTAATACTACAATTAGCATATCCTTTTTTTTTTTTTTTTTTTTGAGACAGAGTCTCACTTGTTGCCCAGGCTAGAGTGAGTGCCGTGGCGTCAGCCTAGCTCACAGCAACCTCAAACTCCTGGGCTCAAGCGATCCTCCTGCCTCAGCCTCCCGAGTAGCTGGGACTACAGGCATGTGCCACCATGCCCGGCTAATTTTTTCTATATATATTAGTTGGCCAATTAATTTCTTTCTATTTATAGTAGAGACGAGGTCTCGCTCTTGCTCAGGCTGGTTTCAAACTCCTGACCTTGAGCAATCCGCCCGTCTCAGCCTCCCAGAGAGCTAGGATTACAGGCGTGAGCCACCGCGCCCGGCAGCATATCCTTTTTTGTGGTATGCCAGCAAAGAATTTCCTTTTGAAAGATCTATGGGGCAGTTCTCCATAGATGCCTAAGGCCTTTTACCTTTCCATGCGGATCTGGCTAACGCTTAATGCCACTAACAGCTATTCATTTGGAAGGAAGTGTTGCACCACTTAGCCTCATGCTTGCCCTTGCATAAGGAGTTGGAGAGGGTAGTTTCGAGACTTTTATTTTCCTTTATAAAAGCTTGCTAGCCCAGTGGAATTACAGGTGTCCTAAACCTCCAGGCAGGTTGATTGGGATCTGTCAACAGAAAACTGCCACTGTGGTACACTAGCCTCTTGGATTTTTAACAGGTAAGTTGCCTGAGGCAGCCACCAGACAAACTCCTTTGACAGGGAATCCCTTGCTTGCTATTGGGCACTGGTGGGGACTGAACATCTCACAGCCATAGTGCCACATGATACTGTGATACATAGACTGCTCATACTTGGGCACTCACCAACTCCATCAATAAAATTGGACAGGCTCAATAGAGATCACTTGTCAAATGGAACTCATACATTCAATATGGGCCCAGCTCAGATCTCAAGGAGGAATTACACTTCATGAACAAATAGCTATTAATAATCTTACCAGAAGAAGCCAAATGTCCCAAAAGGGATGGTTCTGGTCCTCCTGTGGCTACCTGGGCCACCAGATTCAGAGACATGCCTACCAACTGTATGGAAGGCTTTACCGATGACTGTGGAAAGTGACAAGCAGAGGGCCCACTGGGCTGGGGCTGCCATACAGCCAGTGGATGGCCATCTTTAGACTAAGACTGATGAGGACACTCTACCTAATTGGCCAACTATGTGCAATGGTGATGGTCATGCCGGTTACTCCTACCACTGTATCTTGCTACATTTTCACCAGCTCAAAGGCCATGTTTCCCAGCCGTTTGGTTAGGAGGAAAGATACCTGAGGGACTGGATTCTTTTTTTTTTTTTTTGAGACAGAGTCTCATTTTGTTGCCCAAGCTAGAGTGAGTGCCGTGGTGTCAGCCTAGCTCACAGCAACCTCAATCTCCTGGGATCAAGTGATCCTCCTGCCTCAGCCTCCCGAGTAGCTGGGACTACAGGCATGCGCCACCATGCGTGGCTAATTTTTTCTCTATATATTTTTAGTTGGTCAATTAATTTCTTTCTATTTTTAGTAGAGACGGGGTCTCGCTCAGGCTGGTTTCGAACTCCTGACCTCAAGCAATCCTCTCACCTCGGCCTCCCAGAGTGCTAGGATTATAGGCGTGAGCCACCATGCCTTGCCAGGACTTGATTCTTTAATGATCCCCTGTGTAGTGACAAGGACTAGGCCAACAGCTTCCTGGCTGGAATTGACAAATATATTATATGTCACTCTTATGGATGCTGTGACTAACACGGCCATCCTTCACAGGAACTTATGTCATGCTTTTGGTTCCCCAGAGGACTTCACCCTGACCAAGGAACATTCTTCATTGCCTGAACAAACCAACAATGGGTGCACTCTAATGGGATATGATGGGCTTTCCATGCACCCTGCCATCTGCATACCGGTGGACCCAATGATCAATGAAATAGCCGACTCACAAGCAACAGAAGACATCAACATGGCCTCCAAGTGGGGCGGTACCCCCATCTCAGTAGGGTTATGTGGACACTAAACACCACACTCCAGTGCAAGGGAAACAGCGCTGCAGTACCTGGTGAGAAACAATGAGCTTGATGTGGGCAGAGGTAAACCAGGCAGCTATCTGATAAGACTGTGCTTCAAAATCCCAATCTCAGTGTTTCCAACAATTCCCTTTCCTTTTTCTCTTTAAAGAGCACATCCTAGGGCTGGTTTAGGTTCAGGCTGCTATAGTACCCAGGATATGGCTCCTGACTCTGATCTGAAGGCAATGCTTGCCCTGGGTGCTTCCCCTCCATAGGATTCCATAGAGGAGGACAGGGCCAAGGAATACCACAGTGCTAGGTCCCTCTACTAGCACCAAGGATATCTGATTCCTTCAGTCGTGTGGGTGACATTATCAGACATGTCAAGTATATGTAAGTCATGGCCTCCCTTTCTGGACTGGACAACCAAGATGGAAAGATCTGGGTCAAGGAGCAAGGGCAATGGGTCCTTGCAGATGTACTATTCCCAGGACAGAGACAGACAGACTGGGTTGTTACATCAACTTAGCCCAACTCTTATCTAATAGGTAGAGAACTCCTGGGAGGGGTGGTGGAGCATTAACTTGTCAGTGTACTTTTGTCGACAGGATATGGCAGCAGAGACCTGAAAGGATAAAGCTGCCGTTAGGCTCTTCCAAGCCATGGGCATCACAGGTAACCTGACAAAGCAGTGGGATCTGCCATCCTGGTCCTTGTTTTGTCATAGACCACAATGATCCTCTTGCCCACCAGTGGTAAACTATACCAGCATTCCTAACGTTACACTGCACACAAACAGAATCTGAGTTCTGGCTTACTGAGCAAGGATTTGGCACCTGCCACATGGGAGGAAGCCAGAGGTGCACTGTTTCATTGTGAAAAAATGTCATCACCACAACAAATAAAACCCTAGTGGACTAATACATTGACACAACACCCTCCTCGCATTACATAGATGGCCCATGGCAACAAGTGAAGCAAGGACAACACTAACGCTAGCCCTCTGTTTAGAGGCTTCATGAGCAATATTGTATGGGAGAAACAGCTCACACAATGCCATCAATAAGACCTGGCTGCCGGCCGGGCGCGGTGGCTCACGCCTGTAATCCTAGCACTCTGGGAGGCCAAGGCGGGCGGACCACTGAAGGTCAGGAGTTCGAAACCAGCCTGAGCAAGAGCGAGACCCCATCTCTACTATAAATAGAAAGAAATTAAATGGCCAAATAAAAAATATATGTAGAAAAAATTAGCCAGGCATGGTGGCGCATGCCTGTAGTCCCAGCTACTCAGGAGGCTAAGACAGAAGGATTGCTTGAGCCCAGGAGTTTGGGGTTGCTGTGAGCTAGGCTGACGCCACGGCACTCTAGCCTGGGCAACACAGTGAGACTTTGTCTCAAAAAAAAAAAAAAAAAAGACCTGGCTGCCTAATGCCAATGCTTCCATACCCAATGAGTGACTGAACAATAAAATGAGGGAAAAGTTATGTGTGCACCTGAGGACTTTACTTTTCTCTGTAGGTGATCTGGGCTTGCCCAAATAAGCAATGCCATGCCTGGACAGATGGTGGATGGTGGGATCCTACACTTTGGATATGTCAAAGTAGTCCTATATATCACCCCTAAGAATGCGAAACACAGTTGGGCCATCAGCCTAAAGCTGTATGTACATGAGGCTTACGAGTAACTTGCCATGAGGTATAACTTACTCTGGGTTTATGTCCTTTATGAGATCTTTGGTACCATACAAAGGAGTCAGTGCTCATGAAAATAAGAAACTTGTCCCCTGATCATGGCAGATACTGCCTCGTCTATGGCCACTGCCTTGGTAGCCCAGCAGACATCCTTCAGCTCCCTCTAGAAGGTTGATTTAGACAAAAAATTAGCTCTAGACCAGGGGTCCTCAAATTTTTTAAACAGGGGGCCAGTTCACTGTCCCTCAGACCGTTGGAGGGCCAAACTATAGTTTAAAAAAAACTATGAACAAATTCCTATGCAAACTGCACATATCTTATTTTGAAGTAAAAAAACAAATGGGCAAAACACCCGCATGTGGCCCGAGGACTGTAGTTTGAGGATGCCTGCTCTAGACTTTCTTGTAGCCCAACTGGGAGGAGTGTGTGTGATTGCCAACAATTCTTGCTGTATCTGGAAAAATACCTCACATATTAGTGAAAGACAAGTAGAGGAGATGCAGAAGCAGGCATTGGCAGACAATAGACCCAGGTGTATAATCCTTCTTTGACCTCATTACCAACTTGTTATCTAGGTCAGTACGATCTTGGGCTAGGTCACTGCTCCAGGCAGGCCTAATCATCATGCCTGAGGTAGCAGTCCTCCTGGGCATAGTGGGATGGAACCTGCCTATAGCTCAACAACATTGTGTCATTCAAACATTACATCATTCTCATGAGATGAACCTCTGCCTCCAGATACAGGGAGGTCAGTGGGCATATAAATGGGCTAGCCTTGTTAAGGGGGATATCTGGATTGGCAGGGGGAGACTGCAAGATATTTCTCCAGGTGATCTTGGACTGACCCACTTCTCCTCTGTTTCTTGGTTGTAGTCCCAAGACTAAATACAGAAAGTTCTGGGAATGCAAATTCCTGAGAAAAGACTGACCAGAAAAGCCCTGGATCTTTTCTAGTACCCTCCCCCAACCCCTCACCTCAGAAACAGGATGCTCTTCAATGCTTTAGGCCAGTGTGTCATGTGTCCCTGGTGCATAAAACCCAGGGTGAACTGCTTTCCAGGGTCACTCAGCTGTGATGCAAGTGGGGCACATGTGGATGAGACTCCATCTCAGCAATTGTTTCTGAGCTTTGGGGAAGCAGCACACAATGAACAATGGGAATCTGTGGTTGCTTCATGCCCACTTATAATAAACCTGCATCATGTAATATACTATATTGTGTCTCACTGGACTCAGACAAGTTGGTAACCAGTGCAGTGAACCTGTTTCACAAGCAAGATTATGGAGAAATTGTAATCCTTGTACACTTGGTGGGAATGTTAAATGGTACAGCCAAGATGGAAAAACAGAGAAAAACTTCTTTAACTCAATTACAAAGTACCTACAAAACCTTATAGCAAACATCATACATAAAAGTAAAAGACTGAATGATTCTCCCCAGGGGCTGGGGACAAGGCAAGGATTCTATTCTTATCACCACTACTCCACATAGTATGAAAGGTTCTAGCCAGTGACATAAAGGGGGAAAAAAGGAAAGAAAAGTGAAAGAGAAAAGAAAGGAAAAAATAATAGTATACTCAATAGCAGGAGACATGGTTGTGCAAGGCTGAACAATGCCTCTCACAAAGGATGTCCATGTCCTCATCCCTATAAACCGTGTCACTTGATATGTCAAAAGGAAGTTCACAAAGGTGATCTAGTTATGGATTGTGAGATGGGAGACTTATCCTGCATTATGTGATAGAACTGATATAAGCACAGGGCTCAGTATCAGAGGGGTGTAGGCCGATTGTGAATAACAGAGAAGGTGCTGATGTGATGGAAGCAGAGGAATAAAGATTTTATGATGCTACTGGGCCATCAGTCAACGGATACAAGTGGCCTCTGGAACCCACAAAGGAGAAGGAAACAAATTCTCCTGTGGAGATTCAACAAAGATCAGAGTGCTGCAGACCCATACCAGACATGTGGCCTACAGAACTTTGAAAGAACAAATCTGTGTTGGTTTAAACTACTCACTCTTTGGTAGCAATAGGAAACTAATGTAATGGTGTTATGTAGAAAATCCTAAGGATTCTAAAAAATCTCTAGAATAGGTAAAATATCAAGGCCTCAAGGTACAAATCAATATACAAATCTATTATATTTCTACATACTAGCAATTACCATGTAAAAACTGAAATTAGTGATACAATACCATATAGGATTACTCAATAAAGCAAGTCTGTGAAATATGTGTCAACCTAACAAAACATTTATGGGACTTTTATATTGAAAACAACAAAATGCTGAAGAAAGAAATCAAAGACAGGCCGGGCGCTGTGGCTCACGCCTGTAATCCTAGCTCTTGGGAGGCCGAGGCGGGCGGATTGCTCAAGGTCAGGAGTTCAAAACCAGCCTGAGCAAGAGCGAGACCCCGTCTCTACTATAAATAGAAAGAAATTAATTGGCCAACTGATATATATATATAAAAAATTAGCCGGGCATGGTGGCGCATGCCTGTAGTCCCAGCTACTCGGGAGGCTGAGGCAGGAGGATTGCTCGAGCCCAGGAGTTTGAGGTTGCTGTGAGCTAGGCTGACGCCACGGCACTCACTCTAGCCTGGGCAACAAAGCGAGACTCTGTCTCAAAAAAAAAAAAAAAAAAATCAAAGACAGTTGAACAAATACACACATACAATATCCATTGATTAGAAGACTCAAAACGTAAATAGTTTAAATTTACCTTAAACCAATATACACAGCTAATAGATTTTCTATCAAGGTATTTTGTAGACACAGACAAGATTATCTGAAAATTTATGCAGAAAAGCAAAAGAACTAGAGTAGCTACAGCATCTGAACAAAAGAAGAAGAACATGGTTAGAGTAACTCCATGTGATTTCAGTTCTAATATAGTAAAATTAACCCAAATTGGGAGGTGTTGGTGGAGAGACAGGTCAACAGAACCTAATAAAGACGATAGAAATCGTCCCCATATGCATACTTAGAACTGATTTATGACAGTTACCAAGTCATTGAATGAACGAAAAAAATTTTTTAGAATTGCACTGGACCAATTAAATATCCATCAAAAAAAGTCACCAACCAAACTTCACACCTGTATAAACATTAGCTCAAAACTGACCCCAGAGTAAATGTAAAATATAAAACCACAAAATGTTAAACTGTAGGAGATATAGAAAAAAACTATAAAATAAAATCTTCAAGGCCAGGGGCAGTGGCTCACACTTCTAATCCTAGCACTCTGGGAGGTTGAGGCAGGAGGATCGCTTGAGGCCAGGAGTTCAAGACCAGCCTGAGCAAGAATGAGACCCTGTCTCTACAAAAATATAGAAAAATTATCCAGGCATGGTGGCACACACCTGTAGACCCAGCTACTCAGGAGGCTGAGCCAGGAGAATCGCTTGATAACAGAAGTCTGAAGTTGCAGTGAGCTATGATGATGCTACTGCACTCTAGCTGGGGTGACAGGGTTAGACTCTGTCTCAGAAAAATAAAATAATAAGATAAAATCTTCAAAATCAAGAGCTTGGTTAAGGATCCTTACACATGGCACCAAAATCATGGCCCATGAAAGAAAAAAAAAACATATATTGATAGACTGGATTTTTATCAAATTTAAAACTTTTGATCTGTATAAGACCTTGTCAAGACAATGAAAGAAAAGCTAGAGTTATAGAAAAGATTTGTGTATCAAATATCTGACAAAAGACAGAATATACAAAGAATTCTAGAATTCCTGCAAAAAAATAAAAAAAGCAAAATAATCAAGTTATAAAATGGACACATGAAGAGACATTTCACTGATGCATAAACACAAAGCAAATAGGCACATGAAAAGACTGCCAACATTACTTCCCATCAAGTGTCAGACATCAGCATTTTGTCTCTTCCATGTGGACCCGTCTGCCTTCAGAGATAATTTAAAAGGAAGAACTACCAAACATTCCAATGTGTTCTCAGTGAGGTACTTTATTTTTTTTTTATTTTTTTAAAAACTTCCTTTATTTATTTATTTTTATTTTTTTTATTTTTATTTTTCTTTGAGACAGAGTCTCACTGTGTTGCCCAGGCTAGAGTGCCATGGCGTCAGCCTAGCTCACAGCAACCTCAAACTCTTGGGCTCAAGCAATCCACAGTGAGGTACTTTTGAAACCTGTGATTGTTTCTGGAAATTGGCAAAGGGAACACAAGATTTTCAAATATGCTCAGCTCAGGAAATGTGCATTCTATTTGCCACTACTGATGAATTGTTAAGTACAGGTCTGTGAATTGATATGGATGAATCACAAACTTATACCTCAGGGACTGGATGCTTCTGCAGAAAAACTGGATAATCCTTCTTACAGGATTATGTGGTCATTTGTGTATCTCTGAATAATTTAAGTATTAATTCATAGGTAGGATTGGTCTATGAAATCACAGTGTAGACATAATAGAATGTTAATACAATCTCAAGGATGGATGAACATAAACCATTTAAGAATGACAGGAGATACTTTAAAAATATACATATTGATGTGTTGAAGGACAAAAATAAGTAGCCCTCTTACTGAAGCTCCACGGTTAAGAAACTTGTCTTTCTAACCAGACAACATAGATTAGATACTGAATCAGCCACTTACTGGAATGTGCCTGGATGGATCTTTTAACCTGTTTTTGTATGGGGTTTCCTCGTGTGCAATGAGAATGTCATCAATACTTATTTCAAGAGCTGAAGTCATTAGAAAATAAAAAAGCACTAACAACAGTGATTCTTGCTCTAAGTGTGATTGATATAAAGAACAATATATAAACAACATAGGAAATCACTTTGAGTGTCTGTGTAATGGGGTCACATTACATGGCCCAGGCTTGTTTCTCACTCTTAGCCTCAAACATTCTTCTTGCCTCAGCCTCCCAGGGAGCTAGGATTACAGGTACTAGAAATTATTAAAGCAAAATGTATTTATTTTTGGATTGTAACAAATCTAAGGAGAGTATATTGGGCCTGAGTTTCCTTGGTAAATGTAGCACAAACATTTTGTTTTCCTGCAAGATCCTTGCTATGAATAGGAATACAAGCCAATGGGAAGCGGAAGAATAGTCTCCAGGAATCCAGCAGTAGGCATTATTTCATTGTCACAAAATATGGTTGAAACCAGGGAGAATTTTCCCTCTTATCTTTTCATTTACCTCTCCAGATGCTGATTAATCTCCAAACACTTGATTTTCAAGTACCTGATGTTAGATAACTCACACATGAAGGAACCTCAGTTCATCATCTTGTATTATCCCAATAATTCCACCAAAGAATTGTCCAAAGAAATGTCCACTTAAAAAGACAATCCAGTTTCATATTTATAAAGAACCAAGTTTGTAGGCCAGGCACGGTGGCTCACGCCTATAATCCTAGCTCTCAGGGAAGCCGAGGCGGGCGGATTGCTCGAGGTCAGGAGTTCAAAACCAGCCTGAGCAAGAGCGAGACCCCATCTCTACTATAAATAGAAAGAAATTAATTGGCCAACTGATTTATATATAATTAGCCGGGCATGATGGCGCATGCCTGTAGTCCCAGCTACTCGGGAGGCTGAGGCAGGAGGATCGCTTGAGCCCAGGAGTTTGAGGTTGCTGTGAGCGAGGATGACACCATGGCATTCACTCTAGCCTGGGCAACAAAGCGAGACTCTGTCTCAAAAAAAAAAAAAAACAAAACAAACAAACAAAAAAACCAAGTTTGTATCTGCCATTGTCTTATGTGCATTTCCATGTCACGAAATTTGTCTCGAAACATCAACCTCATTTATGTACCTCCTGAATATTTCACTACAGTAACACAGGGAAGAAATGTAGTGAGCATATAATCTGGACTATAATGCACGAAAGAGGGGAAAAAAACCTGTAAAAGAACTAGCCACAAAAACAAAAAATAAGTTTATTACAAGTGAAAATGAACTATGGAATATATCCTTCAGTTCCATACCTTTTGGAAAACTGCTCTTCCAATGAAATTACTTAATCATTTTCATTATATAATAAACTCTTCCACACAATAATTTTCATTGACTATAAATTTATTAGGCAATTTAACTAAACAGTATTTCACAAACATTTTTCAATAGTCATATTGTGCAATGGGACTTATGTGTGCAGCCAAGAAAGGAATGTAGTACGCCAATACCGTGAGAAAACTGGGATCTTTCCTAAGGCATTGGGAGTTTTTTTTGTTGTTTTGTTTTTTGTTTTTTTTTTGAGTAAGAGTCTCACTCTGATTCCCAGGCTAGAGTGCCGTGGTGTCAGCCTAATGTTTTTCTACATATACATACATACATATATATATATATATATATATTTTTTTTTTTTTTTTTTTTTAATTTCGAGACAGAGTCTCACTCTGTTGCCCAGGCTAGAGTGAGTGCCGTGGCGTCAGCCTAGCTCACAGCAACCTCAATCTCCTGGGCTCAAGCGATCCTCCTGCCTCAGCCTCCCAAGTAGCTGGGACTACAGGCATTCGCTACCATGCCCGGCTAATTTTTTCTATATATATTAGTTGGCCAATTAATTTCTTTCTATTTATAGTAGAGACGGAGTCTCGCTCTTGCTCAGGTTGGTTTCAAACTCCTGAGCTCAAACGATCCACCCGCCTCGGCCTCCCAGAGAGCTAGGATTACAGGCGTGAGCCACCGCGCCTGTTATTGGCCAATTAATTTCTTTCTATTTTTAGTAGAGTCAGGGTCTTGCTCTTGCTCAGGCTGGTTTCGAACTCCTGACCTTGAGTAATTCGCCTGCCTCGGCCTCCCAGAGTGCTAGGATTACAGGCGTGAGCCACCGCACCTGGCCCAACACTGGGAGTTTGAAGAGTAAAGATACAATATGGTACTAAAGAGTCAGACTACATTATGTGATGGTAACATTATACCTCTGTACTCCCTAAGCTTATTCTGCCTACCTCGTCATGCTAACAATAAAGCCTGAATATTCTCTCCTTTGCAGCAACTGGAAGTTCAAACCACAAGTAGGTATCTCCATCCCAACCCCACCCTTTAGCAATCATAACACTGAAAGTCAGTCTTATATACCAGTTCAATAAAGCCAGTTTTGGACAAGGTGCTTTCCCTAGAAAGCCTCATTATGTAATAAACATCCTCGTAACACTTCAATGTATAGAGTTATCACTCTCATCATCCAAACTCAATGTCAGGAGCACTTTAATCAAGTTCCAGTGGGGTGGTGAAAAATCGAACATACCAAAAATGGTATGAGGGTAAATATACGAAGTTTCCACTTTATCTACAAAAATTCCCATTCTGTATGCTCATTCATACATGGAAGTTCATGAACATTAATATTTTCAAATTAGAAACACTGACCACAGCAAGGACAAAAAAACAATAGTGTTATTTTTATCCTTATTCACCATACTTTTTTTCATTTTATAATATTTTCCATACTACTATATTTGTATTTTTGCTTCATAAAAAATGACGGTACATGCCATGGGTCTAATTTGGCACACAAAAAAAAGGGGCACATAGAAATATAATAATACAGTGCATGTTTCATCAACAGCAATGGATGTTTGAGGATATATGCATCTGAAGTTCTACTGTTAAGGGATTTTCAACATATCCACATAAGGATCTAGGAGTATAGAGAAGAACTCAAGTGCTAATAATATCTACCCAAAATCATACTGACCTAAGCATATGTACCAAAATGTGTTATGTTGTTTGATTTCACACACACACCCACACAAGAATGTTCTAGATGCTTCAACTTTAAGGGACTAATGGTATATTATTACTGTCTATTGTGAAGTATCCTCCTGAGGTAGAATAAAATATTGTTGGTAGATAAAATGTGATTCACTCATAGTTATAAAAAATTAATTTTTTAGTTAGAACATGAGAACTAGGACACCTTCTATATAAAATAGTTGCAAATTATATTGCCAGTAAGAAAGTGTGAATCCTCCTCGTTAGTATAGTGGTGAGTATCCCCGCCTGTCACGCGGGAGACCGGGGTTCGATTCCCCGACGGGGAGCAAAAAAATAAAAAAAAAAAAAAAAAAAGAAAGTGTGAATCCTATTCACGAACATCCTATATTCATAGCTTTGATTGAAATCTCTACTTTGATATGTCTTCTCTCTTCAATTTGAAAAACAAGACTCAGTCTTTGCTAAATAAAAGCTATTGCCATTCAGTGGAGAAGGTAGCCACTGTTTCCTTTGCATTTTTTCTACCACATAATCAGTTCCTAATAACCTCTTACTCTCTTCCGAAAAAAATCCCAATTTCCAAAGGTCATGCTCTATTTCAGTCTATTAGTAGAATGTCTTTCCTATAACCACTGTGCCCTTCTGTCAGGAGAAGTGTGTGGTGATTCCAATAAGCATAACTGACATCACACTTTTATCTTTTTGTCTGCCCATCTCCAGACTCTCTCAGACAATATTTAGTTTCAAAATAAAGTGTCCTTATTCTTCCAGGAAACTGGATAGAAATGATTCTCACTAATCAAGTCAGTCTGTCATCTCATTCTTTCCAAGACATCAGTAAGGAAGGCATATGGAGAGATTTCAAGTTGTAAGTTGACACTTATAAAGAGTAGTCATTTCAAAAAAAACCCAAATAATTATCTTATAACCTAAATATAACAGACCATTTCCATATGTCCTTGAACATATGCTATATATCATGTGATGAGGTTCAACTTAGTTTGACTTGTAATTATCTCCAGTATGTAATATCACAATTTAATACTGGAGAACAAGAGACTGAGTTATTTCCTGTGTAAATCTTCTGATGTCCTATAGTAAACATTGCATTCTATTTGTATGGTTTCATTGAATTTGTATTCACATTCCATTGTATGGTTTTATCAAAAATGTACACTTTGATGTCCATTGTGCTATGAGGCCTGGATAAAGCCTGTAACACATACATTTATTGAATTTCTCCTTAGTATGCACTCTCTGGTGTTGATTAATGCTATCATTTATGATGTAGAGTTTCCCATACTCACTGAAATTGTAAGGTCTCAGTCATGAATGAATTTTCAGATGTAAAAGCTGTGAATTGTGACTGAAGTCCTTACCACATGCATTACATTTGTAGGGTTTCTCTCCAGTATGATTACTCCAATATCATGCAAGATGTAAACTGCAACTAAAGACCTTGCCACATTCATTCATTTGTAAGATTTCCCTCCAGTATGAATTTTCTCATGAACTATAAGGGATATCTCTTGCCTGAGACCATGCTATATTCATTACATGTGTAGGGTATCTATCCAGTATGAACGGTCCAATGTTGTTGTACAAGGTGTGAAACTTGACTGAAGATTTTGCACAATCATTAAGATTTGTAAGGTTTTTCTCCAGTATGAATTTTCCAGTGTTCTGCAAGATTTGAATTGTGACTGAAGGCCTTTCCGCATTCATCACATTTGTAAGGTTTCTCTCCAGTGTGAATTCTCCGATGTCGAGCAAGGTGTGAAATTTGATTGAAAACTTTGCCACATTCACTACATTTGTAAGGTTTCTCTCCAGTATGAATTCTACGATGTCGAGTAAGCCGTGAATCTCGACTGAAGACCTTGCCACATTCATTACATTTGTAAGGTTTCTCTCCAGTATGAATTCTCCAATGTTCTGCAAGTTTTGAATTGTGGCTAAAGGCCTTTTCACATTCATTACATTTGTAAGGTTTCTCTCCAGTATGAATTGTTCGATGACGAGCAAGACTTGAAACCTGATTGAAGAACTTGCCACATTCGTTACATTTGTAAGGTTTCTCTCCAGTGTGAATTCTCCGATGTTGTGCAAGGAGTGACACTCGATTGAAGACCTTGCCACATTCGTTACATTTGTAAGGTTTCTCTCCAGTGTGAATTATCCGATGTTGTGCAAGGAGTGAAACCCGATTGAAGGCCTTTCCACATTCATTACATTTGTAAGGTTTCTCTCCAGTGTGAATTCTCTGATGTTCTGCAAGATGTGAATTGTATCTGAAGACTTTGCCACATTCATTACATTTGTAAGGTTTCTCTCCAGTATGAATTCTCCAATGTCGTACAAGGTTTGAATTGTGCCTGAAGACCTTGCCACATTCTTTACATTTGGGAGGTTTCTCACCCTTATGGATCACTCGATGGTTAGTAAGGCTTGAAGATACACTAAAAGCTTTGCCACACTCATTACATCTGTAAGGTTTTTCCCTAATGTATGCTTTCTGTTCTAGTGTGAGTAATGGAGAATCAACAAAATCAATCCTATATTTATTAAAAATGTGGGTTTTGACAGAAGGAATGTTTTGAAGTGGTGAAAATGAGGAAATATGGTTGATATACTTTTCAACTTGATTACATACAAGAGTTTTCCCTTCAGCTTCAAATAACTGCATTTCTGGCAGATATAGTTGAAAGCTTAATCCACATCCATTGTTAAGAGGATTGTTTTCTGCATCACCTCCCAATGTACAGCTTCTCCCTAGGAAAGCAAGAAAGGAGTGGAACTTGAAGCCATGGTTATGGAATGTCCACATTCTGAAAGAAGGACGAGAATCTGCCTCACCTGATTCAGACATTGAAAGGAATATCAGCATCCTTAGTATATCATGTGGGCAATGCTGAAAACATAAGGGAGTGAGGTGCCATCCCAGAGCAGTGGAGCGTCTGTAGGAGCCAGGAGGATTATGGGTGCATTTGAGAGACATTAGGAGCAGAGAAATACAACAGAACCAAAATCTCCTGAAAACAGCCAGTAATGGGCCTCTTAGGGAAAATATAACATTTAAAAGCAGCTATATAAACATTAGTAATAGTACATAATAAAAGTCAGGAAAGATACATCCACAGTAGAGGAGTGAGTACACCTAGATCCTTTGTAACAGACTGATGAGTAAAAGGTCACTCTCTGCACCATTTTAGGGCAAAAAGACTTGGAGAGAGGTGGTTGTTTTACCAAGGTCCAAACTAAAAATTGCAAGGCCTACAAAACGACAGGGAAGTATGGTCAAATAAAGGAATAAAATTAATGCCCTAAGACAAAACCTAAAGAAACACAGCCCTCTGAATTACTTGACGAATAATTGAAGCAATAATCCCAAGATGTCAAATGAACTTAAAAGATAACAGAGATATACAACAAAATGAATGAAGGACAAAATACTTGAAAGAAGGAGAGTATCAAATAAAAGAGAAACGTTTAGAAAATAGAACTTATGGAGATGCAATATAATAATGAAAAGAAGATTCACTATAGAATTCAACAGCAGACTGAAGAAGGCAGAGGAAAGAATGAACAGATTTGAGGACATGTTAGCAAAATTACCGTCTCCAAAGAGCAGAAAGAAAAAAATAATAAAGAAAATCAAACAAACTCTAAGAGATTTGGGGGATACTATCAAGCAAAATAATATACAAATTATGTGAGTTTAATAAGGAGACAACAAAAGATCATATATCGCATTTTAAGAAATAATGTCCCAAATTTAAGGAAAGAAATGGATATATTAATACAAATTTAAGAAGCTTGACTGCTGTAACTAAAATTACCCAAGGATATTCACACAGAGACATATTTTAAACAAACTATCAAAAGTCAAAGACAGGGCCGGGCGCTGTGGCTCACGCCTGTAATCCTAGCTCTTGGGAGGCCGAGGCGAGCGGATTGCTCAAGGTCAGGAGTTCAAAACCAGCCTGAGCAAGAGCGAGACCCCGTCTCTACTATATATCAGTTGGCCAAATTAATTGGCCAACTGATATATATATAAAAAATTAGCCGGGCATGGTGGCGCATGCCTGTAGTCCCAGCTACCCGGGAGGCTGAGGCAGAAGGATCACTCGAGCCCAGGAGTTTGAGGTTGCTGTGAACTAGGCTGACGCCACGGCACTCACTCTAGCCTGGGCAACAAAGCGAGACTCTGTCTCAAAAAAAAAAAAAAAAAAAAAAAAAGTCAAAGACAAAGACATAGTCTTCAAAGTAATAAGAAGAAAGAGACTTGTGATATAAAAAGGTAACTTTATAGGACTATGTGCATTTTACAGCAGAAACTTTGCTACAAGGCAGTATGATGACATGTTCTAAGTGCTTAAAGGAAAAAACATGTCAACCAGGAATACTGTTTTTAGCAAAACTCTCCTGCAAAAATAAAGGAGAAATTTACACTTAGCAAAAGAGCTGAGGGAATTCATTAATACTCTAGATCTGTCCTACAATAAATGCTAGTTAGTCCTCCAAAATGAAAGATAAGGACCCTCCCTAGATAAAAACTCCAACCCATATGAAAACGTTAAGTTCTCCATTATAGGTCAAAAAATGATCAAATAATACAGAAACATGTAGTATTGTACTTTTCATTTTACCTTGACTTTTAATATCTTCCTAGCATTTAAAAGATAAAATTATTCAATAAGCACTATAAATACATGTTAACAGGAACACAAAATATACAGAAATAATTTCTGACATCAATAACATAAAGTAAGAACACAGAACAGAGTTGTTTCAGAGCACTGTTTGTACATAATTGAAGTTAAGCTGTTAACATTTTTTTGTTGTTGTTGAGACAGAGTCTCGCTTTGTTGCCCGGGCTAGAGTGCCATGGCGTCAGCCTACCTCGCAGCAACCTCAAACTCCTGGGTTCAAGTGATCCTCCCACGTCAGCCTCCCGAGTAGCTGGAACTATAGGTGCAAGCCACCATGCTCAGATACTTTTTGTTTCTATTTGTAGTTCACTGGCTAATTTTTTCTATTTTTAGTAGAGAGGGGGTCTCGCTCTTGCTCAGGCTGGTCTTGAACTCCTGACCTCAAGCAATCCTCCCGCCTCAGCCTCCCAGCATGCTAGGATTACAGGCATGAGCCACTGAACCTGGCCAAGCTGTTAACATTTTATTTTTATTTATTTATTTATTTATTTATTTATTTATTTATTTATTTATTTATTTATTTTTTTTGAGACAGAGTCTTGCTTTGTTATCCAGGCTAGAGTGAGTGCCGTGGCGTCAGCCTAGCTCACAGCAACCTCAAACTCCTGGGCTCAAGCAATCCTCCTGCCTCAGCCTCCCACGTAGCTGGGACTACAGGCATGTGCCACCATGCCCGGCTAATTTTTTATATATATATCAGTTGGCCAATTAATTTCTTTCTATTTATAGTAGAGACGGGGTCTCGCTCTTGCTCAGGCTGGTTTTGAACTCCTGACCTTTGAGCAATCCGCCCGCCTCGGCCTCCCAAGAGCTAGGATTACAGGCGTGAGCCACAGCGCCCGGCCTATTTATTTATTTTTGAGACAGAGTCTCGCCTTGTTGCCCAGGCTAGAGTGAGTGCCATGGCATCAGCCTAGTTCACAGCAACCTCAAACTCCTGGGCTCAAGCGATCCTACTGCCTCAGCCTACCAAGTAGCTGGGACTACAGGCATGTGCCACCATGCCTGGCTAATTTTTTCTATATATATATTAGTTGGCCAATTAATTTCTTTCTATTTATAGTAGAGACGGGGTCTCACTCTTGCTTAGGCTGGTTTCAAACTCCTGACCTTGAGCAATCCACCCACCTCGGCCTCTCAGAGTGCTAGGATTACAGGCGTGAGCCACCACGCTCAGCTAACATTTTGAAAATACAATGTTATAACTGTTCCATATACCTGCAATGGTAACCACAAAAATAAATGTATAGAACAAAAAAAGATGAGATGGCAATCAAAGCATTTTACTGCAAAAAATTCAGCAAAACACAAAAGAAGGCCAGTAAAAGAGTAATGAGAAATTTTAAAAGTCTATACAATACTACAAGGTCTACAGATAATATGTAACCTAACAAAAATTATAAGGCCTTCTCTATCAGTTAATTACTTCAAATCTAAGTCATTTAACTTTGCAACCAGAAGAAAACAAGGCTCAACTAAATCCGCAAAAGAGATTCCCTTTAGCTCTGAGGGCTGAAATTGAAAAGATGCAAAAAGATATTCCATGCAAATAGTAACCAGCAGAGAGCAGAGGTAGCCATGTTGATAACAGAATAAACAGACTTTTAATCGAAAACTGTTAAGAGACAAAGGTTATTATAAAATGATGAAAGGGTCCAGTTCACCAAGAAAATATAACCATTATGAATATATAGCCACCAATCATTAGAGCCAGTAAGTACAAAATGGAAACATTAATAAAATTCAAAGGAGAAATAGACACTCCATAGTATAGTAGTAGACTACACTACCCCACTTTCTAAATATATAAAACCAGATAGAAGAAAACAGAGGATTCAAATACCACTAATGACCAATTAAACATAACAGACTTACACAGAACACACCACCCCATGACAGCAGAATACAATTTTTTCTGAAGTACCCAAGGAACAATTTCCAGAATACACCTCAGGACATACAAAAAATTTTTGATAATATAAAAACACTGAAGTCATACAAATTATTTATTCTAACTATAATGAAATAAAACTAGAAATTAACAGGAGAAAGAAAACTAGAAAATCCACAAATATGTGCAAATTAAACAACACAGTTAAAGAAATCACAATATACCAAATTATGAAATACAGCATAAACAGTGCTGAAAAGATATTTATAAGTATCTATACTTATATTAAAAATAAACAACAATCAAATATCAAAAACCTAACTTTAGGCCGGGCGTGGTGGCTCACGCCTGTAATCCTAGCACTTTGGGAGGCTGAGGCGGGCGGATTGCTCAAGGTCAGGAGTTTGAAACCAGCCTGAGCGAGACGCCGTCTCTACCAAAAATAGAAAGAAATTAATTGACCAACTAAAAATATATATACAAAAAAAATTAGCCGGGCATGGTGGCGCATGCCTGTAGTCCCAGCTCCTCGGGAGGCTGAGGCAGTAGGATCGCTGAGCCCCGGAGATTGAGGTTGCTGTGAGCCAGGCTGACGCCACGGCACTCACTCTAGCCTGGGCAACAAAGTGAGACTCTGTCTCAAAAAAAAAAAAAAAAAAAAAAAAAAACCTAACTTTATACCTCAATGAGGGAGAAGAACAACAAACTAAATACAAAGTAGCAGAAAGAAGGAATAAAGATTGGTAAACAAAATAGAGAAACAAAAAGCACTAGACAAGGTCATGAAATTAAGAGATCATAGATAAAAAGATTGATAAACCTTTAGCCAGATTAACTAAAAACATTTTAAAAATGTAATAACCCATAAGATTTAAACAACTGAAATTAGAAATATAAAATGGGTCATTATAATAAATTCTATTCAATGACTATGAGAATGAGATTTAAAAAATGTATGATTGCTAATGATAACCAAAAAGAAATGGATTAATTTCTAGAAATGCACCACTTACTGAGAATTAAGTATGAAGAAACAGAAAATCTAAATATAAAAATAAGCATTCAGGCCGGGCGTGGCAGCTCATGCCTGTAATCCTAGCACTCTGGGAGGCCAAGGCAGGAGGATCACTCAAAGTCAGGAGTTCAAAACCAGCCTGAGCAAGAGAGAGACGCCGTCTCTACTATAAATAGAAAGAAATTAATTGGCCAACTAAAAATATACAAAAAAAATTAGCCGGGCATGGTGGTTCATGCGTGTAGTCCCAGCCACTTTGGAGGCTGAGGCAGGAGGATCGCTTGAGCCCAGGAGTTTGAGGTTGCTGTGAACTAGGCTAACGCCATGGCACTCTAGCCCAGGCTACAGAGTGAGACTCTGTCTCAAAAACAAAAAAAGCATTCGAGACTGAATCAGTGATCAAGTACCTCCAAACAAAGAAAAGTACTAAACCAGATGACTTCAGTGTAAAATTCTACCAAATATAGAAAAAAGACTTAACACCAATCCTCTTCAAAATCATCCATAAGTTTAAAGTGAACACTTGCACACTCATTCACTGAGGCTAGTGTCACCTGGACAGCAAAAGCAGACAAAAGCCCTGCAAGAAATGAAAACTATAGACATGCGTTAAAGGGCTGATAACTTGAATCTACATAGAACTCAGGAAAATCAGCAAGAAAAAAAATCAAACAACCCTATTAAAAAGTAGGCAAAGGACATGAACAGAAACTTATCAAAAGAAGATAGATTAATGGACAACAAACATATGAAAAGATGCTCAACATCTCTAATCATCAGAGAAATGCAAATCAAAACCACAATGAGGTATCACTTATCTCCATTGAGAATGGCCTTTATCAAAAAGTCCCAAAACAATAAATATTGGGCCTGGATGTGGAGAGATAGGAATACTCGTACACTGCTGGTGGGAATGCAAACTAGTACAACCTCTGTGAAAAGCAATATGGAGATACCTCAAGGAAATACAAGTAGAACTACCATTTGATCCAGCAATCCCATTACTGTGCATCTACCCAAAAGAACAAAAGACATTCTATAAAAAAGACATCTGTACTTGAATGTAGCAGCACAATTCACAACTGCAAAGATGTGGAAACAACCCAAGTGCCCAAGAATACATAAGCAGATTAATAAAATGTGGTATATGTACACCATGGAGTTCTATTCAGCTATAAGAAACAACGGTAATATGGTAATATAGCACCTCTTCTATTTTCCTGGATAGAGCTGGAACCCATTCTACTAAGTGAAGTATCCCAACAGTGGAAAATCAAGCACCACATATACTCACCATCAAATTATACTGATTATACTAACACTTAAGTACAAAAGAACAGTAATAAAGAATAAAGTAATAAAGAACAAAAGACATTCTATAAAAAAGACATCTGTACTTGAATGTAGCAGCACAATTCACAACTGCAAAGATGTGGAAACAACCCAAGTGCCCATGAATACATAAGCAGATTAATAAAATGTGGTATATGTACATCATGAAGTTCTATTCAGCTATAAGAAACAACGGTAATATAGCACCTCTTCTATTTTCCTGGATAGAGCTGGAACCTATTCTACTAAGTGAAGTATCCCAACAGTGGAAAATCAAGCACCACATATACTCACCATCAAATTATACTAACAAATTATACTAACACTTAAGTACACATATAGTAATAACATTCATGGGGTGTAAAGCAGATGGGAGGGGGAGGAGGGGATGTGTATATACACACCTAATGGGTATAGTGTGCACCGTCTGGGAGATGGACGTGCTTGAAGCTCTGACGCAGGTAGGACAAGGGCAATATATGTAACCTAAACATTTGTACTCCCATAATATGCTGAAATTTTAAAAAAATAAATAAATTTTAAAAAACTATAGAGTAATTTTTCTGATTAATCTACTGCAAAATCATCAACAAAATGCTAGCAAAACAAATTCAGCAGCACATTGAAAAGGATCAGGCCGGGCGCAGTGGCTCACGCCTGTAATCCTAGCACTCTGGGAGGCCGAGGCAGGCGGATTGCTTGAGGTCAGGAGTTCAAAACCAGCCTGAGCAAGAGCGAGACCCAGTCTCCACTATAAATAGAAAGAAATTAATTGGCCAACTAATATATATAGAAAAAATGAGCTGGGCATGGTGGCGCATGCCTGTAGTCCCAGCTACTCAGGAGGCTGAGGCAGCAGGATTGCTTGAGCCCAGGAGTTTGAGGATACTGTGAGCTAGGCTGACGCCACGGCACTCACTCTAGCCTGGGTAATAAAGCAAGACTCTGTCTCAAGAAAAAAAAGGATCACACAACATGACCAAGTGGAATTTATTCCTGGAATGCAAGGTGGTTACAATTTAGGAACATCAATCCATGTAATACTCCACAATAACAGAAGAGAGGAAAAAAGACATATCACCATCTCAGTTGATGGGAAAAAAGCATTTGAAAAATGTCAACAACCATTCATCATCTTAAAAAAACACTTAACACACTAGAAATATAAGAAATCTATTTAACATAATAAAGGCCATATATAAAAAGCTGACAGCTAACATCGTCCTTAATGTTTAAAGATCAAAGCCTTTTCCTTTATGGTGAGAGGGATAAAAAAAGAAAGCCCACTTTCATTATTTCTATTCAAAATATAGTGATGACTGGTTATAGGACCCTCTCTGAAGAACACCACAATCAGTGGATGCTCAAGTCCCTTCTTATAAGCCTTCCGTACTCCCAGTTTCTATGTCCTTAGATTCAACAAACCACCAGTTGAAAATATGGCCTGCTCTCTGTGTCTGTAGGTTCCCCACGTGCAGATTCAATCAACTGTCAGTTGCTGAGCCACAAGTGGTTGAATCTGTGGTTGTGTAACCTAAGGATACAGTGGGTCAACAGCAGTACTAAAATCCTAACTAGAAATAGTAGGTAAAAGAAAGAAATAAAAGGCATGCAATTGGAAAGAAGTAAAATGATCTCTCTTCAGATGACATCATCTTTTATGTAGAAAATCCTAAATATTCCACAAAACAAATGTTAGAACTAATGAACAAATTCAAATGAATAGGATACAAAATCTACCATTAAAAAATCAGTTTCATTCAAATACATGAATAATGAATAATTCAAAAAGAAAATCCAGAAAATAATCCAGAAAATTGAATATTCACATGCAAAGAAATGAAGTTGCATCCTTACTTTGTACCATATGAAAAAAGTTAAAATAGATTCATGACCTAAACTCTTATAAGACATTATAGGTAAAAAACTTCATGAGATTGGATTCCACAATGATTTCCTGGACACAACACCAATAGCACAGAAAACAAGGTAAAAATATATAAATGGACTATAACAAAATTGACTATTGTGGACAAAAGAAAACAATCAATAGAGTGAAAAGAAAACCTACAAAATGTGATAAAATATTTGCAAATCATGTCTCTGATAAGAGGTTAGTATCTAGAATACATAAATAACTCCTACAAATCAATAAACAAATAACCTGAATAAAAATGGGTAAAAAATATTTCTCCACAGGTGATATGCATAATGTCACTAATCATTATAGAAATGTAAATAATAAAACACAATTTGATATCATCTCATACCCAGTAAGATATTTATTTTCAAGAAGAAAAAAAACAGGAAATAAGAAGTGTTGGTAAAAATGTGAAGAAATTAGAGACTTTTGCCCTGGTGGTAGGAATGTAAAATGGCACAAGTACTATGGAAACAAGCATGACATTTCCTCAAATGACTCAAAATTGAATTACCATATGAGCCAACAATTCCATAACTGGCTATATGTTCAAAAGAATTGAAGACAGGATATTGAAGAGATATTTAATAATCAATGTTCATAGCATTACTCAAAATAGCCAAGCGGTAGAAACAACCCAGGTGTCCACCAACAGATGAATGGATAAATAAAATGTGGCATACATACAAAAAGGAACACTATTAGGTCCTAAAAAAATGAAATTCTATTATATATTATGCCACAGATGAACCTGGAGGAGACTACACTAAATGAAATAAGCCAGACATAAGAAGACAAATACTGTATGATTCCACATACATGAGGCACCTAAAACTCTGAAATTCATATAAACAGAGCAGAAAGAGGCAGTGGAGAGAAGAAAATGGGGAGAGATAAGTGAGTTTAAATATTCATGGTAATCAAATATAAATCCAAACAATGAGAAAAATGTAATTTTAACTCTGCTAAGCTCATACAACGTAAAAAATGATAAAAATTTGTTAGACAAACAAGAGGGGCATGATGTCAAGGGTACCACAACTTTACAGATTCATAGATACAGAGTTGTAAGTGTGAATGAATGAAAGGTTATGTGCACTTCTATAAACCTAATAAATTTGACTTTATAATTATCACCAGGACACAAACGACCTTACAGACAAAATAAATACATAACTCACAGTGGGAATGGTTCACATTGAGGGCACTATTAGTAGAAGCTAAGAGCAAGAACATTTCCTGGCAGTGGTGTGGACACCCACAGATGAGGTCATCAGCAACAAAAGCAGCAAGTAAGAGCCAGAGAACAACAGGACAGCACCAGGCTGTGGGTCACCAGGGACCAGGTGAACATTACAGGAAATTCACATGGAAAAAAGGGGGGGGGGAGTCCTCATATGTTAACTCAAGAATGTAATTTCCAGAACTTCAGGAATATTGCAGAAAATACAGGTGATATAAACAACAGTAAAATCCATGAACTGCAGGAAATGAGCAAAGTTTCCCATAAAATATTATGAGATACTAAAAAATTGATTTGGTATACCAAGATGGACATAATGAATGTATAGAAAGCATAATTATTATAAATAGTGTTTGTTCTGTGAAATAAAAGGTGACATTTAGAAAATATCCACAAATTATCTTTATAAAATTAAAAGCATACTATAGAAAATGCAATATAGTTTTGTGATATGATATATTTGTGTGTGTATGCGTGTGTTGTGTGTGCATCCACAGTTCCTGGTTCGTAACTCCCATGGGCCTTGTAACAGTCATTTGTTATAATGTTGGGGCACTTTAGTCCTCAGAGGCAACCCTCAGGAAACAGGGTCTCTCTCTCTGACCTTCTCCTGCCTTCTTTTCACCTTTGCAAGGCAGGACTCTAATTTCCCCCTGCCTCTTGGACTGTGGGTCATAAGATCCTGATTCCAGAGAGGGTCCTGCCCCCACACCCTGGAGGAAGGAATGCTACACATAGAGGACAAGAAGAATCTGAACAGACAGGCCTTGTCAGGTTTAGATCAAATTCTCTTTTTCCAACCACATTTTGACATGGTTTTCCATATTTCAACCATGCCTACAAAGTTTCCATAAGAACAAAAATGGGGCTGGGTGTGGTGGCTCATGCTTGTAATACTAGCACTCTGGGAGGCCAAGGCAGGTGGATCATTTGAGCTCAGGAGTTCGAGACCAGCCTGAGCATGAGTGAGAACCCGTCTCTACTAAAAAAATATAAAGAAATTAGCTGGACAACTAATATATATATATGTGTGTGTGTGCGTATGTGTATGTGTATAAATTTTTTTAAAAAATTAGCTGGGCATGGTGGAGTATGACGGTAGTCCCAGCTACTCGGGAGGCTGAGGCAGGAGGATCACTTGAGCCCAGGAGTTTGAGGTTGCTGTGAGCTAGGCTGATGCCATAGCACTCTAGCTCAGGAAACAGAGTGAGACTCTGTCTCAAAAAAAAAAAAAGAACAAAAATGGAATGAGTTTGGAAAGCTCTGGACAGCTGAACATGTGGAGGCTCACAGATGGTGAAGAACTCATCCACAGGCAGTAAGTGGCACATCCCAACTCCACAGGGACAGAAGCTCCTATGCTCAGGAAACTTCCAGACCATAGCCTATGTATCTCTTTACCTACCTGCTTCTTTGTATCCTTTAAAATATCCTCCATAATGGACTGGTAAACATAGTAAGTGTTTCCCTGAGTTCTGTGAACCACTTGAGCAAATTAATCAAACCCCAACAGAGTCATGGAAATCCCAACTTGAAGCAGTCAGTCAGAAGTTCCTGAGGCTCAAACTTGGGCCTGCAGTCTGAAGGGAGACTGAGCCCTCATCCTGTTTGGAATTCCCCACATTTGGTCACAGAAGTCTTCTGTGTTGATGATTGCTGTTGCAAGGTGTGAGAGCAGAGGAAAACAGTTTAAAAATTTTCCTCTCAATCTTAAATAACAAATTATAGCAAGTCAATTTAATGGTATTTCTGAGATTAAGACAGTAACAATTTTTTTAAAAGTATATTCTTGGCTGGATGCAGTGGCTCACCCCTGTAATCCTAGCACTCTGGGAGGCCGAGCAGGGCGGATCGCTCAAGGTCAGGAGTTGGAGACCAGCCAGAGCAAGAGTGAGACCCCGTCTCTACTATAAATACAAAGAAATTAATTGGCCAACTACAAATATATAGAAAAAATTAGCCAGGCATAGTGGTGCATGCCTGTAGCCCCAGCTACTCGAGAGGCTGAGGCAGGAAGATCGCTTGAGCCCAGGAGTTTGAGGTTGCTGTAAGCTAGGCTGATGCCACGGCACTCTAGCCCGGGCATCAGTGAGACTCTGTCTCAAAAAAAAAAGTATATTCTTGAGTTACCAAAAATTCTCAATTTACACATGTATTAAATTTATTTGACAAAAGTAGACTTTAATAGTAGGTACTAAGTCAGGAAAAAAAAAGAGAAGGAATATTTAAACTACCTATTCAAAGATTTCTTGAGTTTCTATAGGTTTTGGAGAAAGTCCTCCTGTCCTCCTGAGCTATACCCTCTGTAGTCAACAATGAAATTTTCAAAAATACATAAATCAATAGCTATTCCGTGATACACCAGCCCCACACACTGCAGATATAAAACAAAGAACACAAAGAATATCATACAAAATAGGAAATGGATAATAAAAAATAAAAACCAACTTCTTTTACACCGCATGGAAATGTACAATATGAAAGTACCAGTGGCTGAAATGACAGGGGACTTAGAACTTGAGGCATCATTCCAGTGAGCAATGCTCCCCATGCGGACCTGGGGAATCCGATGCAGGATCTGTCAACTGTCTTCTGTTGCTGAGTAACACTCTCCGAACAGCCAACCTAGTCCCCTCTTATACACACCAATAATTTGTGGATAAAGCAAAACTGAAGAATGATTGAGGGACCTTCTGAAATAAGAAGAAATACATACACTGGTCTCCTCCCTGGTTCCTGACACAGACTCCTAATACCCTGGGATCTCCCAGGTAACAGGAGTATGATTTATTCTAATGAGTCAACCTCTGTGGTCTCCTGGATGCAGGCTGGTCACCAGAAAACAAGGCCATGATTAGAAGCCTGAAACTTTCAGCTCCAACCACCATCTTTCTAAAAGAGGAGATGGGCTAGAGATTGAAGTAATTATCAGTCATGCCTACTTGATGGAACCTCCATAAAAATCTCTAAACTACGGGATTATGAGAGTTTCCAAGTGCTGAACACACGGACGTGCCTGGAGGATGGTGTGTCCTGTGAACCTTCCCACATGCCTTGCCCTGTGTGTCTCTTCATCTGACTATTCAACTGTAACCTCTGAAATATCCTTTATAATAAGCCAGTAAACATAAGAATGTTTATGTTTCTGGTTTTGTGGGCAGGCCTAGTAAATTAATCAAACCTGAGAAGGAGTCAAGGGAACCCCAAGTTGGTCAGTAGGGAAGGTGACAACCTATTACTTGTAATTGGTGTCTGAGGTGGGCGGAAGGCTTGTGGACTCAGTCCTTGGCCTGTGGGATCTGATTCTAACTCCAGATAGACAGAGTCAGAGTGAATCACAGGAAACCCAGGTGAGGGCCATCAAAGAGACAGCTGGAGACAGCTCTGTGCAGTTTCCAGGCCCCAGATGCAAAGGAAGAGTAGCCAACATTTCCCATCTCCTGATTAGGTCTTCCAAGTACAGGAAATGGGGTGGAACCTGAATAGGTCAAGGCGTTAGGTCTATGGAAGTGTCAGCTGTGATATCCACAGACAGAAAACTGAGCATCAGATGGAATCAAGCACAGGAGATGCCATGGGGGAAAGAGACCCCTTGGAAATGGCCCTCCTTGTGCTGCACAGAGTGAGGGGACCAAAGAGTTCACAGAAGCCAGATGACAGGGTGTTGTCCATCATGATAAAGACTTTGGTTTCTGTTTAGGCTCCAGAACCACTGGAGGGTAAAAGGATAAACTGTTACACGTCTAAAGAACAGAGTGGTAAGTAAGGGTAAAGACAGATTTCCATTCAGAGCTCACAGGATTCAAACATTTCTCTACCCACAGAACTTCCCCACTTGCAGTTTCCCACACACTGGCTAATGGTGCTGCTTCCACTGTGCCCACCAGAGCTCTTACCTGAGTTCACACCTTTCATGTATTTCCCCCCATCTGGGTTTCTTGCTGTTTTCACTTCACTCTCCACAGTCCAGGGCTCTTTCCCTTGTTCCAACATGGAGATAACACTCAGGTCAGAAAGAGAGATTCCTGCTTATAAAAAGAAAAAAATCAAGAAGTGCTATTGTTTTTCCAAAACTTTCCTATGTTTAGGGTAGGAGAGAAGATATTACAAATGGATCAAGAAAAATATTTCACAAGTTCATCTACAAATGGCCTCCTTCTGAATGCTTAGGGAACATTGGAATATGCAGATACCTAGCTCTCTTCCAACAACTACTGAATCAAAAGCACAAGGGTAGAAACCAGGGAACTGGACACTTTAAAAGTCTGTCATAAGGATTTTTGCATATGTAACCCCTGGTACCACAAAATGATGTATCATGAAAAGGGTAGAATGTCTGAAGAATGGGGACATTGTAAGTCCAGAAAGCATTACGGAGCTTTCATTTCTGAGTCAATAAGACTTCAGTGTCAGTCAAGCAATGCAGGGGCTCCCAAGGGGCACACAGAGAAAAAGCAAAGACACACAAGGGCAGATCCCGACGTCAAGAGCCACCTTTTCCTCACCCAGGGAGACTAGGTTCCTGTAGTTCTCCAACATCACCGCCCTGTATAAAGCCCTCTGAGCAGGGTCCAGGCACTTCCACTCTTCCTGAGAGAATTCTATGGCCACATCCCTGAATGTCAAATGTCCCTAAAATGAAAAACATATTTCACCAATGGGCTATGGGACAAATTCTTATATTCAAGCAAAGTGAGAAAAGAGTTGTAAGGATTGATTCAACTGAAGTGAGCAACTGAACTGACAGGTCCACACTTAAGGTACATTTGAGCTCGTTACATGTCTATAATTGCATTTTATTATACTTTTCCACAAGAAGTTATGATATTCTCTGAATCAGTCTAGATTTCTCATTTTTGTGGACAATACAAGAAATACAAATAAAGAAATTAACACAGGCTTGTATCTGTTTTTCTACAGAGGTGTTAGATATTCAGTTTGACACACCAAGTGGACATTCAGAATCTAAAACCTATGACAATGACAGCAATAGCAATGCCAGAAGCTTTTGCACACTTCCCATATGTTAGGCATTGTTTTATTAATAAATGCTTTTACATGTCTGACCTGCTATAACAATAGCCCATGAGAGAAAGATATGTTCCCATCTTACTGAGGAGACAACTGTGCCTCAGACACTCTAAGGGCTAAAAAAAGGGGCAGAGTAAGCACTGGATCCCAGGTATCTGGGCATTAGAATAGAACCTAAAGGATCAAACAGTTAAGTAACAGATTAGCATCAAAAGTAAACTGAGAGATTTGCTTAATTGAGAAACAATGACATGATCTCAAGGATAAAAATCTAGAACTGCATAAAAGGTCATTATATACAAGTACACATATACGGTGGTTAAACATTATTATTTTTACTACTATCAATTCATTAACATGATAGTGTAGAACAACTTTAAGGCCATGGAAAATATGTAAGATATAACTGCAACTGTTAAAAAATGTAAAATTTATATAAAATACTGATTGCTTTTGATAATCATAGGCTTGCTCATCCACACACACATGCACACATATCCCATGTACACACTTATACACATCAACTGAAATAACAGAAAGTGTCTCTCAATGACCTATTAATATTACTTCTTAGATGATATTTGTCATCATTGTTTTTTTTTAATTTTAGAATCAGGGGCTTGCTATATTGCCCAGGCTAGAGTGGCTATTCATAACCATGATCATCTCAGACTATAGCCTTCAACTCCTGGGCTCAAGCGATCCTCCTGCCTCAGCCTCCCAAGTAGGTGAGACTGAAGGTTCATGACATCACACCCAGCTGTCATCATTATTTTTGCTAATGTGCATCTCAGCATGTTTTTGACAATACAAATTTATAGCTTCTACTTAATTTGGCTTATAAATATTATTATATATTGATCTATTAAAAATGGTAGACCATAAAAAATATAGAAACTTGAACTCTTAATCTCTACTAAATACCCATATATATATTAATATTAAGAATTCAGAAGGAGGCCATTTGTAGATGAACTTGTGAAATATTTTTCTTGATCCATTTGTAATATCTTCTCTCCTACCCTAAACATAGGAAAGTTTTGGAAAATATATATTAATATATTTTTTAACGAAATGAGGATCTCACTATGTTGCCCAGGGTGGTTTCATACCCCTAGGATCAAGCAGCTTATTGTCCAGCCTCAGCCTCCTGAGTTGCTAGGATTACACACATGAGCTATCACACCAGGCTTATACATATAATTTTGTCTGCTTAAATTTAGATATTCAGGTATTTATAGAAGGCCAAGGGGTTTATTAATTTATTTCATTAATAAGACAGTGATACATGATTAGAAAACTTATTCATGTAATATATTAAGGTCAAAGAAAATGTATCTCAGCAGTAGATACCTTAGGAAATTATTGGATAATTAAACATCAGGCCAAATATGAAACTGGAAAACAAAAAATAACGCTGATATAAAGCACAAACTTTCTCATGAAACACCATGATCAGCAGTAAACACGAGTACAGGTTTCTGTCTTGGTTGAATATAAGCACTGAAAGTAACAAGCCCCTACATCATGGGCCACGGAGCACAAACTATCAACATAAACCAGAGTCTGCAGGAACACAGGCTGACACTAAGAGGCGATGCAGACTACTTCTACTGCCCCTGGAGGCTACAGGAGCAACAGGAGCGCAGGCTGACAGCAGGGTAGCTACCAGCAGAAGCCCAGAGAGGGCACATTCCTAGGAAAGGCTTGAGCATTTCCGGGTGGACTGGAGTGTGCTCATGATACCAAGCCAGACACAAAAAACTGGGAGAGGCAACTGATTTTTGTAATTCAGAGAATGTTCCAGTGTGGATGTAAAAAAGCAAGATATTCATTTTCCTGACTTCAGAACATGTAAATTTTGGAAACTTTCAAGACATCACAACAAAGCAATCACTGAGAATTTTTTTTAAAAAGCTGCATGTTTGTTTAGAGTTTTAGTATACAACAAATATATATGTAAAGAGGAGTTTAAGATAAAAATATAATATTTAATAATCATTGGTAGAATGAGAATATGATTTCATCCTCTCTAATGAAAAAGAAATCTGCTCCAATCTCTGAGAAAAATTTCACCCAAGACACCTGCTTTACAATACTCCCTGCAGGAATACCAGTCTCCACGGTGGGGATGTGCTGAGAATGATCACAGAGCCTACTCTCAGAACCAAGCCAGACACGAAAATTGGGAAAGTTGACAGATTTTTAAATGTTTTTCAACCTCCTGCTAATTCACATTTAGGTTGACTTCGTATTTTAAAATCGATGATGGAATAAAAACACCCCTTGTCACTGATGTCTGAACTTTCCATTCCTTTCTGAACCATTAACATGATGGATTCAGAAATAGTGATTCACTTGTTCAGTTGCAAATGTAGTATAAAATCATACAGAAAAGATTTACCTTCATTGGTCCCCTTTTCCATGTTTTACCAAGTATATGTGTACATTCACACACAACCTCATGTGCAGCTTCTCTAATCCTGGTCTACAGAGAGTGACGGTGCCTCCAGATGTGGCCCCTAACTGTCCCTGCTGCCCAACAGCACTGACACTAGGGGACCCACACCCCGTCTCCAACCCACGTCTGGAAGCCCTTCCCAGGACCGTGTCCAGTGGAGCCCCCTCACAGGGTCATGTCACTGGGTCACAGTGAGATAGAATCTCAGTGGAGGTGACAGGGACTGAGGGAAGGCACGGGTGAGTGCGAGCAAACACAACAGGCAGGACGCTTCAGAGACAGAGAAGATCAGCGACTCTGATGCCTGGCATTTCAGAAATAAGGACAATCCATCGATAATACAACGTTACCTGAGTCAAAGCCATTCCTGGCTGGTTTTCTTTCCTCTTCCTCCTCATCTGTGCTTCTTCTTCACCCAACATGAGTCTTTAGAAGTCAATCCTGAATGTCAAAAATATGCTTTTAAATGCTGAGAATCAACACACCCCCTTCCTGTGCCACAACTACACACACAAGGAAGACCTCACCCTGTGGGAAAATGGTTCTCTGTTGCCCACTGCACTGAGGGATACAGGGACAACAAACTTCTACAGGAAGACCAACAAGTGAGTGTTGACCCCTTTCTTCAGAACTCATTCCCCTCCTGGTGAAGCCCTCACTCACATTGGTTGCAGCAGGGGGGAGCTGGGCTGGGCTGAGCTCCCCTCCAGGGCACAGACCTGGCGCTGACCAAACCTAATGCAGAGCATAGCCCCCCTCACCCCTGCATGGATCACAGGCTGATCTCAGCCCTCAGAAATGGAGGACACAGAATCCTGGTGGTGAATGCTGGACACAGACTAGAGTCACTTGGAAACTGTAAATATTATTAAGGCCAGGTACCAACCTGACTATGTGAATGGGAATCTCTGGTAAGGCGGCACAAAACATGTAGCTGCAAAATGCCTCAGCACTGTAATGTGAAGCCAGGGTTGGGGTCTACTTAGAGGGGACAAGGCCAGCACACCTCCCACTTTCAAGCTCTGCTGTCCCTTGGGGACAAGCCATCACCTACACAGTGGAAGGTGAAGAAACATGAAGAGCACCCAATGTGGACCATATGTGGGGGTGAGGGTATGGCAGGAATGTTAAACGGCGGAGAGTGGAGACAGTCACAGAAGTCCCCACTGAGAACGTGATAATAGACAAAAGACCCCAGGAAGGAAGGACGTTTGTCACTTGCAGCTGAGAGCCCAGAAAGTTCTAGGCAGTAGACAGCCCACATGAAGGCCCTGAGGCAGGAGCCACCTTGGTTCCAGGAAAAGGAAAGAGGCCTGTGTGGCTGGAGCAGGGCCAGCGAGGACCACACAAGCAGGAGATGAGGCCAGAAGGGTCCTGGGGGAGCAGAGCAGGGAGGGCCAGGTCTGCACACGTTTCTCTCCCACATCGCAAGAGAAGTTTAGAAATGATGTATTTCCTCACCTGTTTTAAGTAAACATGTAATTTTTTCTTTATTTTATGCATAAATACACTAAAATATGAGAAGTTCCACTAAGTCTGAAGACGTACAGGATCACCCTCGCCTGAGATGTGAGGACTGCAGGGAACACAATGGGGGGAGTTCAGAATGTCCCTCTTGGACATATTAAGGGGAAGATGCCTGTTAGATGACCTAGCAGAGACGTCACAAAGACAACTAGACACAGGATTCCAGAGTCCAAGGGAGAGGTCTGCAGGGGAAATGGAGACGTGTAGGTGGGGTTTAAACCAGGGGGTGAGATGGTAAGGAAGGTCAGTGGGTGTGGACAGAGAGGGAAAGTGTTTCAAGGACTAAGTCGTGGGACACTCTACATTCAGAGAAGAGCATTCAAAGAACTGGTAACAGGTGACAAAAATTTAAAACAAAGTGATTTTCAAAATTTAAATAGATATCCTGAAAGCTGTCCGTTTCTGGGTCTCTCTCATTCTTCCTTTCTTTTTCTAAATTTTTCTATTTTCTCTCTCTTGCTGTCCATCTCTCTTTCTACACACATTCACACAGGGGGAACAGGAATAACATGCTCTCTCCTGAACAGCACATTTTCCAGTTGGGAGGAATTTGGGATGAAAGAATACTCAGAGTCACAAGGGAAGCCCCATCACCTCCCCCAACGCGGAATCGGAGGAAGTGGTGACTGCGAAGAGGCCTGGGGAGCAGAAGGGCCCGGCCCAAGGAGGAAAGGACTGGGGATGGATTAGAAGAAAGCGGGGTCTGCAGAATCCCAGGGCCAGGGAGAGGACGCGGCTTCCCCCGGACTGGGGCTGCGGCCCGCCCTTCAGGGGTCGACAGCGGTGAGGTTGGGGGACCGGAAGGGTGTGAACCCGCCTAGCGGTGAGGACTTTGCGTGAAAGCGACCCCCGGACTCTCACTGGGACGTCTGAACTCCCTCAGGGTGGAAGGAGCGGTGCTTGGATTTAAAGGTCTGTATGGCCCCCAGATCCCGGGTATAGAAGCGCTAGGGGATTGTGAAGCGGAGAAACTTATTCTACATAAAGAAAAACTCACCGGACGCTGGGTCACCTTCTCTCCACGCAATCAACTTCCGGGTCTGCGGGAAACGGCGCGCGCCGGACAAGCCCGCGGGTGTGGGCGGGGGCCCGATGGTGTGGGCGGGGCCGAGGGTGTGGGCGGGGAAGGGGCGGGGCCTGGGCTTCCAGCTGCCTCGCTCCTGGTGCATCTGGTTTTCCGCGTTTTGGAAGCAAGACTTGTCGGTAAGGCTGGAGCAACTCAGAGGTCTGGGAACTAGTATCTGGCTGGGAGAGTCAACTTTGTTTGTGGTTGGATCCAGGAAAGTTCCTCCAATGAAAATTAAGTTTAACAATTAAATTAAATACCCCGGAACTATCTGTGAAGGGGATACAGACTAGAATGTAAAATGCAAAACCCTGCCTGGGCAGAATTTATAATTTCATGCTGACGCCCAACCAAATAGAATAGAAACCCTTTCTATTTCTGTTCTCATTCAGTCTGGAGGGAAAGTGTTAATCCTGTGCTCAGTTTCAGAGACTTTCACAGGGACAACGCCTGGGACATGGAGGGCTAAGGCCAGTAATAAGTTAGGACTCCAAATGTTGCTTTAAAAAAAAAAGCCCTAACTTCTAAAAATAGATGGAAATTACATAGGTGTACCTTACACTTGTTAATCTCTTCCATCCCTGAGATGAGTTAACCTTAAATACCTTTAAGATAAACTTTGTTTACATCATATTATGCTCACATAAATGTGTCCTAAATACACTGCAATTTCAAATTCACATTATGTGCATTATGAACATAATTAGAAAACATATTTTATTTTAAAATTGTAATATGTTTTAGGTCTTCTTTTTCTCTTCTTCAATATTCTGGCGCGAGTGGATAACAAAGCCTATAAAATGGTCTTCAGAAAACCATTGAATATAGCGACCTAAAGAATAATTGATTCTGGCCGGGCGCGGTGGCTCACGCCTGTAATCCTAGCTCTCTGGGAGGCCGAGGCGGGCGGATTGCTCAAGGTCAGGAGTTCAAAACCAGCCTGAGCAAGAGCGAGACCCCGTCTCTACTATAAATAGAAAGAAATTAATTGGCCAACTGATATGTATATAAAAAATTAGCCGGGCATGGTGGCGCATGCCTGTAGTCCCAGCTACCCGGGAGGCTGAGGCAGAAGGATCGCTCGAGCCCAGGAGTTTGAGGTTGCTGTGAGCTAGGCTGACGCCACGGCACTCACTCTAGCCTGGACAACAAAGTGAGACTCTGTCTCAAAAAAAAAAAAAAAAAAAAAAAAAAAAAATAATTGATTCTGCAATATTTCTAAGTGATTGGGTAGACAGATTGTTCTCTTTTAAAGAACACTTAAGTAAAACTACATTATGAAATTTTAAATAGGCTCATGTCTGCCAGCAATAATTTTATAGCAATGTTTTTGAATTAACATGTACTAATTAAGTATGTATCTCACATCCTTAGTTTTAGAAGGTTTCATCCATGTTGAAGTGGTAATCATTTGAAATATGATCATGGTTAGATATGAAAATTACCATAATTAAAATATTAGCAGGTTAAAATGAGCAGAAAGTACTGGCATGGCACACAGATAAAAACAAGAAGATACATTAGCATATTTTTATTTTTTATATTATTATTATTTTTAGAAACAAGGTCTCACTATATTAGCCAGGCTAAATTCAAACTCTTGGGCTCAAGCAATCCTGCTACCTCAGCCCCCCAAGGAGGTAGGACTACAGGTACATGCCACCATGCCCTATATCAACATCTTTTCTTTGTTTTTTGTTGTTGTTTTTGAGACATAGGTCTTGCTCTGTCACATCAGCTAGGGTGCAGTGTGGCATGGTCATAGCTCACTGCAACCTCAAACTCCTGAGCTCAAGCAATCTTCCTGCCTCTGCCTCACAGAGTGCTAGGATTACAGGCATGAGCCATGGTGCCCCGCTTTGGCATATTTTTTAAAGATGCACTACCTGGGATAGATTTGAGGATCTTTACAAGATAGATGTCTCTATTATGCAATGTTGCTAAGTAGCTATGTTGACAAGAAAAAACTTAGCATGGATTTCTATGATCCAAAGCAAAGAAATAAGTTGATTGTGGAGCTTTTCATTAAATTCAGAACAGCAGAGGATAAGCTGATCATATCTGAAAGTCATGAATCTGTTTTTCTATATAGGGAGTTGGTCGCTTCTAAAAATTTCAAGGGATCAAGATGGACATATTTTTCATGATATATGAAAACATATATTTCCTCAATCACAAGATTTTGACTTATGCCTCCATGTCTCTCATAAGACAGATGCAAAATATTAAAGTTTCAACCCACTATGCACTTGTTTTCAAGATAAACACTAATTAGCCTGAAGTAAAAGAACTTCACAAAACGCTTGGGAACACATACATAGCTCATCCTGACTCTATTTGGTAATTGGGGTGACCATCCATGTTAGCAAATTAGCTTTATCCAGAGGGACGGGAAAAAACTTAAACCATATCTTTCGGACAGGTGTTAGTTTCACAGCAGGGAGACCTGTGCTCACTCTAGTTAGGCTCCCACAGAAACTGAGGGATAGAGAGCTATCTCCCTCGATTGTGACATTCCAAAGGGATGGCTCCCAACGCCCTCAGAAAGACATTCCCAGGTTATTATGCTAACAAAAGGTTTATTTAGTTTCTAAAAATATACATTGCAGGAGAAAGTATTCAAATTTACAAGTTTTCTAAGGTAAACATTCTGACAAAAAGAGGAGGGAGGAAAATGACTCCCCTTATTCTCAAAGGAGAAAAAAGCCTCTCATTTATAATTGGTGTTTGTCCTTAGGACACACACACAGATTATTCATCAGTGACCTTTATGTTGGCCAAAAGACAATTTCACCTAAGTGAAAAACTGAGATGTCACCCAAAGTTATTTCAAAGAGAAATGAATTTAGAATTCAGCTGTAGTGTGTAATAGGGAGGTTTTATTTTTGTTTGTTTTGTTTTGTTTGAGACAGTCTCGCTCTGTTGCCCAGGGTAGAGTGCTGTGGCGTCAGCCTAGCTCACAGCAACCTCAAACTCCTGGGCTCAAGCGATCCTCCTGCCTCAGTCTCCCGAGTAGCTGCAGCACGCGCCACCATGTCCGGCTTTGTAACAGGGAGTTTTGCATTTCACCTTCTGTAACAAATTCCAGTAACGAATTCCTTGGCCTACTTGGCTAGCAAGAAGGGATTAAGAGTCCCCACGTCCTGTTCATTGAGGCTTAGGAATTAGAGGTAGGACTGAATCAAACCACATAGTCTTTGGTTGTTGTTCATTCTCCTTGTGGAATAAAACAAGGACAGAGAGTCCCCAAAGCTGATAGCTTAGGGTGGATATAAAACAATAGAACTTGCTTCATACACAGACAGCCGCCAAGCAGCTCGGAATTAACGTTGACGGTGTCTTGCCTCCTGTGGTTGACCAATCTTCTCCTCCCCGGACCGACTGCTCCCTCCCCATCGATCCCAACAGCAGTCCCCCACGGACAAGAGGAGAGTCTTGGAGACGGGGTATAACATAACACGCTGGAGCTCTGCCAGGCCTCAGAACTTCTCGCGCGACGTCAGGACTGGCTGCCCACTGCACGGGCGGGGCGGGGACTTAACTCAAAGGAAAGCGACCCCGACCACTCAGGTCCTTGCGTAATTAAACAAGCCGCTCCGATGGCCGGTGCCCGGCGGCCACCGCCCCACAGGGCTCCTTCGCCGAGGCCACTGCACCCCGCTCCTACCCTGCCCCAGACCGAGTCCCACAGTCGCATGCATAGGACCCAGGTCTACACCCGCCCGCAAAAGGAGTTTTTCGTTTAAACCGTTTTCAATTTCAGAGGAAAAAACAACACAGCGTTCAATGTAAGCGGCTGACTACAACTCTATTCTTTTGCTTTAAATCGTTGAAATCATGACTTAAAATAGGCAGGAAGTGGGAGATGAATCTGTAGATCAGTTTGGGTAGTATAGACATTTTAATGATGTTGAGTCTGCAGATCCACGAGCATGGTATGGATTTCCATCTGTTTACATCTTTTCCATCTGTTTCCTTCCTCAGTGTTTCATAGTTCTCCCTGTAGAGGTCTTTTATCTTCTTGGTTAAGTATATCCTAGGTACTTTAATTTCTTTGTTGCTATTGTGAAGGGAATTGAGTCTTTGATTTGGTTCTCAATTTGATTGTTGTTGGTATATACGAATGCCTCTGATTTCTGTGTATTGATTTTGTATCCTGAGACTTTACTAAATTCATTGATCAGTTCCAGGAGTTTCTTGGTCGAATCTTTGGGGTTTTCTAGATATAATATCATATCATCAGCAAACAGTGAAAGTTTGATCTCTTCTGCCCCTATTTGGATACCTTTAATTCCACTTTCCTGTCTGATTGCTGTAGCCAAGACTTCCAGCACTATGTTGAATAGAAGTGGAGATAGTGGGCAGCCTTGTCGGGTTCCAGTTCTAAGTGGGAATGCTTTCAATTTTTCCCCATTCAGTATGATGTTGGCTATGGGTCTGTCATTTATGGCTTGTATCATTTTTAGGTATGTTCCTTCTATGCCTATTTTATTAAGTGTTCGTATCATGAAAGGGTGTTGAATTTTGTCAAAAGCTTTTTCTGCATCTATTGAAATAATCATGTGATCTTTGTTTTTGCTTCTGTTTATGTGGTGAATTGCATTTATAGATTTACGTATGTTGAACTATCCCTGCATCCCTAGGATGAAGCCCAGTTGGTCGTGATGGATTATATTTTTGATAAGCGTCTGCATTCGGTTAGCTAGGATTTTGTTGAAAATTTTTGCATCTATATTCATTAGGGATATTGGTCTGTAGTTTTCTTTTTTTGTTGCATCCTTTCCTGGTTTTGGTATCAGAGTAATATTCGCTTCATAAAAGGTGTTGGGGAGGTTTCCATTCTTCTCGATGTTGTGGAATAGTTTCTGCAAGATAGGTACTAGTTCTTCTTTGAAAGTGTGGTAAAATTCGAGTGTGAAACCATCTGGACCAGGACTTTCCTTTTTAGGGAGATTTTTAATTGCTGTTTCTATTTCAGCTGTTGAGATTGGTCTGTTCAGGAAATCCATTTCTTCCTGGTTGAGCCTAGGGAGGCTGTGTATTTCTAGAAGTTTGTCCATTTCCTCCAGATTTTCCACTTTGTGTGCATAAAGATTTTTGTAGTATTCATAAATTATATCTTGTATCTCTTTGGGATCAGTTGTGATATCTCTTTTTTTGTTCCTGATGGAGCTTATTACAGATTTCTTTTTTCTGCTTTTCGTTAGCCTAGCCAATGGCGTGTCAATTTTGTTTATTTTTTCAAAGAACCAACTTTTTGTTTTATTAATGTCCTGAATAGCTTCCCTGTTTTCAATTTCGTTTAGTTCTGATTTGATCTTGTTGATTTCACTTCTTCTGCTGGGTTTGGGGTTGGTCTGTTCTTTTTCCAGCTCTTTGAGTCGTCTCATTAGATTGTCTATTTGTGATCTTTTTGACTTTTGGTTATAGGCATTTATGGAGATAAACTTTCCTCTCAGAACTGCTTTAGCTGTGTCCCAGAGGATTTGATAACTTGTCTCTCCATTGTCATTTTGTTCATAGAATATTTTTATTACCATCTTGATTTCTTCACTTATGAAGTAATCATTTAGTAGGAGGTTGTTTAATTAATTAATGGAAACATGTTTTTGTGTAGAAATGTTAGTTTCTGTTAGGGTTGATTTCTACTTTTATTCCGCTGTGATCTGAGAAGATATATGGTATGATTTCTATTTTTTAAATATTCAGTGGATTTTGAGTAGAATGTCCTGTAAATGTCAGTCAGACCCAATTGTTCTAGAGTTTTGTTTAAGTCCAGCATTTCTTTATTTATTTTCTGTTTGGAGGATCTGTCTTGTGCCGTCAGTGGAGTGTTGAAATCTCCAGTGATTATGGAGTTGCTATCAATCAATTTGCTTAGATCCAAACAAAATCGTCTGAAATTAGAACTGCCACGCCAGCCTTCTTTTGGCTTCCACTTGCTTGTAATACTGATCTCCACCCCTTTTCTTTTAGTCTATATGCATCCTTGCAGGTTAGATGTGTTTCCTGAAGACAGCAGATACTTGGCCTGTATTTTCTTATCCATTCAGCCAGCCTATGTCTCTTGAGTGGAGAGTTTAAGCCATTCACATTTATTGAGAGAACTGATGGGTAAGGTGGACTACTGTTCATTCTGTTGGGTTGGATGTTATTGCTTTGATTACTCTCTTGAGCCATTGTAATATCTGGCATTTAATCTTTGGGTTTTGGTTGTTTTTATATTCATGAGTTTTTATTATGGTGTTCCGTGCCTAACACTGTTTTGAGTACTTCTTGTAGGGCTGGTCTTGTCTTGGTGAATTCTCTGAGACTTTGCTTATCTGAGAATGTCTTATTTTCTCCTTCATATACAAAGCTTAGTTTTTCAGGGTACAAGATTCTAGGCTGGGCATTATTTTGTTTCAAAAGAATGAGAGTGGGTCCCCATTCCCTCCTTTCTTGTATTGTTTCAGTTGAGAAATCTGGAGTTATTCCGATCGGTTTTCCTTTGTATGTAACTTGCTTCTTTTGCCTAACAGCTTGTAGGAGGGTCTCTTTTGTTGATATTTTGTTCAGTCTGATGACTACATGGCATGGTGTTTTCCTGTTTGCATTGTATCTCCCAGGAGTCCTTTTGGCCTCTTGTATTTCTAATTCTAGGTTACTGGTTAGACCTGGGAAGTTTTCCTCAATTATTTCTTCAAAAAGCTTATCCAACCCTTGGGTTTTTTCTTCCTCCTTCTCCGGAATCCAGTGAACCCCCAGGTTATTTTTCTTCATATAATCCCACAATTCTTGTAAGCTTTGCTCATGCATCTTATTTTTCTGCTCTAACTCTGTGATTAACTTATTTGATTTGAATGAGTTGTCTTCAACCTCTGAGATTCTTTCTTCTGTTTGGTCCACCCTATTTTTGAGGCTTTCCACTGTGTTTTGAATTTCCCTGAATAAAGTCTGCATATGGAGGATGTCTGCTTGATTCTTCTTCAAGATGTCGATCTCCTTAGTGAATCTTTGTTCCAATTCTTGTATCTTCTTTGTAGTTTCTTTGTGTTGGTTATCCATTTTTTCTTGCATATCATTGAGCTTTCTTACAATCCAATTTTGGAATTCTTCTTCTGTCATTTTAGTGTTTGGGGTTTGTTCAGACTTCATTTCTTGAGAGCTGGTGTATCTACTAGGGGGAATATTTTCAGCTTGATTTTTTAAATTGCGTTGGGCCCTCCCCATCTGGGTCAATTGCTAGAGCTCAGTCGTCTACTTTTTTGTAGTTTCTTTATCAACGACTGGGGGGAGCTCTTCTACCACACTTGGGAAGTTCCCCTGATGGGTATTTTCAGCGATTTCTCCCTAGATTTGGGGAGAGTGGGTTTTCTTGTCTTGGCCTGCCTCCAGGGGTGGAGCCTACACTTTTGGCAAGAGAGATGCGGGCTGAGGGGAGGAGGTATCTCCCCAGTCTGCCCTGCACCCCAGGGCCCCAGTGGCTGTAACTGCCCTTGGCTGCTAGACTTCTCAGGAGTTAGTTGATGGAGCCAGGCCTGGCGAGCCGATTGCAGATTGTGTAGGGGTGGGATTTGCCAGGAGAGACTCTAGTCTGGGCGGTGGAGGGGGACTTGCCCACTGACGGCTGGGCTATGGACCCCCTCGGTGGCGACCACTAGCCCACTCATAGGGCACCAGTACTGGGAGCGACTGATTAGGGTGCAGCTGGTGCCGGGTTGGGAGCCTGGGTCAATAGGACGCCCCATAGCTTCCTCCAGGCTGCCTGCCCAACCTCCTGTTCAGCCAGAGCCCTTGCTTTTACTGACCCGCCCTGTGCGGTTTTATTCGCCCAGGACAGTTCCAGCTTAGAGCCCCCACTTAGTCTCGCTGGTTACCAGAGGTGAGACCTGTAACTGCCTCCCCAGTCTGCACAGATCAGTTTCCTCCCGTCTTGGAGCCGTCCCAGCACAGGTGCAGGGGGGACTGCGCTGCCGACTTCTACCATCTACCGCACCCTCCAGCACCCTCTTCTGCTGCTGCGACTTCCCACCAGTTTCAGACAGGTCTCTGGCTGGGTGGGTGTGGAGGTCAAGGGGGAAGCAAGGAGTCCTCCTGTGGGTCTGATCCCACTTCACCACCTGGCCCAGCGGGCCGGCGCCCTCCCATGCGCCCTATTGTTTGCTTTGCACTCTCCAGAGAACACAATTTTATCTCCCAATCACCTTGTTTTTCTTTTTATGAGAGTTCCACGCTGCTCCTCTGCAGATTCTTGATGCTGTCTTTATAGTGGGGAGATCCACTCACGTGTAGGAAACCAAGATCTGTGTCTCCTTCTCTGGGAGCAGGAGTCCGGAGGGTTACCTCTATTCTGCCATTTTTCCCCCTCAATTGGGTTTTTTAAAGGTATATTGTAGTCATTTCTATATACATGTCTACTAAACAGAGAAAACAACAAAATGGTAATAGTAAGGTCTTACCTATCAAAAATTAGTTTATATGTAAATGGATTCAACCCCTGATTCTAAAGACATTGAGTGGCTGAATGAATTAAAAAAAAAAAGACCCAACTATATTCTGCCTAGAATAAACTCAATTTAAATTTAAGGACATATATGGTCTTTTTCCATTCTTTCAAGGAAGGGATGGAGATCGAAATTCCATGTAAGTCATAACTAAAAGAGATCAGAGGTGGCTATACTTACATCAGAGAAAATACACTGCAAGTCAAAGTAATTACAAGACACAATGAAGTTTATGATATAATGATGAAAATATCAACACCTTGAGAAGATACACCTATATAAGTATATATGCACCCACCATCACAGTACCTAAATAAATAAAGCCAACACTGGCAGAACTGCAGGGAGAAATAATAGTACAGTAGTAGTAGGTACCTTCAGTACCTCACTCTCAATAATGGATAGATTTTCCACACAGAAATCAATATGAAAATAGCACAACCACCAACACTACTGACCAAATGGTCCTAACAGACAAGGACAGATCTTTTCACACCACAGCAGAATTCACATCGTTCTCTCACATGGAAAATTCTCCAGCATGTGTCACAGTGTTAGATCACACAAGTCTTAACAAATTGAAAAAGATCAACATCAATCCATGCATCACTCCAAACACAAAACAAAAATAAAGTCAAAATTAATAACAGTAAGTAAAAGGGAAATTTTCACAAATACTAGTGTTTGTTTATAATGTTTTATCTTCCTGGTGAATTGACCCTTTTATCTTTACATAAAGCCCTTCTTTGTCTTTTGTGACATTTTAGTCTTAAAGTCTATTTTGTATAATGTAATTACATGCACCCTCCTCTCTTATAGATTATCTTTTTCTATCCTCTCACTTTTAGTCTATGTGTGTCCTTACATCACAAAGAAAGTATCTATAGAATATACATAGTGGGAAATAAAAAGAGTCACTTCACAAAGTCAGTGAAACCCCTAACAAAGAAGTAAGGACATAAAACAGGAACAAAAGAAGCTACAAGATATACCAAAAACAGCTAGAATATAGTTGGATCTTGTTTGCTTTGCTTTTTTTTTTTTTTTTTGCCATTCTATTGTCTATTACTGAGGCATTTATTCCATTTCAATTCAAAGTAATTGACCATAAGGAAGGACTTACTATTGCCATTTTAATTATTTTTGTGTATATTCTATAGATACTTTATTTGTGATTACTGTTGCAATTACATAAAATATATTAAGTTATAACAGTAATTTATATACATTTATCTTTTTTTGTTGTTTTGTTTTGTTTGTTTTTTTTGAGACAGAGTCTTACTTTCTTGCCCAGGCTAGAGTGAGTGCCGTGGCGTCAGCCTGGCTCACAGCAACCTCAAACTCCTGGGCTCAAGCGATCCTCCTGCCTCAGCCTCCCGAGCAGCTGGGACTACAGGCATGCACCACCATGCCCGGCTAAATTTTTTTGTATATATATTTTTAGTTGGTCAATTAATTTCTTTCTATATTTTGGTAGAGACGGGGTCTTGCTCAGGCTGGTTTTGAACTCCTGACCTCGAGCAATCCGCCCGCCTCGGCCTCCCAGAGCGCTAGGATTACAGGCGTGAGCCACCGCGCCCGGCTATACATTTATCTTTTAAAAACCAATTGAAATAAACACATGAATTTTGACTTTAAGATGAGCAATTGATTTATTTATGCTTGATAAATAATATATTGGAGTTTGGATTTATGAACTTATTTTGTGCTTTTTGTTATACCTAATTTTCTTATTCTATCTTAATTTCTTTTATGTTCATGAGCTCATGGCAGGTACATGGTTTCTGAAACCATAAGTGTTTCACAAGCTAGGTTGGGGGATTAGAGAAGACTTCCAATAACAAATGCCTTGGCCTGTGTAGTGAGCAAAAAGAACATTAAGAGTCTCCACTGTCCTACCTATGAGTGGAGGTTTAGGAATTGGAGTTAGGATTAAAATAAGCCATCTAAATGATGTGGTGTTGTTCATTCTCCTGGTAACAGGAGGTAAGGACAAAGATTTTGCAAAGCTGATAGAAAGTTTAGGGTGGATATAATGTTAAAACGTCACTCAGTTCTTATGTGAGCAGCCACCAAGTGGTTTGAAATTAATGTCAATGGTATCTTGCTTCCTGGTGTCAAGGAACCCTGTCTTTTCCTGACTCTGAAAACTCCCTTGTCCTGTATCCCAGTCTCAGTCACCTCAAGGAAAAGTTGAGTATCCTAGGCCGGGCGCGGTGGCTCACGCCTGTAATCCTAGCTCTCTGGGAGGCCGAGGCGGGCGGATTGCTCAAGGTCAGGAGTTCGAAACCAGCCTGAGCAAGAGCGAGACCCCGTCTCTACTATAAATAGAAAGAAATTAATTGGCCAACTAATATATATATACAAAAAAATTAGCCGGGCATGGTGGCGCATGCCTGTAGTCCCAGCTACTTGGGAGGCTGAGGCAGGAGGATTGCTTGAGCCCAGGAGTTTGAGGTTGCTGTGAGCCAGGCTGACGCCACGGCACTCACTCTAGCCTGGGCAACAAAGTGAGACTCTGTCTCAAAAAAAAAAAAAAAAAAAAAAAAGGTGAGTATCCTGAAGAGATCTGGGAAAGAAAAGGACTTAAACTTTTTTTTTTTTTTTTTTTGAGACAGAGTCTCACTTTGTTGCCCAGGCTAGAGTGAGTGCCGTGGTGTCAGCCTGGCTCACAGCAACCTCAATTTCTGGGGCTCAGCGATCCTACTGCCTCAGCCTCCCGAGTAGCTGGGACTACAGGCATGCGCCACCATGCCCAGCTAATTTTTTGTATATATATTTTTAGTTGGTCAATTAATTTCTTTCTATTTTTGGTAGAGACGGGGTCTCGCTCAGGCTGGTTTCGAACTCCTGACCTTGAGCAATCCGCCCGCCTCAGCCTCCCAAAGTGCTAGGATTACAGGCGTGAGCCACCACGCCCGGCCAGGACTTAAACTTTTGTCGGTCTATTGATAGAAGTTGTCCCAATCACCATCGTGAGATCCCATGGGAGGAGCAATCTTATGTCCTCCTGTCCAGGGCCATCTCAAACCATTGAGACCTTTGAAAACAAGCACATATGGGGCCCAAGGGAAGAAGCTGCTGATCTTCAGCACTCTTGGATGCTGAGAGACACAGGAAGCAACCAGCAGCATTGAACTGTCATGGAGATTCTAACCCAACATCAAGCAGAACAAGAGTCAGTTGCATTGGGCTGAACTGATAAAGGCATTAGAAAGTTATTTTTTTAATTATTTATATTTATTATTTTAATTTTTTGAGACATGGTCTGGCTCTGTTGCCTGATCTAGCGTGCAATGGCATTATCATAGCTCACTGCAACCTCAACTCTTGGTCTCAAGTGATACTCCCGCCTCAGCCAATTGAGTAGCTAGTGATATAGATGCACACCACCACACCTGAATAATTTTTCAGTGTTTTGTAGAGACGGGGTTTTGCTATGTAGCTCAGGCTGGTCTTGAACTTCTGGCCTCAAGCAATCAATCCCCCCTACTCAGTCTCTCAAAGTGCCAGGATTACAGACATGAGCACTCGGCCTCATAATTTTGTTTTCATATATCTTCCTGGGTTGTGTCAGAGACATGGTGGTGTCATAGAATGAATTTTTTTCTTTAGTTACTTGGAATTAAAAAGGATTGGTATCACGTTTCATTAAATGTTTAGTAGAATTATGCAGTGATTATCAATTATACATCTGTGCCCGGTCTCTTTGTTGGGAGATTTTGACTATGAGTCCATTCTCTTTACAATTTATAGGTGTGCACAGATTTTTTTAATTGCTTTTAGACTCAGTCATGGAAGGTTGTACATTTTTATTAATACAGATTTATCAATTTCTTCTAGGTTATATCATTTGTTGGCATATCTTAATCATGGTTGTCTGTTACAGTCCTTTTAGTACGGTGACATGCAGGTGATGCACGTACTGTTTATTTCTTCTACCTAGTCAAATCTGCTTTTTGAGTCCCACTAGTGTGTTTTTTGTTGGTTTGTTGCCTGGGCTAGAATGCTGTGGCATCAGCCTAGCTCACAGCAACCTCAAACTCCTGGGCTCAAGCGATCCTCCTGCCTCAGCCTCCCAGGTATCTGGGACTACAGGCATGCACCAGCACACCCAGCTAATTTTTTCTATTTTTAGTAGAAATGGGGTCTTGCTCTTCCTCAGGCTGGTCTCAAACTCCTGAGCTCAAGCAATCCTCCCGCCTCAGCATCCCAGACTGCTATGATTACAGGCGTGAGTCCACCTGGCTGAGACCCAGCCTCTTAAGAGATTTCTCCATTTCTCATAAAAGCAATTCAACTGTGTATTGTTATTAAATCCATGTCTCCACGTCTGGGGCTTCCTATTCCTCTATCTTACTGACATCATCACTTGAGTATGATTTTGTAATTTTTTTACATAGTTCTGGAAATGCATTTTAATTAGGTGCTGTGGTGTTATGATATATGTATATTGGTTTTTATCCACAGTTCCTGGCTTGTAACTCCCATAGTCCTTGTTATAATGTTGGGGCACTTTAGGCCTCAGGAACAGCTTCAAGAAACAGAATCTCTGCGATCTTCTTCTGTCCTTTCACGTAACCAAGGCAGCACTCTAATCTGATTATGGGTCTAGAGACCCTCATTCCAGAGAGGATCCTGACACATACCCTGGAGGAAGGAATGCTGCACAGAGAGGAAAGAAAGGATCTGTACAGATAGGTCTTGCTGGGTTTAGATCATGCACTTTTTGTCCAGTCTCCTTTTGACACAGTTGTCCATGCTTCAATCATGGGCAACCAATGAAATCTCCATAAAAAGACCAAGGGATGAGGTTGAGAGGGCTTCTGGATAAGTTGATTGTGAGGAGGTTCCTGGAGGGTGATGCTCCCGGGGAGAGCATGGAAGCTCCATTCCCCTCCCCCATACCTTGCCATGTGTATCTCTTCATCTGTACCCTTTGTAAAATCCTTTTTTTTTTTTTTTTTTGAGACAGAATCTTGCTTTTGCTTTGCTGCCCAGGCTAGAGTGAGTGCCCTGGTGTCAGCCTAGCTCACAGCAACCTCAAACTCCTGGGCTCAAGCAATTCTGCTGCCTCAGCCTCCCAAGTAGCTGGGACTACAGGCATGCGCCACCATGCCCAGCTAATTTTTTATACAGGTTTTTAGTTGGCCAATTAATTTCTTTCTATTTATAGTAGACACGGGGTGTCACTCTTGCTCAGGCTGGTTTCGAACTCCTGACCTGAAGCAATCCGCCCATCTTGGCCTCCCAGAGTGCTAGGATTACAGCATGAGCCACCATGCCTGGCCTGTAATATCCTTTAAAATAAACAAGTATAACTAAGAACTTCCCTGAGTTTGTGAGCTGCACCAGGAAATTAATCAAGCCCAAAGAGGGGGGATCATGGGAATCCCAATTTAATGCCATTTGGTAGACGTTCCAGAGGCCTGGATTTGCAACTGGTGGGAAGGAGGCATTGATTGTCCTATGTCTGGTTTTTAAATGCTATAACAAATATAAATATTCTGAGAGGCCGGGCGCGGTGGCTCACGTCTGCAATCCTAGCACTCTGGGAGGCCGAGGCGGGAGGATTGCTCGAGGTCAGGAGTTTGAAACCAGCCTGAGCAAGAGCGAGACCTCGTCTCTACTATAAATAGAAAGAAATTAATTGGCCAACTAATATATACAGAAAAAATTAGTTGGGCATGGTGGCACATGCCTGTAGTCCCAGCTACTTGGGAGGCTGAGGCAGAAGGATTGCTTGAGCCCAGGAGTTTGAGGTTGCTGTGAGCTAGGCTGACGCCATGGCACTCACCATAGCCTGGGCAACAAAGCGAGTCTCTGTCTCAAAAAAAAAAAAAAAAATATTCTGAGAAATATGATCATTTTGCTGTAAGGGATCTGTGTTTGAAAACCAGGGGGTGGTCTATGGTGTTCTGATATAAATATTGGTTTTCATCCTCAGTTCCTGGCGTATAACTCCCATAGTCCTTGTTACAACATTGGAGCACTTCAGGCCTCAGGAGACAGTCTCCCTCTCTGACCTCTGACCTTTCCCTGTCCTCCTTTCACCTGCCTAAGGCAGGATTCTAATCGGACTGTGGATTAGAGATGGTCCTGCTCCATACCCTGGAGGAAGGAATGCTGCACAGAGAGGCCACAAAGAATCTGATCAGACAGGCCTTGCTGGGTTTAGATCATGTGCTGTTTGTCCATCACATTTTGACCCAGTTTTCTGTGCTTCAGTAAGTGCAACCAATGAAGTCTCCATAAAAGGACAAAAGGATTGAGTTCAGAGAACTTCCACGGAGCGGAATGTGCAGAGGTGGACAGGAAAGTGAACAAGAACTCATCCGTGTGCCAGAAGGGTGGCGCACCCCAACTCCAGGGACAGACAATTCTGGGCTCTGGACCCTTTCCAGACCTCGCCCTGTGTATCTCTTCATCTGGCTGTTTATTTCTGTCCTTTAAAGATATCCTTTGTAATAAACCTGTAAACATAAGTAAATGTTTCCTTGAGCTCTGTGAGCTGCTCTAGCAAAATAAATCAGACCCTAAGAGGGCATAGTGGAAACCCCAATTTGAAGCCAGTCAGAAGTTCCAGAGGCCTGTCCTAGTGACCAGTGGGAAGGAGGGGTCAGTCTTGGGGACTGAGGCCTCCACGTGTGGGACCTGACACTATCTCTAGGTAGATAGTGTTGGAATTGAACCAGAGCACATCCAGCTGGCATCTGCTGCTTGATGTGTGAGGAAAAATCTCACATTTGGTCACAGAAGTTTTCTTCTATGTTGATTGTTGTGGAGTTCAGAGGAAGGCATGCGATGAAGAGAGTTTTCCCAAAGCAGGTGCCATGATATATTTGCTAGTGAAAATGTAGGATGGATCTCATGTGTGAGTGTGTGTGTGTGTGTGTGTGTGTGTGTGTGTTTAATAAGAGCTACTAAACAAGGAAGATGGTTTTCAGTACACTGCTTTTATATTTAAACAACATTTTTTTCTAGGTTACAACCATGTCATCTGTTAATTTTAACAAATCTATCTCTTTACTCTCTTCCCCATCCCCTTTTCCCCCCACATTTTTCTTGTTTATTGGTCCCTGCTCAGATATCCTGGGCAGTGGTATTCAGCTGGAGCCGTGGCCAACTCACTTTTCTCCATCTTAATTAAAGGAGATCCATTCAGTGCTTACTGGTGATCATGATATTTGGTGAAATATTTTGCTAAACATTAGATTTTTGTTTTTATTTCCCACGTTTCTTTTTTAGCCTTCTTTTTTTTTATTATTATAGAGATAGAGTCTTGCTATGTTTCCCAGGCTGGTCTTGCACTCCTGGCCTCAAGCAACACTCTTGTCTTGGCCTCCCAAAGTGCTGAGATTACAGGTATGAGCCACCATGCCCAATCTTTGGTCTGATTTTTAAATATCTGATAATTTGTTCCAGTACATACTGTGGCAATACATACTTTTTGAATCTAAATTTTTTTTTTTTTTTTTTTTTTTCAGAAACAGGGTCTTTCTGTGTCACCCAGCTGGGGTGAATTGGTGCTATAGCTCACTGCAGTCTGCAACTCCTGGGCTCAAGCAATCTTCCTGCCTCACCCTCACCAGTAGCTGGTACTACACGTGCTCACTTCTGCACCTAAGTTTTAAACATTTTTGTAGAGATGGGGTCTTACTGTGTTGCCCAGGTTTGTCTGAAACTCCTGGTCTCAAATGATCCCAAAGTGCTGAGATTATAGGCATGAGCCACTGTGCCTGGCCTCACATTAATTTGAGGAATATTATAACCCTCATAGGAAGAAGTGTAATAAAACAGAACTAGAGAGACATAACATGCTGGAAAAAAATGTGTGAGAACATGGCCGGGCGCTGTGGCTCACGCCTGTAATCCTAGCTCTTGGGAGGCCGAGGCGGGTGGATTGCTCAAGGTCAGGAGTTCAAAACCAGCCTGAGCAAGAGCGAGACCCCGTCTCTACTATAAATAGAAAGAAATTAATTGGCCAACTGATATATATATAAAAAAAATCAGCCGGGCATGGTGGCGCATGCCTGTAGTCCCAGCTACTCGGGAGGCTGAGGCAGGAGAATCGCTTGAGCCCAGGAGTTTGAGGTTGCTGTGAGCTAGGCTGACGCCACGGCACTCACTCTAGCCTGGACAACAAAGTGAGACTCTGTCTCAAAAAAAAAAAAAAAAAAAAAAAAAAAATGTGTGAGAACATAGGAGAAATAGACTCACCTTCTCCTATTGTACTATCACAATGCAGAGTATCTTTGATCCCAGAGGTATTGGGTTTTTCCCTTCACAAGAAGTAATTCTGCTGCAGACACTAGCTGAGTGTCCTATTCAATTCAGTTTTGACAATCTCTACCTGGATATAGTGTCAGGTCCCACAGATTGAGTGTTCAATCCAACAGGGTGCACCCACTTCAATGCCAGTGGCAAACACAGGTTATGGCCCATGCTTCACACTGATTGGCTATAAATCGTGGATTGCCATGATGCCCTCCTTGGGTTTGATTAATTTGCTAAAGCAACTCACAGAACTCAGGTTAACATTTTATTTATATTTATCCTTAACTCTAAAGGATATAACAAAGTATACAGATGAATAGCCAGTTGGAAGGCAAAGTAGGGAAGTAGGGGCACAGAGCTTCCATGCCATCTTTGGAAGCACCACCCTTCAGGAATCTTTATATGTTCACCTGTTTGGAAGCTCCTCTGAACCTTGTCCTTTTGTATTTTTATAGAGTCTTCATCACATAGGCATGATTGCCTACATGATTGCCCACTGGCAATCAACTGAAACATCCGCCCCTCTCCTCTCATCTTGTATGGGTCCATGGATTATAAATGAACTTTTAAAAAATTTATTTTATTTATTTAATCAGCAGTTCCATATTTCAAGGCAATTTTGATCATAAAGAAGAAACTTGGGGCTGGGTGTGGTGGCTCACACCTGTAATCCTAGCACTTTGGGAGGCCAAGGTGGGTGGATTGCTCCAGGTCAGGAGTTTGAAACCAGTCTTAGCAAGAGACTCCATCTCTACTATAAATAGAAAGAAATTAATTGGCCCACTAATAGATATAGAAAAAATTAGCTGGCATGGTGGTGCATGCCTGTAGTCCCAGCTACTCGGGAGGCTGAGGCAGGAGGATCGCCTGAGCCCAGGAGTTTGAGGTTGCTGTGAGCTAGGCTGACGCCAGGGCACTCACTCTAGCCTGGGCAACAAGGCGAGACTCTGTCTCAAAAAAAAAAAAAAAACAAAAACAAGAAGAAACTTGGAATTATCATACTACCTAATTTGAAACTATATTATAAAGGTATATAGTTATTAATACATTAACTGCCATGTTAGTTAACTGGCACTTAACTCACGCTAGTTTTGAGCCCTGGGTCTTGTGAAGCAAAACCCTGCATTTGGTTCATGAAAATCTTACTTGTCGAAGTTCTTACTGTTACAATTAATATTGACAAATTAACTCTAAAAACATGGATTAAATGAGTAGAAGTCAAAAAATTATGTTCTTCATTAAATTTTTCATTAAATTAGAAAAGATTGTTTTGTTTTCAAAGATTTTATTCTATTTTCATAATAAAACACTGTGGCCCCAAAGAAAAATTTTTTTTCTAGTGTGGCAGTCAATGTGTTAAAACAGGATTAAAGAGACTTAAAAATAGACACATTTATCAGTGGAGCAGAATAGAGAGAAGAAATGAACCCAGGCATATATGGTCAATTGATTTTGTTGTTGTTTTTTTGTTTGTTTGTTTTGAGACAGAGTCTCGCCTTGTTGCCCAGGCTAGAGTGAGTGCTGTGGCGTCAGCCTGGCTCACAGCAACCTCAATCTCCTGGGCTCAAGCGATCCTACTACCTCAGCCTCCCAAGTAGCTGGGACTACAGGCATGCACCACCATGCCCGCCTAATTTTTTCTCTATATATATTTTTAGTTGGTCAACTAATTTCTTTCTATATTTGGTAGAGACGGGGTCTCGCTCAGGCTTGTTTTGAACTCGTGACCTGGAAAGATCTGTCCACCTCAGCCTCCCAGAGTGCTAGGATTACAGGTGTGAGCCACCGCACCTGGCCTGGTCAATTGATTTTTGACAAAGGTGCCATGAACACACATGAAGGGATAAAGGACAGTCCCTTAGTAAATAACGTAAAAACTGAATTCCACATGCAGAAGAATGAAATTGGACCTTTACCATATACAAAATCAACTGGACCTTTACCATATACAAAAATCAACTCAAATGTATTATGGACTTAGAAATCATAGGGAAAAACCTACATGACATTGGTCTGAGCAACCATTTTTTAGATTTGACTGCAAAAGCTCAGGCAAAAGAAGCAAACATAGACAAATCAGATTGCATCAAATGGAAATGTTTCTTCACAGCAAAGGAAACAATTAAGAGAGTGAAGAGACAACCTTAACATTGTGAGAAAATATTTCCAAGTCATATATCTGGTAGACAATTAATATCCAAAATGTGGCCAGGCGTGGTAGCTCACGCCTGTAATCCTAGCACTCTGGGAGGCCAAGGCAGGTGGATCTTTTGAGCTCAAGAGTTTGAGGTTGCTGTGAGCTAGGCTAATGCCATAGCACTCTAGCCCAGGCAACAGAGTGAGACTCTGTCTCAAAAAAAAAAAAAAAAAAAAAAAAAATCCAAAATGTGAAAGAAACTGAAACAATAACATGAAGAAATAACCTAATTAGAAAATGGGCAAAGGACCACAATAGGCATTTCTTAAAAGGAGACATACACACGAATAACAGATATATTTTTAAAACCTCAACATCAGTGATCATATGGAAATACAAATTTAAACCACAATGATAGAAAGCAAAAGACAAAGTGAAAAAAGAAAATAAATAAAATAAACCACAATGAGATATCACCACATACCTGTCAGAATGGCTCTTGTCAAAAAACAAAAGAGGCCGGGAGCGGTGGCTCAAGCCTGTAATCTTAGCACTCTGGGAGGCCGAGGCGGGCGGATTGCTCGAGGTCAGGAGTTCGAAACCAGCCTGAGCAAGAGCAAGACCCCGTCTCTACTATAAATAGAAAGAAATTAATTGGCCAACTAATATATATATATAAAATTAGCCAGGCGTGGTGGCGCATGCCTGTAGTCCCAGCTACTCGGGAGGCTGAGGCAGCAGGATTGCTTGAGCCCAGGAGTTTGAGGTTGCTGTGAGCGAGGCTGATGCCACGGCACTCACTGTAGCCTGTGCAACAAAGCGAGACTCTGTCTCAAAAAAAAAAAAAAAAAAAAACTTAGAAAAAACAAACAAACAAACAAAAAAAAAAACAAAAGAGAAGTGTTGGTGAAAATATGTAAATTAGCATAGGCATCATGGAAAACTGTATGAAGCTTCCTCTAAAAACTAAAAATAGTATTATTGTATGATCCAGCAGTCTTACTTCTGGGTATAAATCCAAAGAATTTGGAATCAGTGTATCTAAGATATGTGCACTTCATGTTCATACTAGCTAGGTTATGCAGTCAAACTAAGTGTCCATTAGCAAATGAATGGATACAGAAAATGCAAACTATATATATATACATATATACATATATATACATATATACATATATATATATATATATATATATCCATGCCTGACCTCAAGCTATCCTCTGGCCTTGGCCTCCCAGAGTGCTAGGAGTGCAGGCATGAGCCACTGTGCCCAGCCAACACATATTTATGCTCTTAATATGTGAAGGTCAGAAGCATAAAATGGGTTTACAGTGGTGTGATTTTTTTTGAGTCTCCAGGGGAGAATTCATTTCATTACCTAGGTACCAGAGGGCACTTATATTCTTTGCCTTATGATCTATTTCTTCCATCTTCTAAGTCAGCAAAGTAGCATCATGAAATCTTATTATCTCCCTCCCTTTGTTACAATCACATAACCAACCTCCATGTGACACTAACTCCACTTGTATGCTTTTTATTAATATATGGACCCTTGGGGGCGACTTCCGGGGCCCCCCGCTCTTGGGGCCCCAGAACCTCGTCCACACACACACACAAAAAAATATATATATATATATGGACCCTTGGGATTATGTTACTTTTTCCAGCTAATCCTGGATAACCTGAAGATCCTTATCTAGATGGCATTCCCTTTTGACATATCATATAACACTTAGGTTAGAAGGATATGGATGTGGACATCCTTTCTGTGGGGGTGTGGTGGGTAGAGGGAAGGTCATTATTCAACTTACCATAATAATATCATACACTAATGGGTCCCCTATTATTTCTTCCTATCTGATCTCTATTACTTTTATTTCTGTTCCTTTCCTTATTTCACTGGCTAGAACTACTAATAATATATGGAATAGCAGTGGTAAGAGTAGACATCCTTGCTTTCTCCCCAACCTCTGGGGGGAAATATTCAGTTTTCTACCATTATATATGACGTTTGCTTTAAGGTTTTGTAGGCATTCTGTATTGAGGAAGTTTGCCTTCATACGTTTTCCATAGTGGCTGCCTATTTTACATTCCCACCCCCAGATGTAGGAGGACTATGAATTCTCCCTCCTTTGCCTGTGAAGCAGGTCCACTGTGCACTAGTTATAAACATGTCTGAGTTCAGAACACCCACACATACAACAAGTTACATGAAGTGGGTTTACTACTTACATATAGGCAGCAACAAACAACAGAAGTCTAGGATTTCTTGGGAGCTGGTCCCCCAAGGTTCAAGAAAACTGCCCTGGACAGATGGAGTCATCCACATTTTCCCATGGGCACCCAAGCTGAGGGGCCCCAGAAAGCAGACCACTTTGGGTTTCATGCCCCAGGATCTCCTGATGAGCTGGTGTAGAACACTGAAGGACATTCTCTTTCTGGGGTGGGGTGAAACTGGAACATATCTCAGCCAGTTTCTTCATATTTCAGGATGTTATATTTCCAGAACATTCTAAACTTATTCTTGAGAACTACAAGCAAGAGAAGGGGTGAAGAATAGGTTAAGGGTGCCCCTTTACTGTGGACACTGCACACAGCCTCACTCCTTTAAAACCGATGACCAATGTCATGATAAGTTGTCCTTATCAAATTTACTGTCTCTGCTTCTCCTTATGGGTCTTAAAAGTGCTAATAAAAACATTAGGTTAACAAAAGACTGGGGAAGAAAGAAGGGAGACTGTAGTACCAAGATCCATTAGGGAAGCCCTGACTCAGACTACAATTAAGCTGAGAGAACTTAAAAAGGTTAAGAGTTGATACAATCATAAGAGCTGGAATGTTTAAATGGGTTTTATGTAAAGAAGTTGTATCTCCTTTACCTAAATGTTTTATGGAAATGGGTATTCTGCCTGGCAGGAAATACTTCCCCTTCCTAGGATTATAAAACTAAAACCTGTTGATAAAGTCCTAATGGAGGCTGTAGTTTAAAAAGTAACGGTTGGTACAAATTAAGGTAAAAGTTTGAGGAGAGTTGGTATATTTGAACATGCTTCATGTGATGTGGTGGTGAACATACATATTTATTATTTTTAAAATTTTGTTTGATGTTATAATGTAACATGGTCATATGCTATAATATGTAGAGACAATGTTGAAGTTTACTATCCCCTGTAATCCCAGAAAATAGCAAAGGTTAAAGAACCACCAGAAAGCTCTCCCCATCCCCTTGTTTCTTGGAAATAGCTTCCTGCAAAATAATTACTCTTCCCCGGAGATCTTCATTAACTCTAAGATAGTCCCCTTATTTACATAGGAAACAGTTTACATCAAAAAAGCTCCAAATTATTGCCTTTTGTCTTATTAAGGATTCCTTAATTTTTTTACATAAGTTAGGTTTAATAAGCATTCCTTTAAAAAGAAACTATTTTCAAGAGATAACATTTTGTTACATTAGCTGATAGTGCACTTGATCCCAGGCAGAGAGATAATTTAGCCAAGATAGCAAATAAAATTTTTTAAAATATTCAATTCTGGGGCCGGGCGCAGTGGCTCACGCCTGTAATCCTAGCTCTTGGGAGGCCGAGGCGGGCCAGATTGCTCAAGGTCAGGAGTTCAAAACCAGCCTGAGCAAGAGCGAGACCCTGTCTCTACTATAAATAGAAAGAAATTAATTGGCCAACTGATATATATATAAAAAAAAAAAAAATTAGCCGGGCATGGTGGCTCATGCTTGTAGTCCCAGCTACTCGGGAGGCTGAGGCAGAAGGATCGCTCAAGCCCAGGAGTTTGAGGTTGCTGTGAGCTAGGCTGACGCCACGGCACTCACACTAGCCTGGGCAACAAAGTGAGACTCTGTCTCAAAAAAAAAAAAATAAATAAAAAATAAAAATAAAATATTCAATTCTGTAAATAATTACTACATATCAATCTTCTGTAAGGCCTCATGCTAGACATGGTGAGGGGAAAAGAACAATGGCTCAGGTATCAGCTTCACTCTTCAGGAGTTCATCTTATGCGACAGTATACATCATTGTTACACAACTTACTGATCCTCAGGTATTCTGTCAAGAAGAACATTGCAGAATAATTTCAATCATTAAAATCTACATCCAGAAGAAGAAAGATGTCTGACATAAACCATCAAAATCAAGGAAACTCAGGTAAAGTTGTGTCAGAGGATGACAACAGCATAGCACGTGTTCAAGTCTTAAATGTGGTTGTTCAGTTAATGCTTAGTGTCACTCCTTTTGTACAAGAAAGAACAAAAGGAACACTGCCCCCATCCTCTTCCACCAAAAACAAACAAAAATAAACAAGAGATAGCTTAAAATTAATCTCAAGCACCACCTTGCAAAATTACTTAAGAGATGGAAGGGCATGTACAAAAAGAGAAATGGGCTTTGCCATGGAAATGAGATGACAGGTTTATGGACCAATTTTACATTCATATGAGATTCAAGTGATTTTTTTTCCACCAAATGACAGAACAATCACCCACACAGGATGACTTCCTTCTCTGCTGCCCAAACACAAAAATAGGCAAAAATAGGCAACCTGTTGACCATGCTCAAGGGCAACTCTGCCTACACTGACAATATGTAATCTGTTAGTTTCAAATCATGTTAAGGCCATAAACTGGCAAGCAATGTGTCTTGTCAATTATTAGCCAGTTCATTGTTAACATTACTGAGTGGATATGATATGTGGTGTAATTCATGACAGTGTAAATAGCCACTTACATCCTGAGGAATTCCTCACTAAAACTGTATGGGTTATTTTTGATCTGTGGGGTAGATACATTAAGTATCCCCTTCTCCATAATGCTCATAATCATTTTATTAAAGGTATTGTCCAATGAGGATCCGTAACATAATCATTGTAAAAATTCACTTTAAAAGGAAATACTATCTCCTTTTTATGAATTGAAATGATTATAAAACATTAAGCAGTATCACTTGTTTCAAAAAAGATATCATAACCCTATCATTTGGGAAATAAGTTTAGGTTTTTTCCCCAACACCACTGAGAGCAGTAACTAATTCAGTCTATGGCAAGGTAAGCATTTTGATACATTGTGAGATTTACAACGTTGTTGACCATGTTTTTTTTTTTTTTTTTTTTTCTGGAGTCACTTCTATTTATTATGGGAAACAAATATTAACTAAGAATTTTGGATAATTTTTGGATCAGGTTAATAGCAGGCAAATAATAACCCTGATCTTGCCAATGTTGCATAACACAAATGTTTCAATTAAAACAGTTACCTCTTTTTTTTTTATTTTAGCGTATTATGGGGGTACAAGTGTTAAGGTTACTTATATTGCCCATGCCCCCTTCCCCCCTCGAGTAAGAGCTTCAAGCATGACCATCCCCCAAATGTTGAACATCTTACTCATTGTGGTTGTATATACCCCTCCCCTTATCCCCCCTCCCACCCTCTCGACACCCGATAAATGTTATTCCTATATGTCCACTTAGATGTTGATCCGTTAATACCAATTTGCTGGTGAGTACATGTGGTGTTGGTTTTTCCATTCTTGAGATACTTTACTTAGTAGAATGGGTTCCAGCTGTATCCAGGAATATACAAGAGGTGCTATATCACCATTGTTTCTTAAAGCTGAGTAGTATTCCATGGTATACATATACCACATTTTATTAATCCACTCATGAATTGATGGGCACTCGGGTTGTTTCCATAGCTTTGCAATTGCGAATTGTGCTGCTATAAACATTCGAGTGCAGGTGTCTTTTTAATAAAGTGACTTTTGATCTTTTGGGTAGATGCCCAGTAGTGGAATTGCTGGATCAAATGGTAGATCTACTTGTATCGCTTTGAGGTATCTCCATATTGCTTTCCACAGAGGTTGAATTAGTTTGCAGTCCCACTAGCAGTGTAGGAGTGTTCCTCTCTCTCCACATCCACGCCAGCATTTGTTATTTGGGGACTTTTTGATAAAGGCCATTCTCACTGTAGTTAAGTGATATCTCATTGTGGTTTTGATTTGCATTTCCCTGATGATTAGAGATGTTGAGCATTTTTTCATATGTTTGTTGGCCATTATTCTGTCTTCTTTTGAGAAGTTTCTGTTCATGTCCTTTGCCCATTTTTTGATAGGGTTGTTGATTTTTTTCTTGCTGATTTTCCTGAGTTCTGAATAGATTCTAGTTATCAGCCCTTTATCAGATGTGTAGCTTGCAAAAATTTTCTCCCATTCTGTGGGTTGTCTGTTTGCTCTCTTGACAGTTTCTTTGGCTGTGCAGATGTTGACCATGTTTTCACACAGGGCGAAGTAGACATATTTCATGGGTTTTTGATAAATGTCAAAAACTGTTCACTGCTTGAATATTCATGAAGGTGAATCTGAGACAGAGGAGTGAAGTTAATTTACTTAAAGAGACCTGGTTTTCTTTCTTTCTTTCTTTCTTTCTTTCTTTCTTTCTTTCTTTCTTTCTTTCTTTCTTTCTTTCTTTCTTTTCTCTCTCTCTCTTTCTTTTCTTTCTTTCTTTTCTCTCTTTCATCTCACTCTGTTGCCCAGGCTAGAGTGAGTGCCGTGGCATCAGCCTAGCTCACAGCAACCTCAAACTCCTGGGCTCAAGCAATCCTCCTGCCTCAACCTCCCGAGTAGCTGGGACTACAGGCATGCGCCACTATGCCCGGCTAATTTTTTCTATATATATTAGTTGGCCAATTAATTTCTTTCTATTTATAGTAGAGATGGGGTCTCTCTCTCTCTTGCTCAGGCTGGTTTTGAACTCCTAACCTCGAGCAATCCACCCGCCTCGGCCTCCCAGAGTGCTAGGAATACAGGCGTGAGCCACGGCGCCCAGCCAGTTGTTGCTTTTATTAAAGCAACAATTGTTGATCTACTTTATCACTGCATTTAGGTTTCCATGCCTTGCACCCCAGGTGTTGTCCCTATGAAAGTCTCTGGAACTGAGCATGGGGTTGACTCCCTCCGGAGTAAATGGGGAATAGAAACGGAAAGGATTTCCACCTGTTGGGCATCAGCGTGAAATTGCATATTCTGCCCATCCAGAGATTTGCATTTCACATTCTACTTTGCATCCCCTTCACAGACAATTCCGGGGCTTTAGAATTAAATTTCTAAAATGAATGAATGAATTAATTAATTAATTAAATGAATTAAAAAATTAATTAATCCCAGTTCGCACTCTACCAAGTTGCTTCAGTGCAGCGCTAGGTCTTGTTTCCAAACCGCTGCAGGCACATGCTGAGAGCTAGGCCAAGGGAACCACAGACCCCCGGCCCACCCGGCCCCGCCCACCCACTCGCGGCCCCGCCCACCCACTCGCGGCCCCGCCCACCTGGCTCCGCCCACCTGGCTCCGCCCACCTGGCTCCGCCCACCTGGCTCCGCCCACCTGGCTCCGCCCACCTGGCTCCGCCCACCTGGCTCCGCCCACCCACTCGCGGCCCCGCCCAGGCTTGGGCGCTCCTTCGCTCGCAGTTAGTTTCCTGAGGATCCGGAAGCCGGCTCTCGCTTTGGCTGACTGGGACGCCGCCGAGGCGTGTGAGTTTCTTTTTACTAATGTTAGGATTAAACCTGGGCTTCGCAATCTTCTGGCGCTTCCATACCTGGGATCTGGGGGTTTGTGTAGAGTGTAGGCCTTAAATCTGCACCGTTCCCTTCACCCCCAGTAAATCAAACGTCGCGGTGAGGGTCTGGGGTCGCGTCGCTTTGGGTAAAGTCATCCTGAGGCTGGGCCTTGTCGCCGGTCTCTCTGCCTTTGGACCACCTAGACACCTCCATTTTCCCGGGCCACCTAGACACCTCCATTTTCCCGGGCCACCTAGACACCTCCATTTTCCCGGCCACCTAGACACCTCCATTTTCCCGGTCACCTAGACACCTCCATTTTCCCGGGCCACCTAGACACCTCCATTTTCCCGGGCTACCTAGACACCTCCATTTTCCCGGGCCACCTAGACACCTCCATTTGCCCCGTTTTCCCGCTTAAAACCCGTTACTGGCCACCCGCCCGCGCCAGGTGAAGTGCTCACCCACGCGGTGGACTCAGGCTCTTCCGTCCCCAGCCTCGCCCTTCTCGGGCCGGGGAAGCCGCGTCCTCCCCCTGCGGTTCTGCCGACACTACCCTGTCCTGTTCCACACTCCCGCCCGCTCCTCCTGCGTCCGTCCGGGCCTACGGCCTCCTTCACTCTCACGGCCTCGGCCTCCTTCACTCTCACGGCCTCCTCTCATCCCGCGCTGGCGAAGGTGACCTTGGGCCCGTCCCGAGACAGCCAGTGTTCTGTCCCAAATAACGCCGCCAGAAAATGGTGCTCTTCTTGGAGTCGGACATCTTCCTCCATTCCCCTCCGTTTGAATGTGTGGTCAAAGGGGATCAGGAGAGACAGCGACTGAGAGGAAATAGAAAAACTGAGGAAGTGAAAAGCAGTATGACGGAGACCCTTAAACAGATGGCAAAGTAGAGGGTGGAGGAGGGATATGCAAAGATGCAGTAAGAGTGAAAGAAGAAGCTGAGAAGGTAGCAGGGGGAGAGGACTAACTGGAGAAATTGAGAGAACTGCTGGATCTCCCAAGACATGAAGGAGAGCGAAATAGGGAGAGGAGCAGCAAAGGGGGAGGCACCTCAGACGGAGAGTGCGGGGAGGGGTGGATGATTTGGAGCCAGGGCAGACAGAGCAGTTGGTGCTGGGACAAGAGGAGACACCTGGGGACAAGGAGAGCAGAGGCAACCACAGCAGGGAGGAAGCCTAGGGACCCGAGGGTGCCAGAGAGCAGGGTGCCAGAGAGCGGGGAGAAGGGGGTGTAACAGGGAAAGCAGAGGGGAAACAGATGAGGAAGAAGGAGGAGATTGGGCACAATGAAAAGATTGGGGGAGAAAAAGGAACAAGAAGTGAAACAAGTTTCCAGACTGGGCCAGATCAGGTGTAAGAGAAGGAATAGAGAAGGAGCAGGAGAGGGGTGCAAAATGAGGAGCAGAAACCTAGGAGAAAACACAGAAAAGAAAAGAAAAGAAAAGAAAAGAAAAGAAAAGAAAAGAAAACGAGCTAGAGAAAGAGAGATGTGTACAGAATGAGGGAGAGAAACAGTAAATAAGAGGGGGACCCCAGGTCCAGATAACTGGTGAGTTAATTGGATATGATGATTAAGTTGTAACATGTTAATTTCTCTCTTTATACTGTAATACATTTAAAATTTGTTTAAATTTTATAGATGAGAATTGCCAGATTCCTGTCTGTAAAGCTGGTGTATTATATAATTCTTGGCATCTTTTTGTAGTCCCTGTTCAGCCAGAGGGCAGTGACTTGACTCATTCAGTTGTGGGTCACTCTCTTCTTTCCTGGGATGGGGTGGAGAATGGGGATGTGAAGTGGGGAAGAAGTAAAGGAGTCTCTGTTTCTGCATGGTACCTTTTAAAAGGAACATTAAAAGTGGTTTTGTTCTCTTTTTGTAGTGGATGTACTTTTTTTCTGGTTCTTTTTCATTTCGTTGTTTTTTGAAGCTTAACATAATTCTTAGTTTATTCAATTTCTATTTTTCTATATGTAATTACTTCTGAAATAGCTTTGATAGGATCTCCTCACATCATTGTTTTAAGAGTATGACTTATTTTCAGATATTTTCCTTTGACCCCAGAATTCATTAGGTTTTTTAAAAATAATTTCAAAATTGTTTCTCTTTGAAATTAATTGTGACTAGTTTTTTTTTTTCCTATTCTTTCCATGATGAGATTTTATTTTATTTTTTTTGAGACATGGGGTCTTGTTCTGTTGCCCAGATTGGAATGCAGTGGAACAATCATAGCTCACTGTAGCCTCCAACTCCTGGGCTCAGGTGATCCTCCTGTCTTAGTCTCTCAAGTCACTGGGATTAGAGGTATGAGCCATCACACCCAGCTGGCCTTTATTATATACTTTATAACATTCTTTGGTATATAGTATATAATTTTAGATTATTTCAATGTGTACTTGGTAAAGATATCTTGGACTTTTTTTTTATCCTTAATATCAAAACTTAGTTGAAAGAGTTACTCTATCGGCCGGGTGTGGTGGCTCACGCCTGTAATCCTAGCACTCTGGAAGGCTGAGGCAGGCGGATTGCTCAAGGTTGGGAGTTCAAAACCAGCCTGAGCGAGACCCCGTCTCTACTAAAAATAGAAATAAATTAATTGACCAACTAAATATATATATATACAAAAAAAAATTAGCCGGGCATGGTGGCGCATGCCTGTAGTCCCTGCTACTCAAGAGGCTGAGGCAGTAGGATCGCTTGAGCCCAGGAGATTGAGGTTGCTGTGAGCTAGGATGCCACGGCACTCACTCTAGCCTGAGCAACAAAGTGAGACTCTGTCTCAAAAAAAAAAAAAAAAAAAAGAGAGAGAGTTAGTCTATTATTCAATTTTTTTACCTATGTCATCTGATACAATAGTGAACTGTGAGCTGCTAAATAGATGTTCCTCTCTAGTCCCTCTGGTCCGTTCTGTTCTCTGCAAATGTAAAATGGTAAATTGGATTGACTTGAAAGTTTGTTCCAACAGATCTGTGTATTCATGAAGAAAGAATTTGCTCAGAGCTTATTTTTACGGAAATTCTCTTTTAAACGTCTATAGGTATGTGTTCACAATTGTTTATTTTTTTAGTATATTACTATTTTTTCTGGTACAGAGGAATGAAATGTTTGGGATCAATGGCATCAGAACCTTTAAAGAGAAGTGTCTTTTTCTCAGGTATGTGAGAGATGGTCCTGTACTTTTCTAGAGGTGGTATGGTAGAGACATTCCCAGCCTATTGGCCCTTCTAGGCCACCATATCAGAATTCAGTCATACCGCCTCCTCATCACTCAACCTAGACCTTCTCAGGATAACTTAGTGAAATGTCTCCCCCTCTGAGCCTCAGGGCCCACCTGTAACAAGAAGATGAGGAACTAGACCAGAAAACCTCAATCTGAGCTTCATTGACCCCTGAAGTGATTGACCAAATAGAGTGTATGTCCGTGTGTGGCTATTCTTTTGGGACAGTGTAGTTCACAGTTTCAGTTAGAATTTTAAGTGGGATCCAGTACTCCAAAAATGGAAACAAAAACAGAAGTACAAAAATGAGAAAAATCATGGCTAAGAGAGACCATCTTTCTCTGCATTTGAGTTATCATGACTAAATCTAAAAGCAGGTCATGCCAGTCCCTGACATTGAAACCTCCACTGGCTTCCCATGGTCCTCAGGACAAAATCCAGACTCCTCAAAGTGAAGGCTATGCCAGAGGGTATACTGATATGGCTATGTCATTCTCATTCATTCACTTATTTACTACATATGGAGCCAGGTTTTTTTGTGTGCAACGGGGATTAAAATGTTAAACCAACAGAATATACTCCTTTACCCAGATTTTTTATTTTTATTTATTTTTATTTTTAGAGATGAGATCTGGATATATTGCCTAAGCTGGTCTTGAACTCCTGGCCTCAAGTGATCCTCTGACCTTAGCCTCCTGAGTAGCTGGGACCACAGACACAAACTGCTGCACTGGCAAGATTATTTTTTAAAGGATGGAGAAAAACAAACCCTTTCAGTAATTAATAGTCATATAATTTAAATGCCCCAATACAGAGAGCTGATGTAATCATCCCCTCAGGAGCCCCTACTTCCCTTGCTTCTATGTGACATCACTATTTCATCCAGCTCTGCCTACTCTGTTTTTGTCCCTGTGGCTTACAACCTGGAGAAAATAGACACCCAAACTGACTTGTCTCACTTCAATTTTATCCTCCTTGCATTTTGACATTTCTCTGTTCCTCTTTCCTGTTGATCCTTTCAGCAGCCTAATGCCCCCTCTTTTATCTTTTATTTCAAAGACCTTTGTTCTTCTTCGCTTGAGCCCCTGGAAGCAAAGGAAGAATTCTCCTCTTACAGCCCCCTCCCCCTTCCTCAGGGCCTGTGATCTCTACTCTGTAGTGAATGCAAATGGTCTGTCCCTGTTCCTGGCTGTCACTGGCCAGAGGATTGCACCCCACTTGCCAGCCCCACTTGCAGTCTCAGGATGGCGAGGCATCCTCCCTTTATGGCTGCATCAATTTTTATTTAATTGAATTATTTCGGTCAGTGTACCCAGATGGTGGTATTGTCCATTAACATTAACACACACACACACACACCCTCAACAAAATGAGGCTTTTTTCCCCTCCATTCTTCCATCTTTAAAACAAAAAGTCTCTATGAAATACATATTTCCCTGCAGTAAGCACCCCTCTTCTATATTCCATTTAAAAGCTAAAAACTTGATACTCTGTCTTCAGTTCTTCCCTTCAATTCTCTCTTGACCCCATCCAATCAAGCTTTCACATCCACTATTCCACTGACACTTTCTTTTTCAGAGTCACCAGTGATCTTATCATTTCTAAATCCAATATTTAATTTCCTGTCCTCATCTTTCTTTTTCTTTCTTTCTTTTTTTTTTTTTTTTTTTGAGACAGAGTCTCGCTCTGTTTGCCCGGGCTAGAGTGCTGTGGCATCAGCCTAGCTCACAGCAGCCTCCAACTCCTGGACTCAAGCGATCCTCCTGCCTCAGCCTCCCAAGTAGCTGGGACTACAGGCATGTGCCACCATGCCTGGCTAATTTTTTCAATATATATTTTAGTTGGCCAATTAATTTCTTTCTATTTATAGTAGAGACAGGGTCTCGCTGTTGCTCAGGCTAGTTTCGAACTCCTGACCTCGAGCAATCCTTCCACCTCGGCCTCCCAGAGTGCTAGGATTACAGGTGTGAGCCACTGCCCTGGCCCCTGTCCTCATCTTTCTGTTACTGTCAGCAGCCTGTTGCACAGCTGATCTCTCTGTCTCCTTTTATCTTGCCTTGAGGACATCCCATTAATCTTTAAAAATCTATTTAATTTTGTTGTCACTTCCGTGATCACTTGGAGCTTTCTTCTACTGCTGTCTCCTGAACTCCCTGTTGTCTGAATGTGGGAATGACCCACAGATTGATCCATGAACCTCTTGTCATCTGTGTCCACACCCACTGCCTTTCCTTGTCATCTCATCTCACGATTTCAACCCACTACATGTCTCCATTTCCCCTACTGACCTCTCCCCAGAACTCTAGAATCCTATGGTCAGTTGTCTTTGTGGCATCTCTGCAGGGCAGTCTAACAGGCATCTCCACCTTTATATGTCCAAAAGTCACTTCCTGAACTCCCCCAAACTCATTTCCCTGCAGTCCCCACCTCTCTGATGAGAAGCATCCTATACTTCGTTGGGCTTAGCTGAATTTATTGGTATGTATTTTAAATATATGAGATAATTATGTTATGTGTAAGTGTTGTAATTCATAATATAAATAAAAATGCATGATTACTTAAAATGATGAGGAAATATATCTTTTTGAAAATTCTCTTGATGTGAGAGAGAAATGTTTGCAGACCTGGACCCTTCCTGCTCTGCTCTCCTAAGACCTTCATGGCCTCATCTCCTGCTTGTGTCATCCTCGCTCTGCTCCAGCCTCACAGGCCTCTTTCCTTTTCCTGGGGCCAACGTGTCTGGCATCAGGGCCTTCACATGAACTGCCCCTCTGCCTGGAACTCTCTAGCTCCTAAGCTGCAGGTGGCAGCATGCCAGGCGTTCCTGTTATCACCTTCTCAGTAGAGGGTTCTCTGATCTCCTCTAACTTAACATTCAAGCCACACCCTCACCCCTCCTCTGGTCCATATTGCCTGCTCTGCATCTTTCTTTCTACTCAGTTGTGATCCACCATCTGGATACTAGTGACAACAATGCCCCAAGGGAGTAACAGAGCCAGAGGGTGGGAGATGTGCTGGGCTTGCCCCTCTGAGTAGAGCTCAACCCTGGCTTCACATTATAGTGCTGAGGCATTTTTCAAATATATCTCTTGTGTCCCTTTCCCATTCACGTAGTCAGGTTGGGACCCACTGTCAGTTACATTTGCAATGCCCCTCCACCTTTTCGTCTTTTATCTTGAGAGGAGCATAGGGCCACTGGTCTCTGGTGGAAACACACAGACCTTGGACCTATTCCTAACCATTTCGTTCAGTCCAAGACATTGGGTCTACAATGTGTCTTTTTTTCTTTTTGAGACAGAGTCTCACTCTGTTCCCTGGGCTAGAGTGCCATGACGTCAGCCTAGCTCACAGCAACTTCAAAACTCCTGGGCTCAAGTGATTCTTCTGCCTCAGCATCCCAAGTACCTGGGACTACAGGCATGTGCCACCATGCCCGGCTAATTTTTTCTAAATATCTTTAGTTGGCCAGTTAATTTCTTTCTATTTTCAGTAGAGACAGGGTCTTGCTCATGCTCAGGCTGATTTCGAACTATGGACCTTGAGCTATCCTCCCGCCTTGGCCTCCCAGAGTGCTAGGATTACAGGCATGAGCCAGTGCGCCCGGCTCCTGTTTTCTTCTGATTGCAAAGTTAAACCCTTTAAGGTAATTGATTATAGGGAAGGTATTACTATTGCCATTTTGTCACATATTAAGTGTGGAACCTATAACATCTAGATTCATCCTTCATGTCTTTCTTACTGACTTCTTTTGTGTTTAGTTGATTTTTTGGTAGTGATATGCTTTGATTCCCATCTTATCTTTCTTTTTTTTTGTATTTTGCATAGATTTTTGTTTTTTGTCATTAGCATTACAGTTACATGCAACATTGTAAATGTATAACATTCTATTTTAAAATGTTAACAGGTTCACATCAGTTATGAACAAAAATACTCCTTTATAATTCTCTCATATGTGTTATTGCTGTCAGAAATTATTCTGTAAATCTTGTGTTACATTTATATATATATATGTATAAATAAAAAATATAATATTACGCTATATTTCCAATGCTGGGAAAGAATTTAATGTCAAGTTACAAGTGAAAAGCACAATACTACCTATTTGTATATTTGATCATTTATTAGCCTTGGGTGGAGAACTTTATATTTTCTTAAGGGTTAGAGTTACTGTCTAGCATTCTTTTGATACTGAAGGACTCATTTCTATACCATTCTATACTAATTTCTGTACCAACATCATATACCATTTCTCTCCCAACAGGTCGACAGTACTGAAGAACTCTCTCAGCTCTTTCACTAGGAAAGTCTAAATTTCTCTTTTATTTCTGCGAGAGGGTTTCACTAAATATTGTATTGTTGCTTGATAAGTTTTTATTCCTTAAGAACTGTGAAGGTATTATCCCACTGCCTTCTAGTAGGCAAGGTTTCTGCTGGAAAATGCACATGATTTTATATACTTTCTTTTGCATATGACATGTCTCTTTTTTTCTTGTTACTTTCATGATTATGCCTTTGTTTCTGACTTTTGATAATCTGTTTATAATCTATCTCTTTGTGAATATCCTCTGCTACTTTCAGTTAGCACAATGAAGCTTCTTGGATTTGCGTATCCATTTCTTTTCTCAGGTGTGTGTGACATTTTGGACACTATTTCTTTAAATGTGATTTCCAGTCCTGTGTCTTCTCCTTATGAAACTCCCATAGTTGTATATTGTTCAATATCAGAGTATCCCCCAAATCTATAATGGTTCCAGTGCTGTTCTTCATTATTTCTTCTTTCTCTTCTTTGCAAGTGACAATTTTGAGTAACCTATCTTTGAATGTGCTCATTCTTTCCTCTGTCTCATTTGGTCTGCTGTTGCACCTCCTCCCCACCCCACCCCCACCCCCGTTAATCTTCACTACATTAATCGTGTTGCAGCTCCAGAATTTCTTTTTGTCACTAGTTTGCCTTGTGTTTGATTGTCTCCTCTTTTGGTACGCATTTCCTGCATTCATATCGTTCTGTATTTCTCTTATCTTCTGGCTCATTAAGCGTCTTAGGACAGTTGCTTTAATTGTCAACAAATTCAGATGGCTGTGTTCCTTTAGGTTTTGTTTCAGGGAATTTATTTTGTTCCTTTTATTTGGGCATACTTCTCTGTCTTTTGTCAGCCCTGTAATTTTTAGTTTAGGTTGGGCATTAGTAATCCCACCCTCTGTCCCACTCTCTTTGTCCTAAAATAGTGCAGTGGGAGACATTTACTCATCAGCTTGCTGTAAAGGATCTAAGAGCACTCATTCCTTTTCTGGTAATGTATCTGTCTTTGTTGGCTATTTTCATGTACTATTGCTAGTGTATAAGCAGCTTCCTTTAAATGTCTTATTTTCCCTAAGAAGCTCATCCCTGCTATTTTCAAAAGCTTTTGGGTTCCGTTGTATTTCACTGTTCATAACCCTCTGAAACTCACTCATAATCCTCTTGGCTCCTGAAAACCCCCCACTAGGATCACCTCACCTCTTTATGTTTTCAGTGTTGCCAGTGTAATATCCAAACTATGCTGATATTCCTTTCTATATGTGAGTCAGGTGGGGCACATGCTAGTCTTTTTCTCAGACTCTAGGAATGCCAGATCCATAGGTTCAAATCCCACTCTTTTCTTCCTTTCCTAGGGAGGAGCTGTGTCTTGGGAAATGATGCAGGAAACAAGCCCATTAAAACTGAACTGGGATTAAGCTTTCAGTTCCATCTGCCTGAAATGCAGCTATTTCAATCTGAAGGGAAAATTTATGAATATAATCAAGTTGAGATGACTGTCAACCCTGTTACCTCACTTTCACCACTTGAAAACCTTACTTCTAAACTGAAAACCCACAGATTTAATAAATATAAGAATGATTTTGTCAGTTCTCCCATGGTTAGAGAGGAAAAGAAAGCACACACTAAGGAAGAACCTTACAGAGGTAATGAGCACGGCAAAGCCTTTAGTGTGTCTTCAAGCCTTCCTAACCATGGGGTAATCCATACTGGAAAGAAGCCTTTCATACGTAAAGAGTGTGGCAAGGCCTTCAGGCAAATTCAGACTTTCTGCAACATGAGAGAATCCATAGTGGAGAGAAACCGTACAGATGCAATGAGCCTGGCGAAGTCTTCACTGAAAATATACACCCATCTCGACATCAGACAATTCATACTCGAGAGAAACCTTACAAATGCAATGGATGTGGCAAGGTCTTCCGTCAAAAATCACACCTTAAAAAACAGCACACAATCCATTTTGGAGAGAAACCTTATCAATGTTATGAATGTGGCAAAAAATTTAGTTTTCGTTCGAAGCTTCATACACATCAGTTTATCCATAATGCAGAGAGAGATTATAAATGTGATCAATGTGGCAAGGTCTTTAGGTGCAATTCATACCTTAGACAATATCAGACAATTCATACTAGAAAGAAACCTTACAAATGTAGTGAATGTGGCAAGGCTTTTGTTTACAATTCATTTCATACTGTAGAGAAACTTTACAAATGCAATGGGTATGGCAAGGCATTCCGTCAAAAAACAAAACTTAAAAATCATCACATGAACTGTTTGGGAGAGAAACCTTACAAATGCAATGGTGTGGCAAGGGATTCCGTCAAATATCACAACTTAAATATCATCAGATGATTCATTTGAGAGAAAAACCTTACAAATGTTACAAATTTGACAAAATATTTGGTTTGCATTGGGGGCTTCATAAACATCAGATTATCCATAATGCACATAAACCTTACAAATGCGAGTATTGTGGCAAGGTTTTCAGGTACAAATCATGCCTACCACTTCATCTTAGAATTCATACTGGAGAGAAACCTTACAAATGTAATGAATGTGGCAAGTGCTTCAGATACAAGAGATCTCTTACAATGCATCAGGAAACACATACTGGACAGAAACCTTACACACTTAATGAGTGTGACAAGGTCGACTGTCAGAACACAAACCTTGAAGTTCACAGAAACCACACAGGACAGAAACCTTACAAATGTAACGAATGTGGCAAGGTCTTCAATTACAATTCAACCCTTGCACGACATCAAAGTATTCATACTGGAGAGAGGACTTACCAATGCAATGAATGTGGCAAATTATTCTGCCAAAAATCAAACCTTACAATTGTGATAAATGTGATAAGGCCTTTAGAGAAAAGATACTCCTTACACATCATCAGCGAACTCATACTGGAGAGAAACCTCACAAATGTAATGAATGTGGCAAGACCTTCCATGAGAAATCAACCGTTAAAACTCATCACAGAATCCATACTGGAAAAACTTTATGAATGTAATGAGTGTGGCAAGGCATTCCATAAAAAATCAAACCTTAAAGCTCATAACAGAATCCATACAAGAGAGAAACCATACAAATAAATGGTATGTGGTAAGGTTTTTAGTCACATTTGATGCCTTGCTGAGCATCATAGAAGTCATTGGTGAGAGACTCTGCAGACTCCTTCAGGGTGCAAACTCTTCACCATGAGTTCTATCAGTAATCAACATCAGAAAGTCCGTACTAAACAGAAATCAAAGACATGCAGTGTATGTGGCAGGGGCTTTATCCAGGCCTCACCACTCACTACACATCAAAAGGTACACCTTCAATGAAACCATGCCAATGAAATGTATATCGTGAGGCTGGTACCCAAGGAACATTACTGTGGACGATCTGAGGATGTATAGAAGATATAAGTCAGTCCCTAGTTCTCTGCTATTAATCTATGATATCACGTGGTGGTATAAATCAAAATACATTGACCCTCATGACAAGATACATATCAAAGATGCAAGGACATATGGACATGGTCAGTTATATTAGTTTATATTTAATTATTTGATGTTCTTTCAGAAGGCTACTTTATTCTTTATGACTTTCATCCTGAACTTTGAAATCTCTTCACATGCCTTCCTTACCAGCATTTTGCTGTGGTGTGTAGGAAAGAATCAATAGAATGACAGGTGTTAGCCGATTACTGAGAATCATTTCTTTCCCATTTCCTGGAAGAGAAATGTCATTCCCTTTTGAGATTAATTTTTTATTTTTATTTTTGTGGAGACAGGGTTTTGCTCTGTTTCCCTGGGTGAAGTGCAGTGGTGTGATCATAGCCCACTGCACCCTCTAATTCATAGGCTCCAACTGTCCTCCCCACCCTACCTTCCACATAGCTGAAACTACAGGCATAACACACCCGGTCCAGCCGACTGTTATCAATTTGTTTTTGAGAGAAAAAGTCTGACTATGTTCCCCAGGCTGGTTTCAAACTTTGAATTGTAGCGATTCACTAGACTTGTCCTCCCAGCATGCTGGAATTACAGATGTGAGCCACTGTGCCATTTCCTTTCTGATTAAATACTGTCTGATTTATAAAGGATGGTGGTGGACAGAGAATGATGTAAAACTGGGGTGCCAGTCTTCACACCTAATATACACTTCTGAAAGAGGACACAGAGGGTTACAGGAATGAGATGTTCTACCAACTCACAGAGAAAGAACAGGCCACAACCTCTGGACCCTGGAATTTTTATGGAAAGAGAGTAATATGTTCTTTAGGACTAATTATGTTTGAGTAATGCAGCAATACTGGTTGTCACCTTCTTCATGGAATGGCAATAGCTGTCATTTAGCAAAGATTGATGAAAAATTTGTGTTTTATATCAGAGTAGACACTTTAATAAAAACTACCAGTATTGCATGTTCTTCAGGAGGATTCACATCTAATTCTTGGCATTGCAATCTGCAAGTATATTATTCACAATATATCATAATCGTCAATTTTAATTAAGAAAGTTTAGTATTTTTTTCATACCTATAAATGAATCACAGTGTTTCTAGCAACATTGTTTTATTCTACCTCAGGAAGTTACTTCATAGCAGACAATAATGGTGTACCATTAGGCCCTTATGGTTGAAGCATCTAGAACAATGTTTTTGGTGAAATCAGAGAACATACCTTTTGGGTACATATACTTTGGTAAGTATGATTTGCGGTCATCATTCTTACTACTTAAGTTATTCTCACCACACTCTGCCCTGCAGTACTTATGGGAGTCCAGTGAAAATTGTATAGCAGTATGATTTCAGACTCCTACATCCTCGAACATGCATCATTGTTGATGAACATGCACTGTATTACTATATTTCTGCACGCTTCTGTCATGTGCGAAGCAGGACCCCATGACATGCACCTTGTTTTCCTTAAGCAGAAATGCACATACAGCAATATGGAAGTTATTATGAAATAAAAGAATGTGTGGGCAGTAAGGATAAAAAGAATAGCATGTGTTTTTTGTCCTTGGAGTACTCAGTGACATAATTTTTACATATTATCATTCATGCCTTTCCTTTCATGAATAAGCAGAGGAAATAGGAACTTTGTTTTGCTAGGTAAACTAGGAACTACCTATATTGTAACACTTTTCCTAAGTTGAACTTTTCAGCACTGCCCGGGAACTTGATTGGTGTGCACTAAACATCTGGTTTGGATATTGAGATGGATGCTGTACACTGAAGAGAGAAGAGAACTGTTTTCACACAGTGAGGCTTTCTGAGGGAAGCACAATAGTCTTCCAGCTGGACCAAAAATGGCTTCAGAGGAACTGGGATGTGTGACTGGCTTGGGGTGTTAAGATCATTAAGGGTGGGTGGAGGTCCAGTACCCACATGTTTGATTTCCAGCTGCTGCCAAAGGAGGGAGGAGCACTCAGGCATTGTTGGCCGACCAAGGTGGGCAGAACAGGAAGACGGAATGCAGAGGTGTAAAAGGTACTAGTAGTCAGTATCACACAATGTAGTCTGGGTTTTTAAGTAACACTGAGTGTTTGTTCCTGAAACCCCCCTGACTTGGTTAGGAAACTCCCCAATTTTTCTCATGTTAATAGCTTTATTCCTTCGTTGGCTTCACACATATGTCTCATCAAAGTATGACTGTTTAAAATGTTTGTGAAATACTATTCAGTGAAAGTGCCTAAAATATTTTTTACAGTAGAATGAAAATTATTTTGTGGAAGTGTTTATTATAGAATAAATGTGAGTAACGAATTTAGAATATTATGGAAATGTCATTTTCAGATTTTGCTTTGAGGCAGCATATACAATGATTCATTTTGACATCTAATAAAATTTTATCATTTTCTATATGATTATTTTTTGTCATTTCTTTCCTCTTTCATACACTGTAGGCCAGCATGTATGTTTAATGCATTTTCGCCCATGTTACTCTAGTGGAAAATTTAGGGAGTTTGTTAATAAGGGTGCTATTTGGAGACAGATTGTGACATGAGTATGCACATAGGATAACGGCAGGTAAAAACTAAATTCTCTATAAATGAAAAAGCAGTGCCTCTTAAAGTCTGTGGGGAAAGCATTGGAACAACACAAGGTAGTGAACTGAAATTTCTTATTGTGTGCCTTATGTAACATCAGATGCTTGAAAATCAAATTGTGGAGGTTAACCAGCATCTGCAGAGGTAAATGAAAAGGTAATAAGATGGAAAATCCCCATATTTTTACTTTACTTTGTCACAAGGAGATGACCTCATTGCTGAATGTCCGGAGGCCATTCTGCCACTTGCCACTGGATGGTATTTCCCATCAGAGTGAGAATCTTTCAGGAAAACAATGTTTTTGTTGCGTGTACCATGAGAACTGGCACCCAATAGATTTGTTTCCATCCATAATTACTAATAAGTACATTTTCTTTTAATAATTTCAAGCTGGGTGAGGTGGTGCACACTTATAATCCTCAGTATCTGGGAAGCTGAGACAGGAGGATCATTTGAGTCCCGGAGTTAGAAATCACCCTGGGCCACATAGTAAGACCAGAAGTGATTTGTGGGGAGCAGCCAAGGTGTGGACCTGAAGCAGCTGGTACATGCTTCTCTCAGGGAGGATCGAAAATCATGTGTAGATACCTGTGGCCACGTCGTCTTAGAGAGAATAGTGGGATTCAACAGAGAAGTGACATAAGACACGGAACAAAAAGAAGGAAGTGAGGCCACCCACTTGGCCAGGTGAGAGAATGTCCCATGGGGAAGGGCAGGTGAGAGATTTCCAGCACTCCACACGCCCCCTCAGCCAATCCCATCTGAGCTACAAGAGGGCCCCTCCACTGTCTTGGCCTCCAGATAAACACAGGGTGCTGCTTATGGACTGCACAGTGACATTGCTCCAGATAGGTGGTACAATGTGGTTCCCTGGCGTGCTCAGCCCTCTTCCTTATCTTGAGCAGGGCTCAGCTGGTACAGTGCAGATGTCAGGACAACTTAGTTTTTTTTTTTTTTTTTTTTTTTTTGAGACAGAGTCTCACTTTGTTGCCCAGGCTAGAGTGAGTGCCGTGGCGTCAGCCTGGCTCACAGCAACCTCAATCTCCTGGGCTCAGCGATCCTACTGCCTCAGCCTCCCGAGTAGCTGGGACTACAGGCATGCGCCACCATGCCCGGCTAATGTTTTGTATATATATATATATTTTAGTTGGTCAATTAATTTCTTTCTATTTTTGGTAGAGACGGGGTCTCGCTCAGGCTGGTTTTGAACTCCTGACCTTGAGCGATCCGCCCGCCTCAGCCTCCCAAAGTGCTAGGATTACAGGCGTGAGCCACCGCGCCCGGCTACAACTTAGTTTTTTACTGTTATGTTCATGTTACCTTTTAATTACTGCTTGTAATGTCCAATTATGACCAAAGAATTCAGGCAGGTGTGTGCACATTTTTTTTCCATGATCAGCAAGAAAATAGAAAAGAGAAAAATATTTTCCTGAAAATAACTCTTAAGTTTTGTTGAATTTAATAATTACACAGACCCCTGACTTTGGGATTTACAGCAACATCTTTTTCTTTTTGTTTCTTTCCTTGATTTTCTCCTCATCAGTCAACTTGAACAGCCATATCTTTTAAAAGTTAGCAATGTTTTCTATATGTGACAGGAACAGACACCACACAGCTAAGTGAATACTCAGGGCCCTTCAGTGCCATTGAAAGACTGAAGTGTGGGTAAGTTTATTGTTATTATTATTTTTACTTTACATTTTCTCATGGTCCATTTGTAAAACATGACATGCGTTAATTCTTGAATTTTGCTCATGTTATAATACATGGTGATACTCTTAGGAAAGAAGAGAGTGTAAAAAAAAACCACAGCTCCCCTCCCTTCCACCCACCTTTTGGTTTTTGTATAAACAGCTCACTGCAAAGAACCATACTCCTCACAGCAGCACTTCATTAAGTCTAATGATAGCTCCCTTATTTACAAAAGTAATATCCAGAGACAGAGCCTTCAAATTCCCATCCGTTTTCTTATACAGGATTATTGAATTGTTTGTCCTCACTGATCAATGAAAAATGCTGGCTAACTTGACTTACCAAACCTCAGGCTTTCCTCCCCCTCCCAGATCCCTGAACTTTGGACAGCTCTTGGTCAGTGAAATGACCACCCTCTCCTCCTTGCAAGCCCTCCCAAGACCAGGCTTAGGACAAAACATTCCCTGAAGAAGTGTAGGTCATGCCCGTTGCTCAAGCTCTGCCCCATACCTCGTCGTTCCTAGCCTGTTTCTTCTTCCATCTTAAAGAAAAGGTCTTTTCTGTGTGACTCTTGGATGTTTGGGGAGCTTATTTTTGGAGCATTCCCCCTATTGCAACAATCGTTTTCAATACAATTTCTTCTAGACTGAAATTGAATTTCTCTTTTTATACAGGAATATATTTTCTTCGTTCTATCTGTGTTAGAATATGTATATTCTCTTCTTTTTGTGGCAGAAGCTATAATACATACTTAATAGGTGAAAGTAGTTGGTAGTTTGCAAATGTTTTTTTTTTTTTTTTTTTTTTTTTGAGACAGAGTCTCGCTTTCTTGCCCAGGCTAGAGTGAGTGCCGTGGCGTCAGCCTAGCTCACAGCAACCTCAAACTCCTGGGCTCAAGCGATCCTCCTGCCTCAGCCTCCTGAGTAGCTGGGACTACAGGCACGAGCCACCATGCCCGGCTGATTTTTATATTATATATATTAGTTGGCCAATTAATTTCTTTCTATTTTTATGGTAGAGACGGGGTCTCGCTCAGGCTGGTTTTGAACTCCTGACCTTGAGCAATCCGCCCGCCTCGGCCTCCCAGAGTGCTAGGATTACAGGCGTGAGCCACCGCGCCCGGCCTGCAAATGTTTTTTGAAAGTTTAATAATTTGCTGAGGCCGGGCACAGTGGCTCACACCTGTAATCCTAGCACACTGGGAGGTTGAGGCTGGAGGATTGCTTGAGCCCAGGAGTTTGAGTTTGCAGTGAGCTATGATTGTACCCCTGTACTCTAGCCTGGGAGACAGAGCGTGAGCATGCCTGAAAAGTAAATACATAAACAAAAAAAAACAACATAGAAAATATGATGACATAGGTCAGAATGGCATGCACCTGTAGTGCTGGCTACTTGTGGGGGCTAAGCTGGGAGGATTGCATCAGCCCAGGCATTGGAATCTAGCCTGGCCATATATGGAGACCCTGTTTCTGAAATAAAACAAAAAAATACTAATAAAATGCTGATATCACTTATCATATTCTTCCCTGTGCCATGCCAGTACATTCTGCTCATTTTAAGCTGCTAATATGTTAATAATGGTAATTTTCATATCTAAACACCATATTTCCACCAGTTACCACCTTAGGATGGAGGAAGCCTTGTCAACTAAGGATGTGAGAGAAAAGCATCTGCTATATGTTCATTCAAAAACATTGCTGGCAGACATGAGGCTATCTAAATTTTGATAAGCTTTCTTAAGCGTTCCATAAAAGAGAATAATGTGTCTATTCCATACACTTGGAAATATTGCAGAATTCATGATTATTTATGTCAATATATCCAATGGTCTTCTGAAGACGATTTTACAGGCTTTGTTTTCCACTCCTGCCAGAGTATTGAAAAGAAGAAAACAAAAGACCTAAAATCTATTTGAATTTTTAAATAAAAGTATGTTTTCTTCCTAATTACGTTCATAATGCACTTACATGCATTTACAAGATATTGATGTGAACATATTATGATGTCAGCAAAATTTATCTGACAGGTATTTGTTACCTCCTCTCAAGAGTGTAAGGGAGTAATAAGTGTAAGGAACAACTACCTAATTTCTACCCATATTTAAGTTATTGCCTTTTTTAAAGGGATACTTGGTGACCTAACTTGTCACTGACCTTAGCCCTCCACGCCCTGGGTGTCGTCCCTGTGAAAGTCTCTGAAACTGAGCTCGGCCTGACTCTCCCTCCGGAGTGAACGGGGACTAGAAACGGAAAGGATTTCTCCTGTGTTGTGTTGGGCATCAGCATGAAATGCCACCTTCCGCCCAGGCGGGTTTTGCGATACACATTTTCGTTTGCCTGTGCTTTACAGAAAACTTAATTGCTAAACTTAATTTTAATTGCAGGAACTCTCCTGGATTCAAACCAACCGACGCTGACGCCGCCATCCAGATTCCAGTTCCCAGACCGCTGAATTGCTGCAGCCTCCCTGGTAGGTTTGGCCTCCCGAATGCAGAAAAGTGGAGCAGACAGGAGCCAGGTGGCAGGACGCGCAGGCCCCGCCCAGCCGCCGCCTCGGCCCCGCCCAGGCCCCGCCCACCATGGCGGCCCCGCCCCGGCCTCGCCTGCGCGCGCACTTTCCCGCAGACCCGGAAGACGCTGGCGTGGAGAGACGGCCACCCTGTGGCAGGTGAGTTTCCCTTCGTCCACAGAGCAGTTCCCAGCACTTCTGTACGTGGGAGCGGGAGACCTTTAGACCCTGAAATCCTCACCGCCCTCTGCCCCCGAGTGAATGTGAACGTCCCGGAGAGTCGGGTGTCGCTTCCCTGTGAGTTAGAGTCCACCTGAGGCGGGTCCTGCGCCCGACCTTTCTGCCTTCGGGCCCTGCAGACCGCGCTTTCCGGACTGTTTCCCTGCTGAAAGCTATTCGGTGACCCCTAACGCTCGCTCCGCCCCCGTGAAGTCCTCACCTGAGGGTGGGTCCAGGCCCTTCGGGTCCCCCAGCCTCGCCCTGGCCGACCCCTGGAGGGCGGCGCCGCAGCCCCAGGCCTGGAGAAGCCGCGTTTCTCCCTGGTCCAGGGATTCTGCGGACCCCACTTCTCTCCTAATCTGCTCCCCTCCACCTCCTCCTTGGGCCGGGCCCTTCTGCTCCGCAGGCCTTTACCAGTCACCCCTTCCTGGGATTCTGCGTTGGGGGAGGGGACCAGGGCCTGTGTTGTGACAATGTTTTCCATCCCAAATTCCTCCCCACTAGAAAATGTGCTCTTCTGGAGCTGAGCATGGTTTTCCTATTCCTTCCGTGTGAATATGTGGAGAAAGAGATGGACAGCAAGAGAGAGGAAATAGAAGAATGTAGAAAGAGAAAGGAAGAAGGAGAAGCACATGAACACACTACAAAGTAGAGGGTGAGGGAGGGATTTGCAAAGACACAGGAAGAGTGAAATCAGAAGCTGGAAACTAGCATGCGGAAAAAAGTCCCTGAAGCAAATTTAGATAAAATCTAAAAGATAAAATCTCTGGAGCTTCAGAGCTCTAAAGGACAGCAGACTAGGGCCATGGGCAGCACAGGTGGAGGCACCTGAGTCAGAGAGTAGGGGAGGGGACCTATGATTTGCAGCCAGGCCCAACAGAGTAGAAGAGGGAGCACCTGGTGACAGTAGAGCAGAGAGGGCACCACAGCTGGCGATGCCAGAGAGTGGGGACAAGGGGATGTCCTAGGGAAGAGGGAATTTTACCAGGAGAGCAGAGAGGGAGCAGACATGGGAATAAAGAGGCAGAAATACATGTGATTGGGACAGTGAAAAGACTGGGGAGAAGGAGCAACAAAGGCTTAAAAAGTTCCCAGAGTAGAGCATAACAGGTAAAGAGAAGCAGTAGAGGGAAGAAGGGGAGAAGGAGCAGGATAGAAGAGGGGAACAAAATGAGGAGCAGAAGCCCAGGAGGAAGCACCAAGGAGAAAAGGAAAACAGGAGCAGGAGAGAGGAGGTGAGTGAGAAGGAGAGATATGTCCGCAGTGAGGGAGGGAAACACAGTAGTAAGGAAAGAGGGGACCCTGGCTGCAGATGACTCTTGAGATGATTGGGTATGGTGATTAAGTTGTGAGATCGTTTCTCTCTTTGTAATCTAATCATTTTAGCTTTTGTTGGCAGTACACAGATGAAGTTCAGAATTGCACATCTCCTGTGTATAAGGCTGGGACATTAAACCATTCTGAGCATCACAGGCTCCCTCCCACTTATAGCCTGGATTCAGCAAAGGGCAGTGACTTGACTCATTCAGTTGTGGGTCAATGTCTTCCTTTTTCCTAAGATGGGATAGGGAGTTGGGCAGTGTATAAGATACGAGGAAATGCAAAGTGTTTTTCCTACTCCCACAATCAATACAGTAGTGAGCACTCAACACAGAATACTTCTCCTCTGGTCAGTAAACTGTGTGTGGATTACTCCTCATCAGCATGCTGTTCTCCAGGAGACACCGACAGGGTGTTCTGTAAGGATCCCATCCAGAGATGTAGGGCTCAGTTGCACAGAAGTGCCTCGCATCAGATGCCAGTCCCAGATCCCAAGTTGGGACCTGAACTTCTCACTGAACTTCTATGAAATTGGGTATTTCATGACCCTTTCCTCACATTTTATTAACTTGATAGAGCTGTTCAGAAGCTCTGGGAAACATTTAACTTGTTTACTCATTGTTATAAAGGATATTAGAAATCATAACACCCAGAAGCAGAAACTATTCTCACAAATTAATAAAAACCGAGGAGCGGGTTTTGGAAACAATGACATTTATCTGCATTTGAAGGGGGGGTTGCAGTATATGGGACTTAGTCCTTAAGCTGTGAGATCTGACCCTATGTGCAAGTCTATAGTATCAAGATTGGGTTAAATTGTAGGACAGCCAGGTGGGAGTGTCTCAGAGAACTGGCCATTGTGGGAAAAACCACACACAGGTTAGTGACTAGAGGTAAAATATTCTGTTTTGAGTATAATTAGAGTTTTTCTATGTCAAACATTAAAGGGAAGACATTTCCTTCCTCAGCACAACCCTTAAAATCTTGGTTATGTCACCTGTCCTTAATTCTTACCTCAAATTCTTTTTTTTTTTTCTTTTTTTTTTTTTAAGACAGAGTCTCGCTTTGTTGCCCAGGCTACAGTGGGTGCCGTGGCGTCAGCCTAGCTCACAGCAGCCTCAAACTCTTGGGCTCAAGCAATCCTACTGCCTCAGCCTCCCAAGTAGCTAAGACTACAGGCATGCACCACCATGCCGGGCTAATTTTTTCTATATATATTAGTTGGCCAATTAATTTCTTTCTATTTATAGTAAAGAATGGTCTCGGTCTTGCTCAGCTGGTTTTGAACTCCTGACCTTGAGCAATCCACTCGCCTCGACCTCCCTGAGTGCTAGGATTACAGGCGTGAGCCACCAAGCCCAGCCCTTGAATTCTTCATTTACCCCTTCCAGGCATGCTTGCACATCCACCATTCCATTGATCATTTCTTTCTCGGACACAAGTGACCTTTGAATTTCTAAATCCACTTTTTAATTTCCTGTCTTCATCTTTCCTGTCTACAACTTGGTGCACAGCTGATCATTTCTTCCTTTTTCTTCCGTTTGGGGACATCTCTCTCTCATGGCCCCATTACAAGACAGGGGATGAACACAGAACATAAAATAAGGACACAGACGCATAAGGACGTGGCAATGACTTGAGTGACCAATGCACCGGTTGCTTTATTTTTATACCCCCGAGACCCAAGGTTAGTTCCTTATACATGAGCATTTGAGCATAGCAGCATTATCAGTCACTTTGGAGTTGTTTGAAAAGGGAACAGTTTTCTATGGTCTCAGATCTCAAAACAGTTACTTGAGGCGCCAGCGCTAGACATAACTCAAAAACCAAGTCTGAGGCCGGGTGCGGTGGCTCACGCCTGTAATCCTAGCACTCTGGGAGGCTAAGATGGGCAGATTGCTCCAGGTCAGGAGTTTGACCCAGCCTGAGCAAGACTGAGACCCCATCTCTACTATAAATAGAAAGAAATTAATTGGCCAACTATTATATATCGAAAAATTAACTGGGCATGGTGGTGCATGCCTGTAGTCCCAGCTACTCTGGAGGCTGAGGCAGAAGGATTTCTTGAGCCCAGGAGTTTGAGGTTTCTGTGAGCTATGCTGACGCCATGGCACTCACTATAGCCTGGGCAACAAAGCAAGACTCTGTCTCAAAACAAACAACAAAAAAAGCAAGGCCAAGATAAGCAAAATTGAACAATGCAGCCATTAGAAGAACTTCTCGTGCTCTTTCCCAGCCAGCGTCTCTCTCCCAGACAGGGGCCGACCCCCACGGTTGTTTCTGTCTTAGGTCGTCCCCCCCCGTGGTGAGTCTTACCATTGACTACCAACCATCATATGGGGCTGGACCTTGGGAATGTTCTTCTTATCTTTATGGCTTCCAGACTCCCACCGTGGGGGCCCTCTGTGTGGGAGCTGGGCAACATTTGCTTATGTGCAGAAACTCTGGCCTCTTATTATGTCCCAAGGCAGTAACCATGTCTGAAGAACATGCCGGCTACCGCTGCGTCATGCAGGACAGGTATATTACAGGCTATTGTGAAAGGTTAGTATAAGGCATAATGCCAGAATCAGCCCCCATCTCTCTAAACTTTGAAAATTACTATGTTTTTGATTTTTCTTGTCATCTTCATCCCTCACCAGTTTCTTCATCTGATGTCTCCCAAGCTACATCTCTGAATGTAGGAATGTCCCATCATTTAGTGCTTGAACCTCTTGTCCTGTCTGTCCACACCCACTGCCTTTCCATATCATCTCACCTTGTGGTTTAAGCCCCTCTGGCATGTCTCCTTTTCCCTTGCAGCCCCCTCTCCTGACCTCTAGACTCCTGTGTCCAGTTGTGTCCTTAACTCAGTGCCAGGACGCCTGTCATTATGTCCTCCTTCGCATATCCAAGAGGGACTTTCTCAGCTCTCCTAAACGCGTACCCCTGCAGTCCTCACATCTCAGATTTGGAGGACCCTGTAATTCCTGGAGCTTAGTGCAATTTCTTGTCATATATTTAAGATATATAGGACAATTTTTGTATGAAATGAAAAAAATTGCGTGATTACTTAAAAGAAGTGTGGAAATACATTGTCTTGAAATTCTCTTGAGATGTGGGAGAAGTGAGTTTGCAGACCTGGGCCCTCCCTGCTCTCCTCCCCTGGACCCTTCTGGCCTCATCTCCTGCTTGTGTCGTCCTCCCTGGCCCTGCTCCAGCCACACAGGCCTCATCCCTTTTCCACGGTTGCTCCTGCCTCGGGGTCTTCTCCTGGGCTGTCCCTCTGCCTAGAACTCTCTGCATGTAAGAACCACTGGCTGCATGTAAGAAGCACCCTTCCTTCCCCAGGTCTTTGTTCTGATGTCACCTTCTCAGAGAGGACTTCTGTTATCCCTGACCCCATTTAACATTCCAGCCACACCTTGACCGCCACCTGTGGTTCATATTGGCTGCTCTGCAAGTTTCTTCTTGGTCCTTCACCTTTCAGTGTGTGGACACTGGTGACGACAAGTGGCAAAGAGAAGAGCAGAGGCAGAAGTAGGGAGGGATCCTGGCCTTGCCCCTCTGAGTGGAGCTCACCCCTGGCGTCACATTAGAGTGCTGAGGCATTTGGCAAATATTTACTCTCCTTGCCAGAGATTGCACTCCCCATAGTCAGGGTGGGCCCAGGCTGAAGAGTATTTAGAGTTGATGCGACTTTGTTTTCATGGTAGATAACCACAGGTCTGTGTCCTCCATTTCTGAAGGCTGAAATCAGCCTGTGATTCCTGCAGGGGTGAGGGGGACTGTGCTCTGCATTGGGTTTGGTCAGGGCCATACCTGTGCCCTGCAGGGGAGCTCAGCCCAGCCCAGCTCCCCACTGCTGCAGCGTGAGTGTGGGCTTCACCAGGAGGGGAGCCAGTTCTGGTGAAAGGGGTCATAGACTCACTAGTGGATCATCACCTATGAGTTTATTGTCCCTGCATCCCCCCTCGGTGTAATGGACAGGAGAGACCATCTTTTTACATGGGACGTCTTTTGCTCTTCATGGATTGTGGCACAGAGGGGGCGTGTGTTGATTCTCAGCATTGAACAGCATATTTTTGACATTCAGGATTGACTTTTAAAGATTGATGATGGGTGAGGAAGAATCCCAGATCAGGAGGAAGAGGAAAGAAAAGGAGTCAGGAATGGCTGTTACTCAGGTAAAGTAACAATCTTTGTGGATCCTTCTGTGTCTTCTTCCTCTCAAATGCCGGGCATTGGAGTTGCTAGTCTTCTCTGACTCTGAGCCATTGTCACTGACATGTTTGCTCCCACTCACCCATGCCTGCCTTCAGTGCCTCTCATCTCCACTTTGATTCCATGTCACCGTGACCTAGTCACATGACCTGGTGAAACAGCTCCATTGGGCACAGTCCTGGGAAGGGCTTCACACCGTGACATAGGTTAGAGAGGCGCTGTGGCCCCATTGTGTCAGTGTTGCTGAGCAGCAGGGACTGTTCAGGGGCCACTTCTGGGTGTCCTGTCAGCTCTCTGCAGAGCAGCGTTAGACAAGCTGCACTTGGAAGTCAGGGCTTAGCATGCTGAATTCTGGAAAAGGAGACCTGTTAGAGAAGATCTTTTCTGGTTTTTCTTTGAGACTGAGTCTGAGTGTGTTGCCTGTTCTAGAGTTAGTGCCATGGCATCGGCCTGGCTCACAGCAACCTCAAACTCCTGTGCTCCAGTGATCCTTCTGCCTCAATCTCCGGAGTAGCTGGGACTACAGGCATGCGCCACCATGCCTGGCTAATTTTTTCTATATACTTTGAGTTGTCCAGCTAATTTGATTGTATTTTTAGTAGAGACGGGGTCTTGCTCTTGCTTGGGCTGCTATTGAACTCCTGAGCAAAAACAATCCACCTGCCTTGGCCTCCCAGAGTGCTAGGATTGCAGGTGTTAGCCATCACACCCAGTTAGGGGAATCTTTTCTGTCTCATTTTCTACCGACTTTCAAGCTAAACAAGTGAATCGCTGTTTTTCCAATGCCAAATTATTTCTGACCAGGAATACTATGGAAAGATAGACATCAGTGATAGTGGTTTATTCCATCATCTATTTTAAAATATGACATCAACGTCAATGTCTGAGAGCAACAGATTGGTTCAGTTATTCTCAGTATATCCATGCCACAGAGACTATAGGGTTCCAGCATGGATTCTTTTTTGTTTGTTTTGTTTTGTTTTCTACACCGGATCTCTGGCTATCAAGACTGGAGTACAGTGGCACATTCAGAGATCAGTGTAGACCCGAATTCCTGTGCTCAACCCATCCTCCCACCTCAGCCTCCCAAGTAGGGAGGATATCCTACAGTGTAGGCACACATCACCATGCCTGGCTAATTTTTTGTTCCTTTTTATAGAGATGGGGTCTCATTATGTTACCCAGGCTGGAGTTGAACTTCTGGACTCAGTCTTCCCCCACTGACCTCCCAAAGTGCTGGGATTAAAAGTGTGCCAACTTGGAAAAAATTCTTCAGTGAATGTTTTGTTGTGATATTTTATAGTGCAAGTCTCAGATCATATATTTACATATAATATATGTCATGATATATTCATGTCATTTACCAAGCTGTTTTCTTTCTTTTTTTTTTTTTTTTTTTTATTGAGACAGAGTCTCACTCTGTTGCACAGACTAGAGGGCCATGGCATGAGCCTAGCTCATAGCAACCTCAAACTCCTGGGCTCAAGCAATCCTTCTCTGTCAGCCTCCCGAGTAGCTAGGACTACAGGCATGCGCCACCATGTCCGGCTAATTTTTCTATATATTTTAAGTTGGCCAATTAATTTCTTTCTATTTTTTTATTTTATATTTTTTATTTTTTTGAGACAGAGTGTCACTTTGTTGCCCAAGCTAGAGTGATTGCGGTTGCATCAGCCTAGCTCACAGCAACCTCAAACTCCTGGGCTCAAGCAATCCCTCTGCCTCGGCCTCCCGAGTAGCTGGGACTACAAGCATGCGCCATCTTCTCCAGCCAATTTTTTCTATATATATTTAGTTGGCCAATCAATTTCTTTGTATTTTTAGTAGAGACGGGGTCTTCGCTCTCATTGAGGCTGGTCTTGAACTCCTGAGCTCAAATGATCCGCCTGCCTCCACCTCCAGAGTCCTATGATTAGAGGTGTTAGCCACCCAGTGGCTCAGCCAGTTTTTATTTTCTGATCTTTTACAATCCACTATGGATACAGTAATCTTAAAGACACTCCCCATATTCTAGTTCAGGTACATACTGAATATCCCTTAGTGTGTCAGACAAAACATCTGACACCTCTTAGAGAAGAGAGATAAATCTGTGTTAATTTTTTTTTCTTGTATTGTCCACAAAAATGAGATCCACACTAATTTAGAGAATTTTATAACTTTTTACGGAAAAGTATTATAAAACACAAATATATTAATGTAGATCTGTCAGAACACTCATTTCAATCAAATCAATTTTTACAGCTCTCTTCTCATTTTATGTGAAGAGAGGCATTCTTCCCATCTCATTAGTGAACTATGTCTTACATTTTAGGGACATTTGACATTCAGGGATGTGGCCATAGTGTTCTCTCAGGAAGAGTGGAAGTGCCTGGACCCTGCTCAGAGGGCTTTATACAAGGCCGTGATGTTGGAGAACTACAGGAACCTGGTCTCCCTGGGTGAGGATAACGTGGCTCTCGACATCGGGATCTGCCTTGTGTGTGTCTGCATTTTCTCTGTGTGCCCCTTGGGAGGCCCTGCATTGCTTGACTGGGATGGAAGTCTTATTGCCTCAGAAATGAAAGCTCCATAATGCCTTCTTTATCTTTTTTTTTTTTTTTTTTTGAGACAGAGTCTCACTTTGTTGCCCAGGCTAGAGTGAGTGCCGTGGCGTCAGCCTAGCTCACAGCAACCTCAGACTCCTGGGCTCAAGCGATCCTTCTGTCTCAGCCTCCCAAGTAGCTGGGACTACAGGCATGCGCCACCATGCCCGGCTAATTTTTTCTATATATATTAGTTGGCCAATTAGTTTCTTTCTATTTATAGTAGAGACGGGGTCTCGCTCTTGCTCAGGCTGGTTTTGAACTCCCGACCTCGAGCAATCCGCCCGCCTCGGCCTCCCAGAGAGCTAGGATTACAGGCGTGAGCCACCGCGCCCGGCCCATAATGCCTTCTGGACTTTAAATGTCCCCTTTCTTCAAGTGTTCTGTCTTCTTCATAATATGTCATTTTGTGGTACAATGGTTTCCATATATAAAAAAGCCTTGTGGGAAACTTTAAAAATGTCCAGGTCCTTGTCTTCGCCTCCCAACCTTTCGCTTCAGTAGTTCTAGGGGAGAGCTAGATGTTTGCATAACTCACTTGTATACACATTCAGAAAGACGCCATCTGTGGATGAATTTGTGGAGTATGTTTCTTGTTCCATTTGTAATGTCCTCTCTCCTACCTAAATATAGGGCTTGGGGCCGGGCGCTGTGGCTCACGCCTGTAATCCTAGCTCTTGGGAGGCCGAGGCGGGCGGATTGCTCAAGGTCAGGAGTTCAAAACCAGCCTGAGCAAGAGCGAGACCCCGTCTCTACTATAAATAGAAAGAAATTAATTGGCCAACTGATATATATATAAAAAATTAGCCGGGCATGGTGGCGCATGCCTGTAGTCCCAGCTACTTGGGAGGCTGAGGCAGGAGGATCGCTTGAGCCCAGGAGTTTGAGGTTGCTGTGAGCTAGGCTGACGCCACGGCACTCACTCTAGCCTGGACAACAAAGTGAGACTCTGTCTCAAAAAAAAAAAACAAAAACAAAAATATAGGGCTTGGAATTTGGCAAAGCCACAGCACTTCTTAATTGATTGTTTTTCCTAGCAGGAATCTTGCTTCCTGACCTGAGGGTTATCTCTGTGTTGGAGGAAGGGGAAGATCCCTGGACTATGGACAGTGAAATGAAAACACCAGGAAACTCAAATAGGGGAGAGAGGATCCCAGGTTTGCATTCAGGTAAGAGCTCCGATGGGCACAGTGGAAGCCACACTATTAAACAGTGTTTGGAAAAGTTTGCAAGTCGGGGAGTTAAGTGGTTAAAGTTTACATCTTGTGAGCTCTAAGCAGAAATCTTTGCCCTATCTTACCATTCTGTTTTTTAGACATGTGATAGTTTATCCCTTTTCCCTCAAGGGTGCTGAAGCTCAAACAGAGACCAGGGCAAAGTAGAATAAGGATTCTAAAGGAAAACACCTGTCATCTGGCTTCTGTGAACTTTTTTTTTTTTTTTTTTTTGAGACAGAGTCTTGCTTTGGTGCCCAGTCTAGAGTGAGTGCCGTGGCGTCAGCCTAGCTCACAGCAACCTCAAATTCCTGGGCTCAAGCAATCCTACTGCCTCAGCCTCCTGAGTAGCTGGGACTATAGGCATTCTCCACCATGCCCGGCTAATTTTTCTATATATATGTTAGTTGGCGAATTAATTTATTTTCTACTTATAGTAGAGACGGGGTCTCACTCGTGCTCAGGCTGGTTTTGAACTCCTGACCTTGAGCAGTCCGCCCGCCTCGGCCTCCCAGACTGCTAGGATTACAGGCATGAGCCACCGCGCCCGGCCCTGTAAATTCTTTCCATCTGACTTCCCTATAATATTCTCCTGGTCCCTGGTGATCCACAGCCTGGCACTGTTCTGTTGTTCTCTGGCTCTTCCTTGCTGCCTGTGTTGCTGATGACCTTGTCCGTGGGTGTCCACACCACTGCCAGGGTATGTTGCTGCTCTTTGCTGCTCCTAACAGTGCCCTTCAGTGTGAGCCATCCTCACTGTGGGTCATTTACTAATTTTGTCTATGTAGTTATTCATCCTCTTCTGGTTATAATTATGAAGTTAGATTTATTCATTTTAGAGACATGCACATAAGGGTTCATTTATTACACAAGCACAACTCTGTATCTGCTAATATGTAAAGTTGGTGGTACCTCTGACATCATGCCCCTTTTGTATTCAAAGAAATTTTACAGTATCTTAAAGTTGTATGAGATTAGCAGAGGTAAAATTCATCATGTTTTTCTCATTCTTTGTATTTAGAATTGTCTCATTACCATGAATATTGAAAGTTACTTCTCCCTACCCTATTTTCACTGCCCTCCCCTTTTCTGTTTGTATGCATTTGACAATTTCAGAGATGCCTAATAACGTGTTTCCCCGAAAATAAGACGTACACGTAAAATAAGCCCTAGCAGGATTTCTAAGCATTTGAGCAGTATAAGCCCCACCATGAAAATAAGACCTAGTGATGGGTGTGGGTAGGCAGCAGTAAAGAAGACTAGCAGCCCTTCTCATCTGCCCCATGAGAGCTCATGAGATCGACATGAGAGATTGAGGCCAAGGGTTCTAAAGGAAATAGAGTCACAAGAAATTCAGGATGGAATTTGGGGTTTGTAGGGTTATGATGATGTTCCAGAAGAAGATGACTTAACTCTATTTCAGTAAATGTAAATTGTTTTACCGTACTTAAAAAAAAATAACACATCCCCTGAAAATAAGACCTGGGGTGTCTTCTAAGGAAACATAAATAACAGACCCTGTCTTATTTTCGGGAAAACATGGTAGAACTGGATTCATAGAATATTTGTAAATTAATGTCAGGCCTGCTTCACTTAGTGTAGTGTTCTCCAGGTTAAACCATATTGTAGGATATGAAGTAATTTCTTTTTTTTATGCACTGAATCATTTTTCTTTTATATTTAATATATCCCACATTTATCCATCTATGTGTTAGTGAACACCTCGGTTGCTTCTGCTTCTTGAGTATTTTGAATAATGCTGTTTTTTTTTTTTAACATGGGTTTGTATATTCCTTCTCACAATCGTGTCTTTAGTTTTTTTGAATATATACCAAGATGTGATATTATTGGCTTATAAGAAAATTCCCAATTTTCAATTATATGTTGAAATTTCAGACTGGTTTCCATAGCTTACACTATTTTACATTCCTACCAGCAGGGGTAGAATCTCTCCTTTCTCCTATTCTCAGCAATACTTTGTATTACAGGGGGATGTTTCTTTTATTAGTTTTTAAAATAGACATGCTAGTGGGTATTTTTACCTTGTTTTCTGTGTATTAGTGTCATATCCAGGAAATCATGGTTGAATCCAATCTCATAAAGCTTTTTACCTATAATTTCTTCTAAGAGTTTTATAATTTTAGGTCTCTTATTTACACCATGAATCCATTTTAAGTAAAATTTTTCGTATGGTGTAACCTAAGGGTCCAGCTTCATTCTTTTGCATGTGTATATCCATTTGCTTAGGAAACTTTTTTGTTTTCTTTTTTTTGAGACAGAGTTTCACTTTGTTGCCCAGGCTAGAGTGAGTGCCATGGCATCAGCCTAGCTCACAGCAACCTCAGTCTCCTGGGCTCAAGTGGTCCTCCTGCCTCAGCCTCCCAAGTAGCTAGGACTACAGGCATGCACCACCATGCCTGGCTAAATTTTTGTATATATATTTTTAGTTGTTCAATTAATTTCTTTCTATTTTTTGTAGAGACGGGGTCTCTTTCAGGCTGGTTTCGAACTCCTGACCTGGAGTAATCTGCCCACTTAAGGCCCCGCCCCCGCCCCCCCACCCCCAGAGTGCTAGGATTACAGGCATGAGCCACAATGCCAGGCCAGGTATCTTTCTTTTCTTCTCTTCTCTTCCTTTCTTTTTTTTTTTGAGAGAGTCTCACTCTGTTGCCCCATTAGAGTGCTGTGGCTTCAGCCTAGCTCACAGCAACCTCATACTTCTGCGAGCAGTCCTCCTGCCTCAGCTTCTCGAGTAGCTGAGACTTCAGGCATGTGCCACCATGCCCGGCTAAAGTTTTTCTATGTATATTTTTAGTTGTCCAGCTAATTTCTTTCTATTTTTTTTTTTTTTTAGTAGTGATTGGGTCTCACTCTTGCTCAGGCTGGTCTCCAACTCCTAAGCTCAAAGAATCCACCCACCTTGGCCTCCCAGAGTGCTAGAATTACAGGTGTGAGCCACTGTACCCGGCCCCTAGGACTGTTTGATGAAGGGATTGTCCTTTCCCCTATACATGGTCTTGTCACCATAGTTGACCATCATTAGACCATATATTTAAGAGTTTCGTTGTGAGTGCTGTTCTGTTCCATTGTTTCGTACATCTGTCTTCATGGCAGTACAGTACTGATTTGATTAAGGTAGCTTTGTAGTGAGTTTTGTCATCTGGCAATGTAAGATCTCTTGCTGTAATTCTTTGAAGTTTCTTTTCCTATTGAGGTGATCATGTGATTTCTTTTTAATATAAGGATAGATTCATTTTTGTATAAAGTTTCATTAGGATTTTGCTAAGGATTTCCATGAATATGTGGTATATTGTGTCTTTTATTGACATTTCACATCAAGTCTTCCATAGCATGCACATGGGACAGTTTTGCATTTATTTGTGTGTCCTCTAATTTCTCTCAGTAATGTATCTTACATTTCTGTTTACAAATCGTGTTCCTCCTTGTTAAGCTCATTTCTAAGTATCTAATTCTTTTGATGGTATGGTAAATCAAATTATTTACTTTTTTGGGGGGGCGTTGTTTATATTAATGTATATGAAAGAAAGTAATTTTAAGTAGATTTCGTATCCTGTATCTTTGAATTCGTTCATTAGTTCCAGCAGGTTTTTGTGGAATTTCTAGGATTTTCTTCGTAGAAGATTGTCATCTGAACAAAGATCATTTTATGTCTTCTTTTCTAATTGCATGCGTGTTATTTCTTTCTCTTTTCTCATTGCTTTAGCTAGGATTCCAGTAACTACACTTTGCCCTCCATATCCATAGCTTCTGCATGCACAAATTCAATGACGCCTACATCAGCCATCCACAGTAGATGAATCCGCACACGTGGAACCCAGGGATACAAAGGCAGACTATATTTTTCAATCTGTGTTTAGTTGAACCTGAGGATGTAGAAACCACAAATATGGACGAGCATCCCCAGAATGTGGTGTAACGGGGACCTGACCTAACACTCCCTGCATACTGAGGGACAATTGTATGTTTTATAGAAATAATGCAAGTAGACTTTGATTGTCTTTTTTCTCATCTTAATGGAAGAGCCTTCATTCTTTCAATTTTGAGTATCAAGATAGCTGTCAGCTTCTTTTTTTTTTTTTTTTTTTGAGACAGAGTCTCGCTTTGTTGCCCAGGCTAGAGTGAGTGCTGTGGCGTCAGCCTAGCTCACAGCAACCTCAAACTCCTGGCTCAAGCAATCCTCCTGCCTCAGCCTCCCAAGTAGCTGGGACTACAGGCATTTGCCACCATGTCCGGCTAATTTTTTGTATATATTAGTTGGCCAATTAATTTCTTTCTATTTATAGTAGAGACGGGGGTCTCGCTCTTGCTCAGGCTGGTTTCGAACTCCTGACCTCGAGCAATCCGCCCGCCTCGGTCTCCCAGAGAGCTAGGATTACAGGCGTGAGCCACCACGCCCGGCCTGCTGTCAGCTTCTTATATATGGCCTTTACTATGCTAACTTGATTCCTTGTATTCCTAGTGTGTGGAGTGTTTTAGTATGCATTGTTGTTGACATTTTTATTGGGGCTTTTGTACATCAACTGGGATGAATATTTGGTCTTCCTGCTATTGTGTTGTTGTGGAGTGTGACACAGATTGTTGTTTCTAAATTGCAACCCCCTTGCATTCCAGGAATAAATCCTTTTTGGTCATGATGTGTGATTATTTTCAATGTGCTTCTGAAAGTTTGTCTTGCCAGCAATTTGTTGAGGACTTTTGCATTTGAATAATGAATAATATTGCACTATGGGTTTCTTATCTTGTAGGGCCTTTATCTGTCTTTGCAGTCCAGGTAACACTGGCCTCATTGAGTTTAGAAGCGTTCCCTCCCTTGTTAATTTTTGGAAGATTTTAAGGAGTATTTGTGTTAATTTCTTTTTCAATATTTGATAGACTGACATTGCAGTCATCTATTTCTGTACTATTCTTTAAAGGGAGATATCTGATCACTGAATGAATGTCTTTGTTAACTGGTGTGTTTAGAGTTTCTGCTTCTGCATGCTCAAGTGTTGGTAAGTGGTGTATTTCTACAAATTGATTCATTACTTTTTTTTTTTTTTTTTTTAGACAGAGTCTCACTCTGTTGCCCAGGTTAGAGTGCCATGGCATCAGCCTAGCTCACAGCAACATCAAACTCCTGGGCTCAAGCGATCTTTCTGCTTCAGAATCCCGAGTAGCTGGGATTATAGCATGCACCACCATGCCAGCTAATTGTTTCTATATATTTTTAGTTCACAAATTAATTTCTTTCTATTTTTAGTAAAGACAGGGTCTCACTCTTGCTCAGCCTGGTTTCCAACTCCTAACCTTGAGCAATCTACTCGCCTCAGCCTCCCAGAGTGCTAGGGTTACAGGCGTGAGCCACCACGCCTGGCCTGATATTCCTCTCTATATGGTAGTCAGGTGGGGCACATGCTAGTCTTTTTCTCAGACTCTAGGAATGTCAGATCCATAGGTTCATGTCCCACTCTTTTCTTGCTTTCCTAGGGAGGAGCTGTGTCTTGGGAAATGATGCAGGAAACAAGCCCATTAAAACTGAACTGGGATTAAGCTTTCAGTTCCATCAACCTGAAATACAGCTATTTCAAGCTGAAGGGAAAATTTATGATTATAATCAAGTGGAGAAGACTATCAACCCTGTTACCTCACTTTCACCACTTGAAAACCTTACTTCTAAACTGAAAACCCACAGATTTAATAAGTATAAGAATGATTTTGTCAGTTCTGTCATAGAACAGAAAGCACACATTACCGAAGAACTCTACAGAGGTAATGAGCATAGCAAAACCTTTAGTGTGTCTTCAAGCCTTCCTAACCATGGGGTAATCCATACTGGAAAGAAGCCTTTCAAATGTAAAGAGTGTGGCAAGGCCTTCAGGCAAATTTCAGACTTTCTGAGACATTGGAGAATCCATAGTAGAGAGAAACCGTATAGATCCAGTGAGCCTGGTGAAGTCTTCACTGAAAATATACACCCATCTCGACATCAGACAATTCATACTCAAGAGAAACCTTACCAATGTAGTGAATGTGCCGAGGCCTTTATTTACAATTCATCTCTTATAGAACATGCACGTGTTCATACTGGAGAGAAACCTTACAAATGCACTGGGTGTGGCAAAGCATTCCGTCAAAAATCACAACTTAAAAATCATCAGATGATCCATTTGAGAGAGAAACCTTACAAATGTTACCAATGTGGCAAAAAATTTCGTTTTCGTTCGGTGCTTCATAAACATCAGGTTATCCATAATGCAGAGAGACCTTACAAATGCGAGTATTGTGGCAAGGTTTTCAGGTACAAATCATGCCTACCACTTCATCTTAGAATTCATACTGGAGAGAAACCTTACAAGTGTAATGAGTGCGGCAAGTGCTTCAGACGCAAGACATCTCTTACAATGCATCGGGAAACACATACTGGACAGAAACCTTACAAACTTAATGAGTGTGACGAGGTCGTCTGTCAGAACACAAACCTTGAAGTTCATGGAAACCACACAGGACTGAAACCTTACAAATGTAACGGATGTGGTAAGCTCTTCAATTACAATTCAACCCTTGCACGACATCAGTGTGTGCATACTGTAGTGAGGCTTCACAAATGTAGTGAATGTGGCAAGGTCTTTCGTAAAAAATCAAACCTTAAAAATCATCACACAATCCATACAGGAGAAAAACCTTACAAGTGTGACAAATGTGACAAGGCCTTTAGACAAAAGACATGCCTTATACGTCATCAGCAAACTCATACTGCAGACAAACCTCACAAATGTTCTGAATGTGGCAAGGTCTTCCGTCGCAAATCAAACCTTAAAAATCATCACACAATCCATACAGGAGAGAAACCTTACAAGTGTGATAAATGTGACAAGGCCTTTAGAGAAAAGATACTTCTTAAACGTCATCAGCGAACTCATACTGGAGAGAAACCTCACAAATGTAATGAATGTGGCAAGACCTTCCGTGAGAAAACAACCCTTAAAATTCATCACAGAATCCATACTGGAGAAAAACCTTACAAATGTAATGAGTGTGGCAAGGCGTTCCGTGACAAATCAAACCTTAAAACTCATCACAGAATCCATACTGGAGAGAAACCTTACAAATGCAGTGAGTGTGGCAAGGCGTTCCGTGAAAAATCAAAAATGAAAACTCATCACAGAATCCATACTGGAGAGAAACCTTACAATTGCAATGTATGAGGTAAGGTTTTTAGTCACATTTCATGCTGTGCTAAGCATCACAGAAATCATTGGTGGGAGACTCTGCAGACTCCTTTAGGGTGCAAACTCTTCACCATGAGTTCTAAAAGTAATCAACATCAGAGAGTCCGTACTAAACAGAATACATGCAGTGTATGTGGCAGAGGCTTTATCCAGGCCTCACCACTCACGACACATCAAAAGGTACACCTTCAATGAGACCACGCCAGTGAAATGTGTATCGTGAGGCTAATACCCAAGGAACATTACTGTGCAACATCTCAGGATGTATAGAAGAGATAAGTCCCTAGTTCTCTGCTATTAATCTATGATATTACGTGATGGTATAAATCAAAATACATTGACCCTCGTGACACGATACATATCAAAGATGCAAGGACATATGGACATGGTCACTTATATTAGTTTATATTATATTTAATTTTTTTTTTTTTTTTTGAGACAGAGTCTCACTTTGTTGCCCAGGCTAGAGTGAGTGCCCTGGCATCAGCCTAGCTCACAGCAACCTCAAACTCCTGGGCTCAAGCGATTCTGCTGCCTCAGCCTCCCGAGTAGCTGGGACTACAGGCATGCACCACCATGCCTGGCTAATTTTTTCTATATATATTAGTTGGCCAATTAATTTGTTTCTATTTATAGTAGAGACGGGGTCTCACTCTTGCTCAGGCTGGTTTCGAACTCCTGACCTTGAGCAATCCGCCCGCCTCGGCCTCCCAGAGAGCTAGGATTACAGGCATGAGCCACCGCGCCCAGCCTTATATTTAATTATTTGATGTTCTTTCAGAAGGCTACTTTATTCTTTATGACTTTCATCCTGAACTTTGAAATCTCTTTACATGCCTTCCTTACCAGCATTTTGCTGTGGTGTGTAGGAAAGAATCAATAGAATGACAGGTGTTAGCCGATTACTGAGAATCATTTCTATCCCATTTCCTGGAAGAGAAATGTCATTCCCTTTTGAGATTAATTTTTATTTTTATTTTTGTGGAGACAGAGTTTTGCTCTGTTCCCCTGGGTGAAGTGCAGTGGTGTGATCATAGCCCACTGCACCCTCTAATTCCTGGGCTCAAACTGTCCTCCCCACCCTACCTCCCTTATAGCTGGGACTACAGGCATAACACACCAGGTCCAGCTGAATGTTATCAGTTGTCTTTTAGAGAAAAAGTCTGACTATGTTCCCCAGGCTGGTTTCAAACTTTGAATTGCAGTGATTCACTAGACTTGTCCTCCCAGCATGCTGGAATTACAGATGTGAGCTACTATGCTGTGTCCTTTCCTATTAAATACTGCGTGATTTAGAGAGGATGGCTGTGGGCAGAGAATGATATAAAACTGTGCCGCCAGTCTTACCGCCTCATGCATTCAGCACACACTTCTCCTGAAAGAGGACACAGTGGGTTACAGGAAAGAAATGCTCTACCAACTCACAGTGAAGGAACAGGCCACAACTTCTGGACCCTGGGAATTTTATGGGAAGAGAGTAATATGTTCTTTAGGACTAATTATGTTGTTTGAGTAATGCAGCAATGCTGGTTGTCACCTTCTCCATGGAATGGCAATAGCTGTCATTTAGCAAAGATTGATGAAAAAATTGTATTGTTTTGAAGGTGAAGAGAAAAAAAGTTGTATCAGAGTAGACAGTTTAATAAAAGCTACCAGGATTGCGTGTTCTTGATAAAGATTCGCATCTACTTCTTGGCATTGCAATCTTCAAGTATTTTATTCATAATATATGAAAACCCTCAATTTAAGAAAATTTAGTATTTTTTTCATACCTATAAATGAATCACAGTGTTTCTAGCAACATTGTCTTATTCCCAGAGAACTGTTTTCACACAGTGAGGCTTTCTGAGGGAAGCACAATAGTCTTCCAGCTGGACCAAAAATGGCTTCAGAGGAACTGGGATGTGTGACTGGCTTGGGGTGTTAAGATTATTAAGGGTGGGTGGAGGTCAAGTACCCGCATGTTTGATTTCCAGCTGCTGCCAAAGGAGGGAGGAGCACTCAGGCATTGTTGGCCGACCCAGGTGGGCAGAACAGGAAGAGGGAATGCAGAGGTGTAAAAGATACTAGTAGTCAGTATCACACAATGTAGTCTGAGTAAATAAGGGAACACTGAGTGTTTGTCCCTGAAACTCCCGACTTGGTCTTTAGGAAAGACCCCAATTTTTCTCCTGATTTTAGCTTAATATATATTCCTTTGTTGGCTTCACACATATGTCATCATAGTACGACTGTTTAAATGTTTGTGAAATACTATTCAGTTAAACTGCCTAAAATATTTCAGGAGAATGAAAATTATTTTGTGGAAGTGTTTATTATATAATGTAAGTATGGAATTGTAATAAAAGGATTTTTCTGAGAGTATGGAAATGTCATTTTCAGAGTATGGTATTAAGCAGCATATACAATGGTTCATTTTCCCGTCTAATAAAATTTTCTGCTCTGTATATGATTTTTTTGGTTATTTCTTTCCTCTTTCATACATTGTAGGCCAGCATGTATGTTGAATGCATTTTTCCATGTGTTACCCTAGTGAAAAAATTAGGGAGTTTGTTAATAAGGGCACTATTTGAAGAGAGATTTTGTGTCGTGTGTATGCACACAGGACAATGGTAGGTAAAAGCTAAATTCTCTATAAATGAAAAAGCAGTGCCTCTTAAAGTCTGTGGGGAAAGCATTGGAACAATACAAGGTAGTGAACTGTAATTTCATATTGTGGGCCTTATGTAACATCAAGATACTTGAAAATCAAATTGTGGAGGTTAATCAGCATCTGCAGAGGTAAATGAACAGGTGATAAGATGGAAAACGCCCCGTATTTTAACTTTGTGACAGGGAGATGACCTCCATTGCTGAATGCCCGGAGGCCATTCTGCCACTTGCCACTAGATGGTATTTCGTTTCAGAGTGAGAATCTTTCAGGAAAACGATGTTTTTGTTGCGTGTACCATGAGAACTGGCACCCAATAGATTTGTTTCCATCCAAAATTACTAATAAGAACATTTTCTTTTAATAATTTCAAGCTGGGTGCAGTGGTGGACGCTTATAATCCCCAGTCTCTGGGAAGCTGAGACAGGAGGATCATTTAAGTCCCGGAGTTAGAAATCACCCTGGGCCACATAGTAAGACCAGAAGTGATTTGTGGGGAGCAGCCAAGGTTTGGACCTGAAGCAGCTGGTACATGGTTCTCTCAGGGAGGATCAAAAATTGTGTGTAGATACCTGTGGCCGCGTGGTCTGAGAGAGAATAGTGGGATTCTACAGAGACATAAGACACGGAACAAATAGAAGGAAGTGAGGCCACCCTCTTGGCCAAGTGAGCAGTAGCCAGGGTGGTGCCCTCCCATGGGGAAGGGCAGGTGAGAGGTGTCCAGCACGCCACACGCCCCCTGAGCCAATCCCATCTGAGCTACAAGAGGGCCCCTCTACTGTCTAGGCCTCCACATAAACACAGGGCGCTGCTTAGCGACTGCACAGTGGCATTGCTCCAGACAGGTGGTACAATGTGGTTCCCCGGCGTGCTGACCCTCAGCAGTGCAGCTGTGGCCATACTTAGAGCCCAAATCCAGAGTGCAGAGTCTGCCAGGGGCCAGTTCTGCTGCTGATACCACCTCATGGCTGCCAGACGTTGACACGGGCCATTTTTCTCTGTCATCTAAAACTTCTTAGACATTCTGGGAGCTGGTGTGTCTGGTCACCCATTTTGATCCTCTCCATCCATGACCCCCTCTACAGTTCCTTTAGTAATTTCTGACTGGGTGCAGTGGCAGCTGGGGTGGGAGGACCTCTTGAGGCCAGAAGTAGGAAACCAACCTGGAACACAGTGACACCAGTCTAAACAGTGATTTCTTATGTCTGCTGTACATTTTCCTTTATATCAGTAACATTTAAGGTAAGTGTTTATTAATTCTTTCTGTGTAAGGACTGATGGGATTGCCAGTTCTTGAAATAAATACTGATGATATCGTCATTTCACACATGAGGAAATGTAGTACAAAAACGGGCTGAAAGACTCCTCCAGCCACATTCCAGTAAGTGGCTGGCTCAGGATCTAATCTATGTTGTTAGGCTGCGAATTCAAGTTTCTTAACCATGGAGCTACAGAAACAAGGCAAAAGATTGAAAGAAACAACTTCGATGTTGTTTTGTTGTTCTTCATTCTCCTCCATGTAGGACAAGATCAGGACAGAAAGTCCCTAAAGCTGCCGGGCGCGGTGGCTCACGCCTGTAATCCTAGCTCTCTGGGAGGCCGAGGCGGGCGGATTGCTCGAGGTCGGGAGTTCAAAACCAGCCTGAGCAAGAGCGAGACCCCGTCTCTACTATAAATAGAAACTAATTGGCCAACTAATATATATAGAAAAAATTAGCCGGGCATGGTGGCGCATGCCTGTAGTCCCAGCTACTTGGGAGGCTGAGACAGAAGGATCGCTTGAGCCCAGGAGTCTGAGGTTGCTGTGAGCTAGGCTGACGCCACGGCACTCACTCTAGCCTAGGCAACAAAGTGAGACTCTGTCTCAAAAAAAAAAAAAAAAAAGAAAGAAAGTCCCTAAAGCTGATAGCCAGCTTCGGGTTGATATAAAACCTGAAAATTTCTCATGTTCATACCTGAACACAACCAGCCTGCTCAAAGTTAACGGTAATGGTGTCTTGCTTCCTGGGTTGATGAATCTCCTTTGCTCGCTGATACCAAGCTCCTTAAGGAAGGGAGGACTATCCTGCAGACAGGGTAAGCAATAGTACAAACGCTGGAGATCTTCCAGACCTCAGACGCTCTCCCTGCGACGCCCGGCGGGGATATCAGGACAACTTAGTTTTTGACTATTATGTTGATGTTACCTTTTAATTACTACTTGTGTTATCTAATTATGACCAAAGAATTCACGCAGCTGTGTGCATGTTTTTTTCCATGATCAGCAGGAAAATGTAAAAGAGAAAAATATTTTCCTGAAAATAACTCTAGGTATTATTGAATTTAATGATTACATAGCCCTCTGACTTTGGGATTTATAACCACATCTTTCTTTTTCTTTTCCTTAATTTTCTCCTCATCACTCAACTTGAAAAGTCATATCTTTTAACAGTTAGCAATGTTTTCTATATGTGCCAGGAACAGACCCCACAAGGTAAGTGAATATTCAGGGCCCTTCAGTGCCATTTAAAGACCGAAGTGTGGGTAAGTTTATTGCTATTGTTATTTTTACTTTACATTTTCTTTTCTGCTTTTCTTTGAGACACAGTCTCACTTTTTTTGCCCGAGCTAGAGTGTCGTGGCATCAGCCTAGCTCACAGCAACCTCAAACTTCTGGGCTCAAGTAATCCTCCTGCTTCAGCCTCCCGAGTAGCTGGGACTACAGGCATGTACGACCATGCCCGGCTGGTGTGTGTGTGTGTGTGTGTGTATATTTAGTTGGCCAATTAGTTTCTTTCTATTTATACTAGAGACCGGTCTCCCTCTTGCTCAGGCTGGTTTTTAACCCCTGACCTTGAGCAATCCGCCCGCCTGGGCCTCCCAGAGTACTAGGATTACAGGCGTGAGCCACCGCTCCAGGACTACTTTACATTTTCCAATGGTCCATTTGTAAAATATGACATGCGTTCATTCTTGAATATTGCTCATGTTATAATACATGGTGATACTCCTAGGAGGGAAGAGAGTGTAAAAACAACCATACCTCCCCTTCCTTCCACCCACCTTTTGGTTCTTGTAGAAATGGCCCACTGCAAAGAACCACACTCCTCACAGCACTTCATTAAGTCTAATGATAGCTCCCTTATTTACAAAGGTAAAATCCAGAGACAGATCCTTCAAATTCCCATCCTTCTTCTTATCAAGGATTATTGAATTGTTTGTCCTCAATGATTAATGAAAAATTCTGGCTAACTTGACTTACCAAACCTCAGGCTTTCCTCCTCCTCCCAGATCCCTGAACTTTGGACAGTCTTGGTCAGTGAAATGACCACCCTCTCCTCCTTGCAAGCCCTCCCAAGACCAGGCTTAGGACAAAACATTCCCTGATGAAGTGTAGGTCATGCCCGCTGCTCATGCTCTGCCCCATGCCTGGTCGTTCCTAGCCTGTTTCTTCTTCCATCTTAAAGAGAGGTCTCTTCTGTGTGACTCTTGAATGTTTGGGGAGCTCATTTTTGGAGCATTCCCCCTATTGTAATCTTTTCAATACAATTTCTTCTAGACTGAAGTTGAATTTCTCTTTTTATACAGGAAAATATTTTCCTCGTTCCATCTGTGTTAGAATATGTATATGTATATTCTTTTCTCTTTTTGTGGCAGAAGCTATAATACGTACTCAATAGGTGAAAGTAGTTTGTAGTTTGCAAATGTTTTTTGAAACTTTAATAATTTGCTGAGGCCGGGCACAGTGGCTCACACCTGTAATCCTAGCACACTAGGAGGTTGAGGCTGGAGGATTGCTAGAGCCCAGGAGTTTCAGTTTGCAGTATTGTATGATTGTACCCCTGTACTCTAGCCGGGGAGACAGAGCATTCTCATGTCTCAAAAATAAATAAATATATAAACAAACAACAAAGAAAATATGATGATAGTGGTCAAATTGTCATTCACCTGTAGTACTAGCTACTCCTGAGAGGCTAAAGTGGAAGAATTACTTCAGGGGAAACATTCAAATCCAGCCTAAAAATCATAGGGAAACCCTGTTTCTCAAACAAAACAAATATAATAATAATAATGAAATATTGACATCTCACATTCATCCCTATGCTATGCCAGTAAATTCTGTTCATTTTAAGCTGCTAATATGTTAATAATGGTAATTTTCATTTCTAAAAATCATGTTTCCACTAATTACCACCTTAGGATGGAGGAAGCCTTCCCAACTAAGGATGTCAGAGAAAAACATACTTACTGCTATATGTTCATTCAAAAACATTGCTATAAAATTATTGTTGGCAGACATGAGGCTACTTAAATTTTGATAAACTTTCTTAAGCGTTCCATAAAAGAGGATAATGTGTCTATTCCATACACTTAGAAATATTGCAGAATTCATCATTGTTTATGTCAATATATCCAATGGTCTTCTGAAGATGATTTTACAGGCTTTGTTTTCCACTCCTGCCAGAGTATTGAAAAGGAGAAAACAAAAGACCTAAAATCTATTTGAATTTTTAAATAAAAGTATGTTTTCTTCCTAATTACTTTCATAATGCACTTACATGCATTTACAAGATACTGATGTGAACATATTATGATGTCAGCAAAATTTATCTGACAGGTATTTGTTACCTCCTCTCAAGAGTGTAAGGGAGTAATAAGTGTAAGGAACAACTACCTAATTTCTACCTATATTTAAGTTATTGCCTTTTTTAAAGGAATACTTGGTGACCTAACTTGTCACTGACCTTAGCCCTCCACGCCCTGGGTGTGGTCCTTGTGAAAGTCTCTGAAACTGAGCTCGGCCTGACTCTCCCACCGGAGTGAACGGGGACTAGAAACGGAAAGGATTTCTCCTGTGTTGTGTTGGGCATCAGCATGAAATGCCACCTTCCGCCCAGGCAGGGTTTTGCGATACACATTTTCGTTTGCCTGTGCTTTACAGAAAACTTAATTGCTAAACTTAATTTTAATTGCAGGAACTCTCCTGGATTCAAACCAACCCACGCTGACGCCGCCATCCAGATTCCAGTTCCCAGACCGCTGAATTGCAGTAGCCTCCCTGGTAGGTTTGGCCTCCCGAATGCAGAAAAGTGGAGCAGACAGGAGCCAGGTGGCAGGACGCGCAGGCCCCGCCCAGCCGCCGCCTCGGCCCCGCCCCGGCCCCGCCCACCCGGGCGGCCCCGCCCCGGCCTCGCCTGCGCGCGCACTTTCCCGCAGACCCGGAAGACGCTGGCGTGGAGAGACGGCCACCCTGTGGCAGGTGAGTTTCCCTTTGTCCCCTGAGCACTTTCCAGAACTTCTGTACCTGGGAGCGGGGGACCTTCAGACCCTGAAATCCTCACCGCCCTCTGCCCCCGAGTGAATGTGAACGTCCCGGAGAGTCGGGTGTCGCTTCCCTGTGAGTTAGAGTCCACCTGAGGCGGGTCCTGCGCCCGACCTTTCTGCCTTCGGGCCCTGCAGACCGCGCTTTCCGGACTGTTTCCCTGCTGAAAGCTATTCGGTGACCCCTAACGCTCGCTCCGCCCCCGTAAAGTCCTCACCTGAGGGTGGGTCCAGGCCCTTCGGGTCCCCCAGCCTCGCCCTGGCCGACCCCTGGAGGGCGGCGCCGCAGCCCCAGGCCTGGAGAAGCCGCGTTTCTCCCTGGTCCAGGGATTCTGCGGACCCCACTTCTCTCCTAATCTGCTCCCCTCCACCTCCTCCTTGGGCCGGGCCCTTCTGCTCCGCAGGCCTCTTACCAGTCACCCCTTCCTGGGATTCTGCGTTGGGGGAGGGGACCAGGGCCTGTGTTGTGACACTCAATGTTTTCCATCCCACATTCCTCCCACTAGAAAATGTGCTCTTCTGGAGCTGAGCATGGTTTTCCTATGCCTTCCGTGTGAATATGTGGAGAAAGAGATGGACAGCAAGAGAGAGGAAATAGAAGAATGTAGAAAGAGAAAGGAAGAAGGAGAAGCACATGAACACGCTGCAAAGTAGAGGGTGTGGGAGGGATTTGCAAAGACACAGGAAGAGTGAAATCAGAAGCTGGGAACTAGCCCGGGGAGAAAAGTCCCTGAAGCAAATTAGATAAAATCTAGATCTCCTGAGCTCTGAAGGACAGCAGACTAGGGCCAAGGGCAGCAAGGTGAGGCACCTGAGTCAGAGAGTGGGGGAGGGGACCTATGATTTGCAGCCAGGCCAAACAGAGTAGAAGAGGGAGCACCTGGTGACAGTAGAGCAGAGAGGGCACCACAGCTGGGGATGCCAGAGAGTGGGACAAGGGGGTGTCCTAGGGAAGAGGGAAATTGACCGGGAGAGCAGAGAGGGAGCAGACATGGGAAGAAAGAGGCAGAAATACATGTGATTGGGACAGTGAAAAGACTGGGGAGAAGGAGCAACAAAGGCTTAAAAAGTTCCGAGAGTAGAGCATAACAGGTAAAGAGAAGCAGTAGAGGGAAGAAGGGGAGAAGGAGCAGGAGAGAAGAGGGGAACAAAATGAGCCGAAGCCCAGGAGGAAGCACCAAGGAGAAAAGGAAAACAAGAGCAGAAGAGAGGAGGTGCATGAGAATGAGAGATATGTCCGGAGTGAGGGAGGGAAACACACAGTACTGAAGAAAGAGGGGACCCTGGCTGCAGATGACTCTTGAGATGATTGGGTGTGGTGATTAAGTTGTGACATCGTTTCCTCTATTTGTAATCTAATCACTTTAGCATTTGTTGGCAGTACACAGATGAAGTTCAGAATTGCACATCTCCTGTGTATAAGGTTGGGGTATTAAACCATTCTGAGCATCACAGGCTCCCTCCCACTTATAGCCTGGATTCAGCAAAGGGCGGTGACTTGACTCATTCAGTTGTGGGTCAGTGTCATCCTTTTTCCTAAGATGGGATAGGGAGTGGGGCAGTGTATAAGATACGAGAAAACGCAAAGTGTTTTTCCTACTCCCACAATCAATACAGTAGTGAGCACTCAACGCAGAATACTTCTCCTCTGGTCAGTAAACTGTGTGTGGATTACTCCTCATCAGCATCCAGTTCTCCAGCCAGCACCGACAGGGTGTTCTGTAAGATAAGTCGGTTATCACACTACCTGGAGATAGGATCCAATCCAGAGATGTAGGGCTCAGTTGCACAGAAGTGCCTCACATCAGATGCCAGTCCCAGATCCCAAGTTGGGCCCTGTACTTCTCACTGAACTACTATCAAATTGGGTATTTCATGACCCTTTCTTCACATTTTATTAATTCGATACAGCTGTTCACAAACTCTGAGAAACATTTTAGTTATGTTTACTCATTTGTTATAAAGGGTATTACAAGCATAACACCCAGAAGTAAGAACAATTATCACAAATTAATAAAAACCGAGGAGGGGGTTTTGGAAATCATGACATTTATCTGCATCAGAATGGAGAGACAGTCTTTGGGACTTAGTCCTTAAGCTGTGAGATCTGATGGTATGTACAGGTCTATAGTATCAAGATTGAGTTAAATTGTAGGGCAGCCAGGTGGAAGTGTCTCAGAGAACTGGCCACTTTGGGAAAAACGTCACACACATTAGAGGAGGTAAAATATTCTGTGTTGAGTAAGATTAGTTTTTTTCTATGGGAAACATTAAAGGGAAGACATTTCCTCCCTCAGCACAAACTTTAAAATCTTGGTTATGTCACCTGTCTTTAATTTTAACCTCGAATTCTTCATTTACCCCTTTGAAGCAAGCTTGCACATTCCATGATCATTTCTTTCTCAGACACAAGTGACCTTTGCATTTCTAAATCCACTTTTTAATTTCCTGTCTTAATCTTTCCTGTCTACAGCTTGTTGCATAACTCATCATTCCTTTTTTTTTCTTCCGTTTGGGGACATCTCTCTAAACTTTGAAAATTACTTTGTTTTAGATTTTTCTTGTCACCTTCATGTCTTACCAGTTTCCTCTGCTGGTATCTCCTAAACTGCATTCTCTGAATGTGGGAGTGTCCCATCATTTAGTTCTTGAACCTCTTGTCATATCTGTCTTTCCATATCATCACATCTGGTGGTTTAAACTCCTCTGACTTGTCTCCATTTCCCTTGCAGTCCCCGCCCCTGAACTCCAGAGAGCTAGGCCCAGTTTTGTCCTTAACTTGGTGCTGGGACGTCTGTCATCATCTGCCTCTTCCTATATCCAAGAGGGACTTTCTGAGCTCTCCTAAACGCGTACCCCTGCAGTCCTCACATCTCAGATTGGGAGGACCCTGTAATTCCTGGAGCTTAGTGGAATTTCTTGTCATATATTTAAGATATATAGGACAATTTTTGTATGAAATAAAGAAAAAAATTGCGTGATTACTTAAAAGAAGTGTGGAAATACATTGTCTTGAAATTCTCTTGAGACGTGGGAGAAGTAAGTTTGCAGACCTGGGCCCTCCCTGCTGTGCTCCCCCAGGACCCTTCTGGCCTCATCTCCTGCTTGTGTCGTCCTCGCTGGCCCTGCTCCAGCCACACAGGCCTCTTCCCTTTTCCACGGTTGCTCCTGCCTCAGGGTCTTCTCCTGGGCTGTCTCTCTGCCTAGAACTCTCTGCATGTAAGAACCACTGGCTGCATGTAAGAAGCACCCTTCCTTCCCCAGGTCTTTGTTCTGATGTCACCTTCTCAGAGAGGACTTCTGTTATCCCTGACCCCATTTAACATTCCAGCCACACCTTGACCCCCACCTGTGGTCCATATTGGCTGCTCTGCAAGTTTCTTCTTGGTCCTTCACCTTTCAGTGTGTGGACCCTGGTGACAACAAGTGGCAAAGAGAAGAGCAGAGTCAGAAGCAGGGAGGGATCCTGGCCTTGCCCCTCTGAGTAGAGCTCACCCCGGCGTCACATTAGGGTGCTGAGGCGTTTAGCAAATACTTATTTTGTCTCCTTACCAGAGATTGCACTCCACATAGTCAGGGTGGGCCCAGGCTGAAGAGTATTTAGAGTTGATGCGACTTTGTTTTCATGGTAGATAACCACCCGTCTGTGTCCTCCATTTCCGAAGACTGAAATCAGCCTGTGATTCCTGGAGGGGGGAGGGGGACTGTGCTCTGCATTGGGTTTGGTCAGGGCCATATCTGTGCCCAGCAGGGGAGCTCAGCTCAGCCCAGCCCAGCTCCCTGCTGCTGCAGCCTGAGTGTGGGCTTCACCAGGAGGGGAGCCAGTTCTGATCAAAGGGGTCATGGATCCACCAGTTGATCGTCACCTATGAGTTTATTGTCCCTGCATCCCCCTTGGTGTAATGGACAGGAAAGACCATCTTTTTACATGGGACGTCTTTTGCTCTTCATGGATTGTGGCACAGAGGGGGCGTGTGTTGATTCTCAGCATTGAACAGCATATTTTTGACATTCAGGATTGACTTTTAAAGATTGATGATGGGTGAGGAAGAATCCCAGATCAGGAGGAAGAGGAAAGAAAAGGAGTCAGGAATGGCTGTTACTCAGGTAAAGTAACAATCTTTGTGGATCCTTCTGTGTCTTCTTCCTCTCAAATGCCGGGCATTGGAGTTGCTAGTCTTCTCTGACTCTGAGCCATTGTCACTGACATGTTTGCTCCCACTCACCCATGCCTGCCTTCAGTGCCTCTCATCTCCACTTTGATTCCATGTCACTGTGACCTAGTCACATGACCTGGTGAAACGGCTCCATTGGGCACAGTCCTGGGAAGGGCTTCACACCATGACATAGGTTAGAGAGGCGCTGTGGCCCCGTCGTGTCAGTGCTGTTGAGCAGCAGGGACTGTTCAGGGGCCACTTCTGGGTGTCCTGTCAGCTCTCTGCAGAGCAGCGTTAGACAAGCTGCACTTGGAAGTCAGGGCTTAGCATGCTGAATGGAAACAGGTCTCCTGGAAAAGGAGACCTGTTAGGGGAGATCTTTTCTGGTTTTTCTTTTTTTTTTTGAGACTGAGTCTGAGTGTGTTGCCTGTTCTAGAGTTAGTGCCATGGCATCAGCCTAGCTCACAGCAACCTCAAACTCCTGTGCTCCAGTGATCCCTCTGCCTCAACCTCCGGAGTAGCTGGGACTACAGGCATGCGCCACCATGCCTGGCTAATTTTTTCTATATACTTTGAGTTGTCCAGCTAATTTGATTGTATTTTTAGTAGAGACAGGGTCTTCCTCTTTCTTGGGCTGCTCTTGAATTCCTCAGCAAAAACAATCCACCTGCCTTGGCCTCCCAGAGTGCTAGGATTGCAGGTGTTAGCCATCACACCCAGCTAGGGGCGATCTTTTCTGTCTGATTTTCTACCACCTTTCAAGGTAAATGAGTGAATCGCTGTTTTTCCGATGCCAGATTATTTCTCACCAGGAGTACTATGGAAAGATAGACATCAGTGAGAGTGGTTTATTCCATCATCTATTTTAAAATATGACATCAACATCAATGTCTGAGAGCAGCAGATTGGTTCATTTAGTCTCAGTATTTCTATGCCAAAGAGTCTATGGGGTTCCAGCATGTATTCTTTTTTGTTTGGTTTGTTTTGTGTTCCACACCGGATCTCTGGCTATCCAGACTGGAGTGCAGTGGCACATTCTCAGATCTGTATAGGCCCAAATTCCTGTGCTCAACCCATCCTCCAACCTCAGCCTCCCAAGTAGCTTACAGTGTAGGCACACATCACTGTTCCTGGTTGATTTTTTTTTTTTTCCTTTTTATAGAGATGGGTCTCATTATGTTACCCAGGCTGGAGTTGAACTTCTGGACTCAGTCTGTCCCCCCTCACCTCCCAAAGTGCTGGCATTAAAAGCGTTAGGCACATGCCGACTTGGAAAAAAATTCTTCAGTGAATGTTTTGTTGCGATATTTTATACTGCAATTTTCAGATCATATATTTACATATAATATATGTCATGAGATCTTCATGTCATTTAGCAAGGTGTTTTGTTTCTTTTTTTTTTTTTTTTTTTTGAGACAGAGTCTCACTCTGTGGCCCAGGCTCAAGGGCCGTGGCATGAGCACAGCTCACAGCAACCTCAAACTCTTGGGCTCAAGCAATCCTTCTCCCTTGGCCTCCTGAGTAGCTGGGACTACAGGCTGTGCCACCATGCCAGGCTAATTTTTCTATATATATTTATTTTTTATTTTTTGAGACACAGTCTCGCTTCATTGCCCAGGCTAGAGTGAGTGCCGTGGCATCAGCCTCCTTCACAGCAACCTCAAACTCCTGGGCTCAAGCAATCTTTCTGCCTCAGCCTCCCAAGTAGCTGGAACTACAGGCATGCGCCACCATACCCGGCTAATTTTTTCTATATACATTAGTTGGTCAATTAATTTCTTTCTATTTATAGTAGAGACGGGGTCTCGCTCTTGCTCAGGCTGGTTTTGAACTCCTGACCTAGAGCAATCCGCCTGCCTCGGCGTCCCAGAGTGCTAGCATTACAGGCATGAGCCACCGCACCCGGCCTTCTATATATTTTTAGTTGGCCAATTAATTTCTTTCTATTTTTAGAGATGGGATCTCTCTCTTACTCAGGCTGGTTTTGAACTCCTGACCTTGAAGGATCGCCCTCTTGGGCCTCCCAGAGTGCTAGGATTAGGGGCGTGAGGCACCACGCCATGTCACTGATCTACTTCTTAACTCTTTGCACCATGAGGTCTCATCCTAATGTCCAGACACCTGGGATCAGTGCTTACTCTGCCATTTTTAGCCCATTGACCTTAGGGGAGTTTTTCCTAAGTGTGTCTGAGACAGTCTCTCTTTAGTAAGAGGGGAATGGATCTTTCTCCCTTTGGCTCTTGTTGCTAGAGCAGGTAATACATGTAAAGCACTTAGAGTACTGCGTAGCATATGGGAGTGGTCAAAAGCATATCTAGTATGGCGACTGCTGTCCCCATCAGAGTTATTATATTCTTTTTTTTGCTTTTTTTTTGAGACAGAGTCTGACCGTGTTGCCCGACATAGAGTGCCGTGGCATCAGCCTGACTCACAGCAACCTCAAACTCCTGGGCTCAAACGATCTTTCTACTCAGTCTCCCGGGTAGCTGGGACTACAGGCATGTGCCACCTTGCCCAGCCAGTTTTTTCTATGTATATTTAGTTTGCCAATCAATTTCTATTTGTAGTAGAAATGGGCTCTCACTTCTGTTGCAGCTGGTCTCGGACTCCTCAGCTCAAATGATCCGCCTGCCTCTGGCTCCGGAGTCCTAGGATTAGAGGTGTGAGCCACCTAGTGGCTCAGCCAGTTTTTATTTTCTGATCTTTTACAAGCCACTATGGATGTAGTCATCTTAAGATACTCCCCTTTTAGCCTTCAATTCCTCTTGAAGGCGTCAATTCCTCTTTCTTGATTAAGAAAAAAAAAAGAAAAGAAGAAGAAAAGCAACAACAATAAAAAAAAACACTCCCCATATTCTATTTCAGGTACATACTGAATATCCCTTGTGTCAGACAGAACATCTGACACCTCTATAGAGAAAGGAGATAAATCTGTGTTAATTTTTTGTTTTCTTGTACTGTCCACAAAAATTTAGAGATCCACACTAATTTAGAGAATATTATAACTTCTTATGGAAATGTATTATAAAACACATAATGAGCTCAAAAATATATTAATGTAGATCTGTCAGAACACTGACTTCAATGAAGTTAATTTTTACAGCTCTGTTCTCATTTTATGTGAAGAGAGGCATTCTTCCCATCTCATTGGTGAACTATGTCTTACATTTTAGGGACATTTGACATTCAGGGATGTGGCCATAGTGTTCTCTCAGGAAGAGTGGAAGTGCCTGGACTCTGCTCAGAAGGCTTTATACAGGGCCGTGATGTTGGAGAACTACAGGAACCTGGTCTCCCTGGGTGAGGATAACGTGGCTCTCGACATAGGGATCTGCCTTGTGTGTGTCTGCATTTTCTCTGTGTGCCCCTTGGGAGGCCCTGCATTGCTTGACTGGGATGGAAGTTGTATTCCCTCAGAAATTGAAGCTCTGTAATGCCTTCTGGACTTTAAATGTCCCCTTTTTTCAAGTGTTCTGTCTTCTTCTTAATATGTCATTTTGTGGTACAATGGATTCCATATGTAAAAAAGCCTTCCAGGAAACTTTTAAAATGTCCAGGTCCTTGTCTTCTCCTCCCAACCTTTCATTTCAGTAGTTCTGGGGGAGAGCTAGATGTTTGCATAACTCACTTGTATACACATTCAGAAAGACGCCATCTGTGGATAAATTTGTGGAGTATGTTTCTTGTTCCATTTGTAATGTCCTCTCTCCTAACTAAATATAGGGCTTGGATTTTGGCAAAGCCATAGCACATCTTGATTGTTTGTTTTTTTAAGCAGGAATCTTGCTTCCTGACCTGAGGGTTATCTCTGTGTTGGAGGAAGGGGAAGATCCCTGGACTATGGACAGTGAAATGAAAACACCAGGAAACTCAAATGGGGGGGAGAGGATCCCAGGTTTGCATTCAGGTAAGAGCTCCGGTGGGCACAGTGGAAGCCACACTATTAAACAGTGTTTGGAAAAGTTTGCAAGTCGGGGAGTTAGGTGGTCAAACAAAGTTTTAATGCTGTGAGCTCTAAGCAGAAATCTTTGCCCAGACTTACCACTCTATTCTTTAGACATGTGATAGTTTATCCCTTTTCGCTCCAAGGGTGCTGCAGCTCAAACAGAGACCAGGAGAAAGTAGAATAAAGATTCTATGGGACAACACCTGTCATCTGGCTTCTGTGAACTCTTTCCATCCGACTTTCCTGTAATGTTCTCCTGGTCCCTGGTAACCCACAGCCTGGTGCTGTCCTGTTGTTCTCTGGCTCTTATTTGCTGCCTGTGTTTCTGATGACCTTGTCCATGGGTGTCCACACCACTGCCAGGGTATGTTGCTGCTCTTTGCTGCTCCTAACAGTGCCCTTCAATGTGAGCCATCCTCACTGTGGGTCACTTACTAATTTTGTCCATGTAGTTATTCATGCTCTTCTGGTGATTATTATGAAGTTAGATCTATTGATTTTAGATACATGCACATAAGCTTTCATTCATTGCACAAGCACAACTCTATATCTACTAATATGTAAAGTGGTGGTACCTCTGACATCATGCCCCTTTTGTATTCAAAGAAATTTTACAGTATTTAAAGTTGCATGCGGGCCGGGCGAGGTGGCTCACGCTTGTAATCCTAGCACTCTGGGAGGCCGAGGCGGGTGGATTGCTCAAGGTCAGGAGTTCAAAACCAGCCTGAGCGAGACCCTGTCTCTACTATAAAAAAAATAGAAAGAAATTAATTGGCCAACTAATATATATATATAAAAATTAGCCGGGCATGGTGGCGCATGCCTGTAGTCCCAGCTACTCAGGAGGCAGAGGCAGTAGGATTGCTTGAGCCCAGGAGTTTGAGGTTGCTGTGAGCTAGGCTGACGCCACGGCACTCACTCTAGCCTGGGCAACAAAGCAAGACTCTGTCTCAAAAAAAAAAAAGTTGCATGCGATTAGCAGAGGTAAAATGCATCATGTTTTTCTCATTCTTTGTATTTAGAATTATTTCATTACCAGGAATATTGAAAGTCACTTCTCTCTACCCTATTTTCACTCCCTCTCCCCTTTTCTGTTTGTATGTGTTTGACAATTTCAGATGCCTAATACTGTGTTTTCCTGAAAATAAAAACCTACACATAAAATAAACCCTAGCAGGATTTCTAAGCATTTGAGCAATAAAGCCCTACCTGAAAATAAGACCTAGTGATGGGCGTGGGTAGGCAGCAGTAAAGAAGATGAGCAGCCCTTCTCATCTGCCCCATGAGATCTCTGTGGCTCTACATGAGAGAATGGGGCCAGTGGTTCTAAAGGAAATAGAGTCGCAAGAAATTCAGGATGGAATTTGGGTTTTGGAGAGTTATGATGATGTTCCAAAAGACGTCGACTTTGTTTGAATAAATGTAGATTATTGTACCGTACTTAAAAAAAATAACACATCCCTGAAAATAAGCCCTAGGTTGTCATCTTCAGGAGAAATAAATGGAAGACCCTGTCTTATTTTCGGGGAAACACGGTAGAAGTGACATCATAGAGTATTTGTAATTTAATGTCAGGCTTGCTTCACTTAGTATAGTGTTCTCCAGGTTAAACCATATTGTAGCATATGAAGTGATTGCTTTTTTATTGTGGACTGGATAATTTTTCTTTTTCTTTTTTTTTTCTTCACTTGAAGAATGAGAATCTACATTTTTCTTTTATATTTAATATATCCCACTTTTTTTTTTTTTTTGAGACAGAGTCTCACTTTGTTGCTCAGGCTAGAGTGAGTGCCGTGGCGTCAGCCTAGCTCACAGCAACCTCAAACTCCTGAGCTCAAGTGATCCTGCCTCAGCCTCCCGAGTAGCTGGGACTATAGGCATGCGCCACCATGCCCGGCTAATTTTTTTTTGTATATATATATTTTAGTTGGTCAGTTAGTTTCTTTATATTTTTAGTAGAGGCGGAGTCTCGCTCAGTCTGGTTTCAAACTTCTGATCTTGAGCGATCCACCCACCACGGCCTCCCAGAGTGCTAGGATTACAGGCGTGAGCCACCCCCCTGGCCTGTCCCACATTTTGTTTATCCATCTGTCTGTTAGTGAACACCTCAGTTGCTTCTGCTTCTTGAGTGTTTTGAATAATCCTGTGGGTTTTTTTAACATGGGTTTGTATATAGCTTCTCACAATCCTGTCTTCAATTTTTTTGAATATATACCAAGAAGTGATATTATTGCCTTATAAGAGAATTCCCAATTTTGAATTATATGAGGAAATTTCAGACTGGTTTCCATAGCTTGCACTATTTTACATTCCCACCAGCAGTGTTAGAGTCTGTCCTTTCTCCTGTTCTCACCAATACTTTCTATTACAGGGGGATTTTTGTCTTATTAGTTTTGAAAATAGACATGCTAGTGGGTATTTTTACCTTGTTTTCTGTGCATTGGTGTCATATCCAGGAAATCATGGTTGAATCCAATCTCGTAAAGCTTTTTTCCTATAATTTCTTCTAAGAGTTTTAAAATTTTAGGTCTCTTTTTTACATCATGAATCCATTTTAAGTAAAATTTTTCATATGGTGTAACGTACGGGTCCAGCTTCATTCTTTCGCGTGTGGATATCCAATTTCCTTAGGAATCTTTCTTTTCTTTTTTTGAGACGGTTTCATTTTGTTGCCCAGGCTAGAGTGAGTGCCATGGCATCAGCCTAGCTCACAGCAACCTCAATCTCCTGGGCTCGAGCAATCCTACTGCCTCAGCCTCACGAGTATCAGGGACTATAGGCATGCCCCACCATGCCTGGCTAAATTTTTGTATATATATATTTTTGGTGAATTGATTTCTTTCTATTTTTAGTAGAGATGGGGTCTCACTCAGGCTGGTTTTGAACTCCTGACCTCAAGCAGTCCACCCATCTTGGCCTCCGGGAGTGCTAGAATTACAGGCGTGAGCCACCACACCCAGCCAGGAATCTTTCTTTTCTTTACTTTTCTGTTTTCTTGAGAGAGTCTTACTCTCTTGCCCTCGCTAGAGTGCTGTGGCTTCAGCGTAGCTCACAGCAACCTCAAACTTCTGCACGCAGTCCTCCTGCCTCAGCTTCCCGAGTAGCTGAGACTTCAGGCATGTGCCACCATGCCCGCCTAAAGTTTTTCTATGTACATTTTTAGTTGTCCAGCTAATTTCTTTCTATTTTTTTTTTTTTTAGTAGTGATTGGGTCTCACTCTTGCTCAGGTTGGTCTCCAACTCCTGAGCTCAAAGGATCCACCCCCCTTGGCCTCCCAGAGTGCTAGAATTACAGGTGTGAGCCACTGTACCTGGCCCCTAGGACTGTTTGATGAAGGGATTGTCCTTTCCCCTATACATGGTCTTGTCACCATAGTTGACCATCATTAGACCATATATTTAAGAGTTTCGTTGTGAGTGCTGTTCTGTTCCATTGTTTCATACATCTGTCTTCATGGCAGTACAGTACTGATTTGATTAAGGTAGCTTTGTAATGAGTTTTGTCATCTGGCAATGTAAGATCTCTGTAATTCTTTGAAGTTTCTTTTCCTATTGAGGTCATTGTGTGGTGAATTCTTTTTAATTTAAGGATATGTTCTTTTTTGTATACAGTTTCATTAGGATTTTGCTAAGGATTTCCCTGAATGTGTGGTATATTGTGTCTTTTATTGACATTTCACATCAAGTCTTCCAAAGCATGCACTTGGGACAGTTTTGCATTTATTTGTGTGTCCTCTAATTTCTTTCAGTAATATTTCTTACATTTCTGTTTACAAATCGTTTTCCTCCTTGTTAAGCTCATTTCTAAGTATCTAATTCTTTTGGATGGTATGGTAAATCAAACTATTTACTTATTTTTTTTGGTGTTGTTTATATTAATGTATATGAAAGAAAGTAATTTTAAGTAGATTTCGTATCCTGTATCTTTGAATTCATTCATTAGTTCCAGCAGGTTTTTGTGGAATTTCTAGGATTTTCTTCGTAGAAGATTGTCATCTGAACAAAGATCGTTTTATGTCTTCTTTTCTAATTGCATGCGTGTTATTTCTTTCTCTTTTCTCATTGCTTTAGCTAGGATTCCAGTAACTACACTTTGCCCTCCATATCCATAGCTTCTGCATGCACAAATTCAATGACGCCTACATCAGCCATCCACAGTAGATGAATCCGCACACATGGATCCCAGGGATACAAAGGCAGACTATATTTTTCAATCTGTGTTTAGTCGAACCTGAGGATGTAGAAACCACAAATATGGACGAGCATCCCCAGAATGTGGTGTCACAGGGGGACCTGACCTAACACTCCCTGCATACTGAGGGACAACTGTATGTTTTATAGAAATAATGCAAGTAGACTCTGGTTGTCTTTTTTCTCATCTTAATGGAAGAGCATTTATTGTTCAATTTTGAGTATGAAGTTCGCTGTCAGCTTCTTATATGTGTCCTTTATTATGTTAAGTAGATTCCTTGTATTCCTAGTGTGCTGAGTGTTTTATTATGCATTGCTGTTGACATTTTTATTGGGGCCTTTGTGCATCAACTGGGATGAATATTTGGTCTTTCCTCTATTGTGTTGTTTTGGAGTGTGACACAGATTGCTGTTTCTAAGATGCAACTCCCATGCATTCCAGGAATAAATCCCTTTTGGTCATGATGTGTGATTATTTTCAGTGTGCTTCTGAAAGTTTGTCTTGCCAGCAATTTGTTGAGGACTTTTGTATTTGATTAATCAATAACATTGTGCTATGGTTTTCTTATCTTGTAGGGCCTTTATCTGTCTTTGCTGTCAAGGTAACACTGGCCTCATTGAGTTTAGAAGCGTTCCCTCCCCTGTTAATTTTTGGAAGATTTTAGGGAGTGTTTGTGTTAATTTCTTTTTCAGTGTTTGATAGACTGACATTGCAGTCATCTGTTTCTGTACTATTCTTTTTTTTTTTTTTTTTTTGAGACAGAGTCTCTCTTTGTTGCCCAGGCTAGAGTGAGTGCCGTGGCGTCAGCCTAGCTCACAGCAACCTCAATCTCCTGGGCTCGAGTGATCCTTCTGCCTCAGCCTCCCGGGTAGCTGGGACTACAGACATGCGCCACCATGCCCGGCTAATTTTTTATATATATATCAGTTGGCCAATTAATTTCTTTCTATTTATAGTAGAGACGGGGTCTCGCTCTTGCTCAGGCTGGTTTTGAACTCCTGACCTTGAGCAATCCACCCGCCTCGGCCTCCCAAGAGCTAGGATTACAGGCGTGAGCCACAGCGCCCGGCCTGTTTCTGTACTATTCTTTAAAGGGAGATATTTGATCACTAAATGAATGTCTTTGTTAACTGGTATGTTTAGAGTTTCTACTTCTTCATGCTGAAGTGTTGGTAAGTGGTGTATTTCTACAAAAAATTGATGCATTATTTTTTTGTTGTTGTTGTTGTTGTTTTTTGAGACCCAGTCTCACTGTGGTGCCCAGCCTAGAGTGCCATGTCGTCAGCCTAGCTCACAGCAACCTCAAACTCCTGGGCTCATACGATCTTTCTGCTTCAGCCTCCCAAGTAGCTGGGAATATAGCCATGTATCACCATGCCTGGCTATTTTTGTCTATATATTTTTAGTTCACGAATTAATTTCTTTCAATTTTAATAGAGACAGGGTCTCTCTCTTGCTCAGGCTGGTTTACAACTCCTATCCTTTAGCGATCCACCACCCTTGGCCTCCCAGAATGCTAGGATTACAGGCGTGAGCCACCGCGCCCGGCCTGATACTCCTTTCTATATGCAAGTGTTGTGGGGCACATGCTAGTCTTTTTCTCAAGCTCTAGGAATGCCAGATCCCTAGGTTCAAGTCCCACTCTTTTCTTCCTTTCCTAGGGTGGAGCTGTGTCTTGGGAAATGATGGAGGAAACAAGCGTATTAAGACTGAACTGGGATTAAGCTTTCAGTTCCATCTGCCTGAAATGCAGCTATTTCAAGCTGAAGGGAAAATTTATGAATGTAATGAAGTTGACAAGACTATCAACCCTATTACCTCACTTTCACCACTTGAAAACCTTACTCCTACACTGAAAACCCACAGATTTAATAAATATAAGAATGATTTTGTCAGTTCTCCCATAGTTAGAGAAGAACAGAAAGCACACACTACAGAAGAACCTGACAGAGGTAATGAGCACAGCAAAGCCTTTAGTGTTTCTTCAAGCCTTCCTAACCCTGGAGTAATCCGTACTGGAAAGAAGCCTTTCAAATGTAAAGAGTGTGGCAAGGCCTTCAGGCAAAATTCAGACTTTCTGGAACATTGGAGAATCCATAGTGGAGAGAAGCCATACAGATCCAGTGAGCCTGGTGAAGTCTTCACTGAAAATATACACCCATCTCAACATCAGACAATTCATACTCGAGAGAAACCTTACAAGTGTGATGAGTGTGGCAGAGCATTTAGTGTGCGTTCAACACTTACAACCCATGTGCGAATCCATCATACAGATAATCCTTTCAAATGTGATGAATGTGGCAAGGTCCTTAGTTGTAATTCATCCTTTGCACGACATCAGAGAATTCATAATCGAGAGAAATCTTACAAATGTGATGAATGTGGCAAGGTCTTTAGTAGCAATTCATACCTCAGACGACATCAGACAATTCATACTGGAAAGAAACCTTACCAGTGTAGTGAATGTGGCAAGGCCTTTGTTTACAAATCATCCCTTATTGAACATGCACGTGTCCATACTGGAGAGAGACCTTACAAATGCACTGGGTGTGGCAAGGCATTCCGTCAAAAATCAAAACTTAGAAATCATCAGATGATCCATTTGGGAGAGAAACCTTATCAATGTTATGAATGTGGCAAAAAATTTAGTTTGCGTTCGAATCTTCATACACATAAGTTTATCCATAATGCAGAGAGAGATTGCAAATGTGATCAATGTGGCAAGGTCTTTACTTGCAATTCGTACCTTAAACGACATCAGAGAATTCATACTGGAGAGAAACCTTACAAATGCAATGAGTGTGGCAAGGCCTTTGTTTACAATTCATACCTTGTACAGCATGCAAGTGTTCATACCGGAGAGAAACCTTACAAATGCAATGAATGTGGCAAGGTCTTCCGTCAAAAATCACACCTTAAAAATCATTACACAATCCATTTTGGAGAGAAACCTTATCAATGTTATGAATGCGGCAAAAAATTTAGTTTTCGTTCGAGGCTTCATACACATCAGGTTATCCATAATGCAGAGAGACCTTACAAATGCGAGTATTGTGGCAAGGTTTTCAGGTACAAATCATCCCTACCAGCTCATCTTAGAAGTCATACTGGAGAGAAACCTTACAAGTGTAATGAGTGCGGCAAGTGCTTCACACGCAAGAGATCTCTTACAATTCATCAGGAAACACATACTGGACAGAAACCTTACAAACATAATGAGTGTGACAGGGTCGTCTGTCAGAACACAAACCTTGAAGTTCACAGAAACCACACAGGACAGAAACCTTACAAATGTAACGAATATTGCAAGGTCTTCTGTAGTGATTCAAACGTTATAAACCATCACACAGTCCATACAGGAGAGAAACCTTACAAGTGTGATAAATGTGACAAGGCCTATAGACAAAAGGTACTCCTTACACGTCATCAGCGAACTCATACTGAAGAGAAACCTCACAAATGTAATGAATGTGGCAAGACCTTCCGTGAGAAATCAACCCTTAAAACTCATTACAGAATCCATACTGGAGAAAAACCTTACAAATGTAATGAGTGTGGCAAGGCCTTCCGTGACAAATCAAACCTTAAAACTCATCACAAAATCCATAGTGGAGAGAAACCTTACAAATGCAATGAGTGTGGCAAGGCGTTCCGTGAAAAATCAAAACTGAAAACTCATCACAGAATCCATGCTGGAGAGAAACCGTACAATTGCAATGTATGAGGTAAGGTTTTTAGTCACATTTGATGCCTTGCTGAGCATCATAGAAGTCATTGGTGAGAGACTCTGCAGACTCCTTCAGGGTGCAAACTCTTCACCATGAGTTCTAAAAGTAATCAACATCAGAGAGTCCATACTAAACAGAAATCAAATACATGCAGTGTATGTGGCAGGGGCTTTATCCAGGCCTCGCCACTCACTACATATCAAAAGGTACACCTTCAATGAAACCATACCAATGAAATGTGTATTGTGAGGCTAATACCCAAGGAACATTACTGTGGACGATCTGAGGATGTATAGAAGAAATAAGTCCCTAGTTCTCTGCTATTAATCTATGATATTACCTGGTGGGATAAATCAAAATACATTGACCCTCATGACACGATACATATCAAAGATGCAAGGACATGTGGACACGGTCAGTTATATTAGTTTATATTATATTTAATTATTTGATGTTCTTTCAGAAGGCTACTTTATGCTTTATGACTTTCATCCTGAACTTTGAAATCTCTTTACATGCCTTCCTTGCCAGCATTTTGCTGTGGTGTGTAGGAAAGAATCAATAGAATGACAGGTGTTAGCTGATTACTGAGAATCATTTCTTTCCCATTTCGTGGAAGAGAAATGTCACTCCCTTTTGAGACTAATTTTTTATTTTTATTTTTGTGGAGACAGAGTTTTGCTCTGTTCCCCTGGGTGAAGTGCAGTGGTGTGATCATAGCCCACTACACCCTCTAATTCCTGGGCTCAAACTGTCCTCCCCACCCTACCTCCCTTATAGCTGGGACTACAGGCATAACACACCAGGTCCAGCTGACTGTTATCAGTTGTTTTTGAGAGAAAACATCTGACTATGTTCCCCAGGCTGGTTTCAAACTTTGAATTGCAGTGATTCACTAGACTTGTCCTCCCAGCATGCTGGAATTACAGATGTGAGCCACTGTGCCGTGTCCCTTCCGATTAAGTACTATCTGATTTAGAGAGGATGGCGGTGGGCAGAGAATGATGTAAAACTGTGCCGCCAGTCTTACCGCCTCATGCATTCAGCACACACTTCTCCTGAAAGAGGACACAGTGGGTTACAGGAAAGAAATGCTCTACCAACTCACAGTGAAGGAACAGGCCACAACTTCTGGACCCTGGGAATTTTATGGGAAGAGAGTAATATGTTCTTTAGGACTAATTATGTTGTTTGAGTAATGCAGCAATACTGGTTGTCACCTTCTCCATGGAATGGCAATAGCTGTCATTTAGCAAAGATTGATGAAAAAATTGTGGTTTTTTTGAAGGTGAAGAGAAAAAAGTTGTATTAGAGTAGACAGTTTAATAAAAACTACCAGTATTGCATGTTCTTGATGAGGATTTCCATCTACTTCTTGGCATTGCAAGCTTCAAGTATTTTATTTCTATTTTTTTTTTTTTTCTCTTTTTTTTGAGGCAGAGTCTCACTTTGATGCTCAGGCTAAAGTGAGTGCCGTGGCGTCAGCATAGCTCACAGCAACCTCAAACTCCTGGGCTCAAGCCATCCTTTTGCCTCAGCCTCCCAAGTAGCTGGGACTAGAGGCATGCACCACCATGCCCGGCTAATTTTTTCTATATATATTTTTAGTTGATCAATTAGTTTCTTTCTATTTGTTTTTTCTTTTTAGTAGAGACGAGGTCTCACTCAGACTGGTTTCGAACTCCTGATCTTGAGGGATCCTCCTGCCTCGGCCTCCCAGAGTGCTAGGATCAAGTATTCATAATATATGAAAACCCTCAATTTAATCTAAGAAAATTTAGTATTTTTTTCATACCTATAAATGAATCACAGTGTTTCTAGCAACATTGTCTTACTCCACCCTCAGGAGGATACTTCGTAGCAGACAATAATAATGTACTATTAGGTCCTTATTGTTGAAGCATCTAAAACCTTTTTTTTTTTTTCCGTGAAATGAAAGAACATATCCTTTTGGGTACCTATACTTAGGTAAGTATGATTTGGGGTAATCATTCTTACTACTTACGTTATTCTCCCCACACTGCCCTACAATACTCACGGGTGTCCAGTGAAAATTGTATAGCAGTGTAGTTTCAGACTCTTACATCCTTGAACATGCATCATTGTGGATGAACATGGACTGTATTATATTTCTGCATGCTTCTGTCATGTGCGAAGTAGGACCGCATGACATGCACCTTCTTTTTCCTGCAGCAGAAATGCACAGGCCGGACTTGGTGGCTCATGCCTGTAATCCTAACACTCTGGGAGTCTAAAGCGGTCAGATTGCTTGAGGTCAGAAGTTCAAGACCAGCATGAGCAAGAGCAAGACCCCATCTCTACTATGAATAGAAAGAAATTAATTGGCCAACCAATATGTATAGAAAAAATTACCCAGGCATGATGGCCCATGCCTGTAGTCCCACCTACTTGGAATAGTGAAGCAGCAGGATTGCTTGAGCCCAGGAGTTTGTGGTTGCTGTGAGCTAGGCTGATGCCTCGACACTCACTCTAGCCCGGGCAACAAAGTGAGACTCTGCCTTGGAAAAAAAAAAGCAGAAATGCACATACAGCAATATGGAAGTTGTTAGGAAATAAAAGAATGTATGGGCAGTAAGGATAAAAAGAATAACATGTTTATTTTTGTCCTTGAGTTTCTCAGTGACATAATTTTTACATATTATTCATGCGTTTCCTTTTCTGAATGACCATAGTAAATAGGGAATTTGTTTTGCTAGGTAAACTAGGAACTACCTATATTGTAACACTTTTCCTAAGTTGAACTTTTCAGCACTGCCCGGGAACTTGATTGGTGTGCACTAAACATCTGGTTTGGATATTGAGATGGATGCTGTACACTGAAGAGAGAAGAGAACTGTTTTCACACAGTGAGGCTTTCTGAGGGAAGCACAATAGTCTTCCAGCTGGACCAAAAATGGCTTCAGAGGAACTGGGATGTGTGACTGGCTTGGGGTGTTAAGATCATTAAGGGTGGGTGGAGGTCCAGTACCCACATGTTTGATTTCCAGCTGCTGCCAAAGGAGGGAGGAGCACTCAGGCATTGTTGGCCGACCCAGGTGGGCAGAACAGGAAGAGGGAATGCAGAGGTGTAAAAGGTACTAGTATTCAGTATCACACAATGTAGTCTGGGTTTTTATGGTAACACTGTTTGTTCCTGAAACCTCCCGACTTGGTTAGGAAAGACCCCAATTTTTCTCCTGTTTGTAGCTTATTATATTCATTTTTTTATTTTTCTTTGAGACAGAGTCTCACTTTGTGGCCCAGGCTAGCGTGAGTGCCGTGGCATCAGCCTAGCTCACAGTATCCTCAAACTGAGGCGATCCTGCTGCCTCAGTCTCCCAAGTAGGTGGGACTACAGGCATGTGCCACCAGGCCTGGCTAATTTTTTTCTATATATATTAGTTGGCCAATTAATTTCTTTCTATTCTATTCTCTTTATAGTAGAGACGGGATCTCAGTCTTGGCCAGGCTGGTTTTGAACTTCTGACATCGAGCAATCCGCCTGCTTCGGCCTCCAAGAGTGCTAGGATTACAGGCGTGAGCCACCGCGCCCGGCAATAGCTTACTATATTCATTTGTTGGCTTCACACTTATGTGTCATCATAGTATGACTGTTTAAAATGTTTGTGAAATACTATTCAGTGAAACTGCCTAAAATCTTTTTTTCAGGAGAATGAAAATTATTTTGTGGAAGTGTTTATTATATAATGTAAGTACGGAATTGTAATAAAAGGATTTTAACGAGAGTATGGAAATGTCATTTTCAGAGTATGGCATTAAGCAGCATATGCAATGGTTCATTTTCACATCTAATAAAATTGTCTCCTTTATATATGATTTGTTTTTGTCATTTCTTTCCTCTTTCATACATTGTAGGCCAGCATGTATGTTGAATGCATTTTTCCCTGTGTTACTCTAGTGAAAACTTTAGGGAGTTTGTTAATAAGGGTGCATCTGCTATGCTCAGATGCTCACATACAAGAAACTAATCTTGGGTTTTGTTTCCACCCAAAATTAATAAGTACATTTTTTAATAATTTCAAGCTGGGTGAGGTGGTGTACACTTATATCCCCAGTCTCTGGGAAGCTGAGACAGGAATATCATTTGAGTCCCGGAGTTAGAAATCACCCTGGGCCACATAGTAAGACCAGAAGTGATTTGTGGGGAGCAGCCAAGGTGTGGACCTGAAGCAGCTGGTACATGCTTCTCTCAGGGAGGATCAAAAATCATGTGTAGATACCTGTGGCCGCCTCATCTGAGGGAGAATAGTGGGATTCAACAGAGAAATGGCGGAAGACACAGAACGAAAAGGAAGTGAGGCCACCCTCTTGGCCAGGTGAGCAGTAGCCAGGGTGGTGCCCTCCCATGGGGAAGGGCAGGTGAGAGGTGTCCAGCACGCCACACGCCCCCTGAGCCAATCCCATCTGAGCTACAAGAGGGCCCCTCCACTGTCTTGGCCTCCACATAAACACAGGGCGCTGCTTAGCGACTGCACAGTGGCATTGCTCCAGACAGGTGGTACAATGTGGTTCCCCGGCGTGCTGACCCTCAGCAGTGCAGCTGTGGCCATACTTAGAGCCCAAATCCAGAGTGCGGTGTCTGCCAGGGGCCAGTTCTGCTGCTGAAACCACCTCATGGCTGCCAGACTTTGAGACGGGCCATTTTTCTCTGTCATCTAAAACTTCTTAGACACTCTGGGAGCTGGTGTGTCTGGTCACCCATTTTAATCCTCCCTATCCATGACCCCCTCTACAGTTCCTTTAGTAATTTCTGACTGGGTGCAGTGGCAGCTGGGGTGGGAGGACCTCTTGAGGCCAGAAGTAGGAAACGAGCCTGGAACACAGTGACACCAGTCTAAATAAAAGTGATTTCTTATGTCTGCTGTACATTTTCCTTTACATCAGTAACACTTAAGGTAATTCTTTCTGTGTAAGGACTGATGGGATTGCCAGTTCTTGAAATAAATACTGATGATATCGTCATTTCACACATGAGGAAACGTAGTACAAAAACGGGCTGAAAGACTCCTCCAGCCACATTCCAGTAAGTGGCTGGTTCAGGATCTAATCTGTGTTGTTAGGCTGCCAATTCCAGTTTCTTAACCATGGAGCTACAGTAACAAGACGAATTACTTTTATCTAGCTCCTCATTGTGTTTTGTTGGTATCTCTTGTCATTTTAAAGTGGTTTATGTTCCTATATCATTGAGGTTCTGGTAACTTTCTGTTATGTCTATACTTTTATTTCATAGACCAGTATTACCTATGAATTAATTCTAGATTGCATTACCACATTTCCCTTTAAGAATGATGACCCAGTTTTCAGCAGAGGCATCCGTTTCCTGAGGTACAAATCTAGTCTTCATAAATATCAATTCATGGGCCAGTATTTAACCATCCATCAACAGTGACAATGATAAATGCATACTCATTGCACTGAGCATATCTTAACAATTTGTGCCCCCATTGCTGATTTGCAGAAACAGTTACAAGTTCCTAAAGTACCTGAGCATGGACGTATTGGAGTGTTTGGTAGGAGCTCGTTCTTTAAAATTATCTCTGAAGGCAGGCATGGGTCCGACACATGAAAGAGACAGAAAATCCTGATGTCTTCCACCCAATGGATAATGTTGGAAATATTTTCATGGGCCTATTTGCTGGTGTATTTGCATCCATGTCTGCATATGTTTCTCCATTCTCTATTTTTATTATTTTGCTTTTTTCCCCCTTTAGTCATTCTAGAATTTTTTTACTAAATAGAGATGGGGTCTTGCTGTGTTGCTCAGGCTGATCTTGAAGTAGCCTCAAGCAATCCTCTTGCCTAAGCCTCCCAAAGTGCTCAGATTACCGGCTAAAGTTCTTTATTCTGATATTAGTCCTTTGTCAGATAAATGATAGGTAAATATTTTCTATGACTCTGCAGCTCTTCTTTCTTCATCTTAATGAAGCCTTATACAGATCAGAAGTTTTAAATTTGATAAAATCCAGCCGGTTGATATATTTTTTTTCATCCATGGGACATGCTTTTGCTACCATGTCTAAGAATTCTTCAACACATTTTTTATTCTGAGGCAGGGCTATCTATAATGATAAAAGGGTCAATATACCAGGAAGATAAGAACATTTATAAATAAATATATCAGTGAAATTTCCCTTTTACTTACTATTATTGTTTACTTGATCTTTGGTTGGTGTTTGGAGTGATACATGGAATGATGTTGACCTAAAATTTGGTAACACGTGATCTAACGTGAGCTATGCTAGAGAATGTTCTGTGTGCTTGAGAAGGGTGTGAATTCAGCTGTGGTGTGAAAAGATCTGTTCTTATCTGTTAGGACCATTTGGTCTGTAGTGTTGTTCCTTGTGCTATTTCCATGTTGATTTTCTGTCTGTAAACTCTCTGCAACATAGAGAGGGATATTGAAGTCTCCTACTATCGCATGGCTATTTCTCCCTGCACTTCTGCCAATGTTGTCTTTATTTATTTAGGCGATACTATGGTGGGTACATATATGCTTACTCGTATAGTTATATCTTCCTGTTGTATTGATATTTTCATCATTATATCATAAACCTCATTGTGTCTTGTGATAACTTTGACTTTTGTCTGATGTAAGTGTAGTAACCTCTGCTCTCTTTCAGTCACCACTTTCAGGGAATGGCTTTTTCCATCCCTTGCGTTGAAAGAAGGAAGAAACACTATATGTGTCCTTAAATTTACCCTGAGTTTCTTCTAGACAGTGTATATTTCGGTCTTAATTTTTAATCCATTCAGCCACTCCATGTCTTTAAATCCGGAGTTGAATCTATTTACATATAACTTTTTTTTTTTTTTTTTTTTGAGACAGAGTCTCGCTTTCTTGCCCAGGCTAGAGTGAGTGCCGTGGCATCAGCCTAGCTCACAGCAACCTCAAACTCCTGGGCTCAGGCAATCCTCCTGCCTCAGCCTCCCGAGCTGCTGGGACTACAGGCATGCGCCACCATGCCTGGCTAGTTTTTTATATATATATATATTAGATGGCCAATTAATTTCTTTCTATTTTTATAGTAGAGACGGGGTCTCGCTCAGGCTGGTTTTGAACTCCTGACCTTGAGCAATCTGCCCGCCTCGGCCTCCCAGAGTGCTAGGATTACAAGCATGAGGCACCGCGCCAGGCCGATTTACATATAACTTTTGATAGGGAAGACCTTACTGTTGCCATTTTCTTTTTTTCTCTATTTTGTAGATATGTGTATAGAAACAACTGCAGTATATCTTTAGAAAACCAGTTGAAAAAGTAACGTAAGATTTGCTTTAACAACGGTATTTGGTTCCTTTATGTTTAATCACTAATACATTGGAACAAGAGTTGTTTATGAACTTATTTTGTGCTAATCATTATACCTCGTTTATGTTCTTTTTGTAACTTAACATTTTTTGTGTTAATGAACTCGGGACAGACATATACATGGCTTTTAGTACAAAAGAAAATTCCAAGGAGTTTAATGACCTGGGGAGGAGGATTCCAAAAGTCTTCCAGGAGGAAATTTCTTGGCCTACATGGTTAGCAAGAAGGGGATTAAGAGTCTCCATGTCCTGTGTAGGAGGTTTAGGACTTAGATGTAGGATTGAAAGAAACAGCTTTGATGGTGTTTTGTTCTTCATTCTCCTCCAGGTGGGAGAAGATCAGGACAGAAAGTCCCTAAAGCTGATAGCCAGCTTTGAGTTGATATAAAACATAAAAATCTCTCTTGTTCATACCGGAACAGCAACCAGCCTGCTCAAAGTTAACGTTAATGGTGTCTTGCTTCCTGGGTTGATGAATCTCCTTTGCTCGCTGATATCAAGCTCCTTAAGGAAGGGAGGACTATCCTGCAGACAGGGTAAGCAATAGTGCAAACGCTGGAGATCTTCCAGACCTCAGACGCTCTCCCTGCGACGCCCGGCCTCGCTGCCCACCGCGCGGGAGTCCCTGGGGATGTTATGGTCTGCAGGGACCGGGATTCCGGGGTGCTTGAAGGAGGGTCCTGCAAAGAGTAGATCTGAACCGGAAAGTCTGAACCCCACGCACCTGCCTGCAGCGGGTTGTCTGCGGGAAGTTGCAGGCAGAGCCAGGGAGGGGGCGGGCCCTGGGCGGGGCCGTAGCCAGCGGGGGCGGGGCCTGGACGCTCGGTAAAGGGCGGGTTGGGTCGGGATGCAGGCGGCAGGGGGCGCTCCTCTCCTGGCCGTGGCCCTGTCAGTCCCTCTGCCCTCTAGAACTGCATCACCGCATTCCCCTCCAGGGAGTCTCCTGATCACCCTCCTTCCTACCTGTTGGAAGTTAGTGTCGCAGACAATTTAAACATAAAGAACACAGTCCTGAAGGGCCGGTTATATCAAATGCTGAGCTGTTTCTTCCAATGAAAGTGACAAAGGTTCCAATGAAGAGCTCCTTTTGTGAGCAGGTGAAACAGGGGTCCTACAGGTGAGATGAGTGGGCTCTGCCTGGGCTAGGCGGTGGGAGGGGTGAGGCGGCCTCAGTGAAGGGTCCCTGTGGGGCGGTGGTTGCCCCTGGGAACTGGCAATTACAAGAGCTCATTTAATTAAGCAAGGACCTGAGTGGTCTGCACAGTATGGAAACTGGCAGGTGGAATGCAAAGCTCATTGCTTCACACTGGAGGGAAATTACACATTCCTATCCTTTTTTTTTTTTTTTTTTTTGAGACAGAGGCTTACTCTATCCCCTGGCCTGGAGTACAATGGTGTCATCATAGCTTACTGAAACCTCAAACTCCTGGGCTCAAGGTATTCACCTGTGTCAGCCTCCCAAATAACTGGGACTAATGGTGGGCGCCACCATGTTCTGCTAATTTTTCTATATTTTGTATAGACTGGCTGAGCTCCAACCCCTGGTATCAAACAATCCTCCCTACTCAGCCTCCCAGAGTGCTAGCATTACAGGCATGAGCCATGGTGCCTGGCCAAATTCCAATGTCTTTGAAATATATTTGCTTGGTACTTCATTTTTTCACTGAGCTAAAAATCTTCGGTTGGCCTACATTAAGGGCAGTGATAAATATTGTATGTGGGCTTCACTCCTCCTTTGAAAATAAGGGAAGACACTTTTCCTCCCTCGTGTTTTTCTGAGATCATTTACCTTAGAAAACTTGTAAATATGAGTAGTGTCTCATGAAATGTATATTGTGAGAAACTAAGTGAACCTTTTGGTAGTATAATAACCTGGGCATGTCTTTCTGATGGACTTGAGAGCCATGCATTTGACGTGTCAACATTAAGGGAGATAACACCTGTATCTCTTAGTTTCTGTGGAATTATAGGAGCCAAACTAGAGTGAGCACCTGGCTCTAAGTTGGAAACCTACCACCTGTCATAAATGTGTCTGTGAGTTAGGGTTTTTCCCCATCCCTCCAGGTAAAGCTAATTAGCTAACCTAGATGGTCACTCCATTACGCAGCGGAGTCAGGATGACCAAGGGTGCTGTCAGGTCCTCTCACTTGAGGCTACTTAGTGTTTATCTTGAAAACAAGTGCCTAATGAGTTGTATGGAAGCTCTAGGTTCCTTCCTGTTTTATCTCTTAGCAGGTTGTGTCTGTTGCCCTACACATTGTGGCTTAATGCTCATTCACCAGTAATATTGTTTTCTTTTCTTTTCTTTTTTTTTTTTTTTTTGAGACAGAGTCTCGCTTTGTTACCCAGGCTAGAGTGAGTGCCATGGCATCTGCCTAGCTCACAGCAACCTCAAACTTCTGGGCTCAAGCAATCCTATTGCCTCAGCTTCCCAAGTAGCTGGGACTATAGGCATGTGCTACCATGCCCGGCTAATTTTTTCTATATATATTAGCTGGCCAATTAATTTCTTTTTATTTATAGTAGAAACGGGGATCTCACTCTTGCTCAGGCTGGTTTTGAACTCCTGACCTTGAGCAATCCACCCGCCTGGGCCTCCCAGAGGGCTAGGATTACAGGCGTGAGCCACTTTGTCGGGCCTGTTTTCTTTCTCCACTACTTTTCTGCAAAGAAATTTTGGATTAGTAATAGATTTAAAAAAATGTTTTTCTACCTCCATAATATTCTGAAATTTTAAAAATAGAAACCAAAAATAATTTCAGACCTCTCCCTACTAATTTTTTAAAAAAATTTTAATTATATTCTCCTGATATTTTTGAAAGACGTTTGTGGTTAACTAGTTTGTGTTTACTGCTTTAGGTACACTGAATTCCTAATAGGGCCTCAGTAAAGGATTACATGAAGACTTTCAGCAGGTTTGTGGACACAAAGACTTTTAAAGTAATATCTGTTACATCCACATCTGTATTTAATTCCATATATCAAATTGAACTGTGGGGCCAGGCAAGGTGGCTCACGCCTGTAATCCTAGCACTCTGGGAGGCCCAGGCGGGTCGATTGCTCGAGGTCAGGAGTTCGAAACCAGCCTGAGCAAGAGCGAGACCCCCGTGTCTACTATAAATAGAAAGAAATTAATTGGCCAACTAATATATATAGAAAAAATTAGCCGGGCATGGTGGTGCATGCCTGTAGTCCCAGCTACTTGGGAGGCTGAGGCAGGAGGATCGCTTGAGCCCAGGAGTTTGAGGTTGCTGTGAGCTAGGCTGATGCCACGGCACTCACTCTAGCCTGGGCAACAAAGTGAGACTCTGTCTCAAAAAAAAAAAAAAAAAAAAATCTAAACTGTGGATTCACCTACAGCTTTCTTTCCCAGGTCACAGAGAAAAACAGAACTTTCTTTGTGTTTGTTAAGAAAAATTTATTCTCATCAGTTTTTTTCTCTGCTAGAGAACATAACATCCCCTCTTCCTTATCTTGAACAGGGCTCAGCTGGTACAGGGGGGATGTCAGGATAAATTAGTTTTTGACTGTTATGTTGATGTTACCTTTTAATTACTGCTTGTAATGTCCAATTATGACCAAGGGATTCACGCAGCTGTGTGCATATTTTTTTCCACGATCAGCAGGAAAATATAAGAGAGAAAAATATTTTCCTGAAAATAACTCTAAGTGTTGTTGAATTTAATGATTACACAGAACCCTGACTTTGGGATTTACAGCAACATCTTTCTTTTTATTTTTCCTTAATTTTCTCCTCATCAGTCAACTGAGCAGCCATATCTTTTAACTGTTAGCAATGTTTTCTATATGTGACAGGAACAAGCACCAACAGCTAGGTGAATACTCAGGGCCCTTCAGTGCCATCGAAAGACCCATGTGTGGTACATTTATTGGTATTATTATTTTTACTTTACATTTTCTCATGGTCCATTTGTAAAATATGACGTGCGTCAATTCTTGAATTTTGCTCATGTTATAAAACATGGTGATACTCCTAGGAAAGAAGAGAGTGTAAAAAACCATCACAACTCCCCTCCCTTCCACCCACCTTTTGGTTTTGTAGAAATGGCTCACTGCAAGAACCACACTCCTCACAGGACTTCTTTAAGTCTAATGATAGCTTCCTTATTTACAAAGGTAAAATCCAGAGACAGATCCTTCAAATTCCCATCCTTCTTCTTATCAAGGATTATTGAATTGTTTGTCCTCAATGATCAATGAAAAATGCTGGCTAACTGACTTACCAAACCTCAAGCTTTCCTCCTCCTCCCAGATCCCTGAACTTTGGACAGTCTTGGTCAGTGAAATGACCACCCTCTCCTCCCTGCAAGCCCTCCCAAGACCAGGCTTAGGACAAAACATTCCCTGAAGAAGTGTAGGTCATGCCCGGGGCTCATGCTCTGCCCCATGCCTGGTCGTTCCTAGCCTGTTTCTTCTTCCATCTTAAACAAAAGGTCTCTTCTGTGTGACTCTTGGATGTTTGGGGAGCTTATTTTTGGAGCATTCCCCCTATTGCAATAATCCTTTTCAATACAATTTCTTCTAGACTGAAGTTGAATTTCTCTTTTAACACAGGAAAATATTTTCCTCGTTCCATCTGTGTTAGAATATGTATATTCTCTTCTTTTTGTGGCAGAAGCTGTAATACATACTCAGTAGGTGAAAGTAGTTCATACTTTGCACATTTTTTTTTTTTTTTTGGAGACAGAGTCTCCCTTTGTTGTCCATGCTAGAGTGCCGTGGTGTCAGCCTAGCTCACAGCAACCTAAAACTTTTGGGCTCTAGTGAGCAATCCGCCCGCCTCAGCTTCCCAGAGTGCTAGGAGTACAGGTGTGAGCCACCGGGCCTGGCGGCAACTGTTTTTTTAAACTTTGATAATTTGCTTAGGCCGGGCACAGTGGGTCATGCCTGTAATCCTCGCACTCTGGGAGGCTGAGGCTGGATGATTGCTTGAGCCCAGGAGTTTGTGTTTGCACTTGGTATGATTGTACCCCTGTGCTGTAGCTTGGGAGACAGAGCATGAGCATGTCTGAAAAATAAATAAATAAACAAACAAACAAGCAACATAGAAAATATGATGACATAGGTCAGAATGGCATGCACCTGTAATGCTAGCTACTTGTGGGGCTAAGATGGGAGGATTGCATCAGCCCAAGCATTGAAATCTAGCCTGGCCATCATAGGGAGACCCTGTTTCTCAAACAAAACAATAATAATAATAATAATAATAAGCTGACATAACTTCTCACATTCATCCCTGTTCCATGGCAGTTCATTCTGCTCATTTTAAGCTGCTAATATGTTAATAATGGTAATTTTCATATCTAAACATCATGTTTCCACTAATTACCACCTCAGGATGGAGGAAGCCTTCCCAACTAAGGATGTGAGAAAAACATACTTACTGCTATATGTTCATTCAAAAACATTGCTATAAAATTATTATTGGCAGACATAAGGCTATTTAAATTTTGATAAGCTTTCTTAAGCGTTCCATAAAAGAGAATAATGTGTCTATTCCATACACTTAGAAATATTGCAGAATTCATGATTGTTTATGTCAATATATCCAATGGTCTTCTGAAGATGATTTTACAGGCTTTGTTTTCCACTCCTGCCAGAGTATTGAAAAGGAGAAAACAAAAGACCTAAAATCTATTCGAATTTTTAAATAAAAGTATGTTTTCTTCCTAATTACTTTCATAATGCACTTACATGCATTTATAACATATTGATGTGAACATATTATGATGTCAGCAAAATTTCTCTGACAGGTATTTGTTACCTCCTCTCAGGAGTGTAAGAGACGCCTCCCCCTGTCCCCGGCCTGGGGAGGGAGGCGGCAGCCGCTGCGGGGCGGGCCTCGGAGACGCGGCGGGCCTCGGAGACGGGGCGGGCCTCGGAGACGCGGCGGGCCTCGGAGACGGGGCGGGCCTCGGAGACGCGGCGGGCCTCGGAGACGGGGCGGGCCTCGGAGACGCGGCGGGCCTCGGAGACGGGGCGGGCCTCGGAGACGGGGCGGGCCTCGGAGACGCGGCGGGCCTCGGAGACCGGGCGGGCCTCGGAGACCGGGCGGGCCTCGGAGACGCGGCGGGCCTCGGAGACCGGGCGGGCCTCGGAGACCGGGCGGGCCTCGGAGACGCGGCGGGCCTCGGAGACGCGGCGGGCCTCGGAGACGGGGCGGGCCTCGGAGACGGGGCGGGCCTCGGAGACGGGGCGGGCCTCGGAGACGCGGCGGGCCTCGGAGACGCGGCGGGCCTCGGAGACGGGGCGGGCCTCGGAGACGCGGCGGGCCTCGGAGACGGGGCGGGCCTCGGAGACGCGGCGGGCCTCGGAGACGGGGCGGGCCTCGGAGACGGGGCGGGCCTCGGAGACGCGGCGGGCCTCGGAGACGGGGCGGGCCTCGGAGACGCGGCGGGCCTCGGAGACGGGGCGGGCCTCGGAGATGGGGGGGCAGCCAGCTTGGGGCGGCGCCCCCCAGAGTCTCCGCGCGGGGCGCAGGCGGCGCGGCTTCTCCCGGAGGCCAGCTCCCCTGCCTGCCTGTGGGAAGCCGCTGGGACGCGTCTGGCCGCGTGGAAGGATTTACGATTTTAGCAGGGCCGTTTCCGGGAGTCGGAGCTCGGACCCCCATTTTCTTTCTCCCCGGCCCAGTTGCTCTGGGCGGCAGCGAGACCTCCGTGCGTCGGAGACCCCCAGCGCCAGCGCCCACGAGCCTCCTGCCCGGGGCCTACTCTGCGCCCCGCCCGGCGGCAGGATGCGCGGCGCGCGGGACGTGCGCTGGGCGGCGGCGGGCCTGTCCTCCGTGCTGGCGCACGCTACTGCATTTACAGGCTGACGCGGGCTCAGGCTGCGTCCCTCTCGGTCTGCAGAAGACTCAACCAATGGTTCATATGATGATGTCCTAAATGCTGAACAACTTCAGAAACTCCTTTACCTACTTGAGTCAACTGAAGATCCTGTAATTATTGAATAAGCTTTGGTCACTGTGGGAAACAATGCAGCCTTTTCGGTTAACCAAGCTATTATTTGTGAATTGGGTGGTATTCCAATTGTTGGAAACAAAATCAACAGCCCTAACCCCAACATTAAAGAGAAAGCTTTAAATGCATTAAATAATCTGAGTGTGAATGTTGAAAATCAAATCAAAATAAAGGTATACATCAATCAAGTCTGTGAGGATGTCTTCTCTGGTTCCCCGAACTCTGTTGTGCAGCTGGCAGGACTGAGATTGTTAACAAACATGACTGTTACCAATGACCACCAGCACATGTTTGAGTTACATTACAGACCTGTTCCAGGTTTACTTACTGGAAATGGAAACACCAAGGTTCAAGTTTTGAAACTGCTTTTGAATTTGTCTGAAAATCCAGCCATGACAGAAGGACTACTCGGTGCCCAAGTGGATTCATCATTCCTTTCCCTTTATGATGGACACATAGCAAAGGAGATTCTTCTTCGAGTGCTTATGTTATTTGAGAACATAAATAACTGCCTCAGAATGGAAGGCTATTTAGTTGTACAGCCTATTTTCACTAACGGTTCATTGTTTTTCCTGTTTTATGGGGAAGAGTGTGCCCAGAAAATAAGAGCTTTAGTTCATCACCATGATGCAGAGGTGAAGGAAAAGGCTGTAACAATAATACCAACAATCTGATGGGTTGGTCATATTCTTCCAAAGAGAAATGCAGTCTAGAAATAGCACACGTTAAGCTTCCTATTCCTATCTTCCATATAAGGGGATTCTTCCAGCTGCTGAATTTAAACAATAAATATCACATTTCACCATTAACACAGCTATAACTTACTCTTTAGGTTTATTTTGAACCATTTTATTGATACCAGATAAATACACAAGCTTGTACTGAAACCATTTATTTTTAATTTTGCTGTTTATTGACATACTTTATTTTCTGTACATGAAGTGGCAGTGACCGTTTTTACACATAAGCTACCCTTCTACTCTTTGAAGTGATTTGCAGTTACTCATCTGAGACACAATTACTGTATGACTAAATCACTGTTCTTTGCCTACCATAGGAATAGCCTTGTTCTTTTAGTAGCAATGAGATTGTGAACTCTGAGTCCACTGGCCATACTGCTTTCATAAGTCTATTCTAATCATTAGAATCTATTCTAATCATGTCTAGTCAACGACAAACATAACCTTTTAGGAGAGGATGTTTCCTAGGACTCACCGACTCCCATTCAGTGTTCCACTATGTAAAGATGTTGCTTCATACAAAATACTGGGATCAATCAAAACATCCATCTTTAGGCAGTTGATTAAATCAATTACTCAGTCTTTAAAAAGAATGAAGCAGGTCTGAATGTGCTGATATCAAAAGATATCCATGAAATGTGGTTGTTTTTTAAAAATATGTATAAAAAATATATACTATGATCCCATGCGTTCTTTTAAATGAAAAATATTTATGCTTATGTATCAACAGAACACTTCTAGAATAATACCCAAACTCCTGGGAATGGGACTGGGGAATGAGGAAATGACTTCTATGAATACCCTCTTCTATTGCTTGAATTTTTTACCATAGGCCTAAATTGTATAATTTTTTAAATAAAGAGAAAAAAAAAGTGTAAGAGAATAATAACTGTAAGGAACACCCACCTAATTTCTACTTATATTTAAGTTATTGCCTTTTTTAAAGGAATACTTGGTGACCTAACTTGTCACTGACCTTAGCCCTCCACGCCCTGGGTGTCGTCCCTGTGAAAGGCTCTGAAACTGAGCTCGGGCTTGACTCTCCCTCCGGAGTGAACGGGGACTAGAAACGGAAAGGATTTCTCCTGTGTTGTGTTGGGCATCAGCATGAAATGCCACCTTCCGCCCAGGCGGGTTTTGCGATACACATTTTCGTTTGCCTGTGCTTTACAGAAAACTTAATTGCTAAACTTAATTTTTTTTTTTTTTTGAGACAGAGTCTCGCTTTGTTGCCCAGGCTAGAGTGAGTGCCGTGGCGTCAGCCTAGCTCACAGCAACCTCAAACTCCTGGGCTCAAGTGATCCTCCTGCCTCAGCCTCCCAAGTAGCTGGGACTACAGGCATGCACCACCATGCCCGGCTAATTTTTTGTATATATATTAGTTGGCCAATTAATTTCTTTCTATTTATAGTAGAGACGGGGTCTCGCTCTTGCTCAGGCTAGTTTCGAACTCCTGACCTCGAGCAATCCGCCCGCCTCGGCCTCCCAGAGAGCTAGGATTACAGGCGTGAGCCACCGCGCCCGGCCTAAACTTAATTTTAATTGCAGGAACTCTCCTGGATTCAAACAGCAACCGACGCTGACGCCGCCATCCAGATTCCAGTTCCCAGACCGCTGAAATGCTGCAGCCTCCCTGGTAGGTTTGGCCTCCCGAATGCAGAAAAGTGGAGCAGACAGGAGCCAGGTGGCAGGACGCGCAGGCCCCGCCCAGCCGCCGCCTCGGCCCCGCCCACCCTGGCGGCCCCGCCCCGGCCTCGCCTGCGCGCGCACTTTCCCGCAGACCCGGAAGACGCTGGCGTGGAGAGACGGCCACCCTGTGGCAGGTGAGTTTCCCTTCGTCCACAGAGCAATTCCCAGTACTTCTGTACGTGGGAGCGGGGGACCTTCAGACCCTGAAATCCTCACCGCCCTCTGCCCCCGAGTGAATGTGAACGTCCCGGAGAGTCGGGTGTCGCTTCCCTGTGAGTTAGAGTCCACCTGAGGCGGGTCCTGCGCCCGACCTTTCTGCCTTCGGGCCCTGCAGACCGCGCTTTCCGGACTGTTTCCCTGCTGAAAGCTATTCGGTGACCCCTAACGCTCGCTCCGCCCCCGTGAAGTCCTCACCTGAGGGTGGGTCCAGGCCCTTCGGGTCCCCCAGCCTCGCCCTGGCCGACCCCTGGAGGGCGGCGCCGCAGCCCCAGGCCTGGAGAAGCCGCGTTTCTCCCTGGTCCAGGGATTCTGCGGACCCCACTTCTCTCCTAATCTGCTCCCCTCCACCTCCTCCTTGGGCCGGGCCCTTCTGCTCCGCAGGCTTTTACCAGTCACCCCTTCCTGGGATTCTGCGTTGGGGGAGGTGACCAGGGCCTGTGTTGTGACAATGTTTTCCATCCCAAATTCCTCCCCACTAGAAAATGTGCTCTTCTGGAGCTGAGCATGGTTTTCCTATTCCTTCCGTGTGAATATGTGGAGAAAGAGATGGACAGCAAGAGAGAGGAAATAGAATGTAGAAAGAGAAAGGAAGAAGGAGAAGCACATGAACACGCTGCAAAGTATAGGGTGTGGGAGGGATTTACAGAGACACAGGAAGAGTGAAATCAGAAGCTGGGAACTAGCACGGGGAGAAAAGTCCCTGAAGCAAATTTAGATAAAATCTAGATCTCCTGAGCTCTGAAGGACAGCAGACTAGGGCCATGGGCAGCACAGGTGAGGCACCTGAGTCAGAGAGTGGGGGAGGGGACCTATGATTTGCAGCCTGGCCCAACAGAGTAGAAGAGGGAGCACCTGGTGACAGTAGAGCAGAGAGGGCACCACAGCTGGGGATGCCAGAGAGTGGGGACAAGGGGGTGTCTCTAGGAAAGAGGGAATTTTACCAGGAGAGCAGAGAGGGAGCAGACATGGGAAGAAAGAGGCAGAAATACATGTGATTGGGACAGTGAAAAGACTGGGGAGAAGGAGCAACAAAGGCTTAAAAAGTTCCCAGAGTGGAGCATAACAGGTAGAAGAGAAGCAGTAGAGGGAAGAAGGGGAGAAGGAGCAGGAGAGAAGAGGGAAACAAAATGAGGAGCAGAAGTCCAGGAGGAAGCACCGAGGAGAAAAGGAAAACAGGAGCAGGAGAGAGGGGGTGAGTGAGAAGGAGAGAGATGTCTGGAGTGAGGGAAGGAAACCCAGTAGTAAGGAAAGAGGGGACCCTGGCTGCAGATGACTCTTGAGATGTTTGGGTATGGTGATTAAGTTGTGACATCGTTTCCTCTATTTGTAATCTAATCACTTTAGCATTTGTTGGCAGTACACAGATGAAGTTCAGAATTGCACATCTCCTGTGTATAAGGCTGGTGCATTAAACCATTCTGAGCATCACAGGCTCCCTCCCACTTATAGCCTGGATTCAGCAAAGGGCAGTGACTTGACTCATTCAGTTGTGGGTCAATGTCTTCATTTTTCCTATGATGGTATAGGGAGTGGGGCAGTGTATAAGATATCAGGAAAAGCAAAGTGTTTTTCCTGCTTCCACAATCAATACAGTAGTGAGCACTCAACACAGAATACTTCTCCTCTGGTCAGTAAACTGTGTGTGGATTACTCCCCATCAGCATGCAGTTCTCCAGGAGACACCGACAGGGTGTTCTGTAAGATAAGTCGGTTATCACACTACCTGGAGATAGGATCCGATCCAGAGTTGGAGGGCTCAGTTGCACAGAAGTGCCTCACATCAGATGCCAGTCCCAGATCCCAAATTGGGACCTGAACTTCTGACTTAATAGCTATCAAATTAGATATTTCATGACCCTTTCCTCACATTTTATTAAGTTGATAGAGCTGTTCACAAACTCTGGGAAACATTTTACTTATGTTTACTCATTTATTAAAAAGGTTATTACAAATTGTAACACTGAGAACCAAAAACTATTCTCACAAATTAATAAAAACCTAGGAGGGGGTTTTGGAAACTATGATATTTATCTGCATCAGAAGGGAGGGACAGTCTTTGGGACTTAGTCCTTAAGCTATGAGATCTGACCCTATGTGCAGGTCTATAGTATCAAGATTGGTCCTAGCACTCTGGAAGGCTGAGGTGGGAGGATTGCTCGAGGTCAGGAGTTCGATACCAGCCTGAGCAAGAGCAAGACCTCGTCTCTACTACAAATAGAAAGAAATTAATTGGCCAACTAATATATATATATATATACATATATATACATATATATATATAAATAAAATTAGCCGGGCATGGTGGTGCATGCCTGTAGTCCCAGCTACTTGGGAGGCTGAGGCAGGAGGATCGCCTGAGCCCAGGAGTTTGAGGTTGCTGTGAGCTAGCCTGGGCAACAAAGTGAGACTCTGTCTCAAAAAAAAAACAACATGCTCAGCTATTGTCCAGATTCCTGCAGGTAAAAAAAAAAAAAAATTGGGTTAAATTATAGGGCAGCCAGGTAGGAGTGTCTCAGATAACTGGCCATTGGGGGAAAAAACACATACACATTTGTGACTAGAGGTAAAATATTCTGTTTTAAGTATGATTAGTGTTTTTCTATGTCAAACATTAAAGGGAAGGCATTTCCTCCCTTAGCCAAACCTTAAAATCTAGGTTATGTCACATGTCTTTCATTCTTATCTAGAATTATTTTTTTGTTTTTGTTTTTGTTTTTTTGTTTTGTTTTTTTTCAGACAGAGTCTCACTTTGTTGCTAAGGCTAGAGGGAGTGCCATGGTGTCAGCCTAAGCTTCACAGCAACCTTAAACTCCTGGGCTCAAGCAATCCTCCTGCCTCAGCCTGCCAAGTAGCTGGGACTAAAGGCATGTGCCACCATGCCTGGCTGATTTTTTTCTATATGCATTAGTTGGCCAATTAATTATTTTTTTTTTTTTTTGAGGCACTGTATCACTTTGTTCCTCAGACTAGAGTGAGTGCCGTGGCATCAGCATAACTCACAGCAACCTCAAACTCTTGGGCTCAAGCAGTCCTGCTGCTTCAGCCTCCCTAGTAGCTGGGACTACAGGCATGGGCCACCATGCCTGGCTAACTATTTCTATATATATTAGTTGGCCAATTAATTTCTTTCTATTTGTAGTAGAGACGGGGCCTCTTTCTTGTAGGTTTGAAACCCTGACCTTGAGCAATCCGCCCTCCTCGGCCTCCCAGAGTGCTAGGATTACAGGTGGCTCCACGCCTGGCCCTTGAATTCTTCATTTACCCCTTCCAGGCAAGCTTGCACATCCACCATTCCATTGATCATTTCTTTCTCTGACACAAGTGATCTCCGCATTTCTAAATCCTCTTTTTAATTTCCTGTCTTCACCTTTCCTGTCTACTGCTTGATGCACAGCTGATTATTTCTTCTTTTTTCCATTTGGGGACATCTCTCTAAACTTTGAAAATTACTGTGTTTTAGACTTTTCTTGTCACCTTCATCTCTCACCAGTTTCCTCATCTGGTGTCTCCTAAACTGCATTCTCTGAATGTGGGAGTATCCCATCATTTAGTGCCTGAACCTCTTGTCATGTCTGTCCACACCCACTGCCTTTCCGTATTCTCATCTCCTGGTTTAAGCCCCTCTGGCATGTTTCTGTTTCCCTTGCAGCCCCCTCTCCTGACCTCTAGAGTCCTGTGTCCAGTTGTGTCCTTAACTCAGTGCCAGGACGTCTGTCATCATCTCCCTCTTCGTATATCCAAGAGGGGCTTTCTCAGCTCTCCTAAACATGTACCCCTGCAGTCCTCACATCTCAGATTAGGAGGACCCCATACTTCCTGGAGCTTAGTGCAATTTCTTGTCATATATTTAAGATATATAGGACAGGCCGGGCGCTGTAGCTCACGCCTGTAATCCTAGCACTCTGGGAGGCCGAGGTGGGCAGATTGCTCGAGGTCAGGAGTTCGAAACCAGCCCGGAGCAAGAGCAGAGACCCCGTCTGACACCACGCCACTCACTCTAGCCAGGGCAACAAAGTAAGACTCTGTCTCAAAAAAAAAAAAAAAAAAAAAAAAGATATATAGGACAATTTTTGTATGAAATAAAGAAAATAATCACATGGCTACTAAAACAGTTTTGGAAATACATCGTCTTGAAATTCTCTTGAGACGTGGGAGAAGTGAGTTTGCAGACCTGGGCCCTCCCTGCTCTGCTCCCCCAGGACCCTTCTGGCCTCATCTCCTGCTTGTGTCGTCCTCGCTGGCCCTGCTCCAGCCACACAGGCCTCTTCCCTTTTCCACGGTTGCTCCTGCCTCGGGGTCTTCTCCTGGGCTGTCCCTCTGCCTAGAACTCTCTGCATGTAAGAACCACTCGGCTGCATGTAAGAAGCACCCTCCCTTCCCCAGGTCTTTGTTCTGATATCACCTTCTCAGAGAGGACTTCTGTTATCCCTGACCCCATTTTTTTTTTATTAAAATATATTTTATTCTTTTTATTCTTTATAGTTTTTTTTCTTTTTTTCAGGTGTCTTCTGTGTTGAAAACCCTGACCCCATTTAACATTCCAGCCACACCTTGACCCCCACCTGTGGTCCATATTGGCTGCTCTGCATGTTTCTTCATGTTCCTTCACCTTTCTGTCTCTGCACGCTGGTGACAAGTGGCAAAGAGAAGAGCAGAGGCAGAAGTTGAGCGGGATCCTGGCCTTGCCCCTCTGAGTGGAGCTCACCCCTGGCTTCACATTAGGGTGCTGAGGCATTTGGCATATATTTATTTTGTCTCGTTGGCAGAGATTGCATTCCCCATAGTCAGGGTGGGCCCAGGCTGAAGAGTATTTAGAGTTGATGCGACTTTGTTTTCATGGGAGATAACCACAAGTCTGTGTCCTCCATTTCTGAAGGCTGAGATCAGCCTGTGATTCCTGGAGGGGGGAGGGGGCCTGTGGTCTGCATCAGGTGTGGTCAGGTGTTAGGGGCTTATTCTGGTGTTATGCCTTATACTAATCATTCACTGCAGCCTGTAATGTGCGTGTGCTCTCTGACGCAGCGGTAGTCAGCATTTTCTTAAGACACAGTTGCTGCCTTGTGACTTGATAAGAGGCCTGAGTTGTTGCACATAAGCAAATACTCCCAACTCCCACACGGAGGGCCCCCATGGTGGGAGTCTGGAGGCCATGAGAACAAGAACAAGAACTCTCCCAACTACTGGCCCCCGATTGACGGTTGGTAGTCAATGATGGGTAAGGCTCCCCATGGAGGGGGTCGACCTAAAACAGGCACAACCGTGGGGGCCAGGGAGGAGCCGCCACCTGGGATTGAGACCAAGAAGCATTTCAAATGGCTGCATTGTCTTATGTTGCCTATCTCGGCCTTGTGTTTTGAGCTCTGTCTGGCACCTTAACTTTAGTAACCGTTAGAGGTCTGAGACCATGGGAAATTGTTCCCTTTTGAAACAACTCCAGAATTAACTGATATCGCTGTTATGCTCAGATGCTCATGTACAAGAAACTAAGCTTGGGTCTGGGGGGTATAAAAATAAAGCGACCGGTGCATTGGTCACTCAAGTCATTGTCATGTCTATGTGTGTCTGTGTCATTATTTTATGGTCTGTGTCATCCCCCGTCTTGTAATCCGGCCACGTCAATCAAGGCCACACCTGTGCTCTGCAGGGGAGCTGAGCCCAGCCCAGCTCCCCACTGCTGCAGCGTGAGTGTGGGCTTCACCAGGAGGGGAGCCAGTTCTGGTGAAAGGGGTCATAGACTCACCAGTTGATCGTCACCTGTGAGTTGATTGTCCCTGCATGCCCCCTTGGTGTAATGGACAGGAGAGACCACCTTTTTACGTGGGACGTCTTTTGCTCTTCATGGATTGTGGCACAGAGGGGGGCGTGTGTTGATTCTCAGCATTGAACAGCATATTTTTGACATTCAGGATTGACTTTTAAAGATTGATGATGGGTGAGGAAGAATCCCAGATCAGGAGGAAGAGGAAAGAAAAGGAGTCAAGAATGGCTGTTACTCAGGTAAAGTAACAATCTTTGTGGATCCTTCTGTGTCTTCTTCCTCTCAAATGCCGGGCATTGGAGTTGCTAGTCTTCTCTGACTCTGAGCCATTGTCACTGACATGTTTGCTCCCACTCACCCATGCCTGCCTTCAGTGCCTCTCATCTCCACTTTGATTCCATGTCACCGTGACCTAGTCACATGACCTGGTGAAGTGGCTCCATTGGGCACAGTCCTGGGAAGGGCTTCACACGGTGACATAGGTTAGAGAGGCGCTGTGGCCCCGTCGTGTCAGTGCTGTTGAGCAGCAGGGACTGTTCAGGGGCCACTTTTGGGTGTCCTGTCAGCTCTCTGCAGAGCAGCGTTAGACAAGCTGCACTTGGAAGTCAGGGCTTAGCATGCTGAATTCTGGAGCAGGGGACCTGTTAGAGAAGATCTTTTCTGTTTTTCTTCTTCTTTTTTTTTTTTTGAGCTGTTGCCTGTTCTAGAGTTAGTGCCATGGCATCAGCCTAGCTCACAGCAACCTCAAACTCCTGTGCTCCAGTGATCCCTCTGCCTCAACCTCCGGAGTAGCTGGGACTACAGGCATGCGCCACAATGCCTGGCTAATTTTTTCTATATACTTTGAGTTGTCTAGCTAATTTGATTGTATTTTTAGTAGAGACAGGGTCTTGCTCTTGCTTGGGCTGCTCTTGAACTCCTGAGCAAAAATAATCCACCCACCTTGGCCTCCCAGAGTGCTAGGATTGCAAGTGTTAGCCATTATACCCAGCTAGGGGAGATCTCTTCTGTCTGAATTTCTACCAACTTTCAAGCTAAAGGAGTGAATCGCTGTTTTTCCAATGCCAGATTATTTCTGACCAGGAATACTATGGAAAAATAGACATCAGTGAGAGTGGTTTATTCCATCATCTATTTTAAAATATGACATCAACATCAATGTCTGAGAGCAGCAGATTGGTTCAGTTATTCTCAGTATATCCATGCCACAGAGACTGTGGAGTTCCAGCATGGATTCTTTTTTGTCTGGTTTGTTTTCCCGACCGGATCTCTGACTGTCCAGACTGGAGTGCGCTGGCACATTCTCAGATCAGTGTAGGCCTGAATTCCTGTGCTCAACCCATCCTCCCACCTCAGCCTCCCAAGTAGCTTACAGTGTAGGCACACATCACTGTTCCTGGTTGATTTTTTTTTTTTTTTCCTTTTTATAGAGATGGGGTCTAGTTATGTTACTCAGCCTGGAGTTGAACTTCAGTCTTTCCCCCCTGACCTCCAAAAGTGCTAGGATTAAAAGCGTTAGGCACATGCTGACTTGGAAAAAATTCTTCAGTGAATGTTTTGTTGTGATATTTTATAGTGCAAGTTTCAGATCATATGTTTACCTATAATATATGTCATAAGATGTTCATATCATTTAGCAAGATGTTTTCTCTCTCTTTTTTTTTTTTTTTTGAGATAGAGTCTTACTCTGTTGCTCGAGCTAGAGTGCCGTGGCAAGAGCCTAGCTCACAGCAACCTCAGCTAGAGTGCCGTGGCAAGAGCCTAGCTCACAGCAACTTCAAACTCTTGGGCTCAAGAAATCTGACTGCCTCACCCTCCCGAGTAACAGCTGGGACTACAGGCATGTGCCAGCATGCCTGGCTAATTTTTCTATATATTTTTAGTTTGCCAATTAATTTTTTTCTGTTTTGAGAGACGGGGTCTCGCTCTTGCTCAGGCTGGTTTTGAACTCCTGACCTTAAGGGATCCGCCTTCATCCGCCTCCCAGAGTGCTAGCATTAGAGGGGTGAGCCACCGTGCCTGGCCAATTTCTTTCTATTTTTATAGACAGAGTCTGCCTCTTGCTCAGGCGGGTCTCCAACTCCTGAGCTTCAATGATACGCCTGCCTTCACCTCCAGAGTCCTAGGATTAGATGTGTGAGCCTCCCATTGGCTCAGCTAGTTTTTATATTCTGATTTTCTTTTACAAGCCACTATGGATGTACTCACCTTGAAGACACTCCCAATATTCTAGTTCAGGTGCATACTGAATATCAGTGTGGCAGACAGAACATCCAACACCTGTATAGAGAAAAGAGATAAATCTATGTTAAATTTTTGTTTTCCTTGTATTGTCCACAAAAATAAGATCCACACTAATTTATAGAATATTATAACTTCTTATGGAAAAGTATTATAAAACACATAATGCGGCTGGACGAGGTGGCTCACGCCTTTAATCCTGGCACTCTGGGAGGTGAAGGCGGTTGGATTCTTGGAGGTCAGGAGTTCAAAACAGCCTGAGCAAGAGCGAGACCCTGTCTCTACTATAAATAGAAAGAAATTACTTGGCCAACTAATATATATAGAAAATATTAGCCGAGCATGGTGGCACATGCCTGTAGTCCCGGCTAATCGGGAGGCTGAGGCAATAGGATTCCTTGAGCCCAGGAGTTTGAGGTTGCTGTGAGCTAGGCTGATGCCACGGCACTCAATCTAGCCTGGGCAACAAAGCGAGACTCTGTCTCCAAAAAAAAAAAAAAAATACATAATGAGCTCAAAAATACATTAATGTGGATCTGTCAGAACACTCACTTCAATCAAATCAGTTTTTATAGTTCTATCCTCATTTTATGTGAAGAGAGGCATTCTTCCCATCTCATTCCTGAACTATGTTTAACCTTTTAGGGACATTTGACATTCAGGGATGTGGCCATAGAATTCTCTCAGGAAGAGTGGAAGTGCCTGGACCCTGCTCAGAGGGCTTTATACAGGGCCGTGATGTTGGAGAACTACAGGAACCTGGTCTCCCTGGGTGAGGATAACGTGGCTCTCGACATAGGGATCTGCCTTGTGTGTGTCTGCATTTTCTCTGTGTGCCCCTTGGGAGGCCCTGCATTGCTTGACTGGGATGGAAGTCTTATTGCCTCAGAAATGAAAGCTCCATAATGCCTTCTGGACTTTAAATGTCCCCTTTCTTCAAGTGTTCTGTCTTCTTCATAATACATCATTTTGTGGTACAACGGTTTTCATATGTAAAAAAGCCTTGCGGTAAACTTTAAAAATGTCCAGGTCCTTGTCTTCTCCTCCCAACCTTTCGCCTCAGTAGTTCTGGAGGAGAGCTAAATGTTTGCATAACTCACTTGTATACACATTCAGAAAGACACCGACTGTGGATGACTTTGTGGAGTATGTTTCTTGTTCCATTTGTAATGTCCTCTCTCCTACCTAAATATAGGGCTTGGATTTTGGCAAAGCCACAGCACTTCTTGATTGTTTGTTTTTCCTAGCAGGAATCTTGCTTCCTGACCTGAGGGTTATCTCTGTGTTGGAGGAAGGGGAAGATCCCTGGACTATGGACAGTGAAATGAAAACACCAGGAAACTCAAATAGGGGGGAGAGGATCCCAGGTTTGCATTCAGGTAAGAGCTCCGGTGGGCACAGTGGAAGCCACACTATTAAACAGTGTTTGGAAAAGTTTGCAAGTCAGGGAGTTAGGTGGTCAAACAAAGTTTTAATTCTGTGAGCTCTAAGCAGAAATCTTTGCCCACACTTACCACTCTCTTCTTTAGACATGTGATAGTTTATCCTTTTGGCCTCCAGGGGGTGCTGCAGCTCAAACAGAGACCAGGGCAAAGTAGAATAAAGATATTCTATGGGACTACACCTGTCATCTGGCTTCTGTGAACTCTTTTCATCTGACTTTCCTGTAATGTTCACCTGGTCCCTGGTGACCCACAGCCTGGTGCTGTCCTATTGTTCTCTCACCCTTACTTGCTGCCTGTGTTTCTGATAACCTTGTCCATGGGTGCCCACACCACCGCCAGGGTATGTTGCTGCTCTTTGCTGCTCCTAACAGTGCCCTTCAGTGTGAGCCATCCTCACTGCAGGTCATTTACTAATTTTGTCCATGTAGTTATTCATGTTCTTCTGGTGGTAATTATGAAGTTAGATCTATTCATTTTAGATACATGCACATAAGCTTTCATTCATTGCACAAGCACAACTTTTTATCTATTAATATGTAAAGTGGTGATACCTCTGACATCATGCTCCTTTTGTTTTCAAAGAAATTTTACAATATCTTAACGTTGTATGAGATTAGCAGACCTAAAATGCATCATGTTTTTCTCATTCTTTGTATTTAGAAATATTTCACTGCCATGATATTGAAAGTCACTTTCACTACCCTATTTTGACTGCCCTCCCCTTTTCTGTTTGTATGTGTTTGACAATTTCAGGTGCCTAATACCGTGTTTCCCCAAAAATAAGACCTACATATAAAATAAGCCCTAGCAGGATTTCTAAGCATTTCAGCAATATATGCCCTACCTGGAAAATAAGACCTAGTGATGGGCGCGGCTAGGCAGCAGTAAAGAAGACTCGCAGCCCTTCCCATCTGCCCCATGAGAGCTCTATTGCTCATTATGAGAGATTAGGGCCAATGGTTCTAAAGGAAATAGAGTCACAAGAAATTTAGGATGGAATTTGGGGTTTGTAGAGTTATGATGATGTTCCAGAAGAAGACAATTTAACTCTACTTGAATAAATGTAGATTGTTGTACCGTACTTAAAAAAAATAACACATCCTTGAAAATAAGCCCTAGGTTGTCATCTTAAGGAAAAATAAATAGAAGACCCTGTCTCATTTTCGAGGAAAGACGATAGAAGTGGAATCATAGAGTATTTGTAATTTCATGTCAGGCTTGCTTCACTTAGTGTAGTGTTCTCCAGGTTAAACCATATTGTAGCATATGAAGTAATTTCTTTTTTTTAATGAACTCTGAATCATTTTTCTTTCATGTTTAATATATCCCACATTTTGTTTATCCGTCTGTTAGTGAACACCTCGGTTGCTTCTGCTTCTTGGGTGTTTTGAATAATGCTGGGTTTTTCTTTGAACATGGGTTTGTATATAGCTTCTCACAATCCTGTCTTCAGTTTTTTTGAATATATACCAAGAAGTGATATTATTGGCTTATAAGAGAATTCCCAATTTTGAATTATATGTTGCAATTTCATACTGTTTTCCATAGCTTGCACCATTTTACATTCTCACCAGCAGGGTTGGAGTCTTTCCTTTCTCCTATTCTCACCAATACTTTCTATTACATGGGGATTTTTCTCTTATTATTTTGAAAATAGACATGCTAATGGGTATTTTTACCTTTTCTGTGTATTGGTGTCATATCCAGGAAATCATGGTTGAATCCAATCTCATGAAGCTTTTTACCTATAATTTCCACTGTGAGTTTTATAATCTTAGGTCTCTTATTTAAATCATGAATCCACTTTAGGTAAATTTTTACTATGGTGTAACATCAGGGTCCAGCTTCATTCTTTTGCATGTGTATATCCAATTTGCTTAGGACTGTTTCTTTTTTTTTTTTTGAGAGAGAGTCTCACTTTGTTGCCCGGGCTAGAGTGCTGTGGCCTCAGCCTAGCTTACAGCAACCTCAAACTGCTGGGCTCAATCCTCCTGCCTCAGCCTCCCAAGTTGCTGGGACTTCAGGCACGTGCCACCATGCCTAGCTAATTTATTCTATGTATATTTTCAGTTGTCCAGCTAATTTCTTTCTATTTTTTTAGAGGGGGTCTCGCTGTTGCTGAGGCTGGTCTCCTACTCCTCAGCTCAAAGGATCCACCTACCTTGGCCTCCCAGAGTGCTAGAATTACAGGTGCGAGCCACTATACCCAGCTCCTAGGACTCTTTGATGAAGGGATTGTCCTTTCCCCTCTAAATGGTCTTGTCACCATGGTTGACCATCATTAGACCATATATTTAAGAGTTTCGTTGTAAGTAGTGTTCTATTCCATTGCTTCATACATCTGTCTTCATGGCAGTACTGTATTGAGTTGATTAAGGTAGCTTTGTAATGAGTTTTATACTCTGGCAATGTAAGATCTCTTGCTGTAATTCTTTGAAGTTTATTTTCCTATTGAGGTGATCATGTGATTTCTTTTTAATTTAAGGATAGATTCATTTTTGTTTAAAGTTTCATTAGGATTTTGCTAAGGATTTCACTGAATGTGTGGGTCACTTTCACATCAAGTCTTCGAAAGCATGAACATGGGACAATTTTGCATTTATTTGTGTGTCCTCTAATTTCTTTCAGTAATGTTTCTTACATTTCTGTTTACAAATCCTTTTCCTCCTTGTTAAGCTCATTTCTAAGTATATAATTCTTTTTTTTTTTTTTTTTTTATTTTTTTTTTATTTTTTTTTTTTGAGACAGAGTCTCGCTTTGTTGTCCAGGCTAGAGTGAGTGCCGTGGCGTCAGCCTAGCTCACAGCAACCTCAAACTCCTGGGCTCGAGCGATCCTTCTGCCTCAGCCTCCCGAGTAGCTGGGACTACAGGCATGAGCCACCATGCCCGGCTAATTTTTTTTTTTTTTTAATATATATATCAGTTGGCCAATTAATTTCTTTCTATTTATAGTAGAGACGGGGTCTTGCTCTTGCTCAGGCTGGTTTTGAACTCCTGACCTTGAGCAATCCGCCCGCCTCGGCCTCCCAAGAGCTAGGATTACAGGCGTGAGCCACCGCGCCCGGCCTAAGTATATAATTCTTTTGGATGGTATGGTAAATCAAATTATTTACTTATTTTTTTTTGGCATTATTTATGTTAATGTATATGAAAGAAAGTAATTTTAAGTAGATTTTGTATCCTATATCTTTTAATTCGTTCATTAGTTCCAACAGGTTTTTGTGGAATCTCTAGGATTTTCTTCGTAGAAGATTGTCATCTGAACAAAGATCATTTTATGTCTTTTCTAATTGCATGCGTGTTATTTCTTTCTCTTTTCTCATTGCTTTAGCTAGGATTGCAGTAACTACACTTTGCCCTCCATATCCATAGCTTCTGCATGCACAAATTCAATGACGCCTACATCAGCCAAGCACAGTAGATGAATCCGCACACGTGGAACCCAGGGATACAAAGGCAGACTATATTTTTCAATCTGTGTTTAGTCGAACCTGAGGATGTAGAAACCATAGATATGGACGAGCATCCACGGAATGTGGTATCATGGGGGGACCTGACCTAATTCTCCCTGCATACTGAGGGACAACTGTATGTTTTATAGAAATAATGCAAGTAGGCTTTCATTGTCTTCTTTCTCAACTTAATGGAAGAGCCTTCATTGTTTCAGTTTTGAGTATGAAGTTAGCTGTTAGCTTCTTATATGTGTCCTTTATTATGTTAAGTAGATTCCTTGTATTTCTAGTGTCTGGAGTGTTTTATTATGCATTGCTGTTGACATTTTTTTTTTTTTTTTTTTTTGAGACAGAGTCTCGCTTTGTTGCCCAGGCTAGAGTGAGTGCTGTGGCGTCAGCCTAGCTCACAGCAACCTCAAACTCCTGGGCTCGAGCGATCCTTCTGCCTCAGCCTCCCTGGTAGCTGGGACTACAGGCATGTGCCACCATGCCCGGCTAATTTTTTATATATATATCAGTTGGCCAATTGATTTCTTTCTATTTATAGTAGAGACGGGGTCTCGCTCTTGCTCAGGCTGGTTTTGAACTCCTGACCTTGAGCAATCCGCCCGCCTCGGCCTCCCAAGAGCTAGGATTACAGGCGTGAGCCACTAAGCCCGGCCGCTGTTGACATTTTTAATCGGAAGTTTGTGCATCAACTAGGATGAATATATGGTTTTTCCTCTATTGTGTTGTTTTGGAGTGTGACACGGATTCCTGTTTCTAAGTTGCAACCCCCTTGCCTTCCAGGAATAAATCCCTTTTGGTCATGATGTGTGATTATTTTTAGTGTGCTTCTGAAGGTTTGTCTTGCCAGCATTTTGTTAAGGACTTTTGCATTTGATTAATCAATAGTATTGCGCTATGGTTTTCTTATCTTGTAGGGCCTTTATTTGTCTTTGCAGTCAAGGTAACACTCACCTCATTGAATTTAGAAGCATTCCCTCCCTCATTAATTTTTGAAAGATTTCAAGGAGTGTTTGTGTTTATTTATTTTTCAATATTTGAAAAATATTGAAATATTTTTAGATATTTGATAGACTCACATTGCAGTCATCTGTTTCTGTGCTTTTCTTTAAACGGACATATACGATCACTGAATGAATGTCTTTGTTAACTCGTGTGTTTAGAATTTCTACTGTCGACGGAAAAAAGCCAAACTCTGTAAAATAATTTTAAAGAGATTTATTCTGAGCCAAATTTGAGGACCATGACCTGGAGACACTGCCAAGAGGCCTTGGGCAAGTGGACTTGCTGTGGCTGGGTTACAGTTCAGTTTTATACATTTTCAGAGAGACAGGGGTTACAGGCAAAGTTACAAATCAATACATGAGAGGCATACATTGGTTTGGCCCAAAAAGGTGGGACATCTTGAAGGGGGGCGGGGGGCTTACAGGTTATAGGTGGGTTTAAAGATTCTTTGGCTGGCAATTGGCTGAGAGAGTTAGACTTTATCTAGAAGACCAGAAAGGATATACTTACTTTAAGATAAGGGTATGAGCACTCTGGGAGGTCCAGACAGGAGGACATTTTAAATTTACAATTGGCGCCTGCTAGAATGCTTGAGTTAAGATATTTTAAATTTATGATAGGCATCTGCTAGGATGCTTGAGTTAAGACAGGGGCTTCTTATCTTTTAGGTGATGTTAATGCCATACCAGAATCAGGTCAGGAAGTAAACCACTGCTTCGTTTGGTTAACAAAAGCCGCTTAGTGGGAATTTACCGTTTGTCAGCCTAACCCAGCTGGCCTCCTTAGAAAGGAGTTTTTAGCAAAAAATTAGAGTTCAGTCCTCACTACTTCTTCATGTTTAAGTGTTGGTAAATGGTGTATTTCTACAAATTGTGTTATATTCGAGATTCACAAGGCCGCAGGACAGAGAGACAGAGTCACTGAGGCTGTAATTACCAAAAGAAGTTTTATTGTCTAGCAGGGTCCAAGCCCCCAGAGTGCCAGCGCAGTGGCCTCTTCCCTGGGCAGGGACCCTCCTTTGTGTGTTAGTCCCCTTTTTATAACTTAGTTGTTTACACACTGGTCATGCATCCACCCCCACAGTGATTTTTACTTCAGCCTGCCCCTGATAGGCCCTAACCTGTTCCAGGTCCTAGCTGAGAGACTCAGGTTTCCACTCTCTTTGTCTTTTTCCTCTGCATCCCATAATATACTCATAATGCCTTGCGGTTAGCAAACAAGCAGTAAACAGAAGCTGGAAGGTGTCCATTGTCCTTATAGCCCAGTATCTTACAATTGATGCATTCTTTTTTTTTTTTTTTTTCTTTGATAGAGAGTCTTACTCTGTCACCTGGTCTAGAGTGCTGTGGCATCAGCCTAGCTCACAGCAACGTCAAACTCCTGGGCTCAAGCGATCTTTCTGCTTCAGCCTCCAGAGTAGCTGGGATTACAGGCATGCGCCACCATGCCTGGCTAATTTTTTCTGTATATATTTTTAGTTCACGAATTAATTTCTTTCAATTTTAGTATATAGACTGGGTCTCTCTCTTGCTCAAGCTGGTTTCCAACTCCTAACCTTGAGCGATCCACCCGCCTCAGCCTCCCAGAGTGCTAGGGTTACAGGCATGAGCCACCGTGCCCGGCTTGATATTCCTTTCTATATGGGAGACAGGTGGGGCAGATGCTAGTCTTTTTCTCAGACTCTAGGAATGCCAGATCCATAGGTTCAAATGCCACTCTTTTCTTGCTTTCCTAGGGAGGAGCTGTGTCTTGGGAAATGATGCAGGAAACAAGCCCATTAAAACTGAACTGGGATTAAGCTTTCAGTTCCATCTGCCTGAAATGCAGCTATTTCAAGCTGAAGGGAAAATTTATGAATGTAATGAAGTTGACAAGACTATCAACCCTATTACCTCACTTTCACCACTTGAAAACCTTACTTCTAAACTCAAAACCCACAGATTTAATAAGTATAAGAATGATTTTGTCAGTTCTCTCATAGTTAGAGAAGAACACAAAGCACACGTTACAGAAGAACCTTGCAGAGGTAATGAGCACAGCAAAGCCTTTAGTGTTTCTTCAAGCCTTCCTAACCAAGGGGTGATCTGTACTGGAAAGAAGCTTTTCAAATGTAAAGAGTGTAGCAAGGCCTTCAGGCAAAATTCAGACTTTCTGGAACATTGGAAAATCCATAGTGGAGAGAAGCCATACAGATCCAGTGAGCCTGGTGAAGTCTTCACTGAAAATATACACCCATCTCGACATCAGACAATTCATACTCGAGAGAAACCTTACAAGTGTAATGAGTGTGGCAAGTACTTCAGGCACAAGACATGTCTTACAATATATCAGGAAATACATACTGGACAGAAACCTTACAAACATAATGAGTGTGACGAGGTCGTCTGTCAGAACACAAACCTTGAAGTTCACAGAAACCAAACAGGACTGAAACCTTACAAATGTAACGAATGTGGCAAGGTCTTCAATTACAATTCAACCTTTGAAGGACATCAGTGTGTTCATACTGTAGTGAGGCTTCACAAATGTAGTGAATGTGGTAAGGTCTTTCGTAGCAAATCAAACCTTAAAAGTCATCACACAATCCATACAGGAGAGAAACCTTACAATTGTGATAAATGTGACAAGGTCTTTAGACAAAAGACATGCCTTGTACGTCATCAGGAAACTCATACAGCAGAGAAACCTCACAAATGTTATGAATGTGGCAAGGTCTTCCGTCGCAAATCAAACCTTGAAAATCATCGTACAATCCATACAGGAGAGAAACCTTATAATTGTGATAAATGTGATAAGGCCTTTAGACAAAAGGTACTCCTTACACGTCATCAGCGAACTCATACCGGAGAGAAACCTCACAAATGTAATGAATGTGGCAAGACCTTCCGTGAGAAAACAACTCTTAAAATTCATCACAGAATCCATACTGGAGAGAAACCTTACAAATGCAATGAGTGTGGCAAGGCGTTCCGTGACAAATCAAACCTTAAAACTCATCACAGAATCCATACTGGAGAGAAACCTTATAATTGCAATGTATGAGGTAAGGTTTGAGACTCTGCAGACTCCTTCAGGGTGCAAACTCTTCACCATGAGTTGTATCAGTAATCAACATCAGAGAGTCCATACTAAACAGAAATCAAATACATGCAGTGTATGTGGCAGGGGCTTTATCCAGGCCTCACCACTCACTACACATCAAAAGGTACGCCTTCAATGAAACCATGCCAATGAAATGTTTATGGTGAGGCTAGTACCCAAGGACCATTACTGTGGACCATCTGGGGATGTATAGAAGAAATAAGTCAGTCCCTAGTTCTCTGCTGTTAATCTATGATATTATGTGGTGGTGTAAATCAAAATACATTGACCCTCATGACACGATACATATCAAAGATGCAAGGACATGTGGACATGGTCAGTTATATTAGTTTATATTATATTTAATTATTTGATGTTCTTTCAAAAGGCTACTTTATTCTTTATGACTTTCATCCTGAACTTTGAAATCTCTCTACATGTCTTCCTTACCAGGATTTTCTGTGGTGTGTAGGAAAGAATCGATAGAATGACAGGTGTTAGCTGATTACTGAGAATCATTTCTTTCCCATTTCCTGGAAGAGAAATGTCATTCCCTTTTGAGACTAATTTTTTATTTTTATTTTTGTGGAGACAGGGTTTTGCTCTGTTCCCCTGGGTGAAGTGCAGTATGGTGATCATAGCCCACTGCACCCTCTAATTTGTGGGCTCAAACTGTCCTCCCCACCCTACCTCCTTTATAGCTGGGACTACAGGCATAACACACCAGGTCCAGCTGACTGTTATCAATTTGTTTTTTTTTTGTTATGTTTTTTTTTTTTTTTGAGACAGAGTCTCACTTTGTTGTCCAGGCTAGAGTGAGTGCCGTGGCATCAGCCTAGCTCACAGCAACCTCAAACTCCTGGGCTCGAGTGATCCTTCTGCCTCAGCCTCCCAAGTAGCTGGGACTACAGGCATGTGCCACTATGCCCGGCTAATTTTTTATATATATATATATATCAGTTGGCCAATTAATTTCTTTCTGTTTATAGTAGAGACGGGGTCTCGCTCTTGCTCAGGCTGGTTTTGAACTCCTGACCTTGAGCAATCCGCCCGCCTCGGCCTCCCAAGAGCTAGGATTACAGGCGTGAGCCACAGCGCCCGGCCTATCAATTTGTTTTTGAGAGAAAAAGTCTGACTATGTTCCCCAGGCTGGTTTCAAACTTTGAATTGTAGTGATTCACTAGACTTGTCCTCCCAGCATGCTGGAATTACAGATGTGAGCCACTGTGCCGTGTCCTTTCCGATTAAGATTCTGATTTAGAGAGGATGGCTGTGGGCAGAGAATGATGTAAAACTGTGCCACCAATATTCATGCCTAATGCATTCAGCACACACTTCTGAAAGAAGACACAGTAGGTTATAGGAAAGTGTGAACTAAAATGCCGACCCCTCCCCCCCACTGGCTGACTAAATGAACCCCCTTGTGGCCAAAGGAATATCCTAAAGCAAAGTTGCCTGCCAGGAGGAGGGAGGTTAGACATACCTTATCATGTCCCCCTCCCTTCTTGGATACTTTCTTTGTAACCCATTAACAGCCCTAAGGGTATGCAAGACAAACCTGCAGGTCCTTATTTTATGCAAGAAATGGTGACTTATCTCTGGTAAACAGTTTATATTAAAACATTGCAAGCCTTTAGACAAAGCTTCATGTCTTTAGCCAGTTACAATCTGAAGAATCTTTAAACCCACCTATTCAACCGCCCCCCCCCCACAAGATTTCCCACCTTTTTGGGCCAAACCAATGTATGCCTCCCACGAATTGATTGATGGCTTTACCTATAACCTCTGTCTCTGAAATGTATAAAAACCAAACTAACCCAGCCACAACGAGTCCACTTGCCCAAGGCCTCTTGGCAGTGGCTCCGGGTCATGGTCCTCAAATTTGGCTCAGAATAAATCTCTTTAAAATTATTTTACAGAGTTTGGCTTTTTTCTGTTGACAATTTTGGCGTAATTGGCAGGATCTCAGAGAAGACTGAGGACCGCCTAAGTAGCAGCGGGAACTAGGCGCCACTTACAGGTATGGCCCTTTTAGGCCCTGGGACTTCAGGCTTCTCCTTTGGCAGGAACTGGTAAGTCCTCCTGGGATCTGGACCTCCCGTTTTTTGGTTTATTGGTCTTGGTTTTTCTGAGCTGGTTCTTTTATGGTCTTGGTTTATTCTGAGCTGGTCCTTTTCCTAGGAATTGTTGTTTGGGATCCTAATTTAGGTTTGGAGGTGCACTCTAAAGCACTTTCTCCGTTGCCTTTTTTCCTCAAAACTAGCTTCAATTGGCTTGTCTGCACGTCTGTGCATCCTTGCACAGGACAGGACCCAACTGTCCTATTTATATATAGATGAGAGACTGAGTTTCTCAGCTCTGAACATAAGGAGCAGCTTACTCCTCCCAGACCTAAGGCAGCCCTGGGCGACCAGGGCCCTGATTGGGAGTTGCCTGGGACGATTCCCTGAGGCGTGAGTAGCCCCACAGAGAGCCTCCCAACAAATTAGTTAAAAGAAGGCTAGTTCAAGAAACGCTTATGAGAGCTGATCACTAGGCATTTTGAGGCCTCTCAGAGGTACTAGACCCCCAAAGAGAGAAACTGAGACACTTAAGAGGATGGAACCCACTCAGTGGTGAAAAATTGAGGAGCCCCACCCACAAGCAGCACACTCTGATCCAGGACACCAAACTCTAGACCACAGTTCAGTTCCTTGAAAACAAAAAAACTGAGAAACAAATTCTTAAAGAACGAGGAAGAACAAGGAAAATGACTCCTGTTGGGGCAACCCCAGTTGGTTTGCAGCGCCTCTACTTGCAAGTATTTTTGTAAATGAAAAGATTCAAAGGCATGCCAGGTTTTCTAGGGCTCTGGCTGGTTATAGCTAATTCTTTTTTTTTTTTTTTTGAGACAGAGTCTCGCTTTGTTGCCTAGGCTAGAGTGAGTGCCATGGCGTCAGCCTAGCTCACAGCAACCTCAATCTCCTGGCTCAAGCGATCCTCCTGCCTCAGCCTCCCAAGTAGCTGGGACTACAGGCATGCACCACCATGCCCGGCTAATTTTATTTATATATATATATATATATATTAGCCAATTAATTTCTTTCTATTTATAGTAGAGACGGGGTCTCGCTCTTGCTCAGGCTGGTTTCGAACTCCTGACCTCGAGCAATCCGCCCGCCTCGGCCTCCCAGAGAGCTAGGATTAAAGGCGTGAGCCACCACGCCCGGCCTTATAGCTAATTCTTGTGCACAAGTTTTTACTAAAGGGCAAAATTACATCAAGGAAAATTCAGAGCTGAAATGGTCGACCCCCCCACTATTAAAATGTCTTAAGCTATCTCTCTCCTTTTCTGGCTACTCTAAAACCTGCTAACTTTTTCTATTTATGTTAAGATAACTCATTGTTTACAGTATTTACAATTGAAAGGCTACCTGGAGACCCTGCTGCCAATTCTTGCTAAAATGCTAACACTGAAAACTTATTTTAAACTGAAAAGAAAAGGGAGGGTAAAGGTTTTTTAAAAAATCAAACTGCCATGGAAACTGCTTTACCCAAAACCGTGATCCACAGGCCTAATTAAGTTACCTATCAGGTCAACTAAAGTTTGCCATGTAAACAAGTTCCAGTCCCATCAGAAGAAATTTAGATCCAGCTTTCTTTTACAGACTGGTGAGTTTGCGTTACCATTTCATGGCTAAAGTTCTATGGTAAAATTTATTAGAACTGTGTGTGTGTGTGTGTGTACGTGTGTGAGAGAGTGTATATGTTTGGGTATGTTTTATGTCTGTCCGTGTATTACGTGTTTGTGCTTACGTGGTTTCGGACTGGTTTAAAATTAAGGGAGCGCTCATAAATTAAACCCGAATGCTTCACCTGAATTTAGTAATCTTTGGTAAATAAGCTGTGTTATTATTAAAAAAATAAAAAGGTGTTATTAGTAAAGTGATAGTAAAAATGCTTTTAAATTGTCAGCATACATTTGTTTTTGCCTGGGTTTTACTGGATATTTTTAAGTTTTTGAGGTGTAAAGATTTGATATAAAGGTTATAAAAATGTAAATTCAGCCAAAGACAAAGTAATGTGTGATTTTTGATAAGTAAAGTAAATTTAATATTTGGTCAAATGATAATCACTAAGTCTGGGTTACCAACAAAAATACGTATGTGTTTAACTTTAAGGTAAAAATGCAAATGTGTCTAAGTGTCAGAAAATTAGAATGAATTAAACACCAAGTAGAGCAAAAACCCAAATTTAATCGTCAAAGGTTTATAAAAAACATTTTGGTTTTGGTCTTTTAATCCTAACTGCAGATATAGTTTACTTCCACTGATTAAATGCCTGTAGAGAGGTACCCAAGGTGTGCCTAACTCACCATCATCTAATATTAACAGTACTGTTAGGAATTAAAAATTGTCCTAAAAATTCTAGTTAAAGAATTTAAATCGGAAGCTTTAGTTTTCCCTTGGTCTTGTCCATTTTAGTGCTACTCTTTACAAGCTAGCTGGTTATGTGTACATTATGTTACTGTAACAGAGTTTTTGCCTAGAAAAAAATTTCTAAATTATTAATTTTTGTATAGCAATTTACTTTAAGAAAAAAAGTGAATTATGGTTAAAATCCATGAGAATCTCAAAACAATCTTACTCTATAAATGTGCTCAAGTTTATGCACTAAAAATTGTTTTGAGACCATTTAAATTGTTTTTTAAAACAGCTTAATCTTGAGCCTAATGTAAAAAGCATGTTACCACTTTGTATCATTGTTTGAGGTGCTAACAATTGGTGCTGAAAGTTTTGTTTCCTCAGTCTACAGCCAGGAGATCTTATGTTGATGAGATTCAAAAAAAAAAAAAAATTAAAGGCTTCAGAAACAAAATTTTCTGACCTTGCCTGCCTCTTGTGCCAATTCTTCCCTGAAGTTAGCCATAAAACTTAAAATTATTGTATGTAAAATGGCCATAAAGCAATTATCTGACCTACTTTATTTTTACTTTGTTTTATTGTAAAACCCCATGCCAGAAAGGGCTTTGTCCTACACACAGAAAGGAAAAATGCACACTCTAAATATAAAATGCTTTGCTGGTTCTGCCACTAAGCCTGTTAGAATTAGCTCATACCCTTTTTTGTCCAAAAAAGGGTATATATTATATACCCTTTATATATTTATTATATATATATATTTGTTCATTTTATTTATATATTTGTTCATTATATTCATTAAAATAATATAACTTTTTTGTCTACGCAGCTGTCCATACTTTAAACAAATAAAATGGGCAATTTCCCTTGCATCTTTGTGTTCATTCTAAAGGCGTCCATCTATAAGTTTTAAGTCTTCTATTAATCTCAATGTCAGTAGATTTTCATAAAGCCTTTATGAGAACAGTGGCCTTTGCTCCCAAACTTTGGGGGCCAGAGACACGTTAGGCCCTATAATGCCAGTAGATTTTGTTTGGGGATGTGATGTTTTAGAAAGATCTAATTAGCTAATACCTTTAAACAAGATATTCTAAAATGACTACTATGTTTACAAAATTTAGAAGTGATGTTATATTTTTTAAATAACAAGTCTTATCGAAATGCTTATTTATAGTTTTTTGATAAGATTTATGAGTTTGTATTTTGATCCTTGTATCTAATTTACAGGGTATAAAAATGGTTAATAAAAAAGTAACTTTTAGGCCGGGCGCGGTGGCTCACGCCTGTAATCCTAGCACTCTGGGAGGCCGAGGCGGGCGGATTGCTCGAGGTCAGGAGTTCGAAACCAGCCTGAGCAAGAGTGAGACCCCGTCTCTACTATAAATAGAAAGAAATTAATTGGCCAACTAATATATATAAAAAAATTAGCCGGGCATGGTGGCGAATGCCTGTAGTCCCAGCTACTTGGGAGGCTGAGGCAGGAGGATTGCTTGAGCCAGGAGTTTGAGGTTGCTGTGAGCTAGGCTGACGCCACGGCACTCACTCTAGCCTGGGCAACAAAGCGAGACTGTCTCAAAAAAAAAAAAAAAAAAGTTTAATAGCTAGGATCTAAGTAAACTGATATCGATGAATTAAGTAAATACAAATGCAATAAATACAAATAAAGTTTTCATGTAATTTAAAATCTTAAAGTCAAGTTAAAAAAGATCATAAAGTGTGATTATATGTCCCTTATAAATAGGTCATTTATAAGGTAAAATACTAGAACATCAGTTCTTAAATATAAGTTTAAGCTTATACCTTGATAGCTTTATATTTAGGAATACTAATAAAATTGGTGACTAATTGTTACAAGTTACTTTAACTTCCTAGGGTTTTCTAAGAGTTGACATTATGATTAGTACGTGTAACTAAAACTTCTAGATGAAAACAACCCTATACAAAAATTCTTTTAATAAACATGTTATACAACATAAGTATTAGTTTTGTTGAAAGATAATTTTGTTCATAGACATTTATTGTAAGGGCCTGATTGCAGCCCAAAGCTGCTGGCTCACTTGTGCGAGCCCGGATAACAGAAAATGGGCCCAGGGGAGGAGTAATCATCGGCTCCTGGAAACTGCTAGCTTGGGGCCCAAAGGTAGAGCTATCGGCTAAACGCATATTTCTGCTTCTGAGAATCGCTTGCTTGCAGCTGGACGCATAGGTACGGTGCCAGATAAGGGAGAAAGCCCCCTTTGCCGCCGGCGGGATACCAGTCCACCAATCATTTTAAAGACTAACACGCACAATCAGCTTGTGCAGCTCGGGTGTTCAAGAGGGAGGGGGGATAAAAGGGGAGCCCCAGCTTTGGTCAGGGTCCTTGCCTGTAAGAGCGGCCACTGCGCTGGCACTCTAGGGCCTGGACCCTGGCTAGCCAGAAAATAAAGCTCCTCTTGAGTGATTGCATCCTTGGTGTCTTTGTTCGTCTGCCTGGCGGGGAGCAGGAAGCCGGTCCCTAACATTATGGAAATAAACTTTCCTCTCAGGACTGCTTTAGCTGTGTCCCACAGGTTTTGATAACTTGTGTTTGATAACTTGTGTTGTCATTTAGTTCAAAGAATCTTTTTCCATCTTGATTTCCTCATTTATGAAGTGATCATTTAGCAGAAGGTTGTTTAGTTTCCATGACTTTGTGTAAAAATGAGAGTTCCTGTTAGGGTTGATTTCTACATTTATTCCATTGTGATCTGAAAAGAGACATGGTATAATTTCTATTTTTTTAAAAAGTTGTTTGATGGCAGGGCGCAGTGGCTCACGCCTGCAATCCTAGCACTCTGGGAGGCCGAGGCAGGCGGATTGCTCAAGGTCAGGAGTTCGAAACCAGCCTGAGCAAGAGTGAGACCCCTGTCTGTACTATAAATAGAAACAAATTAATTGGCCAACTAATATATGTATAGAAAAAATCAGCCGGGCATGGTGGCACATGCCTGTAGTCCCAGCTACTGGGGAGGCTGAAGCAGCAGGATTGCTTCAGCCCAGGAGATTGAAGTTGCGGTGAGCTAGGCTGATGCCATGGCACTCACTCTAGCCTGGGCGACAAAGTGAGACTCCGTCTGAAAAAAAACAAAAAATTGTTTGAGACATGCTTTGTGTCCTAGCATATGGTCAATCTTAGAGAATGACCCATGAGCTGATGAGAAGAACATTTCTAACTCCTGACCTCAAGCAATCTTGCCCGCCTCGGCCTCCCAGAGTGCTAGGATTACAGGTGTGAGCCACCTCTCTGGGCCTGAGAAGAAGCCGGCTTGAGAAGAACATATATTCAGTGGTTTTAGGGTAGAATGTCCTGTAAATGCCAGTTAGGACCACTTGTTCTAGAGTTCTGTTTAGGTTCATTATTTTGTTTAGTTTATTGGTTTTTGAAACTACTTGTTCAATATATAAAATGATCATTAAAAATTAAGTAGATATAAAAGTTCTAAAAGGTTTATAAAAGTCTTATAGTCAAATTGGTTAAAATTAGATGGATTTGTTTATAAGATTTTATTAAAATTAACTTTGATCATTAATACATTAATACAATGAAATTTGGTTTTCTCTTTTAAACTAGATTGTCATATGATATTAATAGGAATAACAAAAGGTTTTCATTCACCTTTTAATAAACTGCAAAAAGGAAGAGAAGAAAAAAAGACACAGATTCAGCTTCCTTAACTTGTACTGCAGTCTATTAGGTCTTTTACTTGTTTGAGACACTGAGTCTCCTTTCTCAAAAAAAATAGGATTTGGGCATTTAAAAATATATGTATTTGAATTATTAATTTGGCTATAATTTTATAGTAACCTACAATCTTGTTTCATGACAAGTGTCTTATGATTAACAATTCATGACTTCCTACTTTTTAACCTTTCACTAAAATTTAAAGTTACTAAAAATAAGAATTCTAGTCAATGCGCATAATTCTATATATGAGGTGTACCAAAGAATAAGATTTTTCAATAAGAAAAATTATAAAACAGAATGTGTTCTCATTAAAATAATATAACTTTGTCTAATTCAGAGGTTATTTAAGGGTTAAATCAAAATAAATTTAGAAAGAAAAAACAAAATTCCACTTGTGTATAAGATAAAGATGTAAGGCCGGGCGCTGTGGCTCACGCCTGTAATCCTAGCTCTTGGGAGGCCGAGGCGGGCGGATTGCTCAAGGTCAGGAGTTCAAAACCAGCCTTAGCGAGACCCCGTCTCTACTATAAATAGAAAGAAATTAATTGGCCAACTGATATATATATAAAAAATTAGCCGGGCATGGTGGCGCATGCCTGTAGTCCCAGCTACCCGGGAGGCAGAGGCAGAAGGATCACTCGAGCCCAGGAGTTTGAGGTTGCTGTGAGCTAGGCTGACGCCACGGCACTCACTCTAGCCCGGGCAACAAAGTGAGACTCTGTCTCAAAAAAAAAAAAAAAAAAGATAAAGATGTAAATGGGCAATGAATATAGAAATATATTTTTGGTAAGAAAGGTTAAACAGAAAGAATAATGTAAAGAAAGGATCTTGCATGAAATTTTTGTCCTAAAATGACTGGTTATTTAGAAAAAGGGAATGTTAAGACAAAACTGAAAGTTTTAAGGTATGTTTTGTAGATGGTGTATGGTACGTGCAGGTTGGGATAAAGTTTATAAAAATAAATTTATTAAAGAATTTTGGCTAAAAAGATTTCTGTCAATATTAATTTACTCTTTTTTTTTTTTTTTTTTTTTTTGAGACAGAGTCTCACTTTGTTGCCTAGGCTAGAGTGAGTGCCCGCACATGGCCAGTATTAATTTACTCTTTTTTTTTTTTTTGAGACAGAGTCTCGCTTTGTTGCCCAAGCTAGAGTGCCATGGCGTCAGCCTAGCTCACAGCAACCTCAAACTCCTGGGCTCAAGCGATCCTCCTGCCTCAGCCTCCCGAGTAGCTGGGACTATAGGCATGCGCCACCATGCCCAGCTAATTTTTTCTATATATATTAGTTGGCCAATTAATTTGTTTCTATTTATAGTAGAGACGGGTCTCGCTCTTGCTCAGGGTGGTTTCGAACTCCTGACCTTGAGCAATCCACCCGCCTCAGCCTCCCAGAGTGCTAGGATTACAGGCGTGAGCCACCTCACCCGGCCTTAATTTACTCTTAATGAAATGACATGATGTACTCATTTTGATTCTATAACATGTTGTTTTCCTTTTATATTAAAAAGTAATATAGTACAAAAGGTTGTTTAATTTTGGTAATTGGCCTAAAAAAAAACAAAGATTTTATGCTTTGTCAGATAATCCCTGTGCTCTCTTTATTAGGTTTTTATTTTATTTTATTTATTTATTTTTTTTTGAGACAGAGTCTCACTTTGTTGTCCAGGCTAGAGTGAGTGCCCTGGCTTCAGCCTAGCTCACAGCAACCTCAAACTCCTGGGCTCAAGCGATCCTCCTGCCTCAGCCTCCCAAGTAGCTGGGACTACAGGCATGCACCACCATGCCCTGCTAATTTTTATATATATATATATATCAGTTGGCCAATTAATTTCTTTCTATTTATAGTAGAGACGGGGTCTCGCTCTTGTTTAGGCTGGTTCTGAACTCCTGACCTTGAGGAATCTGCCCGCCTCGGCCTCCCAGAGAGCTAGGATTACAGGCGTGAGCCACCGCCCCTGGCCTCTTTATTAGGTTTTGACTAACTAGAAAAGCTAAACTTTAAAAGGGTTAAGATTTATATCCATATAACTTTATCACCTATAGATTTATTTGATGACTATCTCTCTTCGTTAAATTATTTTATAGTAGTTTGTGATTGTATATGAACAAATGCTTTAAGCCTTTGATATTTCACAATCTTTCCAAAACTTACATTCTAAATCCAACCTTTTGACTTTAAACTAGCTTTTTATACATTAGGATCACTAAAAGTCTAAGACACAGGCCGGATGCGGTGGCTCACGCCTGTAATCCTAGCACTCTGGGAGGCCGAGGCAGGTGGATTGCTCGAAGTCAGGAGTTCGAAACCAGCCTGACCAAGAGCGAGACCCCGGTCTCTACTATAAATACAAAGAAATTAATTGGCCAACTAATATATATAGAAAAAATTAGCCGGGCATGGTGGCACAGGCCTGTAGTCCTAGCTGCTCGGGAGGCTGAGGCAGGAGGATCTCTTGAGCCCAGGAGTTTGAGGTTGCTGTGAGCTAGGCTGACGCCATGGCACTCACTCTAGCCTGGGCAACAAAACGAGACTCTGTCAAAAAAAAAAAAAAGTCTAAGACTGACATTAGATTTATTTGATGTATCAAAACTATCCAGAGAACATTGTCAAATATGAAATAGTGTTTAACTTTTTTTGGGCTGTACTTGTGTAAGTATGTTATTAATATATTCTAGTATTATAAAACATTGACATGTCTTAGTATGTGTTATCAGTAATAATTGTGGTTATTATTTAAATTGCTATATGTTATTAACCAGTTTAGGTTTTCAATTGTCTCTAACCATGGCTGGTCCAAGTTTTATCATCTTTTAAAATATTATTTTACTTTGATTCATCTCAGAAAGTGGTTCTTTCTGGCTAAGTCCAAAGTTGACTTCAAGTAAAGGTCATGGAAAGGACTGACAAATCCACTTGAATACTGGTTTCTGATAACTTTGGAGATTGTATACCAGTGGACTAAAACAAAACAGACTTTTCCAAGACTTCAACATTAGTTAAAAAATCTGATACAACCATGAGTATAGCTAACTCAAACCTCATGAGATGGAACTAAATTTTCATATAAAGACTTTATTTAAAACATTACTAATTCTTTTGTTTTCCAGAGTCCTGACAAATTTTAGGTGATTAGCAAGTTTACCTGATCTCTGGGACCTTAAAACCATAGAATCTGCCAAAGCCCTGTTCAAATATCCTCCCTCTAAGCCCAGGGAATATCGCAGAAGAGGGGGCGTGTCAGATTATAAGGGCCAATTCTGAGGGATGGAATTAGTTTAGACCCTGCAGATGAAGGAGGGACACACAAAGGCCTAAAGGAATACTAAATGAAATACTTTGTCTTTTCAGGCCACATGCTTGCAGATATCCATCCCAATCATAAAAGTTCTTTTTTCCTGCTTCTTATAGATTTAGAATTTACTGAGTATAATTTTTATCAGTTATGGATTATACAAAAGAAAATATAATGAGTAATTTATCGGCCACCTTAGTATAAATTACTAAATTCCCTTAGCTTAAATGTTAATGAGGCTTATATTTGCTACAAGTCTACCACTAAACCCAAGAATATAGTATCTCAATACCTGTAGGTAAATTAGTTTTGCAGCTTTGCCTTTGATATTTTGCATTTTACTCTATGCCATCTAAAGGATTTTAGAGTATTAATGAGTGCCTGTCTACCTCTGGTCCTGTTTGGCTTATTTAATTGGCTCTAAGCCCCAGTTTGGCTCTTCAGTCCCCTTGGCTGCAAGGGTCCCATCAAGGGACTAGATGGACCCGGGGCAGGTAGCCACACCACCCTGGCAAAGGATGGGACAAAATAAAAGTTTGGCCATAGATGCTGCCTATGACAGATCTTGGCCAAAGGGGGGAATTGTGAACTAAAATGCTTACCCCCCCACTGGCTGACTGAATGGACCTCCTTGTGGCCAAAGGAATATCCTAAAGCAAAATTGCCTGCCAGGAGGGGGGAGGTCAGACTTGCCTTATCATGTCCCAGTCCATTCTTGGACACTTCTTTTGTAACCCATTAGTAATAGACCTAAGGGTATGCAAGACAAACCTGCAGGTCCTCATTTTACACAACAAATGGTGGCTTATCTCTGGTAAACAGTTTATGTGAAAACATTGCAAGCCTTTAGACCAAGCTTCATGTCTTTAAACGCACCTATAACCTGTAAGCCCCCCCCCAAGATGTCCCACCTTTGTGGGCCAAACCAATGTATGCCTCCCACGTATTGATTGATGGCTTTACCTATACCCCTGTCTCTGAAATGTATAAAAACCAAACTGTAACCCAGGCACGACGAGTCCACTTGCTCAAAGCCTCTTGGCAGTGGCTCCAGGTCAGGGTCCTCAAATTTGGCTCAGAATAAATCTCTTTAAAATTATTTTACAGAGGCTGGGTGTGGTGGCTCATGCCTGTAATCCTAGCCCTCTGGGAGGCTGAGGCGGGTGGATTGCTCAAGGTCAGGAGTTCTGAACCAACCTGAGCAAGAGGGAGACCCGTCTCTACTATAAATAGGAAGAAAAACATATATAGAAATAATTAGCCAGGCATGGTGGCATATGTCTGTAGTCCCAGCTACTCAGGAGGCTGAGGCAGCAGGATCGCTTAAGGCCAGAAGACTCAGGTTGCTGTGAGCTAGGAATGACACCACGGCACTCACTCTAGCCTGGGCAACAAAGCAAGACTGTCTCAAAAAAAAAATATTTTACAGAGTTTGGCTTTTTTCCGTTGACAAAAGCAATGTTCTACCAACTCAGAGAAAGAACTGGCCACAACCTCTGGACCCTGGGAATTTTATGGGAAGAGAGCAATATGTTCTTTAGGACTAATTATGTTGTAGTAGTAACGCAGCAATATTGGTTGTCACCTTCTCCATGGAATGGCAATAGCTGTCATTTAGCAAAGATTGATGAAAAAATTGTGGTTTTTTGAAGGTGAAGAGAAAAAAGTTGTATCAGAGTAGACAGTTGTTAGGGACCGACCTTCCACAGCCCCACCGGACAGAAAAGCAGAGACATCGAGGATGCAATCACACAAGAGGAGGTTTATTTTCTGGCTAGCCAGGGTCCAAGCCCCAGAGCACCAACGCAGTGGCCACTCTCGCAGGCAAGGACCCCGACCGGAACAACGGCATGCCTTTTATCCCCATGGTGCACAAGCTGCACACAAGCTGACAACGCATGATCCATTTAAAATGATTGGTTGCCCACTATTGCCTTTTGAAATAATTGGCGGGTTGGTTGCCCTCTATTGCCTGATAGGCCAGTCGCCCGTGCTTCAATGACCTCATCCCATAATTCCCCTTACAGCAGTGTAGCAAGCAAGCAATGACCAGAAGCAAAGGTTTGGGGTTAGCTCATTGCCCCACCCAAGTAAATTCCCAACAATTGGAAGAATTCCTCTGTCCTACAAATTCCTCTGCCCTATACAGTTTAATAAAAACTACCAGTATTGCATGTTCTTGATGAGGATTCGCATCTACTCCTTGGCATTGCAATCTTCAAGTATTTTATTCAGAATATATGAAAACCCTCAATTTAATCTAAGAAAATTTAGTATTTTTTCATACCTATAAATGAATCACAGTGTTTCCAGCAACATCGTCTTATTCCTCCTCAGGAGGATACTTCGTAGCAGACTATACTAATGTACCATTAGGCCCTTATTGTTGAAGCATCTAGAACCTTTTCTTTTTTTTTTTTCGTGAAATGAAAGAACATATTCTTTTGGGTACATATACCTAGGTGAGTATGATTTGCGGTCATCATTCTTACTACTTAAGTTATTCTAGCCACACTCTGCCCTGCAGTACTCATGGGAGTCCAGTGAAAATTGTATAGCAGTATGGTTTCAGACTCCTACATCCTCGAACATGCATCATTGTTGATGAACATGCACTGTATTACTATATTTCTGCACGCTTCTGTCATGTGCGAAGCAGGACCCCATGACATGCACCTTCATTTTCCTTAAGCAGAAATGCACATACAGCAATATGGAAGTTACTATGAAATAAAAGAATGTGTGGGCAGTAAGGATAAAAAAATAGCATGTGTTTTTTTGTCCTTGGAGTACTCAGTGACATAATTTTTACATATTATCATTCATGCGTTTCCTTTCATGAATAAGCAGAGGAAATAGGAACTTTGTTTTGCTAGGTAAACTAGGAACTACCTATATTGTAACACTTTTCCTAAGTTCAACTTTTCAGCACTGCCTGGGAACTTGATTGGTGTGCACTAAACATCTGGTTTGGATATTGAGATGGATGCTGTACACTGAAGAGAGAAGAGAACTGTTTTCACACAGTGAGGCTTTCTGAGGGAAGCACAATAGTCTTCCAGCTGGACCAAAAATGGCTTCAGAGGAACTGGGATGTGTGACTGGCTTGGGGTGTTAAGATCATTAAGGGTGGGTGGAGGTCGAGTACCCACATGTTTGATTTCCAGCTGCTGCCAAAGGAGGGAGGAGCACTCAGGCATTGTTGGCCGACCCAGGTGGGCAGAACAGGAAGACGGAATGCAGAGGTGTAAAAGGTACTAGTAGTATCATACAGTGAAGTCTGAGTTTTTAAGGTAACACTGAGTGTTTATTCCTGAAACCTCCCGACTTGGTTAGGAAAGACCCCAATTTTTCTCCTGATTTTAGCTTAATATATATTCCTTTGTTGGCTTCCCACATATGTGTGATAGTATGACTGTTTAAAATGTTTGTGAAATACTATTCAGTTAAACTGCCTAAAATCAGGCCGGGCGCGGTGGCTCACGCCTGTAATCCTAGCTCTCTGGGAGGCCGAGGCGAGCGGATCGCTCGAGGTCGGGAGTTCGAAACCAGCCTGAGCAAGAGCGAGACCCCGTCTCTACTATAAATAGAAAGAAACTAATTGGCCAACTAATATATATAGAAAAAATTAGCTGGGCATGGTGGCTCATGCCTGTAGTCCCAGCTACTTGGGAGGCTGAGACAGAAGGATCGCTTGAGCCCAGGAGTTTGAGGTTGCTGTGAGCTAGGCTGACGCCATGGCACTCACTCTAGCCTAGGCAACAAAGCAAGACTCTGTCTCAAAAAAAAAAAAAAAAAAAAACTGCCTAAAATCTTTCTGTCAGGAGAATGAAAATTATTTTGTGGAAATGTTTATTATACAATGTAAGTACGGAATTGTAATAAAAGGATTTTTCCGAGAGTATGGAAATGTCATTTTCAGAGTATGGTATTAAGCAGCATATACAATGGTTCATTTTGATGTCTAATAAAATTTTCAGCTTTGTATATGATTTTTTTTGTCTTTTCTTCCTCTTTCATATATTGTAGGCCAGCATGTATGTTGAATGCATTTTTCCCTCTGTTGCTCTAGTGAAAAATTTAGGGAGTTTATTAATAAGGGTGCTATTTGGAGAGAGATTTTTGACATGAATATAACACAGGACAATGGCAGGTAAAAACGAAATTCTCAATAAATGAAAAAGCAGTGACTCTTAAAGTCTGTGGGGAAAGCATTGGAACAATACAAGATAGTGAACTGAAATTTCATATTGTGGGCCTTATGTAACATCAAGTGCTTGAAAATCAAATGTGTGGAGGTTAAGCAGCATCTGCAAGGTAAATGAGAAGCTGATAAGAATGGAAAATGCTCCATAGTTTAACTTTGTGAGGAGGAAATGACCTCCATTGCTGAATGTCTCGAGGCTATTCTGCCACTTGCCACTGTATTTCCCATCAGAGTGAGAATCTTTCAGGAAAACAATGTTTTTGTTGCATGTACCATGAGAACTGGCACCCTATAGATTTGTTTCCATCCATAATTACTAATAAGTACATTTTCTTTTAATAATTTCAAGCTGGGTGAGGTGGTGTACACTTATAATCCTCAGTATCTGGGAAGCTGAGACAGGAGGATCATTTGAGGCCAGGAGTTAGAAATCACCCTGGGCCACATAGTAAGACCAGAAGTGATTTGTGGGGAGCAGCCAAGGTGTGGACCTGAAGCAGCTGGTACATGGTTCTCTCAGGGAGGATCGAAAATCATGTGTAGATACCTGTGGCCGCGTGGTCTGAGAGAGAATAGTGGGATTCTTCAGAGAAGTGACAGAAGACACAGAAGGAAAAGGAAGTGAGGCCACCCTCTTGGCCAGGTGAGCAGTAGCCAGGGTGGTGCCCTCCCATGGGGAAGGGCAGGTGAGAGGTGTCCAGCACGCCACACGCCCCCTGAGCCAATCCCATCTGAGCTACAAGAGGGCCCCTCCACTGTCTTGGCCTCCACATAAACACAGGGCGCTGCTTAGCGACTGCACAGTGGCATTGCTCCAGACAGGTGGTACAATGTGGTTCCCTAGCGTGCTGCCCCTAAGCAGTGCAGCTGTGGCCATACTTAGAGCCCAAATCCAGAGTGCGGTGTCTGCCAGGGGCCAGTTCTGCTGCTGAAACCACCTCATGGCTGCCAGACTTTGAGACGGGCCATTTTTCTCTGTCATCTAAAACTTCTTAGTGAGACACTCTGGGAGCTGGTGTGTCTGGTCACCCATTTTAATCCTCCCTATCCATGACCCCCTCTACAGTTCCTTTAGTAATTTCTGACTGGGTGCAGTGGCAGCTGGGGTGGGAGGACCTCTTGAGGCCAGAAGTAGGAAACGAGCCTGGAACACAGTGACACCAGTCTAAATAAAAGTGATTTCTTATGTCTGCTGTACATTTTCCTTTACATCAGTAACACTTAAGGTAATTCTTTCTGTGTAAGGACTGATGGGATTGCCAGTTCTTGAAATAAATACTGATGATATCGTCATTTCACACATGAGGAAACGTAGTAGTATAAAAACGGGCTGAAAGAATCCTCCAGCCACATTCCAGTAAGTGGCTGGTTCAGAATCTAATCCATGTTGTTAGGCTGCCAATTCAAGTTTCTTAACCATGGAGCTACAGTCAAAGGTGAATTACTTTTGTCTAAGTCCTCATTGTCTTTTGTTTTGTTGGTATCTCTCGTCTTGTAGTTTATTTTATTTTATTTTTGAGAAAGAGTCTTACTTTGTTGGCCAGGCTAGAGTGAGTGCCATGGCGTCAGTCTAGCTCACAGCAACCTCAAACTCCTGGGCTCAAGCATTCCTGCTGCCTCAGCCTCCCAAGTAGCTGGGACTACAGGCATGCGCCACCACACCCAGCTAGTTTTTCTTATATATATTAGTTGGCCAATTAATTTCTTTCTATTTATAGTAGAGATGGGGTTTCGCTCTTGCTCAGGCTGGTTTCGAACTCCTGACCTCAAGCAATCCACCTGCCTCAGCCTCCCAGAGTGCTAGGATTACAGGCGTGAGCCACCATTTTAAAATGGTTTATTTTCCTGTATCATTGAGGTTCTGGTAACTTTCTGTTATGTCTATACTTTTATTTCATAGACCAATATTACCTATGAATTAATTCTAGATTGCATTACCACATTTCCCTTTAAGAATGATGACCCAGTTTTCAGCAGAGGCATCCGTTTCCTGAGGTACAAATCTGGTCTTCATAAATATCAATTCATGGGCCAGTATGTAACCATCCATCAACAGTGACAATGATAAATGCACACTCATTGAGCTGAGCATATCTTAACAATTTTTTCCCCCATTGCTGATTTGCAGAAACAGTCACAAGGTCCTAATGTCCCTGAGCATGGACGTATTGGAGTGTTTGGTAGGAGCTCGTTCTTTAAAATTATCTCTGAAGACAGACATGGGTCCAACACATGAAAGAGACAGAAAATCCTGATGTCTGCCACCCGATGGATAATGTTGGAAATCTTTTCATGTGCCTATTTGCTGGTGTATTTGCATCCATGTCTGCATATGTTTGTCCATTCTCTATTTTGATTATTTTGCTTTTTCCCCCCTTCTTTAGTCATTCTAGAATTTTTTAAAAAATAGAGATGGGGTCTTGCTATGTTGCTGAGGCTGATCTTGAAGTGGCATCAAGCAATCCTCTTGCCTCAGCCTCCCAAAGTGCTCAGATTACCAGCTAAAGTTCTTTATTCTGATATTAGTCTTTGTCAGATAAATGACAGGTAAATATTTTCTATGACTTTGCAGCTCTTCTTTCTTCATCTTTTTTTTTTTTTTTTTGAGACAGAGTCTCCTTTGTTGCCCAGGCTAGAGTGAGTGCCATGGCGTCAGCCTAGCTCACAGCAACCTCAAACTCCTGGGCTCAAGCAATCCTCCTGCCTCAGCCTCCCAAGTAGCTGGGACTACAGGCATGCGCCACCATGCCCGGCTAATTTTTTTTTTGTATATATATTAGTTGGCCAATTAATTTCTTTCTATTTATAGTAGAGACGGGGGTCTCGCTCTTGCTCAGGCTGGTTTCGAACTCCTGACCTCGAGCAATCCGCCCGCCTCGGCCTCCCAGAGTGCTAGGATTACAGGCCTGAGCCACCGCGCCCAGCCTATTTATTTATTTATTTATTTATTTTTTAAAGACAGAGTTTCACTTTGTTGCCCAGGCTGGAGTGAGTGCTGTGGTGTCAGCCTAGCTCACAGCAACTTGAAACTCCTGGACTCAAGTGATCCTCCTGCCTCAGCCTCCCGAGTAGCTGGGACTACAGGCATGCACTATCATGCCCGACTAATTTTCTCTCTATATATTATTTAGCCAATAAGTTTCTTTTTATTTATAGTAGAGACGGGGTCTCGCTCTTGCTTAGGCAGGTTTCGAACTCCTTACCTTCAGCAATCCGCCCGCCTCGGCCTCCCTAAGTGCTAGGATTACAGGCGTGATCCACTGTGCCCGCCTACTTGATTTTTGGTTTGTGTTTGGAGTGATACATGGAAGGAAATGATCTTAAATTAGTTAAGACGTGCGATCTAACGTGAGCTATGCTAGAGAATGTTCTGTGTGCTTGAGAAGGGTGTGAATTCTGTTGTGGTGTGAAAAGTTCTGTTCTTATCTGTTAGGACCATTTGGTCTGTAGTGTTGTTCCTTGTGCTATTTCCATGTTGATTTTCTGTCTGTAAACTCTCTGCAACATAGAGAGGGATATTGAAGTCTCCTACTATCGCATGGCTATTTCTCCCTGCACTTCTGCCAATGTTGTCTGTATTTATTTAGGCGATACTATGGTGGGTACATATATGCTTACTCGTATAGTTATATCTTCCTGTTGTATTGATATTTTCATCATTATATCATAAACCTCATTGTGTCTTGTGATAACTTTGACTTTTGTCTGATGTGTAGTAACCTCTGCTCTCTTTCAGTCACCACTTTCAGGGAATGGCTTTTTCCATCCCTTGCGTTGAAAGAAGGAAGAAACACTGTATGTGTCCTTAAATTTACCCTGAGTTTCTTCTAGACAGTGTATATTTCGGTCTTAATTTTTAATCCATTCAGCCACTCCATGTCTTTAAATCTGGAGTTGAATCTATTTTTTTTTTTTTTTGAGACAGAGTCTCGCTTTGTTGCCCAGGCTAGAGTGAGTGCCGTGGCGTCAGCCTAGCTCACAGCCACCTCAAACTCCTGGGCTCGAGCAATCCTACTGCCTCAGCCTCCCGAGTAGCTGGGACTACAGGCATGCGCCACCATGCCTGGCTAATTTTTTTTTATATACATATCAGTTGGCCAATTAATTTCTTTCTATTTATAGTAGAGACGGGATCTCGCTCTTGCTCAGGCTGGTTTTGAACTCCTGACCTTGAGCAATCCGCCCACCTCGGCCTCCCAGAGAGCTAGGATTACAGGCGTGAGCCACAGCGCCCGGCCTGGAGTTGAATCTATTTACATATAACTTTTGATAGGGAAGACCTTACTGTTGCCATTTTCTTGTTTTCTCTATTTTGTAGATATGTGTATAGAAACAACTGCAGTATATCTTTAGAAAACCAGTTGAAAAAATAACGTAAGATTTGCTTTAACAAGAGCATTTGGTTCATTTATGTTTAATCACTGATACATTGGAACAGAAGAGTTGGACTTTATGAACTTATTTTGTGCTAATCATTATACCTCGTTTATTTTCTTTTTGTAACTTAACATTTTGTGTGTTAATGAACTCGGGACAGACATATACATGGCTTTTAGTACAAAAGAAAATTCCAAGGAGTTTAATGACCTGGGGAGGAGGATTCCAGAAGTCTTCCAGGAGGAAATTTCTTGGCCTACATGGTTCCAAGAAGGGGATTAAGAGTCTCCATGTCCTGTGTAGGAGGTTTAGGACTTAGTGTAGGATTGAAAGAAACAGCTTTGATGGTGTTTTGTTCCTCATTCTCCTCCAGGTGGGAGAAGATCAGGACAGAAAGTCCCTAAAGCTGATAGCCAGCTTTGAGTTGATATAAAACGTAAAAATGTCTCTTGTTCATACCTGAACACAACCAGCCTGCTCAAAGTTAACGTTAATGGTGTCTTGCTTCCTGGGTTGATGAATCTCCTTTGCTCGCTGATACCAAGCTCCTTAAGGAAGGGAGGACTATCCTGCAGACAGGGTAAGCAATAGTGCAAACGCTGGAGATCTTCCAGACCTGAGACGCTCTCCCTGCGACGCCCGGCCTCGCTGCCCACCGCGCGGGAGTCCCTGGGGATGTTATGGTCTGCAGGGACCGGGATTCCGGGGTGCTTGAAGGAGGGTCCTGCAAAGAGTAGATCTGAACCGGAAAGTCTGAACCCCACGCACCTGCTTGCGGCGTGTTGTCTGCGGGAAGTTGCAGGCAGAGCCAGGGAGGGGGCGGGCCCTGGGCGGGGCCGTAGCCAGCGGGGGCGGGGCCTGGACGCTCGTAAAGGGCGGGTTGGGTCGGGATGCAGGCGGCAGGGGGCGCTCCTCTCCTGGCCGTGGCCCTGTCAGTCCCTCTGCCCTCTAGAACTGCATCACCGCATTCCATCAAGGGAGTCTCCTGATCACCCTCCTTCCTATGGATTGGAAGTTGATATCTCAAACAATTTAAACATAGGCCAGGCGCGGTGGCTCACCCCTCTAATCCTAGCACTGTGGGAGGCCGAGGCGGACGGACTGCTCAAGGTTAGGAGTTCGAGACCAGGTTCAGCAAGAGGGAGACCCCCCCCCAATCTCTACTATAAATAGAAAGAGATTAATTGGCTAATTAATATATACAGAAAAATTTAGCCGGGCATGGTGGCGCTTGCTTGTATTCTCATATACTTGGGAGGCTGAGGCAGCAGGATTGCTTGAGCCCAGGAGTTTGAGGTTGCTGTGAGCTAGGCTGACGCCACGGCACTCACTCTAGCCTGGGCAACAAATTGAGACTGTCTCAAAAATAAAATAAACATAAAGATCACAGTTCTAAATGGCCGGTTATATTAAATGCTGACCTTTTTCTTCCAATGAAAGTGACAAAGGTTCGAATGAAGAGCTCCTTTTGTGAGCAGGTGAAACAGGGATCCTACAGGTGAGATGAGTGGGCTCTGCCTGGGCTAGGCGGTGGGAGGGGTGAGGCGGCCTCAGTGAAGGGTCCCTGTGGGGCGGTGGTTGCCCCTGGGAACTGGCAATTACAAGAGCTCATTTAATTAAACAAGGACCTGAGTGTTCTGCACAGGATGCAAACTAGCAGGTGGAATGCAAAGCTCATTGCTTCACACTGGAGGGAAATTACACATTCCTATCCCTTTTTTTTTTTTTTTTTTTTGGAGACAGAGGCTCACTCTATCCCCTGGCCTGGAGTACAATGGTGTCATCATAGCTTACTGAAACCTCAAATTCCTAGGCTCAAGGGATTCACCTGTGTCAGCCTCCCAAATAACTGGGACTACAGGTGGGTGCCACCATGTTCTGCTAATTTTTCTATATTTTGTATAGACTGGCTGAGCTCCAACCCCTGGCCTCAAACAATCCTCCCTACTCAGCCTCCCAGAATGCTAGCATTACAGGCATGAGCCATGGTGCCTGGCCAAATTCCAATGTCTTTTAAATATATTTGCTTGGTACTTCATTTATTCACTGAGCTAAAATCTTTGCTTGGCCTACATTAAGGTCAGTGATATATATTGTATGTGGGCTTCACTCCTCCTTTGAAAATAAGGCAAGACACTTTCCTCCCTTCTGTTTTTCTGAGAACATTTACCTTAGAAAACTTGTAAATATGAGTAGTTTCTCATGAAATGTATATTGTGAGAAACTAAGTGAACCTTTTGGTAGTATAATAACCTGGGCATGTCTTTCTGATGGACTTGAGAGCCATGCATTTGACGTGTCAACATCAAGGGAGATAACACCTGTATTTCTTCGTTTCTGTGGAATTATAGGAGCCAAACTAGAGTGAGCACCTGGCTCCAAGTTGGAAACCCACCACCTGTCATAAATGTGTCTGTGGGTTAGGGTTTTTCCCCATCCCTCCGGGTAAGCTAATTAGCTAACCTAGATGGTCACTCCATTACGCAGCGGAGTCAGGATGACCAAGGGTGCTGTCAGGTCCTCTCATTTGAGGCTACTTAGTGTTTATCTTGAAAACAAGTGCCTAATGGGTTGTATGGAAGCTCCAGTTCCTTCCTGTTTCATCTCTTAGTAGGTTGTGTCTGTTGCCCATCACAATCTAGCTTAATGCATGTTCACGAATAAAATTGTTTTCTTTCTCCACTACTTTTGTGCAGAGAAATTTTGGATCAGTAGTATATTTAACAAAATGTTTTTCTACACCCATAATATTCTTAAATTTTAAAAATAGAAGCTAAATATATTTCACACCTCTCCCTTCTGATTTTTAGAAAATTTTAATTATATTCTCCCGATAGTTTTGAAAGGTAATGAATGTCATTTCTTGGATAATTTCCATGATTTAATCAGTTTGTGGATAACTAGTTTGTGTTTACTACTTTAGGTACACTAAATTCCTAATACAGCCTCAATGAAGGATTACATTAACACTTTCAGCAGGTTTGTGGATACAAAGACTTTTAAAGGAGTATCTGTTACATCCATATCTGTATTTATTCCGTATATCAAATCTGCACTATGGATTCACCTACAGCTTTCTTTCCCAGGTCACAGAGAAAAACAGAAGCTTCTTTATGTTTGTTAAGAAAAATTTATTCTCATCAGTTTATTTATCTGCTAGATAACAAAACTTCCTCTCTTCCTTATCTTGAGCAGGGCTCAGCTGGTACAGCGGGGATGTCATGAGAACTTAGTTTTTGACTGTTATGTTGGTGTTACTGCTTGCATTGTGTAATTATGACCAAAGAATTCAGGCAGCTGTGTGCACATTTTTTTCCATGATCAGCAGGAAAATATAAAAGAGAAAATATTGTCCTGAAAATAACTCTAGGTGTTGTTGAATTTAATGATTACACAGAACCCTGACTTTGGCATTTATGGCCCCATCTTTCTTTTTATTTTTCCTTAATTTTCTACTCATCAGTCAACTGAACGGCCATATCTTTTGACGATTACAACGTTTTCTATATGTGACAGGAACAGACACCACACAGCTAAGTGAATACTCAGGGCCCTTCAGTGCCATTCAAAGACTGAAGTGTGGGTAAGTTTATTGCTATTATTATTTTTACTTTACATTTTCTCATAGTCCACTTGTAAAACATGACATGCGTTAATTCTTGAATTTTGCTCATGTTATAATAGATGGTGATACTGCTAGGAAATAAGAGAGTGTAAAAAACAACCACAACTCCCCTTCCTTCCACCCGCTTTTTGGTTTTTGTAGAAATGGCTCATTGCAAAGAACCATACTCCTGACAGCACTTCATTAAGTCTAATGATAGCTCCCTTATTTACAAAAGTAAAATCCAGAGACAGATCCTTCAAATTCTCATTCTTCTTCTTATCAAGGATTATTGTTTGTATTGAATTGTTTTTCCTCACTGATCAATAAAAAATGCTGGCTAACTTGACTTACCAAACCTCAGGCTTTCCTCCTCCTCCCAGATCCCTGAACTTTGGACAGTCTTGGCCAGTGAAATGACCACCCTCTCCTCCTTGCAAGCCCTCCCAAGACCAGGCTTAGGACAAAACATTCCCTGAAGAAGTATAGGTCATGCCCGGGGCTCATGTTCTGCCCCATGCCTGGTCGTTCCTAGCCTGTTTCTTCTTCCATCTTAAAGAGAGGTCTCTTCTGTGTGACTCTTGAATGTTTGGGGAGCTTATTTTTGGAGCATTCCCCCTATTGCAATAATCCTTTTCAATACAATTTCTTCTAGACTAAAGTTGAATTTCTCTTTTAACACAGGAAAATATTTTCTTTCTTCCATCTGTGTTAGAATATGTATATGTATATTCTCTTCTCTTTTTGTGCCTGAAGCTAAAATACATACTCAATATTTGAAAGTAGTTTGTAGTTTGGAAATGTGTTTTGAAAATTCAATAATTTACTGAGGCCGGGCACAGTGGCTCACACCTGTAATCCTAGCACTCTGGGTGGTTGAGGCTGGAGGATTGCTAGAGCCCAGGAGTTTGATTTTGCAGTGAGCTATGATTGTACCCCTGTACTCTAGCCTGGGAGCATGACCATGTCTCAAAAATAAATAAATATATAAACAAAGAAACAACAAAGAAAATATGATGATAGCAGTCAAACTGGCATACACCTGTAGGGCTAGCTACTTATGCGAGGCTATGGTGGAAGAATTGCTTCAGGCGAAACATTCAAATCTAGCCTGGCCATTATAGGGAGACCCTGTTTCTATAACAAAACAAATATAATAATAAAATGCTGACATAACTTCTCACATTCATCACTGTGCCATGCCAGTGCTCATTTTAAGCTGCTAATATGTTAATGGTAATTTTCATATCTAAACATCATGTTTCCACTAATTACCACCTTAGGATGGAGGAAGCCTTCCCAACTAAGGATGTGAGAGAAAATCATACTGCTATATTTTCATTCAAAAACATTGCTATAGGCCGAGTGTGGTGGCTCACGCCTATAATCTTAGCACTCTCGCAGGGCGAGGTGGACGGATTGCTAGAGGTCAGGAGTTCTAAACCAGGCTGATCAAGAGCGAGACCCTGTTTTTACTAAAAATAGAGAGAAATTGATTGACCAACTAAAAATATATATACAAAAAATTAGCTGAGCATGGTGGCTCATGCCTGTAGTCCCAGCTACTCGGGAGTCTGAGGTAGTAGGATCGCTTGAGCCCAGGAGATTGAGGTTGCTGTGAGCTAGGCTGATGCCACAGCACTCACTCTAGCCTGGGCAACAAAGTGAGACTCTGTCTAAAAAGTAAATAAATAAATATTGCTATAAAATTATTGTTGGCAGACATGAAGCTGTGTAAATTTTGATAAGCTTTCTTAAGTGTTCCATAAAAGAGAATAATGTGTCTATTCCATACACTTGGAAATATTGCAGAATTCATGATTGTTTATGTCAATATATCCAATGGTCTTCTGAAGATGATTTTACAGGCTTTGTTTTCCACTCTTGCCAGAGTATTGAAAAGGAGAAAACAAAAGACCTAAAATCTATTCGAATTTTTAAATAAAAGTATGTTTTCTTCCTAATTACGTTCATAATGCACTTACATGATTTACAAGATATTGATGTGAACATATTATGATGTCAGCAAAATTTATCTGACAGGTATTTGTTACCTCCTCTCAAGAGTGTAAGAGAGTAATAAGTGTAAGGAACAACTACCTAATTTCTACCTATATTTAAGTTATTGCCTTTTTTAAAGGAATACTTGGTGACCTAACTTGTCACTGACCTTAGCCCTCCACGCCCTGAGTGTCGTCCCTGTGAAAGTCTCTGAAACTGAGCTCGGCCTGACTCTCCCTCCGGAGTGAACGGGGACTAGAAACGGAAAGGATTTCTCCTGTGTTGTGTTGGGCATCAGCATGAAATGCCACCTTCCGCCCAGGCGGGTTTTGCGATACACATTTTCGTTTGCCTGTGTTTTACAGAAAACTTAATTGCTAAACTTAATTTTAATTGCAGGAACTGTCCTGGATTCAAACCAACCGACGCTGACGCCGCCATCCAGATTCCACTTCCCAGACCGCTGAATTGCCGCAGCCTCCCTGGTAGGTTTGGCCTCCCGAATGCAGAAAAGTGGAGCAGACAGGAGCCAGGTGGCAGGACGCGCAGGCCCCGCCCAGCCGCCGCCTCGGCCCCGCCCCGGCCCCGCCCACCCCGGCGGCCCCGCCCCGGCCTCGCCTGCGCGCGCACTTTCCCGCAGACCCGGAAGACGCTGGCGTGGAGAGACTGCGACCCTCTGGCGGGTGAGTTTCCCTTTGTCCCCTCAGCAGTTCCCAGTACTTCTGTACGTGGGAGCGGGGGACCTTCAGACCCTGAAATCCTCACCGCCCTCTGTCCCCGAGTGAATGTGAACGTCCCGGAGAGTCGGGTGTCGCTTCCCTGTGAGTTAGAGTCCACCTGAGGCGGGTCCTGCGCCCGACCTTTCTGCCTTCGGGCCCTGCAGACCGCGCTTTCCGGACTGTTTCCCTGCTGAAAGCTATTCGGTGACCCCTAACGCTCGCTCCGCCCCCGTAAAGTCCTCACCTGAGGGTGGGTCCAGGCCCTTCGGGTCCCCCAGCCTCGCCCTGGCCGACCCCTGGAGGGCGGCGCCGCAGCCCCAGGCCTGGAGAAGCCGCGTTCCTCCCTGGTCCAGGGATTCTGCGGACCCCACTTCTCTCCTAATCTGCTCCCCTCCACCTCCTCCTTGGGCCGGGCCCTTCAGCTCTCCCAGTGTGTTTTCAGAAACCACTTCCTCTGATTTCGCGCTGGGGGAGGTGACCAAGGCTTGTGTTGTGACACCCAATGTTTTTCATCCCACATTCCTCCCCACTAGAAAATGTGCTCTTCTGGAGCTGAGCATGGTTTTCCTATTCCTTCCGTGTGAATATGTGGAGAAAGAGATGGACAGCAAGGGAGAGGAAATAGAATGTAGAAAGAGAAAGGAAGAAGGACAAGCACATGAACACGCTGCAAAGTAGAGGGTGTGGGAGGGATTTACAGAGACACAGGAAGAGTGAAATCAGAAGCTGGGAACTAGCACGGGGAGAAAAGTCCCTGAAGGAAGTTTAGAGAAACTCTAGATCTCCTGAGCTCTGAAGGACAGCCGACTAGGGCCATGGGCAGCACAGGTGGAGGCATCTGAGTCAGAGAGTGGGGGAGGGGACCTATGATTTGCAGCCAGGTCCAACAGAGTAGAAGAGGGAGCACCTGGTGACAAGTAGAGCAGAGAGGGCATCACAGCTGGGGATGCCAGAGAGTGGGGACAAGGGGGTGTCTCTAGGAAAGAGGGAATTTTACCAGGAGAGCAGAGAGGGAGCAGACATGGGAAGAAAGAGGCAGAAATACATGTGATTGGGACAGTGAAAAGACTGGGGAGAAGGAGCAACAATGGGTAAAACAGTTCCCAGAATAGACCATAACAGGTAGAAGAGAAGCAGTAGGGGGAAGAAGGGGAGAAGGAGCAGGAGAGAAGAGAGCAACAAAATGAAGAGATGCTCATGGGGAAGCAACGCCTAGAACTCTCTGGCTACTCGGCTGCATGTAAGAAGCACCCTTCCTTCCCCAGGTCTTTGTTCTGACATCACCTTCTCAGAGAGGACTTCTGTTATCCGTGTTCCCCATTTAACATTCCAGCCACACCTTGACCCCCACCTGTGGTCCATATTGGCTGCTCTGCATGTTTCTTCTTGGTCCTTCATCTTGTAGTGTCTGGACACTGGCGACAAGTTCCGAGGGAAGAGGACTGCCAGATTTTGGGAGGGATCCCGGCCTTGCTCCTCTGAGTGGATGTCACTCCTGGCTTCACGTTAGGGTGCTGAGGCATTTGGCAAATATTTATTTTGTCTCCTTGTCACAGATTCAACTCCACATAGGGTGTTCCCAGGCTGAAGAGTATTTAGAGTTGGGACTTTGTATTCATGGTAGATAACCACAGGTGTGTGTCCTCCATTTCCGAAGGCTGAGATTAGGGGGGGGGGAGGCTGTGCTTTGCATTGGGTTTGGTCAGGGCCATACCTGTGCCCTGCAGGGGAGCTCAGCCCAGCCCAGCTCCCTGCTGCTGCAGCGTGAGTGTGGGCTTCACCAAGAGGAGAGCCAGTTCTGATCAAAGGGGTCATAGACTCACCAGTTGATCGTCACCTATGAGTTTATTGTCCCTGCATCCCCCCTTGGTGTAATGGACAGGAGAAACCACGTTTTTACGTGGGATGTCTTTTGCTCTTCATGGATTGTGGCACAGAGGGGGCATGTGTTGAATCTCAGCATTCAACAGCATATTTTTGACATTCAGGATTGACTTTTAAAGATTCGTGTTGGGTGAGGAAGAATCCCAGATCAGGAGGAAGAAGAAACTAAAGGAGTCAGGAATGGCTGTTACTCAGGTAAAGTAATAATCTTATTGGATTGTTCTATGTCATGTTCCTCTCTCAAATGCTGGGCATTGGAGTTGCTAGTCTTCTCTGACTCTGAGCCATTCTCACTGACTTGTTTGCTCCCACTCACCCATGCCTTCCTTCAGTGCCTCTCATATCTCCACTTTGATTCCATGTCACTGTGACCTAGTCACATGACCTGGTGAAGCGGCTCCATTGGGCACAGTCCTGGGAAGGGCTTCACACAGTGACATAGGTTAGAGACCGGCTGTGGCCCTGTCGTGTCAGTGCTGTTGAGCAGCAGGGACTGTTCAGGGGCCACCTCTGGGTGTACTGTCAGCTCTCTGCAGAGCAGCATTAGACAAGCTGCACTTGTAAGTCAGGGCTTAGCATGCTGAATTCTGGAAAAGGAGACCCATTCGAGGAAATCTTTTCTGCCTGATTTTCTACTACCTTTCAAGCTAATCGAGTGTTCAGTATGTTTCTGATGCAAAATTATTTCTTACCAGGAATAGTGTGGAACGATAGACATCAGTGATAATATTTTATTCCATCATCTATTTTATAATAATGACGTCAACATCAATGTCTGAGAGCAGGAGTTTGGTTCAGAATTGTGTTATTTTTTCGAAGAGATAGGTTAAGTTGCCATTTAACTCAGTATTTCAAGTATCATGAAAAACATGTATGGTCCTGTAATCCTAGCACTCTGGGAGGCCGAGGTGGGTCGATTGCTCTAGGTCAGGAGTTTGAAACCAGCCTGAGCAAGACCCCGTCTCTACTAAAATAGAAAGAAATTAATTTACCAACTAAAAATATATATACAAAAATTAGCTGGGCATGGTGGCACAAGCCTGTAGTCCCAGCTATTTGGGAGGCTGAGGTAGGTTCGCTTGAGCCCAGGAGATTAAAGTTGCTGTCAGCTAGCCTGATGCCACGGCACTTACTCTAGCCTAGGCAACAAAGTGAGACTCTGTTTTCAAAAAAAAAGAAAACATGGATGTTGTAGAATTGTGTTCTCCACCAAAGTTGTTAAATGCAAATATCCTATTTTCTAAAGGATAGAATGCAAGTGTGTTTGAGTATTTTCAAGAAAAGATAGCAATGCTGTATGAGGTTAATAGATATCAACTATATGTTGTTAATAGTTTACTTCAACTGTAACTGTTTTACTTTTGAAAGTTAAAAATAAAATGTATTTCCGTAAAAAAAACAAAAGCAGAAGTTTGGTTCAGTTATTCTCAGTGTATCCACCCCATAGAGACTGTGGGTTTCCAGCATGGATTCTTTTTTGTTTGTTTGTTTGTTTTTTCCAGACCAGATCTTGGGCTTCCCAGACCGGAGTGCAGTGGCACAATCATAGATCAGTGTAGGCCCGAATTCCTGTGCTGAAGCCATCCTCCCACCTCAGCCTCCCAAGTAGCTTACAGTGTAGGCACACATCATCGTGTCTGTCTCCTTTTTTTTTCCTTTTCGTAGAGATGGGGTCTTGTTATGTTACCCAGGCTGGAGCTGAACTTCTGGCCTTTGTCATCCCCCCCTGACCTCCCAAAGTGCTGGGATTGTAATCGTCAGGCACATGCCGAGCTGGAAAAAATTCTTCCGTGAACGTTTTGTTGTGATGTTTTATAATGGAAGTTTCAGATCATATATATAAAATATATGTCATAAGATGTTCATGTCATTTAGCAAGCTGTTTTCTTTCGTTTTTCAAAATTATGTTGATATTCCTTCGACTTGCTTAGCATATAAGGTTCGGCAGTATCCATGGTTCCACTGGGGTTATTGGAGCATATCTCCAGTGAATCAGGGGATTCTTCCCTGTTCTGTGTCCAGAATTTAATACTAAGGCACAGTGTTCTCCATTGCTGAGGGTGGAGATCAGCCTGAGATCCAAGGAGGAGTGAGGGAGGCTGTGCTCTGCATCAGGTTTGGTCCTGGGTAGGTCAGTGCCCTGGTGGGAGCTCAGCCCAGCCCAGCTCCCCACTGGTGCAGCGTGAGTGTGGGTGTCACCAGGAGTAGAGCGAGTTCGGAAATGGTCAGAAACTCTGCAGTTTGTCTTCCTATTGCAGTTTATTTTCTGTGAAACACCCTGGTTCAGTGGGCAGCAGAGGGACATATCTGCACAGAGACATGTCCTGTTATTTCAGTGGACATGTATAAGTGTATATATATATAAGTGTGTGCATGTGATGTGTGTGAATGTGGGCATGGATCACCAAAGGCACATCATCACTTTATATAAATTTTATATTTTTGTCAGTTATAATTTTATCTTGAATATTTTCCATGGGCTTCAAATTTTTCTATACTATCATGTTAATGAATTGATATTAGTGAGTATATGTAACATATGACTGGTATACATGTGTGTACATGTGTGTAATGACCTTTGGTGTAGTAGCATGCTTTGCTCTTTTTTTTTTTTTGAGATAGTCTCACTTTGTTGCCCAGACTAGAGTGTGCCATGGCATCAGCCTAGCTCACAGCAACCTCAAACTCCTGGGCTCAAGCAATCCTGCTGCCTTAGCCTTTCAAGTAGTTGGGACTACAGGCATGCACCACCATGCCCAGCTAATTTTTTTCCATATATGTTAGTTGGGCAATAAATTTCTTTCTATTTATAGTAGAGATGGGTCTCGCTTAGGCTGGTTTTGAACTCCTGACCTCAAGCAATCCACCCGCCTCGGCCTCCCAGAGTGCTAGGATTACAGGCGTGAGCCACCACGCCCGGCCACTAGCATGCTTTATCCTTGAATGTCTTTCAACTTCTCTCAGTTAAGTAATTCTCTGTCAATTTACTTTTGAGGCTGATCTGCGTCTTAACTCTGTGATCCATGAGGTCTCATCCTAATGCCCAGACACCTGGGATCAGTGCTTACTCTGTCATTTTTAGCCCATTGCCCTCAGAGCTGTTTTTTCTAAGTGTGTCTGAGACAGATTTATCTCCTTAGTAAGATGGGAATGGATCTTTCTCTCATGGGCTCTTGTTGTTATAGCAGGTAGTACAAGTAAAGCATTTAGAATACTGCCTAGCATATGGGAGGTGTTCAAAAGCTTCCAGTATGCCTCTGCTGTCTTCATCACAGGTTTTTAGATTCTGATCTTCTTTTACAAGCCACTATGGACATAGTCATCTTGAAGACACTAGACACTACTCATATTCTAGTTCAGGGAGATACTGAATATCATTTGGTGTGTCAGACAGAATATCTAACACCTCTATAGAGAAAAGAGATAAACCTCTGTTAATTTTTTGTTTTTTTTTGTATTGTCCACAAAAATGAGATCCACACCTATTTAGAAGATATCGTAACTTCTTACGAGAAAGTATTATAAAACACATAATGGCTCAAAAGTATATTAATGTGGATCTGTCAGAATACTCACTTCAACCAAATCAATTTTTACAGGTCTCTTCTCATTTTTTGTAATGAGATGTTTTACATTTTAGGGACATTTGACATTCAGGGATGTGGCCATAGAATTCTCTCAGGAAGAGTGGAAGTGCCTGGACCCTGCTCAGAGGGCTTTATACAGGGCCGTGATGTTGGAGAACTACAGGAACCTGGTCTCCCTGGGTGAGGATAACGTGGCTCTCGACATCGGGATCTGCCTTGTGTGTGTCTGCATTTTCTCTGTGTGCCCCTTGGGAGGCCCTGCATTGCTTGACTGGGATGGAAGTCTTATTGCCTCAGAAATGAAAGCCCCATAATGCCTTCTGGACTTTAAATGTCCCCTTTCTTCAAGTGTTCTGTCTTCTTCATAATACATCATTTTGTGGCACAATGGTTTCCATATGTAAAAAAGCCTTGTGGGAAACTTTAAAAATGTCCAGGTCCTTGTCTTCTCCTCCCAACCTTTCACTTCAGTAGTTATCTGGGGGAGAACTAGATGTTTGCATAACTCACTTGTATACACATTCAGAAAGACGCCATCTATGGATGACTTTGTGGAGTATGTTTCTTGTTCCATTTGTAATGTCCTCTCTCCTACCTAAATATAGGGCTTGAATTTTGGCAAAGCCACAGCACTTCTTGATTGTTTGTTTTTCCTAGCAGGAATCTTGCTTCCTGACCTGAGGGTTATCTCTGTGTTGGAGGAAGGGGAAGATCCCTGGACTATGGACAGTGAAATGAAAACACCAGGAAACTCAAATAGGGAGGAGAGGATCCCAGGTTTGCATTCAGGTAAGAGCTCCGGTGGGCACAGTGGAAGCCACACTATTAAACAGTGTTTGGAAAAGTTTGCAAGTCGGGGAGTTAGGTGGTCAAACAAAGTTTTAATGCTGTGAGCTCTAAGCAGAAATCTTTGCCCATCCTTAACCACTCTATTCTTTAGACATGTGATAGTTTATCCTTTTGGCCTCCAGGGGGTGCTGCAGCTCAAACAGAGACCAGGGCAAAGTAGAATAAAGATTCTATGGGACACCTGTCATCTGGCTTCTGTGAACTCTTTTCATCTGACTTTCCTGTAATGTTCACCTGGCCCCTGGTAACTGACAGCCTGGTGCTGTCCTGTTGTTCTGTGCCTTTGTTGTTCTGCTGCCTTTGTTGCTGATGACCTTGTCCGTGGGTGTCCATACCACTGCCAGGGTATGTTGCTGCTCGTTGCTGTTCCTAATAGTGCCCTTCAATGTGAGCTATCCTCAATGTGGGTCATTTACTTATTTATTTATGCTCTTCTGGTGACAATTATGAAGTTAGATTTACTCATTTTAGATACATGCACATAAGTTTTCATTCATTGCACAAGCACAACTCTGTATCTACTAATATGTAAAGTGGTGGTACCTCTGATATCATGCCCCTTTTGTTTTCAAAGAAATTTGACAATATCTTACGTTTTATGAGATTAGCAGAGCTAAAATTCATCATGTTTTTCTCATTCTTTGTATTTAGAATTGTTTCATTACCTAGAATATTGAAAGTCACTTCTCCCTAACCTATTTTCTCTGGCCCTCCCCATTTTTATTTCTATGAATTTGATAATTTCAGATCCCTCATAGAAGTGAAATCATAGAGTATTTGTTATTTAATGTCTGGCTTGTTTCACTTAGTGTAGTTTCCTTCAGGTTAAACCATATTGTAGCATATAAAGTAATTTTTTTTTATGGACTCAATCTTTTTTTTATGTATTTAATATAGACATGTTTATCCATTTATTGGTAGTGAACACTTCGCTTCTTGTTGACTTTTTAATAGTGTTGTTTTTTTTTTAACATGAGTTTGTATATACCTGCTCACAATCTTTTTTTTTTTTTTTCGGCATATTATGGGGCTACAGATTTTAAGGTTTCAATAAATGCCCATTTTCCCCCCTTCCCCCCACAAGTCTGAGTTTTGTTTTTAGGGGGGGGACAGAGTTTCACTCTGTTGCCTAGGCTAGAATGCCGTGTCATCAGCCTAGCTCACAGCAACCTCAAACTCTTGGGCTTAAGCAATCCTTCTGCCTCAGCCTCTCAAGTACCTGGGACTATAGGCATATGCCACCATGCCCAGCTAATTTTTTCTGTATATATGTTTTTAGTTGTTCAATTAATTTTCTTCTATTTCTAGTAGAGACAGGGTCTCACTCTCACTCTTGCTCGGGCTGGTTTCGATCTCCTGACCTTGAGTAATCCGCCTGCCTCGGCTTCCCAGAGTGCTAGGATTACAGATGTGAGCCATCTCGCCCAGCCTACAATCCTGTCTTTAATTCTTTTCAATATATACCCAGATATGATATTATTGGTTTATAAGATAATTCCCAATTTTGAATTATATGAAGAAATTTCTTACTGGTTTCCAAAGTGGTTCCACCATTTTATATTCTACCAGCAGGGGCCGAGTCTCTCCTTTCTCTAGTTCTCACCAACACTTTTTATTTTGAGGATTTTCTTTTATTAGTTTTGAAAATAGACATTCTGATGGGTATTTTTATCTTGTTTTCTGTGTATTGGTGTTATATCCAGGAAATCATGGTTGAATCCAATCTCATAAAGCTTTTTGCCTATAATTTCTTCTAAGAGTTTTATAATTTCAGGTTTCTTATATACGTCATGAATCCATTTTAAGTAAATTTTTTCGTATTGTGTGACATAAAGGTCCAACTTCATTCTTTTGCATGTGGATATTCAATTTGTTTTGGACTCTTTCTTTTCTTTTTGTGTTTTGAGACAGCATCTCACTCTGTTGCCCAGGCTAGAGTGTTGTGATGTCAGCCTAGCTCACAGCAACCTCCAACTCCTGGGTTCAAATAATCCTGCCTCAGCCTTCCAAGTAGCTGGGACTACAGGCATGTACTACCATTCCCATCTAATTTTTTCTATATATATTTTTAGTTGTCCACCTAATTTCTTTGTTTTTTTTTTTTTTTTTTTTTAAGTAAAGATGGGGTCTTGTTCTTGCTCAGGCTGGTCTCAAAACTCCTCAGCTCAAAGGATCCATCCACCTTGGCCTCCCAGAGTGCTAGGATTACAGGTGTAGGCCACCGTGCCCTGCCCTTAGCACTTTTGTTGAAGGGATTGTCCTTTCCCCTTTACATTGTGTTGCCCCTTACTTGATCATGGTTAGACCATATATTCGTGAGTTTTGTTGTGAATGCTATTCTTTTCCATTGCTTCATACATCTATCTTCATGGCAGTACAGTACTGGATTGATTAAGGTAGCTTTGTAATGAGTTTTGTAATAAGGCGATGTAAGACCTCTTCTTGTATTTCTTTGAAGATTTTTTTTCGTATTTAGGTGATTGTGTGATTTCTTTTTAAGTATAAATTTACCTTTGCAGAAAGTTTCATTACAATTTTGCTAAGGATTTCACTAAATGTGTAGGTCACTATGGTTGTTACTGACATTTCACATCAAGTCTTTCAAAGCATGAACATGGGACATTTTTGCATTTGTTTGTGTGTCCTCTAATTTCTTTCAGTAGTTATTTCTTACATTTCTGTTTACAAATCAGTTTCCTCCTTGTTAAGCTCATTCCTAAGTATTTAATTCTTTTTGATGGTATGGTAAATCATTTACTTATTTTTCTTTTGGCATTTTTTTTTTTTTTTTTTTTTTGAGACAGAGTCTCGCTTTGTTGCCCGGGCTAGAGTGAGTGCCGTGGCGTCAGCCTAGCTCACAGCAACCTCAAACTCCTGGGCTCGAGTGATCCTTCTGCCTCAGCCTCCCGGGTAGCTGGGACTACAGGCATGCGCCACCATGCCCGGCTAATTTTTTTTATATATATATCAGTTGGCCAATTAATTTCTTTCTATTTATAGTAGAGACGGGGTCTCGCTCAGGCTGGTTTTGAACTCCTGACCTTGAGCAATCCGCCCAACTCGGCCTCCCAAGAGCTAGGATTACAGGCGTGAGCCACAGCGCCCGGCCTCTTTTGGCATTTTTTATATTCATGTATATGAAAGAAACTAACTTTAAGTAGATTTTGTATCCTCTATCTTTGAATTCGTTCATTACTTCCAACAGTTTTTTGTGGAATCTCTAGGATTTTCTACGTAAAAGATTGTCATCTGAACAAAGATCATTTTATGTCTTCCTTTCCAATTGCATGCCTTTTATTTCTTTCTCTTTTCCCATTGCTTCAGCTACGATTCCAGTAACTACACTTTGCCCTCCATATCCATAGCTTCTGCATGCACAAATTCAATGACTCCTACATCAGCCATCCACAGTAGATGAACTACACACGTGGAACTCAGGGATACAAAGGCAGACTGTATTTTTCAATCTGTGTTTAGTTGAACCTGAGGATGTAGAAACCACAGATATGGACGAGGATCCCCAGAATGTGGTATCATGGTGGTGACCTGGACCCAACACTCCATAATGAGGGACAACTGTATGATTTATAGAAATAATGCTAGTAGGCTTTCATTTTCTTTTTTCTCATCTTAATGGAAGAGCCTTCATTCAATTTTGAGTATGAAGTTAGCTGTCAGCTTCTTATATATGGCCTTTATTATGTTAAGTAGATTCCTCGTATTCTTAGTGTATTGAGTGATTTTGTTATGATACATTTTTAAGGGTTTTTTTTTGCACCAACTGAGGTGAATGTTTGGACTTTTTCCTCTATTCTGTTTTTGTGGAGTAAGACACAGATTTATGTTTCTAAGTTGCAACCCCCTTGTATTCTGGGAATAAATCCCATTTGGTCATGATGTGTGATTCTTTTCAGTGTGCTGCTGAAAGTTTGTCTTGCCAGCAATTTGTTGAGGACTTTTGCATTTGAATAATCTGGAATATTGCTCTACAGTGTTCTTTTCTTGTAGGGCCTTTATCTGTCTTTTCTGTGAAGATAACACAAGCCTCATTAATTGAGTTTGGAAATGTTCCCTGCCTTGATAATTTTTGGAAGATTTTCAGGAGTGTTTGTGTTTATTTTTATTGTTTTGCAATATTTCATAGATTGACATTCCAGTCATCTGGTTCTGTACTTTCCTTTAATAGGAGATATTTGATTAGTGAGTGACTGTCTTTGTCACTGGTGTGTTTAATGTTTCTAAGTTCTTCATGCTTAAGTGTTGGTAAGTGGTGTATTTCTACACATTGATGCATTCTTGGTTATTAAATTTATTGTTATTGTTCCATCTCATTCTCTTAATTTCCTTTCTATTAACATACAATCGTCATGTTTCTTTTTTTTGTTTCTAATTATAGTAATTTCTCTCTTCTGGGTTTTTTTATTTTTTATTTTATCTGGCCAAGGGTTTGTCAGTCTTCTTATCATTTGGTGTATGATCTGTTACTTCTGTGATTTTCTGTTGTGTTTTTCCAGACTCCAGTTGGTTTGTGTTCTAATCTTTATTCATCTTTCAGCTATTATTGTATTTAGTTTGTTCCCATAGTTCATTGAAGTAAAAAGATAGGTTCTTTATATGTGATTGTTATTTATTTATTTATTTATTTTATTTTTTTGAGACAGAGTCTTGCTTTGTTGCCCAGGCTAGAGTGAGTGCCATGGCGTCAACCTAGCTCACAGCAACCTCAAACTCTAGGGCTCAAGCAATCCTGCTGCCTCAGCCTCCTGAGTAGCTGGGACTACAGGCATGCACCACCATGCCCGGCTAGTTTTTTCTATATATGTTAGTTGACCAATTAATTTCTTTCTATTTATAGTAGAGACGGGGTCTTGCTCTTGCTCAGGCGATAGACAAACTGTGGTGATATTCCTTTCTATATGTGAGTCAGGTGGGGCAGATGCTAGTCTTTTTCTCAGACTCTAGAAGTGCCAGATCCATAGGTTCAAGTTCCACTCTTTTCTTGCTTTCCTAGGGAGGAGCTGTGTCTTGGGAAATGATGCAGGAAACAAGCCCATTAAAACTGAACTGGGATTAAGCTTTCAGTTCCATCTGCCTGAAATGCAGCTATTTCAAGCTGAAGGGAAAATTTATGAATGTAATCAAGTTGAAAATACTATCAACCCTATTACCTCACTTTTACCACTTGAAAACCTTACTTCTCAACTGAAAACCCACAGATTTCATAAATATAAGAATGATTTTGTCAGTTCTCCAGTATTCACAGAAGAACAGAAAGCACACATTAGGGAAGAACCTTATAAACCTAATGAGCACAGCAAAGCCTTTAGTGTGTCTTCAAGCCTTCCTAACTATGGGGTAATCCTTACTGGAAAGAAGCCTTTCAAATGTAAAGAGTGTGGCAAAGCCTTCAGGCAAAATTCAGACCTTGTACGACATTGGAGAATCCACAGTGGAGAGAAACCATACAGATGTAATGAGTGTGGCAAAGACTTCAGTCAAAATTCACACCTATCTCGACATCAGACTATTCATACTGGGGAGAAACCTTACAAGTGTGATGACTGTGGCAGAGTATTTAGTGTGCGTTCCACACTTACAGCCCATCTGCAAATCCATAAAAGAGATAATCCTTACAAATGTGATGAATGTGGCAAGGTCTTTAGTTGCAATTCATACCTTAGACGACATCAGAGTATTCATACCGGAGAGAGACCTTACAAATGTAATGACTGTGGCAGTGCATTTAGTGTACTTTCAAGGCTTTATATACATCAGGTTATCCATAATGCAGATAAACCTTACAAATGTGATGTTTGTGGCAAGGTTTTCAGTCAAAATTCAAACTTAGCAAATCATCGTAGAATTCACACTGGAGAGAAACCTTATAAATGTCATGAATGTGGTAAGGTCTTTAGTTTTAATTCATACCTTGCACAACATCGGAGAATTCATACTCAAGAGAAACCTTACAAATGTGATGAATGTGGAAAGGTCTTTAGTTGTAATTCATACCTTACACAACATCGGAGAATTCATACTCAAGAGAAACCTTACAAATGTGATGAATGTGGAAAGGTCTTTAGTTGCAATTCATACCTTAGACGACATAAGAGTATTCACACTGGAGAGAAACCTTACAAATGCAATGAATGTGGCAAGGCCTTCATTTACAATTCATACCTTGTACAACATGCGAGTATTCATACTGCAGAGAAACCTTACAAATGTCATGAATGTGGCAAGGTCTTTACTTGCAATTCATACCTTACAAGACATCAGGGCATTCATACTGGAGAGAAACCTTACAAATGCAATGAATGTGGCAAGGTTTTCCGTCAAAAATCAAACCTTAAAAATCATCACACGATCCATTTGGGAGAGAAACCTTACAAATGTTATGAATGTGGTAAAAAGTTTAGTTTGTTTTCGAGGCTTCATATTCATCAGGTTATCCATAATGCAGATAAACCTTACAAATGTGAGTATTGTGGCAAGGTTTTCAGGCACAAATTATCTCTGACAGTTCATCTTAGAATTCATACTGGAGAGAAACCTTACAAATGTAATGAATGTGGCAAGGCCTTCAGACACAAGGTATCTCTTACAGTTCATCAGAAAACACATACTGGAGAGAGAACTTACAAACATAATGAGTGTGGCAAGGCCTTCTGTCAAAACTCAAACCTTGAAGATCATCACAGAAACCATACCGGACGGAAACCTTACAAATGTAACGAATGTGGCAAGATCTTCCATTACAATTCAACCCTTGCACGACATCTCTGTATTCATACTGGAGAGAGGCCTTACCAATGCAATCAGTGTGGCAAATTGTTTTGTCAGAAATCAAACCTTAAAAATCATCATGTTGTCCATTCGGGAGAGAAACCATACAAATGTAATGAGTGTGGCAGGGTCTTCCGTCACAAATCAAACCTTAAAAATCATCACACAATCCATACAGGAGAGAAACCTTTCAAATGTAATGAATGTGATAAGGCCTTCAGACAAAAGATATCCCTTACACGTCATCGGCGAACTCACACTGGAGAGAAACCTTACAAATGTAATGAGTGTGGCAAGGTCTTCTGTGAAAAATCAAACCTTAAATCTCATCACAGAATCCATACTGGAGAGAAACCTTACAAATGTAATGAGTGTGGCAAGGCGTTCCGTGAAAAATCAAACCTTAAAACTCATCACAGAATCCATACTGGAGAGAAACCTTACAAATGCAATGTATGTGGTAAGGTTTTTAGTCACATTTCACGGCTTGCTCAGCATCAGAGAAGTCATTTGTGAGAGACTCTGCAGACTCCTTCAGGGTGCAAACTCTTCATCATGAGTTCTATCAGTAATCAACATCAGAGAGTCCATACAAGAGAAATCAAATAAGTGCAATGTATGTGGCGGGGGCTTTATCCAGGTCTCACCACTCACTACACATGAAAAGGTACACCTTCAATGAAACACGCCAATGAAATGTTTATGGTGAGGCTAGTACCCAAGGAACATTACTGTAGAATGTCAGGATTTATACTATAAGTAACTTAGTCTCTGGTTCTGTAATATTAATCTCTGATGTTATGTGGTGATGAATAATTCTAAATCAAAATACATTGACTCTCATGACACGATATATATCAAAGATGCAAGGACATATGGACATGATGCGTTCTGTTTTGGTTATACAATAGTTAATTTGAAGTTCTTTCAAAGGGCCACTTTATTCTTTATGACTTTCAGTCCAAACTTTGGAAATCTCTTCATATGCCTTCCTTACCAGCATTTCACTGTGGTGTCTCGGGAAATAAATCAATAGAATGATAGGTCTCAATTGATTACTGAGAATCATCGATATCCCATTTCCTAGAGGAGAGAGGATACTGGCTTTTGAGATTAATTTTTTTTTTTTGTATTTTTATGGAGACAGGGTTACCTGTTACAGTGTTGCTCTGTTACCCTGGGTGAAGTTAAGTGGTGTGATCATAGCCCACTGCACTCTCTAATTCAGGGCTCCTCAAAGTTTTTAAATAGGGGGCCAGTTCACTGTCCCTTAGACCATTGGAGGGCCATTGGAGAGTGCGGCACACATTCCACACAAGCGCACTGTGGGCCTGGGACGAGTCAGCTGCTAAGCAGGACAAGCAGCTGCGGCAAAATCACCGGGCAGGCCGGATAAATGTCCTTGGCGGGCCACATGTGGCCCATGGGCCATAGTTTGAGGACGCCTGCCTAATTCATGGGCTCAAACTATCCTCTCCACTCTACCTCACACATAGCTGAGACTACAGGTATACCACAGCTGGTCCAGCTGATTGTTATTAATTTGTTGTTTGTTTTTTTTTTAATTTTGGCATATTATGGGGGTACAGATTTTAAGGTTTCAATAAATGCCCTTTCCCCCCTCCCCCCACAAGTCTGAGTTTCCAGCATGACCATCTCCCACATGGTGCACATCTCACTCGTGTGTATATACCCGCCCCCCTCCCACCTGCCCAGTACCCTGTTACTGTAGTACCGATGTGTCCACTTAGGTGCTGCTCAGTTAATACCAGTTTGCTGGTGAGTATATGTGGTGCTTGTTTTTCCATTCTTGGGATACTTCACTTAGTAGTATGGGTTCCAGCTCTAACCAGGAAAATATAAAATGTGCGATATCACCATTGTTTCTTAGAGCTGAATAGTACTCCGTGGTATACATATACCACATTTTATTAATCCATTCTTGGATTGATGGGCACTTGGGATGTTTCCACAGCCTTGCAATTATATTAATTTGTTTTTTTTTTTTTTTTTTTTGAGACAGAGTCTCGCTTTGTTGCCCAGGCTAGAGTGAGTGCTGTGGCGTCAGCCTAGCTCACAGCAACCTCAAACTCCTGGCTCAAGCAATCCTCCTGCCTCAGCCTCCCATGTAGCTGGGACTACAGGCATTCGCCACCATGCCCGGCTAATTTTTTTTTTTTTGTATATATTAGTTGGCCAATTAATTTCTTTCTATTTTTATAGTAGAGACGGGGTCTCGCTCTTGCTCAGGCTGGTTTCGAACTCCTGACCTTGAGCAATCCGCCCGCCTCGGCCTCCCAGAGAGCTAGGATTACAGGCGTGAGCCACCGCGCCCGGCCTATTAATTTGTTTTTGAGAGAAAAAGTCTCACTATGTTCTTCAGGCTGGTTGCAAACTTTGGATTTTAGCAATTCTCCCAACTTGTCCTCCTAGCATGCAGAAATTACAGATATGAGCCACTGTGCCTTGTCCTTTCCGATTAAATACTGTGTGATTTAGAGAGGATGGCAGTGGGCAGAGAATGATTTAAAACTGGGGTGCCAGTCTAAATGCCTAATGCATTCAGCACACGCTTCACCTGAAGGAGGGCACAGTGGGTTATAGAAACGAAATGTTCTAACAACTCACAGAAAAATAATCGGCCACAACCTCTGGACACTGGGAATTTCGTGGGAAGACAATAGGTTCTTAAGGACTAATTATGTCATAGAAACAATACAGGGATAATGCTTGTCACCTTCTCTATTGAATGGCAGTACCTTTTGTTTAGCAAAGATTGATGACAAAAATCGTGTTTTTTTGAAGCTAAATTGAGAAAAGTTATCATCAGAATAGGCACTTTAATAGAAACTACCATCCCTGTGCGTGGATTCAGCAAAAAAAAAAAAAAAAATAGAAACTACCAGTAGAGCATGTTCTTGGGGAGGATTTGTACTTACCTCTTGGCATTGCAATCTGCAAGTATTTTATTCAGAATATATATATATATATATATATATATATATTTTTTTTTTTTTTTTGAGACAGACTCTCGCTTTGTTGCCCAGGCTAGAGTGAGTGCCATGGTGTCAGCCTAGCTCACAGCAACCTCAAACTCCTGGGCTCAAGCAATCCTCCTGCCTCGGCCTCCCGAGTAGCTGGGATTACAGGCATGTGCCACCATGCCCGGCTAATTTTTTCTACACATATTAGTTGGCCAATTAATTTCTTTCTATTCATAGTAGAGACGGGGTCTTGCTCTTGCTCAGGCTGGTTTCGAAGTCCTGACCTTGAGCAATCCACCCGCCTCGGCCTCCCAGAGAGCTAGGATTACAGGCGTGAGCCACCGCGCCCGGCCTATTCAGAATATATTATAATCTTCAATTTTAATTAAGAAAATTTAGTATTTCTTCATGGCTATAAAAGAATCAAAATGTTTCTACCACCATTGTCTTATTCCACCTCAGGAGGATAGTTTATAAGAGAGAATAATATTCTATTAGACCCTTATGGTTGAAGCATCAAGAACAGTGTTTTTGGTGAAATCAAAAAACATACCCTTTTGGATACATATACTTGTTAGTTCAGTATGATTTGGGGTAATCATTCTTAGTACTTGTTATTCTAGCTACACTCTGCCCTATGATACTTGTGAGTCTACTAAAAATTGAATAGCGCTGTAGTGTCAGAGTCTTATACCCTCGAACAAGCATCATTGTTGATGAACATGCATTATAGTATTTCTACATGCTTTTCTTATGTGCCATGTAGGACCCATGACATGCACCTTCATTTTCCTTAAGCAAAAATGCATATAGAGTAATATTGAAGTTATGAAACAAAGAATGTGTGGGGCAATAAGGATAAAAATAATAGCATGGATCAGGCGCAGTGGCTCACGCTTGTAATCCTAGCATTCTGGGAGGCTGAGGAGGGCGGATTGCTCAAGGTCAGGAGTTTGAAACCAGCCTGAGCAAGAGTGAGACCCCGTCTCTACTAAAAATAGAAAAATTAATTGGCCAACTAAAAAAAATATATATAGAAAAAATTAGCTGGGCATGGTGGCGTATGCCTGTAGTCCCAGCTACCCGGGAGGCTGAGGCAGGAGGGTCGCTTGAGCCCAGCCGTGGCACTCTACCCTGGGCAACACAGACTGTGTCTCAAATAAATAAATAAATGAAAGCATGTGTTTTTTGTCCTTGCAGTACTCAGTGACAAAAGTTTTAAATATTATCATTCATGTATTTCCTTTTATGAATAATCATAGAAAATGGGAACTTTGTTTTGCTGGATAAAGTAGCAACTATCTATATTCACTATTGTAACACGTTTCTGAAGGCGAACTTTTCACCACTCCCCAAATACTTGATTGATGTGCACTTAACATTTGGTTTGGATATTGAGATGGATGCTGTACACTGAAGAGAACTTTTATGGCACAGTGAGGCTTTCTGAGGGAAGCAGAATAGTCTTTCACACCTGGTCCAAAAATGGCTTCAGAGGAACTGGGATGTGTGATTGGCTTGGTGTGTTAAGATTGTTAAAGGGTGGGTGGAGGTCGAGTACCCACATGTTTGATTTCCAGCTGCTGCCAAAGGAGGGAGGAGCACTCAGGCATTGTTGGCTTACCCAACTGGGCAGAACAGGAAGAAGGAATTCAGAGGTGTAAAAGGTACCAGTATTCAGTATCACATAATGTAGTCTGAGTTTTTAAGTAACACTGAGTGTTTGTTCTTGAATCCCCTGACTTGGTTAGGAAAGATCCTAATTTTTCCCATGTTAATAGCTTACTATATGCCTTTCTTGGCTGCATATGTAAGTCCCGTCACACAGTATGACTGTTTAAAATGTTTGTTAAATACTATTTAGTTAAATTCCCTAAAATATTTTTTATAGTAGAATGCAAATTATTGTGTGGAAGTGTTTCTTATAAATATGATTAAGGAATTTTATTAAAAGAGGATTTTTATAATATTATGTAAATATCATTTTCAGATTATGGTATTAAACACCATGGTCCATTTTCAAGTCTAATAAAATTTTCTCATTTTTTATATGATTTTTTGGTCATTTTTCCCCCTCTTTCATACATTGTAGGCCAGGATGAATGTTTAATACAGTTTTTACCTGTGTTACTCTGTGAAGTATTTAGGGAATTTCTAAATGAGGGTGCCATTTGGAGATAGATTTTGTGACATGAGCATGTAGATAGGACAGTGGAAGGGAATAAATTTGAAAAAGCAGTGTCCCTTAAAGTCTTTACTTTAGGGAAAGCATTGGGACAGTACAAAATAGTGAACTGCAGTTTCTTAATGTGGGCGGTATTATATAAGATCACATGATTGAAAATCAAATGTGTGGAGGTTAATCAGAATCTGCAGAGGTAAATAAAAAGGTAAGAGGGAAAACCCCCCAGATTTCAACTTCAGTTTGTCACAGGGAGATAATCTTTATTGCTTAATCCTCAGAGGCCATTCTACCACCTCACACTGGCTAGTATTTCTATTCACAGTGAGAATCTTTCAGGAAAACAAGATGTTTGTGTTACTTGTACCATGAAAACTAGCACCCAATAGATCTGTTTCCATCCAAAGTTACTTAATAAGTACATTTTCTTTTAATAATTTCAAGCTGGGTGAAATGGTGCACACTTACAATCCCTGCTCCCTGGGAAGCCAAGGCAGGAGGATTATTTGAGTCCTGGAGTTAGAAATCATCCTGGGTCACATCAGAAGACCCTGTCTCAAAGAGAAAAAGTGATTTGTAGAGAGGGGCCAAGGTGGTGGGCCAGAAGCATCTGACACATGCTTCTCTCACCAGAGGATCAAAAATGGTAAGTAGATATTCACTTTTGGCTGAATAGTCTGAGCAACAGCCATGGGATTCAACAGAGAGGGGACAGAATATGCCGAAAGCAAAGGAGAAGGAAGTAAGGCACCCCCTCGGGTGGGTAAGCATTAGCCAGGGCGCTGTCTGCACATGGGGAAGGGCAGGTGAGAGATCTGTAGCACTCCATACTCCCCCCATAGTCATCCCTATCTGAGCTACAAGAGGGCCCCTCTACTCCCTCAGCCCTTCAGATAAACACAGGGAGCTACTTATAAACTGCACGGTGACACTCCTCCAGAGAAGTGGTACAACGTGGTCCCACAGGGTGCTGAACCCTGAGCAGTGTGGCTCCATTCTTAGAGTCCAACCTTACAGTGCTGCATCTGCCTGAGAGCCAGTTCTGTTGCCGCAACCACCTCATTGCTGCCAGGATATTGAGACAATAGAGAGGCCAGTTGTGATTAGAGACCCTGGGGACTAGGCTTGCTGGTGCTGCCACTTTCACTGGAGGATCCTTGGGAAACTAAAGCCCCACAACCACCAAACCCCACTGCTGCTGCTGTTCCTGACACAGGACCAAGTCTCCAGCAAACCTACCCAGCCTCTTGATTCCACTGCTACCTTGGAGAGTCACCCACCTTGCTTCTACCTGAACTTTCAGCATTGGGCTGGGGACCAGCCCACCCCTGCACATGAGCTTGGCCCAGCACCTGCTTGGACTGAGACAACCACAGGGGAACAAGGAGATGCAGAAGAGCAGCAGTGTTAGAGGCTCATGATGTATCTGTCCCTCTTTTGCCCGAGTATTCTGGAGCATGACTCAAGCACGCAATCCAGGGACCTAGAAACTGAGGATACCTAACCTAGTCCACCACCACTAGCACCCAGACACCTTCCCAGGGGTTTGAGTTCCAACTCATATAAATTAAAACCAACACTGCAATTGATACCTACCAACATGAGTTGAAAGAGCAAGGGAATTCCTAGCATGGAACAGGTGGACTGCAGACTTGTCTTGAAGTGAGGGAAGATATTCCACATGAGAAGGAACCAGCAGAAGAATATGACAATGTATAAAAACACCCCTTTCATATACCTCCAGAGGGTCACACTAGCTCTTCTGCAATGGACTTCAACCAAAGGGAACCTTTTGAAATTTCAGATATGGAATACAAAATGTGGATCCCAAGTAAGCTCAATGGGATTGATAAGGAAGTTGAAAACCCACTTAAAGAAACTAAAACAGTAATTCAGGACATGACTAAAAAATTCACCAAAGAGATAGATAGCTTAAAATAAGTCATAACAGACCTACTGGAAATGAAAGAGTATTTTAGGGAATTTCAAAATACAGTGGAAAAGGGGTAAAAACCTACCTATCAGGTACAATGAACAGTATTCTGATGATGGGCACACTAAGAGCTCCAATTTAATGCTTTTAAAAGGTATCCTTTATTAAAAACATACCCACTTAAGATTTTTTTTTTTTTTTTTTTTTTTGAGACAGAGTCTCGCTTTGTTGCCCAGGCTAGAGTGAGTGCCGTGGCGTCCTAGCTCACAGCAACCTCAAACTCCTGGGCTCGAGTGATCCTTCTGCCTCAGCCTCCCGGGTAGCTGGGACTACAGGCATGCGCCACCATGCCCGGCTAATTTTTTATATATATATATCAGTTGGCCAATTAATTTCTTTCTATTTATAGTAGAGACGGGGTCTCACTCTTGCTCAGGCTGGTTTTGAACTCCTGACCTTGAGCAATCCGCCCGCCTCGGCCTCCCAAGAGCTAGGATTACAGGCGTGAGCCACAGCGCCCGGCCCCCACTTAAGATTTTGAAATAAAAAGAAAAAATACAGTGGAAAGTTTTAAGAACTGACTAGATCAAACACAAGAAAGAATTTCAGAGCTTGAAGACAAGGCTTTTAAATTAATCCAGGTAGTCAAAAATGAAGAGAGATGAATCAAGAAATGAAGAGGATTTCCAAGACATACAGGATTATGTCAAATACCCACACATAACAATCATAGACATCTGTGAGAGAAGAAGAAAAAAGCATGGAAAATCTAAGAGAATAATGGAGGAATGCTTCCCTCATCTTGCTAGAGATTTAGACATCCAGAACAAGAAAGTCAACGAACTCCTTGAAGATTTGTGGCAAATAGGATATCATCAATGTACACCCCAGTTCCCAGAGTGTTTAACTAGATCACACTCACCATCAGGACTGAGTCCAACCTGCTAGCAGAGGTGGTTTTAACATGTCAATGGAAAAAAAGCCAAAATCTATAAAGTAATTTTAAAGAGATTTATTCTGAGCCAAATTTGAGGACTGTGACCTGGAGCCACGCCCTAGAAGCCCTGAGCAAGTGGACTCCCTGTGGCTGGGTTACAGTTTGGTTTATACATTTCAGGGAGACAGGGGTTACAGGTAAAGTCATAAATCAATACCTGGGAGGCATACATTGGTTTGGCCCAAAAAGGTGAGCCATCTCAAAGGTGGGGGGCTTACAGGCTATATGTGGGTTTAAAGATTCTTTGGCTTATAACTGGTTAAAGACTTGAAGCTTTGTCTAAAGGTTTGGAATGTTTTAACAAAAGGAGCTATTTATCAATGATAAGTCACAGGACATTTATTTGTTGTGTAACTTCAGGACCTGCAGGTTTGTCTTGCATACCCCTAGGCCTGTTAATGAGTTACAAAGGATGTCCCCAAGAAGAGAGGGGGCAAGATGAAGCATGTCTGACCTCCCTCCTGGTGGTAGGCAATTTAGTTTTAGGATATTCCCTTGGCCAAGAGGGGTCCATTCTATTTGCCCGTGGGGGATTAGCCTTAAAATTTTATTTTACTTCACAACATAAACCATTCTCAGTTTAGGAAGAGGAAAACATTTTGTTTTCCAACATAAGTGGCTGACACAACACCTGCTTTTACCCTAAAACTGCTGGAAACATTAAGATGGCTACCTAGACACAAGAAATGGCAGGGCGACTTCTAACCCGGGGAAATCGGTTGAGAACAAAGTAGGATGGAAGCTCTGTCCCGCCCGGTCTGGTCCCGCCTCAGACTGGCCTCTCCCCACGCCCCGCCTCAGACCCGGCCTCTCCCCACGCCCCGCCCCCTCCCCGGCTCAGACCCGGCTTCTCTTCGCTCCACGCTCCGCCCCCTCGCCCGCCCCCTCCTCCGCCTCAGACCGGGCGTCTCTCCATGCCTCGCCCCCTGCCCGTTCCCGCCTCAGACCGGGCCTCTCCCCACGCCCCGCCCCCTCCCGGTCTCAGACCCGGCTTCTCTCCACGCCCCGCCCTCTCCCTCTCCCCCGCCTCAGACCTGGTGTCTCTCCATGCCCCGCCCCCTGCCCGTTCCCGCCGCAGACCGGGTCTCTCCACGCCCCGCCCCCTCCCCGTTCCTGCCTCAAAACTGGCCTCTCCACGCCCCGCCCCCTCCCCAGTCCCACCTCAGAACTGGCTTCTCCACGCCCCGCCCCCTCCCCGTTCCCGCCTCAGACCATGCCTCTCTCCACGCCCCGCCCCCGTCCCATTTCCCCCCCTGAGAACTGGCCTCTCTCCACGCCCCGCTCCCTCCGCGTTCGCGCCTCAGACCGGCCTCTCTCCACGCCCCGCCCCCTCTCGCCTCCGCCCCGCCCCCGGCCTGTCCGGCCTCCTCTTTCAGCGCCTGGCACTTTTCGGCTGTCCCGGAAGCGCGTCGCGTGGAGGGAAAGTTACCCCAGTCGAGGTTAAGCCTGAGCTTCTTCCTCCCACGTGTTCCTTACTCGGTGCGGGAGGGCAGGGGTCTCTACGGACTTTAAAGTCCCCACACCACCCCCTCTACGCAGGTACCTGCAGACCTCGCGGCGTGGATCCGGGAGCCGCTTCCTTCCTGGTTCAAATCTGTGAGGCTGGTCCCGTCCCTCGGGCTTTCTGCCTTCGGGCCAGGTAAACACCGCGTTTCGTGTCATTCCCTGCTGGCAACCCTTTACTGACCTCTTCTCCCACCCCGCGCCAGGTACAGCCCTCACCCGCCAGGTGGATTCACGTCCTTCCCGCGCCCCAGCCCTCGCCCGAGTGGGGCCCTGGAGGACGGCGCGGGCCGTAGGCTCAGTCCCGCGTCCCCTGCCTGGGCCTGGGCGTCTGGGGCAGGTCGCCCCACCGTGTCTCTTCCTCCTCAGGCCTGATCCTTCTTCAGCTCCCTAGACTTCCCCGTAGCCCCTGGTTTGGAGAGGCGACCGGGCGGGGCCTGTCTCGTGACACCCAGCGTTCTTATGTCCCCAGTTCCACCCCGCTGGAAAATGCCGCTCTTCCGGGAGGCGGCATCTTATTACTTCCCTGTCCCTGTGAATGTGTGGACAAAAGGGATCCCAGGAGAGAGAGGGAGAGAGCAACTGAGAGAAAAACTAAAAAGAAAAGAGGCCGGGCACGGTGCCTCACGCCTGTAATCCTAGCACTCTGGGAGGCCGAGGTGGGAGGATCGCTCAAGGTCAGGAGTTTGAAACCAGGCTGAGGAAGAGCAAGACCCTGTTTCTACTAAAAATAGGAAAAAAATTAGTTGGGTCTGGTGGCAGCATGCCTGTAGTCCCAGCTACTGGGGAGGCTGAGGCAGAAGGATCGCTTGAGCTCAGGAGTTTGAGGTTGCTGCGAGCTAGGCTGACGCCATGGCACTCTAGCCCAGGCAACAGAGTGAGACTCTGTCTCAAAAAAGAAAAAAAAAAGAAAGAAAGAAAAGAATGAGGTAGAACCATAAACAGATGTCAAAGTGGACGGTGAGGAAGGGATTTGCAAACACGCAGTAATAGTGAAAGAAGCTGAGAAGGTATCAGGGGGAGAAGACTAACTGGAGAAATTGAGAGAACTTCTGGATCTCCCAAGACATAGGGAGAGGAGCGGCAAAGGGGGAGGCACCTCAGGCGGAGAGTGCAGGGAGGGATGAATGATTTGGAGCCAGGGTAGACAGAGCAGTTTGGTGCTGGGACAAGAGGAGACACCTGGTGACAAGGAGAGCAGAGAGGGAACCACAGTAGGGATGAAGCCTAGGGACCTGGCGGTGTCAGAGAGCGAGGACAAGGGGTTGTAACAAGGAGAGCACAGGGGCAGCAGAGATGAAGAAAGAGGAGGAAGAGAGTGGGGACAATGAAAAGATTGGTGGAGAAAGAGGAGCAAGAGGTGAAATAAGTTGCTAGAATAGAGCAGATCAGGTGTAAGAGAAGGAATAGAGGGCAGAAGGGGAGGAAAAGCTGGAGAGGAGAGGGGCACAAAATGAGGAGCAGAAACCTAGGGGGAAATACAGGTAAAAAAAAAAATGAAAGAAAGAAAAGAAAAGAGGCCAGGTGCCGTGGCTCATGCCTGTAATCCTACTGTAATCCTAGCACTATGGGAGGCCGAGGCTGGCGGATTGATCGAGGTCAGGAGTTCAAAACCAGCCTGAGTGAGACCCCGTCTCTACTAAAAATAAAAAGAAATTAATCGACCAACTAAAAATATATATTAAAAAATTAGCCATGCGTGGTGGCACATGCCTGTAGTACCAGCTACTTGGGAGGTTGAGGCAGAAGGATCACTTGAGCCCACGAGATTGAGGTTGCTGTGAGCTAGGCTGATGCCAGGGCACTCACTCTAGCCTGGGCAACAGTGAGACTCTGTCTCAAAAAAAAAAAAAAAAAAAAGGAAAATAAAGAGCTAGAGAAAGAAGATAAGAATGAGAGATACATGGCCAGGCGCGGTGGCTCACGCCTGTAATCCTAGCTCTCTGGGAGGCCAAGGCGGGCGGATTGTTCGAGGTCAGGAGTTCAAAACCAGCCTGAGCAAGAGTGAGACCCATCTCTACTATAAATAGAAAGAAATTAATTGGCCAACTAATATATATAGAAAAAATTAGCTGGACATGGTGGCACATGCCTGTAGTCCCAACTACTCACGAGGCTGAGGCAGGAGGATCGCTTGAGCCCAGGAGTTTGGTTACTGTGAGCTAGGCTGATGGCACCAGGGCACTCACTCTAGCCTGGGCAACAAAGTGAGACTCTGTCTCAAAAAAAAAAAAAGAATGAGAGATATATACAGAGTGAGAGAGGGAAACACACATTAATGAAGAAGAGGGTCCCTGGGTCCAGATGAGTGGTGAGTTGATTGGATATGAGGCTTGACTTGTGGTATATTAATTTCTGTGTTTATAATTTAACAAATTTTATTTTAAAATATTTAAGATTATTTAAAAACTTTTTTTCACCTGGTATTTAGTTTGGAATTTTAAATATGCTTGTTCAAATTATGCAGATGTGGGTGAGAATGGCAAAATCTGTCTATAAGACGTGAGTGTTTTATAATGCTTGGTATCTGGGTATGTATAGCTTCATTTGCAATTCTCTTTCCTTGGCATGTGGTAGGGTGTGGAGGAGTGTGTGAACTAGGAGGAAAAACCAATGTGTTTTTTTCTCCTGTCAAACTCAATAAAACTGTGAACATTCAACACAGAATACTTCACCTCTGATCACCAATATGTGTGGGGATTTCTTCCCACCAACAACCTTTCTCCATCTGACACCAACTGGGCATTCTATACTTTAACTTAATTCTGACACTCTTTACCTGGAGTTAGCATCAAATCCCACTGGTTGAGGTCTCAGTTCTACAAGTCTGCCCCCACTTCAGGTGCCAGTCACAAGTCCCAGCTGGGGAACTGAACTTCTGAATAACCAGATATAAGTTGTGGGGTTCTCGTGACTTCCTCCTCAGGTCCTATTGATTTGCCAGAGCAACTTGCAGAACTGAGGGTAACACTTTACTTCATTCGCCCATTTGTTATAAAGGATATTACACACGATACAGATGAACAGCCAGATGGAAGAGCTGTCCTAGCAAATTGATCAAACTGGAGGAAGGGTTAAAAGAACCACAATATTTATCAGGTCAGTCAGAAGTAGAGGTGACAGCTACTGCATGCTTAGTACATCTGAAGTGAGGGGCAGCCTTGTGGGGACTGAGCTCTTAACCTGGGGCATCTGATGCTATCTTGTAGATAGTGTCAGAATTCAGTTAAATTGTAGGACACCATCTGGGATTCTGCTAGAGAGCTGATCGTTGAGAGAAAATATATACACATTTTGGTGACTAAACGTGAAGGATTCTGCATTGAATGTAAGTACTATGAGCAATTTGCCTTTTCCTATCTCAAACAGTAAAGAAAGAGATCTTCTCCATGCAGCCCACCACTCTGTCTAATGGCCTGTGTGATCTCTGCCCAGTAGTGACTGAGAATGATCTGTCCCTGCTCCTGGCTGTTGCTGGCCCTGTGATGGTACACCACTTGCCAGCGCCACTTGCAGTCTCAGAATATCATGGCATCCCTCCTGTACTGTCTCATAAATTTTTACTTGAAGGGAATTATTTTTATCAGCAAACCAGTGGTCTTGTCCATTCAAACACACACAAACACATACAGAATTAATCTTTTATCCTTTTACTCTTCCATCTTTTTAACAAAAATACTCTTACCTACATCTTCCTCTATTGTAAGTACCCTCTTGTGTGCTATATCTCAGAACATAATACACTAAAAACTTGTTCTTTCTTGGTCTTCAGTTTTTTCTGCCTGTTCTTGCTTGAACCCTTAAATTCTAGCTTCAATCAAGCTTTCACTTTAAGCATTCGACTGATCCTTTTCTAGTCACGAGTGACCTCCCCATTTGTATATCTAATATTTAATTTCCTGTCCTCATCTTTCATTTCCCATCAGTAGCATAGTTGGTCACTTTGTTTTCTGTTTTCTTTGTTTAGAGGACATCCCATTAACCTTTAAAGATCTGTTTTAATTTTTTTGATGCATCCCGGATCTCCTTTCCTCCTCTGGTGTCCCCTAAACTTCCTGTTCTCTGAATGTGGCATGACCCACGGCTTAGTCCTTGAACCTCTTTTCATCTCTGTCCACACCCACTGCCTTTCCTTATTGTCTCATTTCATGGTTTAAACCCCACATACATGTCTACGTTTCCCCTGCAGAACTCTCCCCTGAGCTCTAGAATCCTGTGTCCAGTCGTCTCCTCAACAATCTGCTGGGCCGTCTAACAGGCATCTCCACCTTCAAATGTTCAAAGGGACTTCCTGACTCCCCCAAATGCATTCCCTTCTCGTCCCCATATCTCAGGTAAGGGCGACCCTGTGCTTCCTGGGGCTTAGATGAACTTCTTGTCATATATTTAAAATGTATGATACTACATTGTAAGTGCATTAATTTATAAAATAAAGAAAAAAATCTGATGTTTACTTAAAAATAGGTAAAGAAATACATCATTTCCAAATTTTTTCAAGGTGTGGGAGAGAAATGTGTGCAGACCTGGCCCTCCCTGCTCTGCTCCCCCAGGACCTCTCTGGCCTCATCTCTTGCTTGTGTCATCCTTGCTGGCTCTGCCCCCACCACACAAAACTCTTTCCTTTTCCAAGGGTCTCTTGCCTCACAGTCTCCACATGGGCTACCCCTCTGCCTAAAACTCTGGGCCCCCAGCTGGAGGTGGAAACACCCTTCTTTCCCCAGGTCATCGTTCTGATATTCCACAGCTCCCATTTGACATTCAAGCAATACCCTCAACCTCACCTCAGGTCCATATTGGCTGCTCTGCATATGTCTTTTTGTTCCTTGGTTGTCCACTGTCTGGATACTGGTGACAACCAGGTCCAAGGGGAGAGCAGAACCAGATAGTGGGAGGTGTGCTGATTTTGCCCCTCTAAGTGGAGCTGAACCCTGGCTTCACCTTACAGTGCTAATACATATTGCAGATACATCTCTTGTGCCCCCTTACCAGATATTTTCATTCAAAAAGATAAGGGTCTAGCCTTAACAATATTGAGTTGATATTCTATTCTGTGTCCCACATTGAGCACCGCAGCTCTATGTCCTCCATTTCTGTGGGCAGAGATCAGTCTGTGGTCCACAAAGGGCTGAAGGGGGCTGTGCTGTATATCTGGTTTGGTCAGGATTGGGTCTGTGTCCTGGCAGGGAGCTCAGTCCAGCCCAGCTCCCCACTGCCGCAGCATTTGTGTGGGCTTCACTAGGAAGGCGGCAAGGTCTGATCAAAGGGGTCAAAAACTAACTTGTTGGTCTTCCTTTAGGAGTTTTTTGTGTCTGCATCCCACCTGGTGCCTTGTGAAGGAGAGGACCATTTTTACACAAGGTGAGGTCTTTCCTGTTTGTCTAACTGTGGCCCAGAAAGAGAATCTGTTTATTCTCAGCGTTGAGCATCATATTTTTGACATTCAGGATTGACTTCTAAAGACTCATGTTGGGTGAGGAAGAAGCCTGGAAGCGGGGCAGGAGGAAAGGAAAGGAGTCAGGAATGGCTCTGACTCAGGTAAGGTGATGTTCTCAGTGGGTGGCTCTGTGTCTCCCTCCTTTCTGAAATGTTGGGCACTGGAGTTGCTGATCTTCTGTGACTCTGAAGCGTCCAGCCTGTTGTTTTTACTCACACTCCCCCGTGCCTTCCCTCAGTCCCTTTCACCTCCACTGTGATTCCATCTCACTGTGACCCAGTGACAGGACCCTGTGGAGAGGCTCCATTGGACATGGTCCTGGGAAGGGCTTCTCACCCAGGCAGGGGTTGGAGACGGGTGTGGCCCTGTGGCGTCAGTGCTGTCGGGCAGCAGGGCCTGTTCAGGGGCCACGGCCGGATGCACTGTCAGCTCTCTGTAGACTGGGATTGGAGAAGCTGCCCTTGAGTCATGGGTAATGCGCACAAACACCTGCTGAATGCTCTAAAAAGAGAATAATCAGGAGAAATTATTTCTGAATCATTATATTACATTTGTAGCTAAATTAGTGAGTCACTGACTCAAACTCTTAGTGACAGAGTGGAATGGAAAGTTAGACACAGACATCAATGATGGAGGATTCTTTCATTCCATCATCTGTTTTTACTATAACTTAGATGTCAAATAGCAAGAGCTTCATTAAACTATTCTCAGACAATCCATACCACAGATACCATGGTGTTCCTGCAGGGACTCTTGTGCGACAGGCGTTTTAGCCAAGTAAAAGTAGTTATAATTTTGCTCAGACTGAGGAGCAGAACTTCTTTGCCATTAGAGAAGATGGAACTATATTTTGTTTTATCAATTATTATTAAATATCCCATTTTACTTGAAACATCCCACAACATATATTTACTTTATAGTAAAACTCCAAACAAACATGCTGAGCTTAGGTGCTAAGGCATAGAGCACCACCCATCCTGTTTAGCCTTCCACCCTCCCTCACGTGTTAGTGGGGAATCAGTGTTGCCAGTTTTGTGGAGAGAGCACAAGTCCTGTGGAAACGTCTACTTCATTGTGAGATTAAAAGGTAAAGTTCTTCAGGGAATGCTTTGTTAAGACATTTTAACCTGTAGGCTTCAAAAATGTATATGTTTTTTGTTAGGAAACATTGACAGATAGCCTGTTCTGGAATTCTACATCCTTGTTGGAGCCTTCTGCTAGTGAAGACAGGTGGATATTTTAACTTTCCCAGTGTTACAAAGAATGCCACAGTGGCTGCCTCTGAACAAGCCAACTTCACTCTAGATATCAGAGGATTCCTGCAGATTGGGCATTTGAAAGAGTGATTGCTGCTTCTAGGATGGTGCATTTTCTACCTTGCTACATCTGGCAACATTCCATCCCCACCTCAGCTGCAAAGGTTTACCCTCTCCCACCAACAACATGAGAGATTTCCCCTTCATTATACAAAATTTGCTACTGTGTTCATTTTACATTTTTAAAATCTGGGCAAAATTACAATCCTTTTTTCCCCCTACATTTTCTGATTCCTCATGAGTCTCATGAGCTTTCATTACTTTGGGGATAGGTATATGTAAGATGGATTTTATATGTTGCTCCATTTTCTTATCTCGTATATTAAGAGCTATTTTATAGTCCGTGGTTTAACTCTTTATGTATATGACTTGTTGTCTTTCTGTAAGTTCTGGATTTTTTAGCGTGAAACAAAATCCTTTTCTGCTTCAAACCCTCATCTTTTGTTGTGTGTGTATTTTATCTTGCTTTGGAAGAGCTCCCTTGTGCATGGATACAAAATGGTATGATTCATTTAGATCTAGCAGTTTAATATTTTGTTTGCATGTCTTATTAATTTGGATTTTTGAATATACATTGTAGGTACTTTAACTGATTTAAAGTTTCAAATAATATATATCATAAGTTGTTTCTATGTAGTTTGTCAAAAGATTTCATTTTGTTATTGTTGTTCAGGATTACGTTGCTGCTGCTTTGACAGAACACAGGCCTACCGTTTCACTTTTCCTGTTTTTTTGAGACAGAGTCTCACTTTATTGCCCGTGCTAGAGTGCTGTGGCATCAGCTAGCTCACAGCAACCTCAAACTCCTGGGCTTAGGCGATCCTCCTGCCTCAGCCTCCCGAGTAGCTGGGACTACAGGCATGCACCACCATGCCCGGCTAATTTTTTCTATATATAATTTTAGTTGTCTAGCTAATTTCTTTCATTTTTAGTAGAGACAGGGTCTTGCTCTTGCTCAAACTGGTCTCAAAGTCCTGAGCTCAAACAATCTACCTGCCTTGGCCTCCCAGAGTGCTAGGTTTACAGGCGTGAGCTACTGAGCCTGGCCCCAGGTAACTTTTAAAACTTTTTGTTGAGATGGGGTCTTGCTATGTTGCCCAGGGTGTTCTCAAACTACTGAGCTCGAGAGATCCTTCCTCCTCAGCCTCCCCAAATGCTGGGAGTACAGGGAAGAACCACTACAACTCACCCTGTTGAGGACTTTTTCATCAGTATTTATCAGGAACATTATATACTTTTGTTTTCTTGTAATATGTTTGCCTGGGTTGTATCAGTCATGGTGGAGTCACAGAATGAAATTTTTTTGTGTTCTCTTTTTTCCATCATTTGGAAATGAGAAGGATTGGTGTTAATTTTTTATTAAAAGTTTGATAGAATTATATGGTAATTATGAATTTTGCATCTATATGTAGGCTCTTGGATGGGAGATTTTGATTAATCTCACTACTTATAGGTGTGTGTAGATTTTTTTTACTCAGTAGGTTGTGTGTATTTCTACAGATTGATCAATTTCTTCTAGTTTATCTAATTTGTTGGCATATTCTTGACCATAATTGTCTTTACACTTTCTTCTAACTATGACATGCAGGTGATGCGTGTGATGGTGTTCCCTAATTCCCTTAGGCTGTTTTCATTTTTCTTCATTCTGTTTTTTTCTTTTGCTGCTTTGTTTACCGTTTATTTCTTCTACCTGGTCAAATCAGCTTTTGATGCCCACTAGTGTGTTTTTCAATTCAGTTATTGTTATATTTTTCAGCTCAACAATTTCTCTTCTGTTTCTTATAGTTCTAGTTCTGTTCATAATCTCATTTTGTTCATATTATACATTGTTTTTCTGATGTTCTGAAGGTCCACATGTGGTCTCTTAATTTGTTGAATATCCTTGCGACTCTTACTTTGAATTCTTTGCATTGTAATTCAGAAAATCTTCATATTTTTAGTGTCAGTTTGTGTTGATTTAATTTGGTCCTAGGTATGGGTTATTTTTTTTTTTGTATTTTATATATGTTGTTATCTCCTGTTGGGACTTCAGCATTTCACAGATCAGGCACTCATTTCCGGTTTTTTGTTTCCCTTCATGCAGGGAGGACACTCTTCATGTAGCCTGACCAGAGATTCTGGAGACCTCTCAAGACTCTGTGAGGATGTGTCTTCTCTAGCCTTTTGGTTATAATCCAACTGAACAGATTTTGCCATTTGAACCATTTTCTACTCAGAAGCTCTCCTGTTGTCTGCCTGGTAGTCTGCAGCCTCCCTGGTGCTCTAGCAAACTGTGGTCTGGGTCTTCCCCTATTCTACCCCTGTTCCTGCAGTAATTGATTACATTGATGGCCTTTGTTTTCAATGGGTCCCTGACCCAGTGTGTTTTTACTTTCAGTGATTATATTTACCCAAGATAGAAACTTGTCCCTCCAGTAGTCCCCTGAAAATCAGAATTTGGATGGATGTTCCCATATTTTTCCTCCTCCACAAGAAATCAGTAGTTAGGGGGTTCTTCAAAATGTTGCCACATCATGGCAGGGTAGTGTCTCTGGCAAAGTGTCTCAAGTGTTCCTGTTAGGCATCCATTAGGGGGTTCCAACTTCTTAAGTGATTTCTCAACTTCTCACGTAGGCAGTTGCTCTGTGTGTTGTTATCTGTGTGTCTCCATGTTTGGGATTTGCTATTCCTCTGTCTTACTGATGTCACCACATGAATACACTTTTATAATTTCCTTACATAAGCCTGGAAATATATTTTAATTGGGGCCATGATATATTTGCTAGTGGAAATATCAGATGTACCATGTGTATGTGTCTGTTTAATGAGAGCTGCTAAGGAAAGAATATGGTTTTCAGTATATTGGTATTAGTTTTTTTTTTTTTTTTTTTTTTTTTTTTTTTTTCTTTTTTTTTTTGTTATTTTTTTTTTTTTTTTTTTTTAAGTAGCCCTGCAAGCGCAAGGCCTCAAAAAATTGGGTTAAGACTCAGAATTGTTCCTCTCCACGGAAATCTTTAGTAAAAGGCGAAAGATTTATACGATCTGAAGAGAAACCAGAGTATGGTATTAGTTTTTATACTTAAACATCATTCTTTTTCTAGGTTGCAGTCATGTCATCTGTTAATTTTAACAAATCTAGTTTTTTTTTTTTTTTTTTTTTTTTGAGACAGAGTCTCGCTTTCTTGCCTAGGTTAGAGTGAGTGCCATGGCGTCAGCCTAGCTCACAGCAACCTCAAACTCCTGGGCTTAAGCAATCCTACTGCCTCAGCCTCCCGAGTTGCTGAGACTACAGGCACAAGCCACCATGCCCGGCTAATTTTATATATATATATATAATATATATATATTATATATATATATATATATATTAGTTGGCCAATTAATTTCTTTCTATTTTTTATAGTAGAGACGGGGTCTCGCTCAGGCTGGTTTTGAACTCCTGACCTTGAGCAATCCGCCCGCCTCGGCCTCCCAGAGTGCTAGGATTACAAGCGTGAGCCACCGCACCCGGCCAACAAATCTAGTTCTTTACTCTCTTCCCCACTCACCCCCCCCTTTTTTTTTTCACTATCTTCCTCTTTATTGGTCCCTGCTCGGATATAAAGGACAGTGTGTTTGTCTAGAGCCGTGGCTAGCCCACTTTTCTCCGTATTAATTAAAGGAGATGCATCCAGTGCTTACTGGTGATCATGATATTTGGTGAAGTATCCGTGCTTAACGTTAGGGTTTTTCCCCATATTTATTTTTTGGCCTGATTTTTAACTATCTAATAATTATTTCAGGGCACATAATATTGTAATACATATTTTATAAATCTATATCTGTTTTTTTATTATTTTTTTAAGACACCGGGTCTTACTTTGTTGCCTAGGCTCGAGTACAGAGGTATGATCAGAGCTCACTGCAGCCTCCAACTCCTGGGCTTTAAGCAGTCCGCCTGCCTCAGCCTCCCAAGTAACTGGGACTACAGGTGTGCACCACCAAAGCTGGCTAATTTTTAGTTTTTTGGTAGAGGCAGGTTCTTACTATGTTGCCAGACTGGGCTCGACCTCCTGGCTTTAAGCTGTCCTCCCACCTTGGCCTCCCAAAGTGCTGGGATTATAGATGTGAGCCACTGCACTGGCCTAATCTAAATTTGTTAAATTAATATATGATACTGAAAATTTCCATTTCTCATTTTATGATTTTATTACAAGAATAAACTATTATAATAAACTCCATTGGGCTTTTGGTAATGCCTACATATCTAAATTTAACTGCATAGAAAAATTGTATCTATAGTTTTGAATATATGTATTTAATAGGCATTAGAGTTCAGGTTCCTATATTTTTTTATGTTGTACCACTTTTTAAAAATTTTTTATTTCAGAATATTATGGGGATACAGGTGTTTTGGTTACATAGATTGCTTTTGTACAGCTTGAGTCAAAGTTATAAGAGTGTACATCACTCAGACAGTGTACATTGTATCCATTAGGTGTGATTTCACCCATTCCCTTGTCCCCCCTTTCACCTGCTTGATTTCCTTTAGGTTTACTTCCATATATGCACTTGAGTGCTGATTGGTTAGTTCCAATTTAACAGTGATTACATGTGGTGTTTGTTTTTTCATTCTTGTGCTGTTTCACGTAGGAGAATGATCTCTAGCTTGTCCGGGTTATTACAAAGGGTATTAATTCATCTTTTTATTATGGCTGAGTAGTACTCCATGGTATGCATATACCACATTTTATTAATCCACTCATGAATTAACGTATGCTTAGGTTGATTCCACATCTTTGCGAATGTGAATTGTGCTGAAATAAACACCTGAGTGCAAGTGTCTTTTTTCCTATTTTTTTTTTTTTTTAGTTCCTCATCACAGTTTCCAATCAAGTGTCTTTTTAATAAAAGGACATTTTGTCCTTTGGGGAAATACCCAGTAGTGGAATTGATAGATCAGATGATAAGTCTACTTTTAGTTCGTTGAGGTATCTGCATACTAATTTGCATAGAGGCTGTACTGCTTTGCAGTCCCACAAACAGTGTGTAACTGTTCCTTTCTCTCTGCATCCACACCAGCATGTATTGTTTTGGGACATTTTGATAGAAGCCATTCTCACTGGAGTCAGGTGATATCTCATTATGGTTTTGATATGCATTTCCCTGATAATTAGAGACATTGAGCATTTTCTCATATGTGTATTGGCCATTAGTCTAGTGTCTATCTAAAAGCTCTGTTCAGGACGGGTGCGGTGGCTCACGCCTGTGATCCTAGCACTCTGGGAGGCTGAGGCTGGTGGATCATTTGAGCTCAGGAGTTCAAGACCAGCCTGAACAAGAGTGAGACCCTGTCTCTACTAAAATAGAAAAAATTAGCTGGACATGGTGGCACATGCCTGTAGTCCCAGCTACTCGGGAGGCTGCAGAAGTATCGCTTGAGCCCAGGAGTTTGAGGTTGCTGTGTGCTAGGCTGAGTCAATGGCACTCTAGCCGGGGCAACAAAGTGAGACTGTCTGAAAAAATAAAATAAAAGCTCTGTTCATGTCTTTTGCCCTGTTTTTAATGGGGTTGTTTGATTTTTTTTCTTGCTGGTTTGCTTGAGTTCTTTGGAATTTCTAGTCATTAGCCCTTTATCAGATTATAGCATGCAAATATTTTCTCCCATTCTGTAGGTTGTCTATTCGCTCTATTGATTATTTCCTTGGCTGTGCAGAAGCTTTTTAATTTCATCAAATCCTGTTTATTAATTTTTGTTCTTGCTGTAATTGCAGTTGGGGTTTGTCTTCTAAATTCTTTGCCTAGGCCAATATCTAGAAGAGTTTTTCCAACATTTTCTTCTAGCATTCTTATAGTTTCATTCATGTCTTGGGTTTAAGTCTGTTATCCATCAGTGACGTGGCCCGATTACAGGACGTAGGATGACACAGAACACAAAATAACAACACAGACACACATGGACATGACAATGACTCAAGTGACCAATGCGTCGGTCGCTTTATTTTTATACCCCCCAGGCCCAAGGTTAGTTCCTTGTACCTGAGCATCTGAGCATAGCAGCAATATCAGCCAATTCCGGAGTTGTATCAAAAGGAAACAATTTCCCATGGCCTCAGACCTCAAAATGGTTACTAAAGTTAAGGTGCTGGACAGAGCTCAAAAGCCAAGGCCGAGATAGGCAACATAAAACAATGCAGCCATTTGAAGTGCTTCTTGGTCTCAATCCCAGGTGGCGGCTCCTCCCTGGCCTCCACGGTGGTGCCTGTTTTAGGTCGACCCCCCCATGGGGAGTCTTACGCATCATTGACTAACAACCATCAATCGGGGGCCAGTAGTTGGGAGAGTTCTTGTTCTTGTTCTCATGGCCTCCAGACTCCAACCACAGGGGCCGTCCGTGTGGGAGTTGGGAGCATTTGCTTATGTGCAACATCTCAGGCCTCTTATCAAGTCACAAGGCAGCAACCATGTCTGAAGAAAATGCTGACTACTGCTGCGTCAGGCAGCACACGTACATTACAGAGTGTAGTGAATGATTATTATAAGATATAACACCAGAATCAGCCCCCAACACATCAGGAATTGATTTATGTGAGTGGTGAGAGGTAAAGATCCTGTTTCAATCTTCCACATGTGGCTGTCCAATTTTCCCAGCACAATTTATTGAACACGGATTCTTTTCCCCAATATAGTATTATCTGCTTTGTTAAAGATCAGATGGTTATATATGGTGGGTTTTATATGTGGGTTTTCTGTTCTGTTACATTGGTCTGTGTGGAGGGCTTTATATCTGGGTTCTCTGTTCTGTTACATTGGTCTGTGTCCCTATTTTTTTGCCAATACCATGCTGTTTTGGTTACTGTGGCCTTGTAGTATTGCTTGAAGTCTGGTAAAGTGATGCCTCCTGATTTGTTCCTTTTGCTTAAGGTTGCTTTAGCTATTGAAGCTCTTTTCCAGTTCCATACAAAGTGTAGAAGGATTTTTTCTAGATCTGTGAAAAATGACCTTGGTATTTTGATGGAGGTTGCATTGAATCTGTACATCACTTTGGGTAGTATGGACATTTCAACAATGTTGATTCTGCCTATCCATGAGCATGATATGTATTTCCATTTGTTTCTGTCCTCTGCAATTTCCTTCCCCAGTGATTCATAGTTCTCCTTGTAGAGATCTTTCACATCCTTGGTTACATATATTCCTGGGTATTTTATTTTCTTCGTTGCTGTTGTGAAAGGTATTGATTCTTTGATTTGATTCTCAGCTTGATTGTTGTTGGTGTATAGAGATACTACTGATTTGTGTATATTGATTTTGTAACCTGAGACTTTACTGAATTTATTTATCAATTCCCAGAGTCTCTTGGCAGAATCCTTTGGGTTTTCTAGATATAAGATCATATCAGTAAAGTAAAGAGTGATAGTTTGACCTCCTTTTTCCCCATTTGGACACCGTTCGATTCCTTCTCTTGCCTGATTGCTATGGCTAGGACTTCCAGCACTATGATGAATGGAAGTGGTGACAGTGGGCATCCTTTTCTTGATCTAGTTCTGAAACACTAGCTCGCAGTTAGCTCCCGAATTGTGCTCCTCTATTCCACCAAGTCTTCAAGGTAAGAGGGGAGAGCCTCACTCTCCGTGAAGACATCAGCCTGAAGTGCACATAGAGAAGGAGCTGTTGATGAGCTTGGGTTGTTTGAGGAAACTCGTTGGTATAATTGTCATAGGAATGGCCTAAAATAGTATTAAAATGATGGGAGAGTACTCAACTTGGAGCCTAGGAGAAGACGCCACTGTGTACAATCCATTTTAAAAGGGTTAAGAGATTACATTAAAGTTTCCCTGGGAACTACTATTATCTCATCAATATACTGCTTTGAGAACAAAGGTTTTCAACATAGTAGGCACAGTAGGCTGCAGGGAAAATGGTATCACCCAAGAGTTTCTTATTTATTTCTCTTTACAAATAATATTCTTTCTGCAGTCAACTTCCTTATCTAAATTGTTACCACAATTTATGAGTGTAAGAGGCAGAACTCTATATCCTTAAATTAATATCAGAGGTTTTACTGAAGCCTGAAAAAATATTATAAAAGATATTCCAAAGTGTGTAGATTAACAGCCAGATGGAAGGGATGTATTAGGCAAGGTGTGGAAGGAAGGGGCTCAGAGCTTCCATGCCATCTTTACAAGCATCACTTTCTGGGAACCTTTACCTGTTCACCTATCTAGAAGGTACTCTGAACACTGTCCTTTTGGGTTTTTGTGGAGACATGACTACATGAGCATGATTGTGTATATCACTGAACATTGGTGATAAAGTGAACCTCCAGCCCTTCTCCTCTCATGGGATGTTGGGGGCTGGAACTAAAAGTTCTGACCCTATAATCCATCCTGGGTATTTCCAGTGACCAGCCCCCAGCCTGAAGCTATGTAGGGGCCTCTGGCCACCGCTTATCTCATTAACATACAAAAAGATACTGTCCCTCCAGAGATTTCAAGTGAGTTGTATTTCAGGAGGGAGTAGACGACCACATATATTAATATTTCACAGTATCACAAGGTGGATCTGTCGGCCAATTAACGTTAATCAAATCTATTGTTAGAGTTCTCTCCTTATATTATGTGAACATTAGAACTCTCCTAATAGCCTCTTGGTGAATTTTTCATTTTAGGGACAGGTGACCTTCAGGGATGTGGCCATAGAATTCTCTCCAGAGGAGTGGAAATGCTTAGACCCTGCTCAGAGGGCTTTATACAGGGACGTGATGTTGGAGAACTACAGGAACCTGTTCTCCCTGGGTGAGAATAACTTTCTTTCAAAAGTCAGAATATCCTCTTGTGTATCTTTGCATTTTCTCTTGTGAGTCTCTTGTTAGCCCCTGCATTGCTTGACTGAGATTGAAGCTCTTTTGATTCAGAAATGAAAAGCTTTAAAATGGGGTATCTGGACTTTAACTGCCCCCTTTCTTCAGATGTTCTTCCCTTTCATGATATATCATTGGATGATTCCAGAGCTTATGTATGTGTCAACTTTGGGGCAGATGTTTAAAATATCAATTTCCTGTGTTTTACTCTTGTGCTTTGATTCATTGGTTCTTCAAAGACAACTAAATGTCTACATGTTACAATATTCCCAAAGCATTCAAAAGGAGGCATTCAGAGGATGGATTTTTTTTTTTTTCCGACAGAGTCTCACACTTGCCCCCACTAGAGCGCTCTGGAATCAGCCTAGCTCACAGCAACCTCAAACTCCTGGCAGAAAGCAATCCTTCTGACTCAGCCTCTGGAGGAGCTGGGATTACAGGTACACACCACTGTGCCCAGCTAATTTTTTCTGTATATTTTTAGTTGGCCAATTAATTTCTTTCTATTTTTAGTAGAGACGGGGGTCTCGCTCTTGCTCAGACTGGTTTCAGACTCCTGACTTTCAGTGATCCTCCCACCTTGGCCTCCCAGAGTGCTAAGATTACAGGCTTGAGCCACCATGCCCAGCTGATCATGGGATTTTGTTATATATTTACATATCCATCTGGAATTTCCTTTCTCCTTACCTAAACATAGGGCTGGGATACTGGAAAAGCCATGGTACCTTATATTCCTTTCTTTCTATAAGCAGGAATTTCTCATTTTGACCTGAGTATTATCTCCATGTTGGAACAAGGGAAAGAACCCTGGACTATGGAGAGCCAAGTGCAAATATCAAGAAAATCAAATGGGTGGAAATGGATCAAAGGTATGATCACAAGTAAGTGCTCAGATGGATAGAGAAAAAGCTGTTCATTAAGTAGTGTTTTGGAAACTCTATGCAAATCTCTGGGATCTATGGGAAAACAAAAGTTTATGCCCTATGAGCTCTGAAAGGAAATTTTACTTTTCCTTCACTTCTCACTCTGTTTCTCAGATATGTAACACTTCATCCTTGTACCCTCTGGTGGTACTTCAACTCAAAACAGAAACAAATGGAAAGTCCTTATCATGGTAGACAACACTGTGTTAGCTGACTTCATGAACTCTTTTGTTGTTGACACTGAGTTGCACAGGAAAGGCTGTTTCAGAAGAGTTGCTTTCCACCTTGGTCTTTCCTTCTATAGTTGATTTCATCTGATGCTAAGTTCTCAGTCCATATCAATCACATCTGTGGCCTTCATAGTCCTGACGGCTGGACCTCTCCATGTTCCATCCCATTTCATGTGCTTCGAAAACCCAGTCAGGAGATGGGAAACCTTGTCTGGTCTTCCTTCACATGTAGGTTTCCAGAAACTTCTTGGAGCTTTTTAAAGCCCTTCCTGCCTGGTGAGATAGATCCCTCAGCCATTTTTGCCACACTTCACGGGTTTGTATGACAGGGGAGTGAGTTGGATATTCTGAGATTGTCACTCAGCAGGAAAAAAAGTCAATAGAAACATCCTCTCTTTGGTCTCCAGTCCTACATAGGTGTAAATCCTATTCTTTCAGTCTCGTTGTGTGGGCTCTATTGGCAGAGCATGGAGTCCATTCTCAAGATGCCACAAAATCTGATGCCCATGCATTGTATTTTTCTCTTTTCCACTGCTGTTACTACTCAGGGAATGTAGAGAGCCTTGGCTCTGCCTCATTTTGTACTCTCTTAGTTTATATGATTTTCTTTCTAAAACTTGCTTGTAACATGCACATTCCTGTAGAAGTCAGGATCTTCCCTCATGTATCTTTGCAGTTTCTCTTGTGAGTCTCTTGTTAACCCCTGCATTGCTTCACTGAGATGATAGCCTCAGGGTTGACTTGTTGGGATAATCCAGCCTTAGGTTATGCATAACTTCTTGTAGAGTGTCCCATGGAGTGAGTTTATGGCATAACATAAAATTGATGAAGGAGAACACTTTAACTAATGTGATTGAATATTATCCTGCTACATTCGGAGATGCCCTTTGAAGCCACTGAGTAGAGTTGGCCCATGATCCTGAGATAAAAAGTATCAGGAGAGTATGACTGATAAGTGTTTCCTATTGTTTTTCTACTTTTTGAAAAGCATCACAAAAGTGTCACTGCGACAATGCTGATCACATATACTAATGATCATCTCCTTTGAGCCAGCAGTCAGTGTTGTAGGAATTTCTTTTAGGGAGAACATTGTTTAAGATCACTGCCTCATGCATAAACTGTTGTTCCTGCCACATTTTTCATCCCTTGTATGTGTCACTATTAATTTTCAACAACAAAAACTGTCATTTTGTCATTGGTTCATACCTGTAACAGGCATGGTTTTGAAACATCTTCTTGAGGGAGCTTATGAAGTTAAATGATGTCTCTGTATTTTAATTCTACCATGATTTGTTTAAGCCAGTACAGGTTTCATCTTGTATAGTTTTATGTATTAAAAATTTTTTTTTAGTTTTTTGAGACAGAGTCTCACTTTGTGGCCGGGGCTAGAGTGCCGTGGCATCAGCATAGCTCACAGCAACCTCAAATTCCTGGGCTCAAGAGATCCTCCTGCCACAGCCTCCTGAGTAGCTGGGACTGCAGGCGTGCGCCACCATGCCTAGCTAATTTTTTCTATATATTTTTAGTTGGCCAATTAATTTCTTTCTATTTATAGTAGAGACGGGTTTTGCTCTTGATTAGGGTGGTTTAGAACTCCTGACCTTGAGCAATCCACCTGCCTTGGCCTCCCAGAGTGCTAGGATTATAGGCATGAGCCACTGCACCCGGCCTAGTTTTATGTATTATAAATGAACTTTTAAAAAATTTATTTAATCAGCAGTTCATATATTCAAGGCAAGTTTGACCATAAAGAACAAAGTTAGAGTTATCATACTACCTGATTTCAAACTATATTACAAAAGTATGGCAATTAAAACAGGATTGTAGTAGCCTAAAAATAGACACATTGATTAATGAAGTAGAATAGAGAAGAGAAATGAACCAATACATATATGGTCAATGGATTTTTGACAAAGGTGCCAAGAACACAAAGTGAAAAAAGACAGTGTCTCAATATATAATGCTACAAAAGTGATTCTACATATGGAAGAATAAAACTGGACCCTTATCTCTAATCATATACAAGGGTTGTCCAGAAAGTATCCAGCCATGTCATATGAAAAATAGTATTAACAATAGCTGGATACTTTCCCACAGCCCTTGTGTAAAAATCAACTACTAGAAGAAATCACAGGGAAAAACCTACATGACATTGGTCTGAGCAGTCATTTTTTTAGATCTGATCCCCAAAGCTCAGGCAACAGAAGCAAATATAGACAAGTGAGATTGCACCAAACCAAACTGTTTCTTCCTAGCAAAGGAAATAATTAAGAGAAACTTTGCATTGTGAGAAAATATTTCCAAGCCATACATCTGGTAGGAAATTAATATCCAAAATGTGTAAGAAACTGAAACAACTCAATGGCATCAAAAGAAATAATCCAGAGCGGGTTTCATGGCTGGGATCAGCAGTGTGCGGGTTTCCCTCGCCCTTAATGGGTGCTGCTCGTCTGCGCAGTACCAGCAGACTCCCCAACCCTGATGCAGCAGGACGCGGGCGGCGGGCTTCTGAGCGGGGCAGCCCGAGCCAGCGGCTACTGTTAAAGAGACTCAGCCATCGAAAGCAAACCATTGGTGACCTCGAAGCAGAAAACTGAAGTGGTGTGGGGGGTCCCCACCCAGGTGGTTTGCACAGCCTTCAGCAGTCACATCCTGGTGGTGGTGACCCAATTTGGGAAGATGGGTACCCTGGTCTCCCTGGAGCCTAGCAATGTGGCCAGCGACATCAGCAAGCCGGTGCTTACTACAAAAGTCCTTCTCGGGCAGGATGAGCCTCTCATCCACGTCTTTGCAAAGAACCTGGTAGCGTTTGTGTCTCAAGAAGCTGGACACAGAGCAGTCCTGCTAGCCATGGCCATGAAGGACAAGAGCATGGAGGGGGTGAAGGCCTTGAAGGAGGTGATCCGGGTGTGCCAGGTGTGGTGACGTGGAGTTAGCAGTCACATGCTGCCCGGCAGGACCATGTGGAAACTCAAAACACCCACTCAGTGACTGGAAGACCCTCCTTCTGACACGGCAGAGGGAGGAACTTTATCTGGCTTTAGCCCTTGAGCCAGAAAAAATATTCGTGTCTCAGGCCGACTTTACTCTGGTTACTGATGTCGTCTGTGTATGCAGGGGAAAAGTGGGATATGTCTTGAGGGAGTCGTGACTGGTTCTCACTGGGGTCCAAATAGTTGCTGGTGTTTGGTGCCTTTTCTCAGTCATACTTCTCTGCAGCTGCCCAGAGCTGTCTGGTAGCCATTAAACGGACTAAACGCTTCCATCACTTAAAAAAAAAAAAAAAAAAAAAGAAATAATCCAATTAAAAGATGATCAAAGGACCTTAATAGACATTTCTTGACAGACTACATACATATATCAACAATAGATATATTAAAAAGACTCAAGGCTGCGCTCGGTGGCTCACATCTGTAATCCTAGCACTCTGGGAGGCCGAGGCGTGCAGATTGCTCGAGGTCAGGAGCTGTAAACCAGCCTGAGCAAGAGCGAGACCTCGTCTCTACTATAAATAGAAAGAAATTAATTGGCTAACTAATATATATAGAAAAAATTAGCCAGGTATGGTGACACATGCCTGTAGTCCCAGCAACTTGGGAGGCTGAGGCAGCAGGATTGCTTGAGCCCAGGAGTTTGAGGTTGCTGTGAGCTAGGCTGATGCCATGGCACTCACTCTAGCCTGGGCAACAAAGTGAGACTGTCTAAAAGAAAAAACAAACAAAAAAAATGACTCAACATTAGTAGTCATTATGAAAATATAAATTTAAACCACAAGGAGATTCCACTGCACACCTATCATAATGGCTATTGATGAGAAGTGTTGGTGAGGATATGGAGAAAAGGGAACCCTTCTAAACTGTTGGTGGGAATGTAAATTAGTATAGGCAGTATGGAAAACTATATGGAGTTTCATCTAAAATTAATATTACTATATGATCCAACAATCTCATTTCTGGGTTCAATCCAAAGAATTTGATATCTGTATGTCTAAGATATCTGCACTTCGTGTTTACTGTGGCATTATTCACACAGCCAAGTTATATAGTCAAACTACGTATACATTAACAGATGAATAGATACAGAAAATGTAGTTTACAATACAGAGTGGAATAGTATTCAGCCTTCAAAAGAAGAAAGTTCAGTTTCCCACATGTGGCTCAACATAGAGGACATTTTGCTAACTGAAGGAACCAGACACAGAAATACAAGTATTGGATGTTTTCATTTATATGTGGAATGCAATTGGAGTAGAGTGTTGGTTATCAGAGGCTGGAGGATGAAGAATAGATTGGTCAGTGGGTAGAAAGTTTCAATTCAAAAGCAGGAGTAATTGATAAGTTTTTGTGGTGATGGATACTGTTTATAAGCTTTATTCCATCATTCCACATTATATAGGTATATTATGATATTACTTTGTTCCCTGTAAATATATACAATTATAATTTGTTGATATATAATAAACATTTCGAAAAGTCGTATTCCAGTTCTTGTACTCTGTACTGGTTCTAAAATGGATGTCCTTGCTTTGTTCTTAAGAGAAAATTGTTCCCATTTCTACAGACTGTAAGTTTTTATGGATGTGGTTACTGATTCTTTGCTTGTTTTATGATGGGTTACTAGGATGTTTTACTAGGTACTTTTATTATGATATATAGATGATAGTTTTTAAGTATGTATTATGCAATATAACTTGTTTTCATTTCAATTATGAGATAGCCATATCTCATAAGGTGTTTTTTGTCAATTGGTGTATATCTTGGGGTAACTCCTTTCAGGGCTAACATAGGTTTGCACATTGTATTTTAGTTATAGGTGGTTTGAAACTAGACTTCCACAATATTAATTTGGATCACATGTAATCACCTTTTGTTTATTAAACAATACTATTCCTTTCGTGTTCCTAAAATTGAATTTTAGGCCTGGCACGGTGGCTCACGCCTATAATCCTAGCACTCTGGGAGGCCGAGGTGGATGGATCACTCAAGGTCAGGAGTTTGAAACCAGCCTGAGCAAGAGCGAGACCCCATCTCTACTAAAAATAGAAGGAAATTAATGGGCCAACTAAAAATATATAGAAAAATTAGCCGGGCATGGTGGTGCATGCCTGTAGTCCCAGCTACTCGGGAGTCTGAGACAGTAGGATTGCTTGAGCCTAAGAGTTTGAGGTTGCTGTGAGCTAGGCTGATGCCATGGAACTCTAGTCCAGGCAATAGAGTGAGACTCTGACTCAAAAAAAAAAAAAAATTGAATTTTACCTTTCTGAAGTTTCATAAGTATGTTTAATATCAGTATTACTTTTGGTGTAATATTAAGTTTATCAGTGTGAAATGTTTATTTACATGCTGTAATTAATTGGAAACTTACGGTTATTTATATCTTGTAGATCTCTCTCCTGCATTTGTAATAAAAAATATACCACCGAATGTGAAGACCAATCCAGGAGAAGTATTCCAAACAGTGACATTGGAAAGACCCGAGAGCCATGACACTGAAGACTTTTACTTTAGGGAAGTCCAGAAAAATATACCTGACTTTGAGTGTCAATGGGGAGATGATGAAGGAAGTAACAAAGCAGTGCTTATGACTCAGAAAGAAAATCTCACTGGTAGAAGAGATCAATATGATAGAAGGGATGTAGGAAGCAAGTTTATTAAAAATCAGTGTGGATTAATTTTTTTTTTTTTTGTGACAGAGTCTCACTTTGTTGTTCTGGCTAGAGTGAGTGCCGTGGTGTCAGCCTAGCTCACAGCAACCTAAATCTCCTGGGCTTAAGCGATCCTACTGCCTCAGCCTCCTGAGTAGCTGGGACCACAGGCATGCGCCACCATGCCCAGCTAATTTTTTGTATATATAGTTTTAGTTGGCCAATTAATTTCTTTCTATTTTTGGTAGAGACAGGGTCTCACTCAGGCTGGTTTCGAACTCCTGACCTCGAGCGATCCTCCTGCCTCGGCCTCCCAGTGTGCTAGGATTATAGGCGTGAGACACCACACCCGGCCAGTTTGGATTAATTTTAAGCTGCCTCAACTGCAGCTATTTCAAAGTAAAAGGAAAGTTGATGAATGTAATCAAGTCAAGTCTATCAACCATGGTTCCTCAGTTTCACCACTTCAACAAATCCCTTCTAGTGTCAAAACTCACATATCTAAAAAATATGAAAATGATTTCATTTTTTCTTCATCACTCACACAAGAATAAACAGTGAACAATGGTGGAAAGCCTTACAAATGTACTGAATGTGGCAAAGTGTGCACTGAAAATTTACATCTTGAATGTCATCAGAGAATTCATACTAGAGAGAAGCCTTATAAGTGTAATGAGTGTGGTAAAGCCTTTAGTGTTTATTCAAATCTAACTCCCCATCAGGTAATCCATACTGGTGAAAAACCTTATGAATGTTACGAATGTGAGAAGGTCTTCAGGCAAAATGGCTCCCTTGCATACCATCAAAGAATTCATACTGGTGAGAAACCTTATAAGTGTTATGAGTGTGGCAAGCTCTTCACTCGAAATGCACACCTTGTTAGGCATCACAGTGTTCACAGAGAGAAACCTTACAAGTGTTATGAGTATGGAAAAGCTTTTAGTCTTTGTTCAGTCTTATCTCCCCATCAGAGAATCCATACTGGAGAGGAACCCCACAAATGTAATGAGTGTGGCAAGGTCTTTACTGGAAATGCACACCTTGCACGTCACAGGAGAACACATACTGGAGAAAAACCTTACAAATGTAATATATGCGCCAAGGCCTTCACTCAAACTTCAAACCTTGTATGTCACAGGAGAAGTCATACTGGAAAAAAACCTTACAAATGTAATGAATGTGGCAAGGCCTTCGCTCGAAATTCACACCTTATTAGTCATCAAAGTATTCACAGTGGAGAGAAACCTTACAAGTGTTATGAGTGTGGCAAAGCCTTTAGTTTTTGTTTAGTACAAACTACCCATCAGAAAATCCATACTGGCGAGAAACCTTACGAATGTAATGAGTGTGGCAAGGTCTTCACTCAAAATGCATCCCTTGCACGTCACAGGAGAAGGCATACTGGAGAAAAACCTTACAAATGTAATGTGTGTGGCATGGCCTTCTCTCAGCATTCACAGCTTGCATGTCACAGGAGAAGGCATACTGGAGAGAAACCTTATAAATGTTACAAATGTGGGAATGTCTTCAAGCATAATAGCTCTGTTGCATGCCATCAAAGAATTCACAACGGTGAAAAACCTTACAAATGTAATGAATGTGGCAAGACTTTCACTCAACATTCACAACTTGCGAATCATCAATAAATTCATACTGGAGAGAAACCATACAGATGTAATGACTATGGCAAGCTCTTCAGTGAACGATCAAAGCTTGCAAGGCATCACAGAATTCATAGTTGAAAGAATCCATATGAATGAATGTGGCAAAGTTTTCAGTCACAATTCACTCCTTGGATGACGTTAGAGAATTCATTCTCAAGAGAATCCTTACAAATGCAGACTATAGCAAACCCGTCATGAGTTCAAGCATTAACACTGGACAGCCCGTGCTCAAGAAAAATCATAATTGTATGTGGATGAACCTTTTTTGTGTGTCTCACAACCCACTGGGCATCACAATACACATCTTTGATGAAAGCAAACAAAAGTAAAGTATAAGTTGAGGCTATTACCCAGGGCCATAAATGTAGGTGAGGATTTGTATGAGGAACGACTCAATCTCTAATTCTTCATGATTAACCTTTGATATTACATACTGTAAAAGAATTATAAGTCCAAATATGTTCAAATTTATGGCATGATATATATCAAAGGTGACAGGACGTTTGCAGATGGCCAATTACTTTGAAGTTACACAATATTTTATTCATTTGAATATTCTTGAAAGGGTTACTTTACTATTCATAACTTTCAACTTGAACTTTGAAAACGTACTGTTATGCCTTTTTCACAGCCTTTCATTGTGGTCTGTGGAAAGAATCCATTGCATGGCAGGGCCTGCTTTAAGTTTGAGGATCATTTCTGTCCATGTTTCTATAAGAAGAAGGATGCTGCCCTTGAATATTAAGTACCGTCTGAATTAGCATTTGGGAGGGGCAGAGAATAATGTAAAAGTATGATGTCACTCATCTTGCTCATTGTGTCCAGGGTTTTCTTTTCCTAACAGGCGGGCAGTGTAGGTTAAAGGAGACAAAGCTCAATCAACTGACTATAATACAAAGCAAATTACGACCTTAAGACACTGGGGCTTCTGTGCAAAGAGAAGTACATTATTAAGGACCGATTATATGGTAGAAAGCCTGCTAGGAAAATGGTTGCCACTTTTGCCATTGAATGGCAATAGGTACTCCATAGCAACCATTGGTGAAAAATTGGTCTTATTTTTGAAAATTAAGAAATAACAGTTATCAGGGTGGAAAGATTAATCAAAAGAACCAGAGTAGCGTTCTTGGAGTAGGATTCACATCTAACTGCTGAGATTAGAACTTTCTGCTACTTTGAGAAATGTATTTGAGAATGTATTGCAGATCTAATGTGTTATAAAATGTATTGTTATTTCATACCTATGAATTCATCACATTCTTAACCAACATAGTGTTATCCTACCTCAGTAGTACACATAATAATAGAAAATAACAATGCACCCTTAGGTCCTTAAGGTTTAAGGATCTGGAACAACTATTTTCTTGGTGGAAATCCACAATATGTCATTTCAAAAACCTAGAATCATATATTGCACTTAAGTTATTCTCTCCACATGATGTCTTAGGATACTGATGCAGGTATAATGAAAATCCCATAGATGTGCAATTTCAGACTCTTAAACCCCAAAAACTGCATCACTGTTGGTGAACATGCACTGTTTTATATTTCCACTTGCGTCTTTTTGTGTGCCAAATAAGACCCATGGTATGCATCTTGATTTATATGAAGTGAAAATACAAATATAGTAAGAATATGAAAAATATAAGGAAATAAAAGAAAGTATGGCGTATAAGAATAGAAATACCTCTTTTTTTGTCCTAGGAATGCTCAGTGATGTCATTTGGAAACATTGATATTCATGAAATTTCTTTTAAGAATGAACATAACGAGAATATTGTTTCATTTTGATAAACTATTGATTTATATATTCACCCTCCTAATATTTTTGGTAATTTCAATTTGTGACCAGTCCCCTTGAACTAGATTGAACCCCACTTACCATTTGGTTTGAATATAGAGAATGATGATGCCAATGCTGAAGTGTTAGGAGAATGTTTATTACATAATGTGGCTTCCTGGGGAAAGATGGGTAGACTTCCGAGACTGGTCCAAAAATAGATTGAGAAAACAGGAATAAGTAATTAGCTTGGAATGTTATGATCATTAAATGGTGGGGTTGGGTGTGAGTCCCCCCCACCCCTGTGTTTTGAACTTCCATCTGCTGCCAAAGGAATGCACACCCAGGAACTATCAGCTGGACAGGTTGGAAAGAACAGGAAGAGGGAGTGCAGAGGTTAGTAGGGGTCAGTGGTCTAACTTCACAATGGACACTGACTCTGCAATACAACACTGAATGTTTACTCTTGAAACTCCTGAATTCTTGGTTCAGAAAGTTGGGAAGATCCCAATTTTCTTCATAGTAATCGCTTATACATTTCTTTTTCTGCTGTGCCCATAGGTCTCATTACACAACATTCTTGTTGAAATGTTTCTGAATCCTGTTTAGCTAAATTGCCTAAGATATTTTTACATTAGTTCAATTAAAATTATGGAAAAGATTTTTATGAACAGGACTAAGAAATTTTACTGGAAGAGTTGTTTAAAAAAAAGAATGAAAGGCCGGGCGCGGTGGCTCACGCCTGTAATCCTAGCTCTTGGGAGGCCGAGGCGGGCGGATTGCTCAAGGTCAGGAGTTCAAAACCAGCCTGAGCAAGAGCGAGACCCCGTCTCTACTATAAATAGAAAGAAATTAATTGGCCAACTGATATATATATAAAAAAAAAATTAGCCGGGCATGGTGGCGCATGCCTGTAGTCCCAGCTACTCGGGAGGCTGAGGCAGAAGGATCGCTCGAGCCCAGGAGTTTGAGGTTGCTGTGAGCTAGGCTGACGCCACGGCACTCACTCTAGCCTGGACAACAAAAAGCGAGACTCTGTCTCAAAAAAAAAAAAAAAAAAAAAAAAGAATGAAAGATGGGGTCTTACTTTGTTTCACAGGCTGCAGTGCAGGGCTGTGATCATACTTCACCGAAGCCTCAAACTCTTGGGCTCAACCAATCCTTCTGCCTCAGGCTCCCAAGTAGTCAGGACTACAGGCACCTGCCACCATGTGAGTATTTTTCCAAAGGCTGTGGACATATGGTTTTTAGTTTATGATACTGAGCAATATATTCTTCTTTTTTTTTTTTTTTAGACAGAGTCTCACTCTGTTGCCTGGGCTACTAGAATACCATGGTGTCTGCTTGGCTCACAGCAACCTCAAACTCCTGGGTTCAAACCATCCTCCTGCCTTAGCCTCCCAAGTAGCTGCCACTATAGGCATGCACCACCATGCCCAGCTAATTTTTTCTATATGTTTTTAGTTGTCTGACTAATTTCTTTCTATTTTTAGTAGAGATGGGGTGTCACTGTTGCTCAGGCTGGTCTCAAACTCCTAACCTCCAGTGATCCTTCTGCCTTGGCTTCACAGAGTGCTAGGATTACAGGCATGAGCCACCACATCTGGCCTCTATGGTCTTTTTAAAATTGTAGTAAAATTACTTTTTGTATATGATTTTTGCTGGAGATGTTTTTCTTCCATGCATGGTAATACAGATTATAAATTTAATACATTTCTTCCTTATCTTACTCCAGTGAAAAATGTAGCGGGGGTTGGATAAATTAGTGTGTTGTTTGGTGATGAAATTTTGTGAAGTGAAAATGCACGTAAAACAATGGCAGGGATAAACTAGGTTCTCTATAAATACAAAAACAGAATTGTCTCTGTGAGTCTTTAGTTCAGTGAAAGTACTAAGGTGATACAAGATGGTGAAGTCTCTTAATAGAGAAGTTATATAGTATTAGGTGCTTGAAAATGAAGTGTGTGGAGTCCAGTCAGCATCTGGACAGATATCTGAAAATATAGTTAATGAAGGAGGTAGTTCCCAAGACTTCTCCTAGAGTTTGTGAGAAAGAGAGAATCTCCATTGGCAAATTCCTGGAGGCCATTCTACCACTTCCTACTGCCTGGTGTTCCTATTCAGAGCCAGAGGATCTTGCAGGAAAATGTAACGTTTGTGCTCATTTTTCCAAGGAAACTGACACCTGGTATTTTCCCCTTATATTTGTTGCCATCCAAAAATACTTAATAAATAGATTTTCTTTAATAAGTGATTTCTTTTGTTTGCATGTGTATTTTCCTTTACATTAATCACACTTAGAATAATAATCACTGTTATTAATGTTTTATGTCTAATAACTGATAAAATCTTATTTCTGAAATAAGTATTGATGATATTCTTATTTCAGCAATGAAGAAACCTAGGACATTAGCAGGTTAAAGACTCACCCATATCTGGGCAACATAATGAGACCTTGTCTCTACAAAAAATAAAAACACTAGCCTGTAGTCCTAGCTAATCGGTAGCGTGAGGCAGGATCACTGGAGCCCAAGAGTCAGAGGTGACAGTGAGCTCTGATCATGCTGCTGCACTACAGCCTGGGCAACAGTTTGAGACTCTGTCTCTTACAAAAGAGACTCACCTAGTCACATCCCAGTGACTGAGTTAGGATTTGAATTCATGTCTGGCTGCAAAGACCAATCTCAACTGTGATTCCACAGTAACAGTGCCAGTAACTTACGTCCTTCAACTACTCAACATCTATACTTCTTTGGTTAGTATCTGTTGTCATTTTAAATGGGTTATCTTCATACATTATTGTGATTCTGATAAATTTCTATTATATTTACACTATAATTTTTCTTATTATTTTGAGACAGGGTCTCACTCTGTGACCCAGGCTGAAGTGCAGCCTGATTGATCATAGCTCACTATCACCTGTAATTCCTTGGCTCAACTGATCCTTTCACCTCAGTTTCCCAAGTCACTGGGACTACAGGTGCACACCACCTTGCCTAGCCCTTGTACTTTATTTATTTATTTATTTTTGAGACAGAGTCTCGCTTTGTTGCCCAGGCTAGAGTGAGTGCCGTGGCGTCAGCCTAGCTCACAGCAGCCTCAAACTCCTGGGCTCAAGCAATCCTGCTGCCTCAGCCTCCCGAGTAGCTGGGACTGACTACAGGCATGCGCCACCATGCCCGGCTAATTTTATATATATATTAGTTGGCCAATTAATTTCTTTCTATTTATAGTAGAGACGGGGTCTCGCTCTTGCTCAGGCTGGTTTCGAACTTCTGACCTCGAGCAATCCGCCCGCCTCAGCCTCCCAGAGTGCTAGGATTACAGGCGTGAGCCACCGCGCCCGGCTTGTACTTTTATTTTATAGGTCAGTAGTTCCTATGAATAATGCTTAAACTAGTTGGAGAAACACTCGTTACCACATAATCATATAAGAAAGACCATCCAATCTTTCAAAAGAGGTATCCAGTCCTTGATCTATTTGTGATTCTTAAATATCAGCTCATTGAGCTGCAATGAACAATTTACCAATAGTGTCAATGAGAGTGTATGCTTCCTGAGATGAGAATATTTTGAAAACCTGTGTTCCTATTGTCAATTCTCAGAAACAATTACAGGTTCCTAATATGCATCAGCACACACACTTGAGAATATTTGGTGGGAGTTCTTCCTTTTCCATCATCTCCAAAGGCAGTCAGGGCTTCACATGGAGAAAGCAAAAATGCTGAAGTCTCACACTTGGGTAGTGATATTGGAAGTCTTTACATGTGACTCTTTGCTGTCTGTATATCTACTTCAGTAAGAAGTCTCTTCATATTTTTGTCCATTTTTTAATTTGATAAATTTGATTTTTGTAAAGTCATTCTAGAATTCTGTATATATTACACATATCAAGTTTTTTCCCAGGTATATAGTAGGCAAATATTTTTTATTTGGTGGCTTTTTTTTTTTAATCATCTTAACAAATTCTTTTACATACCAAAGTTTTAAATCTCATAAAATCCAGTTTATAGATTTTTTTTTCTATCATGACTCATGCTTTTGGTGCCATGTCTACTTTTTTTTTTTGAGACAGGGTCTTACTCTGTTGCCTAGGCTAGTGTGCAGTGGCGTCATCACAGCTCACTGCAAACTCAAGCTCCTGGGCCCTGGTGATGCTCTTGCCTCAGGCTCCCAAGTAGCTGGGACTACAGGTGCGCACCACCACACCCAGCTAACTTTTCTATTTTTGTAGCCACTGAGTCTTGCTCTTGCTCAGACTGGTCTCCAACTCCTGAACTCAAGCAATCATCCTGCTTCAGCCTCCAAGAGTTCTAGGATTACAGGCATTATCTACACCTGCCCCATAGCACTTACATTAAGTCTAATGATAGCACCTGTATTTACATAGGAGAAAGCTAGATAAAGGCCCTCCAAATTCCCATCCTTTGTCTTATTAAAGATTTTTTAATTGTCTGTCCCCACTGATCAATAAGAACAATGCTGGGTTTATTTGTTTGTTTTTGGAACTAGGGTTTTGCTTTGTCACCCTTGCTAGACTGCAGCCTCCAACTCCTGGGCTCAAGCAATCTTCCTGCCTCAACTTCTGGAATAGCTGGGACTACATGGGCTCCTACTACCATGCCCAGCTATTTTTTGTATTTTTTTTTTTTTTTTTTTTTTGTAGCTGCCTGGTCTTGTTTTGCTCAGGCTGGTCTCCAATTCCTGGCCTCGAGGAATTCTTCCACCTTTGGCTTCCAAAGTGCTAAGATTATAGGCGTGAGCCACCACACCCGGCCAATGCTGCTTAACTTAATGAAACCTTAGTTAAGTTTCACTCCTTCCAGGCTCCCAAACTTTGGACTGCCCTAGGTCATTGAAAATCAGAACAAACTTTGCTTCTGAGCAACCCCTCCTCCCAAGAATAGGCTGATCTTAGGCTAAAATTTTGCCTGAGTACCTGTAGGTCCCAGGTGCTCATCCACTGCCCCACACCTGGTGATTCCTAGACTTATTTACTCCTTCATATAAAAGAAAAGTTATTTTCTTTGTGACTCTAAGACATTTGCAAAACAAAAATTGCTCATTCTATTTTTTATGGTGTAGGCTATAATATATATTCGATAGGTGAAAGTAGCTACTAGTTAGAAAAACTTTTTTTTTTTTTTTTGAGACAGAGTCTCCCTTTCTTGCCTAGGCTAGAGTGAGTGCCGTGGTGTCAGCCTAGCTCACAGCAACCTCAAACTCCTGGGATCAAGCAATCCTCCTGCCTCAGCCTCCCGAGTAGCTGGGACTACAGGCACGAGCCACCATGCCTGGCTGATTTTTATATATATATATTAGTTGGCCAATTAATTTCTTTCTATTTTTATGGTAGAGACAGGGTCTCGCTTAGGCTGGTTTTGAACTCCTGACCTTGAGCAATCCGCCGGCCTTGGCCTCCCAGAGTGCTAGGATTACAGGTGTGAGCCACCGCGCCTGGCCAGAAAATGTTTTTTAATTCTTAGTAATTTGTGTTTGCCTTATAATGCTATTACAGGGAACATGTATCAAAATTTTTCTGTGGCTGAGAAAATATCCCTTTTTATTTCTCATGAATAAGAATGTCCATGTTGCTTCCTTGAAATTTTTAGAAGCAGCAAAACTCCTGTATGCAAAATGGATTCAAGACTTTCAGCTATACTCACCTTCCCATCTAGTGTTTTGAGTTTAACCAAAGGCTCCACAATCAATTCATTTATCTGCGTGAGATCAGGGAAGTCTAGATTGAAAGTTCCGTCCTAGCAACACAGTTACTTAACAATATTGCATAATACAGAATTATCTAACTTGTAAAGATCCCAAATTCTATCCTGGACAGTGCAACTTTTAAAAACATGCACTGCACTTGACTAGTCTTTAAAAAAAAATGCAGATATATCTTTTTGTATTCATCTGTGTGCCATGCCAGGACATTCTGCTCATTTCACGATGATAAAATGTTAAATATGCTAAGTTTCCTATATCAGCATGGTCATATTTAAATTTATTATCATTTCTTCATGAATGAAAATTTCCACAAATAATGATATTAGAGAAAAACATACTTCTCAGTACATGTTAACTCACAGATGCTGCCATAAAATTATTGCTGGTAGAAATGAAGATATTTAATATTTTATAATCAAGTTGCCTTTCTTCAGGGTTCTTATGAAGGAGAATAGCCTACCTGCCATATAGTCTTAGAACTATTGCAAAATCATTCTCTAGGGGAAAATAAATACAAATGCCTATGTTATCTATACGTAACAGAACATTCAGAAACATAAAACAAAGACCTAAAATACATTACCGTTTTAAAATGAAAAGTAGGTTTTCATAATGCACATAAAGTCAATTATATATATATATAGAGAGAGAGAGAGAGAGAGAGACAGAGTCTCACTGTTGCCCTGGCTAGAGTGCCATGGCGTCAGCCTAGCTCACAGCAACCTCAAACTCCTAGGCTCAGGCGATCCTTCTGCCTCAGCCTCCCAAGTAGCTGGGACTACAGGCATGCACCACCATGCCCGGCTAATTTTTTCTGTATATTTTTAGTTGTCCAATTAATTTCTTTCTATTTTTAGTAGAGACGGGGGTCTCGCTCTTGCTCAGGCTGCTTTTGAACTCCTGACCTTGAGTGATCCACCTGCCTCAGCCTCCCAGAGTGCTAGGATTACAGGTAAAGTCAATTTGAATTTCAGTATATTTAGAAATTATTGACATAAATATTGTGATGTCAACAAAGTTTATCTCAAAAGTATTTCAGGTTAACCTACCTTCAGTGGCATAACATAATAAGTGTACCAAGTGTAAGGAAGAACTAATTAATATCTACTTTAAAAAGTTATTGCTTTTTTAAAAGCAACAATTGGCGACCTAACTTATTACTGGATTTAGGTTTCCATGCCTTGCACCTCAGGTGTTGTCCCTATGAAAGTCTCTGGAACTGAGCACAGGGTTGACTCCCTTCATAGTATATGGGGAATATAAACGGAAAGGATTTCCATTCTGTTCTGTTGGGCGTCAGCATGAAATTGCATATTCTGCCCACCCAGAGATTTGCATTTCACATTCTAGCTTGTATCCCCTTCGCACTCAATTCTGGGGCTGTTTAATTTGCTAACATCAATTTGAATGGAAGGAACTTTCCTGGATGAAATCACAACCCACGCGGATCCCGCCAGACCGATCCCAGCTCTTAGTCCCCTGAGTTGCTTCAGCCTTAGTGTTGGGTCCCCCAAACCTTTCAAAGCCTTGCAACAGCTAGTGCTCAGAGCTAGGCGGAGGAAAACTCCGGCCCCGCCCACAGCACACCAGGCCCCGCCCACACCCTCGCCGGCCCCGCCCAGGCCTGGGTCTCCTGCGCGCGCAGCATTCTGTGGACCCGGAAGCGGATCGCGTGGAGGGAGTGTGGCGTGGCTGCGCGTGAGTTTCCTTTTATCTGCGTTAAGTTTGAACCTCGGCTTCTCAGTCTTCCGGGGCTTCCATACCTGGGATCTAGGGTGTCTTACAGACCTTAAATCCTCACAGCATTCCCTTCTCCCTAAGTAAATCAGGCGTAGCCCCGGGTGCGGGGTCGCCTCGGTTGGAGAAAATCACTGAGAGGCTTTTCCTGTCCCCAGTCTTTCTGCCTTCAGGCCGCGAGACGCCTCCTTTGGCGCCGTTTTCCTGCTTGAAACCCGTCACTGACCTCTCGGCCCCCCTGAGCCATGTAAAGCTTCACCCTCAGGTGGATTCAGGCCCTTCCGGTCCCCAAGCCTCGCCCTTCTGGGCCCCTGGGGGGCGGCGCTGCAGCCCAGTCCTGGGGAAGCCCTGTCCTCTCCCTGGTCCGGGGATTCTGCAAACCCCCCTCACCCCTCCTTCCTCCTTGGGCCGGGCCCTTCTGCTCCCCAGGACTCTTAGCAGTCACCCGTTCCTCCGATTCCGCGTTGGGGGAGGTGACCATGGTCCCTTCTGGAGACAGCCAGTGTCGTTGGTCCCAAATGACGCCCACTGGGAAATGCCGCCCTTCTTGGAGTCGGACATCTCACCGCGTTCCCCTCCCTTTGACTGTGGGCACAGGGGATCAGGAGAGACAGACTGGGAGGAAACAGAAAAACTGAGAATGCGCAAAACAGAATGCAAAGTCCAGGATGGGTGAAGGATTTGCAAAGAAACAGTAAGAGTGAAAGAAGGATCTGGGAAAGTAGCAGGGGCAGAAAAGCAACTGGAGAAATGCAGAGAAGGGCTTGATATCGCGAGAGATGAATTTCAGCAAAATAAGGACAGGGGCAGCCAAGGGGCAGGCACCTCAGACAGAGAGTGGGGGAGACAGCAGCATGGTGCTGGGACAGTAAGAGGGGCCTCCTGGTGACAAGGAGAGCAGAGGGGGAACCAAGGAGGGAGGAAGTGTAGGGACCTGGGGGTGGCAGAGCCTGGGACTGAGGGATTGTGCAGGGAAGAGGGAGTTTACCAGGGAGAGCAGAGGGGGAGCAGAGACAGGGAAGAAAGAGACATAAATACATGGAGAGTGGGGACAGTGGAAAGACTGGGGAAAAAGGAACAGGAGATGAAGCAAGTTTCCAGAGTGGAGCAGGACAGGCAGAAGAGAAGGAATAGAGAGAGGAAGAAGGGGAGAAAGCAGAAGAGGAGAGGGGCTGAAACTCAGGGGGAAAACACAGGAAAAAAAAAGAGCTAGAGGAAGAAGGTGAGATTGAGAGATAGGGGACGAATGAGGGAGGGATGCACACAGTAATGAGAAAAGTGGGGGGACACTGGGAGCAGATGAGTGTTAAGATGATTGAATATGATGATTAAATTGTGACCTGTTGATTTCACTCTATATAATTAATTTTTGTTTAAATTGTTCAGATGACAATGAGAATTGTCAAATTCCTCTTTATAAGGTTGGTGCATTTTATATTTATGACATCAGAGGTTTGCTTCCACTTGTAATCCATATTCAGGCAGAGGAAAGTGACTTAACTTATTCAGTTGGGTAATCTCTTCTCTTTTCCTGCGATGGGGTAGGGTATGGGAAGTGAAGTGGGCAAGAAGTGATGGAGTCCATTACTGCAGGATGCCTTTTATTTTTATTTTTTATTTATTTTTTTTAGACAGAGTCTCACTTTGTTGGCCAGGCTAGAGTGAGGTCTGTGGCGTCAGCCTAGCGCACAGTAACCTCAAATTCCTGGGCTCTAGCAATCCTCCTGCCTCAGCCTCCCAAGTAGCTGGGACTACAGGCATGCACCACCATGCCTGGCTAATGTTTTCTCTATATATTAGTTGGCCAATTAATTTCTATTTATAGTAGAGACGGGGTCTCGCTCTTGCTCAGGTTGGTTTCGAACTCCTGAACTTGAGCAATCCCCCGGCCTCAGCCTCCCAGAGTGCTAGGATTACCAGCGTGAGCCACCGTGCCCGGCCCAGGATGCCTTTTAAAAAAGAAATTTTTTTGGTAGAGGTAGGGGTCTTGCTTTCTTGCCCAGGCTGGTCTTGAACTCCTGGCCTCATGCAGTTCTCCCACCTTAGCCTCTCAAAGTGCTGGGATTACAGTTCTGAGCCCACATGGTGCCTTTCAAAAGGAACATTGAAAATGGTTTTGTGCTCTTTTTATAATGGATTTCCTTTCTTGTTCTTTTTCATTTCATTAATTGTTTTTTGAAGCTTGATATGATTTTTAGTTTATTCAATTTGTATTTTTCTATATATAATTACTTCTGAAATAGGATTGGTAGTATCCTGTAATCAGTTTACATTACTGTTTTCAAAATTGCATATTTTCATATTTTTTTCTTTGACCCCAGAATTCATTAGTTTTGTTTTTTGTTTTTTAAAGAATTTCAGAATTGTTTCTCTTTGAAATCAGTTGTGTCCAGGTTATTTATTTATTTTTTCCTTCTATTCTTTCCATGATGACATTTTTTTTTAAGACATAGGGTCTGGTTCTGTTGCCTAGACTGGAAAGGGACATAATTATAGCTCACTGCAGCCTCCTGGGCTGAAATGGTGTTGCTGTCTCTTAGGCTCTAGTCTTTGAGATTATAGGTGTTAGCCACCACACCTGGCTAGTCTTTATCATATATTAGAAACATTCTTTGGGACCTAATATGTAATTTTAGATTGTTTCAATGTGTATTTCTTAAAGATATCAATGACCCATTTTTCACCTTAGCATCAAAACCTAGTTGAAGTAGCTAGTCAGGTATTAATTTTCTTCCCTCTTGTCATCTGTTAAAAATAGTGAGCTGTGAGCTCCTAAATAGATATTCCCCTCAAGTCCCTCTGGTCCATCATGTTCTCTGCAAAGGTAGAAGGAAGGGTTAGATTGACTTGGAAGCTTCTTCCAACAGAGCCATGTATTGGTGAAGAAAAAATTTGCTCACACCTGACTGTTTTAAACACACATAGCTATGTGTTCACAGTTGTGTATTTTTTTAGTATATTACTGTGATCTTCTGATAGAGAGTAATTAAATGTTTCGGATCAGTGACATCAGAACCTGACAGAGAATTTTCTTTTGCTGAGACATGTGAAAGATGGTCCTGGAATTTTCTAGAGGAGATGTGATAGAGAGAAACCCGTACATTGGCCCTTCCAGGCCACCATATCAGGATCCAGGTACATCCTCTTCTTGCTGAACCCAGACCTTCTCAGGATAACTTGGTGAAACTTATCTGAGCCCCAGTGAGCCCACCCGCAACATGGAGATGAGAGATTATCCCAGAAAACCTTAGTGTGGTTGACATTGAGCTTTCACATCCACTATTCCATTGATAGTTTCTTTTTCAGAGTCACCAGTGATCTCCCCATTTCTAAACAAGTATTTAATTTTCTGTCCTTTTTTCTTTTCTTATTTTGAGACAGAGTCTTGTTTTGTTGCCCAGGCTAGAGTGAGTGTTGTGGCATCAGCCTAGCTCACGGCAACCTCAATCTCCTGGGCTCAAGCAATCCTGCTGCCTCAGCCTCCCAAGTAGCTGGGACTGTAGTCATGTAGGCATGTGCCACCATGCCCAGCTAATTTTTTCTATATATATTAGTTGGGCAATTAATTTCTTTCTATTTATAGTAGAGACGGGGTCTTACTCTTGCTCAGGCTGGTTTCAAACTCCTGACCTCGAGCAATCCGCCCGCCTTGGCCTCCCAGAGTGCTAGGATTACAGGCGTGAGCCACCACACCTGGCCTTGTCCTTTTTTCTTTTTCTCCTGTCCACAGCACGTTGCACAGCTGGTCTCCCTCTGTCTCTTTTCCCCTTGCTGTAAAGGATGTCCCACTAACCTTCACAAGTCTGTTTGATTTAATTTTCTTGTCACCTCCCTGATGACTTTACACTTTCCTCTTCTGGTGTGTCCTGAACTCGCTGTTCTCTGAATGTGTGCGTGACCCACAGCTTAGTCCTTGAGCCTCTTCTCATCTCAGTCCACACACACTGCCTTTCCTAGTCGTCTCTTCTCGTGGTTTAAGCCTTACTGACATGTCAAAATTTCCCTTGCAGACCTCTGCCCCGAACTGTAGACTCCTGCGTCCAGCTGTGTCCTCCACTCTCTGCTGGGCTAACAGGCATCTCCCTTTCGCATGTCCAAAAGGGACATTCTGAACTCCCCCAAATGTGTTCCCCTTTCGTCCCCACATATCAGGTGAGAGTTACCCTGTACTTTAAATATTTAAGATAATTACCTTATTTGTAAGGGTTGTAGTTTGTAATATAAAGAAAAAAATCACACGTTCACTGGATATGGGTGAGGGTATACATAGTTTCCAAAATTCTCTTGAGATGTGGAAGAGAAACGTGTGCAGACCTGGCCCTCCCTGCTCTGCTCCCCCAGGACCTCTCTGGCCTCATCTGCTTGTGTCGTCCTCGCTCTGCTCCAGCCTCGCAGGCCTCTTCCCTTTTCCTGGGGCCAAGGTGGCTCCTGCCTCAGGGCTTCCACATGGGCAGTCTGTCTGCCTAGAACTCTCTGCCCTCCCTCCTGGAGGTGGAAACATCCTTCCTTGACCAAGTCATTGTCCTGGTATCCCCTTCTCAGTGGAGGCTTCTCCGACTTCCCCCAGTTTAAGATTCCAGCCACACCCTCACCCCCCACACTGGTCCATATTGCCTGTTCTGTGTGTTTCCTTTTGTTTTTTTATTTTTTATTTATTTATTTATTTTTTTTGTAGTACAGAGGGATGGAATCCTTTTGTTTTTTGCCGTTCACTGTCTGGATACTGGTGGCACCAAGTCCCCAAGGGGACAAGAGCAGAGGGAGGTGTGCTGGGCTTGTTCCCCAAGCTCACGCCTGGCTGCACGTTAGGGTGCTAAGGCTTTGCAGATACATCCCTGTGCCCCCTTTGCAGAGATTCCCGCTCCCATAGTCAAGTTGGGACCCTCCTTCAATATCTTTACAGTGCCCCGCATGGCTCTAGTGTGTATCCAGTGTCGAGTGTTAAGGCTCAATTTCTTTTATTTCTATGGGCAGAGACCAGCCTGCAGTCCATGCAGGGGTGAGGGGGCTGTGCTCTGCATCAGGTTTGGTCAGGGCCACACCTGTGCCCTGGAGGGGAGCCCAGCCTAGCCCAGCTCCCCCCTGCTGCAGCGTGAGTGTGGGCTTCCACAAGGAGGGCGAGTTCTGCACAAAGGGGTCAAAAACTCACCCTTTGGGCTTCCTGTGGGAGGTTTTTATCCTTGCATCCCTCCTGGTGCAGTGGGTCACAGAGGACCCTCTTTCTGCAGGGTGAGGTCTTTCTTTGTGTGTGGTGTAGCACAGGAAGGGGGTGTGTGGTTTCTAAGCTCTAAACCTCCTATTTTTGACATTCAGGATTGACTGTTAAAGACTCATCATATGTGAAGAAGAAGCCCAGAAGAGGAGGAAGAGGAAAGAAAAGGAGTCAGAATGGCTCTTAGTCAGGTAAAGTGATACTGTGAGTGGATTGTTCTGTGTCTCCTTCCTTTCTGAAATGCCGGGCATTGGAGTTGCTGAAATTCTCTGACTCTGACACGTCCTGCCTGATGTGCTTGCATGCACGCAACCATGCCTTCCCTCAGTCCTCCTCTCCACTTAGATTCACCGTACCCAGCGACATTGCCTTGTGAGGAGGCTACACTGGGCGTCGTCCTGGGAAGGGCTTCACACCCAGACATGGATTGGAGACAGGCTATGGTCCCAGGCTATGGTCCCATGGCGTCGTGCTGTTGGGCCGCAGGGCCTGTTAAGCGATCACATCTGGATGCACTGTCAGCTCTCTGTAGACCAGGATTAGAGAAGCTGCCTGTGGAAGTCACGTATTCATGTGCATGATTACCTGCTAAATTCTGGAAAACGAGACCAATAAGGGGATATATTTCAAGTCATATTTTGTTATCCTTGACTCAGGCTCTTAATGACTTGGAATGGAATGGAAAGTTGGAATGGAATGGAAAGTTCCAAGAGAGTTGGAATGTCTCTGAAAGTATCAGAGACATCAGTGATAGAAGATGCTTTCTTCCATCATTTATTTTAAAGTAAGAAATCAATATAAATATCTAACTGTAGGACATTTTTTAAGCCATTCTCAGCACTTCCCTCCATGGCAACTGTTGTTTCTGCAGAGACTCTTGTGCTGCAGGTTATTTAAGTAGAAATATTTATGATTTTCCTCAGAAATCAGAGAACTTCTTTGATGGAGCCATATTCTCATTCTACCTATTGTTATTAAGTGTTGCATTTCTTTCATTTTTAACCCCACATGGTGTGCATATTTGTATTATAGTAAAACTGCAAGCAGTGATGCACTTAGGTGCTAAGATGTGAAGCATCCACTTTTATGTCCAACCTTCCACGCTTCCTCACGTGTCAGTGGGGTATCACTGCTGTCAGTTCTGATGCAAGGATCGCCACAAGCCTTATACAAATGTATTTGTAAATCGTTATGAGATCTTAGAAAGAATTCTTCATTGAATGTTTTCTTGTGATATTAATATTTTATCCTGCCAGTTTTGAAAATGTGCCTGTTTTCATGTTAATAAACATGATAGCTTGCTTTTTTATATCCTCCGTGGTGTGTTTTCTTTTTTTTGAGACAGAGTCTTACTCTGTTGCCTGGGCTAGAGTGCCATGGCATCATCCTAGCTCACAGCAACCTCAAACTCCTGGGCTCAGCCGATCCTCCTGCCTCAGCCTTCCAAGTAGCTGGGACTACAGGCATGCACCACCATGCCCGGCTAATTTTTTCTATATATATTAGTTGGCCAATTAATTTCTTTCTATTTATAGTATAGACGAGGTCTCACTCTTGCTCAGGCTGGTTTCAAACTCCTGACCTCGAGCAATCCGCCCACCTCAGCCTCCCAGAGTGGTAGGATTACAGGCGTGAGCCACGGTACCTGGCCTTGGTGTGTTTTCTGAATAAAGACAGGTGGGTCTTTCGTTTCCCACTATTGCAAAGAATGACATACTGCCTGCCTCTGAGCACACTGACTTCACTGCAGATGTCTGAGGGGTCATGCAGGTTAGGCAATTGAAAAAGTGTTGCTTCTACTAGCAGAATTCATTTCCTGTTTTCTTAGATCTGGCAAGATTTCCTCCTTAACCCCAGCTGCAAAGATACCAAGACCATGTTAGATTTTCCACTGATTTAAGTAAAATTTAGCACTGTGTTCTTTTCATATTTTGGAGAAATAATCACCCTTTTTATTTATATTTTCCAGTTCCTTGGGAGTCTAAGTAGGTTTCATTAGTTTGTAGACACACATATGTAAAATGGATTTTAATACTTTACTCAATATGCATATATTTTAAGAGCTATTTTATATTCTGTAGTTTAACTCTTTATACCCTAGTGTCTGTTTTCATTTGTACTTTTTTTAAAAATGTAAAATAGAAGTCTTTCTCCTGTCCCCTTTTTTCATTTGTTTGTTTCATTTTGCTTTGACAGGCCTTGCTTAGTGCATGATTACAAAATACTGCTTCACTGACATATTTTTATTGTTTAAAATTTTGTTAACATCTATAATTAATTTGGATTTTTACATAATCTTTTAGGTATTTCATTTGATTCAATTTAAAGTTTTAGGTAATATATGTCATAAGCGGTTTGTATGTAGTTTGGTAAACTCCATATTTTTTCTTTTCAAAATTACATTGGTTTTCCTTTGGGAGAACGCAGTCAGGTTTTATTGAAATTCAGCTGTTTCTTTTGTGTTTAATGGCTATTATTATCTACAGTTATAGAAGTCTTGAGATCACATCTTCCGATAAGAATTGGGTGAGTCTTTGATCACATATTTCAGTAAAGTTCTTTATTTGTTTTACAGTAAAATAGTCTTAGGCATATTTACATTATTGTGTAGCAGATTTTCTAGAGCTTTTTCTTCTTGCAAAACTGAAATTCTGTACCTACTAAGAACATTATAATTTTCCCTTTTAGACCATTAAATCATTCAGACCATAGATGCAAGTCTAGTGGTGACCAACTCCCTCACCTTTCATTTATCTGAGGAAGACCTAATTTCTCCGAGGAAGACCTAATTTCTCCATTTCTTTTGAGTGATAGTTTCCCCAGGTGTCGTATTTTTAGTTTCCAGTTGTTTTCTTTCAGCACTTTGAATATATCATTTCATTCCCTTGTAGGCTGCAAGGTTTCTACTGAGAAATCTCTTGGTAATATTACAGAAGCTTCCTCTTGGGTGAGACGTAGCTGTTCTCTTGTTAAGATTCTTTCTCTCTGAATTTTGACAGTTTTATTATGATGTTGTTTGTTGTAGGTGTCTCAGAGTTATCCTAGTTGAATATCTTTAAGCTCTTGAATTTATACATTCATGTATCTTCTCAAATTTGGGAAGATTTGGACCAATTATGTCTTCAAACAGGCTTTGTATCACCTTCTTTTGGGACTTTAACAATGTGTAGGATGTTGCCCTTGATGGTATCTTGTTAGTCCCTTAGGCTCTCTTCATTTTTCTTGATTCTTGTTTTCTTCTAGTACTTTTCCTCTTCACTAATTCTTTGCCTGGTTAGGTCTATTTTGAACCCCTCTATTGAGTTTTTCAAGTCAGTTATTATATTTTTAGCTTATGAATGCCTGTGTAGTTCTTCTTCATAGTTTTTGTCTCTTTGTTGATCTTGTCATTTTCTTCTTGCATTGGTTTAATGGTCTCCTAAAGTTGTCTGTGTATGCTGTCTTGTAATTCATTGAGCATCATTATGACTCTTTCTTTGAATTTTTGATTTGATTATTTGTAAATTTCTGTTTCTTTGATGTCAGTTTGTGGTTATTTAATTTGTCACTTTGTATTGGATGTGTTTTCTTTTCTCATTGTATGTCTTGTTATCCTCTGTTAGTACTTCAGCAGTTCCAAAATCAGCCGCTCTCCCTGTTTTTGGTGTCTGACTTCCTTCAGGAAGGACACTTTCCAGTCAGCATGGCTCAAGATTCTTGAGACCTCTCAAGCTATTTCTGGGGATGTGTCCTTTCTAGACTTTTGCTTATAATCTGCTAACTGATGTTAATTTAGGTGTATGGATATGTGATGTGTGTGCATGAGTGCATTGATGGGCAAGCCCATGGTTTATATCAAAGCAACATCATTATTTGCAATAAGTTTTATATTTTGTAATAATGAAATTATGTTAAATATTTTCTATGGTCTTTTGTTTTGTTTTGCTTTTATGAAACAGGGTGTCACTCTCTTGTCCAGGCTAGACTACAGTGGTGTGATCATAGCTCACTGCAACCTCAAATTCCTGGGCTTAATCCATCCTCCTGCCTCAGCCTTCTAAGTAACTGGGACTTCAGATCTTGCGTGCTACCATGCCTGGCTAATTTTTCAATTTGTAGAGATGGGGGTCTCACCATGTTGCTCAGGCTAGTCTCAAACTCCTGGCCTCAAGTGATCCTCCTGACTTGGCCTCCCAAAGTGCAAGGATTACCGGCATCAGTCAATGCACCTGGCCTTCTTTTTTTTATTTTTTTTTATTTTTTATTTTTTTAGAATAGAGACGGGGTCTCGCTCTTGCTCAGGCTGGTTTTGAACTCCTGACCTTGAGCAATCCGCCCGCCTCGGCCTCCCAAGAGCTAGGAGCACCTGGCCTTCTTTTTCTTTTTTTGTCCATGGTCTTAAATTTGTTCTAAACTATCATATTAACCGGTTAATTGTAATAAGAACAAAAATATATTATGCGCCTGTAATCCTAGCACTCTGGGAGGCCGAGGCGGGCGGATTGCTCAAGGTCAGGAGTTCAAAACCAGCCTGAGCGAGACCCCGTCTCTACCATAAAAATAGAAAGAAACTAATTGGCCAACTAATATATATAATATAAAAATCAGCCGGGCATGGTGGCTCGTGCCTGTAGTCCCAGCTACTCGGGAGGCTGAGGCAGGAGGATTGCTTGAGCCCAGGAGTTTGAGGTTGCTGTGAGCTAGGCTGACGCCATGGCACTCACTCTAGCCTAGGCAAGAAAGCGAGACTCTGTCTCAAAAAAAAAAAAAAAAAAAAAAAAAATATATATATTATGTGCCTATACATTGATCTTTTATGATGTTTCATGTTCTTACCTTTGAACTTGTTTCACATTTTCTCTGTTAGATAAACCTCTGCCAATTTACTTTGATTCTGTATCTGTGACTTTTTTTTTTTTTTGAAACACAGTCTCGCTTTGTTGCTCAGGCTAGAGTGAGTGCCGTGGCATCAGCCTAGCTCACAGCAACCTCGAACTCCTGGCCTCAAGCAATCCTTCTGCCTCAGCCTCCCAAGTAGCTGGGACTACAGGCATGCGCCACCATGCCCGGCTAATTTTTTCTATATATATTAGTTGGCCAATTAATTTCTTTCTATTTATAGTAGAGATGGGGTCTCGTTCTTGCTCAGGCTGGTTTTGACTCCTGACCTTGAGCAATCCTCCTGCCTCGGCCTCCCAGAGTGCTGGGATTACAGGCATGAGCCACCGCACCGGCTGGCCCTTATGTTTTAATCTGAATCCCAGACACCTGGGTTCTGGTGCTTGCTCTGCTATTTTTAGCTCTTTGATTTGTGGCCAGTTTCTTAGAGCATCTGTGATGGGAGTTGTCTTCTAGTATAACTCTGTCTGTCATGGGCTAGGAACTTTTTTTATGAGTTAGTTGTACATGTAAAGAATTTAGAATAGTGTTTTGCACATGGGAAGTGTTGAAAAATGTTAGTCATTGCTGTTGCTGTTAGCACCACAGTTGTTAGATTCTGACTTTTCACTTTCTTTAAAGCCACTGCGGATTTTGTCATCTCTGAAGACACCACTTGTATTCCAGCTCATCTAGATACTAATTATCTCTTAGTGTGTTAAATATACTATATAACATTTCTATGGAGATAACGCTGTGTTTACATTTTATTTGTTTATTGCGTGTATTGTCCACAAAACTGAGAAATTCATACTGATTTAGAGGTTATCAATCTCTTATGGAAAGTACAATAAAATGCATTTAGATAGAGAAAACCTGCTCAGAAGTAGAAAACCTGCTCTGGATTTGTGAGAACATTGACTTCAAGCAAGTTAATATTTAATTTTGCTCCTCTCCTCATTTTGTGTGAAGATGATAACTCTCTGTAATGCCTTAGTGAAATGTGTTTTTTCCATTTTAGGAACACTTGACATACAGGGATGTGGCCATAGAATTCTCTCAGGAAGAGTGGAAGTGCCTGGACCCTGCTCAGAGGGCTTTATACAGGGCCGTGATGTTGGAGAACTACAGGAACCTGGTCTCCCTGGGTGAGGATAACTTTCTCAGAAGTCAAAATATCATCTTGTGTATCTTTGCATTTAATCTCGTGTGCCTCTTAGAAGCCCCTGCATTGCGTGGCTGAGATTCAAGCCTTATTTCAGGAATGGAAAGCTCTGTAATGCAGCATCTGGACTTTAAGCATCCCCCTTCTTCAGATGTTTTGCTCCATTCATGATACAGCAATGGTGAGGTGATTCCAGAGCTGAAATATGCATAAAACTTACAGCAGTCTTTTAACACACCCAATTCCCTATTTTCTACCCCTGTGCTTTTTTTTTATATATATATATATATATATATATATATATATATATATATATATATCTGTTGGCCAATTAATTTCTTTCTATTTATAGTAGAGACGGGGTCTCGCTCTTGCTCAGGCTGGTTTTGAACTCCTGACCTTGAGCAATCCGCCCGCCTCGGCCTCCCAAGAGCTAGGATTACAGGCGTGAGCCACAGCGCCCGGCCTCCTGTGCTTTTTATTCAGTAGTTCTTGGAACCCAACAAGGTATCTGCATTTTGTAGTGTTCCCTTAGCTTCCAGGAAGAGGCAAGTAGTGGATAAATTGTAAAATATTTTCCTAGATTTCTTTGTAATGTCTTCTATTTTCACATAAATATAGGGTTGGGATTCTGGAAAAGCCAGAGTACATCATGTTCCTTTCATTTTATGAGCAGGATATTCTTTTCCTGGCCTGAATCTTATCTCCATGTTGGCAACAGAGGAAAAGCCCTGGTCTGTGGAGAGCCAAGTGAAAATAGCAAGGAAACCAAAGCAGTGGGAACGAATGAAAGGTGTGATCACAGGTAAGAGCTCAGATGGACATAGTGGAAGCCGCACCATTAGTGTTTTGGAATCTCTCACCAAGTGGGAGGGATAATGTGAGAAAACAGATGTGTATCTCCTGTGAACTCTCAAAGGAAATTTTAAACATTTCTCACTTACTCTACAGACATGTAAAAAGTTATCCATTCACCCTCCAGTGATGCTGCAGCTCAGAGACAAATAGAAATTCCTTCTTATAGACAACAGTCTTGTCATGTGGCTTCTACAAACTCTCTGGTTCCTTTACTCTGAGAGGTCTTGGGGGAGGCCCATTTGACAAAGGGCTCCTCCCTTGGGTCTCTTCTGTACTTGATTCCGTCTGATGCTCAGTTGACTTTCCATGTAGATCAGAGTGGAAGCCTCTATAGTTTGATGTTTGGACCTCTCCATGTTCCATCCCATTTCACATGCTTGGAAGACCCAGTCAGAAGATGGGACTCATTGGCTGCTCCTCCTTTGTGTCTGGGGCCCCAGAAACTGCATGGAGCTGTCTTAAAGCCTCTCTGCGTGTTGAGTTCACCAGCCATTTTTTTCTTCTGTTTTTCCCATAGTTCATGGGTATGTGGAACACAGGAGTAGGATCTTCTGAGATTGTTATTCCACAGAACTGTGAAATCAGTTGACAGGTCTCCTCTCTTTGATCTTTAGTCCTACATGGGGAGCGTATATCATTCTTTCAGGCTCTTAGCTTAGGACCTGTGGGCAGCACAGAGTCCCCTCTTACGATCCCTTAAAATCTGACCCCATATGTTGTATATTTCTCTCTTCCACTGCTCTTTCTATATTGATATAGAAAAACCTTGGCTCTTCCTAATTTTATATTCTCTGAAGTTTTTGTGCTTTTTGCCTCTGATAATAGTTTTTTCTTTTTGAAACAGAGTCTCACTCTGTTGCCTGGGTTAGAGTGCTGTGGCGGCAGCCTAGCTCACAGCAACCTCAAACTCCTGGGCTTAAGTGATCGATCCTCGTGCCTCAGTCTCCCAAGTAGCTGGGACTACAGGCACGTGCCACCATGCCCGGCAAATTTTTTCTATATATATTTTTAGTTGGCCAATTAATTTCTTTCTATTTATAGTAGAGATGGGGTCTGGCTCTTGCTCAGGCTGGTTTCGAATTCCTGAGCTTAAATGATCCTCCTGCCTCGGCTGCCCAAAGTGATAATTGCTTTTTTTTTTTTTAATTTTTTTTTTTTTTGAGACAGAGTCTTACTCAGTTGCCCAGGCTAGAGTGGCTTGCTATCAGCCTAGCTCACAGCAACCTCAGACTCCTGGGCTCAAGCAGTTCTCCTGCCTCAGCCTCCCAAGTAGCTAGGACTACAGGCATGTGCCACCATGCCTGGCTAATTTTTATATACATATATTTTTAATTGTCCAATTAATTTCTTTCTATTTTTAGTAAAGATGGGGTCTCACTCTTGCTCAGGCTGGTTTTGAACTCCTAACCTTGAGTGATCCACCTGCCTTGGCCTCCCAAAGTGCTAGGATTACAGGCGTGAGCCACCACGCCTGGCCAATAATTGCTTTTGATAAACACATTCCTAGGACATGCTGTCTTTTTTTCCCCACTGTGATAAACCTAACTATAAATTACATTCTAGTGGACTTTCCTATGGTATGGGTTTATGTGAAAACAGGAAATTGATGAAGGAGAACACTTTGATTAATATGTTTGAATATGCCGGGCATATTCAAGGTGGCTCACGCCTGTAATCCTAGCTCTCTGGGAGGCTGAGGTGGGCGGATTGCTCGAGGTCAGGAGTTCGAAACCAGCCTGAGCAAGAGCGAGACCCTGTCTCTACTAGAAATAGAGAGAAATTAATTGGCCACCTAATATATATAGAAACAATTAGCCGGGCATGGTGGCGCATGCCTGTAATCCCAGCTACTTGGGAGGCTGAGGCAAGGATTGCTTGAGCCCAGGAGTTTGAGGTAGCTGTGAGCTACGCTGACGCCACGGCACTCACTCTATCCTAGGCAACAAAGCAAGACTCTGTCTCAAAAAAAAAAAAAAAAAATATGTTTGAATATGATCCTGTTAAATACAGAGATGTACCTTGAAACCCTGAGCAAAATTGTCAGCATGTCCCAGGATACTGAGATGCAAAGTATCACGAGGGTCTGACTGAGAAGTATTTTCCAGTTATCATTCTGGTTTTTTTTTTTTTTTTTTTTTTTTTTGAGACAGAGTCTCGCTTTCTTGCCTAGGCTAGAGTGAGTGCCGTGGCGTCAGCCTAGCTCACAGCAACCTCAAACTCCTGGGCTCAAGCGATCCTCCTGCCTCAGCCTCCCGAGTAGCTGGGACTACAGGCACGAGCCACCATGCCCGGCTGATTTTTTTTTTTTTATATTATATATATTAGTTGGCCAATTAATTTCTTTCTATTTTTATGGTAGAGACGGGGTCTCGCTCAGGCTGGTTTTGAACTCCTGACCTTGAGCAATCCGCCCGCCTCAGCCTCCCAGAGTGCTAGGATTACAGGCGTGAGCCACCGCGCCCGGCCTATCATTCTGGTTTTTGAGAAGCTTCACAAAAGTGTCTCTGAAGGGCAATGTGACACTGTTGATCACATGTACTAATTAATGATCATCTCCTCTGAGCCAACAATCAATGGTGGAGAAGTTCCTCTTAAGGAGAACATTGTTCAAGTTCAAAGCCTGTGCCTGAGGCTCTTGACTAAACTGTTGTTCATGCCACATTTTTCATCTCCTGTATGTAGCATTCATTTTTAACAATAAAACTTTTGTTCAATTTGTTGTAGTTTCAAAACTATAACAGATAACAGTTTTGATGCATTTTATTGAGGTCACTTACGAAGTTGAATCATGTCCCGATATTTTAATTCTGCTGTTATTTGTTTAAGCCAGAGTGGTTTTTATCTTATACATTTCCATGTATTATAAATGAACTTGTTACTTAATCATCAGTTTCATTTTTTTTTTTTTTGAGACAGAGTCTCGCTTTGTTGCCTAGGCTAGAGTGAGTGCCATGGCGTCAGCCTAGCTCACAGCAACCTCAATCTCCTGGCTCAAGCAATCCTTCTGCCTCAGCCTTCCAAGTAGCTGGGACTACAGGCATGTGCCACCATGCCCGGCTAATTTTTTTATACATATATATATTAGTTGGCCAATTAATTTCTTTCTATTTATAGTAGAGACGGGGTCTCGCTCTTGCTCAGGCTGGTTTCGAACTCCTGACCTCGAGCAATCCGCCTGCCTCGGCCTCCCAGAGAGCTAGGATTACAGGCGTGAGCCACCACGCCCGGCCTCAGTTTCATATTTTTAATGATAGTTTTAGTGTTCTTTCTTTTACACTTGTAGTGTGAGGACTATTAATTCAGGGAATGGCTATTGATTTATATATATGTTGTTTGTTTGTTTTAAGACTGTGTCTCACTCTGTCACCTGGGCTATAGTGCGGGGGTGTCATAACTCACTGCAACCTCAAGCTCCTGGGCTCAAGCGATTCTCCTGCCTCAGCCTCCTGAGTAGCTGGGACTATAGGGGGGGTGTACCACCATGTCTGGCTAATTGTACTGTTTTTAGTAAAGACGGTTCTCATTCTTGCTAAGGCTGCTCTCGAACTTCTGAGCTCAAGCAGTTACTTGCATCTCAGCCTCCCAGAGTGCTAGTGGGCTATTGTCTTTCTTCACTAATGTGACCAAGCAGAGACCTTGGCAACAGCCTTCATGTAGCTTTGTTTCTCCAAACATATCTCTGCCTACTTAGCCAGGGATCATCCTCCTGCCCCAGTGGTCTCCTACAGTGCTGTACTCTTGTGTGTACATAAATCTAGACTATATTTTAAAAAGTCCTTTTTGTTGAATATATGCTTGGGGATAGAATTCACAGGACCTTTAAGAGTTGTCACACTTGCTTTCCTCCCATGTCACTAGGCTATCTCCTTTATGGATCTCTTCCGTTCTTGTCCCACATCCATGGTGTAATACCCATATTTAACCATGGGTCAATATTATATAATGCTTGCTAAATTAGTTTCTCTTTCTTCCAAGGTCAGAATTTGAACTATTTCAGCACAGTTATATTCCCACAGATTTGCATATACAAAGTTTACTTCTACATGGCCATAACTCTCTGCCCTCCACTCTGCCCTTCCTCTGTCCTGGTCATTCCTCACATGGTACCTTGATGTTGATGGAATATACTGTTAACTTCCTAGCATGTCGATTTTATGCTTCTGAACCCCCAATTTCCAAATGACCCTTGCTTCCCACGCTACTCTCACTGAATAAGGCAAGACTACTCATCCACTGGACAATTGTTCGGGAACACTGCCTAAATCAAGCACAAGGGGTGAAGACTCAGAACATTTTCCATGAGTATGGCTTAGTAACACATCCCCCTTGAAATATTTCTTTATATGCTGCTTATATTTACTGAGACTGGTTGTTTTTTGTTTTTTGTTTTTTTTTGAGACAGAATCTCGCTTTGTTGCCCAGGCTAGAGTGAGTGCTGTGGCGTCAGCCTGGCTCACAGCAACCTCAAACTCCTGAGCTCAAGCAATCCTCCTGCTTCAGCCTCCCGAGTAGCTGCATGCACCACCATGCCCGGCTAGTTTTTTCTATATAAGTTGGCCAATTAATTTCTTTCTATTTGTAGTAGAGACGGGGTCTCGCTCTTGCTCAGGCTGGTTTCGAACTCCTGACCTCGAGCAATCCGCCTGCCTCGGCCTCCCAGAGTGCTGGGATTACAGGCGTGAGCCACTGCGGCCGGCCTGGTTGTTTTTTGTACTGTCTGGGTGGACAGTTGTGCTTAAGAGCATGTTGTCTGATCCTGCAGAGCCAGGATTAAGTCTTGTTTCTTTTATTTACTTTATGTGCAAAACTGGATTAAACATATATATGAACACTGTTGGCCTGGTGTCCTTATTTTAGAAATAATGTTAATTTACCTCAAGGATTTAATTTTTTTAATTTTTTTTTTTTTGAGACAGAGTCTCACTTGTTGCCCAGGCTATAGTGAGTGCCGTGGCGTCAGCCTGGCTCACAGCAACCTCAAACTCCTGGGCTCAAGTAATCCTTCTGCCTCAGCCTCCCAAGTAGCTGGGACTACAGGCATGCACCACCATGCCCGGCTAATTTTTTTTTTTATATACATATATATTAGTTGGCCAATTAATTTCTTTCTATTTATAGTAGAGATGGGGTCTCGCTCTTGCTCAGGCTGGTTTCGAACTCCTGACCTTGAGCAATCCGCCCACCTCAGCCTCCCAGGGTGCTAGGATTACAGGCGTGAGCCACCGCGCCCGGCCTTAATTTTATTTATTTATTTTTCTTTGAGAGTATTGAAAAATAGTAAATGTTTTTAAAATAAATAAATGCTCTTGGATGGCTTAAAATATTACAAGTTTTATATTAATAGTAACGATTCTAAACTTCTTTTGCTTAATAAGATTTATCAGCTGTTGGTGACATGTATAATGAGATCGTCCTTTTTCTGTCTTAGTCAACTTGTCCCATCAGAAATACCATAGACTGAGAAGCTTAAAACACAGAAATTTCATTTATCTCAGATCTGTCAGCTGACAAGTCCAAGATCAAGGTGCCCAGCTGACTTGGTTCCTGGTTTAGCCCACCCGTCTTCTTGCTGTGTCCTGACATGGTAGAAAGACTGAGAGGAAATAAGCACTCTCATGTCTGTTTTTGTAAGAGCACTAATTCTATTCCTGAATAGTCTACCCTAATAACCTAATTACCTCTCTAAGGCCCCACATCCAATAACATTCCATTGGACAGTAACGCCTCTGCACATGAATTTTGGCTGCTACAAGCATCCAGAACATAAAGCCTGTACTCCTTCCTTCCTTCCTTCTTTCCTTCCTTCTTTCCTTCCTTCCTTCCTTCCTTCCTTCCTTCCTTCCTTCCTTCCTTCCTTCCTTCCTTCCTTCCTTCCTTCCTTCCTTCCTTCCTTCCTCCCTCCCTCCCTCCCTCCCTCCCTCCCCTCCCCTCCCCTCCCCTCCCCTCCCCTCCCCTCCCCTCCTTTTCTTTCTTCCCCTCCCTTCTCCTTCCCTTCCCTTCCTTCCCTCCCTCCCTCCCTCCCTCCTTCCTTCCCCTTCCTTCCTTCCTTCCTTCCTTCCTTCCTTCCTTCCTTCCTTCCTTCCTTCCTTCCTTCCTTCCTTCCTTCCTTCCTTCCTTCCTTCCTTCCTCCCTCCCTCCCTCCCTCCCTCCCTCCCTCCCTCCCTCCCTCCCTCCCTCCCCTCCCCTCCCCTCCCCTCCCCTCCCCTCCCCTCCCCTCCCCTTCTTTTCTTTCTTCCCCTCCCTTCTCCTTCCCTTCCCTTCCTTCCCTCCCTCCCTCCCTTCCTTCCCACAAAACAAATGTTACTTAATGAATTTTCCAAGTACAAATGTTATTACATATATTTTATGGCTAATAAGCTACATGATTACAGGACACTACATATATAGGGAATTGCTCTATTAACTGTTATATAACTGCAAGTGTGCAATCACACTTGTGATTTCTCACTTTGTTACTCAATTCTTATTCTTTATAATGCTATGTAGTTTCCTGACCTCATACATCAAAAGTCAGGGATTTTAACATGTATTCCACTTCTTACATTGTGTGCTGGTTCTGAATGTCAGAAGAGCTGACGTTCTTTTTTTTTTTTTTTTTTTTTTTGCGACAGAGTCTCACTTTGTTGTCCAGGCTAGAGTGAGTGCCGTGGCGTCAGCCTAGCTCACAGCAACCTCAAACTCCTGGGCTTGAGTGATCAGAAGAGCTGACGTTCTTAAGAGAGAATTCTTTAGAATTCTGCAAACAATAACTTTGTGTTAATGACCTTAATTATTTATTGTTTTATAAGTTACTGTAGTGTTTAATTACTTTTTTGTTTGTTTAAGAGATTGGGTCTTGCTCTGACATGCAGGCTAGAGTGCAATGATGCAATAATAGTTCATTGCAGCCTTGAACTTCTTGTCTCAAATGATCTTCTGGTCAGATCCCAAAGTGCTTGAGATTCCAGGTGGGAGTCATTGTGTCCATCTTAATTAATTTTTATTATGATTTTCAGATGATGATTTTTCAGTATGTGTTATGAAATATAACTCAAATGCATCACTTGTTAATGTCACAAAATGCCTGTTTTGTGTTGGCATAGTGAATTTTACGGTAGGTATTTAGAAAAATATTGTATGGTTAACATTGTTTTATTTATCTTTTTTTATTTCCTCAGTGCTATTATGTTTTATAATTCAGAATTACCATTCATTTAGGTTATGTGTACATAAGTTTGCTGTGGATATTTTACCAATACAGTATAATGTATGGTCCTTTAACATTTATTCATGCATGGTAAATATACTGTAACTATGTTGGATGTATTTTTTTCTATTCAGTTATGAGATAGTGATGTGTTTTCTTTTCTTTTCTTTTCTTTTTTTTTCCTGTTTTTTTTTTGGAGACAACAGTCTTGCTTTGTTGCCCAGGCTAGAGTAAGTGCCATGGTGTCAGCCTAGCTCACAGCAAACTCAGTCTCCTGGGCTGAAGCAATCCTGCTGCCTCAACCTCCCAAGTAGCTGGGACTACAGGCATGCGCCACCATGCCCAGCTAATTTTTTCTATATATATTAGTTGGCCAATTAATTTCTTTCTATTTATAGTAGAGACAGGGTCTCGCTCTTGGTGAGGCTGGTTTCGAACTCCTGACCTTGAGCATTCTGTCTGCCTCGGCCTCCCAGAATGCTAGGATTACAGGCGTGAGCCACCGTGCCCGGCCAGTGATGTATTTTCTGTGATTTTTTTTAATATTCTGTGGTTATGGTGGAAAAATACTATTTATTTCAGGCTTGTATATGTTTGTGTAATATGAATGTTTGGGTTTTTTTTTTTTTTGAGACAGAGTCTCACTTTGTTACCCAGGCTAGAATGAGTGCCATGGTGTCAGCGTAGCTCATAGCAACCTCAATCTCCTGGGCTCAAGTGATCCTCCTGCCTCAGCCTCCCAAGTAGCGGGGTCTACAGGCATGCGCCACCATGCCTGGCTAATTTTTTGTATATATAGTTTTAGTTGGTCAATTAATTTCTTTCTATTTTTTAGTAGAGACAGGGTCTTGCTCAGGGTGATTTCGAACTCCTGACCTCGAGCAGTCCACCCGCCTCGGCCTCCCAGAGTGCTAGGATTACAGGCATGAGCCACTGCGCCCGGCCGAATGTTTGGTCTTTATGTTGGAAACTAGGCTTCCCTAGAATTAATTTGAATTACATGTAATGATACTTTCTTTATTAAATAATTCTATTTGTGTTCCTGAATGGTAAGATCATGGTTAGGAGGTTTAATATTAGTACTGCTTTTTGTGTAATATTATATATTTTATATTAAATATTTATTTACACCTCTAGTTAATAGGAAACCTATGGATCTTTTATTTTGTAGATATCTCTCCTAAATGTGTGGTCAAGGAATTACCCCCAACAGGGAAAAGTAGTAGAGAAGTATTCCACACAGTGATGTTGGAAAGACATGAAAGCCATCCCATTGGAGATTTTTGCTTCAGAGAAATTCAGAAAAATATTCATGACTTTGAATTTCAGTGGAGAGATGATGAAACAAATTACAGTGCTGTGCCTTTGACAAAGAACGAAAATTTTACCGGTAGTAGAAAACAATGTGATAGAAAGGATGCTGGAAACAAGGCTATTAAAAATCAGCTTGGATCACGCTTTCAGTCACATACACCTGAACTGCATGTATTTCAAACTGAAGAGAAAATTGGTAATCAAATGGAGATGTCTATCAACAGTGGTTCCTTAGGTTCAACATCCCAAGGGATTTCTTGTAGGCTAAAAACCCATACTTTTAATCAATATGGGAATGATTTCTTCTATTCTTCCTTATTCACACAAAACCAGAAAGTACACCATAGAGAAAAGCCTTACAAATATAATGAGTGTGGCAAATCCTTCAGTTATGGCTCACATTTCAGTATACATCAGACCATTCATTCTGGAGAAGAACAATATAAATGTGATGTATGTGGTAAGGTCTTTAATCATAAATCAAACTTTGCACGTCATGGTAGAGTTCATACTGGAGAAAAACCATATAAATGTAAGGAATGTGACAAAGTTTTCAGTCGTTACTCACACCTTAAAAGTCATTGGAGAATTCACACTGGAGAGAAACCTTACAAATGTAAGCAATGTGACAAAGTTTTCAGACGTGATTCACACCTTTCACAACATTGGAGAACTCATACTGGAGAGAAACCTTACAAATGTAATGAGTGTGGGAAAGCCTTTAGTACACGGTCCACACTTACTAACCATCAGTTAATCCATAGTGGAGAGAAACCTTATAAATGTAATGAATGTGGAAAAGTCTTCAGTCAAGCAGCAAATCTTGCCAGTCATCGGAGAATTCATAATGCAGAGAATCCTTACAAGTGTAATGAATGTGGCAAGCTCTTTAGTCAGCCTGCAAATCTTGCAAGTCATCAGAGAATTCATACTGGAGAGAAACCATACAAGTGTAATGAATGTGGCAAAGTGTTTAGTCATCCCACAACCCTTGCAAATCACTGGAGAATTCATACTGGAGAGAAACCGTATAAGTGTAATGAATGTGGCAAGGTATTCAGTAGAACTGCAACTCTTTCAAATCATCGGAGAATTCATACTGGAGAGAAACCTTACAAATGTAATATATGTGGCAAGGTCTTCAGTCAAGCTTCACACCTTGGAAAACATTGGAGAATTCATACTGGAGAGAAACCTTACAAATGTAATAAATGTGGCAAAGGCTTTACTCAAACTTCACACCTCACATTACATCGTAGAATTCATACTGGAGAGAAACCTTACAAATGTAATGAATGTGGCAAAGCCTTTAGTGTGCATTCAAACCTCACTAGACATCAGATAATCCATGTTGGAGAGACACCTTTGTAATGAGTGTGGTATTTTCTTCAGTCACAATTCATTTCTTACACAATATCCGAGAATTCATTTTTAAGATACTCCTTACAAATGCAATGAGTACAGCAAACTCTTCAACTTGAGGTCAAGCATTAATTGACATTACAGCATCCATATTAAGAATATATGGTATAACTAATGCATGTTGTGAACCATTTATACTGGCCACAGTTCAGCAGACAACAAAGTATACATCTTTGATGAAACCATACAATTGTAACATGCATTCTGAGGTTATTACCCACATAATGAAAACTGTAGACCATCATAGGATATGTGAGGAATAATTCAGTGTCATGATTAATCTTTCAGACTACATACTGCAGAACAGTTAAAAGTCAAAATATGTTACAATCTGAGATATCAAAGGGACCAGGAATTTTGGAAATGGCCAGTTTTCTTTGGGTTATATTCAGTTATTTGAGGTTTATTGAAAAGGGTACATTACTGTTTATGACTTTCATCCTGAACTTGAAATGTGTTTATGTTGTACATTCTTACATGCTTTGATGGTGGTCTCTGGATAAGAAATTAATAATATGAATGGACTTATTTCATTAGATGAAGATCATTTCTATCTAAGTTTCTTGAAGAAAGACTCTACTCTTTATAATTAGATGTCTGAATGAGCATTTGGGAGAGGCTGAAAACAATGTAAAACTACGATGTCATTCATCATGCTCTTTGTTTCCAGGGTGCCTTTCTCCTGACTGGAGGGCACTGTGGGATAAAAGGAAAAAAATACTTACCAACTGAACCATACATAGAGCAGGCCAAGACCTTAGGGCATGAGGATTTAATAGGTTATTAGGGACTTATTGTGTGGTACAAATAATGCAGGGGAAATGATGGCCACCCGAGGAAGTATTAGTTTTATTTTTAAAATTGAAAATAACACTTGTCAGAGGGGAGAGTTTAATCAAAAGTACCAGTATAGTATGCCTCTTGAGTAGGATTCACATTGTTCTCCTGATACTACATTTTGCCATTGATTGATTCAGAGTGTGCTATTGGTCCCATTTTAATTAATGGAATTTAATCTTTTTTCTATAACTGTGAGTCACATTTTTATTTTATTTACTTTTTCTTTTTTTAAAAAAACTTTCCTCAAAGGTTCTGCTTGAGAGTCACATTATTTTTACGAACATAATACTACCTTAGTAGGATACTTCATAAGAAGTAATAAAAATGCATCAAAACCAGCCTGAGCAAGACCCTGTCTCTACCAAAATATAGAAAGAAATTAATTGACCAACTAAAAATATATATACAAAAAAAATTAGCCGGGCATGGTTGCGCATGCCTGTAGTCCCAGCTACTCGGGAGGCTGAGGCAGGAGGATCGCTTGAGCCCAGGAGTTTGAGGTTGCTGTGAGCCAGGCTGACGCCACGGCACTCACTCTAGCCTGGGCAAGAAAGTGAGACTCTGTCTCAAAAAAAACCAACCAAACAAACAAACAAAAAAATGCATCAATAAGCTCTTAAGACTGAAGGATCTAGAACAGTTTTTTTCTTGGTATACCCAAATAATATACAATTTTGGAAACATAGTTATACTTTGTGTTTGAGTTCTCTCTGCACTCTGCCCTAGATTACTTAATGTGTTTATAATGAAAACCTCCTACCACTGCAACTTGAAAATGTTACACTCTGAAACCTGCATTGCTGTTGGTGAATATGCAATGTGTTCTAATTCTACATGGCTCTTTCTTCTGTAGCAAGTAAGACCCATGGCATATATCATTTTTTACATAAAGTGAAAATAGGTATTTAGTAAAAATATATAAAGTAAATTGTAGGGAATAAAAATGAAAATAACACAATCCTTTTTTGGTTTTGTCCTTAAGTTGCTTGTAGATTAGTTTGAAAAGATTAATGTTCCTGTGTTTTCTCTCAAAAATGAACATACTCAATGGGAATATTTAATTTGGGTGGGTAAACTACAAAGCTCATATATTGACTCTCATATCATTGTTGGTAAGTTGAACTTGTGACTAGTCCACTAGAACTTGATTGAAGTCTGCCTAAAAGTTTGGTGTGAGTATTCAGAATGAAGATGCAATACACAGAAGTGTTGTGAGAATGTTTTACATAATATGGCTTTCTGGGGAAAGCATAATAGGTTTTGAATCTAGTGCATAAATGGCTTCAGGGAACAGCAATAGGTGACTGGCTTAAGTCATTATGGTTGTTACAGGGTGCAGGTGGGGTGGTTGTACCCGCATGTGCTTTCAACTTGTAGCTGGTGCCACAGGAGGGAGCGCTGAGCTGTTACTGTCTATTTGTCCAGGTGGATGCACTAGGAAGAGGGTGTGTAGAAGTGTAAAGGGCATTAGTAGTCAAGCATGGAAATGTAGACTGATTCTTCCCTGAAATACAGAATGGTTGTTCTTGGAAACTCCTGCCTTTTTGGTTTCAAAGATGCCCAGTTTTCTTTATGGGATTAACTGCATCACACATAGGTCCCATTATAGACCATATGATTATTGCAGATGTCTGTGAAATGATATTCAGTTAAGTTGCCTAAGACATTTTTTGTGCTACTTCAATGAAAACGTGTGAAAAGGTGTAAGTATTACTAAGCAACTTTTCTAGAAGGGTATTTTCTCAAAGGCAATAGAAATGTCATTTTCAATTTTTGAAAAATATGTCCTATGCTTCATGTTCAACTGTATTAAAATGACTTTTTGTTTTTGTATATGATTTTTACTTATAATTTTTTCCTTCCATGTATTCTAATCTAGCTTATTTGTCTAATATCTGTCTTTGCTGTGTATATTACTTCTCAACAAAAGAATTGTCATTCAGCATCCGAGTCTTATTGATGGCATAGTTGCATGAGCTTATGTTCCCCGTACGGTATTGTTCCTGAAGCCCCTACACTTAAGGCTAGAACTAGTTCAGTCCTTGTTTTTTTCATCATGATGGGTTGGCCATGTACTTGAAGGAATATGTGATTTCAAAGCAGCAGCATGGTAAGGTTTTGTTAGTTGTGGTTGTGACATTTTACCACAGAGTCAGCTGAGTTAAAACAGATACCATGTCCTGGGCACCACATGTTCACTCTGTAATCCAGATCTTGGGTTCTGTTGTACACTACAATGTTAGGAATGGTGGTGTAGTTTACACTGGCAGAGAAGAAGGTCGCTGTGGTATACTATAAGAGTAGCACGTGGGATTGTAGTGGCCTCAACCTCAAACTATCCCCAGCACTCTAAAGGGGAAAAAATGGAAAAAGAATGGTCGGGAACATTGAGATTGAGATTTCATAGGCACAGCCTAATCAGGTGGCTGCCTGGTCCAGCTCCATCCACTCTACATTTATTGTGTCTCAACATGCGCTGCAGTCCCATGTTTCCCTTGTCCTGGGGTGCAGAGTTTGCTGTCCATACTGCTCTAGCAAGACCAGGGTGTTACCCCACTAGCAGGCCATCGGAATGTTCTCTTTTCAGTTGCTTTGTTGGTTGGCTGATCCATCATTCAGTCACTCCATTGGCACTCAGATTACAAGGTGAAAAGAAAGTGTATCGTGTCCTTTTAGAGTGTGCCCATTATAGTATTGCTTTGACAGGGAATCATACTCTATGGTCAGAGTGAAGTCTCATGTATCAAGAAACAGAAGTTCCCCTCAAGGGTGACCATGGTTGTCCCAACATCCATATAAATGGCATATATTTGTCATGTCTGGGCACCAAGCTGTTACCACGTTCCTTGTGCCCATATGGAATCCTTTAAGAGTCTAGTAACTCACTTGTCAGTCTGACCACATGGCTTGGCTATTGTCATTGACCCACAAGTTGTAAAAAAAAGGTAGCAAGATATGTTGCTAGGGGTGCCTGCATGGCAATTAATATTGTATGTAGTTCAGTCAATTGAGTGTAATGTCAGTGTCTTGTCTTAGTGAAAGGATGGCCATCCATTGGATGGGAGTAAGGCACAGTTCTGTGAACCCTGTTGTGTGGAACCATCATTAAACTGTGCATAAACAGTTCATAGGCATGTCTCTGAATCTTGGTCCCCAGAGAGCCACAGGAGGAGCCACAAAATCCAAGGGTATGCTAGCCATTTGTTCAGGGAGTGTGTGGTCCCTTCCATCTAAGCTGGACCAAATTTTGAATGTACCATTTACTATTTGATAGTTGAGCTCTTTTGAGCCTGTTTGATTTTTGTTTTTTTTAAGGGACAGGTACTCTCTCTGTCTCTCAGGCTGGAGTGCAGTGGCGTGTTCATATCTTACTGCCATTTCAAGCCCTGCGCTCAACCTATGTATCCTCCTGCCTCAGCCTACTGAGTATCTTAGGACTCCAGGTAGGTGGTACCACATCCAACTGATTTTTTTATTTTTTATAGAAATTGGGTCTTGCACTGTTGCCCAGGCTGGTCTTAAATTCTTGGAGCAATCCTCCCACCTTGACCTCCCAAAATGCTGGGATTCCAAGCATGAGCCATGATGCCTGGCCAGAGCCTGTTCAGTTTTATTGGTGTTTGTGTGCGTCCAAGTGAGAATAGGCACTTCATGTAACAGCATCACATGGTGCTCCAACAATAAAATGTACAGTCCCCTCCAGCGCTCAATGGTAAGCAAGGTGTTGCCATTCAAAAGGTATATATGTGGAGCTGTCTCAGGTAACTTACATGTCAAAGATCTGAGAGGTTGGTGCAACCCAGTGGCATTTTTCTGTTGCCACAGCCCCTAATCAGTATGCATTGAGGTTACCGATACCTGTAATTCCATCAGGCTAGCAAGATCTAATGACTTTTAAGACCATATCTGGCCCACAGCTTATGGAACAGTGTCCAGCTCTCACTGCTGCATAGGGCCCCTTTCAAGGTTAGAAGCTTTGCCGTTCATCTTGATTAAGAGTGAAGAGAACATACAGGCAGGGTGCATGCTCTCCTCAGTGCCCAAAGAAGTCTACTAGATGTTGGGTCTCCTTTTTAATTGGTGAGTGCTATTAGGGCCAACTATTTTTGCCTAACTGTATCTGGGACATTTCTTTGGCTTTCTGTCCAGGTGGTCTTGGCATTCAGCCTGGGAGCATCCATTGTTGTTCCCCATGCCTTGAATACCTTTATCAGCAGGCAGTCTGGGCTATTACATTGGGACAGGGTGGGTTGAAACATTTTTATCTGTATCAAATCCTGAATTAAGAAAGTTGTCATGGCTGGGCGTGGTGGCTCACACCTGTAATTGTAGCACTCTGGGAGGCCGAGGCAGGAGGATTGCTCAAGGTCAGGAGTTCAAAACCAGCCTGAGCAAGAGTGAGACCCCATCTTTACTATAAATAGAAAGAAATTAATTGGCCAACTAATATATATCGAAAAAATTAGCCGGGCATAGTGGCGCATGCCTGTAGTCTCAGTTTCTTGGGAGGCTGAGGCAGTAGGATGGCTTGAGCCCAGGAGTTTGAGGTTGGTGTGAGCTAGGATGACCCCATGGCACTCACTCTAGCCTGGGCAATGAAGTGAGACTGTCTCAAAAAAAAAGTTGTCATTTTCTCCACCTAGTATGCAGTACTTTGTTAACCCATTGAAGCTTCATAGCTTAGGCGGCAGGCTGACTTAGATTTGCCTCACTGTTATGGCGCAAATCATTAGCTGTGAAGGACCATATCCCCTCAGTTTGCAGTGATGCTCTGTGCCACAAGCAGCCTATAAAATATGAGTCCATATAAAGCACTCAGTGATAGGAACCATTGTTACTGGCAGTCAGCATGCCCCAAAGGGCCCCACCCACAATCAGGTAAACACCATAAACAGGTAAGCACCATGGGATAGCACATTCATGCCCAATCCACCTGTTGTCTTCAGTCAGTTGTTTTTCCTTCTTTTTCTCCTTTACCTTGAGAGGGGTATAGGGCCACTGGCCTCCAGTGGGAACATGAAGACCTTTGACTCGTTCCCTACTGCCTCACTCAGTATGAGACATTAGGTCTGCAATGTGTCTTTTTAAACAAATGCAGTAGCCAGGTAGCATAAGACCTCACTGGCCTTTCTTCATATCTTTCTTCTAGATCATAAGTCTCCACTCTGTGGAGGCATGTATCCTTCATGTTGGTTTCCTCTCAGATGCCTCAGGGACCATCTGAGTGCATCTTTTTACTTCCCTCTCTGGGGCCTCTGGGTCTGTCTGAGTACCCACGTCCTGAGCTCTGTGCTCTCACTGATCACATCGGTGCCCAACAGTTTCAGGTGACTGAGTGTCTCACTTCTGGTTTCCACATTCAGTTCTCTCTGCCTGAATCCACGTAGCCAGCTGATTCACCTGCACAGGTGCATGTGCATGTGCCTCATGTCCCACTCATCACTCTCCTTGCCTAGAAAGTATCCAGCAGCATGTCCAGCCCCTGTACCTCCAAGCCATTACTGCCATAGGACAGTTAATGTGGGTATTGCCCCTTCCACTTTTCCAGGAAGCTGTGCTTCTGTCAGACCCCACCCTGCTCATTGTGCCAATTTTGTCAAGCAGTTTCACCATGCACTAGTTAGTAGCTTGTCTGAGTAGAGTGAGATAGAAGAGCCACGCACACAAGTTATGTGAAGGTTTATTACTTACAGATAGGCAGCAAGGGACAACAGAAGACTAGGATTCATTGGGAGCCACTGCTCAAAAGTCTTAAGAGCTACCTGGGGCAGATGGAGTCTCATCTTCATGTTCTCCATTTGCACAGTGGTGGAGGGATCCTGAAATTCAGTCTGCTCTGAGTTTTACACACGGCTATCATTGACACAAAGGCATTGAAGGATGGATACCCTGTTTCCAAAAGGGACTGGAACAGACCCCCAGCCCTTCTAGCCAGTTCCTTCTCTTGTCTTAGGGTGTTGCATTTCCAGCCCATTATGGAGTTATTCTTGAAAATTACAAGCAAGAAGGCGGAGAGAACTGGGCCAGTCCAAGGGCACCTAGAGAAATGTCCTGTATTGCCACACTTACCTTTTTTTTTTTTTTTTTTTTGAGACAGAGTCTTGCTTTGTTGCACAGGCTAGAGTGAGTGCCGTGGCGTCAGCCTAGCTCACAGAAACCTCAAACTCCTGGGCTCAAGCGATCCTGCTGCCTCAGCCTCCCGAGTAGCTGGGACTACAGGCATGCGCCACCACGCCCGGCTAATTTTATATATATATATATTAGTTGGCCAATTAATTTCTTTCTATTTATAGTAGAGACGGGGTCTTGCTCTTGCTCAGGCTGGTTTCGAACTCCTGACCTCGAGCAATCCGCCCGCCTCGGCCTCCCAGAGTGCTAGGATTACAGGCTTGAGCCACTGCGCCCGGCCACCTTTTGTTTTTTTATAATGGCCATCTTAACAGGTGTGAGGTGATACCTCATTGTGGTTTGATTTGCATTTCCTTGATCTGTGTTGTGAACTTTCCATATACCTGTTGATCATTTGTATGTCTTTTTTTTTTTTTTTTTTTTTTTTGAGACAGAGTCTCGCTTTGTTGCCCAGGCTAGAGTGAGTGCCGTGGCGTCAGCCTAGCTCACAGCAACCTCAATCTCCTGGGCTCAAGTGATCCTTCTGTCTCAGCCTCCCAAGTAGCTGGGACTACAGGTATGCACCACCATACCCAGCTAATTTTTTCTATATATATTAGTTGGCCAATTAGTTTCTGTTTATAGTAGAGACGGGGTCTCGCTCTTGCTCAGGCTGGTTTCGAACTCCCGACCTCGAGCAATCCGCCCGCCTCGGCCTCCCAGAGAGCTAGGATTACAGGTGTGAGCCACCGCGCCCGGCCTGTATGTCTTCTTTTTAATAATATCTATTCATATCGTTTGTTCAGTTTTTCATCAAGTTAGTTTTATTGCTATTGAGTTTGAGTTTCTTATATATTTATGATTTTAACCTCTTACCAGACATATTGTTTGCAAATATTTTCTGTAATTCGATAGGTTAACGTTTCATTCTCTTAATTCTTTTTTTTCCCACTTTTTCCTTTCTTTCTTTTTTTGCTATGAAGAATATTTTTAGTTTGATATAGTCCCATTTGTCTCCTTTTGCTTTTGTTACTTGTGCTTTTGGTGTCACATCCAAGAAATGAAGTTAAGACTAATGTGACGAAGCTTTCTCCTATGGTTTATTGTAAGAATTCTATAGTTTCACATCTTACAGTCAAGTCTTGAATGCACTTTGAATTATTGTGTTATATGTAAAATAAGGATCCAATTGTATTCTTTTGTATTAGATATCCAGTTTTTCCACAGTTGTTTAATGAAAACACTTTCTCTATTTTATGTTCTTTTGACCCTGGTCAAAGATCAGTTGGTATCTTATATATATGTGGGTTTATTTATGGACCATTCCCTTCTTTTCCATATATTTCTATGTCTGTCTTTATGCCAGCACCATACAGTTTTAATTACTGTAGTTTTGTAACATTTTAAAATAGATAAATGTGATAACTTCACTTTTGTACTTTGTTCTACAAATTATTTTAGCTATTTAGAGCTGTATTTTGTTCCATTTGAATGTTAGGATTGCTTTTTCTATTTCTTTTTGTAAAAAACCTATAGTAATTTCTATGGAGATTGCATTCAATCTATAAATTACATTGGATATTATGCACATTTAATAACCCAATCCATGAATATTTGATGTATTTCAATTTATATATATGTTCTTAATTTCTTTCATAAATATTTGTTAGTTTTCAGTGTGCAAACTTTTCACTTTTTTATTAAAAAGATAAGGCAACCAGTGCAGTGGCTAATGCCTAAAATGCTGCCACTCTAGAAGGCTGAGATGGGAGCATTCCTTGAGGTCAGAAGTTCAAGACCAGCGTGAGCAAGAGCAAGACCCCGTGTCTACTAAAATTAGAAACTATCAGCTAGGCATGGTGGCATGTGCCTGTACTCCAGGTACTTGGGAGGCTGAGGCAGGAGGATCATTTGAGCCCAGGAGTTTGAGGTTGCTGTGAGCTAGGCTGATGTCATGGCACTCTAGTCTAGGGGAGAGAGTGAGACTCTGTCTCAATCCACAAACCAATCAATCAATAAACAATCGGTTATCAGAGAGGAGACTTGAAAGAACCACAATAACATATTTTGAATCAGGAATCACGTTTTACTGCTGACATTACATTTGCTACTTGTTAATTCAGAATGTATTATAGATCTCATGTGTTAGCTAATAAAATTTAATCTGTTTTTCATATGTCGTAACAGATGCTAACAATGCACCACGAGGTTCCTAAGCCTGAAGCCTCTATAACAATGTTATTCCTGCTGCAATTAAACAACATATAATTTTCAGAACATATAATCATGCTTTTGCACTTGAGTTATTCTCTCTGCAGTCTGCCTAGGATACTTACGTGGGTATAATGAATATCCTATAGCAGTGCAGGTTCATACTCTGACACCCTAAAGCCTACATCATTGTTGTGTGGGAACAATGCTGGTTAACTTGACTTAATCAAACTTTAGGCTTCACTGCTTCTCCCAGATCCCTGCACTTTGGACCACCATTGGGCACTGGGATTCAGAACAACCTCTCCTCCTTAACAGTTCCCCCAAGACTAGGCTGATTTTAGGATAAAATATCCCTGAGTCATGGCAGGTGCTCATCTACTGCCCCACACTTGGTGTTATCTGGACTTGTTTCTTCCTCTATATAACAGAAAAGCTATTTTCTCTGTCACTCTTGGACATTTGCACATCTTCTTGGAACATTCTTCCTTTTGAATAAAATCTCTTTTAACCTGAGTCTGAATTTGTGTTTTGACAGTGGAAATTTCATTGTTCCATCTGTGTTAGAATCTGAATATATATATTTGTGTGTTTGTGTCACATGCTATAATACATACTCAATATGTGAAAGTATTGTTAAAAACATTTTTGAGGGCCCGGCGCGGTAGCTCTCACTTGTAAACCTAGCACTCTGGGAGGCAGAGGTGGGCGGATTGTTCAAGGTTGGGAGTTCGAAACCAGCCTGAACAAGAGCGAGACCCTGTCTCTACTATAAATAAAAAGAAATTAATTAGCCAACTAATATATATAGAAAACATGAGCCGGGTATAGTGGCGCATGCGTGTAGTCCCAGTTAATCGGGAGGCTGAGGCAGCAGGATTGCTTGAGCCCAGGAGTTTGAGGTTGATGTGAGCTAGGCTGACGCCATGGCACTCACTCTAGCCTGGGCAAGAAAGTGATATTCTATGTTAAAAAAAAAACAAAATCATTTTTGAATCGTTAATAATTTGTATGTATCTTTTTTTCAATTCCCCACTTCCATAAGCTGGTCTAAGTCTTACAATGATATTACAAGGAGAAATATGTTAAAACCTTTCTGTGATTAACGAAATTAAAAAAATTTTCTTCTAAGTATGTTCATGTGACTCCTTTTAAAGTTTCAGAAGCAACCAAACTCCCCACATAGAAAATACATTCATGACTTTCAGCTATAATCAGCTTCTTATTTACTGTTCTGAGTTTTCTTTTAAAAAAGTATTTGTGTTTGTATAGATGGAGGCCAGGCTTGTCTTAAATTGGTAGCCTCAAGCAGTCCTCCCACCTCAGGCTCCCAAAGGGCTGGGATTTCAGGAATGAGCCTCCAAGCCTGGCCACCTAGCTTGTTCTGAGTGTAAAGAGAAGCACCACAATCAATTCATTTGTTTGCTTGAGATCATGGAAGCCTAGGCTAAAAGTTCCTTCTTGGCAACATATGTATTTAGCAGGATTGCAAAATACAGAGTAATCCAGCTTGTAAATATGCCAAAATCTATCCCAGACACTGAATGTTTTATAAATGAGCGTATATATACTATATTTATCTGTATGTCATGCCAGGAAATGGTGCTTGTTTTAACTGGCTAATATTTTAAATCTGTTAATTTTCCCATTTACACATGATCGGATTTCAATTACCAATTCTTGATGGATGAAACCTTCCACAATGAAAGCTGTGACAGAAAACATACTTGATTGTACATATTAACTCACAGACATTGCCATAAAATTGACAGTAGAAGTGAAGTTATTTAAAATTTGCTAATCTAGTTTTACTTTTTTTCAATTCATATAAAAAGGAACCTGCCTGCAAATACCCTGAGCAATATTGCATAATTAATTTTGTCTTTTTGAAAATCAATCCAAATGTGTTCTCAAGACTATCTCACAGGCTTTGTTATAGACACCTGACAGAACATTTAAAAAAAAAAAAAAAGGAAAAAACCAAAATACCTAATATAGACTCCCAGCTATTCCAGAGGGTGAGGATGCAGGATAGCATTTCAAGTGTATAATGAAATATCAGGTGGAAAGAACTATGTAATTTCTATTTACTCTTCAAAATTTACCTTTTTATTCTACAGCAACAGTTGGTGACCTATAGTGGCCTTAGTCCTCCAGGCCCCCGGGTGGTGTTTCCATGAAAATCCTGGAACGGAGCGCTGGGGTGACTCTCCCCCTCCGGAGTGAATGGGGAGCAGAAATAGAGTGTTTGTATTCTGTGCAGTTGGGCGTCAGCATGCAATGCCTGGCACATTTCGCCCAGGCAGGGTTTTGTGTTTCACATTCTAGTCTGCACCCGCTGCACAGACAATCCAGGGCTTTTGAATTATTGTTAAAATTAATTTTAATAACAGGACCTTTCTTGGATCCAATCACTGCCTCACACGGACCCCGCCAGAGCGCTCCAGTTCCCAGAGAGCCTGCAGTTGCTCCAGCCTCCCTGCCAGGTCTCGCCTCCACAACCGGAAAACAAGTCACGCGCGCACAGCAAGGGGAGAGAAGCGCAGGCCCCGCCCGCGCCCCGCCCCTCGCCCCGCCCCTCGGCGCGTCCGCACCGCCCTCCCATCGCCCCTGGTCCCACGGACCCTGGTCGGCCCTGGCGCGCCCCGCCCCTTCCCCACGCCACGTCCTGGCCCCGCCCGCCCCGCTCAGGCCTGGCCTCTCTGCTGCGCGCGCAGTTTTCCGCAGACCCGGAAGCCGATCTCCTGGAGAGAAGGTCGCGGTGCGGCGCGTGAGTGTGGTCCTCTCTGTTTTAAGTCTGCTCTTCGCAGTCCCTCAGCTCTTCCATACCCGGGATCTGGGGGGCACTGCGGGCCTTGAAATCCGCGTTCCTCCACGGGGAGTAAATTCAGACGTCCCCATGGGAGTCCCGGGGGTCGCTTCGTTTTGGGTTTGAAGTGTCCCTCAGGGCGGCCTCTGCCGCAGGCTTTTAGCCTTAGGGCCATGGAGAAACCTTTCGCGCCCTTTTTCTGCTGAAAGCGCTTTACTGACCTCTTGGCCCGCCCCGCGCCGTTTAAAGTCCTCACCTGCGAGGTGCGGTCGGTCTGTCGCGTCCTCCAAGCCTCGCTCTCGTCCGCCCCTGCAGGGCGCGCCGCTGCGCCAGTTCGGGGAGGCCGCGTCTTCCGCCCGCGGGGGGGAGTCTGCAGACCCCGCCCTTCCGTTGAGACACCCCGCCCTGTCCCCGGCCGGGCCCTTCCGCCCCTCATCCTCCCCTCCGCAGTCGCCGCTTCCCGGACCCCGCGTTTCGGGAGGTGATGGGGCCGGTCGTCAAGTCCAAACTTCTAACGTCTGAAATTACCCCCCCCCCCCCCCCCGGTCTGGAAATGTGCTCCTCTGGGAGGCGGGCATCTTATTCCATCCTCCTCCCGCTGAACATGGGGGCAAGAGGGTCAGGAGAAAGAGAGAGAATGCAGAGGGAAATGGAATGACTGGTAAAGAGATAAGGAAGAATGAGGGACACATGCACACATGTCAAAGTAGAGCATGGGTCAGGGAGTTTCAAAGAGTCAAAGAAGCCGAGAAAGTAGTAGGGGGAGAAAAGCAAGTGGAGAAACGTACAGAGAATCTCTGTCTCCCAAGAGGAGGACAGCAAAATAGGGAGAGAGGCAGCAAAGGGGAGGCACCTCAGACAGAGGGGAGAGGACGAATTATTTGGAGCCAGGGCAGAGAGAGCAGCGTGGTGCTGGGACAATAGGGGGTACCACAGCAGGGAGGAAGCCTGGGGACCTGGGGGTGCCAGAGAGAGGAGACAGTGGGTGTCACAGGGAAGAGAACTTTAACAGGGAGAGCAGAGGGGGAGCAGAGATGGGAAAGAAAGAGGCAGAAATATAGGAGATTGGGGACAATGAAAAGATGGGAGAGAAAGAGCAACAAGCAGGTGAAACAAGGTTTAAGACTGGAGCAGCTCAGATGGAAGAGAAGGAATAGAGGGAAGAAGGGGAGAAAGCAGAAGAGGAGAGGGGGGTCAGAAACCTGGGGGTAAAATTAAGAAAAGAGGGGGAGAAAGAGCTAAAGAGAGAAGATGAGAATGAGGGATATGTGCGTAATGAGGGTGGCAAACACAGTAACGAAGAAAGTGGGTGAACTTGATTCCAGGTGAGTGGTGACTTGATTGTTTATGGATGATCAAGTTGTAATACATTGATTTCTTTCTCTGTTATATAATGAATTTAAATTTTGTGTGTTTAAATTACACAGATGAGCATGAGAATTGCAAAACTCCTGTGCATAAGGGCTAGTGCATTTTATAGTTATGGCATCAGAGTATAGCTTCCACTTGCAGTCCCTGTTCAGCCAGAGGACAGTGACTTTACTCATTCAGTTGTGGGTCACCCTCCTTTCTTGGGATGGGGTGGGGACTAGGGAAGTGAAGTAGAACAAAAAATGAGTCTCTGTTGCTTTTTGCTGCTTTTTACAAGGAACGTTGATTTTTCTTTTCATTTGGTAATGGATTTACCTTTTATTTTTCTGGTTCCCCTTCATTTCATTCATTTATTCTTAAGTTTGAAATAAATTGCAGTTTATTCAGGTTGATTTTCCATATATAATTACTTCTAAAATAAACCTTGGTGGCATCCTATAATCAGTGCACTTCACTTAATTCTTTTCTAAGTAGAATATATTTTCAAATTTTTCCCTTTGACCCAAGAATTGATTACATTATTAAAACATTTCACAATAGTTTCTCTTTGAAATTAATTATGTATAGTTTAGATGGAGGTCTGGATGCTTTCCACTGTTTATTATTAATATTTATTGAAAACATTCCCTGGTAACCAACAAATGATTTCAGATTGTTTCAGTGTATAGTTGGAAAAGATGTCAGTGACCTTTTACCTTAAAATCAAAACCTAGTTTAACAGGTGA